>NW_024543067.1:28610833-29910000 GCF_018167655.1 Microtus oregoni | reverse complement strand
TTTAGTGACAAGCAGAATTTTCTCTGAGAAATATATAGAATTTTCTCATTTATTTTGAAATCCTAGAAAATGGATCACATGTCTGTCTGAATTTAAAAATTTCTCCTATTTTGAGTTAATTCCCTACTGGTCTCTGATTTGCCATAATAGTAACCCAGGATGACCTTGAACTCACAGCAATTCTTCTACATTGGTCTGGGATGTACTGAAATTGTGAGCATGCACCACAATGCCCGAACTCCCTCTTCGTGCTTTAGTTCAACCTCAAGTCTCTTTCATCTGACAGCACATTAACTCTCCTCGCCTTTCTCATATCTGCTTTGAATGTGACTCTCTTCATGCTGCCTATGTGCACACTACATTGACAGTTGAAGTTTTACCTTCCTACACATTGCACTCATCATCTTGTAACAGCACATGGCCCCACACATGCACATACATGCGCACACACACACACACTCATACACACTCACACACATGCATAGAGAGAGGGAGGGAGTACGGGAAAGACAGTCACTCAACCATCCAACTGCCTTTGCTAATAACTATCTCATTAGCGATTCAACGAAATTTCAAATTCAGATTCAAATCATTTAGGAAAAAAATTGCATCTGTGCTGAACAAGTATAGTATTTCCTTTTTCCTTCCTTCCCTCCCTCCCTCCCTCCCTCCCTCCCTCCCTCCCTCCGTCCCTCTCTCCCTTCTTTCTTTCTTCCTTTCTTTCTTTCTTTCTTTCTTTCTCTCTTTCTCTCTTTCTCTTTATTGAAATTATCCCTAAGTAACATGGACTAATTGATACCTGAATATCACTTAAATTGAATTAGGTGTTCTAAGTGTGCTAGAGTTAATTAAAGACTACAAAAGGGTGTGTATCAGCTACCTGCAGGAATTACACTACTCTAAATGAAGGACTAGAGCATCTGTGGTTTTGCTGCTTGTGGGTGGGCTTCTTGCAGTCAAACTTCTATAGCTACATGCATGCATGTGAGAATGTGTGTATAATTATAGCTTCTTCCTTTACTGAACTACACCTGTTTCTGGAATAGAGCTTCAATTTCCTTCCTTTCTGGCGGGCTTTTCCTCAAAACACCATTTATCTATACATTTCTTTATCCTATATCTTATTTCAATTAATACCTATTCCTATTTCAATTTTACCATGCATTTTATACTTTATTTTTTCTATCATAATAGCAACATTTTCCTTGTCTCTTTGACTATTAAAAACTTATTGTTGTTGATGCCTGTGTTCAGTAATTCCGTTTAGAGTCATCCAGATCATTTAGTTTCTTCTTGAGGATGGCGCTCTCCACATGTCCATTATGCTGTTATTTAAGCTTTTACATTCTACTTGCCTATGAACTGTGACCTGACCTCTTAGGCTATTTCACCATGGAAGGAACCTTGGACAGACTCATCTCTGTATCATGTCTGGTTTAATTTCATATTAAACGGAAGAATGCATATTGCTGCACAATATATTTTGTTTGTTCCCATTTGCTATGACCACATGAGGAAAACAATCTGAAATTGTTTCAAAACTTTAATCGCTATGGCATATTTTCATAGCTAAATGAAGACTACATTGTTGATAATGGAAGGGAGAGCAGTCAAATGAACAGCTATGATGAAGTGGCCACTTTCCATCCATGTTGCTGGCTCTTTTATCCTGTGAAATTTTGATTTGTTCTTGCATCAAGGATATCCTTGGTCCAGCATAAATGGAAACGTTCCATGGTGGCAATGTGAGAAGAAACATTTAAAACCTCCTCTGACCAACTATTCTGTGCTCCATTCTCCTTGCCCTTTCCTGACCTCTGCTGATCCCACAGTCTTTAGTTCAATGCATTTGTTAGTCCTCCCAAGTCTCTCATGATATTTTAGTTTAGCTTCCATTCCATCTTACTTTTATATATTTTTAACTTTATTTTTTCCTACTATTGAAAAATATATTCTTTTCTCATACAATATATCCTGATTACAGTTTCTCCTCCCTGTAAGAGTTTCTCCCCTCCTCCTCTTCCCTCCGGATACATTTCTGTCTCTCACTGAAAAAGAACAGGTTTCTAAGAAATAACAACCAAACTTGACAAAATAAAATATAAAAAGATGAAGCAAAAACTATATCAGGGTTGGACACAGCAATCCTACAGGAAGAAGAGTTTCAAAAGCAGGCACAAAAGTCAGAGTCCCACTTGTTCTCACACTCAGGAGTCCCATGAAAGTACTAAGTTAATACCTACAATATATACTCAGAAGTCCTGGTGCTGACCCATGTAGGTCCTATGCTTGCTGCTTCAGTCTATGTAAGTTCATATATGCTTTGATTAGCTGATTAAGAAAACTTTATTCTAATGATGTTCTCCATCCCTCTGGCTCTTACAACCTTTATGTCTCCTATCCCACAGAAATACTTGAGTTCTGAGGTAAGGGATTTTATGGGGAACTCCCATTTAGTCTCTCTCTCTCTCTCTCTCTCTCTCTCTCGTATGGCTGTGCCTCTCTGCATCTGTTCCTATGTACTGCTAAAGGAAGCCTCTCTCACGATGACTGGATAAGACACCGATCCATGAACATCATGAGTAATTTTATTGATACTCTTTTTTTCCTTGGGTTTTTATTTTTTTTTTGAGGCAAGTTTGGTTTTACCCTAGGTGTCTGGGCTATTGTGTCTCTGATTCTTGGTTACCCATGCAGTGTGTGGTATGGCTTTCTTCTCAGGAGTGAAATCATACATTGAAATCTCCATCTGATTCTAACACAATATTTACAGAACTTGAAAGGATAATTCTCAACGTCTTATGTAAAATAAAAAACCTCATGACATTTAAAACAATCTTTAAAACTAAAAGAACTTCTGGAGGTTTCACCATTCCTTCTTTAAATATACACTACAGAGCTAGGATAATAAAACAGTGTATAATATTGGCATAAAATCAGACGTACTGATCAATAGAATCAAATTGAAGATACAGGCATAAATCAAGGCATATTTGAATCCTGATATTTTAAAAAGAACCCAGAAATACACACTAGAAAAAAAGATAGCAAATTCACCAAATGGTGATGCTCAAAGTGGATGTTGAATAGCATGTTGAAGTATGCAAATAGATCCATACTTATCACCCTGCACAAAGCTCAAGTCCAAGTTGGTCAAAGACCTCACCATAAAACAAGATTCACTGAAAATAATAGAAGAGAAAATGTGAAAAGTTGCCTTGAATTTATTGATACAGGAGAAGACTTCTTGAGCAGAATAATGAAATCACAGTCACAAAAACAAACAATTAGTAAATGAGACCTTATGGAACTGAAAAGTTTCTGTAAGGCAAAGGACACTGCCAACCTACAGAATGGAAAAGACCTTTTACCAACTTTATATCTGACAGATGCCTACAAAATATATAAATGCAAAATATGTACACAAAATATATAAAGAGCTCAAGAACCAGAAATCAAGAAACGAAATAATCCAATTAAAAATGGGGTACAGATCTAAACAGAGAATTCTCACCAGAGGAATCTCAAATGGCTGAGAAAAAAATCAAAAGAAACACTTAAAACAACATCCTTAGCCATCAGGAAAATTCCAACCAAAACTACTTTGCAATTTCATCTTACAACTGTCAGAATTGCTAAGATCAATAACCTAAGTGACAGCTCCTGCTGGAGAGGGTAAGGAGCATGGAGAACACCCCTCCACTGGTGGGTATGAAAATATGTACATCCACTGAGAAAGTCAATATGCCATTTGCTTAGAAGGCTGGGAACTATCTACTTCAAGACCTAGCTGTACCACTTTCGGGCATAGGTGCAAAGGACACTTCATCCTACTACAAGACACTCCTCAACCATGTTCATTGCAGCTTTATTCATACTAGCCAGAAACTGGAAACAACTTAGATGTCTCTTAAATAAAGAATGGATAAAGAAAATGTGGTACATTTATAAAATGGAATATTACTCAGCTGTTAATAAAATGACATCATGAAATTTGCAGGCAAAGGGGTAGAGCTAGAAAAAGTCATACCGAGTGAGGTAACCTATACTCAAAAAGATAAAAATCAAGTGTATTTGGTTATAAGTGAATATTAACCATTAAGTAAATGACAACAAAGCTACAGTCTGTAAACCCAGAGAGGTTATGAAACAGGAGGGGTACAGGGGGTGTATTTTATACCTTTGGGAGCAATCAAGTGACCGGGAAAATGAGATAGAAGGATAGGTGGCTGAAATTGGGAGAATTTGCGAGGTGCTGTGGAAACCAAGTGCAGTGGAAACCTGCACTGTATTGAGATCATCCGAATGAGGAAACCTAGTGATGTGGACTACAGAGTCTCGACTGGTCATCCAAGCCAGGCAGTTGCTAAGACATTCTTTTTTTACTTTTAAACACACTTCCTGGAATCTCTCTTACCTGCTTTGTTACCTACAGAGCCTGCAGATTGAGTTTAGCGGTTTCTAGATTTGCTGGTGTATGATCTCATTGGGTACCCTGGGATGTGTTTGACCTCTCTGTACCTGCTTAGTGTCTGGTGCTGGTTATGGCTTTGTCCTTGATCACAAGTTCCAACACTCCCGACTGTACTCTCCTGTATTAAGATTACAGCCAAATAGCATATTCTCAGGGATAATCCTGGCAAAATACAATACGTATCATTGAATATAATTTTAAACCTGGAATAGAATTTACTTAGCCTTGCAATAATCAGAGATTTAACTCATTCTATTCTGGTTTCACCTTAAGTTAAAGAATGAGAGGGGCATTATTACCAAGGTTTGCTTTTCAAATCTGGCATTTCATTGTATTGAGCACACGGATTCCGACTGTGTGTCAAGGTTTGGGGTGCAGAATGTTGAAGGCCTCTACTATAGGTATTTCAGACTTGCATAAGGACAAAAAATAAAGTCTTGGAAAACTTATGAATGAGACAGAAACTTGTATTCATAAATACGAGAGAGCTCTGATGTGTTACCACAGAAAAACCAATGAACGTAGTGTAGGAGAATACTTTATAAAAATTTAATTGTTTATATTTAAAATGTATATATGTTAAGGTGAGGCATGAACATGTGTGTGAGAGAACTGGCAGGGGTGGGGGTGGATCAGACCAGGCTCTTTTAGTAGTCTGACAGAAATCTAAGTTCTGGTTCTCTAAAATGGGACAAAGCTAAACAGACAGACCTTAAAAAAGCCACAACCTTATGCTAGTTCAGCAGGCCCTCAAAGCCCCTTTGCTGGCTCAGCAGGCACGCCCCAGTCTCCTGATAACTAAAGATAGCTTTCCCTACCTTGCTGCTGAGAGGTTCCTAACCAGTAGGACCTTTAACCATCAGCTTCATACTTACCTTTCCTCCACCAATCAACCCCAGATTAATCCCTTCTCTCTGGGGTCTCCCTAATTCCACTTAAAAGGAGCTTGTGACCTTCTTTGGGGATCATCAAGTGCCACTCCAACCTTGGAATTAATAAAGTACTCTTATTATTACATATGTGGCTGTTGGTCTTCTTTGGAGGCTTCTCTTGAACCCTAAGAGTGGATACCTGAGGATGTGGAATCATCTCCTGGAGTTCATGTGGGGGTAATTCTGAGCCACTCAATGTGGGTGCTAGAGACTGAACTCAGGTACTTTGGAAGAGCAGTAAGCACTCATAGCCACTGAGCCATCACTCTACTCTCTGACATGGAGAACTTAAAAAATAAGGTATAAAATGTCATTAAGGGCCACTAATAACTGGTTTTCTGTGGCATTTGTGGATTGGAGGAATGGTTTAGCAGCATGTCAGAGTGTTAGATGATAATCAGATCCTGTGCAAACACAAAAAGGGGAAAAGGGTCGCCAGAAGCCTCAGACAGCTGCATTATTGCCTCCAAAAGTCAGGAGTGAAATAAGCCGACATCCAAGGTAAATAAGACTGTGAATCCCTGATACTACTGCCTCCAAAATACAATATTCACTCCACAGTAAAGCGAAAAATGCCCAAGTGGTTTTGTGGGACATTTGAAATGTATGTGGTTTGACACTTAGGAGGTTTTAGAAATGTTTAAATTAACAAAGAATATCCAAGCAGGGAGGTTAAAATGCACTACAGTTCAAGCTGTAATTCTACACTAGAAGAGATTTATTCTAAAGCAACAACCTCAAATAACTTTCTAGTTTAAGCTCTGCAGTAACTCCTACTTAGAATGTAAGAGGAGAATGTCCAGGGGCAGGCACTCTTGGCATACTCAAGATAAAAATTTAGGAATATTTCAGGATCTGCTGTGGGGTATTGCTGCATTCAAATAAAACATGCCTACATATGGCACTTGCTGGTTAATTTCAATTTAATATTCTATGATCATAATTTAGTAATAATGACAGTAACTATTTGTGCTTCAACTTCAAGCTGTTCTCTGTTTTGTAAACACTTTACCACCTGTTGTTCAACTTCATGGTGCAACATCAGGCACATGAAATTTTTTATTAAAAGTTATATAGCATTCATATAAATTAACATGTATATTAAGAGTCCTAAAATTGTCAAAAATTGAAAATTGCCCCAAAATATTATGTCTTTACTGACTTCATGTCTGCAATGTTAAGTTTTTCTTTTCAGTGTTACATTTTATTAGTGCTGTGTGTCTGTGTTTGTGACACGTGCATGCTACGGCATGTATGAAGGTATAAGGGATCAAGCAGAGGAATTAGCTCTCTATTTACACCATCTGGGTCCAGGATATAGAACTCAGGTCTTAGCTTGGTATCGGGTGTCTTATTGTATTGAGCCATTTTCCAAGGCCATTAAAAAATTTAAATTCCTACTTGGAAAGCATTCAGTTTTTCATGATAGTCTACATAGATGGAAGATTTAGTAATTTTGAAACACCTAATTAAATAAAAAGATAACAATGTATAGATGTATTTTGATTTCACACAAAACACCTTGAAGGTTGTTGCTTTTCTTAATGCTTTCTATCTTTTCCAGGTTATGCACACATGGAAACTTTTCTCCAAAATTATAAAACTCTTTTAGCTCACTTTTAGCTTCTCGGATCCTTTTCACTCTGGCAACCATCATCACCAGGTATTCTTGCACTTACATACAGATTTTGGGGAATACTTGACTTGAGCCCTTGCTTTCTCCACTCTCAGGAATGTGATGACAGATAAAGATGATCCCACTCTTCTTTTCTAGAGTATGTGTAGACTGAAGACGAATGGAGAAGGGAGGCAGGTATCTCTATAAATATGTAATGCTGGTTCAAAGAGTCTTCCTAAGTTCAAAATTATACATTCTAAAAGCAAGATGCACCTATAATATAAAGCATTGTCCTGCTCTCAACAATAACAGCAATGGTCAGGTTGCATTCTAATTCTTCTATGGATTGTAACATCATACATATAATCATTGTACATGTAAAAATAAAAATCTGCTTCTCTGTCACACCACAATTAATCTGTTCTCAGACAATAATGCCTTCTTTACAAAGATTCTTCTGAACTCCGGGGTCTATAAGTCAGTTATGTGCCACCACTTTATATTCCAATGAAAGACACCAAGTCAGTTTTCTGCCTGTGTGTTAACCATAGTGGTGACATCAAAATTTATGACATGACATCATAATTTATCATCTAGAAATGTCTTAGACCACATTACTCTGGGAAAAACAGCTCCTGTATTATGGTTGGACGAACTTCTAAAGAATGCTTACACTAGACATTGAAATACATTTAGACAAGAAGATGTGGTATATCTGGACTCTCTTCCTTGTCTCCAAGGCTACTCATGCTATGATGACTCTCAGTATTCATGAAATGGGATGATTCTAAATGCATAGGTCCTTTCCATCATAGCATTTTGGGGAGAATATTTAAAGACTCTCTTCCTTGTCTCCAAGGCTACTCATGCTATGATGACTCTCAGTATTCATGAAATGGGATGATTCTAAATGCATAGGTCCTTTCCATCATAGCATTTTGGGGAGAATATTTAAACCATAACTGTGATAGTTTGAAGCAGAAATGCCATTAAGAGGTTCATGTACCTAACCGCTTGGCTTCTAGTTGAGAGTTCTGTTCTGGAGGTTATGGAATCTTTAAAAGTTAGAGCTTATATCCTCTACCTAAATTCTTCTTCTCCCTCTCCTTCTCCTTCTCCTCCTCCTCCTCCTCCTCCTCCTCCTCCTCCTCCTCTTCTTCTTCTTGTATAAAAAAGTAATTAGCCACTTCTGGCTCCTGTGGCATGCTTTCCATGTTTGTTGCTGTGTCTTTTCTATCATGGTGAATTCAATCCTTTTGAAATGGTGAAGCAAAAATCAGTCTTTCATTTCTTCAAATGAATTCACCATTTTTGTCACATCAGCAGAAAAGCTGCTAGACCAGCAGGAAATGCAAGAAGCAGGTTACTCTGAGAACAATATCTAGAGGCATACTCATTAGCTTTAGAAAGAGTTAGACTATAAACAAAGTTGAAAACCATACACTTGCATCGTCAGGAGGGCTTTTAGGCAAACCATTCAGAAACATGAAATTTAATCTATGAGAAAAGCATGTAAATGTAAAGTGTCATGTCATCTTGTAAAGATCTGTGATGTTAGTACCAGCAAAGAAGGGCAGTAGTTACTAGCACACAATCCATTAGGTTGGAAATAGCTAACAAACACCCACCTAATGATCAAATATACATTTAATATGTGAGGTAACTCAGTCATTATGTCTGACACTGCCTTTGTTACCATACCGAATGCATGTCTGCCCTGTGCTAGTTATGAGGTGATGACAGTGAAATTCTGTAATCATAGAGCATGGTATAAATTTTGTCAGCTCTGTGTTCATATTCAAATGTATGCTAAGGGGGCTCTTCTATTAATGATCAATATTATTGGCCTTGCAGTGGTCTTATTTTAAATATACCCCTTGATTTCCATGGTCATAGTCTCAGTTCTGACTTTGAACCGTCATTCTTGTGACATCTTTTTTTTCTCAGATTCATGCTTCTCTATTTCCCTTCTTCAGAGTGTATTAAACATTTTTTACTGCCATTCCTTGCAAATTTTTCATCCAAATATAGTCAATATGAATTTACTTGTGGTATCATAGGTAACTTTTTTATGTTTTCAATACTCATGATAATCTTCTTTCCCAATGTTTATTTCCAATGATAATTGATTACTCCTATCCATAACTCTTCTGCTAGTACTTTCCATTGGCTTTCATATCAATCTCTAATACTGTTTTTCATGGGGATAGTACTAATTCATTTTATAAGGTCATGTTTCCCCTTCATCTCTATACTATAACCATAGGTCAGTTATATTAGAGTGGTTTAAAATCTAGTGCCTACATTTCTTCTGCTTTTGTTTGTCATTAGATCATATCAACTAATGATAGAGGGATAGCACAGAGCTTAAGAAAGTGTTCTGTTATTAAAGAGGACTGGGGTTCGGTTCCCACCATCCATATGCTACCTTAAAACTAATCACCTAACTTCTGTCAGATTCAAGGAATCTCTTGGATGCCCTCTCCTGGTCATCATGGGCACTTGCACTCATGGCACAAACCCACACATAGATGCACACATAATTCAAAATAAAATAAACCTGAAAGGATTGAGTTAAGTATAAATTTTGGAGCACTGGACTGAGCTCCTAAAGTCCACTTGAAGAGTGGGAGGAGTGAGAATATGAGCAAAGAGGTCAAGACCATAATGGGTTCACCTACTGAGACAGTCTACTTGAACTAATGGGAGCTCACCAACACCAGCTGAATTGGGAAGGATAAAGCATAGGAATAAACTAGTCCCTCTGAATGTGGTTGACATTTGCATGCCTGGGACAGACTGAGGGGCCACTGGCATTAACACTAGGATTATCCCTTGTACTGGCTTTTTGGGAACCTATTCTCTTTGGATGAATACTTTGCTCAGCCTAGATATAGTAGGGAGAGTCTTGGACTTTCCCCAAAGCAATGTGCCTTACCCTCTCTGAGGAGTGGATGGGGTGGGGGTTATGTGGAGAAAATGGGAGGAGAGGAGGGAGTAGGAACTTAGATTGGTATGTATATGAAAAAGGATAATTTGTTGTTTTTATAAAAAGAAAAAATACAAATTTCTTTGACATAAGTCTTGAATTTTTGATTTTCTCTGCACAGTGATGATGTAATTCAGAATTTAAAAATTATAGGGTTTTCTCAAAACAAAATCAAAACAAAAAATGCAGTGATTGCTTTAAATTTAAGACACATGAAATTGAGAAGTATATATGTGTCCGTTACTGAGCTTTGATTTTTTTCCATCTATTCTTAGATCCTATGTGTACTTATTATATAATGATTTTTGATAATAATAAAATTTTTATAAGCTTCATTTATTCTTTCAAATATTTATTCTCAAAAAGTAGATGATAATATCTGAACATAATTGTAAATTAGTGTGTGATTTGTTGGCAGACTATTTGGAAATAGACACAAACACATCATTGAAAATTAATATTATGAATAATAAGATACTTTAAACCAATGAAATATCAGTAAAGGGACTGCTAACAAACATCATGCAAGGTCAAAATGAGAAGGTTCTTCCAAATAGAATTTATTCAGAGAACAATAGGAATTACCAAAAGAAAGAATGTGCTGGAAAAGTGGAGAATTCAAAATGACACATAAACAAAATTGTGTTATATCGGGGAGAGAAAAAAGTGTCCCATATCATGGATTAAAGCTTTATAGTTAGGAGTATGTGTATATTTATTATGGAAGATAGATACACTAGAGAACATGTATTTAGACAAACATTTCCAAAACAATAGAAAAATTTAGCTACATTCAACCATCTTCTGTGTGCATCAGGAAAAAAAGGACCATCAGTTCTCTGTTCTTGGTTAGTCATTCTGCTTTTATGATCCCACGTATTTATCGTAAAAATACCATGTTTCTGGTTCTGCCTCCCCTCTTACCATTAGTAAGCTGATGGTTGCAAAGATGTGTAACATCACAGAGTTTATCACGGAGCACAAACACTGGATTCAGCAATCCTGATTCAAACCTTGCCTCCACCTAAATGAGGTCAACACTGATATTAGCCTTTTATAAGTTCTCACTCCAGGGATATTTCACATGCACACTGGGGTCTATAATGGAGAAACAAAATTGCCTACCATACTTATATCTTGTGCTTTTTGGTAGGGTAGGAACAGTGTTGTATTAATTGTTTTTCTCATCACTTTGGCTAAATTCTCAAAGGAAGAATCTCAAGAGCAAGTTTCCCTTAGGTCACAGTCTCTAGTTGTAGTTTTGCATGGTAGCTACAGAGGAGGCTTTTAGCTTGGTATGCATAGTGAAGATTGGATTTCAGCTTGGCATGTCTATGGCATAGAAATCTGTAATGCAGATAAAGCTAGACCAGAAATGGAAATAGGTACAACTATCCAAGTCTTTCCCAAATTGTTCTGCTTACATCACCTGAGCACATATTCTAAAGGTTGTACACCCTCCTAAAACTACTCCAGCAGCTGAAGAGCAGGGTTTCAAATGTAAGACCATGCAGGTCATTTTACATTCAAACTATGAGATCACGGAATTTGTGGGAGCAAGTAGTTGCACAGCAATTGTTTATGGAACCAAGATACATGTCTCCTGATAGATTATTGTTTATTTTGTTTGTTATTTGGACATATCACATGAATAAGATGAAAGATATGGAGAATATTTACATGAGTTGAAATGTTTGCCGGAGACACATCATCCCCCAGATGATGCAAAAAGCAAACTTGGATTGATTTGTTTAGAGTTTAATAATTAGTATTGAATTCATTTCTCAGCTATGTAGAAACCATTTTATCCGAAGTCCACATTGATTTTGAATTGTCACCACAACTGTAGTTTGTTATGCAAGAGTAACTAGTCTTTCTAAAACTCAGCAATATCCTACACTGAAGATTTGAAGCTGGCAAACCTGAAAAAACATGTGATAGACACAGTGAAGAACACATATACTCTTCCACCCAAAGGAATACTGCATGACAATCAGTTCACTGATTTTTACATTAAGTTTTTCTCACTTTATCCAAAGTCACATATCTCACTTCTCTACTGTGGATTCTGGAAAAAGAATAAATAAAAGGAATTTTTTTCTTAGAGTTCTTTTATTCAAAACCATAAACGGTCAGAAGACAGGAAACTTGAATCTCAACTAATGGGAGAAACATAACAATAGGTACTATATACAACTGGTTTATCCTCTATGTCTGGGATATTAACCTGGATAAACATGCAACAAAAATGGCTACTGCAGTTATGCCTGTTATAAATGGGATACATCTATCAGAGAGGCATTTCATGCAGGGCCTCCATAGCAGTATGTAGGAGCTTCAGATGTGTCTCAACAGGGCTGAAATTTCCTCCTGGGCTGGATGGCCCCAAGGCAAAGAAGAATTGCCTCACTCTGAGCAGGTAGCTCACAAACCCATTTGTAAGAAACTGACACACTTCCCTGATCACCATGCCCCTTTGGAGACACATACATAGTCCATAGAGATATATGCAAGTAACACATTTACACACACAAAATGAAATAAATGAATCTAAAATAAAATTAAAAATTCTACACACACACAATGGCAGCTAGGGATGTGTTAAGCAAGAACAAAAAAAATCCTGAAAATATCGAAGTAGGCTTTTTAAAAAAGTAATGCTGGTAGTTAGCCATTTGAGGAGTGATGGGAGAGAGTCTTCTGTTTTGTATTAATTTCATTGGTTAAATAAAGAGACTGCCTTGGCCCTAATAGGACAGAAAATTAGGTAGGCAGTGTAGACAGAACAGAATGCTGGGAGAAAGAAGCCGAGTCAGGCAGTCGCCATGATTCTCCCACCCGACACAGATGCAGGTTAAGATCTTCCCTGGTAAGCCACCTCGTGGGCTACACAGATTATTAGAAATGGGTTAGATCAATATGCAAGAGCTAGCCAATAAGAGGCTGGAACTAATGGGCCAGGCAGTGTTTAAAAGAATACAGTTTCTTTGTAATTATTTCGGGTATAAAGCTAGCCGTGCGGGCAACCGGGTGCCAGGAACATAGCCCACTGCTCCTATTTCTAGAGAGGAGGGGTGATGGAAGGCTCTTCCTGTGCCCAAAGGACAAATGAATTAAAGAGTCCTAGATGGCAGATGTGCAGAAGATCCATTAAGGTCATCTCATCCACTCTCATTCACTCTCTCGCAGCAAAGGATGAGTCCCTGTGGCATACTCCACAGCACAATGGAATAACATCTGAAGAAAAAAAAATTAAAGTCTAAAATGCTTTCCCCAGTCCACACTAGATAATCATCACAAATAAGAAGCTCTCAAGCCATCTATCCCACACTCTAGCCTCCTTAGCAAATTAAAGTGATTAATAGGCTTTGAGGCTCTAGACAGAGACAACAAAAGAAGAACTCTGCACTAAATTTCACAGCAAAAGGCACTGATTTAATGAAAAGGTTCAGATGAATGGCATGAATCATGGAAGAGTTACACACAATAGGGATCTTGCCAGCTGAACAGGAAGGTTCAAGTACCTGCGAGAGCTTACAAGAGTAAGCTTTATAAGGGCAGGGTTTTCAAATCTCTGAAGTTCCAACCTTTACTACAGACTTTAGATAGAATGAATGTTTTATTCTCTTACTTAGGAATTGTGTCTCTATAATGAAAAGCTCTCTTAAAATATCCAGAGCATTAAAACTTAAAAAAACTGGATCACATAAAGGATAATTGTTGTTTCCTCATTGAATTCAGAATATCCTGAGATCAATGGGCGGAAACCTAAATGAAAGGGTCAAATTCACCAAAAGGGCCAGACACTAACTTTCAGGACGCTTAGACTTGTCTTTCTTTACAAGAGTGTGTTTGCACAAGTCTCACTTTCTCTTCATAGCTATAGTTACTTTAACTACAGTAATGGGGATGCCTTATAGTTTCCCAACATCAAGGCATGTTGAAAAGAGTTAAACACAGGTCATATTACCCCTAGGTTTATAATTTACTGGAAATATTTCAGTTTTGTTCCAAAGAACCTTTCAGTATTTTTTATTGATAAATAAACTACATTGATTGTTTTCCTATCTGTTCACCTGTCAGTCTGCTCAAGAACGAACCATATCATTCGTCTCTTATATATGTTGCATTTACATGGTGTCAGTTGTAGCTCATCTCAAAAGTCCTCAGTCTATATTCGCAAGTGAAAATACTCATATTTTCTTTGTACTGGTGATTTTTAATGCTATATCCTTCAATTTTACTCTTTTTTGATTCATGCTAATTCTGAATTACAGGATGGAATTTGTGCTTCAAATAAATTGTGATTCAAGGATTTTGGAGTATGCCCTTACTGGTAAAAACATATTTTACTACTTAAATTTAGGAGATCCTTTGGAGTGTTTCTCTTTCCATTAATCATCCTATTAATCTTTTCAGACCCACTGGGAATATAATTCTCTCATGCAGTTTTATAAGATGACTTTGAAAGGAGAGTTTAGATAATAGAGTAGGTAGCTATGATGACAATCTCTGTTTGAATTCTTGTTAGTCATGTGCAATAAGATTAGGTTCTCAGATTGTCAAAATCATGCCATGTCTTTGAAAAGTGAGACTGATAACAGTACCCATATCATGAGACATGAAGAACTAATTGTTTAGATGTATTTTAGAATTCTGTTTGTTTGGCTTATTAAATATTATCCTGCCTTCTATATTTTGGCCACTGTAAATTATAGTACATAGGTATGTGTGCATACATATACAATAACATACTTTTATTTGGCTATTTATAAATAGAAAAAATTAAAGGAAAGTATAATACTGCCATGGTTTTCCATAAGGAGAAGTCTGATGGGATGATACAAAGATAAGGTCACTGAAAGTGTACTGGGCACACTGTCTACACACATCAATCAGAGATACAGATGTTTAGGGAAGAAATCTCTCCAGTCTGTGCCTAGCAAACATTGCTTCCTGGTGTGGGACAATTCTGTATACTTCCAATTATGTTTTAAATAAACACTGATGTCAATTATGTTTTAAATAAGCACTGATTGGCCAGTAGGCAGGCAGAAAGTATAGGCGGGACAACCAGACAGGAAGTAGAGGCAGGTCAGGAGAACACGAGAATTCTGGGAAGGAGGAAGACCATTCCTCCCCAGTCCTGTCCAGAAACCAAAGAAGCAGGATGTGACCTGCCCTGCTGAAAAAGGTACTGAGTCATGTGGCTAATATATACTAGAATAATGGGTTAATATAAGTTATAAGAGCTAATACAAAGCCTGAGCTAATGGGCCAATCAGTATATAAGTTATGTAGACCTCTGTGTGATTTTCTTTGGGATTTACTGGTTGTGGGAACTGGGCAGGACAAAAACCCCAACTAGCAGGCCATCATGTTACAGCTTCCTTAAGTACTGGTTGTTCCTTTTGAAGCAACAATCTTTTGGAGCCAGCCTGACATGGAGACAGACAGAATGCACCACTTAGATGCATGTGTTATCAGTCCTTTGAGATAAATGCTATAAGACATTTTTCAGGGTATTGATAGTGTTTACATTGGAAATTTTATTAAAGTGAAGTGAGAAGGACAAAATAAAAGTCAGACAAGAGAGAAATGTCCTTTTTTCAGATTATCTTGGAAATGGAGAGCTAATGAGATGGAGAGTAATAAGAAGAATGTTCAAGGCAATGAAAGTCTCAATGAAGAGCATCTGATTTCTGGCATCAAGGTAATTAGTAGAAGGTTAGGATTGAGTGAGAGAAAAATTGCAAACTGTTGATTTGATGGGGAAAACTGTAAAAAGTTCATTGCAGGCTAAAAATCAAGAACATAAATGTTTGTAAAAAAAAATACATAACTGGGAAGAGAGTAGAAATGTGATCTTACAATGTCCTGGCCCTGTGTTCTCCACAGTAGAGGAAGTCTGTGGTGTTAGTGTGCAGCTTCCCGAAGCTCTGTTCCACAACTCTGTGTAGGGTATACCTTGAAACATGAAGAGAGTGAACAGGATAGTTAAATTGAGAGGCACTAAAATTATAGGTATGCATTTGCATGGATATACCACTGTGTCACAGTTATACACACAGGCAGATTTTCAGAGGGGGCTTTAATGTGTCTTTAATGTGTTTGTAAAAGCTGTGGAAATCATGGCACATTGCCCAAACCATCAAGGCTGCACAGAAGTAGGTCAGAGGTGAAGTGTGAGACAGAAACTTAGAGAAACAACACAAAACAGGCCATCAATGGCTGAAGGGGAAATGAAGTTTATTAATTATAGGAAT
Source organism: Microtus oregoni (assembly GCF_018167655.1). Classification (NCBI taxonomy): domain Eukaryota; kingdom Metazoa; phylum Chordata; class Mammalia; order Rodentia; family Cricetidae; genus Microtus; species Microtus oregoni. Next base: position 29,893,721 of record NW_024543067.1, on the reverse strand, counting down.
TAATTGGGTAGATGTGACTTTTCTTTTATGCGGTCAAAATAGATGGAAAAACAGGTGGCAAAATCTACATGGTTTAGTTACTGATCTTAACATATAATTTTAATGAACCTAAAGGAATAGATGAGTAGGGTCAGTATTATGGTGTATTTGAGGTGTGATTCCTGCCTCTTAGGGATCTGGGTCCCAATTAATTAAATATAAGAGATAAGTCAATTGCTTGGTCACTAGTTCAATATAAAATATTGAAAGGTGCAACTGTACTATAAATTACTCTTGTTCAAGTAAAACAGGTTTTTATTTCTGTTTTGAATGTTAAAATCTTTATTTACTATAAATACATTTTCTATGACTTAATTTTTGAGTTTTCCTGAAAGTTTCCTGGGATTTAGTTTATGCTGTATAACTTTCTAGAACAAAATTAATTACTATATCTGCATCATCTAACTGATTTTATTTGGAGGTCAAGGTACTTCCTGTATGTCTTTTTTCAGTTTTTATACATTTTATATCTGGGTGTTTGTGTATGTGTCTGTTCCTGTGTGAATTTATGTTCATATGTAAGTGACAGTACCTGTGGAGGTCAGAAGAAGTGTTGTATTCCTTGAAGCTGTGGTGATTAACAATTTGAGCACCTAAATGGGTGCTGGTAACTGAAGTCCAATCGTTATGATTGAGAGCAAATGCTCTGAACCACTGAACTTTTTCTCCAGGTCTTATTATTTGTCTTTATAGAATACTTTCAAAATCACAAGTATCAACTTGTTAAGATACCTATGCATTTTGTGTTGTTGATAATAATAAGTTAAACATGCCAATTTATATAATAGATTACACATCATATTTGAAGTTAAAATAAATAATAATTGCATACGTTCTTATATAACCATCATTGCACTTTCACATAATTTTCTCAATTAATGGTTATGATTAATCTGTGCCTTAAACTTATGTGTTGGTCTGGACATATAACTTGGATAGTCTGTTTGTTTAGCAATATATTTGTGTGACTTAGATACCAATATTTGTATTATCAATTCCAAAATAAATATATGAAAGCTTTAAGCCTTATATGATACACTACAACCTGATATATAAAATATACTGACCCCCAAACTCAATAAGCTTCAAAAGAATAGAAGTGTTTTATTTAGTATAAATGACAAGAGTCTTGCTAGAATATACTGAGAAGGAAATGGCATTACAATCAATATTTTTATAATATCAAATGAATGATAATGGGAGATTTTTGGAAGAATAATTCATATTGTTATCTAGACAAAATACCCCTATATAAACATATATATTCATATGCCTAAAATAATAAAGAGAGAAGGGGAGAGACAGAGAGGGAAGGGGTAGAGATGTTGCATATATGATGGTGAAGATATAGACTGATTCCATGATTGGGAAAGATAACCATAAACATGGAAGAGACCATGTATTCAGTGCTTCCAGCCATTGTTTTCCACCACACATCTTGGTCTCTGTTATTCCTTTCTCTTTCTATAACAGCCTTCTATGACTTACATACAGGCAAGACTCTGTGTACACTGGATATTGGAGTAATAATCACTTGACAATCCTTATATCCGTGCTTGTGGTTGTGTTTCGTAAATGATTATATTGGTGTTGTAAATACGACTCATTGTTTACATCACTTGCTGCATAACTATAAAGTTCATGTTAAGATCTGTAGGACCTATGCAAATTCTGAATGGGCATGGGAATCTGTCTAGCAAAGCAAAGGAAAAGTTTGTCATGGAAAGCTCTCTAATATGGTGTCTTAATTAGATTCTAATGCTGTGAATTGCTACCATGACCAAATCAACTTTTATTTAAGAAAACATTTTGCCGGGGTTAGATTACAGATTCAGAAGTTTAGTGTATTATTTTCATGGTGGGAAGTATGGTTGCATGAAGGCAGACATGGTGCAGTAGAGGACCTAAGAGTTTTACAGCTAGACCAGAAGGAAGAAGGAAGAAAGAGATACTAGGCCTGGGTTCAGCATTTGAAACTTCAAAACCCACACCTGCTGTGAGATGAAGTTCTTGTACACTGTAAAGATTTGTTATTTACATTAGTTTAAGAAAACTATGATTGGCCAATAGCCTGGCAGAAAGTATAGGCAGGGTGACCAGACAAAGAGAATTAAGACAGAGAGTCAATCATAAGCCAGATTCAGAGGAAGCAAGATAAGATTGCCTTACTGAAAAAAGGTAACAAGTCATGTGGGTAAACATAGATGAGAATTATGAATTAATTTAAGTTGTAAGAGGTAGTTAGTAATAACCCTGAGCTAATAGGCCAAACAATTTAAATTAATATAAATCTCCATGTGTTTCTCTGGGACTGAATGGCTATGGGACCTGGTGGGACAGAAACTTATGTTTGCACACCAATAGTCACACATTTTCTCCAAAACAGACACACCTACTCCTACAAGACCACATGTCCTAATAGTGCTACTCTTAGTTGACCAAGCATTCAAATCTATGAGCTTATATATAGAGGCCATTTCTGTACAAATTACACACAAAAGTACCTGTATTACAAAGCTCTGGGATTGATTGAAGACCTTTCATTATTGAATAAGACATAACAACAACCAAGGATAACTCTCTATGTCAAAATTCGGCTTCAATATGTGTAAAGATACACCCCTTGGGACTGTAAATATGCAAATATGTATATGGACACATATATACCTCACACATACACACACAAATAGAAAAAGTGAAGATATAGTATTACTCATCTATTAAATGCTATATATGTGTGTGTTTGTGTGTATAATTACCTCTTAAAATAAGTCTAGTTATAACTTTCTTATTTTTTATAACACCCTAAAAAGTGAGAAAAATTGAAACAAGGACAGTATATACTTTTATCTATGATGGTTACTAAGTCCTAATGGCTCCCTCAGGAGAGGGAGTGAGAAGGCACAGCATCAACAACATAGACGCTGGAAGTCAGGTGAAAGGGAAACAGCAGACTCATTTATTTAGCAATGGGGAGAATTTTATATACCCTCCCAGCACCCAAGTGCTCCAATCCATTTACATCACATGGTCACCAGTCATTGTTTAGGCACTATCAGGACCTCCGACAGCAGCAGATAGACTCAAGGTTGGGTCCTCTTTGCCTGGTAGCCCCTAACTTCCTACATATGGTGGTGTATGCTGAATATTTAATTCGGCCTAAGAAGTAAATTATAAATCCTATTGAACTTGGGAAAGCACTCTCTATTGACTGCTATTTTCTCTCATTTTCCTTCTATGTCACTTGAATGGTATCTATACATTATAAAGGCAAGTAAGACTTTTGTTCATTTGGGAAAGGAGGAAAGATCTATAGGATAAACAGATCAGGGTTGTGACAGTTCTGAACACTGATTAAAATATGTTATTTGTACTAGTAAAATTCTAAAAAAAATTAATAAAATATATTTTAAAAGAACACTGAATGTAGTTCTGGATATATATGCTTTTAAGTATCTTTGCTATTCAGAGTAATCATTAGGTCATGAGAAAAGCGCTTAAGTCAGATGAAGAGCAGAAGGACGGAGATGATGTCTGGACCGCAAGGGGTTGGTCCATCCCCTGAGACAGTGTGCCTGTTCTAATGGGAGCTCACCAAATCCAGCTGGATCTGAACTGAATGAGCATGCAATCAAACCAGTCTCTCTGAATGTGGCTGACAATGGGGGCTGACTGAGAAGCCATTGATAAAGGCACTGGGACTTGTTTCTAATGCATGTACTGGCTTTTTTGGGACCCTAGTCTATTTGGATGCAAAGCTTTCTAGGCCTGGCTGTAGGGGGAGGGCCTTGGACTTCCCACAGGGCAGGGTTACCTGCCCTCTCTTAAGGAGGGAGGGGGAGGGAGGAGGACGAGTGGGGGAGCAGGAGGGAGAAGGGGGGAAGTGTAAATTTTTTAATGGAAAAGAGAAAGAAAGAAAGAAAGAAAGAAATATTACAGAGTAAGTTTAGCATTCTTCTCTTTGGATGAATTGTGTGTAGAAAATATTATTATAATATTAATATCCTGACTTTACTGAATATAAAGACTTCTTCAGTAGTTGTACTAAAGTCTCCAGCTTTATCTTCTCTCTGAACTCCTGCCTAGTTGCTGTGGTAGGGGTCTTAAGTGTATTCACGTGAAATGTCAACAACTTTGTTTCTAGAATAAAAAAGGCAGTATCCAAACTATATTTCTTTTAAAAATATTTAATATATTTTACTGTGTGACACAGCACAGAAATACAGCTATTAAAAGTTTAGAGAATTTGTAGTCAATTATCATTGATCATTTTAAAATACATTCTTTGCAGAAATTCTATGCAAAACTATAACACTGAAGAAAAATGATTTATGGGATCTGATGTCACTAAATGATTAATTATGATACAAACTTTCATTAAGCATATTCTTAGTTATAGACTTTTATGTCTATTTTAGACTCACTCAAAATATCCTTGTCATCAGTTTTTTGAGAATTGTTCTAATTTAGATGAACACTTTGAGAATAAGGTGTAGTTATTTGGAATGGATGTATGTACTGACACTGTGAGAATAATACAACAGGAAAAGAGAGAAAAGTGTGTCAACACTTACAAAAATAGGTGACAAAGGATAAGATCAAGAGGGGAATAAATCATAAAAGATGAGTTAGCATCAGTTTAGAAGACTTGAAGTCCACTGAGAAGTATGAAGAGTTAAACAGAAGTAAGAAAAGTTTAATATCTCAGAACAGAACTTGGAAAGAATAAAGGAAATGGCAGAATGGGGGCAAGGGAAGGAAAGGGCTTCCTCTCAAGCATTGATGAGAATTCTTTAAATGAAAAGCATGACCTAGAATGAGTTGATATTTTTAGTGTAATGTTACCTTAGAAAAATGCAGCTGACAATTGTTGAATAAAGGTCACTCAATATTTAATTTTAGAATATAGTTTTTAGTTCTTTAGGTCCCAGAAACTTTTAAAAATCAAATTTTGATTAAAGTCATGTACATTTAGTCTATAGAATCTAGTGTTTTATGGCTCTTTAGATATAATTAGTGGTATACATTTAACAAGGTACATAGGTTTTTAAAATTTAAGATTGTTTGAAGGATACCCTCTCTTGAATTAGACTTAATTGCCTTTTCATTGGTATAAGGTCAGTTTTTCTTGGAGATTTTAGATTCAAATAATTCTAGAGGCTATAAGCAGTAGCTCATGAGTGTAAGTTAAGCAAGGATGACCACAAAATGTAAATCCCACAAATGGTAGTGTCTATCCACTGTGTAGGATCGTCTGATGTTTCTGGGGCTCAGTATATGTCTTTAATGCACACATGAGCAAAAGTGACTTTTATGGCATTTGGGGACAGTGTGAATCAACTTGTTCCTCTGCCTCTTTATAGTTTCTTATTACACCAGACACAACTGTATTTGTTACTGTACCGTTGCTGAGACCAAATGTCCAACACGGAGCATTAATTAAGGGTGTATTTGGACCCACAAGTTTGAGTGTGATAGCTCATCATTGGGGATAGGCAATACAGAGAGGCTGACTCTAGCTGTAATCTTAGAAGTGTGAGGCTGCTGGTCACACTGAGTCCATGGAAGCAGAGAGAGACCATGTGGGTGGTCTAATGGTTTTCTCCCATCTATTCTCTCACGTACTCCATTAGGCCAGGTCCCTCTGGTAGTTGCCAGCTGTGCAAATGGGGTCCAGACTGAGGTGTCTTCTGCTGGTGTAAAGGGAAGTGATGACAATGTTAATGTATTTTAGTCAGATCCTTTGTCTGTATCCGTAGGACTTCAAGAGTATATACAAGGGCTGGTGACATGGTTTAGCAGGTAAAGGCTCTAACTACCAAATCTGAGGACTCAGAACACACAGGGTAGAAAGAACTAACTTCAGTAAATTGTCTTCCATAAGCTTACTATGACATACATGTGCTGACACGCAGAGAGATAGACATACACATGCACTTGTGTGCGTGTGTGCGCACGCATGTGTGTGTGTACATGTACACATGCATGTTTAAAAATTTGTGGGTAAGAAAAAAATCTTGCATTTTGTGTGGGAAATTATTTGAATTTTTCCTGTCCTCAAGACTTCAGAATTTGGCTGGATTGCTGTATGGATAAATGCCCAGGACACGGCACCTGCATAAAAACACTGGCTTGTCTTCATCTCAGTTTTCATCCAACTCTTTCCAGATTCTGGCCTCTTTCCTTTCAAATTTTGAAATTTTACCCTTTCAAAAGTGCTTTCAGTTTTAGTGGAAACTCCATTCTTGTGCATCCTTGGATTTAACTTTTACTGCATTTTTAATGGAAAGGAGAAGTGGTGGGGATTGTTTTCTAGTCCCTCAACTTTCCAGAAGAACATGGTGAGATTGTAATTTGTATAACAATAAAGCTGACTTAATTGAAGGATAAACGTCTAAATTCTAAAATTGCCCTATCACTTCTCACAGTGGTTTTAAGGCAAGCTCCATGTAGGTAATAGCACAGTCTCACTAATTTCCTTTCCCCTCATGAGTTGGCCAATTAATAATTATATTCAACCTGGATTAGAATTAAAGAGAATTATTAGTGGCATGCATATTATACATTTATATGTATTTATTGGTTCTATATAACTATAGTTTATATAGCTAAACATAGTTTATTGTGTACAGTACTAAACATAGACACTTATGAGTTTGTATATACTTTATTGGCACATAGCTGTTTCAGAGTGTGAAGAAAACATTTTACACTACTCAATGCCCTGACCGCCTTTCATATCTTCTGTGGCAGTTGTGGATGAATAGATGCTGGGCTGGTGACAGCAAGGTGTATACTGAAAATGAAATACAAGATTTCTGTTTCTGGATGCTGAAATTTGTCTGATGGATTTGAGGACAGTAATATGTACAGTCATGGGGGTTAAAATACTGGTATAAGCATTCAAAATTAGAATTGGAGAGTAAAAACTTTGAAGTCTCTTATCAAGAGACTAAATATCAACTAAAATATTGAGGGGTTTGAAAATGATTGTATCTCATAGCATGCACATTTATAAACTGCTGTTGAATAGATTTATCAAGACTTGGGCAGAGTACAAGAGACATTATATTTTGATGAATCAGTTACTAGACTATGCTCCACATTGTTTTGTCTAGATCATTTTTATTTGATCATGCTTTTAAAATTAGAATAAATATTCAGCCCTCTATTAAAAATATTTCAAATACTCCTACAATCATGCAGACACAAATAGACCCAGAGTTATGCAATTGGGACTTAACTGCATTTAGTTTATTGCTTTTTAAATATTTATATCTACTCATTCTTCAAGGCCAGACACAAATTTATTCGTTCTGAAAATTTCTACTTGTCCCTTATTTATAGCCTTAGCTGTGAATGTGATAAAATTTCATTATTTTTGTGCTTTTTAAATAAGTTTGTACTTTTATAAACTTCATCTACTTAATGCTTAAAGCTTTCTGAATTCTGAGAATTCTAAGATTAGTCTAATGAAGAGCAGGTATTTATTCTCTCTGTCCATGACTGTTTTTGGATTTTCTCTTCAAGATTTTCTTTAGAGAAATGCAAGTTTAGGTAAATATCTCAGCAAATACAAGAGTCTTGAAATAGCAACAAGCTGGGTACTGACCTGTGTTATACTGTCCACATATGGATCTCAGGTTAACCAGGGCTGTTGATCTTGAGGCAAGTACAGCCCATAAATGTGCGGCATGAGAGGATGATGTAGGTTCTCAATGGGCTCCATTTTGTTCTTGCCAAGTTGTTAATTTCCAAGTGCCATCTTAATTGGCTAAAATTACTGAAAAATACGTGTTGCATATTAAGGTGTTATAAAATGTCAAGCTTGGGGAATAATTGGTTAAGATTAGAATAGGGAATATTAGAATTTCTTAACTAGATTAGATAAATTAGTTTTGTTGCAACAAGGGCACCAAAATCTGACTACCATTGTTCCATAACAAATATCTGAGTTATCATGCCTCTTCAACTAAGATAAAATGTTCTCTGAGGTATCACTTTAAGAAGGCAAGTCACAAAGAAGGAAATAGGACAAAGATTTGAAAGAGAGTAAGGAAATGCATATGGGAGGATATAGGGGGAAGAAAGGGATGGAGGAAATTATGTAATTCTAATGTAACTTCAAAAAAGAAGAATTCGTGGTATGGTCTTGAAGGAACATGGGGACATGAGTAATTTAGGAAATATAGGTAGAATTGTTTCTAAATTGTGGTAGTTTGAATGTATTTAGCACTCATAATCACATAAGGAGTAACACACTTAAGAAGGGTCACTTTGATGGAATGGGTATGACCTTGTTGGAGGAAATGTGTCACTGTGAGGCAGGCTTTGAGGTTTCCTATGCTCGGGATACCACTCAGTGTCTCAGTTGACTTCCTGTTGCATACACGATGTAGGACTCTCATCCACTACTTCAGCACCGTATCTGCCTACATGTTGCCATGTTCCCTGTCATGATGTCAATGGGCTGACCCTCTGAAACTGTAAGTGAGCCACCCCAATTAAATATTTTATTTGTAAAAGTTGTTGTGGTCATGGTGTCTCTTCAGAGAAATATGAACAATATGACAAAAAGTATTAAATAATCTCAAGAAAATTAAAGCAATTGGACCTCATAGCAAAGGCTAAAACCACTTAATTGTCCATGAATTTGCAAGAAAGGATTTTTATATTGTAATTTTGTTGAAATCATTAGTGAATTTGGTTAATGTCAAGATTTAAATTTTAGATACATGACATTACTAAACATTTAAAGTGAAATCTGTGATATATGCTAGTAAATAACTAGTTCCTGAAGGTTAAGGTAAGATAAGGACACTAATGTCTCTCCATTTCCTGCCCTCTTACCAGGGTGATCACATTTCCATTCAAGGTAAAGTGTCTTCTCCATTGTTACATCAAGCCCTTGCCTTTTCTTTCATTAATAATCTGTAAATTTTTTATGTAGAAAGGTCATTTCTCTCTCACTGTAGCCATTAATTCTTATTTCTCTGAAATTATATGGAATACAGAATACTGTTTCCAGATATAGTTAAACTTTTGCATAGAACAATGTCCTATATTTTCGGTCTATGTTTGGGTGTCACCCTGATAGTCCACACTCTGCATTCAATCATTATTATTACAGGAAGTATGAAAGGGAAGTCCATGAACTCTCACTGTCTCATAAAATACTGAGTAAATAGCATCCCATTCAAGAATGGCAAACAAAATATCCCCATCAAATGAAAATTCTAGGAGACCCTCCATAACCTGCCTGCCCATCAAGTGTAACTTCAGTAGACAGAAGATTACAACTGTGGTCAGAGTTGAGCTTCCTATCTTTTCTCATAAGGAGGCCTTGGGGACTGAGACTACAGAAAATAATCAATTATTGGTAATATAAAATAAAAGCTTTGAGCATTGCTTTTATAAAGGCATCTACAGTTGTGTGAAACAAACTTTCATAGCACTGGGTTGTTCAAAGCTGACTGTGCTTTCCCAAGATAGTCTTAAATAGGCTTAATTCATGGCTGGGTGTTCTAAGAACAATTCACTCCGAAACTTGTCAGCTCAGAAAAACTCCTGAAATGGAGAATGCAAGGGAGAATTCAGGTGTTTCCAGGATTGCAGGTCATGAACTGAGATGGTGCAGATGTTACTGCAAACACATGCTAACAGGAGGCAAATCAAATCACTAACTCAGCATGGTGGCTTCTCCACAGGTGACTGCCTAGTACAGAGAAATGAACTATACTTGTAAACCAGCAGATATGCTAGGAGGTTTTTTTGTAAGTTTCACCAAGGCTGTTTTGTTGAATCCATACTTTCATTTTGATTCTGGCTTCATTCTCTTGCCTAATTTCATCCCTCATGGAATCTAAGAGTATCTCACTTGTTTCTGCCGAAAAATGTCTTTATAGGACTGGCAAGTAGTACAGAAATGTGGAACCTCATAAAAAAGGTTGCTGTCAAAAACTGGAAAAAGGTAGTAGGACAGATACTGTTCGAATTTAGAATAGCATCAGCGTTCAACAAGCAGCAGTCATCCCTACAATTTCCTTCTACTATACCAATGTCTCAGATTTTTTTTTTCACAGTGGAGTATAACAACATCCAGAGTCATGTTTTCCCATGAAAAATGCATATTATGGAAACTTGTACAACTTTTCTTTTTCCTCATTGAATGCTCAGGACACCAGCGGATAAGTAAGAAATTGCCCAAATTGGATTATATCCTGCAAAAGAACTACAACTAAAGATAGAACGAACCCCTGTGAAGAGTGATTTTATTGTTGTTATTGTTGCTATTATTTGTTCTAAATATTTGTGTATATTTTTATGAGTCCTTGCAAAGTGAGCTTACAATTTGAGAGCAGCCTGTAGCTCTGAGGCAGTAGGATCAGATTGTAGTTGTTATGGGTGGCAGATGTCTTTCTCCAGAAAATTCTTAGTTCTATCTGCATCTGAGGTCCTCCAGATGTTTGACTAAGACCTAACAAGATCATTTAGGGTCACATAACTTACTTAAACAGAACTGATTTCATACATTAATTGTACATGGAGACTGTGATTTCATTTCCCGGTCACCCATAACTGAACAATCACACAAAACTATATTAATAACAATACTACTTGGCCAATGGCTCAGGCATATTTCTAGCTAGCTGTTACATCCTAAATTATCCCATTTATATTATTTTATATTTTATTGTGGGGTTAATGGTTTGTTACCTCTTGCTTCTTGGGAGGCTACATGGCATCTCCCTGACTCCACCTTCTTTCCTCCTCTATCTCTGTTTAGATTTCCCACCTTGTTATATATTCTACGCTGCTATAGGTTAAAGTGCCTTCTCCATTAACCATTGAAAATAAAACATATTCATAGCATATAGAGGGGTATCCCACATCACATCCCATTTTCTGACAAAATAAAAAGGAAGGTTTTAGCTTTAACCTAGTAAAATTACATATGCAAAACAGTTATCAAGCAAGAATTATAGTTATAATATTTAGTTCATTTATATTTGGCAAATTAAGAAAAATATCATCTATCCCATCTTTGTGTGTCTAAACATTTATATATAATTTATCTTTTATTATAACTAAGAAAAACTATAATTATAATTATCTATTCTTCAACTTCATCAAAGATGCTAGAAGGATATAGTATTATTACCTAAGTAAACAGAAAGTGTATTGTAAGCAAGTTCCAAAGTTCTAGAAATGACACAGACATTCTGTTTCCTGGGCAGTAGTCACCCAAAGTTCTTTTGTAACATTGGGGCATCCATCTTCAGCCTACAGGCCCATGGTATCTGTCAGACTTTTCCATGAAGCAAGAATTTTGAAAGACTGTTTCACCTATTTGGCAGTTTGTTCGTCACTTTCTTCTGTGTCCTGCAGAATGTCTGGAAGTTTCCTCTGTGAAGCAAGAACCCTGAAGGACTGTCTTACCTTATTTTGGCAAGTTCAGCAGTAAGTTTTCTGTGGGTCCTGTAGGTCAAATTTATATAGGATACCATCACACAGTCCAGGCAAGAACAGTTTGATGCCTAAATGGCTAGCCTTTTCACATAGAAGGCAAATTCCATAATGAGTTTGTTTAATGCCCGTCAACCTCTCTGAAGTAATTGGTGCTGCCAGAAGCAGACATGTCTTATTGTCAAGAAAAGTCTAAGTTTTTAAAACCTTTTAAATGCCATATTCTGTAGGTCTTTGAAGGTTATCTAACTGAAATATATCTCTGTATATTTAGCAAATCTAACTAATATGACTGCAAGTTTGACTATTATAAATGACTATATATTAATCTGTAATTTTTAATTATACATTATATTTTAAATGAACTATATAAATGCAATACCTTAAGCAAGAGCAGAAATATACATATAACAAAATTGACCTTAAATTTGTATCAATAAACCAAAGTTCATACCAATATATTCATTTCTATATTATATTTCCCCCCCCTTTTTAAGAAACAGATTGACTGTGACCATTAACCTCTTAAAATCAACTCCCTTTAATTGAAAACAAATATTTATAATCAATCATTTTGGGATTTTGGCCATTTTTGTTCTCTAAATTGCTTCCTGCCGTTTGTTGGGTGAAATATTTTTAGGATTCATTGAGAACCTTCAGGGGGTCTTGCTCCATCAAACCACATTAACCTGGAAGGAATCCACAGGTTCTCATTTTCTGTGGAAACAAAAGCAGAACATCTGTTCCCAAATAACTTATCCTTAAATTCAAGTTTTTAAGTCAAGATACTTTTAAAATATGTATGTTGGTTTAGCTTGACAGTCCCCAGAATCAAATATTTTTCAGCAGTTAACTTATTGCCAGTCAAAAACCTCAAAGAAAACATAATATACAGAAAATCCAGACATTCTGTGTATATCTTATATTTATGTGGTTTATGTTTTTCACTCTATTACTTTTTGATATTTATTTTATTTTATTATCTTTACTTCTTTAATCTATGACCTCTTTTTCTCTTTCTCTCCCAAGCACATGTACATTTATACAACACTGTTACCCATTCAGAGGTCTTTTTGTCTGAATCTGTCTTATCGTTTATCTGTAAATATTTTTCTGACCAGGAGAGGTTTTTTTCTTTTTTTTTTTTTTAATGTTAAGCAGGCATGGTTAGGACAACACTGATGTGGCTTTTCATGTAGCCTCTGCTCATTTCAACATGGCAAAGGTATGCTTACCACCACTGCAAACCATGCTTACTTCCACAGCTTTAGGGATGTATCAGGTCTATGTCACCATTAAGTAACTTGTAGCAATCTCTGCATAAGCACCATTTAAGTGCTCTGTAGCAGGACTTCCCAAAACAACCAGAGTCATTTATACTGCCAGTGTGAACCAGGAAGCCATTTCTTAAAGAAGCCTTGCTTCTCCTCACTGCCAATAAACAGAACCTATCTGAAAAAAATGTGGCTACCAAGAAGCTCCAATTGTCTCCCATTTTTGAGAGTCTAGAAGTGCTTAGATTTTATATGAATGTATGTTGACAAATATTGGGTGTGATTATGCAAATGGAGACTGATTTTGTTTCCAGGCTACCCAGACCTGAATAATCATACAAATCTTTATTAATTACAATACTGCTTGTCCAAAGTCTCATTTGTATTTCTAGCTAGCTCTTAAAAATTAAATTAGCCCATTTCCATTATTTTATATTTTACCACAATTCTTGTGGTTTTTACCTCTTGCTTCTTGGGCAACTTCCGTGGTGTCTCTCACTTTGCCTTTTTCCCCTCATCTATTCTGCTTGGATTTCCTGCCTTGCTAAATGCTACCCTGTCCATAGGCCAAAGCAGTTTTTGTTAAACAATGGTAATAAAACATATTCACAGAATACAGAGCAGGATCACACATCATCTTTTTAGTGGTAGCATTCTGGCATCTTTCTCTCTCTGCCTCCTTTCTCCCTGCATTCAGTTTAGTTTTTCCGCTTACCTATATTCTACCCTGCCATAGGTGAAAAAGGTTCTTTATTAGCCAATGGTAATAAAAACCTATTCATAGCATACAAAGGAGAATCACACATCAATTAATCATGATTACAAATATCTTCACAACAACCCTTGGATTACTGTATTCTTCTGAATAACTGAATACTATAGCCAAGTCTGGTTGACATTGAGCCTCTCATAGTTCTCAGGTCCAGCCATTGCCACTACACTGACTCAATCTCTTTGGTTAATAATTCTGCTTTCGACATTAGTTACAAAATTGTGATGGATGATTGATTGTTGAGAATATGGGCTTTTCCCATGCTGAATCCTGCCTTTGGGTGTGAGGACGTGTCTGCTGTTCAATAATATTCGAATCAGACCACACAATTACATTTTGAAGTGAAAACGGAGGTCTAACATAAAATAGGAGGTCCTCAAAGGTTTAAATAACAGCTCCATGCAATTTCCTAGATAGGAGAATGAGATCATTTCAAAGTGCTGTAACATGTAACTTCTATAATTTAGTGTGTTAAATAAAACCTGTTATAGAAATGCATTTGAACTCACAAAGTGGTTAGTTCATAGTAGCTGAATTCTGTCCTTCATTGTTCTCTGCACAAAGGGACTAAGAACCTTCATGAAAAACACCAGGCTTTCTGCACTACAGGTTTTATGTTGTGTGACTTAGGCAGGTAATGATATTCTATTAACTTCTAAAGATTTCTTAGTGCTAATTTCATTGTAAATTAAGTAATAATCATTTACATTAAAGGTGACTTCTTCCACTTTTCTCCTGCCTGGGTTTTAAAAATGGGTAGTGTTTAGTTTCCCATGCATGTAAAGCTCAGGGGCTTTTGTTAAATGACTAGTGTTCTCTCAGTGTCTTCACCACAATTCCTACAATACAAAGGTAATTCCTGATGTTACTGTCTTGTCCCTTGTTAACAATGAAAGTAGATATTACATCTGCATAAAGTTGATGAACAAAAGGACAGTAAAGGGCTTTTAAAACACTTTAGAATCTATCCACTCTTGAGCCTCCACACTCATTTTCGCTAAATTTCTGTTCTGTCTATTCTTGTATCCATTGCCAGGGCAATGCCACACACCCCCAGTCACTCTGAAATCTATCGAGACTCCCTGTATGAACTAGTATCTCCATCTTAAATTTCAAGACTTGAATGCCACACCTTCTCCTTGAAGATTCATCTTCCCAGGGCCCTTAAACTAAAGTTAGCATGGCTGCTTGCTGAACATTATACTTCCTCTCTCTTAAAAAATACTATGTTAATGTTTTGTTTTTTATGAATATGAGTTTTTATCTGACTACATGTATGTGTACCTTGTGTTATCTGATAAAAATGGAGGCCAGAGAGAGTGTCAGATTTCCTGGTATTGGAGTTACAGACGGTTGTGAGCTGCCATGGGGTGTCTGTGAAACGAACTAGGTCCTTTGTAAGAGCAGTAAGTGATCTTAACTGCTGAGACACCTCTTCAGTCCTCTCTATTTTTGTATGTATAGTTTGTGTGTATGTATGTATGTGTGTGTGTATAGAGGCACATATGAGGATTTATATGGATTTATGTGGATTTAAAGTGACGATTTTCCAAATGTTGCCAGTTTTAAATGTCTTAATTATGAGCTTTACTCTGCACTTGGAATGGCTAATGAGTCATTTTATTTTATTTATTTATTTATTTATTTGGTTTTTTGAAACAGGGGTTCTCTGTGGTTTTAGAGCCTGTCCTGGAACTAGCTCTTGTAGACCAGGCTGGTCTCGAACTCACAGAGATCCGCCTGCCTCTGCCTCCCAAGTGCTGGGGATTAAAGGCGTGTGCCACCACCGCCCAGCTTTAATGAGTCATTTTGAAGTGCAGTCCACATCCTCATATCAGAGGAGCCTCACTTGTTGAACTCCTGGATATTGGTCTGCAGGTACTGCTGGGTGGGGAAGTTCTACATTAATTCATCTTCATTTCTTTATCATATAAAGAATGGTCCCATATGCACCATTGTTTTCTTCAGGGAGCCAGGATTAATGAATTCCTAGGAATCTGATCATATATGTGAAACTCAAGAATCCTGTCTTATTTCCTTCTTTATGTTGTTGCTTATAAACTAGGCAGTGGTGGTGCATGCCTTACCTTTAATCACAGTACTTGGGAAGCAGAAGCAGGTGCTTCTGTGAACTCTGTGAGTTCAAGGTCAGCCTGGTCTACAAGAGATAGTTCCAGGACAAGCCCCAAAGCAATAGAGAAAACTTGTCTCGAAAAAATATACCCCAGGGGCTGGAGAGATGGCTCAGCGGTAAGAGCACTGCCTGCTCTTCCAAAGGTCCTGAATTCAATTCCCAGCAACCACATGGTGGCTCACAACCATCTGTAATGATGTCTGGCACCCTCTTCTGGCCTGTAGACAGAATACTGAGAATACTGTATACATAATAAATAAATAAATAAAAGAAAGAAAAAATATACCCCAGAGGTGTAGTTTGTATATTTCTACATTCACAGAGCATTGGTAATTTTATTTTTTATGATAAAGTCATAATATTTGATTATGTTTCAGCAACAATGTGCTGCTTTTGAATATAATGAATATATTTCAAATCCTATTTTCCATTTTGGGAAATAATGTATTATTGTTAATTTCTTGACTCCTCTATGGAGAAGATCATTGAATTCCTTCACCCTATGGTGCTGTAACATTGCACCGACTGCCAACATCTTTTCCCACACTACACTGATCTCTGATATGCACATATTGCTGTCAGAGCTACAGTTTTTAGATTCCAAATGAGTGAGATCATACCATGTTGGTCTGTGGCTGATATTTTTATTCTATAATGTCATTCATTCACAACTATTGCACAATTGCCTATTATTTAAGGATGAATAGTATTCTATTTGATATTAAGTGTCTAAAGACATATTTTCAAGAGAAAACAAACCATGGTAAATAGATAATGAATATGTTCAACATAACTAAATATTAGTAAAGAGTGAATCAAAATCACAATGAGCTACCACTTCATTTTAAAATAGTTATTATCCACAAGTAAAAAATAAATTCTTTCAAACTCTGCTTGGAATCCTGTATTCAGTACTGCTACAACCTCTCATCAATGTTCCTTTAGCTTACTCTTTAAAATCTGCTTCCTAAAAAGTCTTCAATGATACCCTAACCAAGTGATTTCTCCATTTATAGGTCTTGTCTAATTTTCTTTTGGTACTACTTTCATTGTTTTAGCTAAATGCTTGCCTGCAAGTCAATAAGTTACTCTAGGGCAGGTGTGTGGCTTTGGTTTTTTATCTTTGCATCTTGTATTTTGTCTTTTCACATGTTAGTGTTTTGTTAATAAGTATATTTTACAATAATTACCAAAGGAAGCAAGATGTCATAGAAAGCAAAAGTCACTGTTGTGTTTCTAAAGACAAACTTGCACAAAATATAAGAATCAAATATGTTAAGCAGTGAGTATCTCCTTCTGTTGTCCTTGTCTATTTAAGTCAGAAGTAGAAAACAGGACAGATTGAGAAGCCTGAGGCTAATAATTTTCAGTTCTGGGTAAACAAAGGGTTAGATACAAATGGAATATCACATATATAGAATTTCTGGGTATGATTTGTTCACCTCCTGGTTTGTGGTGGTGATATACAAGATAGTGTTTAGGCCAAGAAAGTCTCATTAATACAGTGGATCCATGACAAAATGTTCACATCTAATGCTGGCAAGTCTATGGGAGTACACTATTGATGATTGATATGGGAAGGCCTATCCCACTGTGGGCACTACCATTCCTGAGAAGGAGGTCCTGTGTGGCATAAAAAAACAAGTTTAGGAAGCCATGGCAAGCAAGACAAGTAGCATTCTCCATAGCTTCTGTTCTAACTAGTCCTTGCCTCCAGGACTCTTCTTGGTTTCCTGCCTTCCCGTCCCTTGATGATGGATTAGTGCCTGAAAGTGTAAGATTAAATCAAACCTTCCTTCCCAATTTGCTTTTGTCCATTGCATTTAATCACAGCAATAAAAACCTAACTAAACAACTACTACAATATAATATTCAACTAAGGAACTGAAACCAAAGATAAAAGTATGTCCCTGGGGAAGCTGCAGAGAATTTATCCATCAGTGATGTCAAAGTTACTTGGGTAATGATCCTTTCTAGGGTATCCTGTGATTCACTGCTGGTGAGCAGTCCTGGATAATGACTGCATTGCCATATGCTTATTTAATTAATGATACATATTAAAAGTATTTCTTTTCTGAAGCGCTTGGGTTATACTGGTGTTCACAAATAGATTTTGTAGCAGCATGAAACTCCTAATTTTAGATTAGAGATTCTGATGCTGTGTTAACCATAGTTACTATTCTGAATTGGTATTAATAGATACTGTCATGTAGTTATTGATCCAGGAAATGATTTTTATTCAACGCATTTTGGGAAAAAGTATATAAGAAAAAATTTTCAATTGTCTATTGTGAAAATAGAATATCTTGACTATTTTATCATAGGATTTGTAAACTCCTTTGCTTTGTGCAATATTTTAGTCTGTGGATGGTTGATCATCATTCCTAACGATGTATTCATCTCACATATTGATGTTTTTGTGACATCTAAGTTTGATGAGTGAGAAATTAAAAATACCCATATACCTGAAACAAAATAGGACAGGAAATCACAGGGAATTCATTGACAAAACACTTCTGAGGGAATTTCAGGGGTTCATCTGGGGGTTACTTCAGGAGATTTTAAAGACAGTGACAAATTTGTGTTCTTTAAGCCACCTCTTAGGCCGAGAGAATAATTAGAATGTCTCCTCAGTGTTTGAAGGACACAGTAGTCAGGTCTTCTGTCACTCATGAGTACTCTCATGTTCAGTGATGCAAAGAGAAAAGTCTCTGTGTCCTGTCTAAGCTATGGTACAAGTGAGTCTGCCACTTCAGTCATATGATTTAGATTACAAAAGATCCCTCAGCTGACAGAATGTAAGACTGACATCTGTAAGTGGAGACCACTTCCTCATCTGTTTCTTGGCCACTCACACCTGAATAATCACACAGAAACTGTATTATTTAAAATACTGGTTGGGGGTCAGGCGGTGGTGGCACAACGCTTTATTCCCAGCACTTGGGAGGCAGAGGCAGGTAGAGTGAGTTTGAGGCAAGGCTGGTCTAAAAAAACTAAAAACACTACTAGGTCTATTATCATCCTATTAGCTCAGGCTTCTTATTAACTAATCATTACAACTTAAACAACTTCTATTATTTTGTACTTTACCACGAGCCTTGTGGTTTACCAGTAAGGTTCCTGGGCATCTGTATCCTTCAGTGACTACATGGCATCTCTTTGATTCCACCTACTTACTCTGTACATTTCTTCCAGCCTGGCTATATTTTGCCCTGCTATAGGCAAAAGCAGCTTTATTCATTAACCAATGGTAATAAGACATATTCACAGCATACAAAGGGGAATTCCACATCACCTCCATTTTTATGTCTAAATAAAAGGAAGTTTTTAACTTTAATGTAGTAAAATTATAAATAACAAAAAAGGTATCGAGCAAGAATTGTAGTTACAATATTTATATCTATTTTATCTTTTATCATAACTAAGAAAAACTATAGTTATAACTATCAATTCTTCAAATCCATCAAAGTTTCCAGAAGGCTATAATATTACTTAAGCAAACAGGAAGTACATTGTAAGCAGCTTCCAAAACTCTAGAACTGACAGAGACATCACCCTGTGTGAACAGTTGCCTAGATTTCTTCTGTATCATTGCAGCATCCATTTTCAGCCACAGGCCCATAGTATCTGGCAGACTTTTCCATGAAGCAAGAAATTTGAAGATTTCTTATGCCTTGTACTGTCAAAAGTCATTAGTTACTTTCTTCTGTGTCCTGGAAAATATCTGGAAGTTTTGTCATGTAACAGGAACCCTGAACGACTATCTCACCTACTTTAGGAAAGTTTAGCAGTCATTTTTCTGTGGACCCTGAATGTTCAGATTATATAGCATACCATAAAGCAGTTCAGGCAAGAGCAGTTTCTTGCCCAAATGGCTAGGAAACTCCATAAGGAGCCTCTTTGATGCCATCATCCTCTTGAAGTAGATTGGTGCTCTCAGGAACAGAGCGTCTCATTGTCATGAAAAGTCCTAAGTTTTTAAAACATTTAAATGCCATATTCTGTAAGCCTTTGAAAGGTTTGAATAATATCTATCCATCTGAAATATATCTCTGTACATCTAGAAAACCCAAATAACATGGCTACAAGCTTGACAATAATATATGACTATCTATTAACTTGTATTTTTTAATTATAAATTACATTTTGAAAAGAGCTGCACAAGCACAATAACTTAATCAAGTGTTAAAATATACATATAACAAAACTGACCTTAAATTTGTATCACTAAACCAAGATTCATGTCAATGCAAAGTATTCCTCTCTATAGCATATCTCCCTTTAAATGTAAACAAATATTAACTAACAATCATTTAGGGAATTTGAAAGTTGCTTTCTAGACTACTTCTTGCTGATTGGGCTTGCTGCTAATAAGGTCTTTTATGAGGTATCCTGTGTGGTAAGTCCATCTCAGCCAGAAGTTCTGAAGTTGTCATGGATGTTGGGCCTTCTGGGCCATTGCTTCAGGGAGTCTTGTTTGATTAAACCATATTACCTGGTAAGGAATCCACAGCTATTTTTCCTCTGTGGAAACAAAAGCATAATCTAATTTCTTTTCTAAAGTAACATATCCTTAGACCCAAATTTTGAAGTCAATAGACTTTTAAAATATATATGTTAGTTTAAATACATAGTTCATAAAATGTCTCTCTGTATTTAGCTCATTCCCAGTCAAAAATTTCCCCAAAAAAAAAAACCCACTATAATATACATAACCCAGACTCTCTGGTTATATTCCATCTTTATGTGGCTTAATTTTCTTTACTCTGTTACCTTTTCTATAAGTTTAATATTTATTTTATTATCTTTACTCCTTTAATCTATGACTGTTCATACTCTTTTATATTATAACTGACTATACTCTTTTTCCTTTCTCTCTCAAGCCTACGTACACTTATTCAACACTGTGACCCATTCAGAGGTCTTTTATCAGAATCTGTCTTTAATGTGTGAATATCTGTAATTATTTTCTGACCATGAGTGCTTCTTTTCTTTTAAATGCTAAGCAGGTAAGGCTAGGACCAACTCCACAGTCCTGCCTGTTGGCTGGGTCCAGTGTAATATGGCAAAAGCATGTTCACTGCCTCTGATAGCTGTGTATACTGCCTTAGCTCCAGGTTCTCAGTGAGTCTATATCACCATTAAGCAATTTATAACACACCACTCTTAGACCCCATTTAATTTCCCATCCACCTGAAAGAGCAAGAACTGTTAGTTCAACTAGCATGAACCAGGAAGCCCTCCCCTAAGGAAGCCATGCAGCCTTTGATGCCAATGCTGAGTCAGGAAAACCTCTCTTAAAGAAGCCATGGCACCCCTATTGCTGCCAGCAAACAGAGCCGATCCAAATATATGTATATAGCTACCAAGAAGCTGCACTAAACTGTCGTTTAGTTGTTGTTGTTATTTTTGTTTGTTTGTTTTGTCTAGAATTCCTTTTTAAGCTCCCTTGGGCTCTATATGAATGTAGTCAGCCCACATTAGTATGCCAATTTGTAGATGTAGAGTGCTTGCACATCTGTTTCCCAGTTGCTTGGACATGAATAATCACACCGAAATTGTATTAATTAAAACACTGCTTGATCTCTTAGTTCAGGCTTCTTATTAACTAACTCTTACACCATATATTAACAATTAGCGCATTTTTATTATTTTGTTATTTACCACAAGCCTCATGGTTTGCAGGTAAGGTTCCTGGGTATCTTTCTCGTTCAGCAACCATATGGTATTTCTTTAACTCCACCTACTCTATCTATGTATCTCTTCCAGCCTAGCTATATTTTGCCCTGCTATCTGTCAAAGCAGTTTTTTTTTTCATTAGCCAATGGCAATAAAACATATTTACAGCATACAGAAGAGAATCCTACTTCAAACAAACACTTCACTGCAAAGAATTCAAAGGAAGCAGCCCCAGGAAAGATTCCGTCTTGGGTACGTTATACTATATTCTACTGACAGAGTTTATGTGTAATAAGTTAGTTTCTCTCCTGTGAATGGACCATAGAGAGGAAGAGGTCAGTTGTGAAGCTCTGAGAGAATACAAACATTTGATGTCCATTGTGAAAGATGTTATCTGATAGACATTGTTTGTTGCAGGAGATCCTTCCGCTCCTCCAGCCAATAGCCGCTGAGATACCAGCCCATTGGGGCATGGTCTCTCTCTTTGAAAAAGCGGTGTCTTTCCTCCTCACTCTCTCTTACTTCCTGCTCCGCTTCTGGTGACTAGACTCCTTCCTGATTGTGCAGAGGTCTGTTGTCTGGGACGGTGATCTGTAAGTTTTTTCCCCTTTAAATAAATACCACCTTATTAATCATAATTCCAAACTGCTGGGGGATTGTTTGTGACTTACGTCTTCAATTGTTCATCAATTGGGCCTGGGGACATGAATTCTGATAAGAGAACTTTTTATATTGAGGAAGTACCCAGAAGGGACAGATAGATACTTGGCAGCATGCGTCATACTCTTATGATAATTGCTTTTTTTACGTACTTTAACTCTGTCTCTGAACTTATGTGACCTCATACATACAGAATTCATACACATAGCTTATAGAATCCTAGATAACTAAGTCTGATCTGGCATGTCTTTGGCACTTCTCACTATATTGCTCATAGTATGGCAAAAGAACCTCAAAGCTCTCTTTGATAACTAAGAGTGGGAAGAAAATTTATCTGTGAGAAGAATTAGGGAAGTATATTTGGCTTTTCTTTGAATGAGTACTAGCAAGGAATGAGAAACTACAGATTCCTGGAATATGGTGAATGGGTTTGAGCCTCATGAATGGGTTGGAGGCTAGTGCATGGGTTGATCTTGCGAAGTATCAGGTCAGTAGAAGAAAGAGCCACTCCAACATGTTTTATGCCTTCCTCAGCAGCTTCAGAGGAATCAGCCTCTGACAGACTGACTCCCTCATGCCTTCGCCAAAGCCTCTTTATTGTTATACAAAAGACATTTTTCACAAATCAATTTCCACATACCAATGGACTTGTTTGAAGGAACACCTAAGCAATTCTCAGCCACAAGAAAGTTCCCTGGTTTGCCAGGTATGTCTGAGACTAAGTTAGGCAAATCTGTGAATCTTTCAAAAGAACAACTCAGATTAGACACTGACTTTGACAAATGATTTTTTTCAGAGCCCAGGTAGCATCACCTGGGAATTCACACAAGACACCATCTTGCTAAACAGAATGTTAAATTCTACTTCTGGCTGCAAAATAATAACTGATTATTTTCTGTGATACCCTAAGATGTATGATAAATGCCTTAAAATAGAAGCCAGTTTAAGAAACAACCTTTCAAGACTTTCCCATTTTAGAGGTTCAGAAAATTGAGAGACCAAATAATCTGCTGGAAATGATTTTTCATCTTCCACTAGGAGAAGGGAGAAGTCCTAATATTGAGGAGCACTCCAACTGAGGAGACATGGCCTTAATCTTAACTATTTTCAGATGTGAGCTGACATTGGTTTTCCACAAGTTTGTGTTCTATGAAACTAAGCTAAGTACATCTCTGATTATTATAATGGACTGCATACTTGGCCTGCTGTCACCATGTATGGTTTCATAGTGTAGCAAGTGGATCCATGCTGGGAACCTGGAAAACAAAGAACTCAGTCCTAAATCCTTGTGTTTTATAACAGTGAACAAAAGATTCTGAAGCAGCACCATGGAGACAGGTCTTTTTAGGCCTTGGTGATTTAGGAATAGAGTTTGAGATTTTCACATAGGGAAAGAAGAAAACACAACAAAATTCCTTGGTAACTCTTGGTGTTGTTGGGAAAGAGCCATGAAGATAGTGTTTATTGTGTAGACAATGTATCTGTGATGACCGATCTAGGTTTCCTTGCTGGGTATGGAAACCATCACAGCATTATTTGCTACACCTTAATTGCTACATATAAATCTATGGATACATATATACCAATAATGTTGATGAATTAATTTTACTGGCTCAATCATGGTTTACCTTGTGAAGTGATAGATGAGATGTTGTATTATCTTCCCCTGTGAGAAAATGTGAATTTCTTCATCTTACAATGTTACAGTGGGTGTTGTGTTGTAAATAAAAGTGGAATGGTGAAAGTAGTTGTATTTAAAAATTTTATATTCTAATATCTTTCAAGCTCTATCCCTAAAACACTGAGGAACTCTACACTGTATTATATGAACCCCAGTTTGTTTCAATATTTGAGAAAAAATTAGTAGTAATAGAAATATGTAAGAGGAAACAGAGAGACCAACTATGATTACCTCTTACTGCTTAATGCCAGACTAGCTTCTCCATTGCTATGATAAAAATACCATGGCGAAGACAACTTAAGGGAGGAGATTATTTCAGCTCACAATTCAAGGGTGCAGTTCACCGAGGCAGGGAAGTCATGACAATGCTAGCTTTGGAAGCAGAATGTAATTAATGCTGATTCTCAGCCAGCTTCCTGCTCTCTCTGCAAATCAGCATTTCAGTGCAGAGAATAGTGCCACACATAGTAGATAGGTCTTCCTACTTCAATTAAACTTGTAGGGATAAGTCCCGCCCCTTAGGGGGCATGTTCGCCTCGGGCTAATGTTGGCCTATAAATTTGGCAAGCATGCTCCCAGCCATCCCTTTCTGCTTTCTTGGTCTCCGCAGGAACAGTGGTTCTGTAAGTCTATTTCACCATTAAAGCTATATATATTTTTACAATCTGTCTGCATTCGTTTACACGTTTACATTTTGGCATCCAACATGGGCTATTTTGCCCCCGACTCAAGCTGGTAGCCCGCTAGCTAACACAGCACCCTCCCGGGTGCTGGTTTTTAGTTCATGACTCCGACCCCAGTGCCGAGTCCAACATACTCGGCCACACAGGCCCATTCTGCCTGCCTTGGCTAAGTTTGCAGCTGAACCCCACTGCCTGAATTAGCAGAAGCTCAAGTACCTGCGGTTTTGCAACAAAAGCTGCCACAGCGGCAGATTTGGTCTGATACAAAGTGACTTGGCCAGGCAGTGGTGGCACACGCCTTTAATCCCAGCACTTGGGAAGCAGAGGCAGGCGGATCTCTGTGAGTTTGAGGCCGGCCAGGCAGTGGTAGCACATGCCTTTAATCCCAGCACTTGGGAGGCAGAGGCAGGCGGATCTCTGTGAGTTTGAAGCCAGACTGGTAAACAAGAGCTAGTTCCAGGACAGGCTCCAAAAACACAGAGACTATCACTGTCAGGAACCGATCATTGCAGGTAAAAAAAAAATTTCTTTTATAAATAAAATGTCTGAACACATTAGTATTCAAGAATTTAACAGTTTTTTAAATTGTACCATGTGGGAGATTTTACAAGAGGTGTCTATCACCCCACATCTATGGATCCTTCTGGGATTCATAGTTTTCATTGCCACTAAATGGTTTGATAATAGAAATATGATAAAGTCTTTACGAGACGAATCCAGGATTCTTAAGGCAGAGACTGAACGCTTAAAAACAATTGAGAATAAGTTTGAAGTTCTCCAGGCTGATGTTAAGGAGAAATTCATTACCATGGAAGAGGGAACAGCTGATCTGGATCGTAAGCTTCAGTCCCTTTCTGTAGGAACTGAAACATTAGTGGCTGATATTAAGGAGAAATTCATTACTATGGAAGAGGGAACAGCTGATTTGAATCGTAAGTTTCAGTCCCTTTCTGTAGGAAATGAAACATTAACTTAGAGAATCAAAACTGCTGAATGTGACAATCAGATTTTGTCTAAAGCTTATGACTGATTGACGGAAAATCGTCAATACAAGAAGGCACGGTTTATGCCATAAATATTATGTCCAAAGATGAGATGTTATCTCTAATGGACAAACTTCATACTTTAGAATCCTCAGTGAAGGCTTTGGAACATAATTCTGGACAGGAGATTCAGACATTGCAGAAGTTAATGGTGAATAGAATTGAAAAGATTGAGGAATTTCTAAATTCTGATGAAGAAGAGCAAAGGGTAGAAAGGCAAATTTTAACTACATCTGTGGGTAAATCTCTCCGGGACAATTTCCACAAAGCTCTACCTACAGCTCTACCTGCCTTTCCAGTAATAACAACAGAGACGGTGATGGGTTCCAGAAACCCTAGGGTCATCAAGGAGGATACATGGGAGCCTGTCCGTATGAATGACCTCAAGGAAATAAAACAGGCTGTCATGACTTTTGGGATGCAAGCCTCTTTTGTTAAAGAGATGCTAAGATCTTGGGCCACGACAAGCAGAGCAACCCCTTCGGACTGGCTCCAGCTGAGCTCTGCAGTACTTGAGAGTGGACTGCAATTGAAATGGAAATGCTTATTCAGGCAAGAGGCTAGACTCTTAGAACAGCAGGAAAAAGCAAAGGGAATTGACATTTCCCTATATAAAATTCTAGGTGAAGGGCTCTTTTCCGACCCTCAGGAACAAGCTAATTTGGATGAAAACACACTCTCCATGTGTACTACAGCAGCCTTAACGGTTTGGGACAGGGTACAAGGCCCAGGACAGAGAATGGAACCATTTGTCAGAGTTAAACAGGGTCAGAGAGAACCCTTTAGTGACTTTTTACAAAGATTAACTAAGGCTGTACAAATAGGGATATCTGACCCAGAAGCAAGACGTATAATGATTGAGTCTTTGGCTTATGAAAATGCAAATGTGGAATGCAAAAGGATTTTGGGGCTTTTAAAGCTCAGATCAGTGCCCTTGGAAGAATGGGTCTTGCATACACTCAATGTTGATACATTTGATTATGGCACTGAAGCATGGGTAGAAGAAGCAATTTCCAATGGTAAAAGGAGACACCAGAATACCAAATGTTTTAATTGTGGAAAATGGGTCATATGAAAAGGAATTGTAGACAACGGATTTTCAGAAATAATAATAGTAATAATAATAATGCATCTTTCAGAAATAATAATAATAATGCATCTTCTAGAAATAACAGAAATAGGAGGACTCAGCCTTCAGGTTTATGTAGAAGATGTGGAAAAGGCAGACACTGGACGAATGAATGCAGGTCTACAACAGATAGACAAGGCAACCGGTACAGTCGGGAAACGTGAGAGGGGGGCCTCACAGGCCCCCATGGCAAACATGGTTCAGTCATTTCCAGTTTCTGCAGAGAATGTGCCTCATCAGGACAATTATGAAGCCCCATGCCTACTGTTACAAGCAATAATGATCAGAAAGATAAGTTACGTGTATTTTGGCAAACTTCTATAAATGATCAAAGACCTAAACTGAGAGTGTGTGTAAGTGGCATTTTTATTACTGGCCTGCTGGACACAGGTGCTGATGTAAGTATCATTACCCCAGAATCTTGGCATCTGTATTGGCCTCTTCAGAATGTAAATGTTCAGCTCCTGGGAATTGGAACCCTATCTCGAGTAAGGCAGAGCACGAGATGGGTTGAATGTATAGGGTCAGAGGGACAAATAGGAAAATTAAGGCCATATGTAGCCAACATCGCAATGAATTTATGGGGTCGTGACCTATTACAACAATGGAATACCCAAATTAACATTCCTGCTACTTCTAGAGCCTATATTTCTGAGAATAATATTAAAAGATATTGCAAACGGAGAAAACTGGCCATTCGGGCTGTACAAGAACAAGCAATTGATGTCCCTTCAGAGATACCAACAGCCTTGCCTCTAAAATTGTTGACTGAGAAACCAATATGGACAAAGCAATGGCCTTTAGCTGAGGAAAAGTTACAGGCTTTAGAACAGCTGGGACAAGAGCAATTAGATGCTGGACATATAGAAGAATCTACCAGCCCTTGGAATTCTCCTGTATTTGTGGTTAAGAAAAAATCATGTAAATGGAGAATGGTGACAGATCTCAGGGCCATCAACAAGGTTATTCAACCTATGGGCCCTCTGCAATCTGGAATTCCTTTGCCCTCTTTATTACCAAAAGGATGGCCTCTCATAGTTATTGATTTAAAGGATTGTTTTTTCACTATACCTTTGCAAAAAGAAGATAGAGAAAAATTTGCCTTAACAGTGCCTACTTATAACAATTCTCAACCTTCGAGGAGGTACCACTGGACCGTCCTCCCCCAGGGTATGTTAAATAGCCCCTCCCTGTGCCAATATTTTGTGAACCAACCATTGCAAATAATACGCAAGAAATTTCCCAAATCTATAGTATACCATTACATGGACAACATTTTCTTATCCGATTCAAACATGGATACCTTGAACAGATTGTTTGAAGAAATAAAGATACTTTTACCTAAATGGGGATTGCAAATTGCTCCTGAAAAGATTCAGAAGGGAGATTCTGTTAATTATTTAGGTTATAAAATAGGTTTGCAAAAAATTAAGACACAAAAGGCACAAATTAGGAGAGATCGCCTACGGACTCTTAATGACTTTCAAAGACTGTTAGGAGACATTTCCAGTCTACGACCAGGTATTGGAATAACACCTGATCTAATAATTCATTTGAACAAAACCTTGGATGGTGATAAAGATTTAAACAGTCCCAGAGAATTAACAGCTGAAGCAGAAAAGGAACTGACAATGATTGAGGAAAAATTACAACAGGCACATGTGGTCAGGGTGAATCCAGAGCTCGATTGTATTCTTGTCATACTACCATCAAAAATTTCTCCTACAGGAATTTTAATGCAGAGAGATGATATTATTTTGGAATGGATTTTTTTACCACATAAACCAAGTAAGAAACTGAAAACTTATATGGAAAAAGTCTCTGAGTTAATTATAAAAGGCAAGCTGAGACTTCGTCAACTAGCAGGCATAGACCCAGCAGAAATTATAGTGCCTTTCACTGCTGATGAACTAAAGAAATTATGGGAAGATAATGAACCATGGCAAAGAGCTTGTGCTAATTTTTTGGGAGAAATTAATAACAACTATCCAAAAAGCAAGAGGCTTAACTTCATAAAGAGAACTTCCTGGATTCTTCCTCGAATCGTCTGTGATGCTCCAATAACTGGAGCCCGTACATTCTATACTGATGCCAATAAATCAGGGAAGGCAGGTTACAAATCTGAAGACTTGGGTAAGGTGGAAAAAAGTCCGTATAATTCTGTTCAGAAGGTGGAATTATATGCCATTCTTATGGTACTAAGGGATTTTAAAGAACCTATTAATATAGTCACTGATTCACAATACGCAGAAAGAGTTATTTTACGTATTGAAACTGCTGAATTTATACCTGATGATACAGAACTAACCTCATTGTTACTCCAGGTTCAAGATTTGATCAGGAACAGGCTTTGTCCGATGTACATAACACACATCCGATCCCATACGGGTCTGCCAGGTTCTCTAGCACAAGGTAATGCAGAAATTGATCAATTATTGATTGGCAGTGTGCTACAAGCCTCTGAATTTCATTAAAAAAATCATGTTAATAGCAAAGGTTTGAAGAAAGAGTTTTCAATTACATGGCAACAAGCTAAGGAGATTGTAAAGAAATGCCCTACTTGCTCTTTCTATAACCAAACGCCACTGCCTGCAGGGGCTAATCCAAAGGGCACCTAAAGGAATTAAATCTGGCAGATGGGTGTGTTCCACTTTGCAGAATTTGGCAAATTAAAATATGTTCATCACACCATTGACACTTATTCAGGCTTTCAGTGGGCAACTGCTTTAAGTTCAGAAAAAGCTGATTCAGTAATCACTCATTTATTAGAAGTCATGGCTATCATGGGTATACCTACACAAATAAAGATGGATAATGGTCCTGTTTATGTCTTTAGGAAAATGAAACGGTTTTTTGATTATTACAATATTAAGTATGTTACAGGTATACCATACAATCCTACAGGTCAAGCAGTCATAGAAAGATCAAAACAATCTATAAAGGATATGTTGAACAAACAGAAAGGGGTGGAAAAAACGCCCAGAAATAGGTTACTTAATGCTTTGTTAACCTTGAATTTTCTCAACGCTAATGAGAAGGGAACAACGGCTGCAGAAAGACATTGCATAATGGAAAAGTCTACTGAACTAAATCAACCAGTTTATTTCAAGGATGTGCTGACCTCACAATGGAAGCCAGGAGATGTGCTATGTTGGGGAAGGGGTTTTCTCTTATCTCCACAGGTGAGGAAAAATTGTGGATACCATCAAAATTAATAGGTTCAGTTTGAAGAAGAGAAGCCACTTGGAAATGATAAATAACAATTCTTTCATAAGGATTGCGAACATACTGATGGTAAGAAATACAGATAGGTTGGGGGCAGGGTTCTTTTCTTATCTCCACAGGAAAATACTCATCTTCAAAGAAATTAAGGGACCCTGAATATTTAATTACTGATGGATGGACACATTTTGTAAGTATTAATTTATATATATATGTCTTATTAAACATTTCTTTATAAATATATAGAGCTGGTTTTGAAGTTGGACTCTGGCTCAGTCCCTCTCCAATTCCAAGCCTGTTAGTAAGAGAAAAACCCAGAGTTTCTGGAGTTTCTGTCTCATGTCAAGAGCCATGATATAGGTCAGAAAGAAATATGTGTTTAGAAAACATCTTTGCTTTTCTTCATATCTATCATACTTTTCATTGAATATATCTATCATGCCTTTCATTGAATATATATGTATGTCTATATATGTCTATATGATTAATGTTTAAGTTTTTCACAATGAACAATGAGTTTTTCCTGAAGTGACATTTGCAGTTTCCAGGAAGAAGATGGGGCCCCACAACAACAACTCTACCTGGTTATTATGATGTCATGATACTGATAGCTCTACTACAAGACCTGTTTTGGATACCAGCTTCACAAGACGATCCCAACTTGGTTAGCTGAAATGGTGCACATCTTGTACAACATTCTGGCCAGACCTCCACAAAATACTCAGAGACTATTTGCAATTTTAAAAGACATTGATCTTGAAATTTAACCATCATTTTACTTTCACAGGATCCCCCAGAAAGAACGTCGCCCCCATGACAGCTGGAAGTAATTCTAGAGGATGACATCCCCTCTCCCAGTAAAGTTTACCCCTGGGTTAGGGACATCATTTAGGGGTTGGGAGGTTGGGGGAGGAATTTTATAAGCTCAGGGATCATTTTGAAAAAAAAAGAGGGAATGATGGGATAATAGATTTGTAATTGTGAGTTACTGCTTTTAGACAAATATATTGGTATTGATTCTTGTATATTGATACAAAGTTAAATTATGTTGACTATTGTATGCATGCATGTTTCTATGTCTGTTTAAAACATTTTTATGTATTGACATATATTGTATTGATATATATATATATATATATAGTATATATTTACCATATTGCAGTGTACATTTCTACCTCTGATTAAGATACTTATATAATGTTTGTGTATTGATATATATTTACCATATTGCAATGTATATTTGTACAGTGTTTATATTTGGAGGTCATTATCCTCATTTGTTACACAGTTGTTTATTGTCTTAGTCTTTAAGTTAGATAGATATTTAGAATTATATAGATAAATAGTCATCTAAGTTTGTCATTAATAATTAGACTAATCAGGTTCTCTAGATATATAGAGATTATACTCAGTATAGATAGATAATCTTCGACCTCTTCAAAGAGCTGTAGAAAATGGCCTTTAATCTAACTCAGAGTTTCGTGATAGTGAGACACAATTGCTCCTGGCAACACCACTCTATTCCTGAGAGAATGTTGAGCACCAAAGACACTCCACCTGGAGTCTTTCTATTTGGCAGAACTGGCCTTTGGGCAAAGAAATGCCCATACCTCAACCACTGACAGAGATACAGAGCATGCATCAATGGATAAAACAGGACTGTCATATCCTGCCAAGACAGGGTAAGATAGTTTTGAAAAGTTCTTTGCCTTTAATAATGGTATGTCAGTTATGTTAGGCCTTAGAAAAATTGGTTGACTCAACGTTGCAAACGAGACTTTGGGTGATTGCCCAGGTAGTCAGTTGTCTCTGTCAATTGTTGCACATTTTGGATATATCTCGTTTGTTGAGTAGTGTTTATTCCCTTCTCAGATCTTTGACGGAGTTGAAGATTATATAATTATAGTTACTCTCTACATTATTTGGACTCCTTGAGATAGAATGTTTAGCAAAGCTTTTGTTCTCAATATTGTTTGTTATATTTATTATTTGTTATTATTTTATATAGTTGTATTTGGTTTAGTTCTGTCTTATTTAGACAAAAAGGGGAGATGTAGGGATAAGTCCCGCCCTTTAGGGCGCGTGTTCGCCTCGGGCTAACGTTGGCCTATAAATTTGGCAAGTGTGCTCCCAGCTGTCTCTTTCTGCTTTCCTGGTCTCCGCAGGAACGGTGGTTCTGTAAGTCTATTTCGCCATTAAAGCTATATATATTTTTACAATCTGTCTGCATTTGTTTATGCCTTTACATAAACTTATGGAGATACTCATTCCTACCTTCTGTGTTCTCAGAGGCCAAGTGACTTTATATCTTATCAAGTTGATAGTTGATATAAACCATTACAGTGTTTGTGTATAAAAGTAGAGTTCAGGCTAAGAATGTGAAGGTCTTCAGCTCTGAATTGCTTTACATATACTGATGAGCTAAGCTACTCTGGATATGTTTTGAAGGTTTTTAGTGTTTGTTTGTTCATTTGTTTTCTTGGCTTTTTAAAATAAGTTCAGTGATGACAAAAGAGATGATAGAATCCTATTGCTTACAGCTCCTGGATATTTTATTAACTTCTTTAGACTTAGTTATCCTGTGTGTGATTCTGTTGCTCAGTTCCAAGTGGGTTGATTCTTCACCTGTATCTTTGAGTCTTGCAGTTATGGTGACAGGAAACAAAAGTTTTGATTTTTCTCTTTACTCTTAAGTTTTCTGTTACAGGAAAGAGAAAATTTTCATATAAAAGATATAAAATGAGCATAATGATATTTTTAGAAACATATGACACAGTTTAATTAATTCTATGCATCAAACTATTACATTTTAAATTCTATTGTTTGGGTTGATGCACCAAGTAGTATGCTCTTATGGGTATATGTGGTATTGAGATTTATTTTACATCAAGACATACAAAGTAATAGCCTAATAAAAAAAGATATGGTTTTAAGAGGAAGAATAATTATATGGAAATGTTGCCAAGTTGCTGAGGATAATTTATCACCATCTAAATAAATAATAACCAACACTTAAGAGAAGAACAAATTGGTTCTTATACTGCTGAGGCCATGGCCACACTATTCTTTTTCTCTTTTGTGGTAGCACATCAGAGAAACTTGTTCTTTCTCCCCTGTGACCTTGTGAGAAAGAGCAAACAAGTCTCTCTGTCACCTGAAAGATTTCATTTCAAAAGAGCCACCATGACACACTGTGTATTTAAAGCTTCCCATTGTTTGTCTAAAATAGATTGTGCAGGCTGAGCGTATGTTCTGAATAGTGTTTGCTTGGATTGTTCATTACTTCTTGTCAACTTTCTGTATGGCAATTTCTAACAGCTTCCAAGAATTATTTTCCCAAACAGGTCAAGCAAGTGATGCTATTGAATTGTGTGGTTTTGGACTATGAGAAAGCTAAGCATTAGTCTGTGTGAGGGATGGGGAGGCAAGCACCGAAGACCAACTTTCCTTCATGGGATAAGTGAGTTTCACAGAACCTGAAGAATGGAAACCAGGACACTTAGTCTTTAAATCATGTAAAGGACAATATTGTCATAATTTGCAGGCACAGATAGAATAAATCTAGTCAAGAAACTAGTTTACCTTTCCAGGTTCATTCTTATTCTTTCTTTTGTAAGGAGAGTAGAAATAATTTCCCATGAAGCAAGTTCAGATATTCTTAAAATTTTCTTAAAGGCATGCACCCTTTAAAAGACTTCCCCAAATGAATCATGTCTAAGTACCAGAATTTCGTTCCCACCTCCTTTTCAGTTATACCTTTCCACATGTTTCAGAGATCTACAGTCCTCTGTCTCTTGTCTGGAAAACATACAGTAGCTCCCCATTTGACAAAAGTAAAGATATTGTTCAATCTGATCCACTTAAATTGCTTATGCAATACTTGTATATGAGCACTTTGTTTATAACATGAAAATTTAAATCAAGGAGCCAAAAAAAAAAACCAACAAAATTGACTGGTGGTATGTGAGACTTTGGTTAGAAAAAGATACAAATTCTTGCTATATCCATCATGGAGATGTGCCATGAACAGAGTTTCATGTTTCCACAGCTTTTTCAACCTTCTTCCAATTTCTTTTTTCCTGGAATAAAAATCTTGTGTCTACCCAGCTGTATACCATCAAGTCACATTCTGCTAGAGAAACCACGTATTCTCCCCTGGTTCATTATCTGGCTTCTCTGTTTGTCATGAACAATTAATTAGCCAAGGTTTGTGTTAAAATTAATTTCTTTTGTTGCTCTCTAGTCACTTCTTTAAGGTGAGAGTGAAATTCCTATCTCTAAGTACACCGTCTGAGATTGGTTACCTTCTTGAGAGTATGTTCAAATATTTAGACTGAGAATCTTAAAGGTTGCACATTTTACTACAGAGAATACCATGATTAATATCTCAAGATAGTCTTTCATGCTAGGTTAATGCTTGTCTATTGCTGGTGTCACCCATAAGTCCTGGGCTATGTTTAGGTGTTCCCATGGACAGCAATGACAATTCAGTACATCAGCCATAGAATGTTGGGGTCTGGTGCCCCAAGATAAACTACTTTTCCCTCTCTGAACTGGCGTGGAGGCACGAGAAAAATTGAGAATCAGTTCACACAGCAGTATTGGAAGGGAGTCTCAGGCTTCATTTATCCTGAGGATCACCTGCATTTATTTTTCAAACACCTTTTATTCCCCAAGGTAAACTAAGGTGGAAGTTCATTAACATTCTCCTTCCAGGGTAGTGAGACTGCAGTCCCTCAGCAACTCTGTCATTAGCTTAAAATTCACACCTCTTCTCAGGTGAGCTACATAACAAAAGAGAAGGAGCAGTCCATCCTGTGCTTTGGTTAGGTATCAGCAGGCTGTCTGGCAGGATAGTAACTGCTTTGGGTACCAACCATGGCTTGAGAACTTGGCTCTCACACCATGCAGAAATATGGGCCTACACAGAAGAATTTTCTCAACTTTTCAATGTACACGTCAGTTGAAAAGCCAGGGTTTTGCTTAAAAGTTGAGGTACTAATTGCTTTTGAAAACAGGGTGAAATAATAGGAAAGAAAAACAGGGAAAGCAAATCAGAATATTCTTCATCAATCCAGAGGTTGTTTTTTGATTCTTTTTTATTGTTGTCTAATGTGCCTTAAGCACGTTATCTATAGAGATCAAGTTTCCTCCTCTAGTTTGTCAGAAAAGAGCCTACCATTGAACCTGTACATCTGCAAGACTGTAGGGAGGGATCTTGTACCTAGTTCTGTGATCTTTGTTTCACGGCTCCATCTTTGTCAGTTTTCTATTGTTGTGGAGAGACACCATGACCTGGTGCCTCTTATGAAGAAAAACATTTAGCTGGGCCTGGCTTATAGTTCCAGAGGTTTCGTTCATTATCATCATGGCAGGTAATATGGCAATGTGTAAGTGGAGTTGGTGCTGAAGAAGAAGCTGAGCATTCTACATCTTGATTCACAGGCAGCAGAAGCAACTCTGTGCCAGACTAGACATAGCTTGAACATATTTCCACCAACAAGGCTATATCTACTTCAATAAACCACACCTCCTAATAGTGCCACTTTTTGTGGGTGCCATTTTCTTTCAAACCACCATAAGTTCCTGTTTTATGGGAATAGCATTATCCTCTGATTTAAAAGAAAATAAAAGAAGATAAAAATGAAGAAATTAGCTCCCCCTTTTTTGCGTTCTATGTGCTTTACTCTGCTTTCTAGTTTTAGTCTTAGTGAAGCTTTGAGATAGGTCTCCATAGAGCTTTTGTACACACTGTTCCTGTAGGTTAACTCTCTCTCTACCCTACTGCCTTTTCCCATTTACCAATGCTGTCCCTCATTTGGTCAATGTTTAATTTCTTATATGGTCAACTAAAGACAGGAAGTAAATTAGCAAAATTGGTTACACATAATTCAACACAGGACACAAGAACTCCAAAAAGAAATGAGGAATGGTGACTGTTCAATAATCTAGCAAGTGTGTGGTAACATATGAACAGGAAAAAGAACACTTTAAAGAGAATTTTTATCAAAGAACATACCTATAAGTTCTTAATCCAATAATGGCATTGAGATGGGGTTTTTCTTTCTTTTACAAAGCACAAGAGAAAACACTGCTTGTATTGCTTGCACAAAACTATCATGTTATTTTGTGTGCATTCCTATGTCTCATCATAGTTTTATAAACTTGGTACTTTTGTTATCCTCATTTTAAAAATGAATAAATTCTTGAAAATCTATCATTATATATAATATATGGTGCAGCTCTGAATAATACTGAGATGTAAAGTCATCAG
This sequence comes from Microtus oregoni, assembly GCF_018167655.1. NCBI lineage: Eukaryota > Metazoa > Chordata > Mammalia > Rodentia > Cricetidae > Microtus > Microtus oregoni. The sequence goes on along the minus strand of NW_024543067.1, from coordinate 29,857,665 downwards.
CTGAGATGACTATTTAGTGTACAGTTATGAAATCTATGGGATTGAGGCTGGAAAGCCTTTCCATACAAAGACAGGACATGAATTTTAGAAGCACACATCTTTTTCTGTCAGCACTAGAAAGGCAATAGACAATTTTGTATTTCAGATAGGACTTCTCTAAGGCTATTTGGTAACTAGACTCGTGCTTTGATCAGGTACCTGGCTATACAAATAATTAAATTTCCTATATATGACAAAATTTACTGGTTCAAGTTATATGTATGTATCTGATTTAGAGAATGGATAAACAATACATAGAAGAGTTATGTATGTTTGTGTAGTGATGCACAGATCATCTCTTTGTGTGAAGGCCAAGAACACAAACAACACTTTGTTTCTTGTCCTAACACAAGTCTGTCCCTGGTGAATTCTATAGTTTTTTGCTTGAGCAGAAGATAACTATGTTGACAATGTGTGACTCTTCAGAACCCACCTGAAAGAATGAACATAGGTGTTTCTGGTACAGCACTTTAGCCCCATCTAAAGCTGAATTCAGCCTGACTCTGTGAATACAAGTTTACATGACACAATGGCTCTTGCATTTCACAGATGATCATCACAAATGCTATTATATCCAGACTCTGGTAGAATTTAGAACATTTGATGACTTTTATTTGTGTTGTTTAATTCATTATTAATTTTTATAAGATAATGAAAGTGGCATGTTTCCATCCAGGCCTCTGTTGAATTCCTTAGAAAGCAATGTCTGAATTTCAAACATTTTTGAACTCTATACTTCCCTGCCTTGTATTCACCACCAGTGAGAGGGTCAAAGAGGAAGAAAGTTGGGAATGAAGACTAGCCTCATGTGTCAAACATTTGGAAAGTAACTCCTTTGCATCTATTGGAGGATGCAGAGGATACAGATGAGAAACTGAAGCCTCTGTTTTGAGAGTTACCATCATTTCTAGAATGATATCTGAGAAAGGGCAGAGAGCTAGTAGAACATCCCAGAGGTTATGGTCAAACTATGCAGAGGAGGAGCAATGTTTCTACACCCACTGTGAGTGCTGTAAGTCTGAGACACGGGAGGGATCATAACCTTCCTGGGGCTCATAGTGTAGGTGATAATGGCCAACTGTCAACTGTGGACCAAGTGCAGACCACGGCCTGAATCTGTCCTGTGTCTGGCAAAATGAGATGGTTTTCCCAACGTTGCAAATTGGTACTACTTAAGTAGGGAACTCTTACTTAATATTTTTTTCTAGCTCCAAACCAGTCTGTACATTGAGCTTATAAGGAAACTGATGACTGTGGAGTGTGAACGGGGAAAAGCATGGCTTCCATTACATTCTTATGCATGGATCATTCACACGCATGTATTGCAGTGGAATTATCCTTTTGTGCACTGTAAAGATTTGTCTCTTGAACTGGTTTAATAAAACAGTGATTGGACAGTATCCGGGCAAGAAGCATAAGCAGGGCAAGCAAGCTGAGGATGCTGTCATGAAGAAGGGCAAAGTCAGAGAGTGACTAGCAGACACAGAGAGAGCATGAGAAAAGGTACTAACCAAGCCACACGGCAAAGCATAGATAAGAAAATGCGGTCTAATTCAAGTGTAAGAGCTAGTAACAAGCTTGAGCTCTCAGTCGAGCATTTGTAATTAATATTAAACCTCTGAATGATTATTGGAGAGTGACTGTAGGGAGAAACCCTTGCCTAACCTCTGAATGATTATTGGAGAGTGACTGTAGGGAGAAACCCTTGCCTACAGTGTACTATACTTGTTGTAGCAGAATCACTCTGCCTACAATGTATCATACTTGGTATAACAGAATCTCAGAGAAGGAAAGAATTGTAGCCTAAGCTAGACAAATGAAATAAATAGTCAGTGGTTGAAGTGTGAGGTTAGTCATGCCCAATACCAGGCCAATCAGAGAATGTAATGCTGCCCTTATGTGGAACGATGCTTCCAGCCCCTGTTTTAATCTAGGAACCTCTGCCAGCTGTCAATCAAATGCCTCTAATGATGACACCATTTTCAGCTTGGAGAAATATTCTTCTCCCTTGAATGTTTCCTCCTTGAGCAGCGGTATCATAGTAGAACAAGTCATTTTAAGTCCAAACAAATGATCTCAAAATGAAGCAAAACAGAACAAAATGAAACTGCCTATATTCCTGTGAGTGGCAGTTCCACCTTTTAAGCCTTTAAAAGCCCTCATCTATTCTTGTTTTGCTTTGTAGCTGTCTACATAGTGTGAAGTTCGCCTTGATTAAATATGACCTTAAAAAAGTGTGTCCTGATGAGCAAAAAATATTTTTATTTGCATTTACTTCTATGCTAATATACTGTAGCTAGAGACAAGATTTAATAATGTTGAACAACATTATTTTAAGGTAAAAGTGCATTACACATTCATACACATATATACACATATACAAGTGTACAGTACATCCATATACACACATATGCATACATTCATAGACACACATATATGTGCAAACATAAATTTACTCATATACTCACACATGCATACACATACCACGTTTACACAAATGCATGTAAGTGCCCATATATAGATATACACTCATACACATGTGCACACATGTACATACATACATACATACACTCATGTACATACAGTCTAGATATAGACACATTTATCCTTATACACACATGCACACACACATGTTCGGCTTCATGGAACAATTCTACAGACAAATATCATTATTCCTAGGCTGTTTTAATGTACAGTTGAACCACATAAAGAACTGTGTCCTAATGGATACACAGTAACAATTCTAGGTGTGAAACATTAAAGAGAAAGAATAATCATATGTTGAATTTTAAGAAATCTGGTCGATTTAAATATAATAAACATACTCTTCCCCTAAACATGCTCTTTCCAAGGTTTATTTCATTCCTTGTTTTCTAAAGCACCTGCTTGGTGGAGTGCTTCCTGCTCTCCTGACTTAGTATGATTTACAGCAGTCTGTGCCCTCTAGTTTTGCACATTCTAAATGCTCCGAACATCCCTAGAGTGCTCTCCCCTAATCCTTTTGTTTCTATAATGTTCGTACTCTTTCTCACAGGCAAGTTACCTAGCTGGACATTTTCACCTCTGTCAGTATGTTCTCATCTGCTTTTACATTAAAATAGGCTTTGCACATGGAGTGCATAGCATGCTCTAATAATTACTAAGTCGAGTTAAATTGCATTGTTTTGTGCTCTAAGACATTACTGTTGTAAAAAAAAAAACAGATATTGGCATTGAACTGAACTCCAATTTAAATGAATTTTTATGCCAATATGTAACCTTAAAAGATATATTTCAACATAGCTCAGGTCTTGAAGGTTAAAACACTGGAAGTGTAAATTCTGTTCTCTCTGCTCAGAATGGGGGGGGGGGAGATTACTATTATTGGTGTCTTCTGAAAGTAGCTGGGTGTGTTCATACAGAAGGCTGACTGTGACAGGCTGATAGTGTTTCTGAATGATGGTCAGCATCTCTTCATGACCCACGGACTGAGCCCCGCCTTTCAATTGCTGTGAATCTGAAAGCTTCTGGATCCAATGGAGCACAAGGTGCCACCCAGGACTCATGCCGAGCTCTGGCCTCTCCAGTTGCCTCTGCTGTCACAACAGCTCCTCCCTTCTCCTGTCACAACAGCTCCTCCCTTCTCCTGTCACAACAGCTCCTCTCCTCAAAGCGCATTTCTTCGTCAAATGTCTACTTTAATGGTTATTCTAGAATCCTCAAGGTGATCAGCTATTTCACTCAGACGTTAGGAAATAGGAAAGCAGAAGGCCACTTTAAAGATACTTCATTTCATGGTGTCACATTGTAAAGAGCCCTGAAAACCTCATCTCCGAGCTATGAAGATGTCAAGTTTGACTTTACAGTTACCTCAGGCATAGCCATGTGATGGATTAAAAGATATCAAATTGACATCTGCTGCTTCGGAGAAGGAATGAGGACATAGTACGCATGTAGTGAAAAGGAAATTGGGCTTTAGGACATTGAAAATAAGGTCTGAAAATAAGGTCTGACATTAACGGCTGAATATATTTATAGATATAGAATAATAACACTATGATTGTTTCCTATGAGGCAAAATGCTGCTTTATCAACAGTAATGACATTGTCGTCACTGTGAATGATTATTTTAATAGTGGGAGGGCAAGTGGAGTGGCTCAGTGGGTGAAGACATTTCCTTCCAACCTGGGATACATGGTTCCCAAGTTCAGTCCTTGGGAATCCAATGGTACAAGACCTTAAAGTTGTCCTCTGCTACAAGTATGCCCTGGCATATTTAGAAACACACACACAGACACACACACACAGACACACACACAACATGCACACAGAACACACATTTTTTAAAAACAAATTAAATGTTGGTGACAGTTCCCAGCATGTAGAAGAGCAAGTGAACCATGGAAAATTCTGGGTGTTTCCCATGACTGTCCTGTTTGATGCTTCTTTTCTTTTATATACCCTAAAATTAAGTGTAGGCTTTTATGGTGGAGACTCTCTACACCAGAGAGGAGGGGAACACAGACTCCCATGGTAGGAGGGGGAAGATATAGGGCAAGCCAGCTGAGCACTGCAGTAAGTGTCCTTCATGTGCATCTTGAGAGCAGTCATCATGGAGGTGGCCTCAGGGTGTGATCACCTCCTGCCCTGACCACCATGTAATCCCTGGCTTCAGACTGGAGTCAGCCCACCATGGACTGAGCCTGCTAAAATGAGCCTACATAAACATTTGCTCCTCTCAGACCAGAGGGGAAAAGTGTCATAGTACCTCTTACTAGAGCACATTTGAACACATCACCACAGCACCTAGACTTTGGAAAGGACATACACAATGACTAATAAGCCATTTTTACCTATCTACTGATCTATTTCCTGTGTGCCTGAATGTATGCTACCTGTATACAGGTGCCATGGAGGCCAGGAGAAGTGTCAGATATCCTAGTACTGGGGTTACATGTGGTTATGTGCCTCTTGACTTAGGCTGGGAATTGAACTTGTAATCTCTGGAAGCTGCAGTTGCTCCTAACTTCTGAACCATCTCTCCATCCCCTGAATAAGTTTTAAATGTTTTTCTTCTAGACATGATTTTTGTTTTACAAAAGTCAATTATATAATAGAGGTTGTTGATACTAAACATATTTTTGTGTATGAAACTGAGATCATCATGTTTATTAATTTTTTTAAATTTGTATTACATTTTATTTATTTTTTCCATGACCCCCAAATAGAGTGTTTATGTGCAAGTGTGCTTGTTGTATGGACACATGTGTGTCACTATTTACATGTCAAGATGAGAGGATAACCTGAAGGAATTAGTTCTATTTGCACCATGTGAATCTCAGGGCTTGAGCTAGGGTGGGCAGCATTGTAAGCAGGTGTCTTTAGCTGCTGAGCCTCCTCAGGGTATCACCATGATTATTTTTATAAGTGTGTATTACATGTAGACCAACAGCAGAATTGGTAAGTAGGTGGAATCTTAATTGCAAAGTTTTCCTAAGTCTGGAATTTGAAAACAAGGTCTATAATGTAAAGAATGCCTGATTTCTATGAGAAAAAGATGTAAAAGCAAGCTGGAGACAGATGGTGAGGTCTGAGAGGTCATGGCCAGAGGCAGCTAATGGGATGCTGGACACCATTTCTGAGAATCCCATTGGAAGATGACTGGATGTCATCTTGGGAACACTTGGTGAAAAGATCCTTTTGATCATTTGTTGTTTTAAATTGTAGACATGAGACTCAAGAGTGGTTCAAAAAGATGGAATATTACTGCATAGACATTATGTTCTATGACAAATAAAAAGGATACTGTTGAAACAATCATTGATCCTGTGCACGGTATACGTGCCAGTCAGAGGACACTTGATAATGACAACAAAGTTCACGGTTGGACTGAGCTGCTGTAAATATAAAGAAAACCATTAATACCTATTTATAAATTTATAGGAATCGAAAAGAAGACAGGTGCCAAAGGACACCAGGAAAACTCTGATTTGTTTGTTTGTATATTTGTTTTCTGAAGGAAGGAATGATTGGAAATTTTTTTACCTCCACTGCTGTGGAATATTCTTTTATACTGTGTGAAGATGTGTCATTGTGATTGGCTTAATAAAAAGCTAAATGACCAATAGCTAGGTAGGAGGTGTAGCAGGGACTTTAGGATAGAGAGAGCTTTGAGAAAAAGGCTGGTAGAGTTGCCAGTGAGACGGAGAGAGAGAGCAAGACATGCTGGAGAAGAGGTAAAAGCCACTAGTCACGTGGCAACATGCGGATGATAGAAATGGTAAGTTGAAGAGCTAGTGGACAAGCCTAGGCTATAGGCCAAGCTTTCATAATTAATAATAAGTCTCTGTGTCATTTTTGTGAGCTAGAAGCCCAAAGAAAAATCCACCTATATCAAAACTATTTTTTGTTCCCTTTTTTGTTTGTAACATGATTGAACAAATAAAAATATTATGCTGACTAAGCAGAGGGCTTTTACCTGATTGGAAAGTTATTTTACCTCTAGCCCTTGCAGTTTTTAAAAGACACAAATGGGTGATAATAGTCATTACTTAGGGAATCTTTATTGAACATAAATGACAAGAATAAAAATAATTCTTTTTCCCTGAATGTTCAGTGATACAAAGATTTCAAAAGTTAAGTCAGAACTGGATGATTGGACTCAAAGATGATTTGGTGAGGAAGTGCATTGATTAACTAGATTGCAAAGTATATGGAAGTAAAAAAAGACAATAATTGAATAATATAATTTAAAGAAGTGTAACTATGATAGAAATGTTTAGAGAGAGTAATGCTATTTATTTTGTACATTAGACATTTTAAATGTTCTTTGGGAATTGTAAATCCTCCCATCACTATTGGATGAACAGGTCTAAACCAATGGTTCTTAACCTTCCTAATGCTGGGATGTTGTGATGATCCCCCAACTAGAAAATTATTTTCATTGCTACTTCACAACTGTAATTTTGCTATTGGCATGATTTGCAAGTTAAGTATCTAATATGCACGATATTTGAGGTATGACACCTGTGAAATAGTCATTTGATCCCAAAAGGGGGTTGTGACCACTGAATTCTAATTGGGAACTTTGGGTACTGGCTGAGCTAAAGGGAAGCAGTGTTGCCTTCTCCATCCCATTTGAAAGGAGAGCAAACTTATGTTTGCCTCAAGGGCAAATAAGGCTTATTCAGATTTGCTTTTCTTCTTAGAGTGAGAAGCCACCCTAAATTCTGCAGGCTCCCCAGAATCCTGTGATGGAGAACAACCTAGCATTGCACATAAAGAAATAAAGAGCGCCCTGCCTGCAAGTCAACCCAGAAAAAAAAAAAAAATGCTAACGAGGATCCCTGGTTCCATAAATAAGAGTTTCCTTGCCAGCAGTAAAATTTCTAGAGACTCCTGCTGTGTAAGCTGGAAGACTTCAAGCAGAGCTCTTTATTCAGCAGCAAGCTGCCCTTAGATAAATTACACTGATGACCAAGTGAAGCTCAGGTAATGTGAGACCACGGTATCACTGACATTCTTCACGTCATGCACCATTATCAGACTCAATGAAGCAAAACTTTGGAGATCAAAGAGAAGCCTTGTTCTCCCTGCGTTTTGCTGTGCTGAAAATTTTAACTGCTGCTTAGTCTATTTTTAACTTATTTAAAAGGAGCCAACTGCTTACTGGCTCAGAGAGTACTGAGCCAAGGACTCATGCCTGGCTTGTATGGTTCTGTCCTTTAAGAACTTCGTGCCCCAGATTTCTCAATGCAAATCCTATTTGAGGAGTTACAGGTTTAAGATCTAATTGTCATCTCTTAGTCAGGGAAAATGAACTCCAGACCAGTCTGCTTGGGGAGGAAATTTTTGTTAGGTAACTCTGGTTAGAAAATCCTGAGAAAAATGTAACATGAATGGGGCCTGCTTGTTGGGGTTTTCTGTCCTGCCTGGTTCCCACAGCTGTATAGCCCCAAAGAAAATCACACGGAGATCTTTATAACTTATAAAGCTGATTGGCCCATTAGCTCAGACTTCTTATTGGCTCTTGTAGCTTATATTAACCCATTGTTCTTATCTATGCTAGCCACATGGTTCGGTATCTTTCTCAGCAAGGCAGCTCACATCTTGCTTCTGGGCAGGAGTGGGAAGAATCAACTTCCTCCTTCCCAGAATTCTCCTGTTCTCATTGCATCATTTCTACTTCTTGCCTGGTTTTCCCACCTATACTTCCTGCCTGGCCAATCAGCATTTATTTAAAACATGATTGACAGAATACAGACAATTTTCTTGCACCAGAAGAAGATGGGAGTTCAGACATGCCCTGGTCACAAAAACCTCTACTGACTCTTCAGCTGATAGCAAGCAAAATTCAATTTAAAATGACTAGACACTACTGTATTCTATGGATTAAGTGTGGTGTCATGATAGTATTGAGGTGTTAATAGAGCTAAAATGATTCTTTGTTGCTTGTTAATCTAACCTTTGGGTGTACATCTTAATGGATGTAGACACAAACTTTGTCACTCTATGAACCAAAAGCTAACATAGACCCAAGAAGGAAACAGACCACAGCAGGTTGAGAGATACTTCAAAGACACATCCATGCACCCATCAGTGGAAAGTTTGGATACAACAAGAGAAAATAGTTCTCTGTATTTGTGATGCATGCCTGCCTGATCTTAAGGAATGAAAGAGAAAAGGTTTGGGTGACATATGTATTAAACCATCTGGCTGTTATCTTCATTTGTTTTCTGTATACTGTGTGATAGTTTGGAATCTGCAGTCCTGATTATATTCCCAAAGTGAGATGGCCAGGGGTTCTGGGCAGCAGCAGTCTTTAGTTGCTCTGTCCAATATCTCAAGTCAGATTCTGGAATAGTCCTTCAACTCACTCTTTTATTTAGGATTGATCTTATGCTTTAATACAAGGTTTCATAGTGAAGATGGTAGCATCACTTTTTTACTCACTGCCTTATCACAACTATTTATAGAAACTACAGACACATTGAAAAAAAGAAAGTCAGACCATTGGTCCTTGCCATGCTTTGCTGTGCATTTATCCTTACAATAACATTACAATGTTCCACTTCTATTTTTTCCATATAGAACCCAAAGCTCAGTTGCTAAGATGGTAGGGTTCTGACTAAATTTGGTATTGTGTGTCAGATTTTTCTGATAACTCTATGTGTTATAATGTCTGAGTCAGCAGTATGACTGAAAGAAAGTGATGTGGAATTCCCCTCTGTATGCTGTGAATACAGCTGGTGACTAAAGAAAATGTCTTGACCTGTTGATAGGGCATAACTTGTTGATAAGTAGGCATGGGAAACTAAACTGAATGCTGGAAGAAAGAAGGGAAGAGTCAAGGAGAAACTATGTAGCCCCACTGGAAACAGACACTGCAAACTTGCCAGTAGGCCATGAACCTTGTGGTGAAACAGATTAATGGAAATGGGTTAAATTAGGATGTAAGAGTTAGCCAATAAGAAGCTAGAGCTAATGGACCAAATAGTATTTTAAATAATATGGTTTCTGTGTGGTTATTTAGGGTCTGGGCTGATGAATGGCTACAATAAAAAAGTGGCCTCCTTACAAAAAATTGACACCCATGTGGCCAACTAAAATCAACTTAAAACCTGAGAGTGATTTTAAAGAAATTCTACACACTAAAAAACAAAGTTTAGCTGCATTTTTTCCCAGATAGGCTTGGCTTGCTGGCAGCATAGTATGATTCCTTTAAGAGAGGAAAAAAGCCAGAGTTTTGAAACTGCCGGCTTTCTGGGCTATGCTGCCAGCACAACCTCTGATTTTTTCAAGAGGCTGAGCATTTAAATGGGGTTTGTGAACAAAGTGCTACAACTTGCTTAATGACAATGTAGACATGCTTTATGCCTGTAAATGGGGCAATGTGCATGGCTCTCAGAGGCCGTGAACTGCTCCACCACGCTGGTCTTGGCAGGACAAAGCAGGCAGTGCTGTATTTCCCCTAGCGATGGTGCCGTTTAAGTTTATAAGAAAGGCTTAGAATTTTAAGAAGCACTCCTGGTCAGAAAAGAATTACAAATACACAATAAAGATAAATTCAGATGAAAAAGATCTATAAATGAGACACAGGGTGTTTTAAAAAATGTATGTATTATTTCAATAAATGCCAATTGGCTAATAGCCAGACAGGAAGTATAGGCAGGTCAAGCAGACAGGAAGTAGAGGCAAGCAATGAGAACAGGAGTATTTTGTGAAGAAGGAAGCTCTTTCTGCAGTCCTGCCCAGACACAGAAGAAGGAAGATGTGACCTGCCCTGTTGAAAAAGATACCACGCCATGTAGCTAACATAGATAAGAATAATGGGCTAATATAAGTTATAAGAGCAAATACAAAGCCTGAGCTAATGGGCCAATCAGTTCATAACTTATGTAGAACTCTGTGTGATTTTTCTTTGGGATATAACAAGTGCAGGAACCAGGCAGGACAGAAACCCCAACATGCAGGCCCTCATGTTACATACATAGGCTTGGGAGAGAGAAGAAAAATACTATAGAGTGCAATAAAAATAAATAAGTGGTTTATATTAAAAAATGAAGTAAAGTCTTTAATAAAATAGAGGGCAGACAATCATACTAAAAAGTTATAGAATTAAAATAAATAAGCCATGTGAAGGTGGAGAAAACACAGAGAGTCTGGGTTATGTATATTATTGTGTTTTCTTTGAAGTTTTTGACTGTGAAGAAGCCAAGAAACCAACATATATATTTTAAAGGTACCTTGACATCAGAATTTGAGTCTAAATATGTTGCTTTGGAAAAGATGTTCTTTTGTTTCCACAGAGGATGAGAACCTGTGGAATTAGTCCAGACTGATATAGTTTGATAGACCACAACCACAAGAGAGGTCACCATGAACACCCCCCTCCCCAAATTACTTTGCCCAACAAAAAACAGGGAAGCAGTTTGGAGATGAACTATACCCATATTCCCAAATACTATTTGAGATGTTTCTTTACATTTAAAGGGGGATGTGATATAAACATTGCATTGATATGGATCTTTGTTTATTAATACAAAATTAAGGTCAATTTTGTTATATGTATATTTCTGCTTTTGATTAAGGTATTGTGTTTGTACAGCTCATTTGAAAATGTAATTTATAATCAAAAATATAGGTTAATAGATAATCATCTATAAAGTCAAGATTCTTATTATGTTAGTTAGGTTTTCTAGATATATAGAAATATATTTCAATTAGACAGGTGTTCTTCAAACCTTTCAAAGACCTACAGGAGATGGCATTTAAAATGTTTCAAGAAGTTAGGACTTTTCATGACAGTGAAACACCTCTTCTCATGGCAGCATCAGTTACTTCAAGAGGAAGATGGGCATCTAAGAGGTTCCTTATGGAGTTTTCTAGCAATTTTGGCAAGAAACTGCTTTTGCCTGGACTACTTGATGAACTGAAAATACAGGACCCATAGAAAGATGACTGCTTTTTATTCTGACTAATGAGAACTTCTCTTCTGTGAGGTCTTCTCTCTGCCTTAGATTGCTTTGTTTGGCTGCTCTTGTCATTGCTAGACCCTAAGTACCCACTTTCACAGTGCTGTTACTCATCGACAAATAAAGCTTCCGAGCACAAAAAAAAAAAAAAAAAAAAGAAAGATGACTGCTGAACTTGCCTAAACGTGAGACCATCCTTCAGGGTTTCTGCTTTGTTAAAGAGTCTGCAAGACACTCTCCAAGACACAGAAGAAAGTGACTGACAAACTGCCAATATATGCAGAACTGTCTTTGAAATTTCTTGGTTCATGCAAAAGTTTGCTGGATACTATGGACCTATAGTCTGAAGATGGATGCCTCAACAGTACCGAAAAACTTTGGGTGACTGTCCAGGCAGTGAGATATCTTGTCAATTCTAGAGTTTTGAAGGTTGCTTACAATGCACTTCCTGTTTACTTAAGTAATATTAAAGGCTTCTGTAGTCTTTGATGGACTTGAAGAATTGATAGTTATAGTTTTTCTTAGTTATGATAAATGATAAAGTAGATATAAATATTGTAGCTATAATTTTTGCTCGATACTTGTTTTGTTTGTAATTTTACTATGTTAAAATCAAAACCTTTCTTTTTATTTAAACAGAAAATGGAAGGTGATGTGGATTCCCCTCTGTATACTGTGAATACCATTGGTGAAAAAAGAAACTGCCTTAGCCTCTTGATAGGACAGAACTAAGGTATGTGGGGAAAACTGAACTGAATGTTTAAAGAAGAAGGGTGAAGTCAAGAAGAAGCCATATAGCCCTACCAGAGACAGATGCTGGAACCTTGCCAGTAGGCCACGAACCTTGTGGTGATGCACGGATTAATGGTGATAGATTAAATTAAGATGTAAGAGCTAGCCAATAAAAACCTAGAACTAATGGTCCAAGCAGTATTTTAAATAATATGGTTTCTATGTGATTATTTAGGGGCTGAGCTGCTGAGCAGCCAGAATGACCAAGTAACCTCCTTACAACAAGATTTTTTTTCATTTACATAACCTATTGTCTTTTGCATGATCTAGTTGACTATCCATTGTCACATACGGCTGCTAAGTTTTGAATGTGTTACACTCTATTCAATCTTATAACTCTGGAATTCTGTCATCTATATTTTTGTGTAGCACAAGCTTTAATTGGTCTTAACAATAAAAACCCAGAGTCAGCTATTAGGGGGTGAAAGCAGAAAGATCAGAGAAACAGAGCAGCCAGCCACTAGGGATCTTCTATAAAATCCTCAGCATGAAAACTCACAGAACATCTGCCTCCTTTTACCTGTATTCTCCTCTCCACCCAGTCTTATCACTTCCTGTTTGTCTGTACAGTCCTACAAACCTCTACGGTTAGCTAATGGATAGCACCACTCACTGATTTTCAGGCAAGCTCCACTTGTTAGAGTACAAACAAGATATCACCTTATTTCCTCTTTTTTGTCTAAAATAAAAACAGGTTATAACTAATATAATAAAACTATATATAATGGGTATAATAACTGTATATAATATATACTGGCATTAAATACATCAACAATGTGTCCAGTCCATTAGCAATTGACAAATTCAAAAGAAAATATTCCATATCTATCCTATCTTGGTGAGTCCAAAAGGTTGTACCTAATTCATTTTCTTTTTTAACAGGAATTACCAAAACTATCTTTTAATGTCTCAACTTTATACACTTTACACTACTTTAGTGGATTTCTGTTTTGAATCTTGTAAGAAGAAAAACTATAACTAAATCTATAACATCTTCGGCTCCATCTGAATGCTGAGAAGGACATAATATTTCCTGAGCAAATAGAAAATGTGACACCCCCCCCCCAAAAAAGTTAAGAAATGACAGAAACATCTATATACATAGACAGTCACCCAAGGTTCCTCTACAATGTTGAGATATCCATCTTTAGTCTACTGGTATAGGATAACTGACATACTTTTCAGTGAAGCAAAAAATGTGAAGGACTGTCCTACCTATATTGCCAAAGATCATCAGTTGTTTTCCTCTGTGTCCTGAAGGATGTCTGGAAGCTTCTTCTGTGGAGTAGAATCCTGAAAGACCATCTTGACTTGTTTTGGCAAAGCTTATTGGTCATATTTTTGTGGGTCTTGCATGCCTTGTTTATATATACAGCATACTGTCAAGCAGTCCAAGAAAAAAAAATGGTTTCTTACCCAAATGGCTTGCCTTGCCACATTAAAAGCAAATTCAATAAGGCATTTCTTTGATGTCCATCATCCTCTATGAAGTAATTTGCACTGCCAGGAGCATAAATGTCTCACTATTGAAAAAATGTCTTATTTCTTAACACATTTTAAATGTCATAATATATAGGTCTTCGAAGAGCTTTAAGAATATTTATCCAATTGAGATATATATTTGTATACCTGAAGAAAACCTAGCAAATTTGACTATTATAGATGACTACCTGTATTTTTGTAAATCTGTATTTCTTATTTATACATTGCATTTTCAGTTGAGTTATATAAACATAACACATGCAACAAAAGTAGGAATATGCATACAGTATAATAAGATTGATTTTAAATTTGTATCAATAAACTAAAATTCATATCAATGCAAAATATTTTGAAATTAACTGTTGTTTTCTGGACTAAAGTAAATTTAATAATCTACCCTGTTTTTCATCATAATAATCTATCCTTTTCTTCAAAATTTTCTTTACCAAATCCCTCTTCTTCCTTTTAGTAAGATATTTATTAAAACCAATATCAATTTCTAGTCTACCTCTCTTAATTAAAAACAAACATTCATAAACATTATTGTGAGAGTTTGGGTATAATTCTCTAGAATACTTCCTGCTGATTGGTGGGTACTAGTGAGCTTATGAAGACCAGGAGAAAATTTGATAATATTGGCCAACTCCTATGAAGATCTTCTATAACCTTTATTGATAGAAATCACCTGTTAAGGTGCAGAAGATCTCCCTTGATCAAATCTGACCATCTTTTTCTGTAACAATTCCATAACCTCTTGTTTCCTGTAGAAAAAAATTGCCTGTAGAATCTAAATTGCCTCTCCAAAAACAATGCATCATTTCAGTTCCCTTTTACAAATAATATTATTTACTTTTGTTTTAAACTTAAGACCTTTTCAAAAGCTTGGTATTTTTTATCAGTTACTCTTTCCATCCCATATCTACAAACAGCTGTCTGATGCCCATCAGTCTTCCAAAAATTCAAAATCAACACAATAACATACAGGATCTAGACTGTGGGATGCGTGAATATGTGTTGCTCTCATTGGTTGATAACTAAAGCTGCTTTGACCTATGGCAAGGCAGGATAGAGCCAGGGAAGAAGTCCAAGCAAAGATACAAGGGAAGAAGGATGGAGTCTGAAAGATGCCAGTTGCTGAGGAAGCAAGACATGTATAAAATGAGGTAACAAGCCACAAATGACATGGTAAAGCATAGGTAAGAAGTATGGGTTAATTTAAATTTAAGAGCTATCTAGTAATAATTGTGAGTCATTGACCAAACATTTTTAATTAATGTTTTAACTAAGCCTCTGAGTGGTTATTCAGAAACTAGTGGGTGGGAAAGAAAACTCCAATAACAAATGGCACCCCACATCGAGTGCCAGAAGTAGCATGCATTCTAATCAATCTTAATAATAAAAATCCAGTTGGATGCTCACCTTGCTAGACCTGGATGGAGGTGGGGGTTCCTTGGACTTACCACAGGACAGGGAACCCTGATTGCTTTTCGGGCTGAGGGGGGGGGGAGCTTAATTGGGAGAGGGGGAGGGAAATGGGAGGCGGTGGCGGGGAAGAGACAGAAATCGTTAATAAATAAATAAATTAAAAAAATATAATAAAAATCCAGAGTCCAATATGAAGGGGTAAAAGCTGAAAGATCAGAGAGGCAGAACAGCCAGCCATTAAGGTTCTTACCTCTGCAAAATCCTCAGATCAAAAGGAGATTGATCTCTTGTCTCTTCCAGCTTATAGTCCTCTCTCAACCCAGCCATATCACTTCCTGTCTCCACCAGATTTCTATGGTTAACTAGTAGCTAGCACTGCCCTCTGATCTTCAGAAAGCTTTATTTGTTTGACTGCAAAGAAGATATCACCACATTTTTGTGCTCTTCTTACTATGTATTACAGCCTACAAAATTTTCAGGTGATTTCATCATGCATGCTTTTCAACATCCATTCATGCTCTATTCTATCCCAGGACTGATTTTTACTCTCTCACTCATTGTATTTCTTTCTTTAAAATAAGCATGGAAATGATGACATAAATGTTTTCAATGAAAATTAGACATACAATTACAGTATGTCTTTTTTGTTGCTGTTTAAAATAACTGACTCTCTATTTTACTTGAAAAGCAGAATGAACTTCAGATATCCAAAATGTAAGTGACCTGATTTCTTAAGTCACGAATGTAGTGCATCTCAAAAACACGCTATGCAGGTGTTAAGAGTCTCTGAGATTTGAGAATTCCATGGTTTGTCCACTTGGTTCTAAGTAGGGTAAGGTGTGTTGAGAGAAAGGCACATGGACATGTGATACATGTAGGGTAGTGAAACCCATGAGGCAGTATCAGCATGAGTTGGGAAATCATGGATGATGAGGTATGAAAGCGGAAAGAGAAGGCTATCACCAGCAGGACACACACACACACCAGGTAGATCGTTTCAACCTAGGAATAGTGAATCCATGTTATAGCCTCCCATGACTATTGTCTTAAGCCACAGATTATAGCATTTTCTTATGGAAATCACAGGAAATGTCTTAATTCTTAATTCTTCCTATTTAGAAAAGGACGTTTGATTTGAATTGTAAACTTGTTATGAGGTGAATTCAGGCACATTATTTTGTTTTGAATTTTAGCAAATAGGTGATAAACTAAATAATTTTCTGCATTAATTATCATTATTTTACTATTAGTAACAAAATATACATACCTACCCATTCTCCTAAGGCTAAAGTATATTTGTTTTTCAAACATAAAGTTAACTTGAATATGATACTTTATCTTTTAGTGGATGTGGTTTATTGTTAGCATATAGAATTTTGTAATTATTTGCAAACAAAATAATATATATTTCTTATACACAATTATAGTGCATGTTATAAATTTAAATAATTAGTTTGTGAGTGTCTTCTGTCATTTTCTTCCTATTTATATAGATGTAAAGGATTGACCACAGGGCTACAGAGGTGGCTCAGTGGTAAGGAACACTTATTGGTCTGCTGGGTACCCTGAATCAGTTCCCAGAATGCACATGATGGTTCTCAACCACCTAAAACTCTGATTTCAGGAATCCGATGCCATCTCTCCTCTGCTAGTGACAGGCATGCACTAGTACATATACATTCATGTAGGCACTTAGAGGTACACATAACTTAGAAATAATTTTTTTAAAGAGTAGATGGTCAATTTAGGGGCAGATTGAATTTTATTGTTTCCAAAATTTATTATTCCCAACTAAGGTGGTATTGAGTACAAACAAAAGTTTGATAACCAAAAATCTTCTGAATCGGCTGTGTGTATGTATATTTCTCTCTCTCTCTCTCTCTCTCTCTCTCTCTCTCTCTCTCTTTCTCTCTGTCTGTGTGTGTGTGTGTGTGTGTGTGTGTGTAAGTAAAATGATGGGCTTGTGTCGCTTGAGACCAATTGACAAATTAGGACGCATTGAGAATCTAGACGACTTTGCGAGCTCTATTTAATACTGGTTTGAAGTATTATTTTCTTTTTATTTAGACTTGTGTGAGGTAAAATTTCATCTATGTATGTTTTTCCAAATGTGTGTTTGTGTCTGTGTGTCAATGTATGTGCATGTGTATGTGGACATGTCTGTGTGTTTATGTGTGTATGTGTTTGCATGTTTGTATGTATATTTATGTATGCTTGTGTATATATCTATCTGTGTATGTCTCTGTCTATATGTCCATATATGTTTGCGTATTTATATGTGTGTGCATATCTGTGTTTTCATGCCTGTTTGTGTATGTATATGTATGTTCATGTGTGTCTATCTCTGTGTGTTTGTGTGTATCTATATGTAACTATGTTTATATGTGTGTGTCTGTGTGTGACTTTGTGTATGTTTTTGTGTACATGCCTGTGTATGTCTATATGTATGTGTGTGTTTGTTTGTCTGTGTATGTATATGTATGTCTATTTGTGTTTGTGCATGTATATATGTGTGTCTCTCTCTGTGTGTATGCCTCTGTATGTGAATGTCTTTGTGCATGTGTATGTATATGGTGTGTGTCTGTGTGTGTGTGTGTTTGTGGAGCTCCAAGACTGATTTCAGATGTAGCCTGAATTCCTTTCCACTTTCACTATTGAGATAGAGAGTTTACCACTCTAGAAGCCATGGGACATGGAATAATGGAGCCAATAAATGAGGTGGACTAGAGTCTTATTCAATAGCCAACTTTATTCAAAGTCACAGATAATTTATACTCTAAGAGTTAGGAGCAGTTACAGGAGTAAAGTATACAATCACATGGGCAAGCCCCATGTGTCAGACAAGCTACATGCACCAGAAACCTTTATTTGTACAGGCATATAAACAAATAACAACAACAAGTTGTCATTAAAAGTCTGAGATAAACTCATTCCTATCCTCTACCTCTGGGAGTGGCACAGAAACACATTCAAGAACAACTCTGTGTTTTTAAAGAAACTGAGGACACAAGTCTCTTTTCTCATTTTTCTTGAAGTTTTTTCACATCACTCAAAAGTCTCCTCATACAACTCCACTCTTGGGTGGTTTTCCAGCAGTGGGACTTCTCTCTAAACCTGTTTGTTCACTGATTGTGGCTAGTCTAGCTAGCCAGCATGTTATCAATAACACATCAAAGCTTTTGGTAAGGTAGAATTGCAGATGGGCTGCTATGTCCTAATGGCATTTACCATCCCCAAATACCTTATTTGTTAAATACTTGAGCCAGCTGTACAGTGGGAAGGATGGTCTTGAACAACCTAAGACCATATCCTTAAAAGTCTTAATTAGTCCTTTAAGATCTAAGATTCTTCTATTTCTTAGCCTCCATGTGGCTTAGATATCTCCTTTGTTAAATTAATAAAACAACCCTAGTATTTTTCTAGCTGATGAACTTTCGGCCTTTAGTAAGAGACTATGCATGTAATACAGTGCTGGTTTGTATCAAGGAAGAAAGTCTCTTAGCTACAGGTGCTTTGTCCTACTCTACTCCACTTATTAGGACAGTTTCAAAAGCATGGAAGACAGAGTATGGTCCTTTACATTCAGAGTGGTTAAATATTGGAAATTGGTGACCTCATAACAGATACATCAACTCAAGAGGCAAATAGCTTAGCTTCAAAACTCTGCAATGATGCCATCCCTCTCTGCACTAAGGCAATTACATTTAAAGGCAATGAAATTATGTTCACTTGTGATTTGTTTTTTCATCCATATGTTTTCTCAGATACCATCTCACAATCAGGGTATTCAGTGAAATTGTTGATGATTAATGCAGTACTGAATTATTTATCCATTCTCTTTAAAGGTTTAAGTAGAATAAATGTATTTAGACAGCTAAAATAGTGGTGTGATATTAAGTTTTTCTTCTTAGAAATCTTTCTCATTTCACTCTCTCATCTTTATTTGTTTGCTTGTTGAATGACCTTTTATAACAAGGCTGCATAGGGTAAGACTAATTTCTATTACTGTTATCAAATAATTTACTTCCTATGAGTTGGAAATGTGTCTTTAATTTCATTACATGGATTATCTCCTCCATGTACAGCAACAGCTTTTTCATCCGTAACTATACATGGCAATGCTAATAATAAGTAGCAACAGAGTCTTTCAAAATGTGTGGGTAAGGATTCAGCAGTTTGAGCATTAGTCTATCACTTTTTTTTCCTCAAAGTTGTATGTTACATTTTGGTAAATCAGGACACATCTGGAGAAAATGTTTTTATGGCACATAAATCTTTCAGTCTCCTCTCCTAATAACCCAACTGATTGAGAATATCCAAAAATAACTTGCCGAGAAAGTAGAAAAATAAAGTTTGGATGTGGTATCTTAAGGATGGTAGAGTTCTCATGCTCCTAAAATTACATGGTTAGCTTATTTTTTTTAAAATTATCAGTCAAATACAATAAATGTTATTTTAACTGTCATAAGATATTTTTTAGTAGTCTTTAATATTTAGATCTATCATAAATGTATCTTTTAGAAGCAATTTTTTCTACAAATAAAGTCAAGAGCACACATGGAGAAAAATAGTATATTTTACATCTATGATATTCAAATGGGTGCATATAATCAACTAGAGAAATAGATTTTGTTGCATGTATATGCATACATGCACTCACATGTACAAAAGCATATGAACAGGAGCTAACTAGTAAGAACTACTAGGAGCAGGCTTATTGGAAACCTTTATAAGCACAGGTTAAATCCCAGAAACATTTAATAGTTAGGATGTACTTTTTCCGAGTGATACGTTGGTATAAGTGGACCTGCAGACCTCCACCAACCATTTTAAATGATTGATGGATGACTTCTTTGAAAGTTAGCAATCTACTTTAAAAACAGGTAAATTTATTTGAAAATAGTGAGTTTTCCACACAAAACAGTGACTGCTACTAGGTTCCAGAACTTAACATATTATTTATGTTTTATGATTTTTAAAAGACATCAGATTGACACAAGCTGGAGAAAAAAAATCTCAGAAGAAATTGTACTGAGAGTGAACACTGATGTGTGGAGCTGCTAAATTGTTCTTTAGTGTTAAGGATAAGAATTCAAGAACATTTGCCTTACATCGCATATCTTTGTGGACATCTTGAAACCTTCTCATGCCAACATTGTTTCAAGCATAATGTAACCCCTGAATATTCTTAAAAGTTTATGCTGTGTTTAATAAATTGTGATTGAGTAAATTTACACTATATATTAAAATTTCAAAATCACATTTTTCTTAGACAAACATGTCCAATATATAGTGAAAGAGAAGAATAAGTGGTGTAGCTAGGGCAGTTTTTACAGGGTCTGTAGAGGTTTCAGGCAATGACATGGTAACAAGGCTAATGCAGCGAGACACCTCAGCAGCACACTCCCAAGACAGCAAGCAGAGCACACAAGAATTATAAAAGATGAAAAATTATCATCACTTGAAATGCCTTCCCCAAACTCCTTTTTATAGCACACACACACACACACACACACACACACACACACACACACACACGTGCACAAGCCTACATATGCTCTCTCTCTTTCTTTCTCTTATACACACACACACACACACACACACACACACAAAGTTGAGGCACTAAATAAACTTTGTCCATTCTTTCATTATCTATTTTATGAGTCGTGAGATACTGGCAATGGAAGTAAAATTAAAAGTTATTCTATAGTTAAAAAAAAAGCAAAGGAAAGGGAATATATAAAGATTGTGCATAGATAGATGAAAATACTTTCATTGGATTAAACACAAAGTTCATGTAAAGTTAAAAATAGGAATTAGTATTATTAACAGTATCAGATGCCAAAGTTAATTGAAGTCCAAATGTCATAAAATCTGAAAGAATTTAATTTTATTCTCTTAATGGGTAGAAGACTACCTTAGATGTATGTGTTTCTTAGGTTAAGGATATATAAATGGACCTCACATTTAAAGTTTTTAACTAGAATAGATTTAACATGGGCAAGTTATGTCGTTATATGGGGAAAAGGATGTGTAGGCGATCATAGAAAGGTAAGAAATAGAAGAGTTAAGAAGACAAGACTCCTGCACTTATTAACTCATAGAAGCTACACAATCCCTGCACAATATCATGCCAGCCAACACTCCATCATGTGTACAGGAGAAACTCTTGACCCTTCAACTCTTTCTGAAGAGCAACCAATAGTTAATCATTGCTATGGGATAGCCATTTTCTTCAGTTATATAGTCAAATCCCCAACTTGTGCTCATGTAGGTAATTTTAATTAGAATAAGTAGATTACAAAAATAATAAGACATAAAAGAGGAGGAAGACTCATTAGGTAGAAACAGTTCTATGGGAGTAGGAGATAATGGGGTTCAATAAAATAAAACTATACTATAATCATGTGTGAAATTGTGAGAGAATATATAAAAATATTTCTAAAAATACAAGCATCCACATAGTAACGCAGCAGGTTTGACACTATGTGGTTCTCATACAGAACAGATAATCAAACAGTGGTGGGGGATACAAAGAGACAGTGAACTAGCTGTAAGCGGGTGCCCAAGGCTGGATTGTAGCTGCTCAGGTGCTGGTGCTTCTTTTTGCACACCCTTTGCCACTTGGTTCACTAAAAACAAATTAAAACAAAGAATTCTCAGCAGTCTTGGAGAGCAATGTACAGAATTGATATCTCCTCATAATTCTCTAAACCTTTATCATTACACTTTTATGCTTAATCAGACTTTAGCTTCTAAGTTCATAACAGTCATGACCATTCCAGAGCTTTTATAAACCATCCTGAAGTTAAATAGGGAAATCCAAAGCTCTTGACATGATGATCAATCCTATACAAATACTTTGCTCTACCTGTTTTGCCATTTCCAAATGACTAGATCCCAGGCAGACTCTATTTCTTACAGTTTGTGCTAAGTATAAACAGCAGTACCTTTGAGGACTGTAATCACTCTCCCCACTTAGTAGGTTCAATAACTTCCCCTTGAAGCATGGCTGTATTTTACTGTGTTTGCTGTCTCGTGTATGATATATAGTTCTCTATATGGTGTTGGACCAGCACCTTTATTTTTCTTCTTTGTAGTCCTCAGGAAAAACTGACAAATAAGCTTGGAATATAATTTCTGAGATGGCAAAGTGAAAATGGGAACAGCAAGAGTTCTGTTCCTGGTCTCACCTTTGAAGTCTTTCTTCACGTTTGCCAACATTGCCTATTTGACCTATAAACCGGGTGTGATGCTGCGCAGATCACTGGGCTTAGGAGCAATGAAGACATGTGCAGTAAGTACTCCATCTACCACTGGAAGTGTTGAGCCTTTAAGGGAACAGCTTTCTAGGACCAGGGACTTTGCTGCCATTTGCTTTCATTGTGTACCTAACAAATTCACTTATTAAAACCTGTGCTTACACATTCAATCTTGCTGGATTTGGACAGGTCAACGATAAGACCGAAAATATTAGAACCACAAATCCCAGAAACGCATTGGTGAATCTATTTAACAGTGGCTAGTAGGAGACAACATTGTAGATGTTGAGAGACACTTTGTCTTAGAAGGTGCTTGCCTAGTCTTCAATCAAAGCAAAAGGTCTTATTTTCTGTCAAATAGAGCAGACAAGATCTGAAAGTCTAGCATTTCTTTAAACTGGAACTCACAAGGTTCTTGAGCCTAAAGTAAAGACTATTGGAACAGCAGGGTACATTCTTCATATTAATATAGAAAAGATAACTTAATATTCCTCACTTAATTTTTTTCTACTCCTTTTGTAGTACTGCATTCAAAGTCTCCATTTCATTGGCTGCAGATAATTGTATAAAAATATTTCTAGGACTCTTCCTAATCAACTCTCATCCTGACTGCAGGTGCCATTGTTGGTTCCAGACTAGAGTTCCATGATGATAGCGCCCTGTGCTCAACTACTCCTTCCTGGTCCAAGGGCAGCATATCAGTTTCCATTTTTCACATGCTCCATCCATTTCAGGTGGATGTTAAAAAGTTCTGCATTTTGTCAGAATATGTGCATGTTATTTCTGTATGGAAAGAGCCGGTGCTTATTTTCTGGACTTCAGCCTAGTATTAGCCTGACGGGGATGATGGATGGCAGATACTGGTCTTGAATAGCATATGCATGTCTTTCTGTAAAATGTTAGCTTCTGTTACAGGCTCTAGCCAGAATAAAGTTTCCTGGGAACTGTCAGGGCCTGCTGCTGTCAGACTTCAGAGTTTCTGGGATTTGTGGTTCTAATATTCTCACGCTTATCATCCAAATGTTGACACTGCAGATCTCATTATTTCATCCAGTCCCATCAGAGCTTTGATTTTACGGCAGAGATCTGTTGAATTTAAGCGTTACACCTCCTTTCATGTCTCTCAGGTACTGGATCTGATATTGTGAACATTCTGTGAAAAATTGGAGTTTTCTTAAGGCTTACCATAGACCCCCTCATATGACTCACTCAGGAACTTGACAGACTTACTTGACAGGTATGGATTTTTTTTCTTCCCCAAATAGAAGGAAAGAATCCTTTATTCTATTCACAAGGAGTTTATGTAGCCACATTGTTAAAACTGAAACTTGGGCAAAAAAAGTTCCTCATTATAAGAAAGCAAGAAAAAAATAATAAAATCAGGACTCTAAAAATAAATATCTGGAAACAATCACTTGTACATTTATTCAATTTTTTTTAAACCTGGGACAACAAACTATACAAAGTTTTCTGCTTAAGTAAAAAAAAAAAAAAAATTAAAGGCTGAGTTGGCCAGATAGCTTAGCTGGATAATGTGCCTGCTACCAACACTGGTAACCTGAGCTCAATCTTTGGATTCCATATTATAGAGAGACTTGACTGACAATTTCTTCTCTGACCTCCATATACTTGCCATGACTACACTGATACTGCACACACACACACACACACACACACACACACACACACACACGCATGAACTTGTGCATACACACACATGCATGCAGTTACACGCGCACACACATGCACTCTTGCTCGCATGCACACACACATGTGCATGCACACACTGAAATGCAATAAAAGTTTTTTGAAGAGTCATAAAGCTTTACTTATTTAAGAACAGTCCTACAGACAGTAAATTGAAGCCCAATATACATAGTAGAATGATGAAGGTAACCCCAGAGAGCTGCCTTAATGGGAAACTAGAAGAAACATGTAGGAGATTGGTGGGTAAAAGAGATGCAGGAGAACAAAATGTGAGGGATGAGAAGATAATGTAACTCTAATAGGAAATTGGTACAAGATGACACTAGTGGGTGAACTATGTTGAACACTTATGATCAGAACTCTCCGTTGAGCCCAATGCCTATTAGGCTCACAAGAGTCAATGGTGAAGTCTATAGACATAGATGAGATTATTTAAATGTTAGTAATTAAAATTAAAATAGTTTGCTCATTAAAGGTCAAATGTGTAAGATGTGTTTGTGATGACTTATATGAATCCATGGTAACTACGAGCTGTAAGGCTCTGGTATTTTGAGCGTGCTTATATGTGACCTGGCAAGAACTATTTGCTACTTTGGTTTGTGTAAAAACAATGTTTAGGCTACATTAAATAATACTAAAAATATGGCAAATAACAGCCATTTGTAGAATGATGCCCTGAAGTACTGTGCATTTTAACCCTTTTATTATGATATAAACAAAAATTCCAAGTTTGTATTTCATGAGATGTTTGCATTGTTCTAAAGTGGGTGACAGAGTCACAGTCATTCCCATTCTAAATGGGAAACTAAATGCCCAAGCAAGTTTAATGATTAAACAGAGGTAACAAAATAAATAAATAGATAAATATTATATACATAAATAAATACATCTCAATGATGAGGCAAGATGTCTGAGGCAGGTTTATACCCTAATGCAATTTGCAGAAGATGTCTTATTTCAAGATAACATTTTCTAGCTTTGTGTGCTGACTTGATAATTGGAGCTGCGATGATTGCTACCTTCCCTCTGGGAGAAGCAGCATATTAAGTATGAACTAGGGGGTGAATACGAGAGTGTTGAATTTCAGTATGTACAGAGGTTTTGGGTAATATTCTAATATGCTTCTCTTCTGATGATGAATTTCAGATAATAACAATTATCACTGTTGAAATTAATTTTCTATATGACTGTAGTATAACCATTTTATCTAACTGACTTGAATCTGGAGCAATTATAGGTTCTCACTATTCACTTAATAGATGCATGATTTCTTATTATCCATATAGTTTATATGTTATTCAGAAGTTTGAGGCATAAAAACTATAAGTGAAATCTATATAAACAACATTAGATTATGCTTTCAGTACTGAGAGATTTTATAATACTTATTAAGAATCTTATATCTAAATAAAATGTTGTTTCTTGCAGTTGTTAAGATGTGTGTTTCTTTGAGTAAAACTGATTGACTGGACGTGTCCAACTACTCCTTAATCTGGAAACATTTTGTGACTTGATGAATATTTAGGAGAGGTTTAAGGCAGCAGTATTATTTGGGGGCCTAGTGAGTCTAAGAAAAAAACAAAACTGTGATACAAGCAGGCTTTACATATCTTAGGAAAACATCAGAAAATACATGGAAATGAAATGATATAATTTATTTGGAAGAAAGTTCTTTTAGACACACAAGCAGAATGGTCTGGTTGGTTAGGATTTAACATAGCATGTCTTTCTATAGAGAATAGAGAAATCTACACCATGGCCAAATAAAAAGAAATCTGCTTATCTTACATGAGTCAAAGTCACGAATAGCAGAATAATGTACCTGGTGATAACCATAGCCAACACATTGTCTATGAGAGCCTTTGGAAGAAGTGGGCAGTGATTATAACCCTCAATTTCCTGATTGGTTCTTCATTCATAGAGGAGAAACACCCAGAGCTGCTTTTTCTTTAATTTGATGATTGAGTTAACATTTTTCTCTACAATGCTTTTTACTTTTGTTCCCATTGTGGTCCTGGCCTCAGTCTTTTATATATTATTTTAGTTCTCTGCTTTTCTTCATTTCTGTTTTAATAATGATGCGTAGGGCAGTGGTGGCTCATGCTTTCAATCCCAGCAGTTGGGAGTCAGAGGCAGAGGGGGAGGCAGGCAGATCTCTGTGAGTTTGAGACTAGCATGGTCTGCAAGAGTTAATTCCAGGACAGGCTCAAAAGCTACAGAGAAAACCTGTCTTGATTAAAAAAGAAAGAATAATGCTTAAATATCTAAAGTGAGTCTTATTCTTCCATGGATATCTCATGAAGTTTCCCATAGAACAGCAAATGGTTATTACTTGAATAAAAATTGAACAGTAGATGAAAAATAAAATATAATTACTACTGCAAAATAAGAAATTGATCTATAAGGGTATCACTCTGATCATACATTTATTATGTTAGAGACCTAAATGTTTCTTGGAGAATGTGTATATGTTTAAATATAACTAATTCTAGTTGACAAATTCATAGCAGTTCTTACACTGAAGATAAAGCAGTAAATAAAATTGATAAATCTGCTGCCCAGTAATGTTTACATCTTTGGGAATGATAATGGAGGAGTAAATAAAGAACATGTACAGTGATGATAAGAGCTACTGGGGAAAAGAAAGCAGACAGTAAGCTAGAAACTTACTAAGAGGTAAGAAAAGACCTCACTGAGAAAATGGGTATTTGAACTAAGACTGATGAAAGTAAGAGAGTGGAAGGCATAGCTATTTGCAAAGAGACTGTATCTATTTTACTTTTATTAACTACATGCATTTGAGTGTATTGCCTAAATGTAGCTATGTGCACCACATGCATGCCTAGTGCCCATGGGGTTAAAAAAAGAAATCAGATTCCCTGGAACTGGAATGTTGGACAGTTGGAAGCTCCCAGGTGGTTGGTGGGAACCCAACCCAGGCCTTCTAGAAGAGCAGCCAGTGCTTTTTAACAACTGAGCCCTCTCTTCAGTCCTAATCAGCTGCATATCCTTATGTAGCATCTTTCGATGAGGTGTGGACATCACTGAAAGGACACTGATGTTTGACAAGAGCCATGTGGTGGCTTCAGCCATGAAGCCACCTGGGCTGCAGAAAGAGGAAAGGCATTCATGTGTAGATAAGTCAATGCAGCGATTCTTTCCAAAAAGTGTGCAGAAGACTTGAAAATGGAGCTAATGGGGTTCTCCAGCAGGGTGGATGAGGGGTGTGAGAGGCAGCTCAAAGATGATGATAAAGCTTTTGGACTGAGGAACTGAGAAGCATTGGCATAAGTAACACGGCGGAGAAGGTGTAGAGTGTCAAGGATGGAGAGTAGGGAATTTTCCCTTCCAATGTTTTAAAATATTGTAATTCTTAAATGTCACTTAGTCCAAGGGAGAAGAGAAGTAATGAAAAAGGAAGAGGAGTGGTGTTTGCCAGAGATAAAGAAGTCAGCAACATCCCACCTTGACTTCACAGCCACAAACTGAAATGGATTAGCAGAAGTTAGATGAAGCAGTAAATGCAAAGGGGAAAGGAAGGAGCAGAGGGAATCTGACCATGAATGGAAGGAATGGAAGGCAAGCAGTGGACAAAAAGCAAGATTAAGAATGTTCACACCTTATCACAATTTACTTTCTTAAATTCTAAAACTCAGATATGAAAACCAACATCACCAGGTGATGGTCAAAATGTAGCAGGAAATATTTTTTTCTGGAACACTCAGTAGGAGCCTGGTGGGGGAATGGTGGTGCTGGCTTCAGTTCCCTTGCCTTCTTTTGGTTCTGGAGGTTTCTCACAGTTCATGCACTCATGGTTCATGATTTCATCCTCCCTCTGAGACTTAGATATTACATGACTCCTGATTGTTCCCTAGGGCATCCTATTTATACATAAACACTTCAGGATTTCCATCCAATGTGTTTCAAGTCACCTGTGACTCCCATCCATCATTCTGCGTATGTATCTATTGTGTAAGTATCTGCCATAAGCAGGAGACAACCATGGAACAGAGCTTCCTGATCAACATGGGCAAGTCAGTCTTTTAAAAATAATACCATTACATTTTGATTCTAAACTCTCAGTCTGGTCTGTCTGAATACTCCAGCAGCAAGTGCCCACCTTCAACTGAGTTTTGTTCTCTTGTATCTTACTGTTTCCAGTCGTTGGACCAGAAGGTTGCCCTGAGAATTCAATTCTCTAATGGATCTTAGAAGATCTTAGTTTTCAGACCCTTCAGCTTGTGTGTGTGTCAGAGTGGAACAAACTGGTTGATTGTGTATTTTAAATCTCATGAATTCAAGACCAGCTACCTATGCCTAGCAATCATGAATCAGAGGTTTCATTTTTCTCATTCTGTCACACACCTTCTAGAAATGTTTGTGAACCTTTATAGCTAATACAGTCTTTGCAGCACACATGGGTGGATGCATTAAACAGCTGTGCATTGCCTCAGAACATGGATGGGAAAATTGGGGAAAAACATTTATTTATTTTCTTGCTTGCAATTATTTTGAGATAAAGCATGAAATTTGTCTACTTTTATCATAAATATCATATTGGTTTCCATTATGTGGTATTTCACCAGGTTTGGCTGTGTTGCTGATGTTCAGTTCCAGAGACATAATTTAGGATGAAGGACAAGTATCTACCCATTTCAAATTGCTTTGCTTTGTTCTATTTCTGCTCTGTGTCTCTCCCTTCATTAATCACTTCATATGATTCTGTCACTTTAAATAGCATTTGTGGGATAAAAGCAATGTGTCACAGAGCACACTATAACAGAAAACACTCTCCATTTTGCTCTGGGCTTTGAGAATGTTTTGGCTTACTAAACTCCAAAATAGCTATATTTGGACTGGCCTGCAAATAAGTTCTCGTGGGCTTTTCAGGCCAGGCAGATAAGTTCAGGATGTTTGTCCTTATAAAATGATAAGGTATCATTAGCAGGTTAGCATGTGATTTTTACTAATTAATGTCACTAAAACCAGGTAAGACTCAAAAATAACTAAATACTGTGGAGAAAATATATTAAATACAATTTCAAAAGTCTCAACGAATTTCAAGTTTAAAGTCTCAGTGAAAATTCATGTCTCCCTACTTAAAAAATAAAGTGATTTCCCCCTGTTGTTCTGCTGTTGTTGTTGTCTTCCTTTCAACCTTTGTTATCTGCTCATTTGAAAGGAAAAAGTAACCCTAATCATTGACTCACTTCTCACTTATTGACAAATGTCACTTCCTCTGTCTTGTCTGCCTATATGACAAGATATTTATTTGGATGATCATTTTTAAGGTTTTTTAGGATATATTAATTATATACAGCAATGGTTTGTTTTAGTATTTTAGTATGTTCTTACATGTACTTTGATCACACAGCTACTATCCTCACCCCCTCATACTGACTTCTTCCCTCTTTTCAAATAGTGCCCCCCTTCAACTTTCATATTCTTTGTTGTTAGTGTTGTTGCTGGTGAATCAGTCTGCTTAATTATGGTTAATTTTTGGAACATGAGCACGCTACCAGTAGCTACACAATTGCAGACAATCTATGTCACTCTTCCAAAAACTGCTAACTGTATAAATCCCAGGCAGAGCTGGAAGTATGTGAACTCCTGCCCATTCTATGGTGGAATGTGGGTGGTCCAAACTGATATCTGATGCAGGTCTTGGACAGGTCTCACAGCTACTGAGAGTTTCAGTGTGTAGCAGTGACATCATCCCTGGAGGACAATGTGTCACTGATTCTCCCTGATTTCAGATCCCACATTCTCTTTGCCCCATGATCCTTGGTGCTCTCTGAGGTGGAGATGGGTTGTCTCTTGGAACTAAGGACTCAGCAATCAGTTATTTGCAGTATTCTGACCAAAGATACTTGGAGTAGAGCCCGAGTTTATTCGTTTATGTTGTTGGAACTGCATTAGTAGTAAACTAAAGAAATCCAGGGAAAAGGCACTTGGCATCAATGTGGCAGATCTTTGGGATAGGTGGGCATGCTGTATCTGGATAAGGAGGAAGAGAGAGATGAATGCTGGTGCTTAAGTTGTTTTTACGCTTTTATTTAATCTGACCTCCATATTTCTGCCCATGTTCTGGGAGGATCTTCTATGACCCTAATGTTGAACCTTGCTAGAAATGCTCTGAGTCACCCATAGAGGTGTGATTCCATGCTAATTCTGATTTTGAACACACCTTCAATCAAGATAAAACATCATAGGTCCCACCCATTAGTCATATCACACCTCTCAAGGAGCCTGGTAGAAGTCTGTACTCAGAGTAGCCTTGCCCTAGCAGGATAAATACTACACCATTCTGACATCAGATTGCTTGTGATTATGGATTTTGTAATTTTAAATTGAGAATTATGTGCCTTGATATACTGTTTCTTGGTACTACCTGTTCACCACTATCTTGTGTTTATGTTTTAAAATTTTTAGGAACAGCACTAGTCTTGTTCCTCTCTGGGGTCATAAACTCCTCTCTCTAGCCATACTCCTGAATTACACAAGAGCTCTGACACCCTTACTCCCCATGCTTGCTCATTCCACTATTCTAGTAATGAGTATGAGTAGAAAACCTGCCCTCCAACTTACAATACAAAAATGTCAGGAGCAGTAATGAGGTGAACTGTGTAAAACACCTGGAGCATAAAGAATGACATCAATTATTTCTGCCTATTAATCTCATGAGATGTAATTTTGGCTTTATAATGTGACTCTACACTACATTCTCAGGTGTGCCGTGACAACCCTACTAAAAGCATTCTCTGTTCTGCAGCTGTGCAGTTCTTGTAAAGAAATAATTGTGTTAGGAGAGATGAAGAGTCTTTCTGTAAGTTTCACTGCCAAGTGTAAAAAACTCACCATACTGCTGGATATTAAGAGTGGAATGCTCTTGGTTCCGATTCCAGCTGTTAAGGTCCAGTTTTCCTTTGTCTTTTCTAGAAATCGAGACTTATTCAAATTCTAAGATTCAGAGCTCAGTTGGGGGAAAACACTCGAAGAAATCGTAAATCACACTTGCTTGACATCAGTTAAAACATGACATTGACCTGCTCTGTCCTTCAGTTTTCCCCTTATGTTTTATGATTGTTGGGCATCTATGCATGTATGCACTTTGCATGTGTAAAAGAACATTTAACTGTGTAGATACGTGTGCATATGTGTGAATTGTCTATGTAGAGCAGAGATTGGCATTGATCTATTATGGTGAGGCAGTGTCTCTTCTGGAACTCAGGGATTACAGATTCACTTAGTCTAACTAGTCACTTTGCTCCAAAGCACTAGCCCCTTCTTCATGTGTCAGGTGCTAAGATGAAATGTGGGCCACCGTGCCTACAAAGCATTTGCATGCTTGCTAGGAAACTGGAATCTGGCCCCTATACTGATATTTTACTTATGATTTAAAAAATAAAGGTTGCCTTAAGATCAGAAGGTAAAACTAAGCCACTAGAGGCCAGGGTGTGATATTATACATATTTAATCACAGGATTTGGGAGACAGAGGCAGACGGATTTTTTTTTTTTTTGAATTCAAGGCCACCCTGGGTTACACAGATCAATGCAGAAACAGACTCAGGAGGTGGCACTTTACAACTTTAATCCCAGTTCTAGGGAGTCACACACCTTTAATCCCAGCACTAAAGGGGAATATAAAATGACAGAAGACAAAGACTAAGGACTCAGTCTGCAGTTGTCCAGCCTTGGTAGAGGTAAGACTTTTCTAGTAGATTGGCTGTTTGGCCTTCTTGATTTTCATCTTAAACCCTAATACCTGTCTCTGGGTTTTTATTATTCATGCTACATTTGGCGTCCAGTGTTTGGGATACAAATTCACAAAAAAGTCACCAGAATAAGCCAAAGCTATATGTGGAGCTTCTGCTGGCACTAAATGTGGGGCTCTAGCTTTACTTGCCTAGGCTTTCTTTTCTTTTTTTCCCTAAGCCTTTGAGGAAATTTTGGGTTTTTCTATTGTAGCCTTCAGGCAGCTCCCAACAAACATGCTTTTTCCAAACAATCCCTTGTGCCTTCTCTCTCTCTCTCTCTCTCTCTCTCTCTCTCTCTCTCTCTCTCTTCACTTGTGGGTTGTAGGCCTTTCCTAAACCCTCTTCTCTACCTTCTGCCAATTAGGTAGGTGCCTTGAAATCCAGTTATAGTTTTACTGTTTTATGCAGCAACAATGAGTCTCATATCTTCATAAACATTGTTGATAGACTGGGTAAGACAATTGGGAATTCTTAAAGGGGAGGGTTAGTTAAAAGAGAGAGTATTTTCCCACATTAAAAAAATGAGAAAAGATATTATAATAGAGGGATTTGGGTCTCTGTGTGATAAATATAGGCAGAGGCTGCTCATTCATTTCCTGACTGCTCAAACCACAATAATCACACAGAAACTGTATTAATTACATCACTGTTTGGCCTATTAGCTCAGGTGTCTTATTAACTAACTCTTATATCTTAAATTAACCAATTTATATCAATTTCCACAAGATTGTGTAAATGTCTGGCATCTAACTTCCGATGCAGTTACATGGCATCTCCCTGACTCTGCCTATTCTCCCTTTTGTAGCTTTTCCAGTCTGGCTATAGTCGACCCTGCTATAGAACAAAGCAGTCTTTTTTTATTAACTAATGATAATAAAACATATTCATAGCATACAGAGGGGAATCCCACATCAAGACCATTTGAAAATAGAAAAATTAAAAATGAGAAGTTATAAATTATAAACATTATCAGCTTTATAACTTTTGCCTTATCACTACAACATTGGTTAATCTGAGTACTGAGATACAAGCCTTAGAAAAAATTAATAAAACAGATACAGAGATATTCAAATCTAGACAGAAGAATCTAATGGAGAGAAAATTCCAGCATTGTATTATAAAAATAGAGAGGAACCACCAAAGGTTTTCAGAAAACCAACCTTAATACATTCAGTGACCTTCCAGGATTGGTAAATAGCAGAGGTTCTGTTATACCTTACTGGACTCCTGTGCCAATGTTAGATTTAAGGAGATTCAAGGAAGCAATAGTTTCATATGGTATGCATTCACCTTTTGTGAAGCAAATGTTAAAAACATGGTAAGTTTGTAATAAATAGAGTTTTAGAGCCTGATTCACAATTAAAATGGAGTACCTGGTTCATAGAAGAGGCTAAAATTATATAACAATGAAGTAAAGGTAGAGGTAGGGAAATGTCCCAAGATCAAATTATTGTAGAATGAGAATATGCTTTTATAGAAAGGCAAGCTGTATGTGATGGACACCCTGGATTTATGCTCCAGAGCAGCTTTGAATGCTTGGGGCAGAATTGGAGAAATAGGAAAGAAAATTGAGTCATTCACTAAAGTTAAGCAGCACCCAAAGGAAGCCTTTCTGGATTTCTTACAAAAATTGATTTCAGCAGCAAATAGAATGATACCAAATTCAGAAGCTAGACAAGTAATAATTGAATCTCTGGCTTTTGAAAATGTACATACTCTATGCAAAATGATACTTAAGCTATTAAAGGCTATTAAAGAATAGTACCTTTGGAGCAGTGGATCTGAGATACAATTAATATTGAATCTCAAGATCATGATGATGTATGGTTAGGAGAGAAGATTTTCAGAGGTTTGAAGAAAAATTAAAATGTCAAATATTATTAATGTGGTAAACAAGGTACCATTAAAAGGAGATGTAGAAAGGGTGTTCTTAGAAGCAATGTTTTTTTTTTCTAATAATCCAATGGCATTTAACACAAGGGAAACTAAAGGCTTCAGAATAGCAGGTAAAGGAGCAACTAGGAGCTCAGCATATTGAAGAATCAACCAGCCTTTGGAGTCCTCATGTATTTGCTGTTAGAAGTAAATCTGGAAAGTGGAGAATGATAACAGATTTAAGAGCTGTGAATAAGGTGATTCAGTCAATGGGCTCTCTATAGTCTGAAATCCTTTGGCTTTTTTGTTGCCTAAACCATGCATGGCCTCTTATTTTTTTTTATTTGTTTAAAAGATTGTTTATTCACTAGACCTTTATAAGAAAAAGACAGAGAAAAAAATTTCTTTCGCGATTCCTACTTACAAGGTAAGCAAGATAAAATATATCAATGGAAGATACTACCACAGGGGATGTTAAATAGTCACATCCCATGTCAATATTTTTAAGTCAGCCATTGTGATACTATGTAAGCCATTTCCTGAATCTATAATTTACCATTACATGGATGACATTTTGCTATCTCATTCAAATGTATACTTTAGAAAGACTATTTAAAGAAGTAAAGAAAATTTTCTTTGTTGGCAAATATAAATTACTCCTGAAAAAATACAAAAAGGAGATTCTATTTAGGCTTACAAATATGTTTACCAAAAAAAAATATACCCCACAAGGTGCAAGTTAGGAAAGATTGATTGCAAACTCTTAATTGCTATGGAAGCTCCTTCAGCCAGTAGCCTGCAATGCCTCTAAGACACTAGCCCACTTTGGAATGATCTCTTATACTATGAATGCAGCTGTAAAGTGTGTGCTCAACTGCCACCTACTCCCCTCTTACAGAGGAAACAAGATGAGAATTCCTCGCTGATAAAATGTACCAAGCCATGTGGCTAACACAGACAAGAATGATGGTTAATTTACAATGTTAGAGTTAGTTAGTAAGAATGTTGTAAGAGGTTGCTTGTTTGTTTCCCAGATGCCCAGCAGCCCAGACCTGTAATAATCACACAGAGACTTTCTTAATTAAATCACTCCTTGGCCCATTAGCTCCCACTTCTTATTGGCTAACACTTATATCTTAATTTAACCCATTTTTTAGTATCACCATTTGTGTATCACCACATGGCTGTAGCTTACCAGATAAAATTCCCAGCATCTGTCTCCAGTGTGGCTAGATGGCTACTCATTGCTTCTGCCTCCTTTCTTCCAGCATTCAGCCAAGGTTTCCCCACCTAGTTCTGCTCTTTTCTGCTCTACCCTGTCAGGCCAAGCCAGTTTCTTTAGTAACCAATGATATTCACAACATACAGAGGGAAATCCCACATCACCTCCTCATTTCTGTTTAAATAAAAAGGAAGGTTTTAACTATAACATAGCAAGAATACATGCAGAAAACAGGTATTAAGCAAAAATTATAATTAAAATATTTACATCTACTTTATCTTTTATCATAATTAATGAAAACTATAACTATTCATTTTTCAACTCTGTCAAAGACTCCAGAAAGATATATTATTTAAGTAAACAATAAATTTATTGTAAGCAATTTCCAAAACTGAAGAATTGACAGAGACACTGCCTGGAGAGTAACCCAAAGTTCTTTACTGTTGGAGCATCCATCTTCAGCCTATAGGCCCATAGTGTCCAGGAGACATTTCCGTGAAGCAGGAAATTTCAATGACAGTTCTGCCTATATTGGCAGTTTGTCAGTCACTTTCTTCTGTGTACTGCAGAATGTCTAGCAGACTCTTTCTATTATTTTTTGAAACAGGAACCCCAAAGGATCATCTCACCTCTAGGCAAGTTCAGCAGTCATTTTCCTGTAGGTCCTGCATGCCCAGTTTACATAGCATACCATCAAGCAGTCCAGGCAAGAGCAGTTTATTGCCCAAATCACTAACCAACTTCATATGGAGCCTTTTCAATTCCCATCTTCCTCTTAAGTATATTGGTGCTGCCCAAAGCAGATGTGTCTCACTGTCATGAAAAGTCCTAAATTCTTAAAATACTTTAAATAGCATATTCTGTAGTCTCCAAAAGACTTGAAGATTCCCTATCCATCTGAAACACATCTCTGTGCATCTAGAAAATATAAGTAACATGACTACAAGCTTGTCTGTTGTAGATAGTTATCTATTAACCGATATTTCTATATTATGTCCTTAAATGAGTTGCACAAATACAATACCTTAATCAAGGACAGAATTATGACAAAATTGACCTAAAATTTCTATCAATAAACCAAGATATATACTGATGAAAATTATTCCTCTCTATAGCATATCTTCCTTTAAATGCAAACAAACATTTATATACAATATTTGGGAATATTGGCATGGTTCTCTTCAAACTGCTTCCTGCTTTTTGTTGGGCAAAGTAATTTTCGGGGGTGTTCGCAGTGACCTTTCAGGCAGTCTTGGTATATCAAACCACATTAGTGTGGAATTAATCCACAGGTTCTCATCTTCTGTGAAAACAAAAGCAGAACCTCTTTTCCAAAGCAACATATTCTTAGACTCAAATTTTGAAGTCAAGAAACTTTTAAAACACATATGTTGGTTTAGTCCCAAGAATCAAATATCTCTCTGAAGTTAAAAAATTTAAAGAGAACACAAGAATATACAGAATCCAGACTCATTGTTTATATTCAGTCTTTACATGGATTATGTTTTTACTCTATTTCTTTTTAATATTTATTTTAATATCTTTACTCCTTTAGTCTATGACTGTCTCTACTTTGTCTCTTTAAAGACTTTGTTTTATTTTTTTAAACCACTTACTTTTTTTTATAACTCTCTATATTCTTTATCTTCTCTCTCCCACACTGTGACCCATTTAGAGGTTCTTTTTATCTGAATCTGTCTTTATTGTATACTGCACACAAATTTTGTATATTAATACAAATTTGATTTTGATTTTGATAGAATATACTATACATACATTTCTACTATATAACTCATTTAGGAATGTAATGCAAATTTCTACTCCTTGAAAGTTATTATTATCAACTGTTTAGGTTTATAATCACATGTGGGTTAGTAGTGAGTCACCGATTTTAATCAGACTTACAGTCACATTAGGTATGTTTTCAAGGACAAACAGGTATATTGTAAAGAGACAGGTCATCTTCAAACACTTCAGAGATCTACAGAATATAGCATTTAAGATTTCTTAAAAATGTTGTTTATTTTTCTTTTTTTATGACAATGAGACATGTATAATCCTGGCAGTACAAATGTACTTCAGAGAAGGTAATGAGCACTGAAGGAACTTCATATGGAGTTTACTTTCTTAGTGACAAAAGTAAGTCACTGGGCAAGAAAATGTTCTTGCCTCAACTGTTGATAGTATTCTGTTCTAGTTGGTAAAGCAGAATACATAAAAGTGTGATAACCAAACATTGTCAAGACAAGGCAGGGCAGCCTTCAGAATAAATTTCTTTACAAAAAAGTCTGGCAGATAGTATGGGCCTTTAGGTAGAAGATGGATGCCCCAATGTTACAGAGACACAGGCAGCCAGCTTTTTCTGTTATTTATCACATTTTTGGAAGTCACTTGCTTGCACTTCCTGTTTACCCAGTTAATACTATTCCCTTTTTGGGTCTCTGATAGTTGAAGACTAGATGGTTATAGCATGTTTTGTTCACAAGACTCATAACCGAAATTCACTATAGAAAGTTAAAGTTTATTAAGTTGAGAAATATCAAAACATAATTTTACATGATAGTGCAAATTGTGATAAAGTAAATTAAGTACAAAATTTTGGACTCACCAAAATGGGATATATAATGGAGTATTTTCTCTGAATTTATCAAAAGCAAATGGGCTATACATTGTTAATGTATTTATTGCCTGTATATATTATATATTATTATTGTATTTATTTCATATATTTTCTTATATCAGTTATAGCCATTTTAAAATTTAGACAAAAGGGGAAAATATAGTGATATTTTGTTTATATTTTAGTAAATAAATCTTGTCTGAAGATCAGAAGATAAAACTAAGCCACTAGAGGCCTGGCAGTGGTGTCATACACTTTTAATCCCAGTATTTGGGAGACAGAGGCAGATGTATCTGCTTTGAGTTCAAGGCTACCCTGGGCTACACAAAATTAATGCAAAAACAGATTCAAGTGGTACTAGCTCACAATTTAATCCCAGTACTAGGGAATCACATATCTTTAATCATAAACACTAAAAGAGTATATAGAATAGGGAAGACAAAGACTCAGGTCCATTCTGCAGTCACATAGCATTGATAGAGGTAAGACTTTTCTAGTGGCTTGACTGTTTGACTTTTCTGATCTTCAGGTTGGAACCTAATGTCTGTCTATGAGTTTCTATTAGTCATGCTCTAGACCCCTCACTCTTTCATTGTTCATGCTTTACTTACTCAAACACCTCCATATGCCTGGCTAAGACTATATTTTAGTATACTAGCACCTCTTTACTTTTTTAAAATTTTTTATCAGCATTATTCCAGAAGTTTATGTCTGTGTGGCACATAGTGACTTGTCAAAGATATCAGGACAGTGCCTAACTTTAAATATAACTGACAGGCTATGCAGTTTGAAGTCAAGTCATTAAAGGCAGGCTGCTGTGAAGCAGCCATAAACTTGGATCTCAAGTCGGAAGACAAATACTCTGTCTCTGTGAAATGTAAGTGTGGGTTTTCAAGTCTGTTTTATTCTGATATGAATAGTTTTATTTACCTACTCTCGCCACTATTTGAATTCTTGATCTGTGTATCTACTCACATCTTTTTATTCCATGTGTTAAACATAGTGTCCAGAACTTTACCTCTATACCCACAAAGAATCATGTGTGCATGAAATTCTGAGACCTTCAGCACATGTTCAATCAATAAATGGATCAATTTCTACATTACCTTGTGCTGGAGGACCTGTGAGACCCATATGAAATCAGATGTGTATTATGTATATGTGACAAACCCTATTTCTGTTTATATCTTGAACCTGAATGAATAATGAAGTAATTCTGTATTATCTGGTTAAATTCAGTGATTTCAATATGCAAAATAACTCTTATGCATATTGCGAATCAGTAACTATATTGAGAGGTTCTTTAAAATCCCTTAGCACCATGGGAATAACATGTAATTCTATCTTTTGGACATAATTCTAAGGGCTTTGTTTAACCTTACTTAAGTCTACTGACATGTAACCTGCCTTTCCTGATTTATTTGCATCAGAATAGAATGTATGGCTCCAGTTATTGGTGTGTCACTTACAATGGGGGGAAAGGATCCAAGCAGTTCTCGTTATAAGGTTTATCCTATCACTTTGGGGATAATCGCTATTAATCTCTTCTAAAAAATAGCACAAGCTCTTTGCCAGGGTTCATTGCCTTTCATAATTTTTGAATTTCATCAACAATAAAAGGCATTATAATCTTTGCTGAGTCTATTCCTACTAGTTGATGAGGTATCAATTTTCTTTTTATAATTAATTCAGAGACCTATTTCACATAAGTTTTTAATATTTTGCTTGCTTTATGTGGTGAAGAGATCCATTCTAAGACAAGATCTTCCCTATGTATTAAAATTCCTGTAGGGGAAATTCTGGAAGGCAATAGGACTAGAATACAATTAAGATTTGGATTCAAAGCCGGGCGGTGGTGGCGCACGCCTTTAATCCCAGCCCTTGGAGGCAGAGGCAGGCGGATCTTTGTGAGTTCGAGACCAGCCTGGTCTACAAGAGCTAGCTCCAGGACAGGCTCCAAAACCACAGAGAAACCCTGTCTCGAAAAACCAAAAAAAAAAAAAAAAAAAAAGATTTGGATTCACCCCATCCATATGTGCCTTCTGTAATTTCTCCTCAATAATTGTCAATTCCTTTTCTGCTTCAGCTGTTAGTTCTCTGGGACTATTCAAATCTTTATCACAATCTAAGGTTTTGTTTAAATGAATTATTAGATCAGGTGTTATCCCAACAACCGGTCATAGACAGGAAATGTCTTCTAGGAAACTTCTAGGAAAGTTATTAAGAGTCTGCAATCAGTCTCTCCTAATTTGTGCCTTTTGTGTTCTAATTTTCTGTAAACTTATTTTATATCTTAGGCAATTGACAGAATCTCCTCTGTATTTTTCAGCAGCAATTTTCAATTACTATTTAGGAAAATCTTTTCTTTCTTTTTTAAACATTCTAATGTATCTACATTTGAATCAGATAGCAAAATGTAATCCATGTTATAGTAAATTATATATTTAGGAAATTATTTACATATTATTTATAATGGCTGACTTACAATGTATTGTCATGGAGTGGGGCTATTGAGCCCTTGTGGGAGAACAGTAGATTAATAATTCCTTGTAGGCTGAGAAATATTATAAGGAGGCACTGTGAAGACAAATTTTTCTCTGTTCATTTCTTGTAAACATAAAGTGAAGAAACAATCTTTAAAATCAATAATTATATGAGGCCATCCTTTAAGCAATAGAGAAAGCAATTCCAGATTGTAGAGGGCCCACAGGTTGGATTGCCTTGTAAACAGCTGTCACCATTCTCCATCTTCCAGATATCATTTTAACAAAAATACAGGAGAATTCCAAGGGCTGGTTGATTTTTCAATATAGTGAGCATCTATTTGCCCCTGCACCAGTTGTTATACAGCCTACAGTTTCTCTTCTGTTAAAGGCCATTGTTTAACCCATATTGGTTTCTCAGTTAATCATTTTAAATTTAGGGCTGCTGATACCTCAAAAGTTTTGCTAGTTGCTTTATGTTCTTGTACCCGAAGGGCTAGTGACCTTTGTTTATAGTACCATGAGTTTCTGGAACTACAGCAATGTTAATCTGGGAATTCCTTTGCTGCAGCAGGTCATGATCCCATACATTGACTGTGATATTAGCCACATACGGCCTCAGGCTTCCGCTTTGTCTTTCTGGCCTTATGTATTTAACCCATCTCATGCTTTGTCTCACTTGATATAGGGTTCCAATTCCTAGGAATTGAACATCTGCCTCTTGAAGAGTCCAATTCAGATGCCAAGATTCTAGAGTAATTATAGTCACATCCACACTCATGTCCAGTAATCCCTCTATTACAATTTTATTTATACACACTCTTAGCTTTGGTCTTTGATAATTTATAGAAGTCTGTCAAAATTTATGCTTACTATTTCCTATTGGAATTGTTGTTTTATTCTCCATGTGTATTCCATCATCCAGAACAATATGGTTTTTAAAGCAGGAAATGAATTTTTAAATTTTCCTGGTGAGACATGTCCTTCACAACAACTGGGAATGACTGGACCACGTTTGACTTTGGGGCCTGTGAGAGGCCCCCCAAGGAGTTTCCCAATTATCTCAGGTTGCCTCGTCTGTCTTTTTTTGATCTGTTGGTCAATCATTGATTCAATCTTGCCCTTTGCCACATCTTTTACATAAGTCAGAAGGTTGAGGGCTTCTATTTTTGCCATTTCCAGAGGAAATATTATTTCTAGGTGATGGAGGAAGGTCATTGGTTAAAAAATAAAGAAACTGCCTTGGCTCATTTTGTTGGTTAGAACATAGGTGGGTGGAGTAAACAGAACAGAATGCTGGGAGGAAGACGAAGTGAGCTCAGAGACGCTATGCTCCCCTCTCCCAGGCCGACACGATTGCTCTGCTCTCTGAGACACAGGCGATGAAATAAGCTGCCAGGTCAGACATGCTGAATCTTTCCCGGTAAGACCAGTGCTACACAGTTTATTAGAAATGGGTTGATTGGGATATCAGAATTAGCCAGTAAGGGCTAGAGCTAATGGGCCAAGCAGTGTTTAAATGAATACAATTTGTGTGTTGTTATTTTGGGGCATAAGCTAGCGAGGCGGCCAGGGTGCTGGCGATGCCGCCCCACTACTCCTATTACAACATCTAGGAATTCCTTGTCTACTATCCCTTTTGAGATGTCCTATTCTAGCACAATTAAAACATTTGACATTTTGATGTGTTCTCATACCTTTGGAAATTGCTTCTACTACACAAGACTCAGTATTATAGTCAAATGTCTCAACATTTATTATACATGGGATCCATTCATTCATTGATGCTGATCTAACCTTTAAAGGCCAAAATAAGTTTTTGCATTCTGATTTGGCATTTTCAAAAGCCAGTTCAATAAGTACCCCTCTAGCTTGTGGGTCTATTACTCCTATTTGAACAGCCTTAGTTAATCTTTTGAAAAAGTCACTAAAGGATTCTTTCTGGCCCTGTATAACCTTAATATATGATTTAATTCCTTTTTTTCCTACTTTTTGAATCTTATTCCAAGTATTCAAGGCTGCTCTGTGACATAATAACAAGATGTGTTCATCATAAAGAACTTGATCCTGTGGGTCAGCATAAGTGCCTTCTCCAAGAATTTGATCTTGGGACGCTTCAAATACTTTTACTCTTCTCTGTTGCTCTAAAAATT
Organism: Microtus oregoni; assembly: GCF_018167655.1. Classification (NCBI taxonomy): domain Eukaryota; kingdom Metazoa; phylum Chordata; class Mammalia; order Rodentia; family Cricetidae; genus Microtus; species Microtus oregoni. The sequence goes on along the minus strand of NW_024543067.1, from coordinate 29,815,393 downwards.
TTGTCTCCTCTCACAAATAACATTTCCAAAATAATTGTGTTCCATCTTTAAGGTCTGCTGAGATTAATGGGAGCGAATAATGTAGAGAAGCCTTATTGCTTGAAATCTATGTCCTTGTCATTTCCTTAACAAACAGTGAATGCAAGCCATAAAATACTACTGCTTGCTCAATTTCTTTTAGATCATTCATACTTATGGGTTTCCATTTACATGCTTTAGATTTTTTTTATGTGTGTGTGTATTTAGTACTTGATGATTTGTCTGAGGCAATTACAAAATATCTAAAACCCTGGTAAGTCATCTCTAATTCTGACATGTAGTGGTGATGCTAAGTCCTGTCCTTTTCTTTTTTTCCCAATCAATCAGCTATGATAATTTAGTCAGTCATTTTGTTTTTTTAACACTACCTTTTGAAAAGCCTGAATCTCTTGACCAGTGTATAATTCTAGTGATTTCATTGACTTACCTAACCTCTAGTCCTTTTTTCGTACATGTAATTCCAAGGCACAAAATTTATCCATTAATGATAACTTCTTATCCTTGGATAATATTTGGATGGCATGCAGATTCTCATCCTGGAGAGATAGTTTATCTGCTTATTTATCATAGCTTTTTTAAAGCAGACTTTAATTGTGAAATTAAATAATATGATTTTTTTCAGATAATTTCTCAGCACTCTTTGACATGGATTAAACTTTTTTCTGTAAAATTAATATCTTTTTCAATGGTATTAATTTTTTTCAGCGAGCTTTTGAGTTTTGATGATATTAAACCTGTCAGCTAGCAGTTCATTATTAGTATGTAAAGACTGTATCATTTCTAAAAGTTCTTCTATCTTGGCTCTGTTATAAAACATTTTTCTTAAGGATATAATATGAAAAACAAAACTAAGTCACAATATTCAATAAATGGATGTATAAAAAGACCATACAAGCCTTGTAGAATACCATCTATTTTATAAGCAAAATAGTTATTAAATACCTGAGTGGTAATATTGTCTTCAATTATATAACTTTAAAATTTATTGATTTATTTATTAAGGAAATAAAGTAACCTCTGTTATGAGATTTCAGTACATTGTTGTAGGTGTAATAATCTTTATTGGCCAGCATGTGTCTCAGTTTCAGCCATGTGGTTGAGAAATGAGACCAGTGGCATGAACAGTCCCACTCAGTTTCACATTGGCAACTGTTTAAATACTGACTAATATGCTTTGATTGGCAAATTAAGAGCAATTAAATCAATTCTGTAAACAGAGAGAGTTTTTGGTGGCCAGAATATTAAGGAACCCAGAGCTTACAAGCAGGGAACACAAACCGGAAGCTGCACAAGCCACCATTTGGCAAGGAAAACAGCAAGGTGGGAGGCTGAGCAAGCCTGGGAAATAACCAAGTCGCCATGCAGTAGCTCCACTGTGGCAGGGTTTTGGCAAAAATACTGCTCAGCAGGTGAAATCAAGCCAGGCAGGCAGGAGTGGGAGTCCTTCTGGGCTGTGGGCCTTTTGGGCCTTCTTGGCCCACCCTGGTAGGCATGGAGTTGGGATTCACATGGGTTCCAGATGAAGATGGACACAATAAAGTCATGCCACACTAGGTCAGTATTTAGTATAATAAAAGATTCTCTATTTGGGGTAGACTCACGGATCACAGTCCTGCTGCATGCCCTTTTAATATATTTTCCTGACTTTTATAAGCCAGTGCCCATGTTAATATTATTGTGTCTTAAACCAATTCTCTGAAGGCTCATCTTTGATTAGGGAGATTGGGCTAAGATAATCAACCATCAACCAGCAACCCAGATCCACTGAATCCCATATATTGCTTCTACAATCTTCCTATCTATCTTTTTTAGCTAATATTCTCATTCCTAAGACAAAATTCCTGATAATAGCAATTTAAGAGTGGAATTAATGCTATTTTTTAACTCATAATTCCCATGTCAGGGAAGTCTTGACAACAGAAATGTCAAACAGCTGGGAGCATGGTTTCCACATTCGGGAAACAGAGAAAGATGAATGTTGATTCTCAATTCACATTCTCTTTGTATTCCTTCTAGGACAGTAGGGAGTGGAGTGGTGCTGACCACATTCAGAGTGTGACTTTCAACTTCAGTTTATCCCATCTAGAAATCCCCTCATTGATTTGTCCCATGATTGTTTCTATGGTGATTCCAAGTCCCATCAAACTGATAGTCATGATTAATCACCATTATTATCTATAAGAATTTGGGACTAAAGTTCAAGAGGTATTGTTGTATCTGCCCTCAGGTCCTGAATAATTTCTATAGCATCATACAGCTTAACCTTCTGATCATACTTCGTACACCTAGTAAACCTCCTGAAACTCTTGACCAGATAATCTAACAGTTGATCACATTTCCACTAGCAACCTCAGTTCACACTTGTCCTTAGCCTCTCAAATACTTCTCTGTCTTTGTTATTTGAATTCTTCTCTGAGGATGGTCATAACCCAGGAAAAAATAATACATATGTTCTTCTAACTAGGTCCTTATAGTGTCAATCTGATTTTATGGTTAAATAACCAAAATTTCTCTGCATATAAACTATGATTTTTTCAAATTGTAAAGGGAAGAAGGTTTTAAAGATATTTATTTTTTGTAATCAAATTCACAATACAAAGAATTTTGACTGGAGTTTGGTACAGACAAGATAAAACAAACATGCCTGCCTAAAAATGTGAACTACAGTTTTAACTTATAAAATCTGGAGGCTATATTTCAAGTTAGTTTCTGTATCACTGTTTCCCTGTGTAAAGAATTTGCAGATGATTTTCCTAAATTTCAAACAAGCCTGATTTTTTTTTTTTAAAAAGAACCACAGAACATGAAAGAACAATAGAAATCATTGTACAAGGTTGAGTTTGAGTCTCCACAAAATCAAGGTCTTTTCCAGACCCTGGAAGAAATTGTCAGAAAAAGCAGAATGCAGACAGAACTGAAATAGAAGACACACATCACTTTAGGCAGGTTTGCAACTCTCAAATATTTCCTAGAGAAGTAATTTTTGTAAATAAAGCAAATCCTAAATTGAAATTTACACTTTACAACACCATTTAAAAATCCAAAGTAAGTAGCAACACCACCACCAAAACTCTGGAGCAAGAAATATCAAGAAAAACTATGATTGCAGCAATATGGTGTCCTGACGAAAAGTATAGTGTAAAATATAGAAAGTAATACCACAGGGAAGCTAACTCGGGCATGCCATTTACTTTCCCAGCAGGGTGTCTGTGACTCATAGATAATTTATAACTCTATTCAATTAGCAAGTTAGACGCAGGCATTCTAGCATCTGTCCATGCAGCTGAAAGCAGGAATCTCTGTACTGGGTGTTATTGATGATTTTTTTTTTAAAGATATCAGTAGCAAGGAAAAGAGATTTAGTTTTCTGTAGGGCTGTTAGGTTGAGGGGGAAGATGAATCTTTGAAGGTTCAAACATGGCAAATAAATCTGTGGTCTGGAGAGGGATGCCTCTGGCACACAGATGCCATGATTGCAGGCACAAAGTGAAATACAAGGTAGCAGACTTACAGTTTTGGGCTAAATGTAGGTCTTCATGGAGATGGGTCTTGAACATATGCTTTCTAGTCTCCACTTATTCTTTACAATTTCAGCCTAGGTGATTTCCTTCTTCATATGACAGGTACTTTTCATTAATGGACAGATGTTTTTTTCTCAATCCAGCTTGTTATATTAGAAAGGAAATGAGAAGAGACATTCTAACCAGATTTATGAAAGATATCAACCTATGTTTTATACTTGAACTTATTTTAGGATAAAATTAAGTGACATTTGCCTTTAAACACTCCATCACCTCTTTTGCACTGATTCTGTGACCACTAATCCAACATCTAATTTTTACACTGGGAATCTTGAGTTTGCAGTGATGATTTCATGATGGGCTTTCCTGATGAAGAAAGTGCACATCCTCTTAAAATCCCAGTTCTCATCTTTTATAGCCCTTACAAATAAATGCTGTGAGGCAGACAGGCAAATGAAAAGTTGTTCAAGCACAGCCCATCCATTTTCTTGGCATTACAGCTTTTCCATTAATTCACAAAATTATTAAATATTCAATATCTGCCTCATAAATTAGTAAGAAGAGGATATATGAATTTGTATTTCATTTTACAGTCCCCGAGATAGTCATATTAGAGCAACTATTTTATTCATCATGCAAAGGGACAGTGTTTATCTGTTCACATTTCAAGATCTAAGGCCTTCCTGCCATGCTTGAAAAGGATACTTTCACAGGGTATTTGGAGGAAAAGGCTTCTGTTAAAAGTAAATCTGTTAATTATTTTCAGTAAAAATTATGGACAATAGCATTTTCTATCCTCCTAAAAAATGGAAAAATTTCAACAGGGTAATCATTTGCTCTCTGACATTTTTTGTAGAATGGCAAAGTTCACATTCTCTAAATCCCATCTGTTGTGTGAACTGTGCATGTGCAGAACCTCATTTTCTTTTCTAACTTCTTCCTGAGTCTCACATCACAATAGAAGCTGGCTGGTCCATTTCTGTATGACTCATGCTACATTTATTTAGCCTTCTACAGCTCTCTCCTCCATATATCTCTCCTCCATATAGAAACAGTGGTATGTATGACAGGTTTTCAATGTAAAGTGGGAGCAGTAAAGGAAATATATTTTCAACCTTTAGAAAATGATTGTCTAACCATACTGTACTGATGTGGCATTTCCCTCTGTATGCTGTGAATACATCTTATTGCCATTTTTTAATAAAGAGTCTGCTTTGGCTATGGCAGGGCAGAATATAGCGAGGCAGGAAATCCAAAAAGAGAAAGAAGAGGAAAGAAGGCCGAGTCAGGCAACTACCATGTGACTACTGAAGGAGAAAGATGCCAGAAAACCACAGCCTTGTAGCAATACAAAGTTTAATAGAAATGGGTGAATTTAAGATATAAACACTAGCTAGGAATACTCTTGAGACACTGGCCAAACAGTGTTGTAATTAATATAGTTTTTGTGTGATTATTCAGGTCTGGGTGGCCTGGAAATGAAAACACAGTCCTCAGTGTACATAACGGTATTCAAACACTTGGCAAGAATTTCCACATAAACCCTGAGAAAACTTTTGAGAAAAAGAATATTAGAAAGAAAAGAACAGAGTCAAGCGTGGCTTCTTGATAGCATCATTGTATCAGTTGGGCTCTGTCTGCTAGAGGCAAGCAGAGGCACAGTTCCTTTAAGAGAGATTTCCTGCCTCAGCCTTAGACACAAAAACCTTGCAGGTGTTTTAAGAGGCTCTGCCACCAAACATTGAAATGTTGTTCATGAGTAGCAGGCAACATGCTTCTTGGCAATGACATGGACCTAGAACTACTCCACAGAGTTGTGGTTAAAAAAAAAAAAAGATGTGGCTCCCACCAGTACCTCCACCATGAAGCTAGACTTTCAGGAAGTCAAGGAGTGGATAGATCCAGCCGCCAAAGCCACAACTTTAATCCTTAGCAAATTAAAGATCCATCTGATCAGAAAAAGATAACGATATCCAATAAAGACATTTTCAGATAAGGAAAACATCTATAAATAGTTTATAGTGTGTTTAAAAATATGTGTAAGCCTGGGAGAAAAAAAAAGGATGGAGAAAGTCCTTTAAAAAGAAAATATTGTTGGGTGTAGTTGCACACATCTTTACTTGGGAGGCATAGGAAGGTATATCTCTGTGATTTCAAGGTGAACCTTGTCTATGGAGTGATATCCAGTACAGCCAAAGATACATATAGAAACACTGTCTCAAAAAAAAAAAACCCAAAAAACAAAAAATAAAAAAAGAAGAAATAGAGTGGAAAAACATGTAAAGATTGGAAATACACAGAGTTTGAATTATTATACTATAATATTTTCTTTGAATATTTGAATTGTGAATGAGAGAGACACTACATTGTATGGGCTGTTAAGCTAAACCAACACATATTTTAAAGGTATTTTTACTTTAAAATTTAAGTCTATGGACATGTTACTTTGGAAAAGAGAGTCTGCTTTTGTTTCTACAGAGAATAGAAAGCTGTGGACTCCTTTCTGGCTAATATAGTTTGAGCAAACATGACCTCCAAGATCCCCCGAAGTGATGGCCCAGGTGGTCCAACATCCACAACAGCTTTAGGACTGCTGGTTTGGATGAACCAACCCCACAGGATACTCCAGGAAAGGCCAGATTAACAACACCCCAATCAGAAAGAAGTAGTTTGTTTTATTGATACAAATTTAAGGTCAATTTTTTCAATATTTCTACTCTTGTTTACAGTGTTGCATTTATGCAAATCATTTAAAATGTAATGTATAGTTAAAAATTATGGATAGTCATTTAGAATAGTCAAATATGCAGACATGTTAGGATTTCTAGATAAACAGATATATATTTCAATTAGCTAGATAATATTCAACATTTCAAAGACCTACAGAATATAACATTTAAAACCTTCTAAGAACTTAGACTTTTCTTAACAGTAAGACATGTCTGCTTCTGGCAGCATCAGTTGTTTCAAAGAGGTTGATAGGCATTAGAGAAACTTGCTGTGGAATTTGCTTTCTGTGTGACAAGGCTAGCCATTTGGGGAAATAAAACCCTGCTCTTTTCTGAACTACTTGATGGTATACTATACAAAGTAGATATGCAGAATATGGACAAAACAGTCTTTTAAATTCCTGTTTCATGGAAAAGTCTGCCAGATACTATGGGCCTAAAGGCTGAAAATGAATGTCTCCATGTTACAGAAGAACTTTGGGTGACTGTTCAGGCAGTGAGAGTTCTCTCTAAATTCTAGAGTTTTGGAAGTTGCTAATAATGCACTTCCTGTTTACTTAGGTAATATTATATCCTTCTGGGGTCTTTGAAGGGGTTGATGACAGATAGTTATAATTATAGTTTTCCCTACTTATGACAAAAGATAAACTAGATAAAAAACTTTAAACTCACAAAGATAGAATAGATGATAAACTATTTTCCTTAATTTGCCAAATGTAACTATACTAGATATTATAACTATAATTCTCACTTGATAACTGTTTTGTATATGCAATTTTACTATGGTTTAGCTAAAACCTTATTTTTTTATTTGGACAGAAATGGGAGATGAGGTGGGATTCACCTCTGTTGTGAATATGTTTTATTGCCATTGGTTAACCAAGGCCACCTGGAATGGTACTGAACGAGCATGTGATCAAACCAGACTCTCTGACTATGGCTGACAATGGGGGCTGACTGAGAAGCCAAGGATAATGGCACTGGGATTTGATTTTGCTGCATGTACTGGACTTTTGGGATCCTAATCTGTTTGGATGCACACCTTCTTAGGCCTGGATGGAGGTGGGAGGGCCTTGGACTTCCCACAGGGCAGGGTATCCCCTGCCTTCTCTTAGGACTAGAGGGGGAGAGGTAGTGGGGCAGTTGGAGGGAAATGGAAGGAGGGGAGAAGCTGGAAATTTTGAATGGTATTATTTATAAAGCAATTAAAAAGTCTGCTCTGGTCCATGACAGGAAAGAATATAACAAGGTAAGAAATCTAAGCATAGATCGAGGAAGAAAGAAGGCAGAGTCAGGCAAACACCATGTAACTACTGAAGGAGAAAGGTGCTAGTACCTATCTGTAAGCCACAGCCTCATGGTATCACACAGATTAATAGAAATGGGCTAATTTAAGATACAAGAGTTAGCTAGGAATACACTTGAGACATTGGACAGTGTTGTAATCCATATAGTTTTGTGTAATTATTTGGGTCTGGGTGGCCAGGAAATGAATGTGCAGTGTCTCCATTTATGTTCTACTGTGAAAATTATTAATGTACTATTACATTGTAATGACATGTAGCATTCTTTTCTGTTGGAGAAGATGTACCTTGATTGAAAGCTTAGCAAAAGAGGCTGTGCAGAGGCCATGTGAGTGAGAAGAACAGGCACTAAAGGTACACTTTCCTCAAGAGGGAAAAGTGTTTGCCAAAATGTGTGGGAAAGTAACTACGTCATTATGTAAAAAGTGACAGTTTCACAGCAAATCACTAAAACATAACAGGAAAAAAAGTAGGCACCCATGGGTCCAGTGACAGCCGTGGATGTATTCATAATCACTGTGGGCCATGCTAATGCTATAGCAGTGAGGCTAGAATTGGGGCTGTATTGTTACATAGGTCCTTGTGTATCCTGTGCTTAAATACCACTCACTGTGTATAGCTAAAGACTACTTTGGTGTGAACCACCTGTCTCTCCCTTCATGTGCTGTGACTATAGGCCTGCTCCATCATACATGGGTTATATGGTGCTGGGATCTGAACCGAGAGCTTTGTACATGCTAGGAGAGCACTCTACAAACTGAGATACACCCCAACCTCTGATTTAATGAAATTTTTAGAGTACAAATTTCTAAATAAGTTGAAATATTGCTATATTTCTATTTTCCATACCGTCTTAAGCACAAATGTTTTGGTTAATCATAATGTCTGCACAGCTGACACAGTATAGGTGGCAATCTTCTTTATTTCCTCCTAGGCCTTCCTTTTACAACACTAGGGTTTTGCATAGATCCTTTTCTCCATTTATACTCACACCTTGTCTTTCTTCCTTTCCCTCCTCAACTGCCAGCTCTTTATTTTTACTTTGTTCTTTTACTATTTTATCTTACTTTTATTCTAGCTCAAAAATCAAAACTAAGTACAAATATAAGAATCCATTTGACCTTTACAAGAGTGTTAATAATTCTCCCTTAAGGATTTCTAGTGTGAGATCCCAGCCCATACCACCCCTATTTGACCTTCTCAAAACTTTTGTCTAATAAAATGGGAATGGAAAGTAAGTAGACATAGTCATTCTGAGGCTGGCCAAATGTAATTCAAGTATCTCTCCTCTCTCTCTCTCTCTCTCTCTCTCTCTCTCTCTCTCTCTTTATTAACCCAAAAAATGCATGAATGTCAACTCTGGTTCTTTCAAACCATGACACTTCTAAAAGTAACTTTTGCTTTTGGGAAGCTAAAACAGCTATTCCTTCAAGTAATGATAAATCAGAGTGCATTTATGACAAAGGAAAGAGTGAGTGATCCATATTCCAAAGTGACAAGTTGTATATAATTAAATATTAATTGCCTACTTCATTAGGCCTTCTTCTATCATGGCCAATCTTAGACATCTTATAATGCTTTTTCTTCTTCTCCATGTGTATTCACTACCCATAGAAATGTCTCTAACTCTTGAGACAACTAGAAGAACAAGACTCCCCTACCTATTAAATGGCTATATCATCAGTTCATAATATATTGTGTGATTTGGGATTCTCCTCTGTATACTTTGAATATGTTTTATTACCATTGATTAATAAAGAAGCTTCGTTGAGCCTATGACAGGACAGAATAGAGTAAGGTGGGAATTCCAAGCAGAGATAGAGAAAAAAAGAGGGCAGAGTCAGAGAGATGCCATGTAGCTGACAAAGGAGACAGACACCAGAGACCCTTAATGATAAACCATGAGCCTTGTAGTAAAATACAGAATAATAGGAATGGGTTAATTTAAGATGTAAGAGTTAGTTAACAAAAAATCTGAGGTAATAGGCCAGGCAGTATTTTAATTAATACAGTTTTTGTGCAATTATTTTGTGTTTGGGTGACTGGGAAACAAACAAGCAGTCTCCAGTCTACAGTTGTCTTAGAATTTACGTCTGACATGTTATTCTGGTACTGAAACTGTACCTCAGATGAAGAGAAGTATTTTTAATACTTTTAGTATTGTTTAGAATAAAATGACATGTTATTACTTCAATAAGACTAAATGTGTTTGTAATCCATGCAAACCCTCCTTTTTTGACTCTCCACAAGTGAGATGACTCATTCCTTTTGAAACCTCTGTGATTGTGCCTTTGGGAGAAGCCATTTGTTACCCATGACACATGTGGAAGTTTGAGGAAAACCCTGGTGTTCAGTGGGCCTTTATCTTCTGCTTGTTTGATACAGTGTCTCTTTGCTGCTCATTGTTGAATTTACCAGGCCCACTCTTACAATCCTTTCAAACAATGATTGTATCTATAGAATCTGCTCCAATTTGCTGTCTATATTTCAGTTAAAACAGGTCCTCACAATGGAAATGTTTTCATTAAGTTATCACCTCAAAAAGCCTCTAGTGCTCCCCCTTTGTATTAGAATAAAGAGAATACATCTCTTCACATTCCTGATGTGGATGCAGCCCTGGTGCCTGCTCATGTTAGTGTCATCATACAGCACCTGTCTTGCTCAGGTGAAACTGCACTGTGTTTCTTGCTTCTAGCCTGATGTCATTTCTCCTCTCACTCACCATCCTAGAATTCACTGTCTAGCTCCAGTATACCTATTAAACCCACTCTTAAGATGTCAACTGAAGTCATGTTTGTTCAGGGTAAACTCTCAGCTCTAAGACAAGATCTGAGGTTGTTGCATATCTTTTTGCACAAGGTACTTACTCTTCACTGAGGTTGTCACATCTTAAAAACCTTCCTCCCCTTGGAACTTCTTTAATGTTTAAATTTAACATAATTTAATATAAATTAAACCTCCTTGCAGAATCTTTGCTATCTGTGCTATTTTCTGTTCTTTCAAGATCTACCAAAAATGGCAGGTTACAAGCCCTCTAAAAATATGTTGAATGAAAGAATCAGCAAATAGATGAACCCTTTTAATTGCTACACTGTACTTAATTATTCATTGTAATAGATTTTGTTTTTATTCTGGGAATAAATTCTAGAAGATCTTCCATCTATTAATGAGGAAGATTAATTTCAAATATTTCCCATTATTTGTTTTAAAGGGATACAGATGATGGTGACTCTACTTGATATGTAAATAATAAGATGTGTATTATAGTAAAAGGTTCACTAAATATTATAAAATTATATATGAAATACCTATTAATATATGTAGATGCTATATATTATAATATTATATATAGATAAACAATTAATTTATGTCTGTGTTAGGAAATGATAGAGATGAACAAACATGTACATCTGAGATTGGCTTTGCTGGAGATGACAGTTTGAATAAAGCCTTGCTTGGCTTGATAGCTCTTGTTGTTGACATTCTGACCAGAAGCTTGCTGAAATGACAAGGACATATATGTGGATGCCATGTTTGAACTGACATCTGTATCAAGAACATTGGTTTGGGGAGAGTCATGCTTCTTATTTGTGACTTGAAAAATTAAGCTACTAGATCTGTCGTTTTCTTTTAGCTTCATAATGTAATTTCTTTTGAGTAGGATGACAGTCCTATGGATTGAATTTTCAAGTAAATAAAAGGAAATTAAAGGTGACAATGAAAGTGATTGGGAAGGCTTCTAACAAATATCACAATACAATGTCGCTGGAAAACTCATCTTTGATATTCCCTCTTGTTTGATAACAAAAAAGTTTGACAAACAGAGAAAATGATTTGACCCCATTTAAGTGCTTATAATTTTCTATAATATGTTAAAAATGAATTTCTAGATATTTATCATTGGTTATTTTGATTAATCAGACAATATCTCTGATAAATATAATGGATGAGAATGTGAGTATCTAATGAACAGGGACTTAGACTCTTAGTCCATTGAGTTGCAGAAACTATGAAATATAAAGACCAGATAGACAATTAAAAAGCAAGTAAAATTACTGAGGAATGAAACTGAGAACTGTTATATATTTGAAATGAGAGCTGTGCTGACTGAATATGATCAAACTTGGAGTTTTTCAATAAAGCTGGCAAAACCAAAAATGAGTTTTTATTTTTCTAAAGGCTTAAGAACCACAAAAACATGGACACACTAAGAACAAAAGTGAATGTGAATGTATTTGTAAATTTTATTTAACTTAGTGGACATTCACATATTGTCCCTCCTTCTAACGTATGAATCCTGGGATCAAAGTCAGCCATTAGGCTCAGTGGCCCCTTTAACCCCTGACATCTCACTGGCTCCTGTCTATGATCTAATATTTTTAGTAGATGCAAAGACCTTCTCACAATTTTTAGGTTTTCATGCTTTAGAAATATTAATTGACCTTTTTTATTCTAATGAAATGAGTAGTCCTTTCTGTAGTGTATCTATTCATACCTGTCTATGAACTTATGTTCACTGACCCAAGAGCATGAATGTGATGTATCTCATTGTCATTAAGGATATAATGAAACTTGGAGTATAACTAAGATTGTGACAATTGTTAGCATTGCTGGTTCTTTGAAGATGTGTGTCCATGTTAGTATTACTCTGCTTCTTATGAGAAAGCTCAGTGCTTGGGATTATATCCAAGTATTTGACAGCTGCATATATCATATATAGGTTGGGAGTTAGAAAACAGTTCACAGAAATAATGAGGAGCTAGATATCCAATAGTCATCTTAAAACCAGTTAGCTAGAGAGAGTCATGTGGCAGCCAGAAACTGAAATAAAGATGCAAAAATATTAAAGACAAAACTTTGCATATAATGACAATAGGGCAAGAGATTCAACAGTGGTTGGCAAGATCTACGTATTAATGTGAGTTCCCAGTTCAAAGGTATAGAAATAAAATCATAAAATAGATGAAAAAATCCATGTGACTATCACCATAAAATATGTTTAAGAAAAATGAAAAGAACAAAAAATTAGCATATTGTGTTTTTAAATCAGTGAAAGAGAGGTAAAGATGGATGTCAAGTGAGACTCGGGTACTTTGTAAGTGATGAGAAAGTAATGACATCAGCACTTCTGATGTCTACTCATGTGATAATTGCTCTATGAATTTTCTCTCACCTCATATATGCTAAACATATACTTGTTCACAAAGAAGAAGGTAAGAAACAAGTTTTCAAATTATTAAAATTTTGCATATTATATATTTAGTCCTAAATTTCAGAATATTGGTCAATTTAGGACTATTGTGTCTCTATGTTGATAAGCAAACATGCAGATAGAAGGACAGGACACCCAATGGCTATGTTTGTCCTTTTCCTCTCTCTCCCCTCTCTTCATAAAATCTTCCTGATTGCAGTCATAAGAAAGGATTTGTTTTTATTATTTTTTTTGCTGTTTTTGTTTTTCTTTTTCTTTTTCTAAGACAAGATTTCTCTGGGTAGCCCTGGCTATCCTGGAGCTTACCCTGTAGACCAGACTGGTCTTGAACTCAAAGGTCCTATTGCCTCTGCCTCGTGAGTTCTGGGATTAAAGGTTTGTCACCAGTGGCCAGTAGAAAGTTTTCATAAATGAAGTAATAGTAGGAGCAAGTTGAATAATGTATAACGCAGCAATACTTAAGTATAGGCAGAATTTTTCTGTGCTGTGGTCACTTCCCAAATAACCAAGATAGAGATTAAATATTAATTACAAATGCTCAGCTGATAGCTCAGGCTTGTTATTAGTTAACACTTACACTTAAATTAACTCATTTTTTATCTATGCTTTTCCCTGTGACTTGATACATTTTTTCAGTATAACATGACCATTTTGCTCTTTCTCTGTCTGCCAGTGATTCTTTCACTCTGCTCTCTTCATCCCAGTATCCTCAGTTTGATTGTTCTGCCGAATTTTATCCTGCTTTGCTGAAGACCAGTCATGTTCTTTATTAATAAATAAGAGTAATACATATTCACACTGTACAGAAGGATTATTCCATAGCACCTAAGCATTTGGTGCTGTGTTTCCCAAGTGCAATGCAAGCTATGAGGCAACTGAATGAATGGACTTTATAAGTAATGGATTTTTGAAAGAACTTTCGAATAATCTGATTTAGCTGAAACTCCTACTACACTGATAAAAAATTAACAGAAATTCATAAAGAGATGAAATTCAGTAGAAATAAGTATTCTGTCAGGTCTTGAACAAGAGTTGGTGGAGTTTGTTAAAATCAGCATCCCATGGCCAAAGACAAATAGCATCACATCAGTGAGTTACAACTGGCCTCAAAGATGCCACAAGTAATCCCCATCACTGCTATCAATGGGAATCTCCCCAGGAGAGAATAAAGAAGAGTGTTACACATTTTGAAGTTCCTCACTGGGAAAGCCTGAAGCTGGCTTCTGGGAACCTCTTGGTTATATGACTTCTCTGCCTGGACATGTAAGTGATGATGATTGTGTTTCATGGTAGGAAGATGGGGTCAAAAGGAGGCATTCCAATTTCTTTTCCTGACTGTTACATCTGAGTAACTTAGACTTATTGTAAACTGTTCTTTCCTGTCCTGGAAGGAATAGAGAAGGAACTATGTGTCTTTTCCTCTGTGGATGTTATCACAGAGTGGTTATTTCTTTTGTATATGCTCGGTTTTCACTGATTAAGTTGAAAACTACCACATTTTCTTTATCTTACTTTGTATAATATGCCTGCAAAACTATTCTATCATCACCTGCTTGTGTGTTTGTGTAAAACAAACATTTAAACTCTGCAGTGCAATAGAGCTCTAGAAGAGAAATGGATGGCACTAACAAAGAACTGAGTCTTTTTGCAACTCTGCGTTATGTCTTCTGTAGTAAAATCCCCAAGGCATTTTGCATTGTTTTATTTAAAATAAGATTTTCTGGAGTTTGGTGCCATTCAATGGCAATGAGCCATTCAGTTATTAGACTTAATGATCTTCTCTTAGCCTGTTTTCCATTGCTGTCACAGAGAGCAGTAGACAAGGTAATTTGTAAAGAAGAGAAGCTGATTCAACTATTGTTTCTGGAGCTGAGAAATCTAGTAATATTTGCAGAGGTGTCGAAAAATGACCATCAAGGGAAGTGGGTTCACTACTTCAGTAACTCAGCCACAACAAAAGCACTGCCATCTGCAGTAGGGACATATGTCCTTATCAAAGGCTCTGTTCTCAAGACTGTCCAGCTAGTACCTCTTCTTCAGTTGCCTCTCCCAGACTGCTGCATTGGAGATTCTAAACAGTAGCCAAATTGGACAATTCTAATGTTCTCACTGAATTTCCTTTTATTTATTAGGTCAAAGTTTCATGTAGCCGAGACTGGCTTTGAATTTATCATGTACTTCAAGATGATTTTACTACACAAATTGCAGCCTGTGGAATCTCGTTATGTTGAGAAATAACATTGGAACTGAGAAATAGCTCAATGGATAAGAGCTTTTCTCTTCCAGAGGACTGAGATTTGGTTTCAAGCATAGTCACAACTACCTGGAACTCCAGATCTATGGGATCCAACATCTTCTGAGATTCATGTTCACCTTTATTCACATGTCACATGGCCTACACCCAGCACACACACACACGCACAGATCAGCTAATAAAAAACTAAAAATAACTATGATTTGAATAAGTAAATGTACTTCATTTTTATTTGAATGTTTCTAAACAGTAACTTAAAATTCTACATGACCAATTTCTAGTGTGCTGTTTAAAATGGCAAGACAGATTTTTGCATTGTCTTCACCCATGGCATAGACAAGTATAACAAATGGCAGGTGAAAAACAAAAGACTAGATGTGTGTGTATGTGTGTGTGCGCGCACGCACAAGAGTGCTCCTGCACATGCACGTGCATAATAGCACTAGGAAAGTTTCAGGTCTGCTTTTGAATAAGAGACCTTTGTTCAATTACTGAGAAAGGTCAGTAAAGATTAAGGATTCCTTCAGGGGACAAGGAGTGAGTAGATTTCTTTACATGCCTTTTAAGGCTTGTTTTGGTTGCTTTCTGGGTTGCTGGATGACATACTTTAGAGAAGCGCATACGGATTCTGATCACATTTATGTGCAGAAAATTCACCATGAATGCTCGTAACTCTGTTAACTAGGTTTCCAGGAAGAAAATTTGGGAGGGTAAGCAAGCCTGAAGCAGGCACAGTAATAAAATGATTCATGTCTTGAACTTCTCATTGCTCATCTGCAGTGGACCTTAGGAAAGTATCTCCACAGCTGCAGCTAAAGAAAACATCAGGCTGAACATGTGGTGTGAGGACTGGTGTTTAAAATTTGAAGGCAAGAGAGAAATTTGTTAAAAGCCCATTCACACTTGGGCCTAGGGAAAACTTCTTTTGGTAGGTATGAAGATTTATCACAGTTTAAAATTCACTGATCTGAGCCTTTGTGCGGTGGTTAAGGTCAGTTTTTTCCCTCAGGCAATGGGTAATATTCTGTCTTTGTGTAGGAATCTGGTTTATCTCACCATGTAGCTTTTGTGTGACTTCATTTTGTAATGTTGTAAAACATACTACCTTTATCTCTAACATGAAAACAACTGTTCTTCCCAACTTCTAAACAAATTTTTGACAGGTGTAAATACACTCTCTGAGTTTAAATGGCATGCACTTTGACTTTACTATTATGAATTGGGTCTATTAACATATCTCAAAACTATATTTTCTACTTATATGCACTTGAGCTTATAAATCTTAGTTGTCATGTTTTAGCTGCTATTTTGATATTTGAGTCCATAACATACTTTTCCTGATCATTACATCACTGTCTCAGTGGGAGTGGCTACACTGTGGAAACAAAGCCAAATGTCAGGACTGAAAGTAGCCACTGTTATGTTTGTGTCTCTGTAGACGTGACGATGTGCTGGAAACAAAGACTAACTTCACGCAGTAGATGGGATACTCCTGCTCTGGCTGAGTCTGTATGCTTCTTTTCTTCATATTGGAGATGGTGTCATCAAAAGGGCCATGATTTATGTTGGTGACAATAGGGCCTAGCCCAGTTCCGCACTGCAATTTCCTTGTCCTCTGTGGAGCCTCAATTCAGGTGCAACTGGAAACTTGACTTCACCATGGAAAAGGATTTCAGGGTGGACCAGTATGAGGCAGAGCTAGAGTTTATTAAAAGATTCTGAGATGTAGGGTTGATTGAAACCGGTGTTTGAGGAAAGTGCAAGACATACCCCAGAGTGAGTGTGGGCTTCTTAAAGGACAGTCCGTCACATTCTATTGATTTTCACCAATCAAATATAAGATTTTAGTCAATTATGAAGCTTTTATCTTCAATGGCTTGCTTAGAAATTTAAATTAGAAAATTAGTGGTGCCTGAGCCTGAGGTAACTTAGCAGGACTGGAGTTGATAAAATAAAACTTTATGTCACACAAGTCGAAATATTTGCACTGTCAATCAACTGAAAATCTTGCTTGTGAATTTTCCTAAAAAAAAAAAATGTCCATGGGAAGAAAAAAGATCATGCTTAAAGGTTCTAGGCTTAGATTTTAGACATGATCCAACAACACTTTAGTCTGCATGCATCTCTACATAAAAGGAATCTCTGTCTATCATCTATCAATTACCTAGGTTAACAGGTAGTTAACTGATGAAACCATCCAGAAATAAGAAAGAATGAGAATGAATTCTTAATATATATAAAACACACCCAACACAGTATGACAAATCTGGAGCTCCTTCCATAATCAATATTTGACAATGGAGAGTTATCCTTTCAGTTCTACATTTGAGTGTTAGAGCTGTTATATTTTCCATGTGTGCTGTGCTAAAATTATAACTAGAATTAGGTTGCTTTAAGCTGTTTGAGTGATGTGATAAAGAAATCAGATAAAGTTTCAAAATTCAAGTTTTAATAGCAACAGCACGTCCTACCAGTATGCTAACAATTGAGCAAGTTGCAAGTTTCTGCAAATCCCAGCTGTGATGCCTCATGGGACAGCGCTGTAGCCTGTGGTTTCACATCCTCGCTGACATCTTGCATTAGTGAAACATCTGTTGCCCACAATAAAATCAAGCAGCTATTTTGATACCTTCTTCTCCTTTTTGCAATTGCAGTCTGATTGTATTTATATGGCAACATGGATTGGCGATATTCTTCCTAAGACTTTGTGCTATTTTTTTAGTGGTGGGCTTCTGTGAGGCACTTTTCCAAGCTCATCTATGGAAGGGTAGGCACTCTCTATGTTCCCATATTTCCGCTTTACCTTTTTAATTATTATTTTTCTTATTATTATTACTATTTTGCCTTGAGAAAACTATCAAAGTCAGAGCCAGGATTATTCTGGAACATAACTGAACAAGTCACACAGCCTTGTGTTCTGAGATTGGCACCTTTAGATCTGCAGTAGCTTATAGAGTCCATGTTGCAGACACACAGAACACAAGGCAGCTTAGAATTGTGAAATGACTCCAATGTTCTCTCCTAAACAGAAATGGGAGGTATCTTATTCTAGAGCCAAGCATACTTGAGTACGGCCCAGGAACACAGATTGGATTACGTCAAACACCACATCTCACAGTAACAACAACTTGATGAAGTTTTTATAGTTATAAAACAAAGAAAGCTATGAATCAAAACACCTCTCAAATCCCCATGGGTGGAACCTTTGGATCACACTAAACAAGGAAGCATCTGCTGAGAGTTTCAGCTCCTAGAAGTCTGTTTACACATTTACAGGGGGATCCCAAGATAATCTGGTTCTGGATCTGCAGCATTTTAACTATTCCATTTTGTGGAAAGCTTAACATTCATGTAGTCTTTTTACCCATCTGGGATTATTAGTTAACATGAAATGTAGGAATTAGGAACATAGTAATTGGATGAAAGATAACTTTAAATAAAATTAAATATTATCTATAGTCCCTAAGTCCCTGGAGAATTAGTGAGTACATTCAAATCAATCAAAATGGTTATTTCACAGGGGTAAGAGAACAAATAGCAACTGTTTGGTGCATTCTACCAAGACAACATGCAGATTCTTTTTTTTTTTGTGAGTTATATGTTGCTTTCTTTTAACAATTTTAACAAAGAATAGGCTACAGTCAACACTGCAGTAGGCATTACAATGGATAACCCTCTTAGCTATGAAAAATCATCATGCCAAAAATTAACTTGAGGAGGAAAGGTATTTTGTCTTTCAGCTTGTAGTCCACAATCCAAAGGAAGTCAGACAGGAACTCAAGGCAATGTAGCTATTTCTCAAAAATCAATGTCTGTGGCAAAGAAAAAAAATTACATTTGTCTTCAATGTTTTAATGAAGAGGCATGAATGGCAGTGAATTAGGGAAATGAGTGTCAGAGAAGATAAAACTTTCTGTTTACACCATCTTAAAAAATCTATAAAAACTCATTTGAGCATCATTTTTTAATTGTCGAGGAAGGAACCATGGCTTTCCTGTGAGCACATGATCAGATCAAATCCACTGACAAGTTATGCTCGAATGCAGGGCGCTATGCATGAGCATTCATAAGCAGCTGCTCTACAAGAAGACTAAATGGATACCAGTGACAGCACAGGGCAGAAACTGGTAGGGATCCTCCCTCCCCCCGTTACTGTGATGTAGCTGTGACAAGGTGGTTACCAAAATGGATGGAAAATCAGCTGTTGTGGCTAATATTCTCAGCGAAGCCTTTTCTTGAGAAAAAAGAAAAAAAAAACACAGTGGGGAGAGTGCAGAGGGAGCAGGGGGAGCTCTGGGGAATCATTAAAAGAGGTTCTATCAGAACTTGGCATGTTCACTGGAAACTTTGCAGGAAGAGCTCATTCATCTTGCAGGAAGTCTCATTTCTTAAAGGTTCATGGCGTCAATTACCTGGATGAGGCTTGATTTTTGCATAAGTCAGAGGACACCTTGTCGGAGTTTAAGAACAAGGGAACTATGATATAAACAGTCCACACGAGTGATATTTCTATTTGTTGGTCTTAGATAAGCTTGGTAGGACAAATATTTGAACAGATAATTTGAGAATAAGTTCTAAATTTTTATAAACATCCATTTATATCTTTTTCCAATTCTAACACATCATTAAAATGATTGACAGAAGCACAAATCGCTGCAGATGTGGATAAGGCTGTCAGACACTCATGTTTACTCAGCACTGGAAATGATGGAAACCAAAGGGTAGAAGATGGGATAAATTCATTGCTGTTTGTCTACAAGATGAGTCACTCCAGAGTAAGTGATAATTATGAATCGAGGCTCTCTGAAGCTGAGAGCAAGAGCTACTTTCAAACAGTGTGTTCCAGTTGTGAGTGACCTCATGTATGGATCCCTGGACTGAGAAATTGACTGTAGATATTTAACCACAAAGAACAGCCTTAAGATGGAACAGTGCCTCTTACTTGGTGACTTATACTCTGCTTGCAAAATAGCCCTTCATATAAGAAAAAAGGCAGGGAAACCGGGAGAAAAGTATCTTTCAGAATGTAGAAGTGTACAAATGCAGGCAAAATCTCCACATGTTTTTTTCTAGGTTTGTCTTCTTGAGAACTCATTATCATTTCAATTTTGGTCCCAGGGTAGCAAATAAGGTCAGTATATTGGAGAATGTTTTTTTTCAGAAAAGTAAAAAACTACAAACCATGGCATTAATAATTGCCTTTCTTTCTAAAGGTCTAACATGCTTTCTGTGGTCATATTTGCTAAGAATTCATCTTCAAAACATTGCAGTGTCATACTATCCTAAGGTTAGCAGGGGGTGTCTGGTATTTTGCTTGTCTGGTGTTACTTTGAGAAAAAAAATACACAGAAAGTTACATAACCATGAACACTGTGGATCAGTCTATTTAAAACTCGCCCATTTTGCTTTCATGAGATCTTGTGCTCAGGTCTGAGTCTTTTGACTTTTGAATCTGATGTTTATCATCAGTGTTGGAATGATAAATCCAAGCAGCTTAAAATTGGGGTACATGGTTACAGTAACCTATACTTCAGCTTTCAAACAACAAAGACTATTATAGCGCTGCATGATTTTATTATTATTTAGATGGCTATGCTTCCATTCGTTTATTCAGGAAATAGATATTAGCATGTGTCAACTCAAATAACTGTCGAAGCATAGGCTTAATAGAAAGTAGTAGATTAAGTTGTCAAAATGTCACGCTTCTGTATTATTGAGCAAAATATTTCAGTTCAGTCCTACAAATTACATATTTAAAACACAGACATGAAAAGACATCGGCAAATACAGTGGTATGTGTTAAGGCCATTGTATGCTTACAGCTTGGCTGAATAACTGTTTGTATTTATCTGTTTTTTAGTGTGTGCATATGTGCATGTGTGTGTGTTTATGTATTTGTGTGTGTGTGTGTGTGTGTGTGCATATGGGAATGTGTGGGGGCCAGAAGAAGACACTGGGTACCCTGCTTTGCTTTGTGGTCTCTCGGGATCTCTCACTGATTATGGTGCTAGGCTAAGCTAGCAAACACTGTGAACACATTCACTTTGATTTTTACATGGGTACTGAGGGTTCAAACTCTGGGTAGCAAATGCTTCCGCCTGCTTGGCTGTCTCCCCAGTTTATATTTATCTCTTTCCATTCAAACTTTGATGGTTTCACACAGTCTTAAAATAGTCCAGCAGACAGTGTTTTCCCAAAGACAATGGGAAACAGTAAGATCAGTTGAGAAACTGACATTTGTTCCGACTTTGAAATAATCTGTCCTCTTGAAAAGATAAAACCTTTTATGTCATATTATGAAACTGAAGACGCATGCAACCTTGAGGATAAATTTGTTGTTTTTCAAAGAGTTTCTTCGTTCTAGCTGCAGTCATTAGGATTTCTAAGACACCTAATTGTCATGTAAGAGCTTCAAGCTTGACTGTTAGGACAGTAATTGGTATTTACTACTTTTACCTTTTTGACATCAAAGAAGCTTGTCTGTGCTTTATGTTTGTGTATCTAGCATAATTTTCATACTGGAGGTATAATCTAGTCAGTCTATTACTTTGGTGACAATGCAATTTGTTTCTAATTCATCATGCCTTGTGAATTTTTATGATGGAATGTGTGATTGGAAGATGTTTCTTTGAAGAGAATAAGAAGGCTCACGCCTTATTTGCATTCATCCTCTGCTTTATGCTCAGATCTAGCTAACTTTCCCTGTCATTTACAAATCTTTTTAAGGCTGCTGACAACATTTAATAGAATACAAATCCTTTCCCAACAATCAAGACTGAAATGCCTTCCAATTTAATTGGAAATCATTCTGGTTCTGTTTTGCATAATAATAACAACAGCACAATATACCACTTTAACTGATAGGGAAGAAACAGCCCCACCCTGTGTGATGTGTCATAGTCATCCAGACCCTAGGTTAAATACCTGAATGTAGGTTTCAGGGCCATGTCTAGCAGCTTAACCTTCAATGCAATTGTTAATCTCATTAGGTAAGTTGGTGGAATGGTTTTAAATGTAATAGTATCTCAAAAATATTCATGAGGTGTTGACTATTATTTCCATAATTCTGCATGGATTCTCTGTATTTGACCATACATAGTGAAACACTGAATTTTTGTAAGTACTATATTCTACTTAAAGAGGTTTATTAAAGTTTTCCAGAGAAATGAAAAGTTGAACATGCGAATTCAGAATTAAGACATATTCAGAGACAAAGAGAGACTTATTCATGGTCATACTGACAAGAGCAAAGCTTCCCTGATTCTTTGGCAAGCTAAAGCGTGTCTGTTGGTGGAATTCCTATCTCTGGTGAGATAAGAATTTTTCTATCTATGCCATGAAGTGATTGGATAAGACCCACTTACAGGAAGAGAGGGAAGCTGTTTTATTAAACCCACTATTTAATCTGCTATTTAAATCTAGTTAAAGATGGAAATAGTCTCACCTTTAAGAAACACATTCATGCAGCCATTAGAATACTTGTGATTTAAAGTTCTTGGTTCAATAGCCTGGCTTAGTTCAGTAGCTGATGATAAAATTAATCATCACCAGAGGCAGGAACTTACTTATCAAATAGGTTCTTTTCCTGAACTTTTCCAAAGTGATTCAAATTGAATATTATGTGTTACAGGTGCTGACAATAAAATAGCACTCAGAACTGACTAGCTGGGGAATCCGGAGTGAGAAAGTAGTCTACTAGCTGCCGCTTGGGGCACAGGCACATTGTATTATAACAGCAAAGCTGAGTAATTCCCAGGGAAGATAAATGTCAGCAATGAGAGTACTCGAATGGTCTTGATGGATTCTCAGACCTGAACTACCTGATGAAACTGGAGAGAAAAGGGGGGGAACCTGCTAACTTAGAAGAAGAGAATAATTCGAATGTGGCAGCAAGATCAGATTCCTCCTTTTGTTAACATTAAGTCCCTTCAACATCAGAAAGATGTTTCAAGTTCATTCAATTGATATGCACCATTTAGTGTTTTGGATAGGTTTGCCTTGATGGAGAGTAATAGTCTGCATAACAAGAAAGATTGCCATCTAATCCTCAAAATAGATATACTCGAATTATGGTCATAACAGAGGGAAAATTTAATTCCTAGTTAACTACTGCATTCATCAAAATATTAAAAGTTTTTCCCTTCAAGTATTATGCTCTGTATCAATCTTAAAGGAATAAGCAAAAGAAAGAATTGACATTCATGAAGTCTACAAAGACACTGTAATTGCTATAACATATACAGTATTAAAGAGCTGAATAGCTTAGAAAACTTCAAGCTCCTCAGAATAATTTCATCCTTCACTAACTACTGAATGCCTCCATTGTGCTCAGCAAGTAAGAGAAGGCAGCCATTGTTATAGTTTCATGTTCTCTTTCTGTACATATACATATGAAAGTACATTCTGTGGTATTTCTCTTTGCCACTTCTTTTACTAGTGAGAATTTGCAATATTCGTTCAAAGTACAAAAATATCTTCAAGCTAAAATATTTTATCATGAGGTTGAATCTGATGAAAATCTGTGAAGCCTGACATTGATTTAATACCCACCCATGGCCTTGGGCATGTCAATCTCTCAGCGATGTGTTTTAGAAAGCTGAGTAGCACATTTGTGATTCAGAGCCGGCAGAAAAAAACAGTCTCAGACAAGCAAATAGCATTCAGAGAATGCAAAGATTCAAGAATATGTGAGGGACACACATCCATCTCATCTTACACCATTCCAGTGAGACAGATGTGTATTCCCTGAAAATATGGTCTGTGGGAAACTTCAGCCTGCCTCTAAGAGTAACATACAAAGACACAGCTCTAATTGCTCTCTGTAGTTTGCCAGTGGAGGGAACAGAATGCAGAAACCTCATGTATTTGGAAGTTTTTCCCTTGACAGTTTTTGTGGGCTTTTGCAGGCATATGTGGGAATTTAACACTCCTCCTCCTTGTACACTATCTATGAGGCATATAGGACCCACTGAATTACAAAGAACAGGATGTGGAACTTCTGTCTCAGTATCATGTGATATGTGTATATATAAAATGCAGCCGGGTGGTGGTGGCGCACGCCTTTAATCCCAGCACTCAGGAGGCAGAGGCAGGCGGATCTCAGTGAGTTCGAGACCAGCCTGGTCTACAAGAGCTATTTCCAGGATAGGCTCCAAAACCACAGAGAAACCCTGTCTCAAAAAAACCAAAAAATAAAATAAAATAAAATAAATAAAATGCACCAATAATTTAAAATAATTATTTCTCCATCTGAATCTATTTTTAATCTAGGTGACAGTGGCTGTTGATGTTGAAGTAATGTGAAGTTGCACAATCTTACACGTCTAAGCCATCTCTGGTTCTTTATCTCTCTGGGGTTTACTATGGAAAATGGGAATGATAACATTGTCATTTATGAGATGCTCAAGTGTCCAGTTTAGGTTACATTTCCAGTTTTCCTAGGTTTGAATTTTCTGACAAGTTATTTATCATTGCAACCTTAAATGGACATAATTATCCTCAGGTTTCTTCACATATGAAGAATGTAGAATTGTTTCTGTTCTAAATACTGTTTTTATGTTTGCCACAACTTGCTAATTCTTTGTTGTGGCACATTAGATGAATGTTGAGCAATAATAGAATATCAGGGTTTGTGACTAACTGCAAGAGATACTACCTAAATTATGGCTGAGAAGGGTCTGCTTTAGGCAGCTGGTGTTGATGTTGAGATATCAGAAGACGGGCATACAAACTGGAACATCTATAGTTCTAAAAGGAAGCCCTCTGTTTCAAAGATTGATGCTGATGCTAAATGAAACATCCTTTCATCTTTGGTTTATTGGGGGTAACTAAGGTGTGACTGTTTGAGAATTTAATCTGTTCCCGTTTTAAAGATTGGTTTAATTTTAAATTCATGTGTATATGGTAGGAGTCTACATGAACAGGACCCTGGGGAGGACAGACAAGGGCACTGGATTTCCTTGAGCTGAAGTCAAGCCAGCAACGTTCCCAGTGCATTGGTGATTTTAGATCCACAAATTTCAAATGATAAGCCATAATTTTTAAAATGAATCTGGCACTCACAGACACTGGGTGTCTGCTTGCACATTGTTAAACTCTCTATTGTTACTTTAAGTAATAATAAGCCTTTGATGTACTGGGCTGTCTTCCAAAAGTTCAGGATCCAGGAATCCAATGTATACTGCTTAGAAGAGGTATGCTACATATGGAAGGTCACAAGTAAAATGTTAAAAGATGAAAATGTATTTTCCATTCACATAGAAATACAGCAGGAACAGAGGTAATGGAACACCAGGTCACACAAAAATAAAGTAACTAAGCTAAATCACAAGATTAGAGTCATAGAATATTAAAAGAGCCAATGAATCAGAAGACATAATACATATATGTATCCCAAATAATGGAAGATACACAAAGCAAATATTAATAGATTTTAGAAGAAATATATATGTTTTAATGCACATTAATACTATGATACTTCAGTACCCAATTTCAATAATAAACAGATCATCTGCACAAAATTCAAAGAGCAAAGTGCAAACACAAATTAATATGGACAATTTCACCTAACAGACATGGAGAAAGTGCCATTAAGTATACAGTGTTACTGCTGATACCAAAATTTACAATGGTTGGGAAATCTAAAGAAATAAATTCCTACATAAATATCCTAAAAGTAAGTTAGGGGAAAAAAGGAACAGAATAGGGAACAAATAATTAAAAAAAAAACTCAACACAAAAATTTTATTCAAAGTTTTAGGATCTATATTTATCAGACACTTGCCTATAATATTCTCTCTATGTGTCTCTCATTCTCTTCTCCTCCTCCCCATTTGCTGTTGTTACCATGATAATATAATCACTGAAAAAGAATTAAAAGGGGTTTTTCTACTTTATGGAGTCATTTGAAGGGTATTATTCTTCAAAATTTTATGGAATTTTTCATCAACTTCATCTTGACTCAGGGTTCTCTTGGGAGATTTTCCATTACCACTTCTATGCGATCACTTGCTAATAAGACTCTTCAAATTATTTACTTCATCTTGTTTTAATTTTGGTAGGTTATAGACATCTAGATTTTGAGCTTAGTGTACTATACCTTTTTTAAAATATTTCTTTCAGATTCTCTGAATCTTTATGGTGTCTGTTATAATGTCTATCTCTTTATGTCTACTTTTATAAATTTGGACTTATCTATATTTTTTAAAGTTAATTTTGGTAAAAGCCTTTTCAATTTTGTTTGTTTTTTCAAAGAGCCAGCTCTTTATTTTATTCTTAGAATTCTCTTTTCTATTTCATTAATTCCTGCCCTTTGTTTTGTTATTTGTTTCCATCTATTGCTTTGGTAATTTATTAGTTCATATTTTTCCAGTGCTTAATATTTAGAAAAATTTTTAAGCCTCTTTTTAGCTAGAATCTATTAGAACAAATCAGGAATTTTTGGTGTAAAATAAAATACACAAAATTGTATCTGTTTCTGTATACTAATGTTAAATAATCTAAAAAAAAAGAAATTTTGTTACACTAGCAACATAAACTTAAATAATGAATAAGTTGACAAAGGAGGTAGAAGATATACAACAAAAACTATAAAACATTGCTGAAAGAGATTTAAAAGACAGAAATAGTGAGGGAAACAACTTGTGTTAAATGATGCGAAGAATTCATTGAACTGATTTTCATATTACCCCAAAGATTTACAAATTCAGAGCAACACATCAAACTTCAATGGAAATTGTTAATACTAAAAGAAAAAAAAATTTTCTTAAAATTCACATAGAATCATAAAAGACACTGAACACCCAAAGAAAGTCTGAAAAAGAAGAACAAAGATAGAAGCATCATATATAACAACTGACTTTAAAATATACTACCAAACTTTGTAGTATAAGACATATAGAACTAAGGGGGAGGATTGTCACTTTTTCTTGAAAACATGGGTACTTATAGGTTGCCAATGACCCACAACCATGCACATGTGAACAGTACTAATTGAACTCACTTACTTACATGTTTTTAAGGATAAAGGGCATAAAATTGTTAGGGACATAGCTGTGAGGTGTATGATGTTTCCTTGTGTATTTCTTCAACTCTCTCAGGTGAATGTCTAGATGTTTCTTTATGAGCTCTAAACAGGATTTTACTAGATAATTTGAAATTAACAAAAAAACAGGAATACTTTAATAGCTTTTATGCATTGAAATGTACTGGTATTTAGCTCTAGCTTTTACTTTTTTTTCCGTGGAGTGAGGAGGATTTTTCTAATAAATCCTCATAACACAGACAGAAAAGCAATAGACAAATGGGTCATATCAAACTAAAAAGTCTCTGCATAATAAAAAGCACAACCAAGAGAATGAACTGAAAGATGCAGACTATGTATGTGTCTGTATATTTATGAATATATATTATGAAATTTTAATATCTTTAATATATTAAGAAATCAATGGCCAAATTAAACTTGGAACTACATGGGATTTCAAATAACGAAACCAACCAACCAAACAGAAAAAAACAACATAACAACTTAACAAGACTTTTCCCTAGAAAGAATATACAAATAATCAAGTGTTGTATGGAAATATCCTAGTTAGCTACTAATCAGGGAAGATGAGAATACAGAGAGTGTAACTCCAGCAAGAACGTCTAAGATGATGAAGTGATTGCAAGGATATGGAGGCTTGCATGTATAGATGTGCCTCTAAATTTGTCCAGCTCTCATGCAAAGAGGTGTGAAGTTTATAAACTGAAAGGAGAGTTATGATAAGCTCAGGCCATGGCACTAGTGCCTACCCACATGAAACAAATTGCCCAATCAAGGAGATCTCTTCACTGCTGTGTTTACTGCAGTACTAATGATAACAACCAAGATACTTAATCAACTTAGGTGTCAATCAATGTATGAAGGAAGGAAAACATGAAAGGTGGTATATAGTCAAAGAAATATACTCAGCCATAAAGGGAGATGGGGTCAAGGAAATGCTTCAGTAGATACAAATAAAAGTATAAATAAACAGTAACTTCATAAAAGTTGGGCTTGGCAGTCCTTGCCTGGAAACTCAGCACTGGGAATCTTAGATAGATTTCATGAGACTGCTAGCCTAGCAAGCTTCACATACACAGAGAGACCCGGACTTAAAAAGGTAGAAAGCAATACCAGAAGACATCCAATATCCTCCTCCAACCTCCTGATATGTGTACTGGGACTGCACACACAAACAAGTAGAACTAGGCACCTCTTCATTCCTGGTTGTATTCACTTAATACTGACTTTACAGAGTAAGCAGAGTATAGTATCACATAATGAACCTATATAGGAAGAGACTGAATTAGTGAACACTAAAGGGGCCCACAGAAACCTGAAGCCCTACCGGGTGGTGGTGAAACACACCTTTAATCACAGCACTTGGAGGCAGAGGCAGGTATAACTCTGTGAGTTTAAGGCCAGCCTGGTCTACAAGAGATAACTCCAAGACAGGTTCCAAAATACTACAGAAGAACTCTGCCTTGACAAACCAAAACCAACCAAACAAACAAACAAACAAACAGAAATAAATTAGTCACCTAAACAGGAGAGAGTAGCACATAATATAACAAAAGACATGGAGAAAATACAGAGAATCATCAGGTCGTATTTCAAAAACCTGTACTCCACAAAATTGGAAAACTTAAAGTAAGTGGACAACTTTCTGAATAAATATTACTTACCACAATTAAATCATGAACACATAAGCAAATTAAACAGACCTATAACTACTGAAGAAATAGTAGCAGTCATCAAAAGTCTTACAACCAAAAAAGCCCAGGATTGGAGGGTTTCAGCTCAGAATACTATAAGATTTTCAAAGAAGAACTAATAACAATACTCCTCAAATTATTCCACAGAATAGAAACATAAGGAACATTCTCAAACTCTTTTTATGAGGCTACAATTAACCCTGATACCCAAAGCACAGAAAGACATAACCAAGAAAGAGAATTACAGACCAATCTCACTCAGGAACATTGATGCAAAAATACTAAATACAATACTGGCAAATCAAATCCAAGAACATATCAGAACCATCACCCACCATGATCAAGTTGGCTTCATCCCAGAGATGCAGGGATGGTTCAACATACAAAATCTGTCAACATAATCCACCATATAAACAAGCTGACAAATAAAAACCACATGATCATCTCATTAGATTCCGAAAAAGCTTTTGACAAAATACAACATCCTTTCATTCAAAGGTCTTGGAGAGATCAGGGATACAAGGAATATACCAGGCATAATAAAGGCGATATACAGCAAACCAACAGGCAACATCAAATTAAATGGAGAGAAACTCCCAGCGATCCCACTGAAATCACGAACAAAACAAGGTTGTCCACTCTCTCCATATCTATTCAATATAGCTCTTGAGGTCCTAGATAGAGCAATAAGACACCAAAAGGAGATCAAGGGGATTGGAAAAGAAGAAACAACCTCTCACTATTTGCTGATGATTTGATAGTTTACATAGTGACCCCCAAAATTCTAGGAACTTCTACAACTCATAAACACTTTCGGGAATGTAGCAGGACACAAGATTAACTCAAAAAAGTAGCCCTCCTGTGCACAGTAGATAAATGGGCTGAGAAAGAAACCAAAGAAATATCACCCTTCACAATCACCACAAATAGCATGAAATATCTCAGAGTAACTCTAACCAAACAAGTGGAAGACTTGTATGACAAGAACTTTAAATCTTTGAAGAAAGAAATTGAAGAAGATGCCAGAAAGCAGAAAGATCTCCCATGCTCTTGGGTAGGCAGAATTAACACATTAAAAATGGCAATCTTACCAAATGTAATCTACAGATTCAACACAATGCCCATTAAAATCCCAGCAAAATTCTCCACAGACCCCAAAATAATGGTACTCAACTTAATATCGCAAAAAAAAAATCCAGGATAGTCAAAACAATCCTGTACAATAAAAGAACTTCAGGAGGCATCACAATCTCTGACTTCAAACTCTTCTACAAAGCTACAGTACTTAAAACAGCCTGGTATTAGCATAAAAACAGACAGGAGGACAAAAGGAATTGAATAGAAAACCCAGATATCAATCCACACATCTTTAAATACCTGATTTTTGACAAAGAAGCAAAAAATATCAAATGGAAAAAAGAAAGCTTATTTAACAAATGGTGCTGGCATAATTGGATATCAACATGAAGAAGAATGAAAATATATCCACATCTATTACCATGCACAAAACTCAAGTCCAAATGGATCAGAGACTTCAACATAAAGCCTGCACCACTGAACCTCATAGAAGAGAAAATGGGAAGTACACTTGAATGCACTGGCACAGGAGACCACTTCCTAAATATAACCCCAGAAGCAGACACTGAGAGAAACATTAATAAATGGACCTCCTCAAACTGAAAATCTTCTGTAAAGTAAAGGACACGGTCAACAAGACAAAATGACAGCTTACAGAATGGGAAAAGATCTTCACTAACCCCACATGAGACAGAAGTCTAATCTGCAAAATATACAAAGAACTCAAGAAATTTGTCATCAAAAAAAAAAAACAATCAAATAAAAATGGAGTATAGACCCAAACAGAGAACTCTTAACAGAGGAATCTAAAATTACTGAAAGACACTTAAGGAAATGTTCAACATCCTTAGTCATCAGAGAAATGCAAATCAAAACAACTCTGAGATTCCATCTCACACCTGTGAGAATGGCTGAGATCAAAAAACTGATGACAACTTATGCTGGAGAGGTTGTGGGAAAACGGAACACTTCTGCATTGCTGGTGGGAATGCAAGCTGGTACAGTCCCCTTGGATGTCAGTGTGGAGATTTCTCAGAAAATTAGGAAACAACTTTCCTCAAGACCTAGTAATACCACTTTTGGATATATAGCCAAAGGATGCTCAATCGTGCCACAAGAACATGTGCTCAACTATGTTCATAGTAGTGTTGTTTGTCGCAACCAGAACCTGAAAACAACCTAAATGGCCCTCGACCAAAGAATGGATAAGAAAAATGTGGTACATTCACACAATCAAGTACTACATAGCAAAAAAAAAAAAAAAAAAAAAGACATCTTGAATTTTGCAGGCAAATGGATGGAGCTAGAAAACATCATTTTGAGTGAGGTAACACAGACACAGAAAAAAATTATCACATGTACTCACTCATGAGTGGTTTTAAACATAAAGCAAAGAAATCAGCCCACAGATCACAATCCCAGAGAACCTAGACAACAAGGAAGACCCTAAGAGAGACATATATAGATATAATCTACATGGGAAATAGAAAACGACAAGATCTCCTGAGTAAATTTGGAGCATGGGGACTTTGGGAGAGGGTTGAAGAGGAGGGAAGAGGCAGGGAGGGGAGAAGAGAAAAATGTAGAGCTCAATAACGATCAATAAAAAGTTCTGTCCAATGATTCCTCATTGCAGAAACATGGTTTGAACATAAAAAACTGACCAATGTGTTATATTGTAATAAAAAGAAAATGCCACAGCAACCTTTCAAAAGAGGAACAAAATTCTTCTAAAATTTTTAACAAATGTTCATGTTGAAAATCCTCAACATGCTATGAATTTGGGGCACCATCTGCATACTATTTAAAGATATGTGTTTTCACATTCCCACAGATATCATAATATGTAATAGCAATCACAAAGACTCTAAGGCAGCCTACAACAGAGAACACTCACCTGTTCTGAATTACTAGTCACAATATCAAAATCAGGAAATTAGCCTAATGTCTGTCAACAGATTCAATCAAAAGGAAAATGTGGCATTTATATATAAACAATGTAGATTAATGCAGTCATGAACAAGGATTGCATTTGCCATTTCCTGGAATATGAATGTACTGGAGACTTCATATTAAAAGAGTCAGGAGACAAATCTTTCACGTTTCTCTCCCAGGAATTTTTTATGGTTACACAAAACTATTTATTCACATACACACACACACACACACACACACACACACACACACAGCACTGGGAGGAAGGAGAAGCTTGAGAGATTAGGAGAAGTGGGGGGATGAAAGGCTTAAATTAAGTGTGGGACTACACAAGGGGTAATAATAGTCAAAATTCCTGATACAACTGAGAGAAATAATCTGTGTGAATTCCAATATTATGTACAATAAATATCAACTGCACTTTGTAGGATACTAATACTTCTTTCATAAGAAAAGACATTATATATAAGACAGGGTATACTTATTTGCTAAAAAAGACTACAACCCATTCTTCAATAAGATAAATTAAAAGAAAATGAGGCTTAAGGTTTTCTAAGTTAGAAGGGAATATGAAATGCCATGTGAACAGATTGTGTCACAATGTGTTCTAAAAGTCTACAGATATCAGTCAGAGATAACTGGCTTGTCTGTAACGGCAAGAATCTTGCCGTCAACATTTATTTGTGACTATAAATGTAAACTCATGGATCCATAAATCACTACCATAGTCTATGATCCAAAGAGGAGTGGTTTTTAACCTGTGGGTAATGACTCTTTGGGGATCAAATGACCCTTTTACAGGGGTCCCATATCAGGAAGCCTGCATATCACATATTTAAAGTATGATTTATAAAAGTGGAAAAATTACACTTATGAATTAACAATGAAACAATTTTACAGTTGGGGGTCACTTCGCCATGTGGAACTGGTTGAAAGTCACTGCCATCAAGGGCTTCACAGATCACAATGGCCATGGGTTTTCATCAAAGCATCTGAGTTTGAATCATTAGTGGTAAATATCTCACAGGTGAGGACCCATGAAGCGCTAAGACAGAAATATTCCTCATCTCCTACCAGGGCAGCAAGCACACCCTGAAATGATGCATAATAAAATGTATAGAATTTTGACATTTAGAGTCACTCACCTGAGCATAAGCTGGCAGCATGTCATCTCCACACATGACCAGTGTAAATCATCCTTCCTTCTAGACAGCCAAGGAATATCTCTGGTCAGCAGGATTTTTCATGAACTTTCCAAATGAGTTGAAGACAACAAACCTGTACTTGGACTGCAGTCATCCTTCCCCATGCACCTGTGCAAACAAAAGCAGCACTCAGAAGGGGGTAGTAGCAAACCCCATAATCTGCACAACATTATTTATGTTCCACAACCTTCAGTCACATCTGTAAGTCATATAAAGACAGCGATGTTCTGTGGTCTAGAAACAAAACTGTCTTTGTGCAGATGAAATTTTGTACAGGTAACTTATCATGAATTGAAAATATAAGTCAAATGGATATGTATCAATGGATATTTATCTCATGTTCCATATTGAATATTGTCATGGTTTAGCAAAGACTCCTTTAAATGAGCCCAAACTGGCCTACAACTGGGTACCTAACAGGTTACATGCAATTTTCATAAAGTATTGAATATCTTGTGTATCTCAATGAAAGCCTGTAAGTAGATTACACTGGTAACACCACACACTGTGGAGTGTTGCTTTTTTCTTTCTTACATTTAATACATTTATACAGTATATTTTTATTACATTTGTCTCTCATTTCCCTTACTTGTACCCCAATTCTTGCTAATTTAATTTTTTCAACCAGTCTGCCTCCAAGTTTCATGTCTGTTTTAGTGAGTATGGGTTTTTAATTTTGTACTTGTATTGAGACATTTTCTCAATTAAAGTTTCTTCTTCCCAGATGACCCTAGCTTGTGTCAAACTGACAAAAATCTAATCAGTATACAGAATATGATGTTTTATTTTCAAGAGTAAAATTTATTGAATTTACTTATTTTATTTTTCAATTTATGTATTATATATATTAAATTTACATATTATATTTTCATATTCTGTTGTATTTTTCTGTTGCATTGCTATTTGGAGTCCATATCATCTAATAACATATATATGTACTGACTAGAAAATTAATTAAAAACACAACTATGTCATCAGAAGTATTGCTTTTTTGAGTTTTTATCCTTCTACTCATTCTCCAGTGAATTTTGTGACAGTTGGCAAATCTTTGCAGGCCTCTGTCATTTGTCAATAACATTTGCTGAAGATATCTGGAATTCTTCAGGTGGCATTAATAATGACCAGCAGTATGCACTGATAATCTCATGTGTTCCAGACTAGATGTCAATCATTCCACAGTGTCTCTCATAACCCTTAACAGCATGATGAAATAATTGTCACAGCATTTAGATGTGGAAGAAAAACCCCATCAGTTTTCTAGTAAATTTAGAAACTTTTTTATTCATTCTTTAAAGATCTTTTGTCATGTGCATGTGCGTGTATATATGTACGTGTGTGTGTGTGTGTGTGTGTGTGTGTGTGTGTGTGTGTGTGTTTGGTTCTGATTATAAACATGGAGTTAACTATTGTAATTTTGAACCTCTGGGGAACTATATTACAGTTCTGATTGTGAACATGGCAGGAATTGTACTACCCATTTCTGATTGTGAACACAGCAGGAACTGTACTGCCAGTTCTGATTGTGAAGAAGGCAGGAACTGTACTGTCCAGTTCTGATTGTGAACAAGGCAGGAACTGTACTGCCCAGTTCTAATTGTGAACTCGGCAGGAACTGTACTGCCCAGTTCTGACTGTGAACACGGTTGGAACTGTACTGCCCAGTTCTGACTGTGAACACGGTTGGAACTGTACTGCCCAGTTCTGACTGTGAACATGGTGGGAACTGTACTGCCCAGTTCTGACTGTGAACATGGAGTTACTGCTCAGAACTCCATGGAGTTTATAACTGGATTCTAACAATGAGATGCTATGAGGAAAGTTGCATGCTGGTTTTAAGCCTGGTAGTAACTTCCTCAGGGTGATATTTTAGATTCCATCCTACTCTACCCCTGTATCCTCCACAGCCACATCACTCCCACAAACTTCACCTTAAATAGAAAGTGTCTGCATTATGGGTTTTCATTTCCAAAAGTGATGCCATTTCAATGTGAATTAAAACAAATTGTGTCCTGTTGTTGAATGTTTGAACATATGTACTATATTTATACTGACTGCTAGAGCATGACAGGTCCAGCTCCAGACAAAAATTCAATGTGATATTTTTCTTGGTCAACTATAGGTAATTGTCATCTTTTCAGTGACTACTCTTTACCTCCCATGCAACCAGAGCAAAGCCCACTTTCCTGTATTGGATGTATGGACAGGTGTGTAATCCCAAATTCTGGAAGGAATTTTAGGCTCCACATCACAAACTCATTAGCATATTTTTGCACTCCAGCTAAACTGATCAATTTTCAGTGTCATTGGTGAGGAGAAGGATGCATATAGACTTAGGCTTTGACAAATACATGTAGGAAATCCTTTGAAATAAATATTCCTGTCACTTTGTTCACAAAATCCCATTGATAACAACATATATAGGATGGGTGGCAGAACACATATTTGCCTTCACTATAACTGGAAGACTGCTTAATACTTTAAGTTTCCCTTAAAACTACATTTAGGAATGTGCTTGTCATATACATATGATGATTGTAGCTTGATTACTAGCAACCAGATAAAAGTAAAGTATGGTGGCATGTGTGTATAATCCTAGAATTGGAGAGAAGTCTTAGGGGCTTTCTTGCCAGGGAATCTAACTTCATTAGTAAGCTCTTAGAAAGGGACCTTGAAAAAAATTAATGTTCAGAGCATTTGAGAAAGATGCCTGATACCAATCTCTGGCCTTTCCACATGCATAGCCCACAAACACACACACAAAATGTGCCTATTGAGTCTCCAAACAAGAAGGTGTGATTGTATTAGTCACGAGACTAATAGATATATAAATATTTCTAAATCTCAAAAATTTTTGAATGTTTGACACAATGCATTTACCCTTCAAAAAACAAATCTACTTGATATGCAGAACCCTTTGGTTTATTTTTCCATGCTGCTCTCTGTACACAATAATATGTATTGTTCCATCTGTTTGGCAGAGAAAAAATACAAATTCTGTCATGTCTCCTATTTTTATAGAGATACTGAAAGGCAGTGTAAAATATGCAAAATAATCTCTCTTCAAGTCACATGGGTTATTATGTTATGAAGTCTGAGAAGTGAATAGATTGGGGAAATGAATTTGCAATGATTTACTTGTTAGACCTGAGTCTGGATAGCCAAGGAAAGCTTTCAGTCTCATGGACCGTGTCTAATGCTGAAATTGTGTGACCTTGACGTGAAAAGCTTCCTCCTACTCACAGCCTTCCCTGGGCCTATAAGCAGCACATCATGCCATAACTACAAGATCTACAAGATGAGAGAGAGAGAGAGAGAGAGAGAGAGAGAGAGAGAGAGAAGAACAAAAGTTGTGTCAGTACACAGTCTACTGAAACTTGGTTTTGTGCTTTTCGTGAACCACCTCTAAGTGCTGTCTATTCTAGTGGTTGGGACTCACTTTGGGGGTTTTACTCAATTGGTGACACATATAGATGGACTCACGTGATATTCACTGATCTTCCTGTCTGTAGCAGTGGCAGTTGACACTGTCCCCAGACTTCTTGGATATATGCTGAGAAGCTGGATAAGCAGGAAATGGATAGTAAACACCTATGAGAAGTCATGTAGTACCTTTGCACATATTCTATAAGGTGAAATAAATATAAAATGGAATGTAAAGGGCTTCACATGCTGGCTAGTACTCCAGCGGATGGTGCTAGTCCACTCTGTCATACCCAGCTTCTTTCAAAAAAGGATATGGACACATAATTTAGTGTCCAGGAGCTGTTTATGGGTGTCCATACCTGTGAAGGTCACTTGAAGAAAGTTTACCATACAGAAGTCTAAACTGTGTAAGCCTGTTTCAGACATTGGCTAAATAGCCTTTTGGGGTTGTGAGCTGAGGTGGATCATCAGTTAGTCACTTTAGATACCTTGCCTACATTTCCACACCACAACTCTGCTTAGTCACAGAGTGTGGACCCACCTAGGGAACATTTTGTTTGAGGGCAAATAGCATCCGTGTTTGAGGCCAAATCTTGCTGTGGCTGACTAATGAGAATCTGCCATGATCCTTCTGGAATCCATTGCCTGATCTTTCTTTGAAGCAATATCTCCATGACTTCTTGTTGTATGTGTGAAATTCTGACTTTTCCTCTGCTTTAACACATTTCTCCACTTGCTATTGGAAAACAGCATTTGTTGAACTTAGATAAGCATACTTTCTTATGGAGAACCTTAAACCAAGAAGTAATTCCAGCCAGTTCTGCAGCAACTCATCCTATGTTTTCCAGAGAGAGAGAGTAGCATGCACTTGTTCTATGTGTTAGGATGTCATATATATGGGTGTCAGCTTATCACATAAGCCTTGATTCAAGATGCATTCTACCTCCTAGAGGTACCACCATAGCCTCTTTTTTGAACTTCCACCTTGCTTTGAGATTATGTCCAGTGAGCTATGTGGTATGAGCAATGAATCCTGTAACTAAGGCAGAATCCCTAAACTTTCCTTTAGTTTAAATCATATTTATTTATTTTTCAAAACAGGGTTTCTTTTTAGCTTTGGTACCTGTCCTGGAACTAGCTCTTGTAGACTAGGCTGGCCTCAAAAGCACAGAGATCCACCTGCCTCTGCCTCCAGAGTGCTGAAATTAAAGGCATGCACCACCACAGCCCAGAAAATCATATTTATTATGCTCACATAATGTAGGGTATGGTATTATGCTTTTAAGTCCTTAAATAGCCTTGTTGACAGGTTAGACGAGCATAAAATCATAATGTATTCCTGCAAGATTAATCTTGGTCAGCATTAGTTGTCAATGTGACACAGCCCAGAGCCATCTGTGTGGGTTTCAACTTATGCATTTCATTGATCATATTGGCCTTTGACTATGTCTGTAAGAAATTATCTTTATTGAAGTCTGGTAGGGGAGGTTCAGCCCATTGCTGACATCACCATCCCTAGATAGTCAAAGTTGGAGCAGTATGAGAAAGCCAAAAGAACATGAAACACAGAGGAGGTGAGTAAAATCCTTCTCTACAGTTTCAGCTTCAATTCCTTCTTGAATTCCTGCCTTGACTTCTCTCAGTGATGGGCTGTGCCCCAGGAAGCCAGATAAGCCCCTTTCTCCTTTCAGTGGTTTTTGGATATGGTGTTTACTAGAGAAACAGAAAATAGCCTAGAGCAATTCTCTTCAAAAGAATTAAAACATAAAAGACAAAGAAAGTAACTGAAGATTAAAAAATAATAGTGCCCTCTGTTAGTTCATGTAATTATAAAATGATCTGAAGGAAAAACTGCACAAAACAAAAACAGTTCATTGTTTAGTTATCTTAAACGATGATAATTCCTTAGTGTTCTAATTGCACCATGGCTCTGTTTACATTGAGGGAAGCCAGGTGAATAATTTATGAGAAAATCTGCAGTTTTTTCAAGCCTCCACACATCCAAAATTTATACAAAAGTAAAGCTAGTATGTTTGGGTACTATTCTTTTCACCAGCTGTGATAGGTGTGTTTTCTATGTAACAAAACTTGAAGTCTAATGTTCTGTGTGTCTACTGGATGTTACCCTAGGATTGACACCTCTGTAGAGAGAGGAAGGAAGATGCAGAGTACAGAAGGAGAAATTAAAGAGTAATGATAGATGTCAAATTACCACTCTCCATACTTGTGTGGTGTTCTGAAGAGACAATGACCCAGTGACAGCTGTTCACATTTAATTTAACTAGCTGAATCTTTATTCCCCAACCATCATGTAGCTGAATATCTTCTATGTGGGGGAAGTACATATCATTATTTGAAAGTTTCTGAAACTCAGCAAAGCACTGAATGGACCAATAGCTGAGGATTGCCCAAAGTCAAGTCTTGAAGCAAATGAGGTAGGAATGGGATTTCCCTCTTTTACATAAACAAAGCTAAACTATACCTATGCCGACAGTCTAGTCACACTGTAGGAAAGGGGGTGAAAGGAGATATGGCATCTTCCACAGCTCCTGTCAGAGTCTACAGCTTTCAATATCTGCTTTCTTGGTGTTATATTGAATTTTGGATCTGGGCAGAACACCTGCTCTTCTGTGGGATATCAGCCTTTGAGCTCAGCAATCCCTAAGGTTGTTATACACTTGGAATTTTGTGTTCTTAGGGTACATGATATGAAGAATCTAGAATACAAATTGTCCAAATAGAAGTGTCTTAACTTCCTGGCCAGCAAGGACCGTGGAGTTTTGTTCTTGTTTTCCCTTTAACTGTGCAGGTAGAACATATACATTCTGTATAAGAGCATTGCACTTTAACTGCAACAGCAAAAGGTCTGTCATTAGATTTTAATCAGGTGTTACTCCAACCCTTTGCTTTCAATACTATGTTAATCTGATGCAATGTTCTAGATTTGCTATCCCGTGGCACTGATAAAAGCACAGAGTTGCTGAATGAGAATGAGAAGGATTAACCTACATGGCTAATCATTTTCTACTCTTTAATTCAATACATAGGCTTTTCTATTGAAAATAAAATAATCCAGTGTGTAAGACTGGGAATGCTGGACTTGACTACACTTGCTCCTTTATAGAAAATAAACTTAAAGTTTGGGAAAACTGAGAGTAATTGTGATTGTTATCTTGATTGACAACTAAATGGATTTAGAATCACTATTGAAACAAACCTAAGAGCGTTTCTGTTTGTATTTTCCAGATTGTGTTAATTGAGATGGAAATGTCTACCTTGAATATGGTTGAAACTATTCCTGTGGACTGAGATCCCAGGCTGAGTATTTATAGAAAAGGTGACCTGAGCTTCAGCACTCATTTCTCTCCGTGCTTAAGAGATAACTGTAAAGACAATGTGACTAATGGCCTCAAATGCCTGCTGCCATGATTTACCCATCATGATGTACTGTGCCCTGGAACTGTGAGCCAAGCAAAAAAACAAAACCTGAACACCAATCTTGCATTTGGTTTTGTCTGGTACTTTACAACAACAAATAGGAATGTAACATACAGTAGAACATGGAGAAGTAGTGTCACTATTAATATGGAAAAGCAACTAATGGTGTCTCAGATTCTGACACTGGTTCTTTCCCAATAAAATTTCAGTGTCAGTTAAGTCCCAATTCTCCAAACTCAAGATCAGTGAACTGTCACAGAAGATCCATGCTAGGCTACTTCTTGTGACTCAGTCCTCCTCTGGCTTCTGCAGAGGAGAATATTCTAGTGGACCCAGAGTCCAGTTTTCTGTCAGGAGACACCAGTGCTAACCTGAATTTAACAACTAAATCTTCCAGGAATATTTATATTGAGGTTCCAGGATATTCCCAATAATTGAACTATTCTTTGAAATAATGTCTTTTAAGTTCCAAGTCAGAAATAATCCAACCTGAAAGATAAACCCCTATGGACAGAGATTCTGTTTGTTCTAAAAAAAAATCAGATTCATTGGGACCAGGAACAAGGGCCAGCAATATAATTTTAGGATATAAGCAAGACTCTATGTTCTCACTTCAATATTCTTTTCAAAAGTTGAATGTTCTCTATTTGCCTGTGCCCTAATGCACAGTGTGACAAAGTTCAATTTAGTAGACTTCAGTGCCAGGAAATGCCTGCCTGTTCAACATACCAGAATTTGCTAGCTAGAACAGACTCAGGACTAGGGCTAGCACCTGAATCAGGTTCCTGGCCCATCCATGCACCTAGCCAGTATTTGCATACATAGGCTCAAAACCCACATGAAGGAGATAATCGCCAGATTCAAACCTGAAGATCTAATCAAATGGGTCAATATCATTGGGTCCAGAATAAACTCTATAGTAATTCAAAACACTCAGTGTTTAGTGGTGATAATACTTTGAATGCTGATATTGCCTTGTGTTTGTGACATTCAGTGTGACCTCCTGTAATACTCGGCGGCAGCTTGACTCAGCTCCTTGCTAGTCATAGCATCACTAGGCTAACAATAATGCCCTTCAGGGCACTGCATTGTTAGCGCTTTTGCTATATCTGTGTCTGTATTCTTTCTTTCTTTTTTTTTAAATTTATTTATTTATTAAGGATTTCTGCCTCGTCCCCACAACCGCTTCCCATTACCCTCCCCCTCCCCCGATCAAGTCCCCCCCCCTCATCTGCTCGAAGAGCAATCAGGGTTCCCTGACCTGTGGGAAGCCCAAGGACTGCCCACCTCTATCCAGGTCTCGTAAGGTGAGCATTCAAACTGCCTAGGCTCCCACAAAGCCAGTACGTGCAGTAGGATCAAAAACCC
Source organism: Microtus oregoni (assembly GCF_018167655.1). NCBI lineage: Eukaryota > Metazoa > Chordata > Mammalia > Rodentia > Cricetidae > Microtus > Microtus oregoni. The sequence goes on along the minus strand of NW_024543067.1, from coordinate 29,774,151 downwards.
ACTGCAATTGTTCTTGAATTCTCAGTATTCCTCATTGTCCGCTATGTTCAGCTAGTCCGGATTTATCCCATGCTTTTTCAGACCTAGGCCAGCTGGCCTTGGTGAGATCCCAATAGAACATCCCCATTGTCTTAGTGTGTGGGTGCACCCCTCGTGGTCCTGAGTTCCTTGCTCGTGCTCCGTCTCCTTCTGCTCCTGATTTGGACCTTGAGATTTCTGTCCAGTGCTCCCGTGTGGGTCTCTGTCTCTGTCTCCTTTCATCGCCTGATGAAGGTTAATATTCCTGAGGATGCCTATGTGTTTGTCTTTGGATTCACCTTATTTAGCTTCTCTAGGAACATGAATTATAGGCTCAATGTCCTTTATTTATGGCTAGAAACCATATATGAGTGAGTACATCCCATGTTCCTCTTTTTGGGTCTGGCTTACCTCACTCAGGATAGTGTTTTCTATTTCCATCCATTTGTATGCAAAATTCAAGAAGTCCTTGTTTTTTACTGCTGAGTAATACTCTAATATGTATATATTCCATACTTTCTTCATCCATTCTTCCGTTGAAGGGCATCTAGGTTGTTTCCAGGTTCTGGCTATTACAAACAATGCTGCCATGAACATAGTTGAGCATATACTTTTGTTGTATGATAGGGCCTCTCTTGGGTATATTCCCAAGAGTGGTATTGCTGGATCCAGGGGTAGGTTGATCCCGAATTTCCTGAGAAACCGAAACACTGCTTTCCAGAGTGGTTGCACCAGTTTGCATTCCCACCAGCAATGGGTGAGTGTACCCCTTTCTCCACAACCTCTCCAGCAAAGGCTATCATTGGTGTTTTTTATTTTAGCCATTCTGACAGGTGTAAGGTGGTATCTTAAAGTTGTCTTTCTAATGTGGATGTCTAGCACCATTTATCAAATAGCTATTCTTCTGTTAGCGACCAGTAGAAACACATATATAAAGGTGGAAAGGCTATTTTCTGTTGACCTAAAGAAAATTGGAGTCCTGAGTGTCTTAAGTATCGACACTGACAATGCCAAAACCTTGCATGGATATAAATTACTAACACTTATTTTGGTCAAATGCTGTCACTCAGTCCCGCTTCAATCCAATATAAAGGTGGATAATAATTTTTGCTGTTATGCCTAAGGTATGAGCACCAAGAGCTAGAACAGGGTGATCTGATTCCTTCCCCTAATAAAAAGAATATATTTAAATTTTTACTACAAATAGTTCTTTTTATGTTTGTTGTTTCCATCAATTATTCTGCAGAGAATTCTATTTCTATGGAAACAACATCACCATCAGAAATGAGACATAGATACATAACACTGAGATCACAGACATGCACACCTGGAAACCAGTGGTTCTCAACCTTCCTAACGCTATGACCCTTTAGTAGATTTCTTCATGTAATGGTGACCTACAACCATAAAATAACTGTAATTTTGCCACTGTTATGAGTTATAATGTAAATATTTGCTTTCTGATGGTCTTAAGTGACCCCTTTGAAAGGGTCATTTGACCCCCAAAGGGGTTGCAACCCATGGGTTGGGAACTATTGCTCTAAACAAAAGGTTTTGTCTGTAGCCATACCCAGAAAGAAAAAAGAAAAGAAATATGTCCCAGAAATCTGATTGTAGCACAATACTTAAGGATCATAACATGGATAACTCCTATGAGCAAAGATCAGCTATTTTATAAACCAAGGAAGCCCCGAGAAAAAAGATGTAGATAGCTCATACAAAATATCACCATATTGCATAAATATCACTTGCAAGTAGAAAGAATGTCCTCTTTAGAATGAAGTGAATGATAAACTCAGTCACACCTGTGAAGGGTTGGTGTTCTCCAGGAACACCTCTTGTAATTATAACAGAGCTCCTTAGAAATTATCAAGACCTTATTTTACATGGCTTCTTGAATCTGAATAGTTTCATCAAAGAAAACAACTCCATCTTTCTCTTTCATGTTACTCTTTCTTACCAGTTTAAGGAAGCCCATTGTCACTGGTATATATATTTTTATAGACAGATTTCTTTTTCTTATACCAGTATTATTCTTTCCAGCATGGAAAATACAACTTGGGGAGAAAACGGTTAATTTGGTTTAAACTTGAATATGATATTCCATTATGGAAAAAAGTCAGAGCAAGAACTTAAATAGGGAAAAGACCTGAAGATAGGAGCTGATGCAGAAGCCATGGAGGGGTGCTTGGTGTTGATCTGTTCCACTTGACTTGCTCATCCTGCTTTTTCATAGAACCCAGAAACCCCAGATGAGGAGTGGCCACATGCACAACGGTCTGGGCCCTTCCTCATGAATCACTAATTAAGATAATGCCTTACAAACTTACCTACAGTCTGATATTATGGAGGCATTGTCTCAACTGAGGCTCCCTCCTCTTCAATGACTCTAACATGTGTCAAGCTGACATAAAATTAGCCAGCATACATTGTCATTAATATGTAAATCACAGGTGATAGATAATTTGAATGAAGCTTTCACAGGTGAGACACTTTAATCTCTAGTAACATCTATATACATATTAGTTATTAGCCATTTACTGTTTCCCAGAATTGTAAGTATTGTCAATTGTATTTTACCAAACTTCTATTCATCAAGAAGACTTCATGTTAGGACTTTCTCTTCCAGAGTATAAACTAGCTTTACTCCTGACAACTTAGATAGCTCAACGTTCCACATCCCAACTGGAGAAAAACTGTCAGTTTCCACTTCCAAATGGATAAAAAACTGATTTTTCTTAGTTTGTTATAATAAATGCAACTTTTAAAAAAGATTTATTTCTTTTTGTTTTATGTGTATGTATGCTTCCCATGCGTACCTGTATGTATACATGTGTGTGCTTGGTATGGATAAGGTCACAGGAGGTTTTTGGTTTGGCTGTACTTACAGTTGTGAGCCACCATCTAGGTGATGGGAAACAAACCAGGTTCTTCAGGAGGGCAACCTGCACTTTTAACTGCTGAGTGACTTCTTTAGCCCCAGCAAATACTATTTGGAAGGGAGAAATAATTAACCTCATTCCTCTGCCAGCAGAATGATTTTTATGGCATTCCATGCCTATGGGATGTGTATTCCAGACATAGCAGAGGAGGAACAGGCCGTTTGAGACCAATACTGACAAGTACATTTCCTGAGTTGTGATTTCTTCAAAACTGATATAGGACATAACTGTGCAAGCCAGTAAAGCAGTACCTTATGATAAATCTTGTATACACATCTCACTGTGAAATATATTATATGTGCACATATTATATCTATGTACATATATAAACATATATATTTAAAAAATCCTTTTGTTTCTATCTCACTATAGAACCCATGCTAATGTATTCTTTCATGTTAACCTGCCAAAATTTTAATTTTTTTAACTTATTAGATTTTTAAAAAATACCAATCCAAGTTCCCACTCCCTTCCCTCTTCCCATTCCCTCCACACAATTTATCATCCCTCCCTCATCTAATCATCAGAGAGGGTAAGGCACATTGTGTTAGGGAAGGTCCAAGGCCCTCCCTACTATATCTAGGCTGAGCAAGGTATCCATCCAAAGAAAATAGGCTCCCAAAAAGCTAGTACATGCAATAGGGATAAATCTTGGTGCCACAGCCAGTTTTCCTCTGTCTGCCCCAGCCATGCAACTGTCAACAACATTCAGATGGACTAGTTTGGTCCTATTCTTGTTCCTTTTCAGTCCCCTGGAGTTGGTGAGCTCTTTTAGCTCAGGTAAACTGTTTCAGTGGGTGAACCCATCATGGTCTTGACCTCTTTGCTCATATTCTCATCCCTTCCACTCTTCAACTGGACTTTGGGAGCTCAGCCCAGTGCTCCAATGGGGGTCTCTGCCTCTGTTTCCATCAGTTGATGGATGAAGGTTCTATGGTGATATTTAAAATATTCATCAGCCCTCTCCTCTGTTCCTTAGGGTCTTTAGGCAGGGTCATCCTTGTGGATTCCTGGGAATTTTTCTAGAGCCTTGTTTCTGCTCACCCTATAATGGCTTCCTCAATCAATATATCTTTTTCCTTTCTCTCATCTCTATCCTTCCTCCATCTTGATTATCTCATTCTCTCAAGTTGTTCTCAACCCTCCCTTTCTCCCCTCCTCTTCCCCTTCTACCCTCCCTTCTTTCCCCACCTCTATGCTCCCAATTTTGTCAGGCATTCTTTTCTGTTTCCAATTTCCAAGTGGGTCTATATATGTTTTTCTTAGGGTTCACCATATTACTTAGCTTCTCTATGATCATGAACTATAGGCTCAATGTCCTTTGTTTATAGCTAGTATCCACTAATGAGTGAGTACATACCATATTCATCTTTTTGGGTCTGGGTTACCTCACTCAGGATAGTGTTTTCTAATTCTATCCATTTGCATGTTAAAATTCAAGTTGTCATCATTTTTTACTACTAAATAATACTCTAATATGTAAGTGTGCCACATTTTCATTATCCATTCTTTGGTTGAAGGGCATCTATGTTGCTTCCAAGGTTCTGGCTATTACAAATAATGCTGCTATAAACATAGTTAAACAAATGCTTTTGTAGTATGACTGAGCATCTTTTGGGTACATGTGCAAGAGTGGTATTGCTGGATCGTGAGTTAGGTTGATTTCCAATTTTCTGAGAAACCCCCATACTGATTTCCAAAGTGGTTGTACAAGTATGCGTTTCCACCAGCAATAGATGAGTGTTCCCCCTATTCCACATCATCTCCAGTATAAGCTGTCATTAGTGTGTTTGATCTTAACCATTCTGACAGGTGAGTGTTCCCCCTATTCCACATCATCTCTAGTATAAGCTGTCATTAGTGTGTTTGATCTTAACCTTTCTGACAGGTGTAAGATGGTATCTCAGAGTTGTTTTAATTTGCATTTCCCTGATAGCTAAAGATGTTGAACATTTCCTTAAGTATCTTTTGGCCATTTAAGATTCTTCTTTTGAGAATTCTCTGCTTAGTTACGTACCCCATTTTTAATTGGGTTTTTAGACTTTTAATGTCTAATTTCTTGAGTTCTTTATAAATTTTGGAGATCAGTCCTTTTTCTGATGTGGGGTTGATAAAGATCTTTTCCTATTCAGTAGGCTGCTTTTTTGTTTTATTGACAGTGTCCTTTGCTTTACAGCAGCTTTTTAGTTTCATGAGATCCCGTTTATTTATTGTTGCTGTCAGTATCTGTGCTACTGGGGTTATATTTAGGAGGTGGTCTCCTGTGCCCATCCATTGAAGACTACTTTCCACTTTCTGTTTTATCAGGTTCAGTGTGGTCTGATTTATATTGAGATCTTTAGTCCATTTGGATTTGAGTTTTGTGCATGGTGATAGATATGAATCTATTTTCATCCTTGTACATGTTGACATCCAGTTATGCTAGCATGATTTGTTGAAGATGCTTTCTTCTATTGTATAATTTTAGCTTCTTTGTCAAAAAAATCAGGTGTTCATAAGTGTGTGGATTAATATCCAGGTCTTTGATTTGATTTCATTGGTCAACCTCTTTGTTTCTATACCAATAAAAGGTATTTAATTACTGTAGCTCTGTAATAAAGCTTGATGTCAGGGATGGTGATGCCTCTGGAAGTTCTTTTATTGTACAGAATTATTTTGGCTATCCTAGGTTTTTTGTTTTTCCAGCTGATTACTGTTCTTTCAAGTTCTTTGAAGAATTGTGTTTGGATTTTTCTGGGGATTGCATTGAAAATCTATAAATTGCCTTTGGTAGGATTGCCATTTTTACTATGTTAATTCTACCTATCCAAGAGTATGTGAGATCTTTCCGTTTTCTGGTATCTTCTTCAATTTCTTTCTTCAAAAACTTAAAATTCTTGTCAAATAGATCTTTCACTTCTTTGGTTAGTGTTAACCCAAAATATTTTATCTTATTTGTGGCTATTGTGAAAGGTGATGTTTCTCTGATTTCTTTCTCAGCTTGTTTATAATTTGTATATAGGAAGGCTACTGTTTTTTGTTGTTGTTGTTGTTGTTGTTGTTGTTGTTGTTGTTGATGATCTTGTATTTTGCCACATCACTGAAAACATTTATCTACTGTAGGAGTTCTCTGGAAAGCTATTGGGGTTACTTATATACATTATCATATCATTTGCAAATAATGAAAGTTTGACTTCTTTCTTTCCAATTTGAATCCACTTAATCTCCTTTTGTTGTCTTATTGCTATTGCTAAAACTTCAAGAAGTATGTTGAAGAGACATGGAGAGAATGGAAAGCCTTGTTTTGTTCCTTATTTTAGTGGAATCACTTTGAGTTTCTCTCCATTTAATTTGATGTTGACTGTTGGCTTGCTGTATATGGCTTTTATTATAGTTACATATGTTCCTTGTATCTCTCCAAACCATTATCATAAAGGGTGTTGGATTTTGTCCAACGCTTTTTCAACATGTAATGAAATGATCATATGTTTTTCTCCTTTCCGTTTATTTATATGATATATTACACTGATAGATTTTTGTATGTTGAATCAGCCCTGCATTTCTGGGATGAAGTTGACTTATTCATGGTGGATGATTTTTTTTTTTTTTGATGTGTTCTTGAATTCAGTTTGCCAGTATTTTATTTAGTATTTTTGCATTAATGTTCATGAGGGTGATTGGTCTATAATTCTCTTTCTTGGTTATGTCTTTGTGTGGTTTTGTTATCAGGGTAGGTGTAGCCTCATAAAAAGAGTTTGGCAATGTTCCTTCTGTTTCTATTATGTGGAATAGGAGTACAGGTATTTTCTCTTCTTGGAAGTTCTGATAGAATTCTCACTATAACCATCCGGTCCTGGGATTTGTTGTTTTTGTTGGGTGGTTTTTGATGACAGCTTCTATTTCCTTGCAGTGTCTAGGTCTATTTAAATTGCTCACCTGTCTTGATTTAATTTTGCTTTATGCTATCTATCTAAAAATTGTCCGTTTCTTTTACATTTTCCAATTTTGTGGAGTACAGGTTTTGAAGTATTACCTAATGATTCTCTGAATTTCTTCAGTGACTGTTGTTATGTCCCCCTTTCATTTCTGTTCTTGTTAATTTGTGTGTTCTCTCTCTATCTTTTGATTAGTTTGGATAAAGTTTTGTCTATCTTGTTGATTTTACCAAAGAACCAGCTTTTTGTTTTATTCTTTTTTTAAGATTTTTTTATTTTTTTATTTTACAATGTTCTGCCTGCATGTATGTCTGCATGCCAGAAGAGAGCATCAGATCTCAACAGATGGCTGTGAGTCACTATGTGGGTGCTGGGAATTGAACTCAGGACCTCTGGAAGAGCAGCTAGTACTCTTAATCTCTGAGCTACTTCTCTAGCCCCTTATTGATTTTTTGTATTATTTTCTTTGTTTCTACTTTGTTGATTTCAGCCCTCAATTTGATTATATCCTGTCTTCTACTCCTCATGAGTCAGTCTGCTTCTTTTTGTTCTAGAGGTTTTTGTTTTTTTTTTTTTTTTTCAGGTGTGCTGTTAAGTCACTAACGTGAGCTTTATCTGTTTTTTTTTTTTTTTCTATTGTGGGCACTTAGTGCTATGAATTTTCCTCTTAGCACTGCTTTCATAGAGTCCCATAGGTTTGGATACATTGTGCCTTGATTTTTATTGAATTCAAGGAAGTCTTTAATTTCTTTCTTTATTTCTTCCTTGATCTAGGTGTGCTTCAGTAGCTCACTGTTCAATTTCCATGAGTTTGTAGGTTTTCTGATAGTAGTATTGCTGTTAAATTCTAACTTTATTTAGCGGCGTAAATGGCACACAGAAATTATAATAAAATATTCAGCTTTAATTAGAAAAAGACTTACAGAACTGAGGTTCCCGCAGAGAACAGGAAAGCAGAAGGGAAGAGGGGGCACACCCACAATATTTACTAGTAAAAAATATCCTCAGGGGACCCTGCACTACAAGCAAGGTGATTGGCTGGGGCTTCCCCTACAACTTTAATCCATGGTGATTTGATATTATACAGGGGGTTAATGCATTTTTTTTTTGTATCTGTGGAGGTTTGCTTTGTTACCGAGTATGTGATAAATTTTAGAGATGGTTCTCTGAGCTGTTGAGATGGTTTATTCTTTTATGTTTGGGTGGAATGTTCTATACATGTTTCTTAAGACCATTCGATTCCTAACACCTGTTTGTTTTTTTATCTCTTTGTTAAGTTTCTGTCTGGTTGACCAGTTCATTTGCAAAGTAGAGGGCTGCAGTCTCCTATTTGTGTGCTGAGTTTAATATGTGATTTAAGTTTTAGTAAGTTTTCTTTTCTTTTTTCTTTTTTTTTTTTTTTACATATGTGGGTGCTCTTGTATTAGTGGCATAGATATTCAGGATTTAGACTACATTTTGATGAATTGTTTCTCTTATGAGTATGAAGTGTCCTTTTCCATTTCTTCAGACTGATTTTAGTTTGAAATCAATTTTGTTAGATATTACAATAGCTACATCCACTTGTTCCTTGGTCCATTTTATTGGAAAACCTTTTCCCAACACTTTACTCTGAGGTAGTGTCTTTCTTTGAAGTTGAGTTGTGTTTCGTATATACAGCAGAAGGCTGATCCTATTTTCATATCATTCCCTTAGCTTGTGTCTTTTTATAGGTGAATTGAGTCCATTGATATTAAATGATATTAATAAGTAATAGTTGTTAATTCTGGTTATTTTTGGTAGTAGTTTTTGTGTGTTTTTTTTTGCTTTGGGTTATGCTGGCGGGGATTATCAGGTGCCTGTGCTTTTGTGGGTGCAGCTAGCTCCCTTGGTGTTTTTCTCTTACTATTTTCTGTAAGGGTTTGTGGATGCATATTGTTTACATCTGTTTTTGCCATCAATGGTGAAAGCTTTGCTGGGTATAGTAGTCTTGGATTGTATCTCTGGCCTTTTAGTGTCTGCAACACATCTACCCAGGACCTTCTGGCTTTCATGGTTTCCACTGAGAAGTTGGATGTAATTCTGATAGGTTTACCTTTATATGTTACTTGAACTTTTTCCTTCACAGCTCTTAATATTCTTTCTTTATTCTGTATACTTTTGATTATTATATGGCAAGGGGATGGTTTTTTTTTTTATCCAGTTTATTTGGTGTTCTGTAAGTTTCTTGTGCCTTCATAGGGGTATCCTTCTTTAGGGGAAAGGTTTCTTCTATGATTTTGTTTAATATATTTTCTGTGCCTTTGAGCTGGAGTTCCCCCTCTTCTACCCCTATTATTCTTAGGTTTGGTCTTTTCATGGTGTCCTAGATTTTTTTTAGATGTTTTGTGTTAAGAATTTGTTAGATTTAATATTTTCTTTGCCCAATGAGTCTATTTCCTCTATAGTATCTTCAGCACCTGCAATTCTTTCTTCTATCTTTTGTATTCTGCTGGTTATACTTGCCTGTTCCCATTTGTTTACCCAGATTTTCCATATCCAGGATTCCCTCAGTTTGTGTTTTCTTTAATACCTCAATTTTATTTCAGTCTTCAAGTCTTGGACTGTTTCCTTCATCTGTTTAATTGTTTAATCTTGGTTTTCTTGAGTTTCTTTGAGGGACTTATTAAATTCTCCCAACTTTTTGTCTTCTCCATTTTTTTTAGGAGGTTTTGCATTTCTTCTTTAAAGGTATCCATCATTTTCATAAAGTTACATTTAAAGTCATTTTCTTTTACTTCTTCTGGGTTAGGATGATCAAGTCTTCTTGTTGTGTGACTGCTGTGTTCTGGTGTTACCGTGTTGCTTCTTTGGTTGTTGGAGGAATTCTTGCATTGGTGCCTACCCATGTCTTCCATCAGTTGAGGCAAGCAGTGTCATTTCATCTTGGCCCAATCCTTGCAGTGGCTGTCTGAGTGTTTTGGAGTTTTTCTTGGTCCGCTCTGTATTGTCAATGTCTGTCTCCGACAGCCTCTGAGGTCTCTATACGCTTGCTCTTTTTTTTCTTCTCTCCTGGTTTGCTCTCTTGGACCTTTCTCTTAACCCCCTCAGTGTTGTAGCAAGCTCTTGGTCCCCTCAGTATTATAGCAAGCCCTTAGCTCTTAGGCAGGGTGTGACTAGAATCTTGGGGGCATCCAGGGGATGGTTTTGGGTTTGGGTGGAGCCTAGCCCCAAGAAACTCCCTGATTGCTGGCAGAAAAGCTAAGGGAGTTGAGGAAGGGCCTGGAATTTTGTCCTACTGCGGAGGTCATATAGAGTGGGGTGTCCTGCCATGTGGCTGTTCACTCCCCTCTTTAGTCTCCTCTGTATTGGAGCAAGCTGTGTTTCAGATTTCCACTGAGGTTGCCAGCAAAACTTTAAAATAAAGGAATTAGCATTAATTTATTTAGTTATTTGGAAAGTAATATGTTAAATAGTTTAATCTCAAATATATTTCAATACAACATGTTACTATGATTTTATTGAATATTTACTAAAATGCTTCTTTAAGTTGACTTATTTTTATATACATGCATATGCTTGCCTGCTTGTCTGCACCATGTGTCTGCATAGTGTGTGTGTAGAGACCAGAAGAGGACATCAGACCTCAAACTCAAATCCTCTTGCTCTTAACCATTAAGCCCTTTCTCCAGCCCTGTAATTCATTCTTTTAATTTAGATAAACTAAGATGTGCAAAGTGCAAAAGAAGAAATATATTGAAATGGAGTTCAAGGAGGAGACAGACACTGACCAACAATTTCAAAGCATAAAATAAGAACAACCTACAGGTTCTTTCTGAAAAAAAAATAGTTTCAGAAAAGATTATGGTTTCAAAGATTCTTCTTTGAGGAAGAGTATTTGAACTGCCTTGAAAGATAAGCTTGCATTACAAATTCGATGTCCAGCATCATTCTAGGCAATGAGACACAGAGTGGGACATTCCATGTTTGGCTGTCCTTGGTTGTCATTCAGTAATGCACTGGTAGTTGGTATAGATGAAAGATGAATTTCAGATTTGGGCCTCTCAAACTCTGTTGGAATGCTTGGACACCTTTCTCTTCTGTGATGGGTGGCCACTGGATTGGCTTTAATCAGTAGTGTGACAGGAATCATTTGTTCTCCAGAACAAGTGCCCTGTCAGATATATAAAGAATGGAGTAAGGTGACAAGGGAGACATGCTCACACTTTTCTTTATCCTACTGCAATTTTATTTATTTTCCTTTTTCCCCCAGCAGTTTTGAAGAAAACCCAAGGGTCTTCATGTCCTTTAAACACTATATTCAGAAAAAAACTAAACTTGTATGCAACTTTAATAGAAATAACTTTATACAAATCATATGTGTTTAAAAGCATGCTCTGAACTACAAAAATCTCAGATGAGTAGCTTCTCATATGGAAACAAGATGAAACAAAGAAACAAAAAAACCCCACAGTTTTAACAGGAACATGACTCAGTGAGCAGACATAAACTGTGTGGGAAATGCTGGATTAATGGGACAATAATAGCAGGAAGGAACAAACCTTTGTTTGCATATGTGTGTAGTAATAGGGGCAGCGGGGCTGCGTCCCCGGCACCCGGCTGCCCGCATGGCTAGCTTAGCTTATGCCCCGAAATAATTACACAGAAACTGTATTCTTTTAAATACTGCTTGGCCCATTATATCTAGCCTTTTCTCGGCTAACTCTCGCACCTGGACTAGCCCATTTCTTATAATCTGTGTAGCCCACAAGCTGGCTTACCAGGAATGATCTTAACCTGCAACTGCCTGGAGTGGGAGAGTCATGGCGACTCCTTGACTCAGCTTCTTTCTCCCAGCATTCTGTTCTGTTTACTCCACCCACCTATGTTTTAACCTATGAGGGCCAAGCAGTTTCTTTATTGCTTAACCAATGAAAACAACAGATTGATATATGACACTCCCACATCATATGTGTGTCCGTATAAAGCTCTACTGGCGACCACAACTCCTTCTGAACAGAAAGTAAAACTTTCCCCTTGGAAAACAGCTGCCTAAGTATGAAATATTGTTTGGGGAATGGCAGGAAGTGTTGTCTCTATGCAGCCACTTTGTATCTCCTGCACAATTCATGACACAGAAAATGGTACATTCACTTTGAAGACACAAAAGCTCTGATGTGTGAATAAGTTGGAAACTGGCAGAATTTTAGATAAGACAAGAACTTGAGATGCTTTAAAACAGTATGTTGTGCTGTCTTGGCCTTGGCTGTGAGGAAATGCCCAGTGTCACAGATGTTCGACATCCATGTCCGTGCTGTGAGCTCAACACAAAGTGCAGTGGGCAAAACTGGGTCCCCTTAAACTTGTTGCCAAGGGTACTTATGTTTTTAAGCCTTTTTGTGTTATATCTCATTAACTATTCAGCTGTACAAGGTGGAAAGGGAAAACACACTATAGGCGCATTTAACTGGAAAATGCCTATTCCGTGCATCTTGTTTAGGAATCTCCCCGTTTACATGTTCTCTCCAGTTACACTTGATTTGTGTTCAAGGTAAAATAAATTGTGTGTATCTGAATGCTGAACTTTGGGTCTGTGGGAGACCACTTAGTTTGTTTTTCTTCTAAATATATGATCAATTATTAAAAGACATTTCTTTGTAAATATTTTCATTTTGGTCATCTAAGAAAATATGTGCTCTGTGAATAAATGAATATTCCAGGAGGAAAAGCAAGATTCTTGCAATCTGTATGTAGATATTTAATGATATTAGTTCAATCTAATTAAATATTCTTATTTTCCTTTGATAACTCTTCTGTGTAGGTATGGGATGATCGCATGTGAAGTAGACCATAGGAAAACAATAATAAAAATTACACAAATGCAAATAAGCATGTTTGAATTCAGCTACAGAAATAATCTTCCATTCTAGTTCTTGCTTCTCAAATATGTCTATTTCTTCTTCTTTTAAGCTCGGATGAAGAGATGATATTGTGTAGCCATTGCCTCTTAACCGAAGAGACGCCAGAAGCTTCATTAGCTCAGAGAGTTACACGATTCTCAAGGCTCTTTTCCCAGGTTATACAAATAGCAAAGCATGGCTGGAAAAAGTTTTCTAGAAATCTGCCTTCAGACTGGACAGGAAATGCCAAGGACACAGGTTGTACAAGCTACCATCAGGCTAGGGTGGGCTTAGTAGTGTCAAAACTACCTTTGAGTCATCCTTGCTTCAGTAATTAACCCCAATAAACTCATAGGCTTATATATTGGAATGCTTAGTTATCAGAGAGAAGAAGTACTGTTCCAGAAGATTAGGAGGAGTAGCCTTGCTGGCATAGGTGTGACTCTGTTGGAGGAAGTGTGACTGGGAGTTGGGCTTTGAGGTTTCAGAAGTTCAAGCCAGGCCCAGTGTCTCTCTCTTCCTGCTGCCTGTGGAACTGTATGTAGAATTCTCAGCTACTTTTCAGCTCCCTATCTGTCTTCATCCTCTCATATTCCCCACCATGGTGATAAGGGAATAAACCTCTGAAACTCTAAGCAAGTACCCAACTAAATGCCTTCTCTTAAGCAGTTGTCATGGTCATGGGGTCCATGGAGTCTCTTCACAGCAATAAAACACTGATTAAGGACAGGTATAGAAAAGGGTTGTGAGGCAATGCAATGGTTTCTCACAGAGCCACTTTGTTGATCTGTTGTACATTTTTTTTATTTTGTTGTTTGTTTTTAACAAATATGAGATGCATATCAGGTCTTTTAAGCATGTAGCTCAATGCCATTCTTATTTTCAAAAATAATCCAATCAGTGGCTTGCTTCCTCTGAGGTTACTAAATACAGTTTTCCACAGCCATTTGTATGATCACGGTCAATTTAAATGGATGTAGTGCTCATCTTTAAAAGGGATGTCACATCTTATTTGTAGTCGTTTGTACTTGTTTGGCCTTATACCTTGAAGAGGTCACAGCAAGAACATTCGAATATAAAGACTTGAAGCTTTGAGTGAAGTGACAGTTGACCATGAACTGCCACTATGCTTACACACTGTCTCAGTTTGCTTTCTATCCCTTTGATAAACAAGCAGCTTTGAGAGGGAAGGGATTATTTAATGTAAATGCTTACAGTTAATCATAAAGGGAAGTTAGTGCAAGAAATCGAGGCAGAAACATTAAGACAGGAACTGAAAAAAAAGACCACGGTAGAATACAGTTTCCTGGCTTGTTCTCTATGAACTAATTCTCAGCTTGTTACTTTTCTACAGCCCAAGTCGTGGGCCCTCCCATATCAATTATTACTCCAGAAAGTGCCCAGAAAGGTGCATACAGGAAAAGAGATGGAGGCATTTTTCTCAGTTGATGTGTCCTCTTCCTAGATGACTCTAGCTTATGTGGAGCTTAAAAAAACCTAACGAGTATACATAACATACTAGTTGTTTGTGTAGTGTGTGCCAGCAGGTGTGTATGGATGCCATATGAGAACAGAAACCAGAGGAGGATGCCTGGTATTCTTCTGTGTTATTGTCAGCTTTTCCCCTTGAGACAGGGTGTCTCCCTGAACTTGTACTGAATCTGGCTGTCTGTATCAGGCTTTTTCTTTTGGGCCAATTCCCCAATCATGATGCTGTGGCTTATTATTAGTTTTGAATGATCGGCTGGCTTAGACACATTTCTGATTTGCACTTTTAACTTAAATTAACCTGTTTCTCTTTATCTACCTTTTGCCTCAGGTATTTTACCTTTTGTTACTCTCTTGCAGTCTCTATGCCTGACTGACTGACAGCTGCCTGTCTTCTGGCCCTGGGCATCTCCTCGTTCTCTTCTCCTCCTATCCTCTCATTTATTTTCTTCTTCTTCTCCTCTTTCTCCTATTTATTCCTTATTCCTGGTACCCTGCCTGTTCATCTCCTACCTAGCTTTTGGCCATTGAGCTTCTTATTAGGCCAATCAGGTGCTGTAGGCAGGCAAAGTGAAGCAGATGCAATGCATCTTTACATAATTAGACACATATGTTTACATCATTAATCATATCTAGAATAAACAAAAGTAACACACCTTTACACAGCTGAAGTAATATTCTGCATAAGCAAATGTAACACATGATTGCCTGGTTAATATTCCACAACAGCTGTTAGTCATGCCCAGTGTTTCTCTTGCTTGTACCTGCCATACTACTAGAGTTACAGGTATTTGTGATTGTGCTTGGCTTTTTACATGATTCTGGGGATCTGAACACGAGTTTTCATGCCTGGGACACAAGTACTCCTACCCACTGCAGAATCTTATCATCACCTAACAGTTAGAAGCTATTGATGACAATTAAGAACTTGTGTACATGCTCCATTTGGACCTACCGATACAAGAATTTTATCCTCTGGACATACAGGAACAAAGAAAAGTAGAAAGGTTTTATAAGATAAAAGTTACTTCAGGAAGGTGATGAGAACCATGGCATCAAGATAACCTGATCTAGGGATTGGACTGGCTTTATGCAACCTTAAGTGGCCACATTCACTTATTCTGTCTGTGATGGTGCCAACTCCTGATTATCTTGTTACTCTGTTGAGGACCCTGATGCTACCTCTAAGACCACAGTGGTCAAAGCTCATGAACAATATAGTATTTGGTCAGGGGTAATGGCCTTGTTCACTAGCCACAGAATTTATAATTTCCTTTTAGCACACAGAATAAAAGGAAAAGAAACAAGATGCAGAAAAATACATAGTTTGTCAGGAAAATGTGAAAAAAGAATATCCTGGAAGGAAAGATAGTAAGGCACTTGTTCCTTAATCTGGACACAGGAGAACACACTGCTCTCTGAAGACTTCAAGTGATGTCTAGGTGCCTCAAAAGCATGCTCTTATGTAATCTTCCTTTTCCTAAATAAGAGGAATCAGATAAAGTTAGTGAAGAAAACAGTGTTGGTTTTCAGCCTTCAGGTCCTAGAAAATGGCTCACTGTGTTTAGATCCTAGCTCACTGACTCTTGAGTCCAGTCATAATAGGTGATTCTCAAGCCTCAGTTTCCCATCTGTTAAAGGGATAGGATTAAGTCTGGCATAAAGTTGCTGATAAAATAACATTCATTGGGTCTGAAGAGATGGCTCATCAATTACAGACAATTGTTGCTCTTGCAGGAGATCTAAGTTCAGTTCCCAACATTTAGGTCAGGTCTCATATAGTAGCCTTAAACAACTCTAGCTTCAGGTGACCTGATACCCTCTTCTGGATTCTGTGGATACCTACACACACACACACACACACACACACACACACACACACACACACTGCATAAAATAAAAAAAATCAATCTAGTATTCATTATACAATTGGAGTATTATAAAAAATAGTCCTTAAAGTATTAAAGTATTTCTTGATAGAAGATATTAGTACAGAAAAAAAAGATCCTTGGTATTAACTCAGTGTACATACACTTTAGATTGTGACTATATGTAACTGGTATATTTATTTTGAAAAGTAAGATTTGTAATTTATTATGAATTTAGAATATAACTGGTCTTCTTCAAAGGGCTCAACAAGTAACCACACATTTAAAATTTATAATAATCCTACAAAAGAGACATGGAAACTAAGAAAAGTTGGGTCTGAGGAAAAACAGTAAGATCTTCTCTAGTCACCAAAATAAGCTAAAATCATATTTTAAAAAAACTGGACAATGACAAAACTTGTCTATAATGTTTTCACGAATGTTGTCACACTTATGTGCTAGTTGAGGATTGCTACTATTCATAATTATGTACTTTACTTGCTCTATTATGCTCATATGTTGTAAGTATTTATGTCTTTATCCGGGGTAGCTTCACTTAGAGTTGGGAGATGTTTGACTGACGATTACTGTTAAAAGAAGAAAGAAAGAAATATTTTCTTATGAACAGATGGGAAGAGTTGGGTGTACTTTATTACCTGATAGTTTGAGCCAGTTATTTACTTTATATGTTATATGTAAATATAGGTATATATGATATGGATAACAATCTATACATACATGTTCAAATATAGCAAATGTCCACATAGAAACAGATGAAGTGGATTTTGGATTTGGCCAGTTATTTCTGGTTAACAGAGCATTTCCATCTTCTTTGAAAGACTGCTTACTCATAAAAAACACAAGGATGCTGGTTGAGTTTATCTGAAACTCCTGCTGACCTGTGACTCTAATAGTTGGAACAATACCTATGTACATGAACTATAAATAGCACAATGTCTGGCCAAAATTATCTCAGGACCTGTACCTCAAGGCCTGTAGGACAGAGAAAAGACTGCCTTGAGTTTGAAGGATAGTCAAAGCTACGCAGTGAGAATGATACAGCAAAATCTAGGTAGATGTCCCTCCAGCCAGAAGGAGGGCTTGGATGTCTCTCATTGGCTGTACCCCCACATCACATGATGTCACTTAACCTATATAAGCTGATGTTCACAGTAATAAACTGAGTTCCTGCTTTGACTTGACTCTCTATTGTGTCTGATTGTCCTGCTTAGTGGGGCTGTGGACTCAGTGGAAAGCGCACTCATTTTTCCCTGGGGAATATGGGTAAGGAGGCCTAGCAGCACAATATGTAAGACTTTCATGTTCTAATAATAATTTCATTTCTAGAATCCCTCATATATGAACTCTGTATAAATATGTATAATTAATAATGATCCTTAATATCTATTAGCAAAACTCAAATAATTAAAGCTTGGGCCTGGTCTGTTTCTAGCTTCTGCCATTTCCATCTATTTACAGTCTGTATGCAGCATAAACTTTCATTCCATTTTCCAGTCCTTTGAGGAAGGACTGCATTGCCTTCAGTAGCTCATCTGTTACGAAGCTCAGCTGATAGTGGAAACAGACAAGTTGTTGCTAAATCAAAATTGATAGCTGTGTAATGGAATTTTACTGACTAGTGATAAGGGGAAGGAGAAAAATTCCTGATACCATAAAGAGCTTATAATAAACATTCTTGAGGAACAGCAGTGCAGCTGCCTCAGCACTTTGTTTTGTTAAGTAAATGCCTGCAGCATCTGCAGCCCTGCAGGTTGGCCTGTGCCTCTACTTCTACAGTCTCCCATTACTCAGTGAACCTCCAGTGTCCTTCGAAATGTCCAGTTCTGATTTATGACTACAAGACTTGTTCAGTCAAATTGAATATGAGAGCTTAAAGAGTAGTTAATATAATATAAGCAAATTTTTAAAAGCCTTTATTATTGAGAAGAAACCTTTTTAATGTTTTTTGGTCAGACTGACTGTCTACCATGATTGGTTTTGATGAAAAAGAAGAACCTGGCTGGCTACTATATATGGCAGGGAAGGGATGGTGGCAATTGCATTACATTGTTTAAATCTCAAGTGAACAAGCTAATAGCTTCTAATTGACTAACTAGTCATCCTTTGATTCCAGGCCATTAATGCCATCATACAATGAGAGTTTGCTTGAAATTTTTCCACATGTATCTCAACACCTAATGCTAAATGAGTCAAGTTCAGGTTCTTTCTTTACATGCTAGATATCACAGAAAACACATATCTTAACTTACAAAGAAAAATAAATGATTTTCCTGGTCCTCTGGTTCTTACAATCATGTCCTCTCATCTTCTACAATGCACACTGAGCCTTGGGCGCAGGGATGGTTTTATCCATGTATCAATTGGGGCTAAAAATATGTGACCTCTGTTTCTCCATGTGCTGATTAATTGTGGTTTTCTGTAATGGTCTCAGTATCTTATAAGAAGAAGTTTCTTTGATAAGGGGTGAGAAAAAAAAAGTCAGAGAAGCTACACCCATAAAGTTTCATCAGCATAGCTGCATAAATAAGACCTCGATATTGATGACACCAGTGGAACTGGCGAAGGCTGAGACTGGGAGGAACTATCTTCCCCCCCCAATTGGTTATCTAGTACCATGTGGTGAGCCTAGAATTCTAAGCCTACAGTGGCACAAGTAACAAAAGAACTAAACATGTTATATGTATGTGTGTGTGTGTGTATATGTATATATATAGAGAGAGTAGTGTGTTTACGTGTGTGTGTGTGTGTGTGTGTGTGTGTGTGTGTGTTTATGATAACAATTAAGGAAATAAAGGCCATGAATTTGAGTGAGAACCAGGAAATGCTTGGGAGGCATTGAAGGGAGGAAAGTGCTCTGGGTTAATCATTCTGTGTGCTGGGAATATGTGTTCTCATTGATTAATAAAGAAGTTGCTTTGGCCTTGAGTGAGGCAGAAAAAAACCAGCCTGGAAAGTCAGGAATAGTGTGAGAGAAACAGGAACCAGCTTTCCAAGAAGCAAGATGCCTGCAGACCAGTAAAGCCACAGTCACATGGCAATACATAGACTGATAGAATTGGGTTGGTTTAAATGTAAGAGCTAGTTAGCAATAAGCCTGAACTATATACCAAACATTTTGTAATTAATATTGAACTTCTGAGTGATTATTTAAAAGCATTGAGGCATGGAACATTACAGAGAAACCTGTTTAGAGAAAAGTGAAGGGAAAACGATGCAATTATAATACAAGGAACAAATATATAATATCAAGAAACAAAACAAATTTATGAAAAGTAAAGATTCTGTATATTCTGTGACAAACCTTTCATCTCCATAATAAATACCACCTCTTCCAGGCTAGCAAAGACTGAAGTCAGTTCTGAATCCCAGTGCCAGTCAGATGAAACCAGTGAACCAACCAATGACCCTGCCTTGCTGATTTATGATCCCTAATGATACTTACAAGCTCTCAGTTCTACCTTTGTGCTTATTTGTATTCTATTTTTTTTTAATGACAGAACACACTTAGCTATGTCTGCTTGAAATGTTGCTGAAAGCTTCTGCTGGAAAAATGACTAGCAATCTCTAGTTTACTGCTAGTTCAAGCCCAGAAATAGTACAGGCAAAGGTGAGGACACACCTGTGGCCTTCCCTCCTCTCAGGACAAAAGTCAATTGTGACCAGCACAACAATGAAAACTGCTAAATTAGAGAAGAATTTCCCTTTTGAAGTTGTTAGGAACCTATTTTCAACTTCCCATTAGGGACACATTTTCTAGTGAGAAATGTTTTCTTTGAATTATTAACTTTTGTTTTTTAAGTAATAGCCAGGTGTTGAGTGGGTTTTGAAACAAAAGAAGAACAAGACTATATATCTGTACTTCTAAAGTAATTTTACTTACATATATGGACCAATATTGTGATTACTGTATCCACAGCAGATATAACTAAATTTGTGAAAATCCAGTACATGTTTTCCAAATACTACAGTGTTGTGACTTCCAACCTGAGTATAAAACTAAGTTTCATGATATTTGCTTTGTGTGAAAACTCAAGCACATGACTGAAGCAAGTACCATTTATATGATGTGCCTTAGTTTTCCTTTAGGAATGAATTGAATTGTTGGAAGGAAGGAAGGCAGGGAGGGAGGGAGGGAGAAAGAGAGAGGGACATTTTAGAAATCATTGATTGTAAGACCCAGAAGACCACTTGCTGCAGGGTAGTACCTGGTAAACACAACAGTAAGCTGCTCCCATGAAATTTCAGCAATAGGGTCATCTAAGCATGACCTGCATAATGATAATAACAGCAGACATGCCAATATAGATGGGAAAATTTCACAAGGTCCCATCCCTTATGAAAAGGTTATGGGAAATTAATGAATCAGTTTTCTCTAGGAATGAGCCACTGGATAGATTATTCAACCTCAAATGGTCAGCCCAAAACACATATTCATTCAAGCAGCACTTAATGTGCTCAGAGGGTAATGAGCTACATATAACAATAATAATTAGAGAGAAGGGGTCATGAATTCAAGAGAGAGTCAGGTGAGTACAAGAGGAACTGGAGGGGAAAAGGAACAGTGGAAATAATGTAAACTTAGAGTTCCTGTTTGAAATTCTAAAAAAAAAAATCAAAAAATAAAACATCAATAACCAAAAACCACCCCCTGCCCCAGCAACCAACAAAATATCGAAATATCAAGAACAGCATCCCGGGAGATGTAGAAAGCTATGTCATGGCTGACAGTGCATAATGAAAGTAGTAAGAGTTTTCAACTGAGAAGAGGAGCCACAGCGTGAGCATGTGCTCATGTTTTGTAAGAAACGCCAATGCTAGACATCAAGGAGAACTTAAATAAGATGAGGAGTTGAAGGAGTGTATCACTAGTGAAATAAGGCTGACTATCGAACTCATTAACTTATTTCAGAGAGAATAAAAGGCCACTGCTCACAGTAGTATCAAAGTCTTCACTTCTATTGGTTTATTGATAAGCGTTTATAGTTATAATGCATTTAGCTACTCACATATAGAGAACCTCATCAGATACCAGAAAAATAGCTACATTTTTGCATGGTATTCACGTAAAATTTGTATTTATCATGGTCATCTTAAGAGATGGGTCATGTCAAAACCCAATATTTAATGAGAGTCATTTTACATGAAAGGCACTTACAGGTCATATTAGGCTTATGCTGGCCTTTCCTGTCACCTGGTAGGGTGAACTCAGGCAGTAGTTTGTCCCTTTAAGAGAAAAGCCCCACCCACCTTAATCTCTCTCCTCCTGCCTAGGCAAGCAGGCCTTGGCCCACTTCACTCTCTCTCCTGGCCTTTCTTCTGAAGAGGCAGCCCTCTGTCTCTCTCCCCATATCTTCTCTCCTCCATCCTCTCCTTTTCTCTCTGTCTCTCTCTTTCGTTCTCTCTCTGTGTGTATGTATTGCCTTTCCTCCCCCTACCCTCCCAATACCCTCTTCTTAAATAAGCTCTATATTTAACCTCTTTTGAAAGGCATATTCAGTTTCTTGCCTGCATTCTTCATCCACCATGGGACCCTCTGAGGTCCCTCTCACACCACAAATCATAACATTGCTGATGTGACAACTCAGGATATGAGGATCTAAAGATATCTTGGGGTCCAAGAATGTGTTTTAAAGGATATAAATGCAAGTTATTAAGGTGTGTACCAGCAAGTTATAAAGGTCTGAGGATAAGAATGTTTCAGAGCACAAAAAAGTGACTTAATGTGTGTAATACAAGTTATAAAGGTCTGAGGATAAGAACATTTCAGAGTATAAGAAAATGTTTTAAGAACAGTCAGGGTTCCCTGCCCTGTGGGAAGTCCAGGGTCCTCCCCCCTCCATCCAGGTCTAGGAAGGTGAGCATCCAAACAGGCTAGGCTCCCACAAAGCCAGTACATGCAGTAGGATCAAAACCCAGTGCCATTGTCCTTGGCTTCTCATCAGTGCTCATTGTCTGCCATGTTCAGAGAGTCCGGGTTTATCCCATGCTTTTTCAGTCACAGTCCAGCTGGCCTTGGTAAGCTCCCAATAGATCAGCCCCACTGTCTCAGTGGGTGGAGGGGGAGAGGAGTGGGGGGGAAAGGGAGGGAAATGGGAAGTAGGGAGGAGGCAGAAATTTTTTTCAATAATAACAATAATAATAATAATAATAATGATAATAATAATAATAATGTTTTAATGTGTACAAATGCAAGATTCTAGATTTCTATCTCATTATGCTGCCATTCATAGTCTTAACATTAATCAATAAGATTCTAAGAAGCTATTAATCTAGTTCTGGCAGAGTACTACCACTACTATACTGCAAGATCTTTGAATTTTCACAAACTCAAAGAATTATTGTAAGTTCCGGGGAATCAAATTGGAAAAATAACTTCAAACAGTTCAGAGGCACTGTCTTTCAATTACAAGGTACTTAGCAGACCAAACCTTCCCACTTATCCCTGATCCTGACACCTGAAGCCACAAAACAATCCTACACCAGTTAAGAATTATGGATAATAAAAAAGGCTATTTATTTGAAGGGGAAAACTTACAGATCACCATCCCAAACAACAGTCCTCTCGTCACAAACAGGAAACAGATACTCTAGGAACCGGAATGGGAGCCAGAAGCATGAGAAAGAACATGTGGTTCCTGTTTCTTTTTAAACTACAACAGACCATGCCCCAGCGGGTTGGTATCTTAAAGGCTATTGGCTGAAGGAGCAGAATGTGTTCCCACAGCACCTCCCCTTTTTGTTTCAATAAGAGAGTTCCAAACCCAATACAAAACTATATACACTAGGAACAGATATCAAGTATAAGCAAGGAAAATATGCTAATTGTTTTAATAAACATTCTACCCTATAGAGTCTATGTCTTGTATAGGAAATGGCTTGGCTAGATCATAAAAGTACAGTAACTAAAACTATCTAATTTTCAACGCCATCAAAAGCCTGAGAAGGGAGATAATATTACTTGAACAGGCAGGAAGTACAATCAAGTAACTTCCAAAGCAAACAATATATGATGGAGACAATTAGCTACCTGAGCAATCACCTAAAGTCTCATTTTGCAATATTGAAGCAACCAACTTTAGCTAAGGCCTAGTGTAACTGACAGACCATTTTCAGAGTCAGGAAATTTTTCAAAATCATTTTACCCTGTTTTGGCAAGGTTTGACAGTCCTGCTTATCCATTTCTGGATACTATGTAACTTGTCAGTGGTTGAGGCATTGTCAGTTCCTTCCCAAAGGCCAGTTTTTCCAAGAAGAAAACTAGCTCCAAATGTCTTCAGTGCTCAACATTCTCTATGGAATAGATTGGTGCTGTCAGAAGCAGTCATGTCTCATGTCAACAGAACCCTAAGTTATTTAAACACCATGTTCCACAGATCCTTGAAGTTGTTGAAGAATACCTATCTAGACAGAATACAATCTCTATGTATCTAAATAACCTAATTGATCTAACTGTATGTATAACAAAAATGAACAACTATTGACCTATAATAATATAAAAATATACACTAAAAGTTGTATCAATATACAAAATGTCCTAAACCAAGGTAGAAACATGCATATATACAATCTGACAAAGTAACTTTGTATATATGTACAAATAATGTAAACAAAAGTAACAAATATAATTTGATATTTATTAATACAAAAGCTATACCAATGTAAATTATCCATAAATAATAGCTCACAATTATTCACTTATTTACCCACTATTACTATCCCCCTTTTTTATTGATAATAAAAAAATATTTATTTGAGGGGAAAAACTTATAGATCACCATCCCAAACAACAGTCGTCTCGACACAAACAGAAAACAGAGAGTCTAGCAGCCTGAACGGGAGCTGGAAACAAAGAGAGAGATCACATGGTTCCTACTGCTTTTTAAAGTATATGAGACCATTCCCCAGTGGGCTGGTATCTTAAAGGCTATTGGCTGAAGGAGCAGAATGTGCTCCTGCAGCAGACACCCTCCCCTTCAATCACCAGGATCTAAAGAATTTTTTTCTTCTAAACATTAACCTTGTTCTTTGTTCTACCAACACCTCACCAGGTTCAAGAGTCACAAGACAGAGCCTGGACAGCAGTGAAGAAGCCAGGTATCCCATGATGTGGCCAACATTCCAACTCTCAGGTCCCCAAGATTTTGACACCTACAAATCAGCAGTGGCAGTTTTGAGAATTTAGCATCTCTATGCCTGTCCCACCTGCTATCCCCTTTAATTTTCTCACCCTTTTATGATAAGAAAAAGACAAGAATGTTAGGATTATAAAGGACTCCCCTGTCACCAGGCAGGATGGATGTAGGCAGTACCCTGTCCTTTTAAGAGACAATCTCTGTGCACTACCAATCTCTCTTCTTCCCGCTAAGGTAAGCTCACCTGGGGGGGGGGTTGCTTTTTTCTCTCCACCTGCCATTCTTCTGAATAGGCAGATCTTTCTCTCTTCCCTCTTCTCTTCTCTCCTTCTATCTATCTATCTATCTATATCTATCTATCTATCTATCTATCTATCTATCTATCTATCTCTGTTTACATGTCTCTCTCTTCCTCTTCCTACCTTCACAATACCCTCTTCTTAAATAAACTCTACATTCTACATTTAAACTGTTTTTGCATGGTGTATTTGGTTTCTAGCCTGCATTCCTTACCAGCCATGGGAACCACTGAGGTCCCCCTTGAGCTATAAATAATAAGAGGTAACATCAAATTCTCAAAGATATTTGGGAAATTTTGCGAATAAAGTCCAGTTAACACAAGGCTATGAGCCATAGACCTGTGTAGTACAATTATAAAATGAATATATGGGCCTAAGTGTGTGTTAAATCCATTTAGATAAGTAAATTTGGGTAAAGAATAAATGACATTGGACAAATAAGTTATTTAGATTAATTTTTAATATTCTTTGGTTCTTCTTGCTCAAGAGATAATAACTTATGAGTCCCTACTGTTAATTATATTAGGCTACAGATAGTTATAATTCATAGACCCCTAAAAAATAGTAGGGTTAAGAACCTGGAGACAGCCTAGATACCCCTCAACCAAAGAATGGATAAAGAAAATGTGGTCCATTTACACA
Source organism: Microtus oregoni (assembly GCF_018167655.1). Lineage (NCBI taxonomy): Eukaryota > Metazoa > Chordata > Mammalia > Rodentia > Cricetidae > Microtus > Microtus oregoni. The sequence continues at coordinate 29,748,969 of NW_024543067.1, read as the reverse complement.
ATGGAGTATCACTCAGCTGTAAAAATACAAGGACACCATGAAATTTACAAGTAAATTGATGTAACTAGAAAAGTTTTTCTGAGTCAGGTAACCTAGAGTCAGAGACACAAACATGTACTTACTCATAAGTGGATAGCAAATATAAAGCAGAGGATAAACAGACTGCAACTCACACCTCCAGAAAAGCTAGGTGACAAGGAGGATCCTAAGAGGAGTGCATGGATCTCCCTGGAAAGGGGCTATAGCTGAGCTCTCTGGAGTAACCTGGGGCCATTAGAGGGGAGGGGATGGATGATGAGAGAATGAGGGAAGAGGATGGTTTAGTTGGGGGAGGGATGGAGTGGGAGTGTAACAAAAGGGATGTTATGATAGATGACGCCATTATGGGGTTAGGAAGAAATCCACAAGGATGACCCCAGCTAAGATTCTTAGCAATAGTGGAGATGGTGCCTGAACTGGTCTTGCCCTGTGTTCAGATAGGTGAATACCCTAAATTTCATCATAGAGACTTCATCTAGTAACTGATGGAAGCAGATACAGAGATCCATAGCCAATAATCAGGCCAAGCTCTGGGAGTTCAGTGAAGAGAGGGACGAGGGATTATATGAACAAAGGGGGCAGGTCAAGATCATTATGAGGAAATCCACCGAGACAGCTGACCCAAGCTCATGGGAACTCACGAACTCTAGACAGTCAATTGTGAAGCCTCCATAGAACTGAACTAGGTCCTATGAATGTGGGTGACAGTTGTGTAGCTTGGTCTGTTTGAAGGGTCTTTTTCGGTGGGACCAGGATTTCTTCCTGTTGCATGAGCTGACATTTTGGAGCCTATTTTCTATTATGCAATGCTTTACTCAATCTTGATGCAGGGGCAAGGGGCTTGGTTCTGCAGCAACTTAATGTGCCAGGCTTTGTTGATTCTCCGTGGCAGGTCTTAGCCTTCATGGGGAGTGGATGGGAATAAGTTGGGAAAGAAGTGGGGAGAGCAGGGGAAGGTGTGGGAGGGATCATTCTGTTTGGTATGTAAAATGAATAAAAAATTAAAACAAAGATGAGGGCTACTGCTTTAATATTATATTACAGTTCATCTAAAAATATTCCCCTAGCATCTAAATACATGTATACATTAATAGATGTTTCATGGGTAAATATTATAGAAAATTTTGATAAAGGAAGATTAATAATTTTATATTTCTTATGATGTTTTTCTCAACATATATATGAACAAATCAAGTTCTTCACCTTGTTTCAGTACACATGTCATTTATCTGAAAGTTTATTAATGAATGCATTTAGAAATATTTAACATTATGATTAATAATACATTAATATCAATTTATATTATAGAATATCTACTTGGACTCTTTCAATATATATTAACTTCTATCATATCTTACAATTTAGTTGAGTTTTATTTTATCTTAACACTGAGTACATTAAAATGTTTATCTAGTAGTCTGAGGGAAAACATGTACTACTCAAGATGGCTTGGTAATTTATGAATTATTTTTTATATTTTCCTTCCCTACTTGTGAGGCAGGAATATAGAAAATTTCTCTTATACTTTGAGCATAGCTCAAACCTGTTTGTTTGCATTCTGTCTCTCTCTCCCCTTCCCACCATTCTCCCTTTACTTCCATATTCTCCTTCAGTGCATGTATGTAAGTGTTTATAAACATACACTCTATACATAAGCACCTTAATGATGTGTTTTGGAATCTTTCTGAGATGTGGTGGGATGAATTTAAAATTTCATACATAAGTATCATATTTAGATCACTACCACCCTACCTCTTCCAATTGCAACTCTGATTATGATATCCTTTCAAATCTACCCTCTTCTTACACACACACACACACACACACACACACACACACACACACACACACACTATCTTAGGGTTTCTATTATTGTTAAGAGACAACATGATCATGACAACTCTCATAAAGTAAAAAGGTCGCTCACTTTCAGTTCAGAGATTTATCCCAATTATTACTATGGTGGGAAGCAAGGCAACATGCAGGCAGACATGGTGCTGGAGGAGCTGAAAATTCTTTCATCTTGACCTGCAGGTAATATGAAATGGTCTGAAACACTGCATGTGGCTTAAACATATTTGAGACCTCAAAGCCCACCTCATGGTGACACATTTCCTCCAGCAAGCCTGTATCTATGGCAGCAGAACCATACCTTCTTAATAGTGCCATTCCCTATGAGCTTATGGGGGCTATTACATTCAAAGTACCACACACACTATAGAGTGCTTTCAGGGATATTCATATGGAAATAAGTTAAGGATGATGACTTGGGAATTGATAACCTACAAGGGATTATGTTCCAGGGAAAAACATATTTCCCTCCTCTTAGCAGCCATTGATGGTATATAGCTCTTTAAGCTGTTAATATCAACTGTTTTAGTTTATATATGAAGATTGTCTGAGGAATTAAATCCCAACAAAGACAAAACAATATTTCATATCTTTGGAATGTAAGAAGTGCTCCTTTAGCATTTATATAACTGTGATAAGCCCTTGATGTGAAGTACCAGTTATCTTGGCAAATGAATCAAAAGTGTCATAGTAAATCTTTGGTTACAAAATACACATTCTCATAAGTCACTTTACAAGGTAAAACTGTTGATCATTCTCCTCTATACACATGTTTTTCATGAAAAGATACCTGATAATCTCTGTATCAAACTACCTATTCATTTTCCCATCTTTTTCCTTACATTCTAAATGCTTATTAAATATAGTAGAGGGCTACATAGTATAACAAGATCAGTCATTATAACAGATTTGAAACAATGGTTTATGTGATGGTTGAAAGAGATGGAATATTTTTAAAGTTAACATTAAGAGTCCTTAAAACTCAGAATGTGAGTCTATGGCACCGAAGCCTTTCTATTTCTAGAATTTACAGTGAGATACCCACCTAAATCTGTTCTATTTCCTTTGCATTTAGTGATTGATGAGTAGTGTCTTGGCTATCACATATCCAACACAATTTTAGAAAGAAAACAAAAGAAGAAGCCCCAAGGGCAAGAAACACAGGATATTTACCCAGGTGCTACATATATGAGAAACACAAACATCATGGCTAGTGACAGAATGTGGGACATTGACCTCTCTATTATATGTGCTTACTGAATGACCACAGTTTTCCCTTCCCCACACTTCCCCTCTCCCCAAGATTTAAGTTGTCTCACAGACTCCCACAATGCTTTGGGGAAAAGGAACTCAAGGATTTGGAATTTTTTCAGCCTTCCTCTCAGCATGAAAATAATATCCTCTTTGCAAACTATTTTCAACAGGTGGCAAATGAATATAACTTCAACAATTTTTTGTTTGTTTGTTTGAGACAGCGTTTCACTGACATGATTATGCCTTTTAGAAGTGCATTAAATCTGGAAGGGACCCTTTTAATAAAATTCATGTAACCTTCTACTCTATATCGTGTCCTAGACCTCACTCTGTAGATCAGGTTGGCCTCAAACTCACAGAGATCTGCCTGCCTCTGCCTCCAGAATGCTTAGATGAAAGCATTCACCAACACTGCCCAGTTAACTTGAACAATCTTAACAATCTTCATATACTTTTTTTTATTTTTTTATTATTATTTTAATTTTGCACCCTGGCCACCCGCACAGCTAGCTTTACCCGAAATAATTACACGGACACTGTATTCTTTTAAACACTACTTGGCCCATTTCTATCTAGCCTCTTCTAGGCTAATTCTCGCACCTGGACTAGCCCATTTCTAATATTCTATGTAACACAGCTAGGTGCGCTTACCGGGAAGATTCTAGCCTACGTCCATCCTGGGTTGGAGCTTCATCGCGTGTGTCTGCCCAGGAGCCGGGAGCATGGCATCTCTGCTCCAGAGAGCAGAGCTGTCCGTCTCTGTCTGAGGCATATTACCTCACTTCCTCTTCCTCCCAGCATTCTGTTCTGTTTACTCCACCCACCTATGTTCTAAGCTATGAGCCCAAGCAGTTTGTTTATTACTTAACCAATGAAATCAACAGATTGATATATGACACTCCCACATCACTGACTCATTCAGTGGAGATGAGACCTCATCTCAAATAAGTGGTAAGTGAGGGTCAATACCCGGATATCTGGCACATGGGCACACACACACACACACACACACACACACACACACACACACACTACATCTATATCCCATACATAGGCATACACATGGAGATTATACACACATAGATAAAAGATAAGCCTTTCTTTCTTTGTAAGATTTTTACAAGTATTTTGTTTAGCAACAGGAAGCTTTCTAACTTCATTCCTCAGTCTGACTTCAGCAAAGCCAGAAAGGTACCTAACACTCTGAGTGGACTGAAACAATCCATTTAATTAAATATCCTGCAGGTCAAGTGTATGTTGACCCCAAATCGTAATTCAGTGTACAAAGCCCTGATCTTCACTGTCGCACATACTCATAAAGAAATCTGTGTAAGAAATTCAACGTGCTACGTAGTGACTCGCCATGGCTTTATAAATAACCCTTGACTCTGTTACATTTCCCGCTTTGCTAGCAACCAACGATGCACTTTTTAATAACCACATTCTTTTTCCAAAGCTGTCTGTTGCTCTGTTTTTCTTCACAGCAGAAAGTTTTAGGAGGTTATCACTGTTCTTCCCAACTAGACTTTCAAAGCCTTGTTCTCAGACATGTTCTCACCCATGTTACTCTAATAGAATTTATTTTGACTTGGTCCCCAAGCATCTCAGTTTACAAAAACTTGGAAAATATTTATGGGTCATTTTCATACTTTTCTATTGATCATTCATAGTCTATTTGCTCTATATTCTTCCCAGATATCCAGAGTTTCTTAATTTACTGGGTTTCCTCCTACCTTGCTCATGGTTTTCTTTTCTTTTTTGCTTATTACCAGACAACATTAGTGTCCACTCTTTTTGGATTTGTTTCCCTCTCTCCCAGCGATGGTTCTACCTTCACTTATTTTGCTGTAGTTTAATATCCTGACAAGAACAACTCACAGGACAAAGGTTTATTTCAGGATTCAACTCCAGTTTACAGACCATCAACTGAAAGGAAATCAATATAGAATTCAAACACCCAGTGTCACCACATCTAAAGTCAATAGTAAAGATAAAAATAAATGCATCCTTCCCTTCTTGCACTGAGCTTTCTCCTCTTTTATCTCTTCCACTAGCTTTTTTTTATACAGAATGCGTCACCTACACTGGGCTAAATCTTCCTTCATCAATTAAGAAGCACTTTAATCTCCTACAGTCATGTGTATGGGCCAACTTTATCTAATAATTCTTCATTAAGACTATAATTAAAGATATTCTTTGTTATGTCAAGCTAATAATTACAGATAAATAACAAAGCAGCTTGCTTTTGTCTTGTTGTCACTGACATTATTATGCCTTCTAGAAGTGCATTAAATCTGGAAGGGACCCTTTTAATAAAATCCATGTAACCTTCTACTCTATATCGTGCCTTGGAGATCTAGAGGACTTCAGCTCCTCTTTGTGTAGCTTTCAAAACTCTTCTTCATGACTTTTTTTTTTTTTGGAAAATGTTAGATTCTTGCAATTGTACAGCTGAAGAAGCAAACTCCTGAAAGTAGTATCCAATGTAAACTCAGTGTTTTCAGTGAATCATTTGCTACTTCCATCTGGTGCAAACTAGCAGCAACATCCCAAACCACTGTTATCTCCCATGTAGGAGAACTCTCTGTTAAGTATTTCTTTTTTTTTTTTTGGTATTGTAATCAATATATTGGTGATGATGTCATACTCTCTGAGAACATTTCTACCTTTGAGTTAAACAACTGGTATGAAAAGAGCAAGATCACACTGTCACTACAGATCAGGCAATTACTTTTCACATTCTAGTACAGTATAGCTCACCAGTAGTTCTGAGGAAAATTATGGTATTTTATGTTGGGATAGAAAAAAAAACAATAACAAATAATACAGAAGACAAACAAAAAAACAAACCTCAGAGTTCTACCATAAATGACATTTTCATTTTGATTATATCATAACCTGAAGCCAATAATTAAGGTACTGAACAGTGGGTAGTCAAGGTAAGAAGGGAAGATAGACATCTTAGGGTCCTATTCTACATCATCATTGGGCTCATCTATATGATTCTAATACCCTATCCTCCAATCTCACATTTCTCTGATGGATTCTGTGTACCACCCAGCAAGTTAAAGAACCAGCTTGGAAGAGCTCTTAGAGAAAGCCAGAAACAATTTAAGTCACTACAACCCTTTTCCAATGAAGAATTGCGTCATGTGACCAGTGACAGAGTCACATGGCCAACTCTGTCAATTTGAAAGTCTGAAGAAAAACATTTTAAAAAAGGAAGTGCAATTGTTGAAAGAAGGCCAATGTATCTTGAAAATGCTGTAATGGGCTTAGCTGCAAGGTATTCCAAGATTCGCAATAACCAAAATTTGGGAAAGGAAGAGCTAATCACTCTCAACCTCAATTTGTATACTCAGTTTTCATTTCCTTTATCAATAGTTATGACTTTAAATACATAATAGTGGTTCAAGCCAAGAGTATTGTCCCAAACCACTGTCATTTCCCACATGGAAGGAGAACTCTCTGTTTAATATTACCTTTTCCCTTTCTACCCAAACAATGTGTAAGCCAATGTTATTCCATTAAACAATAAAGTTTTTCAATACTTCATTTCACTAAATGAACATTAGCTATTAGCCCCACCGAGGGCATCTTCGAGACTATCTCCTCTGATACTTCTGTTCTGGTACTTTCTCAACCAATAGGCTCTTTTAAGTCACCAGAGCAAAGCTGACATTTTACTGCCTGAGTTATTTGGAACACTTGGTTCTTTTTATTTATTGGCAGATATCTGGAAATCAGAATAGTGCCTAGGATATATTATCTGTTCACTGTATGTGAACCTAAAGAATTTGTGAATCCTTGATTTAAGAAGAAAAATAAACGCAATTCACAGTGAATTCCTGCTTTAGTAGGGCCAAGTCATTTGCCCATAAAAGGGGAACATGATAAACTTCATGAATGATAGTGATCTCTAAGGTAAATGGTGAAAATTGCAACATAATTGACACAATAATCTAACATGCAGTACAGTTTCATCTACAAATGAGACTTAAGTAGCTGTAGTGATTTGTGTGTGTGATAAGTTGAACAATTATCATTATCACAGTTGCCTGTACAGTTCAAGAAATACATTAGCAAATCCTTGATGACAAAAGTCATTTTTAACATATTATCTACTTTGTGTATATGTGCAGATAATGTCAGATACTTTTAGCTAAATATTTTAACTTGCATGTTCTTTCAATACTAGGAGAATAAATGCTAAAATAGAGCCAATGTGCTGTTGTAAACTTAAGAATGACCGAGCAGGGCTATTCCTTGCAGTCCACAGATATGTGCTGAAAATGCACTTTATAGAGAGGAAAATGCCAATGGTCACATATCAGTTTAGTATCTTGATTATTTATTTTGATTTCAGCAGCTTTGATTATATCTTCTTACCTACAGATAAATCCCTTTATGCCTAATGAAAAATACACTTTTCCCTACTATTTCTTTCCATTAACCCGTGTAACAAAATCCTCAGATCTTGCTTGTCTTTGTCTTCAGGCTGGCATCTAAACACATAGTTGTATAGAAATAAAGAAAAGCACTCTCACATATCCTCATTCTAAAAAAACACAAAGGTAGTGGAGTACATGCATGGTGCAACATATGTCAGACTCAACACATTTTTCCTTGATTGTAGCTGAGACAAAGGGTGAAGATACCAGAGTGACTGCAATGATCTTCAGTATTGAGAGGTAGCTACAAGATGATAAACAAGCCAGAGTGTTTTATACCCACTCCTGTGGAATGAATTTGTGTTATATTGACATAATAGAAGGGCTACTAGTTCCTTTTACTATATATGACTCAGTTTATCCACATAGCCAGTATTTCTGAAAAAAAAATTTTTTTGTTAACTTTTCTCTGGTAACTGTCTCATATTCCATGTTTCACAATCTCACAGTTTTCAACTGCAAGTAGTCAATTCCCTGCTGCCCTACTGCATGTCCCAGCCTCCTTAAAATAGGAACATCAGAAAGAATCTACAGTGACATTTTAATATCAATGCAGAAGATCTTCTAAAAGTTCTTATGTCTTTGTGATATGATTATCCATAGATGTGGAAATTCTAAAATGAACTGCATCAATTATTACTAGGAAAACATTACACTCATATGGAATACATGTATTTCAATAAAATGAAATTTCATTTGTACACAGAATGAAGTTTTAGGACATCTAATATACTGATTAATTGAGCTTGCTAGGGAATTAATGAGTATTACACACAATTACTATTATTCAGCATTTTCAAACTTTTTATAAGAATATAGGAGCTAAACCTAAAGCTTGAGATTCTAACAGTGTATAAAAGATGACAACACAGCCACATACTAATGTAGAAATGCAAATACTAAAACATGTTTAACATACAGTAATTGTGAGTAATCAAATCATGTTTTTGATCACAGCAGATGTACACTAAGTACACACATGAATAGGACAATTGTGACTATAGTGGCACCTGGCTCTCACACATATGTGCATATATGTGATCAGTTTCTAACAACTTTGTAGCAAATAGAAGGCCCACCAACAATAATTAAGGAATGCCCTATTTCTATGACCTATTTTGCAAAATGTAATATAATTTGCTAGCAGTAGAATGTCTACAGACAGAGTGAATGTTTTTACAGTCTACACTTATCAGGGCTTTAGGAACTGAAATTTTTACTGCATTAACTTCAAAGTTTACTAAGCATATTATTATTATTATTACTCAGAGAAACATGAAGACTTATTAGTCCATTGCAATTCTCACTGACATTAACCATTAATCAGGGCATAAAGCTAATGTTGATATTAGTGGGCTGAGCCAAAGTACAAATTAGACTGTGATTCAGACTTTCTTGGCGATAATTAATACAGGGTTTGATAAGATGTGTGGCTTTAAAATAAGCAAATTGCACTGTGAATACCAGGGAAGAAACTAGTCTTGCTAGAAACAAGTTCATAATTTAAACCAGCTGTAGCCTGTTTCACCCAGCTGCAGCAGGCAGCTAGCTTCCACCGAACTACTCAGTGATGGATTTATCTCAGATTGAGACACACATTTTTCTTTTTCTCAGGTTTTATCTTCCTCTCTTTCTGTCTTTGTTAAATGTACATATTTCCTACTCACCTGACACAGACTGGAACCATACTATTGAGATGATAACAGGCTTCTCTCATCTTAATGACCTCTTTCTAACTCCAGTGAAGAAGAAAACAGGAACAACAGATAGTTTCTCCAGTCTGACCATGTGTCACTCAGCTTAACTTTTCTCTTCTGGATTAATTTTCTGCATTTTTCTCATAGTTACTTGAGATGTTTTGGATTTCTTCAAATGTACCAAACAGTTATACTTCTGGTCATACTTTCACACTCAAAGCAAATAAACACATCACCTTAAAAACAGTAGGAAGAACGTAGCTGAGCTATACCTTGAAGTCATAAGGAATCAGATCCCCCACATGAGCCCTCTCCTGTTTGTAAACTGTCTTACTGTAGTTTGAGTGAGCGGTGGGCTGCTTCCCGCCACCCAGCTAGCTTTACCCGAAATAATTATGCAGAAACTGTATTCTTTTAAACACTGCCTGGCCCATTAGTTTCAGCCTCTTATTGGCTAATTCTCACATCTTGCTTTAACCCATATTTAGTAATCTGTGTAGCACCACTAGGTGGTGTCCTACCAGGAAAGATTTTAACCTGCATCTGTCTCGGAAAGGAGAGTCATGGCGACTGCCTGACTCAGCTTCTTTCTCCCAGCATTCTGTTCTGTTTTCTCCGCCTACCTAATTTTCTGTCCTATCAAAGGCCAAGGAAGATTCTTTATTTAATAACCAATGAAACAATAGACAGACAGATGACCCTTCTCCATTAGTCTTACTATGTCTGTGAAGCACGGAAAGCTGGATTCACTCCAGCTTAAGGGCTAAGGACATAGAATGGGTTCAGGTATATTGAGATTCAAATTACTATTCCTCTGGGTAATTTTAATAAGGCCAATCACTATCACAGTCTCCTGGGGTTCATTCTTGAAGCAACAATAAGAAATTATTTATGAAATACTGAGAGAGAATTATTCAACAAGGTGCACAGTGTATATCAGTCTCTTGGTAAATGATAGTACTGAATGTTGAAACTATTTTACTTGGGTACTTTAGAAAATTTTCTATGAATGTGGGGAGTGGATTACAGAGGAGCACCTCCATGCCTGGCTGGATTAAGGAAATTTCTGTCACACTTTTCATTTGATCCAAAAGCCTTCTGTATAATGCATGTGATTGATATTAATGTGAACATCTATCAGACAAAGGAATCAAAGCTCAATGAGATTATAACTCACTAGAGTGAATACCCTTAATAATAAGATCGTCTCAATTGCAATCCACTCTGTTTCTAACTACACATGCCCACTCTTCTATCTATTCAGCTGAGCGTTTCACAATAATGTTCCCACTGCACGGCTGTCCTATGATTCTACCATAGAGTTTCAGCTAGGGAGTTAATAATATGCTATGCCAGCTGCTCTGGACAAGTCACTATAAAAGATACTTGCTAATTTATAGTCTCATATCAGAGGCTGTGTGCAAGTCAAATATAAGTAATTTGTAAACAGTTTTGACATGGTTGCTGCAGAAACAACCCTAAAGCTTTGTTAATGGCGGATGTGGGAACTCTGAAATCCATAATGTGAACTGGGAGGGTGGATTCACACCTTACTCTATACACAGAATGGAATGTCCTTTGTACTAGAAGAAGTCAAAGAAACTGCTTAACCAGAAAATTTAAACGTATACGCTAAATACAAGTTTCTTCCCTTCAGTAAGAAAAATTTCTTAAACTAGGCAGAAAAAGTAAATTCAATTAAAAATTCTTTAAATTCCCAAATATTTAAAAGTTAAGGAATAGACAGAAAAAAGAAAGCTGTTTAAAAAACAACATGGGGACAATAAACAAAATTCAAAATATGTTAACAATTTTTACCTATCAAACCTTTGTAAAACATGGTAGAGATAAGCAAGAGACTTCCAGATACTTTCTTAGAGGTCTAGAACATATCAAATTAATAATCATTAAAATCCATGAATATCAAAAAAATCACAAAGACATGCCAAATTATACTTCATACTTACCAGATAGAAAAGAAAAAATTGTTAAACTAAGCATGACAGTGGAGACTATATTCATCTGTTTGAATATAGGACAAATTGGACATGGTTGGGTAATAAATAAGAAAGTTGGACATGTACATCCACTGAAAGCAAGACAAGCTCAAGGAATGTCTCAAGAAACATATAAAAGAATGATTATGGAAAAGTTCTCTACAAGAGTGAAGTAGAGATGGAAAAGGACTGATTAAAAACAGTATTCCTGAAGGCTCTAGAATATTTTATCCTCAGAGGATTTCAAATGAAAATTAACAATACATTATAGAATACAACACAATAAAAACAGACAAATATCCCATGAAAATCTTAGTGAATTAAGTAAACTAAAAAGGAATGAACATAGTGAGTACTATTCCAATTATAGGCAAACTTTAAATTACAGTATTTGATGGTCTACCCATGATTGTTGGAGCTAAGCATATAGCAAAGAGAAACTTCAAGTCAGGGATGTAACTTGTGCTAAATATTAGCAATGGAATGGGAAAGCTCTGAGACTAGCCACACACCTGTAACTAGAAAAATAGTAGAGAAGAAGTAAAAGGTTTGCCTTGAGTTCTTAGGCTAGCCTGGGGTACACAGTGAATTGGAGACTAGCTTAACCTACAGTGTGTCTCTTTCAATCTCAAAAAGAAATAAATATTAGCTATATAATAAAAATTTTAAAAAGGAAAGGAAAATATCTAAAGGTGAGGAAAATCATCTTATTTGTTTTTGGTGTTTTCATTTAAACAACTTGTTCATTTTAGTTTAAATAATATTTTCAAGAACTGTGTAGTCAGAATAAGAGCTAGCAGCTGGTTATGAAGAGATAAAAATGTTTGAAGAATATTAAAGTGGATACATTAAGAGAACTGAAAAAAGCAGAGAAGTGAGAGAGTCTTTCCAGACAATATTTTAATAAATATGCAAATAATTGTATGTGTGAAAAATCCCCAATGCGGCTAGAAAAAATCATTCCCAAACTCATTGTATTCAGTCTTATATAATGTTTTCAACTGTCATAATTTCTACACTAATGATTTGGTGAGTTGGAAGCAGATGGTGGACAAGCAGAAAAGAAAACACATTGGAAAAACACTTTCTATGCAAAATTAATAGAGATTCTGTGGTGGCTTAATGGAAATGGAGGTCATGGTGAACCTCAAGCTTTCTCTGTGTACATCCCAACACACTTTGTGGTAAGAACATTAGCTAGAAACTTAATGATTAGTAAAAAATGTCTGTAGTGAACGTTTTGCCCTACATCAACTTTAAATTAACTTGAAATGTTAAATACAGTATCTAGTTTAGATCAGAAAAGTTAGAAGGAAATAACAAGAAGTTTACATTTATAGTTCAGTGCTAGGTTATTCCTTGCCTAATGCCTGTACCTTCTCCTCTGTGCTGTTAGATCCAGATTCTGAACCTACAACCACAGAAATTATTTTGAAAGATGGAGACAAACTCCCAGCTAATTTTGAGAAGAGTGTACTGTACGTACTATACTTCCATCAGCAGTATTTTTAAGGAACACTTGCAAGAGGTTAGACTTATGATATAATAATGGAATGATGGTCTTGCTCACTTGTTATGGCAATGGGCTGAAATGGAATTTCTCTATATTTACTCAAGAGGATAGAATGCTTCTGCTCAGAATCTCAAAGTTACCAATGTAGATATGTAGAAATACTCTATAAAATAAGTAGCATATATACAAGTTGTTTATTAATAACTACAGGTGTATTTTTTATTAAAAGGAGGAGCATTGCATATTAGATGGCATTTTTTTTTACTTGAAAACTTATGAGTTTCTGAATAAGGTAGCCTTTAGAGATGTATCTGGTTAATTCTGCAACATTCCATCTCTATTCCTTTACCCTTGACGTTTAGGTTTGCCTTTGCGTGTTACCTTACATAAACCCCAGTCGTAGCAGATACAATTTCTATTGCAAAATTATAAACATTAAGGATTTAAATTAATATAAAACATTATGTGTCATAAAATACTAATGAGTAATACTTATTTATGGGATCCACTTGCCTCTAAGCTTTGGATTTATTAAATATTGACTGTTTCATCTAGTACAAGTAAGGTAAACACAAAGCAAAAACATAAGCTAAGGAAACAAAAAAATGAATATTCTGTTTCCTTATTATCTGTACCTTGATACTGTGGGAGTGTGTTGAATGACACTCTAAGCAATAACATTTTAATCCCTAAGTGATTAAGATAATTTATAAAATAAATAGGGAAAGATTAGGCCATGAATATATAATAATTAGCATTTCCTTTGGAGAAACTAGATGATATATCTGAATAACTAGTTTTATAACATTGGACCCTGGAATCAGTTGTGATATACCCCTGTAAGTTAAGCATGCTGTGGAAAACTGAGGTTCTGTGTTCTTCCTTTAAATATCCGACTAAGGTTAATCTCCTTCATCAATGAAATCTCACAGGGAGTATGTGGAACTCCACTACAATGGAAGAAAATCACCCCCTGCAGCAATCCAAATATTTGTTCTGACAATTATAACAACCCCAAAGTCAATCAGAAATTTTTTTTAACAGTTTAACAGAGCAAAGTCTGAACCTTGCTTTACCTATTTAACTCTGAAATATGTCAAAAGAGACATTAATTAAATTATTCTGGACCCAAGGCTGAAAATGTGTTCCATTTTTTATTTTTAATAAAAAATTATGCTTAATCATATCAGCACAAAAAGCCTACCAGGGATAGTGCAGTGAGTTAAAATTTAACATTATCTTTTTGAAATAAGATACCAAACTAAAGATGTCCCATAGTTGAACGTAATTCCTATTATTAAACTCTCAAGTAAAATTAAAAATGAAAATAGTATCTTCTCATAAATTAAATTGCTGTGATCTTCAACAACTAAAGTCCTCACTCTAAAGCCAGAGTATCTTCACTTCGAGAGTTGATTTTCAAAGTCATTTCCCCTTAGCATGCTGCTCTCCCTTCTTCAAGAACAGAGAATAACAGCATTAAGTTTGTTCCACTCAACACATTTTTCTTCTACTGATTTTTAATTAGATGAATATTTGGTTTTGAGATTCTAAAACTATTCTTTCAGTGCAAGATTTCTACCTTATTTCTAAAGAATTTTTTCATGTGTACTCTATGTTAACACTCCCTCAAAAATTACTGTTTCCAACTAAGGGTATTTTCATGTGCTCAATTTTCTAAAGGGAATAAATTTACCATGATTTATCTATAATTAATATATTTACAAACCAATACGTGTGATGTCAACACCTCACATCTTAGTCAAGAATTAATTTTTGTGTCTCTATTTAGTCCTTACATTAACTTCACCCATTCCTCAACAACTTAAGGCTTCATTGTACTTTGAGGTCTGGATTTCAGAGTTACCCTTTATAAATAAGATTTCTCTTCTATCAGGTTCAGTGTGTTCGGACTGATACTGAGGTCTTTAATCCATTTGGACTTGAGTTTTGTACATGGTGATAGATATGGATCTATTTTCATTCTTCTACAGATTGACATCCAGTTTTGCCAGCACAATTTGTTGAAGATGCTCTTTTTTCCACTGTATACTTTTAGCTCCTTTATCGAAAATCAGGTGTTCATAGGTTTGTGGGTTAAAGTCAGGGTCTTCTATTCGATTCCATTTGTCAACTTCTCTGTTTTTATGCCAATACCAAGCTGTTTTCAATACTGTAGCTCTGTAATAGAGTTTGAAGTTAGGGAACCCAAAGAAAAACATATAGTCATCCTCCTGGATATTAAACTTCATCAGGTGATGAAAGGAGACAGAGACAGAGTCCCACATTGGAGCACTGGACTACAACCCCAAGGTCCAAATCAGGAGCAGAAGGAGAGAGGGTACGAGCAAAGAACTCAGGACAGCGAGGGGTGCACCCACACACTGAGACAATGGGGATGTTCTATCGGGAGCTCACCAAGGCCAGCTGGCCCGGGTCTGAAAAAGCATGGGATAAAACCGGACTTGCTGAACATAGGGGACAATGAGGACTGCTGAGAAGTCGAGAACAATGGCAATGGGTTTTGATCCTACTGCACATACTGGCTTTGTGGGAGCCTAGGCTGTTTCGATGTTCACCTAACTACACCTGTAAGGAGGTGGGAGGTCCTTGGTTTCCCCACAGGTCAGGGAACCCGGTCTGCTCTTCGGACTGGAGAGGGAGGGGGAGTTGATTGGGGGAGGGGAAGGGATATGGTATGTGGTGGCGGGGAATAGACAGAAATCTTAAATAAATAAATAAATAAATAAATGAAAAAAAATGAAAGTAAAAAAAGATTATGTAAAACATCACTTCTCATTTTGAGTTATCAAACATCCTCTTTCTCTCATCCACCCACCTGACCTATCTCTTCCATAACATGCTGTGTTTTTCTTTCCATCTTGACTTTTGCTCCTTAAACCCCTCAACCTACTAGTCACTTTCCCCCATAAGGTAGCCCAACATCTCAAGCAAGATTTCATTGTTCTGAAACTCTTTCTATTAACCACTGCAGGTGAGCTCTCTTTCTCAGCACTGGGCCACAAATGTTACTGTGCTTCTTGCCTTCAGGTTGCCAATGCAGTGATCAACTGTGCACGATATCTCCATAGTTACTTTTTGTCTCTGCTGACCACCCAGACCACATCAGTTTCTAATTGTCCTTAACATCTACAATGATACAATGGTCTAAGTCACTATTTTCTCAATGTCCTTTATTACATCACCATGTAGACCTTTTTGCACTTATTCTTGAATCCTTTACTCAAAATTGCAATATTTAAAATTTATTTTGAAGCAATAATAGGTATATTGGATTTGCTAAGAATATTTAGAGAGATCCCATAGAACATCACCTATTATCACCCAATCAATTGTATCTGACACAAATGTAGTAAGATATCAAAACCAGGAATCTGGAGTTGAATGTGTGTTTGCATCATTTCATTACATGTAATGATATGGTTTACATTGGCAGAAACTGGAATGCAAGACAGGTCATTTAAACCCCACCTATCCTGACACTCCTTCAAGCCCTGCAACAACCTCTGCTTTTTCCACCCTTCCTCTTATCTCACCCTCCTGTTTTTTCTTCTGTTGATGATACACACGAGATGTCATTTTTTAATACATAATTTGTTACTTTCACTATAATATAGGCTCTTTACTATCTGGACAGTCACTGTGTATCATAATTTAAATGACTACTTAGCTAAAATAACATAATAAACAAATAATCAATCTCATAAATTCTGTTTTTTCAAAGCCTCTAATTTATCTCAACAAAAACTTTGATTTTTAAAATTTTGCTTCTCAATTTATGTGATTAAGTGCACATGATGTTCACAAGATCAAATTTCAGTTTCTTGTCCCAGAACTAACTCCACCGTTTCTGCAACACATACTCTATGCTCGCAACTGTGGCTTATCCACTATCCCCAGAGGCATCTCATAACCTTTTCTGAACTGTTATTGCCCTGTGTTACTTTACACTTGTGGTATACACTCCCTAGCCCTATATGTTTATCTTTTAATATTTGCTATAAGCACTAGATGTAGGAGCAAAAATCTATTCACAATGTAGCAGTCTGTATCTCTAATGGTGAAATAATTATGTATATGTAACAGGAATCTGTGCCAAATCTTTAGTACTCCATCCTAAATCAAAGAGCCTTATGTACTTAAGTAAAGATAGTTCACAGCACACAGGTATTTGCCCCTAAACCTAAATATCTACAGCAGTCACACAATCTCTCCAATGACTCTTACATTAAAAATGTCTATCAGCCTCCTCTGAAGTGTTATACTTTGTCCATTACAAACTACACCAAGAAACTATACATAGTTTGCCTGGAAACATTTCATCTACAAATTCTTGGCTCCACTTAATTTTGCATGGCAATATTTGACTTAAATTCCCGTTGACATTCAAATCCCCATCACTAAAGAACTCTCTTAAATATCAACCTATTTGTTTCCTAAATTTCATTTATAAATGAAAACCATATGCAGAAGAAAAGTGCGGTATAAATAACTTATCAACCCACTGTATTCCTTTGCTTTCTTTGACTATGTTATAAGTATGCTATTTTCTTCTCATTGTTATATTCTCAGCACAAAATAGAGTGCCTTAGTTATAAAGTCTTCTTAAAAGATAACTAATAATAAATAAGTAATAAATCAGGATTTTCCCCCTCATTTCTCAGAGTAAAAATTTATATTCATGCTTCATGGAGTTAAAGAGTAGTAATTAAAAATTAATTTTGATCTCTGCCAGCAAATGATTTCGAGCTACAACAAGAGTCAGCCAGAAGGACACAGTCATCACTATGCATGTATCTGAATATGTCTCTCAAGTCTTGTTCTACAGATGAGATCTTGAAATCAGAATGCCAATGAAGAATTAGCAAAGGAAAATCACCATCTCACTTCTAGAAGTCATGTTGGTTTGGTTATTTAGCAGTGTGTCAGATTAATTCGCATAACCCAGCGCTTAGCGGTATCTGGAAAGTTCTCTGAGAAGCTTTCATTTTGCGGACATCACATCCTTGAGTTTCTTCAAGATACTCTCAAAGGTTTCCAGTAACTTAGCAATTAGTGAAACTTGATGACATTACGTTTGTCAGGAAGCTGTTGGAGAGATTCCAAAGACAAGTTCAAATCGACCTAAGCAAGAGAAAAAATGATTGAAAAGGTAGAAATTTCTGTGGGAGCTATTACTGCAGTGACAATTAATATTTTGATGGTATTTTTTCTCCCTTTCACTTCTTCTTTTCACCCTATTAGGTTCATTTTAGGCATGGTTTCCCTCCATAGATGCCCTTTCATCCTCTGGCATCATTAATGGAAGTAAATAGTGCCATTTTCATTAGTTCCAAAGGAATTTGAGAAATAATTCTCATTTATTTTCTCAGATCCCTGTTTGAATCATACTCTGTGGTTACACAGTGTAACACTCTGATTGGTGATCTCTGGGATACAGGGGCTGCCCCAATAGTCAGGAGCCATGAAGTAGAGTCAACCTCATCGGGGTCTAGTGAACTTATTTGATGCATTTGAGAAACATTATTTCTCGATGGAAAAATCAAGTTTTTCTTTGCCAGAATGAAAACAAATGCAGAACAAGGAGCTAAATTAAGCAATTAGTTATATTTTTCACATGGAAAAATTTTGCATTTTTGCCTTGAGACACTGGTTCTGGAGATACCAGGAATTTGTAGTTCTAATCTTTTATCTGCTTTGATGTACTAAACACGATCTTTTGTGTAGCTTTCTAGGGCTGCACTGCATCTTTTTGTGCCCTTGAGAAATCATTTGAACTAGAGTGACAACCCTTTCTAACTTCCTCTGCTTCTGACAAAGGTTACTCCAGAAAAAGAAAACCTGAGCTGGAGAGGTTATATGGTTTCATTTAGTTGTTTGGAGTTGTGCAGAATTCAGCTCTACACCTACTGGCTTTTACTCCTCCCATTCTACAGTAAATTTTAGATCCCACATTCACAGAATTTAGAAGATGTGAATCATGACAGTATTTCAAGAAATGAGGATGAAGCCGGGCGGTGGTGGCGCACGCCTTTAATCCCAGCACTCGGGAGGCAGAGGCAGGCGGATCTCTGTGAGTTCGAGACCAGCCTGGTCTACAGAGCTAGTTCCAGGACAGGAACCAAAAACACAGAGAAACCCTGTCTCGAAAAACAAAACAAAAAAAAAAAGAAAGAAAGAAATGAGGATGAAACATAAGTAAAGACGCACCCAGTATATCTGGTGAAATCCCTATGGTAGGTGAGGGGTTTGATGAAAAACGTTTCCCATAGGCTTATGCATTTGAACATTTGGTTCCTCAGATGGGGGTGCTTTTTGCAGCATTATGAAGCTTTTAGCAGGTATAACCTTGATGAATGATGTACATCGTTGAATAAGGACTTTACGACTTTATATTACCACCCCATTTCCAGCTCGTTCTCCCTACTTCATATATGGGGTTGGAAATATGATCATTATGTGTCTGTCTTTCTAATTGCTTACCATGGCTTTGCCACAAACTATGGTCACTTCTACTGGAACCAAGGGCCGAAATAAACTCTATTTTCTATAAGTTGCTTTTGTTTATAGTGTTTACCACCGCAACAAAAAGTAGCAAATACACATATTCCATACACAGCATAGGATATAATGGATAATAGTGCACATATTTTGGGAGAAACAAGGATGAATGGAAAGTTTTCCCATCATTGCATAATACTATAAAAGTTCAAGCAGGTGAGCTGGGTGCATCATAATCAGAATTTCTCTTTTAAAAACTCATATTATGTAAGAACAGGTCAAAACTAATATGCTCACTTTGCCCTAGCCTGGGTCTAATCAAGGTAAGACATTGGCATAAATGTACAACACACACAACTGTAAAAACAAAAGAACATTGTGATACTAGCTCTAGGAGTATACACGTCAGAGCTGTCTTTACCTCTGCTACCTGCTGTAATTTCTCTTTAATATGAAACATAAATCACATGTTTCTGTAACATCCCTTCTATTATGCTGCCCCTCTTTTATCGTGGACTTTTTTGTGTGTTCATCATACTCCATTCAAATCTTTGTACACATAGTGATGGCTGAGTGAATCTTTGTTTTACATAAAGAATCTGATATTTTATTAATATTCACTTTTCAATAAAAGAGTTGAATACTTACTTCATGTCAAAAGAAAACACTGGAAAAAAGCAATAGTAATTCCAAAAAGTATAAATTAACTATTGCCTGGATGTATTTATTTTTAATTTTTATATGGTTTTATGAATGCTCAATGAAAATATACAGAAACAAGAGAGACCAGTGAAGCCCGAATGTTTGTGTTCTAATTATAATCCCAAATGCTGTTTATCAGCAGGTTATTTCAAAATGAGTTTACTGACTTAATGGATTTTATTCAAAATCAATAGCTTGTTGTTAGTGCAATACTAGGATAAAAACATTGCAATATTTATAAAAATAAAAAGTGGAAACAGAAGAATGAAATCTGGTTTGTGAGAGAGATAAAAAGCATCAAACAGAAGGTAAAAAAGGACTTATTTCCGTCTTTCATTAAAATCTGACTTTCTGCAATAATCCAGAGTGCGCGGACACTGGAAATTGTTACTGTTGTATGAAAAATAAATTTTCAATAAAAGTAAAATAGAAAATTAAACACATGTGAATACCTGCACCCAGTCTGAGTTTTTGGAGATTTTACTGTAGTGAAAATGAAAGCAAGATGAACATATTAAGTGTAAAAATCATGAAAATTTTTGTAAGAAAATTTTTTTCTGACTACTCAGTAGTCAAAAATAAAGTCAAAAGTAAGTGCATGATGAGTTAAGTTGTTTCTGGCAGCCTTTGCCTAGTTACACTATGTGACTTGGTTCTGGACACCCAGGACGGGCATTGTAGACTGCATGTTCCATCACCAGGAACACTACCTAGACTACTGTGTTCTCAAACACAGTTTGCCCACACCAAGCCAGGAACACTGCCTAGACTATTATGTTCTCAAGCACAGTTTGCCTATTAGACAAAGTTTTCTGCCCTAACAGAGAAGCATAATAGTTTGATGATAAAAATATAATACAACTTGTTTTCTACTTTCAATTCTCTCCATAGAAATATCAAATTACTATGTCTTTGGAGTGTTCTCTGTTATACTAGTAGATTATATAATTCTTGTTTGAGTTGCTGACTTGAAACTTACAAAAAATAAAAAAGTTAAACAAATTTTGACTTGTGATTGGCAAAGAATTACTAACAATTTCTGAAGTGGCCCTAAACAAAATTCTCCATTTTATATTACATATTTATGTGAATTAGCAATCTAATCACTTATAATTGTAAATCAAAGATATCAATCAACTCCAAGAAGCATTGAAGATACTCTGTTTACCACAGTAATAAATTCTCATCCATCAATTTTTTATTTAGGTAAAAAGAGCAAGCACATCTCTGTCATTAGTCTGTAAATTATATTTTATTGTATTAATGTATAAAATCACACCTATACTGAATTGTTTTATAGTAAAAATTGTTTGAGTCATTCTAAGCAAAAATTTTATTTGCATCTGTATTTTATGTACCTACATACCTAGAGTCATGTAAAATTTCAAGAGACATAAAATGATTAAAACTAGAAAAAGTCTAGGAAGTCCAAATTTAGATGAACAACATACAAAATTATAACAATTTAGAATATTGAAAAAAAGAACTGACATCCTTAACACACAACTAAGGAAAGAATACACAGTTCAAAGTCAATAATTTTAATCTTTTCCAGTGCTTTCTAATGTTGAGATATAATAATCCATTTTTATCTTTGAAGGTCAGTAGTTAGAGCAAATACAAGTTGCCTTATGCTTTGTAATCCAAACTAATTTTTAAATAAACAGATTAAAATACTTTTCCTTTTATTCTGTGAGGGAGAAATATCATTCAGGATGACTCATCTGTTTATTGCTATTGAGAGTCTGTAATGACTCCTCCATATGCGCTGTCCTCTCTTCTCAGCACTCAAGCCCTCTTTAGTGTCAACACGAAAGTGGCCTCCTGCTACCTTTTTCTAAAGATCTCACTCCTCTTTCCATGAATTCACTAGAAATGACATAGTTCAACTCATGCAATTTCTCAAACATGTGTGTGTGGTTGGAATCTGCAGGCTTTCCATATCAGGAGTGAACAACCTGTTACCTCATGGCTGTATAAGCTCTCCTTTATTGACTTGCCTTTTACCATAATCTTAGCATTTATGAAGTCTTAAACAAAACTAGCCTTATGAAAACATATTCTGTGATGACAATTAAGGTAGTCATCAATCTGATTACAGGGGGAAAGGCTAACACAGGCACCCTCTCTACTATTGCTTAGGGTCTCAGGTGGGGTCATCCTTGTCGATTCCTTAGAATTTCCCTAGTGTCAGGTTTCGTGCTAGCCCCAGAATGGCTCCCTCTATCAAGATATCTCTTCCCTTGCTCTCCCTCTTTGTCCTTCCTCCATCTCAACCATTCTGTTTCCTCATGTTCTCCTTCTACCTCCCCTTCTCCTCTCCTTCTTCCATTCCACCCTCACTTCACCCCCCCCCACCTCCATGCCCGAATTTTTTTAGGAGATTTTATCTATTTCCCCTTCCTAGGGGTATCCATGTATGTTTCTCTGAGGGTTCTTCTTCTTACCTAGCTTATCTGGGGTTGTGGACTATAAGCTGGTTATCCTTTGCTTTACATCTAGTATCTACTTCTGATTGAGTACATACTGGCTTAGACTTTCTGGGTCTAGGTTACCTTACTTAGGGTGTTTTTTTTTTCTAGTTCCATCCACTTGAATGCAAATTTCAAGATGCCATTTTTTTTCTGAATAGTACTCCATTGTGTGAATGATTCTTCATCCAACAACTGATGAAAGCAGATGCAGATATCTAAAATAAGGCACTAGGCTGAATTCCCAATGTCTAGTCAAAGAGAAGAAAGAGAGATAATATGTGCGAAGGGGTCAAGATCATGATGGGGATGCCCACAGAAACAACTGACCTGAACTAGTGGAAGCTCATTGACTCCGAACTGACAGCAGGGGAACCCACATAGGACCAAACTAGTCCCTCTGAATGTGGATGACAGTTGCATGGCTGGCGCAGACTGAGGGACCACTGGCAGTGGGATCAAGATTTATCCCAACTGCTTTGACTGGATTTTTGGAGCCCATTCTCTTGGAGGGATACCTTGCTGAGCCTAAATATAGTGAAGAGGTCCTTGGTCCTTCCTCAAAGCAATGTATTAGACTTTATTGACTCCCCATGGGAAGCCTTACCCTCTCTGAGGAGTGGGTGGGGGATGGGATGAGAGGAGGTAGAGGTAGTAGGAGGAAGGGAGGGAGTGAGAATTGGAATTGATATGTAAAATTTAAAATAAATAAAAAATAATTTAAAAATAAAAAAATATTCTGCATTTCTCTATAAAGGTGCTGAAGGCACATCTACTTACTAGTTCGAATGTTTCATATTCCATTTCATTAGAAAATTGTTAGAAACTATGAGATTACTTTATATCCACTGGAAAATATTTGTTTTCTATTGCCAAAAAGTAGCATGTTTGTTTATGTATTCAATATTTTGCTAAGATTTTCATTTGATATTCATCATAATGTTAAAGATTCCGATATTAGAATATTTTAGCTTTAAAATTCTTTATTTTATCAACATACAGTTTTGAATAGGGAATTTAAAATGGACTGTCTGAGATTATCAATCAATAGATGAATAAAATACTAAAGTAGGTAAATAGATGGTATCACTTTAAGAGATGACATTTGAAGGTTTATGCTTGCACGTCATCACTGAATATGAAGGAAGGATAGTAAAAGAGATTAGTAAACTTCTTCATAAAGGGAGAACTGTAGGGAGGAAAAGAGTATACAGTACCACACAGAAAACATGGAATGGGGAGGGGATGTTCAAAAGCATGCAACGATTGACATAGTTTCTCCCTCATGTTCTGTCTAAACTTCCTAATGTCTCCCTAGAATAGCATCACTGGCTGGGAGATACAGTAATCTCTGGGCATTCCATACTCAAGTCAGAGCAACTTGCCCTCTGCTCACACCCAGAGGTCATTATGGCCAACTCATGATCCAAGTGCTTCCATAGCAAATACCTATTTTGCATCTATTTTTAGCCAGCAGGTTATACAGGAGGGGAAACAAATGCTGGCAAAGAGTTCAAATTTTCACCTTTCCCATCCACTCAGGGGTCATTCTCCTTTCTGAGATTGGCACAGGTGCTTTGCTCCTTATTATCTGCCCTCTGTAGCTCTGGGAGGGTTTGAGAACAATCATTTCCATGACTGCAAGACTGAAGTTTAATTTCTAGCAAACCCTGCCCAGCATGTTCATATAGATCTGGCCCTACAGAGTGAAGTACAAATGCCCCTGTGCATTCGGGTCCTGCCAGTGTGCGTTGGTCTCTCTAAGATACAATGACAGGGTGAAAACCCTTCTTTAACCAATGGGAAATAGGAGCAAAGAAAGGAGGAGCAGCATCAAAGCAAGACCTAAACTGAGCAGGGAAACCATTCAGTCTCCTTCACATCCAGTGTTGAGGCACAGGAGGCCATAAAAGAAGCTCCAGTATGTTGTAGAAGTTCCAGCAATGACCTTGCCATTTGCAGATCATATTGTCTCACTCTTCTCATTGCCTGGGGCTTTCCTCAACAGATATTCCACACCCATAACATCTCCAGCACTCTGATTTATCCACCATACCTTAAGGCTTCATCCTCATAGCATTAGGAATCCACTGTGAAGGATTTCTGACAGTGATCCTGATGTTGACACACGGTGCCTGATCTCCTAACTCTTCCTTTGAAACGTGAATAGAACCTTCTGGAAACTATAGCTCTTGCATTTTGCATGTCTGACAAAACATCACATGACTATACCAAAATCCACTGATGGACTGAACAGTGACAGTTCCCATTCAACTGTAGCTGAGGGACACTCTAAGAATGTGGTCAGTTGGGCATGGTGGAAGTAATCTCAGAAATACTTTCTTATGGGAGTAGAACATACCAGAAGATCTGTATTCCCAGATGAAGGGCATTCCAATAAATCTTTTCCAACTCTCTTGCCTATCTATGGTGAGTTGTATACAATCAGTTCATATAATGGCACCTTTACTATTGTCCCATAGAAAGCTATCATTTTATATAATATCTTCAGAAACCTTAACTCCAGCTTTAACCTTGTTTCTTTATGATCAAATAATGTGGGGGATCATTCTGTCTATGTATTACCTGTATTAGTTAATGAATAAAGAAACTACTTTGGACCTATAGGAAGGCAGAACAGAGCTAGGCAGGAAAAACTAAACTGAATGTCAGGAGAAAGAAGGTGGAGTGAAGTGCCATGTAACTCCACTAGAGACACACCAGAATTTTACCCTGTAAGCCACAGCCTCATGGAGATACACAGATTAATGTAGATGGGTTAATTTAAGATATGAGTTAGCCAGAAGTACACTTAAACTTGGCCAAACTGTGTTTCAATTAAAATGGTTTCTGAGTGATTATTTCAGGGCTGAGCAGCCAGGAACAAACAAGCAGCCTACAACCAAAGTACACATTTTCTAAGTCTTTTGCTATCAATTCTCACTGTAGATCTATTTAAAAAGCAGCCAGGAATACCCATGCACAGCTGGATTGCTGAACTATTTCAAAATCTTCTCAGTCTGATTAATTTGTCCATTACTTTAAAACGCAGCTTCCCTTATCGTTTCAGAATACAGACAAAGTGCAGACAAGGTCTTTGTCACAGTAGTGAGTTGGGTCTGAAGCTTAAGGGTCTCTGGTTCTGAGACTGCATGAGCTCATTCTTTATCTTCTAATCTTGTTAGTGTTTTGCTCTGCTGAGCTCCTAACAAAAACACTCACCAAGTTCTGTTTCAACACCCTTGGCTCTCTCTTTTGTTTGTTTCAACTCTTCTAAATTTTCCCCTTATATAAGTTCCAAAAGCTTTAAAATCATGAGGTTTAGTCACAGGAACACTGCACTTCACCAGCACCAACCTTCTCTGCTAGTCAGACTTTCCATTACAGTGGAAAAAATATACTTGACGTGAAGGGGTTGTTATTTGAGTTCAATTTCAAAGGCATCATCCTTATGTATTGAGTGTGTATGGGAGAAAATCATAAATATAGAGGGAGGTGTGTATAGGAGAAGATTTCCACTTTGCAGTATACAGAAAACAGTGCACAAAATACACTAAGGATCAGACACTTCCTTTAAGTGGGCTACACTTTTTGTGCTTTTAGAACATTGTCAAATAGTACCACCAACTGAAAACCAACCATATCTTTATTTATGAATATAGATATTTAGATAGTCATATGATAGATAGATAGATAGATAGATAGATAGATAGATAGATAGCCAGACATACATATATGCTTTGAAAACCTTGTCTTACTTTTATGATTAACTTGGTAGTTGGATAAGAAAGTAGTTATTGAATACTGCCCCTTGCTCCATTTTTAGTTATTTGGTAGTGTGTACAGGAAACAAAAGTTAGCATTTAGCAATGGGACTCAGAACCTATTCTCTACATATTTTGCAGTAATTCAGCATTGCAGTCATGTTAAGACCCATGAATAGTGTTTGCCTAAAAAAAAATGCATCAGCTGAAAAACACCTATGTAAGTTTGAATGAGAATGACTCCCAGAGGCACATGTATTTGAATGCTTTGTCCCTAGTTGATGTATCTGTTTGGGAATGTTAAGGAGACATGGTCTTGTTTTAGGAGTTGTATCATTAGAGGTTGGCTCTGAGGGTTCAAAAGGCCATGAAATTCTCATTTATCACTCCCTCTGTGGCTTGTACTTGTAGAACACATGTAATTTCTTAGCTACTCATCAAGCACAATGCCTGCTTGCCTTCTGCCAGGAGAATCATGGACTCTAACCACTAGAAACCATGAGCTCTAATTAAATACTTTCCTTTATGAGTTGCCTTGGTCATTGTGTTTTGTCACAGTAATAGATAAGAAATGAAGAACACATGTTTCTGAGATCTTATGTCAAATCAAGGATCAAGTAGAAGAGCACCACACTAGAACACTGTGTGCCCTTTGCTATAGGGACTTGTCGGGAATCTGAAGAGAACTGAACCATAGACAAACAAGGGAAGTTCCATATGTTCATGTGGAAATATCATTAAGGAGCAACAGTAGCAGAAAAATGCCTGAACTGATAGTAGAACAAACAGTAATATTTCAAATGTATAATTGGAGCATATTTTCACAATAAAATTAGGGATGCAAAGGACATTCCTCAACAAAATAAAATAATTTTGCAGCAAGTCCACAGCTAATATCAACTTAAATGTACAGAAACTTAAAGCAATTTCAATAAAATCAAGAACAAGACAAGATTGTCCACTGTCTCCATACCTATTCAATATAGTACTTAAAGTCTTAGATAAAGCAATAAGGCAATTGAGGGAGACCAAAGGGATCCCCTTCCAATTGTAAAGAAAGATGTTAAAGCATCTTTATTTGCAGATAAAATGATAGCATACATAAGTGACCCTAAAAATTTCAAGGCTGAAAAAATTCCACAGCTGAAAAAAACACTTTTAACTAAGTAATTGAATACAAAATAAACTCATAAAAATCGTCTTTGTCAAACTTAGCCTAGACTTGTGTTTAAAATGAAAAATTTAAACCACCCTTACAAAAAACAGCACCCATAAGAAAATACATTGGTGTGAAGACAGTGAATCTCACAGTTTTCCCCATCACGCAGATTTTACATAAGAGCACCCATACACATAACTTAAGGGTTTATCATATTTGTAGTTATTTTCACTTGGCTGATATCACAGCTAATGGAGAGTAAGATGTAACTGGGCAAACTCAAAAAACGGCCTCAGTTCTTACTGGCAGAACACCAATGCTTAAATGAATCATTAATATAGTTTCAAATATAACACAGAGAAATATCATAGATATTACAGAAAAATCCATTGTGCCTGAAGAAGGTAATTCAGAACCACGAGAAAATGAAAAGAAATCCCAACCATCTACTGTAGAACACACATTCATTTCAATTGATTTAAATGTCAACAAATCTCAGATGATTAAGGTAAGAATCTGTTATTTCATAACAATCCAGTTAGGAAGGAAGTCAATAATTAAATGTGCTTGAAAAATTGCAACTGAAATACATGATGTAAATAATTCTTTATAAACTAAGGAAAGGCTATATTATTCTGATAGAACACACACATATAGGATCAACAAAAAATAGTTTATATGATAATAAAATCTTTGTTTCAATGATAATAATAAATCAGAAATACTTGTCTTCACAAATTCTATTTACCACTATACATAAGTCTTTGTTCAAGACAGGAAGAAAACATGAAACTTATAAGATTCATGAGGGAAAATTATTTGTTTTAATCATAAGTATTTGACACAGGAAATTTACAACAGTCAATTGATAATTTTAACAATTTATCTAATTTGTTCCAAATTATCTGAATAAATAGTAAATTAGTATAGGAATAGTTACCCAGTGTTCTAACCAAGTCCAGTGTGTCTCTCTCTGCTGTTTGTGGATCTGGTTATAGAACTCTCAGCTCTTTCTTCAGCACCATGTCTGCCTGCATGCTACCATGTTTCCCACCATGCCGATAGCAGATTAAGTCTTTGAACTATAAGCAAGTCCCTCTTAAATGTTTTCCTTTATGAGTGCTATTGTGGGGCCCACTTGTGAGACTTAGCACAGGTGGGTGAAGACAACCCTGGGTCAACCTAAGTCATTACAGTTCTTGCAGTGCCAGATTGGTAGGCACCGTTATGTTGAGCAAATATATGGTGGATAAATGGAAGAGAAAGAGAAGCAGAACAGTTCATGCTGTGAAAGAGCAAGAGCTGAAGACACAAAACAGGCTGACGCGAGGGGCCTGCTTGTCACCTGGTGTCCAGATGACATCCAGGCTCAGGTTATTTCCAACGTTCATGTTTCTGGTCCTGCCGCAGCTGGGGCTTATCCATGACCCACGTTGCCACCAAAAGCAACAAGGGTGCCTGGGGTCCTAGATAACACCTGTGGTTATGGTGGTGTCTGCGGGCCTTGGTATAGCTCTGATTATGCTGCTCTGATTGGCCTGTGTTGCTACCTGGAGCCATGATGGCATCCAGACCTGAGCTGTTGCAAAGGTTCTTAGCTGGGTCTGTGATCCTATAGCAGCCTAGATCTGTGCTGATGTCCATGGCTTCAGAAAGCACTGAAGGCCGTACAGATGATCATAATCTGGTCAGGCACCTGAATCCATGTTGGTATCTGACAGCCATGTTGCCACTGGGGCTATGCTGATCTGGATGGCTTGTGATGCCACCCAGGGCCACAGTGATGTCCAAGCCCCAGTTATATGGCATAGGGCCATATCTGGGTCCAAGGTCTGTTTTAACAGCCCACTTGTTCATTTCCTGGCCACCCAGACTCCCATAATAATCACACAGAAACTATATTATGTAAATCTTGGCCCATTGGCTCCAGGTTTTTATTTGCTAACTATTACATCTTAATTTATCCCATCACCATTAATCTGTGCATCACTATGAGGTTATGGCCTACCAGCAAAGGTCTGGCATGTCTGTCTTCAGTGACAGCACCATGGCCTCTCCTTCATTCCGCCTTCTTCCTCCCAGCATTCAGTTTAGATTTCCCTGCCTTGCTCTGTTCTACCCTATCAGGCCAAGCCAGTTTCTTTATTCATTAATAGTAATCACAGTATACAGAGGGGAATCCCACATCAATGGTCCTTCTTCATACAGGGTCTGTGTTGATGTCTATGGCTCTTGTTACCACCAAAGACCATGCAAATACCCAGGTTCTGGGTAATCATCTGAGGCCAGATGAGCCGATTATCATGCTTCAGCAGGGGCCATACATATCGGAGTGGCCTGAGCTGCTACCTGGGTGGCACTATGGTTATTCCTGATCCAGGGCTTCTGTCAAAGACCATGTCTACATATATGATATTACCACACAGGGATCTGTGTTGATGTCTGTGGCCCATGTTGCAACCAAAGGCCATATGGATGTCTGGAGTCTAGGCTGCAGGTTGTGGTCATGCTGGTGCCTGAGGGCTGTGGTCCCAACTGAGAGCCATGCACTGTCATTAGGACCATGGTGATATCTAGGCCCAGGCTGCTGTTAAGGACCATGTCTGATTTCATGGTCCTACCATAGTAGGAGTCTGTATTGATGTCCATGGCCCATGTTACCACAGGGGGCCAAAGGAACATTGAAATCCAAGGGCTCTGTTGAACCAGACCCACTGGTCCTGTTATAGGTGGCTTGGTCCCCCATGGACACTGCAGCAGAAAAATTGGTCCCATCCCTCCCTGGAGAATTAGCTCCCTGCACTGGAGAAAAATGGTCCCACTCCTCACCAAGGGTGTAGAAAATCTTGCTCAGATGGCATGGATGTTCTACTTGCATGAAAGTGGTTGTACCAGCTGAACTACCACCCCAGACCCACATCCTTGGACTGGCCCACCCTAGCATCTTTGTCACCTGTGACCTGGTGGAGTATGTGAAGGAACTGATTCTGTAGATTGACAGCCACAGTATCCCCGTGATTTGGGGCAACAGCAGGATGTCTAGAAGGAGTTTCTGTGAGGGTCCAGTGATGATGGTGTGCCAGAGGCCAGAGGCCTTGAGCCAGACCAATGACTCATTGTAATGAACACTGAGGGTGGAGCTTATTGGACTAACGTGTATACTGCATGATTTTCTGCAGCTCCCGATGACACTAGGATGAA
Source organism: Microtus oregoni (assembly GCF_018167655.1). NCBI lineage: Eukaryota > Metazoa > Chordata > Mammalia > Rodentia > Cricetidae > Microtus > Microtus oregoni. The sequence continues at coordinate 29,718,348 of NW_024543067.1, read as the reverse complement.
CTAGGAAATACTGGAGAGATGGGAAAGGCAGAGGAGTTAGGTGGTTTTTTGTTTGTTTTGTTCTTAATTAATTTTGGGGGGACCATTCAGGGGTGAGGGGCAGATATGGAGGGACTAGGAGGTGAGTGGGATTAATATATATTTTGGGAAACTCCCAAAGAATCTATAAAGAGTTATGTTATACTAAAAAGAAATAATTACCTTTCTACATACACAAATGAAGAGAAAATAAATCTGAAATTATAAAATGTTGTACTCATAATAATATTACAATGTTAAAACCTTCATAAGAACACAGGCATCGCATATTGAGCTGACAACATCAAATATGTACTGGCTGAGCTAGTGTTTTATACATAAGATATTCCATGCCAGAAAGAAACTCATAGGCTAAGAGCTATTAATCTCCATTGTCATGGATATATAGATTGCTAGTTTTCAGCTTAATTAGCCAGTAACACATATTGTTTTTAATTTTGACATAGTCCATAAATATTACAAACTTAGCCAATTAATTTAATTCTATATTTGAACATAATTTAACACAATTAAAACCACATACTGAATGGCTGGGGCCAATGGGTAAAACCTTTAATTCCAACACTTTGAAAGGAGAAGCACATGGACCTCTATGAGTTTGAGGCCAGCCTGGTTTGTACAGGAGGTCACAGGCCAGCCAGAGCTACATAGTGAGACTTGATAGAGAACTTGCTGAACACTAGATAAAAAAAAAAATCAAGTCGCAGAAAGATGAAAAATAAGACAGAGTAGGTACAGAGAGGTCTCAGAAATTACATATGGAAAAATTACATGGACCTTTGTGTTATACTAAAGGAAATTAAGTAATAAAAATAGGAGGAATATATAACATTATGTAGAAAACAAACATCCAAAGAGTAGATTAAGCCCAATAATTCAATAAGTGTATTTAATTAGACTCATACCAGTCTCCTACTGAAAAGACAGAGCAAACCCAACACTCAGTGTCTACAAGTAATATGTACTAAGTACAAATTGGTGAAGACAGAAGAGTGGGAAAATAAAATTCATACAAATTTATAAAGAAAAGACTCAAATAACTAGAATTATTACTAAAGGCAGAGGTGAGATAGGCTAAGATACTGTGACTGTGTGTATAGGGAAGTACACACACGCACAAAGTCTGGACTCTCTAGACTAAGCAATGAAAAAATAAAATCTCAACAGTACATTTGTTATTGATCCTGAAGAGTGTCGGTTGCTAAAAAGGAAACCTGACAGATTTTGGAAGATGTCATCAATACAGTGCACAAAGTCAACCACTGGCACGCAGTTGCCTTGTGTTTGCACAAATTTTTCCCTCTCGAACACAGAGCACTCAATTTGACTGTGTGCTGAGCTGCAGAATCACAGCCTTCCTTTGCATTTCCCCCTCCAGCCACTGCTCTAGGGCCAATAAGCATGCCTCTGATATTCCTCACAGGCCTCATGCCATGGGGCTGCCCACAGCCCTATCATGTCCTTTGCCACCTTCGCGTAGCTCCCTTCAGCATGATGAGGGCCCTTGCTGATACTGTCAGCTCTTCGCCTTAGGAGTCCCCAGAGCCCTGGCTGCTGCTATGCTACAGATGTCCTGCCAAGAGCCACAGATACCTAGTAACAGTCCTAAATGAAGGCACAGATAAAACTAAGGGCAAAGAACTAAAACTTTAGTATGAATCTGTTCACAATGTTGAAAAATTTACAGAAGACAGGAGTAAGCATCTCAATGGACAGAGGATGGGTATTGCTGTTTGATGTCAAAGACACCAGAAGGAGTAAGTTTTTAAAATAGAATTCAAGAGTTAGAAATACTAGAGAATATTAAAAATAAAGTGAGGTAGAAATTTTAAATGAAGCTAAATAAAAAATTAGAGCCCATCATGATGGTGGATTCTTTTAATCCTAGCACTCAGAGGGCAGATAGAGGTGGATCTCTGTGAGATTAAGGCCAACCTGTTCTACAATGTGAGTTCCAGGACAGCTAGGGTAGTTAAACAAAGAAACCCTGTCTTGAAAAAACAGAACTAACTAACTAAATAATAAATAAAATTAGTGAAAAGCTACACCAGCAGAATGGATCAAAGAGAAGAGAGAAATCAGGAACTGAAGAAAATCAGCAGAGGTTAATACTCAATGAAGCCCTGGGGGATGACAGCCACTGCAAAGTGTTATACAGTGAAGCCCAGTGAACTCTTGAGAGCAGGGTCACTAGAATGCAACTTCAACTTTGAGATATTGCAGGTATGCACACCAAGTTTATACATCGGTTGAGTGAATGAAGCTCAGCCTGTGAGGGGACAGACTGGCCATCCCTCTAAATAGTTTCTCTGTGAATGTAGAATGTGGACTCAAAAAGGCATAGAATGCTCCTGTCTTTCTTGTTGCTTAATTTTCCCTTCTGAAATGGAGCTATCCTTTCCCTGTCTGTACTCAAATTGTATTTTGGAAGCACTTAGTTTGCTAACGCACAGTGTCATAGGAAGAAATAAATTTGCCCAGGGATACATCATGCCTTAGTCTCTATCATATATAATTTAGGTAACACTGTAGATTTTGATCTCTTGTGTTTATGAACTGTAGACAGAAACTCTGCTTTGGTTCCCAGCTGCCCAGACCTGAATAATCACACAAAACTTTATTAATTACAACACTGCTTGACCAATGGTTTGGGTATATTCCTACCTAACTCTCGTACCATAAATTAACCCGTTTCTACTAATATATGTACCACCACAAGGCTGTGACCTACTGGTAAGGTTCTGGTGTCTTTCTCCTTCAGTAGCTTCATGGCATCTCCTTGATTTTTCTACTCTTTCTCTCAGTATCTTAGTTTGGACTTCCTGCCTAGTTATATTTTGCCCTGCCATAGGCCAAAGCAGCTTCTCTATTAACCAATAGTAATAAAGCATATTCACAGCATACAGAGGGAATTTCCACATCAGTGAACTAATGAGTTAAGACTTTGAAATTGTTTAAATATAATTAATATTTTGTATGTGAACATGACATATTCAGGGGACCATCAATGCAATTTTAGGGCACAGATGTGTATTCCAAAACCTCAAGTGTTGGAAACTTAGTACCCAATTCCTGACTATTCTGAGAGTCTGGCCCATTAAGATACAAGTGAACTGCCCTCCTCAGGGGATTACCGCCTGAGAAACTTTTCACTACCACAGGAAAAGGGTGAGTTTTGCTCCCATTCCCTGTTATGTAGCATGCTTTCTTTATTATTTTGGCTCCTGAAGCAGAAAGCCCCTGTCAGGTACAGGCAATCCACCTTAGATATCCCTGTCCACAGGACTGTGAGAAATTTCCATCTGTAAGTTTCCTCTTCCACAGTTCAGCTATGCAACAACACAAAATGTTGTAGTACACATGTAAAATCTAGAACATTTCCCTGGCGCAAAGAGAAATTAGAACTTGGGCCTCCAGGGAGGGACGGGAAGAGTGCAGCCAAAAGTTGAGAACTCACAATAGCTCAGCTTTCAAATGTTTTCCAGATTTAAGAATGCACTGATGACTGCAAGGACTAACAGTACACTAGGCATTTGAAAGTTAGAGGGAGGGTTTTAAATGTTCACATCCTCTCAAAACTTCAAGTGTGGAAGGTAATGGTTGTACAGGTACCTCCATGTAGTCATTTCTATGCATTCAAACTTCAAACATCATGGTAATGTACCATAAATAGGTATAATTTACTCAATTAACAGTCAATAAATTTACATGAATTAAAAATCATATAAAGTGTGTTTCCAAAATACCATGAAACTAAGTTATGAAACAACAAGCAGAGAAATGTCAAAATAAATATAACTTAAGTGAATAAGTAACACTTTAGCAAATGGAATTCAAAGTTAAAATATTTAAATACTCTTTCACACACATATATCTAGAAATATATGTGTGTGCATATCCTGTACTGTATAAACGGGATATTAATATTCAGAACATGCATGTTATCTAAACTGCCAGAAAAGTTTAGGGACGTATTTAATAACTTAGAACTATATCTACAGAACATCCTATCTTTGACTTCTTTTTTTCTGATAGTTAATCATCTTCAACATAATTCATTTCCAGTTAGAGCCTGTCTTGGTATAAGTATGAAAAATAAAAAGTTGTCTGTCAATTAAGCCTATTTGAAAAATTAGATGAGATTATGTATATGAATTAGCAATAATGGGCATATTTTCAAATTAAAAGACTCATAAACTTAGGGACTAGAGTAGAGCTCAACTGACAGCGTACTTTCCCAGTATGGAGGAAGCCAAAGGTTCAATCCAAGCTCTTCATGAGACCAGGCATGCTGGTGGACACCCCAGTACTCAACTGGAGAATCAGAAGTTCAAAACCATCACAACATAAATTAAAACAAACAAAACAAAACACAAAACACCTTCAGTGATTAGAATATTTTATTACTTTTTAATGATTTTTAATGAATGAATAAAATATACTAATGATACAGTAAGTCTCAGTTAAGTAAGTTTATATATTACCATTAAACTTAAGATTTATTTTACTTAAAAATTATTTCTGAAGCTAATGTGTAGATTGAGCTCCACCTTGGACCTCCCTGTCATTCCAAACCCTGCCCAATCTGAGTAAGCCATTAAAATAATAGCTGCTCTTCCAGAGATGCTCAAGACCTTGACTACAGGGTATTTAAACAACTTCTTACAGAAAGGCCATGTGGTTTTCTGATTTCTTCTTTTCATCTTCTCTTAGTTGGTGGGAGGCCATTTAGGAGTGTTCACTTAATAACCCTGCACTTTTAATTTGTCCTGATCTGATTTATTGCATCTTCAGAGAGACTTGATATCAGGGTACAGAGCCTTTTAGTTAATACATTGGATATCATAAGCTATCTACAGAAAGCATATCTAGGGATTTCTTTTTTTAGAAATAGGTTTTGCTAACTTCAATCCTATTTAGTAGGCCCCTAAAGACCAATAGAAACATCATGACATATTAATGGCAGTGAGATAAAACCAGACAAAAATTATCTTTTAAATATTAGAGGTATTCAAATTTCCTGTATAGAACAAGGGTATGATGGTTACTCGCTTCCTCTCATGTAAATCTACTTTGCATGTGTGTTAGTACAGTGTTTAATGGAAGATAGGTGTGCAATCTAACTTTAAATGCTTTTTTTTTCTAAAATAAATAAGGATGCATGCTGAGACTCTGCAGTCTCCTCAACAATAATGTTCTTAAAAAAACTTAAATACTAACTGTAGTATGAAATATATGCAGTGTTTATGGAAATTCACTAAGTGATTCTTGGCAATAGATGCTAACCTTTATAAATAGATACAAAGTAGTTTTCCAAAGGTGTAGCTCATCTCTCTAGGTCTGTGAGAAGCAGAGAAGAAAGCAATAGGCTATAAATATTACTGATATTTGGATTTCCTGTACATTTTCTGTAAGCTAATGTGAACATGAATCCAAAAACACTTTAAAATACTAATCATGTGGGACAAAATATAATAAATAATTGAAAGCTCAAATTAAGAAAAACAAGAAAAAAGTCATAAACTTGGGATGCTGGAAAGGGAGGATCTTCAGTCCCTAGGCTACAGAATGACTCTTGTTTCCAAAGAACAGTAGCCACAAAGCATAAAATACAAATGAGGAAACGATGCAATCCCTCAGTCAAGCCAGCTTCTAGGTAGTTGTTAAAACAATTCACTGGTGCAGGCACTGATCCCATATATACATGTATACAAGCAAATATATATTTTTCCACATAAATGCAAAACCAGAACAGTTAGGAGGATTCTGCTTAAATTTGTGTTCCCAGATGCAACCCTAATCTGTACCTGTGGTCTCCCCTACAGCTGCCCATAACCCCCTCTTCTCTTGTTCCCATCTCTTATCTCACAATCAGCATTTACTAAATATGAGAATGTTTTTTTAGTAAAGAGGATAGGCTGACGACTGGAGCAAATATCCTATATTAGAGCTTGAATAATATAGGCAGCCTCATTTAACAGGACTTATGTTGTATATACACTTATCAGGCTTATTGTGAAAACAATATTGCTTTACATTTGTGAGATTCAAAATGAATATCACAAAAGTTACAAAAGTGCCTAACTGAGGGATACTAGTGATTTTCTTTAACAAAGAATGTAGTTGGAATTTTCCCTGAGCTGCCAACTAGCTCCCCAAAAATGACACAGAGATGTATTATTAATTTTGAATATTCGGCCTAGTTTAGGTTTGTCCCAGTAGTTCATTTAACTTGATTTAACCTATTTTCATTCATTTACATTTTGATTCAGGGTTGTTTTTTTTTTTGCCTTTCTTTCATTCTGTATGTTCCTGCTTTCCTACTTCCTCCGTGTCTGCCTGGCACCTGGTGTCTTCCTGGTACCTCCCTCTCTCCTTCTGTCTCCCTCTGTCTCTATCAAGCCTAGATTCCTCCTTCTATTAACTCTTTCTACCTGGAAGTAGTGCCTATACCTCCTTATTCACTACGGGTCATTCAGGTTTTTTTTTTTTTATTAGACCAACTAGGTACATTAGGCAAGCAAGGTAAACAAATGCAGCATAACTTTAAATAATAAAATTATTATTCCACAACACAAGACACCTCTTCACAAAGCATAATTTGAAACTCTATGAAAATATTTTCAATATTAGCTCTAGGTGCTTTAGAAATTTTATAAACTAGAAAAAAACATTTTTCCTGACCACCACAGAACATTCAATTAGAGATAAGAACAGTGTAGCCACACCTTGAAATACAAAATTAATTGAAATGGGAAGAAATTATATAGTAGGTGTATGTGAACACAATGATTCAATAATAATAAATTTCTAAGAGAAGACGTTTTAGTTCATAAAATGTTTACTTTATATTCTTAATAGATTTTTTAAAGATTTATTTATTATGTATACAGTATTTTTCAGTATTCTGTCTGTATTCTACCTTCATGCCAGAAGAGGACACCATATGTCATTACAGATGGTTGTGAGCCACCATGCGGTTGCTGGGAATTGAACTCAAGACCTTTGGAAGAGCGGACAGTGCTCTTAACCACCGAGCCATCTCTCCAGCCTTTCTTAATAGATTTTTGTGATACATGCCTGATAAGGGGTTTAGGGAATTAATAAATCTTTATTTATTAATTGATTATAAAATTGATCGAGTGAATGAGTAAAAATGTGGGTTGTTATGCTAAATAGCCTTTAAAATACAGATATTTCATTTATGAACAGTGTAGAAGAGCCCATCTAACTTGCTGGGGTTGAATCAGTCAGCTTTTTTTCAGTCAGATTTAGAAGCAGAACAGAGAAAGCACCTGATTCACCAGAGGCAACAAAATACCCAGGCCTGAAATGCTGGTTTGTCAACTGGACAGTTGAAACCAAACATGAAAATATATGTGACAAATTCCTTAGTGCAACTCTTACCAGAGCACTGATGCCATCATTCTAGGCTTCCCTTACCCACTATGTTTTTTAATACATAGGTTGATGTGAGAATTGAATCATTTTCATGATCATCATAGATTTTAAATGATAGTATAACCTGCAATACAGAGTCATTGAGTTGCCATGATTCTTCCACTCCAGACAGACACAGGTTAAGATCTTCCCTGGTAAGTCATCTCGTGGGCTACACAGATTATTAGAAATGGGTTAGATCAATATGTAAGAGCTAGCCAATAAGAGGCTGGAACTAATGGGCCAAGCAGTGTTTAAAAGAATACAGTGTCCATGTAATTATTTCGGGTAAAGCTAACTGGGTGGCAGGACTCAGCCCAGCCCGCCGCTCATATTACTACAGTAAGTTCTGATATTTGTATATTCAATCTTTCAATTTAGAAAAATGCCCTTTTCTATTTCTTTTAAACCACTGAATATGTTTTTAATGAAATATAATTCTAAAGTATTTAATGAAAAGTTTTTTACAGAGTACAAAAATACAGAGCTGGAAATGGCTGATAATATTTACTGAGACACTTGATGTCCTTAAGGTGGAGTTGGGTTTGATGGGAAGAGCACATCTAGTGCATAACAGAAAGGAGTAGAGAAAATGGTATCCTTGAAAATATGAGAGGGGGCTGGAGAGATGGCTCAGGGGGGGCTGGAGAGATGGCTCAGTGGTTAAGAGCATTGCCTGCTCTTCCAAAGGTCCTGAGTTCAATTCCCAGCAACCACATGGTGGCTCATAGCCATCTGTAATGAGGTCTGGTGCCCTCTTCTGGCCTGCAGACATACACACAGACAGAATATTGTATACATAATAAATAAATAAATATAAAAAAAAGAAAATATGAGAGACCAAAAAGTAATGGTGGGGAATGAACTCAAAGCCTTTCACTGAATCAAAGATACTTCATCAATTATTACAGAAGACAACAATATGGCTATGTTGTAAAGGTGTATGGGGGTATAGAGAAGGTGTACATACAAGTCTTAATTCTTAAATATGAGCAATATATTGACATCGTTTATGTTAAGCCTATTATGAAAATAAAATGTACCTGACTAGATATGGCTTAGATGCTAACATTCAAGACCCATGCTTAGTTCTCTACTAAACCCCACCTTGAATGGGATGTCAGCTTGAAAGAAACTGTCTGACTCTTAGTATAAAAACCCCAGTCTCTCTCAGTGACTAAGGCTAAATGCCATGCCCTGCCTCCTCCTGTTCCTAGCAGTTCTGGTAACAAGTACTTCTTGTGTAGGAGGATCTTCTGTTTGTGTGATGCTTTCATTGGTTAATTAAGAAAGAAACTGCTTTGGCATGATAGGACAGAACTTAGGTAGGTGGGGAAGACAGAACTGCATTCTGGGAGGAAGAAGCAGGGTCAGAGAGCCACCATGGAGATGCCAGGTCAGACATGCTGAATCTTTCCTGTAAGCCACAACCTCATGGTGATATACAGATTATAAGAAATGGGCTAAATCAAGATATGAGAGTTAGACAATAAGAGGCTAGAGATAATGGGCCAGGCAGTGATTTAAATGAATAGAGTTTCTATGTGAATATTTCAGGTGTAAGCTAGCTGGTCAGGACAGAACAAAGGGCCCCCAGCTCCAAGTAACATTTGGCTGCCCAACGTGGCCAACTAATTCCATGTAAAACCTGAGAGGGCTTTAAAAAGAATTCTAGACACAAATATAGAGTTTAACACAGCTTTTTGCTGTTTGCTGACAGGGTGCCGCAGAGAGAATTTTCCCACTCAGCAGCCTCAACAGGAAAAAAAAAGTGGTGGTTTTAAAATACCAGCTTTCTGGACTGTGCTGCCAGTGTGACCTCTAACTCTTTTGGGAGACAGAGCATTTGGGCAGGGTTTGTGATACCAACTAAACTCTCTTTGTGCCTGGAAGCAAGGCCCTGTGCTTGTCTCTCAGAGGTGCAAGCAGCTCTGCCATGATGGACTGGGCAGGGCAAGCCCCCAGTACCCATATTTGACCTAGGATTGTCACAGCTTAGATTCTTAAGAGCTTAGCATTTTAAAAGAACAAAGCAAAAGTGTTCCTGGATAGTAAAGAATTACAGATTCACAATAGGAGAGATTCAGAAATAAACAACTGCTAAATGGGTCACAGTGTTGGATGAGAGATAAGAAAAAGAATATAGAGAGTCATAAAATAAAGTTAATGTTTTAAAACAAAGTGGGAGAGTCTTTAAAGAAACAGAGTACAGATAGTTATAGATTAAAGGAAATAAAAACATAAGCCACATAAAAATGGAAAAATCACAGAGAGTCTGGATTCTGTATATTATTGTGTTTTCTTTTTTTTCTTTTTCTTTTTTTTTTTTTGATTGTGAAGGAGCTAAGTACAGAAACACATTTCATTGTATGGGATGCTAAGCTCTACCAGCATGTATATTATAAAGGTATTATCACTTCAGAATTTGAGTCTAAAGATATGATGCTTTGGAAAAGAGGTTCTTCTTTTGTTTTCACAGAAGATGAGAACCTGTGGATTGCCTCCAGGCAAATGTGATTTTTATAGACTATGCCCTCCTGAAAGGTTGCTGTGAACACCTTCAAAAACTTACTTTGTTCAACTGCTGACTGAGATAAACCTTGCATACAGGATACACCATGAAAGACCTGATTACCAGCACTGCCATACAGGATGAAACAGCTTGGAGAGAAAAAACTACACCCATATTCCCAAATATTTTGTTATATGTATTTCTGATCTTGATTAAGGTATTGTGATTGTGTAGTTCATTTTAAAATATAATGAACAATTAAGGAATATAGGTTGTTAATGGATAATCATGTTATTTAGATTTTCTAGATATACAGAGTTATATTTCAGTTAGATAGGCATTCTTCATATCTTCCAAAGACTACAGAATATGGCATTTTAAATGTTTTAATAACTTAGGGCTTTTCATGACAATGAGACACGGCTGCTCTTGGCAGCACCAATCTACCTCAAGAGAAAGATGGGAATCAAAGAGGCTCCTTATGGAGTTGATTAGCCATTTGGGTAAGAAACTGCTTTTGCCTGGACTGTTGCATAAACTGCACATGAAGAGCCTGCAGAGAGATGACTGCTGAACTTGCCAAAAGGTAAGATGATCCTTCAGGGTTTTTAATTCATAAAAGAGTCTTTGAGACATTCTACAGGACACAGAAGAAAGTGACTGAACTGTCTTTAAAGTTTCCTGCTTCATGGAAATGTCTGCTGGATACTATGGGCCTGTAGGCTAAAGATGGATACCCTAACTGTACAGAAAAACTTTGGGTGACTGTACAGGTAGCAGGATGTCTATGTCATTTCTAGAGTTTTGAAAGTTGCTTACTTCTTGTTTACTTAGGTAATATTATATCCTTCTAGAGTCTTTGCTGGAGTTGAAGAATAAATAGAGTTTTCCTTTGTTATGCTAAAAGATAAAATAGCTATAAATATTGTAACTGTAATTCTTGCTTGATAACTGTTTTGTTATATGTAATTTTACTGTGTTAAAGTTAAAGCCTTCCTTTTTGTTTAAACAGCAAAAAAGGAAATGGTGTAGGAGGCCTTTCTGTTTGTGTTTTGCTTTCATTGGTTAATTAATAAAGAAACTGCTTTGGCCTGGTAGGGCAGAACTTACATAGGCAGGGAAGATAGAACTGAATTCTGGGAGGAAAAATCAGAATGAGAGAGCTGCCATGGAGACACCAGGTCAGGCATGTTAAATCTTTCCCAGTAAGCCATGACCTCGTGGTGATATACAGATTATTAGAAATGGATTAAATCAAGATATGAGAGTTAGCCAATAAGAGACTAGAGATAATAGGCTAGGCAGTGATTTAAATGAATTGAGTTTCTGTGTGATTATTTTGGGTGTAAGATATCTGGGCGGGACAGGACAAAAGGCCAGTGCTCCATGTAGAATACATTTTGTGTGTCCTGTTTCCTCATTTGTTATCTTTCTTGTTTACAATCTAATGTGATGGAAGGTAGTATTACATCTTGTTCTCTGTTAGAGTTCCAATGTCTACTACAGGTTTTCATATCTTTGTGTGTAGCCTTTGGTGAATTATACTTCTAGAATCTTAAAATTATTTGCTTCAGATACTATTTCTAATCTTTTCAAATTAAAGTGCCAGAAAAAGGCTATACCTTCTCAGCTGGGTCATAGTCTGTGTTGGGTTGTCTGCCTGCATGGAGATGGATATTTTGCAATGTCATGGTAATGGGGATCAGAGGCATCTTACAAAAGAAATGGCAGGCACCTGACTTTTTCTGGGAAACAAATGTGCTAATTAACGTCCCTTTTTTGAATTCCTAACAGATGTGTTCAATGTTTTTAATGGTTGTTGCTATTACAGATTTCAATTTGAGAACTATACACTTAAGCTACACAAAAAAAGTCACACTTTTCAACTAGGTTGAAAATTCATGGTGGTTCACTCTCATGCTTGCATGTTGGTCCACATTTGTTATAGTTGGCTATATGTAATCCACTGACTGCGGGTTGGGCATGTCTAACTGAGTTCCAGAGGAACAGTTCACTTACAGGATCTTCACTCACTTTATTAGATGACTGGACTGAAATGGTGGATCTCAGCCTCATTATGCTTCCCTCAGACCTGTTCAAATTGGAGTATTTGTGTTACCAGTGTGGAACATTGACAGGAAGCATTTTACAATTGCAGTTAAGGTACTCAGGTATTCAGCCCAACCTTATTATGTCTTCCACATTGGCAAAAAAACCTAACTCTGTATAGCCCACCCCTGGTATTAAACTCAGATTAATCAGCCTTGGTGACATGTACCTACTCAGCCATCTCCCAGCTTCAGAGAGTCAACTGGAAATACAGATATTAATATCCTTGAAGTATGTGTTATGGTAGTAAGAAATGAAAATTCTATAAGTATGAATGAGTGCAATATTGTACCAATGCAAGTAATTAAATTTGTAAATAAGTCAGGCTTGCACTGTTCATAGGAGTGCTATCATGGGTGGGTTTACTCTACCAGGCTTCAATTTGTTCTGATTTGGTTCATAACTTCATTTTATAAAATATAGTTTGTTTGCAAAATGACTCAAAAAGGAGATTATTTCACCAAATCCTAATGGACTAAATCATCACAAAATCTTAGCAGATTAAACCATCATCAAAGTATTTCCTAAGTCTAATTGAGAGTGTTAAACAATGTTAATGATAAATGTCTAGAAGACAGCCTTCTTTAGTATTCCTTCACCACACAAATATCTTAACCTTTACTAATAGAGAATTGTTGGTGATTACACACTCTTCATTGATATTAGTGTATTGTTATGTTTATAATAATGAATTTGAATGTGATTAATATGTTGTATATTAATTTAGGTTATACACTTAAAGTATGATTGGACCTATTATTTAAGCTTGACCATATCATGTTCTTCATCTGCACTTGTACACAGTAATTGTAACTCTTTCTTTTTTTCTGAATAGCTGGGTTAATACATTTATGTTATTCATAGTTGTGCCATTCGTTATAAGCATTGAATTAGTGGTGGTTTTTGCAACATTAGTATTGAACTCAGAGACTCACATACATCCACTTATACAAACCTCATCAGTTAGCCAGAACTGTCTTAGTTAGGGTTTCTATTACTGTGGGAAGACACCATGCTCAAAGCAACTCTTACAAAAATTCAGAAGATCAGTCAATTATTTCCATGGTGGTATATGGCAGCATGCAGGCAGACATGGTCCTGGAGACAGGGCTGAGAATTCTACATCTTGATATGCAGGCAACTATAAGTGATCTGAAACAGTGGGCATGGCTTGAGCATACATGTGACTTCAAAGCCTGCCTCCCCAGTGACACACTTTCTCCAACAAGGCCACACCTCCTAAAAGTGCCACTCCCTTTAAAGGTGCATTTTCTTTCAAGTTATCTCACATTCTACTCCCTGGTTTCCAAATGTTGTAGCCATATCATAATGCAGTCATGCAGTCAGTGTATCTTCAAAAGTCTCCATAGTCTGCAACAGTATCAATATTATTTGAAAATCTAAAGTTCAAATCTCTTCTGAGATTAAGGCAGTCTCATAGCTATAATCCCCTGTAATATGAAAATAAAAAAGCAGAACTCACACTTATACATTTGCAAAGGCCATAAATTATCATTTCAAAACAATGGTGGAGGAGCATAGGAAAGAAATATTGGATCAAAGCAAGACTAAAAACCAGCTGGGCAAAAGTCCAAACTCTGCATCTCTTTCAGATGTTAAAATACTCCTCAGACTTGCCGAGGGCAACACACTTCTTTCTCTTGGGCTGGTTCCACTACCCATTAGCAGCTCTCCTTGGCAGGTATCCAATGGCTCTCTCATCCAACATCTTGGGATTACCAAAACAATCCAGGTTTCACCTTTCCAGCTTCATGTAATGGCTTCGCTAGACCTCCATTTAGGGACAACTATGACACATATCTGGCCTCAATGGATTCCCTTAGTCTCTGAGACAAATTCTATAACCCCTTTTTCTATACATGACTCTAAAGCCAGAACAATGTGGCCAAAGCTGCCAAGCTCTGCTTCTTCCTGAGTCTGGAACATGGGCCTTCCATCCAATTAAATCTTACCACTTTTCTGGTTCTGATTGTTTCCTTTACTGCCTAACTTTGGTTGTCCTAAAACTGGATTTGTAGACCATACTAGTCTCAAACTTGGATGCCTGCCAGACTCTGTCTTCCAATTACTTGAGTTAAAGGCATGTACCACCACACCCTGCCTTAAGCTTTTCTTTAATTCCTTTTTACAAGTTGAAAACGTAGTTTGTAAGGATCTTGCCCTGAGGTCACCATTCCTTTTATTCCATTTCTTAATATGTGTATCTTCTTGCATACAGGACTTACTTAGTTCCATTCTCCACCCAGTGCATCTTTTCTCCTCAAATTTTACATTTTCTGTTTTTCCTTCCTCAGGTTGCTCCTTTTCATTATGAGTCTTTATAAGAATGAACACCAGTAACCACACAACAGAGTCTATTTTAGGCTCTCTGGAGATTTCCTCTGCCAAAAGGATTAATCCAAATCTCCTTACTTTAGTTCCAGGGAGACTCTTTGGAAAGGGATAAAAAGTAGCCACATTCATCACCAAAATACCATTAGAATGATCTCTATACCCCATATTAAAATTCTTCTCTGTTACCTCCTGAGACAGCTCCCCACAGTTCCAAAATCTTTTAGCATCTCTGTCTTCCACACTCTTGCTAGTGTGGCCCATTAAGCAGTGCTTAAAGAATTACACTTCTTTCCCCACTCAAATTCCAAAAGTCTATGTTCCTCCGAACAGTACAATGGTCCAGTCTATCACAGCAATACTCCAGTCCCTGGTACTATATTCTGTCTCACTTAGGATTTTTATTTTTGTGAAGAGACACCATTTAGTATTCAGGCATCTGTACTGGCTGACAGGCTATGTACTCAGCTGTAGCCACTAAGAGCATCTCCTGTGAACATTCACTATGTTACCTTTCCCTTTTTAAAGAGCCTTGCCTCTCTCTCCCTCCTCCCCCCCCTCCTTTTCTGATGCTCCTGTCCCCAGAGTCTGGTCTTTCCTCTTCCCTGTCCCTTTTCCCAATTCACTTTCTTCCAGTAAAATCCCCTCCACGTGAGTTCTGTCACATGGCATCTTGCTGCTTGTTTTAAAATTACTTTGGTTCCCTGACAGGCAAAAGCTCTCCTGGCACCTTCGGGCAGTTTTGTTGTCTGAGGTTTCTGTCCTGCCTGTTTCCTGCAGTTGTTAAGTCCCAAAGAAATCACACAGAGGTCTACATTAATCATAAACTGGGTCATTAGCTCAAGCTCCTTATTAACTCTTATAACTTACATTAGCCCATTATCCTTTCTGTGTTAGCCACATGGCTCAGTACCTTTTCTAGCAGCATAGTCACATCTTGATTCTTCTGTGTCTGGACAGGACTGCAGAGGGGGCTTCCCTCTTCCCAGAATTCTCCTGTTCTCATTGACCCACCTCTACTTCCTGTCTGGTTGTCCTACCTATACTTCCTTCCTGACCACTGGCCAATCAGCATTTATTTAAAACATAATTAACAGAATATAGACAATTGTCCCACACCACAGTTTGAAGCTTGCATGAACCACATAGGAGAGCCTCATTTCTTCAAATTGCTGGTCCCTCCATCCAAAACTGGCATAATTAATGATACCCCCCACAACCCCACCTCTGGCTGTTTCCTAGAGTGAGCTTTTTGCCTTTGGCTTCCTTAAGTCCTGGTACCAGACAACCATGGCTCCTCTAGACTCAGAGCCCTTGGCCCCTACCCATTTTGTGATGACTCACTGGGTGGGCTATGCCTTTCTTGGACCCTTGGGTCCATTAGACTTCACCTTACAGTCCTCACTCCTTGAGTGAAGTCTCTCCAGGGTGGCTTGCTTTGATCTTGTTCTGTCTCATTTATGGGGAAAAAGCCTACCAAATATCTGCTTCCTGGCATTCTTCTTCTGTATTTTATGGGACCTTTGCAACATTATGTCAGTGATCCTAATAAATGGAAGGAGACATCACCCTTTCACCCTTTTACTCTTCTGCTTTCTCCCTAACCCAAAATACCTCTTATGTTAACTCTGCTGAGTGAGGCTTGTTTGCTTAGCAGCAGAGCTCACCAAAAGGTATCACTTCATGCTTGGACCCTACCCATCTGCTCCACCCTCAAAATATATGAGACCTCAAATCTGCTTCCACATGTGACACACTTCCTCCCACAAGGTCATACCTACTCCAAAAAAGCCACATCTCCCAATTGTGCTGCTTCTTTGGGGTCGGGATACTCTTACAAGCCACCATACAGACTTTATTAAATTTATTTTCTTATTTGTAATATAATCAATCATCATTATAATAAGCTGTAAACTGAATGCGTTTCATTTCTTCTAAAAAAAATCAAGCATTTCTTTTCCTTAAATCCAACCACCCTCTTTCCTTCTCTTTTTCTCCCTTCCATATTATTTGTATAATTTTAAGGAAAGTGGGGGATATCTGATGAGGTTTTCCTTATCTTCACATATTTCCATATAATGACTATAAATTCAGTGAACTGTGTGACTGTTCCTTCAAGCATTTCTCTAGACTACTAGAGTTCTTCTTAGGGAGGATCAAGATGGAATTTCCAAGCCTGCTTTGGTCTATCCTGGTGATGCTTCCAAATTGTTCCACAGCTCTAAGATCAGTTCTTTTCAAGTGGTTTTCATGTTATTAGTAGTCTTTACTAGGTTACTCTTTCCTGGGCCTTGCCTGGTTTCTCTCTGCTTTTGTTTTTAAATTCTCCTAACTTTACTGATGTGTGTAATCTGTCCGACAAACTGGTTGGTAAGTTCTCTTTCCATTTTATTTAATATTCTTAGAATGGATATATTTGGATCAAGAGAGTTTACACCAATGTTCCTGCACTCACTGCCTCACTTCCAGATCATTCTGGAGATTAAGGAGAAGGCCACTTTGCTTTGTCATCACCATCCTCTGAGTAGGCAGGGCTTGTGGCTTTTCTGTTCTTTGACAAGCTTCAGCTAGCCCATGTTACCTCCCATTGTACATTTCATGCCACCTCTGAGCCAATTTGTGTTTTATGGTACTTAATTTTTGTTATGTGGACTCCTGCTATCCTCCATTGAATGCATATTTATTTTTAAAAAGTGAAGCCAGATGTGACTTCATACTTCTTTAATTTATTGTACTGTCTGGTTTTGCGTGTCAACTTACACAAGCTAGAGTCACCAGAGGAAGGAGCCTTAGTTGAGTGAATGCCTCCATGAGATCCAGCTGTACGGTATTTTCTCAGTTAGCAATCAATGGTGAAGGGTCCAGGTCATGGTGGGTGGTGTCATCCTTGTGCTAGTAATCCTGGGTTCTATAAGAAGGTGAGCTGAACAAGTCATGAAAAGCAAGCCAGTAAGTAGCTCCCCTTCATGGCCACTGTGTCAGCCCCTGCCTCCAGTATTGTGCCTTGTTTGAGTTACGGTCCTGACTTCCTTCAGTAATGAACAGCAATGCTGAAATGTAAGTTGAATAAACCCTTTCCTCTTCAACTTGTTCTTTTGGTCATGGTGTTTTGTCATGTTAAAAACTCTAAGACAAATCCCATCAACCAAGAAGCTAAGGCAGGATGAGGATGAATTTGAGGTCTAGACAACACGATGAAACCTTGTCAACAAACTGATAATCAAGCAGTAGCAACAACAGCCTGATAGGCCATATGTCTAAATCAGGACTTCATAGATAGGCTCTCATCCTGAGGTATAGGCTAGCCTGGAACTTGCTGTATAGATCAAGATGGCCTTAAACTTGCTGGAATCCTCCTGTCTTTTATTTCTTGGTGATTAAATTATAAAAATGGATGCCATATTTAGCTTGAATCTATTTTCCTATGGAAAGGACAAGATGCCTACATTTTCAAAATATTCATTTTTATTCAGCTATGTTGGAATATTCAGATCTGGCTGTCACAGGCTAACTGGGCTCTGGTGGTGCCTTATTGCCCTGGCTGTTGTTGACTCTACACACGGGAATCTAGGCATCTCAGTTTGGGTGATTAAAGGTCTAGGTGATGATTTATGAGTTTGTCCTTGTTGAATAGGCAGTTTTATTCCTTGGTTTCTGTTTCTGTTTTGTTCATCTGGTCTGTGTGACCTGGATTTCCGGTAGTCAGCATGTTCTCTGGCATAGCAAGGAGTCTCAGTCCAAGTTACTGACAGAACTTCTGGTAGCTAGCTTGGCCTTTGACCCAACAGTGAGCTTTCTGCTCAAGTTTGGAGGTGGGACAGGGTGACTGGAAGGGAAGTAGGGACTGTGAAATAGTATGGGGGAAGTGAGAGAGTTGGGGAGATCCACAGGTAGGTTGCCCATCTGGCGTTCTGAGCACTGACATGGACTCATGAAGCAGTGACTTTCTGCTTGAGTTTACTTATCTGTTTTTCTGGCTGGTGTAGTATGCTGCAGGATGGGTCATGTACACCATCATAGCCCTCAGCAAGAGCACAGGCCAAAAACATCAATATGCCTCCAGAGCATCATGGGCGATGGACACCAATAGGATCCCTGTGGCACAGAGATCTCGGACATCAACATGACTTTAGATCATAGATATCTACATGGCTTTCAGTGGTAACATGGGCTACAGACATCAGTAGGGTTCCTGACTGCAGCAGTCATGGATATCAACATGGAATCAAGTGGTAGCATACACCACAGATACCTACATAGCCCTCAGAAGTGTTCTTTCTTTCTCCTCTGCCTCTGTGTTGAAGATTCATTTGTTGTTATGGCATTGGAAACTGCACTGTGTCATACAGTATATACTGTGCCCCAAACAGCTTTACATGCAAAATTTCCTTGCAATAACTTGCTGGTCTTATTCAGAGTTTCTAGTTTGTGATGCACCATGACCACTGAACCATTCCAAGGACTTATTTTGGATATTCTACTGTTGTTCAGAGTCAAGGTGATCTTGTGGCTAGGCAAGGCAACTGGAGGCAAGTTCCTAGTTGTTCCAGACTGCTGCATACCTCCACACCCTGATGTCAGCCTCCCTGAAGCTTGCTGGAATTCATCTTTGTGTTTGTAGCCTGCAGGAAGCAACATCACTCTACGCTCTCTACCTCCATGCAGGATAAGCAGCATCCAAAGCAACTCCGAGCTAGGGGCTGGCCAGCCAGCCTAGGGTCATGTCTAGTCAGTGATGACAGGACTGGCCTCTGCATGATCACCAGCAGCTCATAGATATTAGGATGGACAGACTCAAAGAGCTGGATCTGGACCTGAATGAATGTAGAGTTAGTCAGCCTTGGCCTGCCGCCACCCACAAGTAGCTTCTGTTGCCTGATGTTGAATAAGCTGAATTCTGAATTCATTAACTATTCTAAAAAAGTCATGAGTAATTTTAGAACATTCACCTCTTATAAGCTGTTGTATTGCATATAACTTCATACGAACTTTACTCGTAAGTAATCTAGCTTATATTTTTTTTTTAGAGGAATCATGAGGCTATTTAGTATTTTGGAAGGGTTAAATAGCACAACACATTTTAAAAGTTCTTGAGATTTAATTACATTTACCTTGTCTTTTTCTCTCTCCAAATCCCCCTAGAAAACTCCTTCCCAATCCCTCCAGATGTGTGGTCTCTTCATTCAGTAATTGTTATTGCGTGCATATGTAGACATACATATATATGAATATAACCTTTTCCCACACTGAAGGCTCATGGAGCATCACAAAAGTGTAGAAAGATTGTAATAGCCATACGATTGGGGTGTTTGTGTCTCCTAGAATTCTCAGAAGCTGTACTCGTAAAGCCTCACCAACGTGACTGCCCAAATGCGAAGTGAACAAACATGACATCAATGGACATGCCAAAGTGGACTGGGAAAAACTCACAAGGCTTCCACCCTACACAAAAAAACTAGGCAAGTGAGGAAAATTAGCAGTTGCAGCAGTACTATGGGACTATCTTTCCATATGCTGTGAATATGTGTTGCTCTCTTTGGTTGATAATAAAAACTGCATTGGCCTATAGCAAGACAAAATAAAGTCAGGTAGGAAAGCAAACAGAGACACCGGGAGGAAGAAAGACAGAATGAGGGAGAGATGCAGGCCAACCTTTAGAGGAACAAGACATGATAGAGCATAGGCAAAGCCCCAAGTCTCATGGCCAAATGTAGATGAATAAAAATGGGTTTATTTAAATGTAATAAGCCTGAGCTATAGGCCAAATATTTTCTAATTAGTAGTAAGCATCTGGGTGATTATTTAAAGGTGGTTACAGAATGGGGTAAGAGAGAGAAATCTCCATTTATAAAACATACCAGTTGGTTATCCAGTGCCAAATGGGTAGCCCTGAAAACAAACATAAAATTAACAATACATTTTAAAATATTTTACTCCTAAGGTCAGCTGACTTTTTAAAATGAGAATCGGTTTTTCAATGTGTAGAAATCTATGTGTTTACATGAGCTGTGGTTAAACTGACCCTGAATTGTGATTTGCTCATTTATTTTTTTGAATGATGTTTTCTTTAGTGGTTCAAGGCTTCCTGTCTTGTCTTTAACATAATTACAGTCTATAATAATCAGTATTATACTAGATTTTTCAAAAATTTTCTTTTGCCTGATTTACCTTCCTTCCCTTTCAATTTACGTCATTTTAGTCTGTAATAATCATTCATGAAGTTGTGGATGTGTGTATTGTAGTTTTTGGTAGGCTCAATAATGTTCCTAGATGATGATCATACAATTAAAGTATGTCCTTGCTGTACTGATAACAGGATCTATGCACAGTGACTTTAGAACTGGACTCTGGATGAATGAGACTTTGGCAGAGGATATCACTCCATGCTCAAGTCTGATACTAGAGATTGTAAGATGAACCTGATTGTGGAGAGAAAGCTCCTGTCTATTCTTAGGTACTGTGATGAGCACATTCTCTTGGTTTCTAGATTACACTGTCAAGAGATGCTGCTGCCAGCTCATCAGTGTTACTCAGAGGAGGCTGTCAGACCCAGAAATCTCCAGATGCAGTGTGGAAGCCAGTACCTTCAAGAAAATTCTTTTTGTAGGACGAAAGTCTAACACAAATGCTTCATCAGTACAAATTCACAGGAACAGACCAAATAAAATTGATCCTTTAAGCCAGGCTCTGTTTAGAGGGTGTTTGAAATAATGTGAGCAGAATTATTAGCATACTGAATTGACAACTGTTTTTTTCTTTTAAATAACAAAATTCTGATATGTATACAGTGGCAATTTTTACTGGGTTTATTTTTTTCCAGGAAGGATCCATGTGATATATATAAGTTTGGTCTATACTGCAGTCATGTTGAGAGATGGAGGTACTCTTGAAGGGTGCCTAGAAGATGTCTTACTTAATTAAGGGCATCTCTTTCAGAAAATGTTAAGGATGGAGTCATGTTCTGGATTCATGGAGAACTGACAGCTAAAAAAGAAAAGACCAACTGGTGTCCTTTATAAAAAAAGGGATTTGCCTTCATGAGTGAGTGAGGGGAGAGGTCTTGATTAAAGGATAGGGATTAGGACAGGAGGGTTCAGGTTGGGGAGGATGGAAGGTAGATTACAGGAAAGACAACTGGAATCAGGGATATCTGTGGGATGAGCTAGAAACCTAGTGTAATGATAACTCCCAGGAGTCTATGAGTGTCACCCTAGTTAAGACTCCTAGAAATGGTGCATACAAACTGAGCTGGCCATATCCCGTAACCAGGGAAGACTTTCAGTCAAAGGATTAGGACCCCAACCCAGCCACTTACAAATTGTCCTACCTACAATATATGCTGGAACAAAGGTGGCACAGAAATAATGGGAGTTTTCAACCATGAGAGGGAATTCACTCCTGACATTGCCTGGTGGAACAGAACCCAGAGGCCAGATAGCCCAGCAACCTAGAATAGAACCAAACATGACTGGCATAAAAGAAAAAAAAATGTCAATGAAATGATTCCTAATGATATTCTGCTATACTCGTAGATTGTTGCCTAGCCCAGTGGGCATCAGAGAGGCTTCACCCAGCAACTGATGGAAACAGATGGGAGACAAACAGCTAAGCACTAGGTGAATCTTGGGAAATCCTGTGGAAGAGGGAGTTGAGGGATTATGGAAGTCAGAGGTGCCAAGGACACCATGTGGAAAACCCAGATAGTCAACCGACCTAGGACTATGGTGTTCTCAGAGACTAAACTGACAACCAGAGAACTCGCATGGGACTGGCTTGAGCCTTTTGCGCTGTATTGTATAGTGATATTTTGTTTATACTCTAACAAATAAAGCTTGCCAGGCAGTGGTAGCACACAACTTTAATCCCAGCAGCCACACTAGTTACCCACAGAGCCCAGGTGATGGTGGTGCATGCTTTTAACACCAGCACTAAAGAGGAATGTAGGGTGTCATGAGACAGAAGATCTCTTGTTTTAGTCTGAATATTTCATCGAGGTGAGAACTCTCTAGTGGTTGGCTGCTTTGCTTCTCTGATGTTCATCTGTTAGATCATAAACGAAATACACCTATATTGTTGCACTTGTATGACTTAATCTTCCTGTGGGACTCTTGTCAGAGGTATCAGGTGCTGTCTCTGACTCAGTTGCCTGCTCCTGGTTCTCTTTCATCCTGCTGGATTGCCTCACTCAGCCTTAATAGGAGAGGAGGTGCCTAGTTCTGTTGCAACTTGATATGTCATGGATGACTGATATGAATGAAAGGCCTGCACTTCTCAGAAGGGAAGCGAGAAGGAGTGGATGTGGGGAGGGAGAAATTTGGGGAGAGAACCTGGGAGGAGAGGAAGCAGCAAGGGAAAACTGTGATTTTACTGGGAAAAAATAATGATTAAGTAATAAAATATAAGAAATAAATTCTTTGACAAGAAAGAATCATTAGAGTAATATCCTAAAGAAGCATTAATCTAGTCAACACATCCAATACTATCCATGCAAGATGAAATTTTGCAAGCATTGGTGCCATTGGTGACCTCACACTGGCTCTCTCATGGAGCAGAGTTTTCTGGAAGAACAAGAATGTCACAACTTACCCACTGGTCTGTCTACACCTACAGTACTATCAAAGGAACTTGTAGAAAGAAAACAAAATGAGGAAATAAACATGGACACAAACAATATCATACTTTGTTTCATGGAAAATACACATAGCAGGAGTTACAGAAATAAAGACTTAAGAGAAAAAAGAAAACAAATTAAAACTTGGGGGTCAATAAATTACTGAAAGATTCTCAAATTTTCTGAGGAATATTATTTTATATATTCATGAAGTTTTAAGGCCTGTGAGCAAAATAGATCACACATTATCTCATAACGAAAATACTGA
Source organism: Microtus oregoni (assembly GCF_018167655.1). NCBI lineage: Eukaryota > Metazoa > Chordata > Mammalia > Rodentia > Cricetidae > Microtus > Microtus oregoni. Next base: position 29,695,017 of record NW_024543067.1, on the reverse strand, counting down.
AAGCAATAGAGAGAAGAAAAACTGACCACACAGGGGAAACCAAATGGCATTATTAGCTTATTTTGCATCCTGAGTAGCAGAGATTAGCGGCAACAGGACAGCACCAAGGGACATGAAATAAAGGTCTGGGGTGCAGGTTTTACTCAAAATAATGGGGTTGTGAACCTGAGAAATGAGAGTCAAAGTTAAACCTGACATTACACACCTCTAAGCCTAGACTTTGGGGATGGAAGCAAGAGAATCAAGAATGCAAGGCCAGTCATGATGATATCAGACAAGGGCTCAAAGAACAAAACAAAAACAGAGAATAGAAAGTGCTTCCTAGAGTTCAAGGACCTGGAAGTGAATTTGCAGAACCTCTGAAGAAAGCTGACAGGACTCTGCACACTGTAACTCTAGCACTGGGTAGGGCATGGGAGAGCCTGTGACTCAGAGAACCTGCCTGATCACCCAGCCTCATATGTGAGCTTGGGTTTAGAAGGAGAGGGAAACACACATGATATCCTCCTCATCTGCCCCCCACCACAAAAAGAGATGAACAAAAACAGGGGATTGCACTTTAATTTCTCTCCTGAAGTTGGTCTAGAACCTAACACACATGAAATTTACCACAATGCTATTTCAAGTGCTGATTTCCAAACCACAACTGTGAAAATTCTAGATTCCAGGAAGCATTAGGAATTTCCCCTTTGATGTGCTCTGGAAGTAGTCCTGTAATAGTTGGATTCAGATTTTAGAAAGAAACACAAGGGTAAAGGGAAAGAGACAACTTAAGCGGAGCTGTGTGTCAAACCCTGCACCTTCTCCTTCCCTACTCCTGCAAGTCAAAATCAAGATGCAGAGCCCTTGAAGTTTCACTTGGATATGAGTAAAAATTATGGTAGACATAGTTGTGTAAGACTTAAGCAAATTGCTGCACATCATAACTGCCAGGTCAGTAATGCCCTGTTCCCTACCCTCCAGCTCGGGCATCATGTTTTACCAGCCCCTGTTCTGATGGCTCTGCCTCCAAACGTGTGCTGCTTTTTATTTAAAGTCAACATTTTTCATTCAGCTTTTAGATCTAACTTCAGTATAAGAAAACATTAGCTAATATTTCTCCCATTTACTTATTTGAAGTTCTGCTTTACTTTGTTGCCAAAGTGTCTTCTGTGTTGCCCAGGCTTACCTGGGACATGCATAAGCAAGTATGGCTTTACATTCATGAGTCGTGGAGATATCTCCTGAGTGTTGGCATTACAGACATGCATCACCATGTTCACCAACAAAATAGTTACAAAATGAGATTGTGCACGTAAATTATTAAATGGAGGAGTACAAATATGAAATTCAGGTGGAAATACAAAGAATAAGGAATGATAAAGCTTCTATGGAAATGCAAATGTATTCGTACCTGTAATAAATCTAATATTGACAAATCTCTCAGGCAATAAATAATAAGTTTTTGTATTGAATAATCAAATACCTTCTGTAATTGTTCTTGTACTCAATGTGAACAGGCTCTTTCTGTGGGTGTGTCTGCAAGTGTCTGGATGTGAATAAGCATCACCTTCTGTGATTCCTGGGGCTTGCTTCTAAATGCATGGGTATTTGTGAAGTGTGATGATAACAGGCAACATTTTATGCTATGTTGAGTAAGACTTTTATATAATAGGCATATTATGATATATTTATTTACTTCTGCTTGTTTGGAAGAATCAATGCACTATAGTGTGGTTTGCAAAGGTGGTAGTTATGGTACAGAAAGGCATTCCACGGAATGCAGCCAGGAAGCATGACTCTGTATGACTGAAGGTATGTGGAACAGATTTTGTCAACAACCTGAATTATCTGGGAAGGAGACATATCCTCAAGGGAGTCTCTCAGATCCTCTCCCCAACCAACTACTTGACAGCAGTATATGGAGATCCCGTCCAAAGAGATCCACACCACACTACTCCATTTGTTGTAACTTTGTAGTAATGGAAAGATCAATATATTTCCTTTCTCTGGTTTGCATTCTACTTCCTTTTTTGATTACATGACTACATGTATTTTGAAGACTAGACAAAGTCTTCATTATGTGGGATGTTTTTAAAAGGTTTTCCAAAATATCAGAAAAAATAAAGATATATCAATACATATATAAATACATGCATGCAGTTTTGCTTCCAAAGGACTTCAGTGTACATTATCTGACATGTGAAATATATTAGATCTCCCTCTTTTTCTCTCTGTCTCTGTCTCTTTCATACACACACTCACACACACACACACACACACACAACAGTACAGTCAGAAAGAATTATATTTTCTTCACAGGCAAGGAAGTCAAAATCTAGGAGTTATAAATAGCCACATTAACATGAAGTAGGGATTAAACAAAGATGGTGACATGATCCAAAGGGACAGCTCAGGATACAACTCTGTACTCTCATCAATGGTGGATTTAAAGAACATGTCATGTTCTTAAAATTATGATACTCTGCTTTCCCTACGCAATTCAGGGAAGAATCTAAAATAGTGAAGAAAAATTCAGTGAGCAAACTTCTCTGTAAACTCTCTCATCCCACAAACTGCACAGACTAATTTGATTGGCCAGGTCACATGTCAGCTGGACCTGTCAGTCCAGCAAATCACATAACTGATGCTTCTGCCTCTGACACCAATCATCCAAAATGACATCATATCAGCACAAGGAGGTCATGTTCAGCCTTAGGAAGGTCTTTTTCTACCTTAATATGTTCTGTACAGGTAACACAGGGTGACATGGGCCTCCACCTGTTTTCCCAGCAGGTTATCAGTCTGGTACAGAGTGACATGAACTTCCACATGGCCTCCTAGCAGGCTATCACTCTGATTTGCTGTTGTCTCAACTTTACTATTTACTCTACCTCAACTATACTCAGGTTTGTTGCTATCTCAACAATGATATCAACAGAGCCTATCACTTTATAAACAGGAAACTGAATGGAAATTAGAAACCAGTACCTTCTTATTTGCCTGCACTTCCTTATTGAGCAGTAAGCAAAATACTGCTTACTCTCCCTAAGTAGTCTTTCTGTGCATAGATGTTCGCTCTTCACAGCAAAAAAAGACAAAAAAAAAAAGAGTAATAAGGTTCAGCAATTCCAATTATATAATTACGTATTTTATTTGACTTCATTAGTTTAGAGACATTTGAGTGAAAGCAAGTGAAGCTTTGATAAGAATTTTTCTCTCCCAAAGCTAAGGAAGCAAGCATAATGACATAGGACATCTGTGTACTTTTCCATGGATCGCCTTTTCTGTTTGTGATTTGTACATGGCCTTCCATATCCTCTCAGTAAGAGAGCCACTATACTCCTAACAGATGCTGCAATTCAATATGTTCAGTCAGCATGAGGCCCTTTTAAAGGCTGTGCACACAATGTATGGGATTGTTATTGTCCAGAAAAGGAGTCCAGTACACAGGAGGTAACAGTAATTCTCTCACCATGTCTTTGCTGCAGTTTAATGTTCAACAAGAGGATAAAGGAGGACAAAATATCTCAGATAACTAAAGTTACCAAGAACTTCTTGACTGGCCTAGGCTTTATTGATCCTATCTGTGGCCTGGGCCTAAAACAAAGTGACAGGAGCATTGTTGGCCAAAAATAAACTTTTAAAGATGTATTTTTATTTTATTTCCCTGTCTGCATGTTTCTTTTTTCATACAAGTTCAGTTGTCTGTGGTTGCCAGAAGAAAGGGTTGCTTCTCCTAGAACTGGAATTACAGGCCACTGTGAGCTGGTAATGTAGGTGCTGTGACCTCAGATCCTTGGCAAGATCACTCCAAGCTTGTGACTACTGAATCATGTTTCTGGCCATGCAGGCATCCATGAGTCTTTTCAGCATTCAGGAGCACTGTGAGGAACAATGGGATCCTGTCTCTGCCTAGTCACCTGTAGTACTATCATTTTTGAACATCAAACAATTCTGTTTCTTATAAAGGAGACATGCTAAAAACAGACTGGACAAAGGTTGGAGTTGATCTGTGAGAACTTTCATCTCCTATGCAGGAAGATAAAGAGAAGAAACAAGAGAAGAAATGGTGGGAACAGTTAGAGTTGGGGTTCAGATTAGGGTTAGAGTTAGGATTAGAGTTAAGGTTAGGGTTAGGGTTTAGTTTGAGCACTAAAGGTTTAGGGGTTTGGTTAGGGTTAGGGTTAAGTTATGGTTAGGTTAGGGTTAGGTATAGGGTTAAGTTAGGGTTAGGATTAGGGTTAGGTTTAGGTTTAGGGTTAGTGTTAGGGACAGGGCTAGGGTTTTGTGAGAGCACTAAAGTGTTAGGCTGAGGCTTAGTGTTAGTTTTCGGGTTAGCATTTAGTGGGAGTTTTAAAGGGTTTAGGTTAAGGCTAGGGTTTAAAGTGAATATTAAAGATCATAAAATCAGATGAGACAAATCATTATAAAGATTTCCACATGAGTGGCTTGGAGTAAATCTGCCCTTCCCATGTGTTGTTTTCCCATTGTTCTCCTAGTCTCCTGCCGGACATCTGAGCTTTGTGACCTGTGATTGTTGTTACACTATGTCTGCTATCTCCCCTCAACAATTACAGATTGTAACCCTCCTGGACCATATGTCCAAGTAAACCCTGTCCTCTCAATGTTACCTTTGCTGTGTTTTACCACACTGATAGAAAAGCAAACCAAGCAGAAGTTTCTGCCAGTGAGTGTGTTGCTGCCGCTCTTACAGTTCTGCCTGCTGACGTTTACCTGTTTGTTTCTTTATTTGTTTGTTTTGAGGAAAGTGGAAATCTGAGATTTTGGATTAGAAAATTTGTTGAACATTCCAAGTGTAACCTACTGGGCCATCGTAATTGGAGCATCACTTGTATCTTCCAGAAAATAGCACCTTTGTCTACTGTATCAATGCAGGAAGATCCAGCCACTTTGGACTTGGTGACTCACATGCACAAAAAACAAATCCAGCCATATTCTAGATTTTCCTTTCTCAGTAAAATATCAAGGAGTCTAATGGTGTAGACCATGCAGAGATATCTCTTCTCCTGTAAAGGATAACGAGTTCTGCCTGGTTTCTCCTACTACCAGGAAAGAATCACAACTGGTAGTGAGCCGTTTTGGATTCTAGAGGCAACACATCCACATTCCTCATAAAGAAAGCAACTTAAAAACTGCTAGCTTTGAATGGGGACTAGAACATGTGACAGATCATCAACAGGTGCAGGTTGCTCTACCACTTGGGTCATTTGACCCAACAGACCCACTGGTTAATTTGTTTTATTGCAGCAATAGAGAAATCAAATAGAGGAACCTGTTACCAAGACCACGTTAGATAAAAAATTCTGAAGAAGTATCTTCAAATAGGAAAGAGCAAAAGAAATCCAATACCTCATACCACTGACAAAATGAAACCCTTCAAGTAATGTAGTTTGAATGGAAAACAATGCCCCAGAAACTCATGTGTTTGGATATTTGGTCCCCAGCAGGTGGTGCTGTTTTGAGAACATGGAATTTTTGTAAGGTGGATCTTAGCTGGAAGAAATATGTCACTAGAGAAAAGGCCATGAGGCTTGTAGTCCCATGATCTTTCTGGTCTGTTCTCTTTCCTGGTCTACTGAGGAGTGATCCAACAGTCACCATATGCTCCTCCAGCCACAGAAATACCTGCTGCCATGCCCTCCACACCATGAAGGACTATATGTGCTCAAACCATGAGCCGAAATACACTTCTCTTCCTTAAGCCCCTGCAGCAAGCTATGTTAGCATGCTGAAAAAGAAAAAAAACATTCTACAGATTGTTTTATTTGCAAAATACTTGACTTACAACATCATTTTTTCATCTTTTTATATAAAGAAAGTGAGGAGGAAGGGACTGAATTTTGTTTATCCTAGGTTATAGTTTCAACTCAATTTCAAATCTTTCCTTGAGAAATGAGAAAGGTTATTACTTGGAGCAGTCTGCTCAGATGACAGAATAAAACATATTCAGGAACAGACAAGCATATATTTACCATTTATTACTTAACCAACACACTCACAGACACAGAAACAAACATTTTGATTACATACATGTAGTAGCCATCAGAGAAGGCTCAGCCAACCACAGACAATCTATTTCTGGACCTCAGTACAGTTTTCTGTGTCACATTTATGGCTATCAATATATAATACATAGTATCATGTTCATTTGGGAGAGAAGGTTACCAGAAAATAGCTTTGGTACAGAATGTGCTTGATTTTAGAGTGGCAATGAAAGTTAGTTAGCAACTGGCAAAACGGATTTTTTTCAATTTTCTCTTTTAATATTCCTCAGCTTCACAACCAACAAGGAACACACTACCTACCATGGGAGGTAATCAAATAAATTTACCTGAGGAAGAATAGAATGAAGGAAAACTGTGTGCACAAGACAAAAAGGAGCCCTGCACTCAGGCGTCTGGTTAAAGCTCATTGTCAGCTGCAAATCAAAGATTGTAACAAAATTAATAACTGCCTGATGCTTTCTCATTTTCTAGGAGCAGCCAGTAGTTTCTACAACTCTCAACAGAAACCGCATTAACAGGAAAAGACATGCCCTAACTGTCTTGGGCAACAAGTGGCTCCTGATTTTAATTTACCAGGTTATAACCCTGCCCAATGCATCTCTATAGCAAACATCTCACTTAACCAAAAGAAAATGCAAAGCGACTCGCTTTGCAGCACTTGGGAATGCAACTTGAGAGTCATTAGAATGTGATATATTGCTGATGCAAAGAAACCCAATTTCTGATTCTTGCTTAAGAAGTCTGCACCCATATATAAATGTCTTCTCTTTCTCTAGTTTGTTCCTGCTCTGAGTCCTGTAATTGACAATCCATTTTAAAAATGTCTCCCAACAGTGGACTCTTCTTTGGGAAGCCCATAGTCATGCTAGCAGGCTTGCTTTCTCTCTAAGCAGCCTTCATTCTGTTCTGAACAACCCCCGCCTCCCATACCAGCATGGCTTGTACTGTGATGTTTTTCTCTGTTCAAGCCAAGAATCATATGTTTTCCAGCACCACGATCCCTAAAAGTTGGTGGAAACTTCCCAGGATGCAGCTGGTGGCAGTGTAATGTGGCAATGGGTCTATGCTTCTGTTGCTGTTAATGTAAGCATTGTAAGATTCACTGAATAAAGCATAATGTGCAGCACGAATTGCTCGTGTCTTTGAGCATACACCTTTAAAAAATTTAAAATATACTCATATTATTTCCCCCTTTTTTTTTATCCTCCCACCCAATCCTCCCATACGAAACCCCTTTGATTATGGTCAAATTGTGATCACTTTTTCTTTTATTTGTGCATATATGAACAAACTGCTTTGGCCATATAATGTTACCTGTATGCATAGCAAGTGTTCTGTCCTGAAATCTTTGTTGTTGGTGATTTTTAAGAGTCATTAAGACCTAATGAAGAGGGCTAGAGAGATGACCAATCAATTAAGATCACTGAATGCTCCTACATAGTACTTAGGTTCAATTTCAAGCAACTACAGTGGATCACAACCATCTGCAATTCCAGTTCCGGAGGATCTGATGGTCTTTTCTAGCCTCAGCCTATACCAGGAACAAATAGAATGCAGATAAAAAACTCACACAAACACAATAAAAATTAAAAATATTAAAAGCAAAGAGTCAAAGATGGTGTAAAAGAACATTCTATGAAGGAGTTCAAAGGAAGTAACTACGAAATGTTAGAAATATGGAAAATATAGATGGTATCTGAGTAATATGAAACATGGGTAGGTTCCTTGTCAGCAGTTGTAGTAATAAGAGCGGCGGGGCTGCATCCCCAGCATCCTGGCTGCCTGGCTAGCTTATGCCCCGAAATAATTACACACAAACTGTATTCATTTAAACACTGCTTGGTCCATTTCTATCTAGCCTCTTCTAGGCTAATTCTCACATATTAATTTAGCCCATTTCTAGTGTAGCCCACGAGGTGGCTTACCAAGGAGATTCTAGCCTACGTCCATCCTGGGTCGAAGCTGAATCACGTCTGCCCAGGAGAGGAGAGGATGGTGTCTCTGAGCTCACTTCCTCTTCCTCCCAGCATTCTGTTCTGTTTATTCCACCCACCTATGTTCTAAGCTATGAGCCCACGCAGTTTGTTTATTACTTAGCCAATGAAATCAACAGATTGATATATGACACTCCCACATCAAGCAGTAAAGCCCTCAATGCCTGAGTTGGGAGGGATAGATAGCCAGTATAACTTAGTAGGAAGCTCAGGCCTTTGTGTCTAGGATTTGAGAGTGATTTCCCTGAGTGTATTCATGATGCTTTATGAGTTTATATATGAAGTTGAATCTTTTCTCCTAAGTGTTGGCTTAAACATTCTATTCATTCACTATTATGTGAGATGGGTCATACCTTCTAGGTAGCATGTGATTTCTCTGTTTTGAAGACAATCCTTCATGGTATTTATTTCAAGTAAAAGCTTTAGCGAACGTTGGGTATGCCAACTAAAACACCCATATCACATACCTTGGTTAGTTTTACCATCCATATATTAAGAAATGTTGTAACACACCACACACTTGTGGAATATTCAACTGTGTAAAGATGTGCTACATTTGTGTTTGCTGCAGAATATCACTTTAACTGTGTAAAGGTGTGTTACATTTATTTCTGCTGCATTTGTTTACTGATGTAAGGACATGTGTTTAAATATGTAAATATTTGTTGCATTTGCTTCACCTTGCCTCCTTAAGGCAACTGATTGGTCTATTAAAGAGCTGAATGGTCAATAGCTAGGTAGAGAAAGGATAGGTGGGGCTGGCAGGCAGAAAGAATAAGGAGGAGAAGAAATAGGCTCCAGAAAAGAACAAGAAAAAGAAAAAGGCCAGGCAGCCACCATTAAGTAATGCCAAGCAATAAACGTAAGAGATACAGAAAAAAGGTAAAAAGCCCAGAGGCAAAATGTAGATCAAGAGAAACAGGTTAAGTTATAAATTCTTACCAGGAACAAAGCTAAACTAGGCTGTGCATTCAAAACTAACAGCAAGTCTTCATGTCATGAATTGAGAGCTGATTGGTGGCCAAAAAGAAAAAGCCTGGTACTCACAGTCATAATCTTTCTGGAAGAGTTTGCTGTGACAGTAAAGGTATACATATTCTGAAGAAAAATGAGAAGCTTATGGTATTAATTTGAATGTCCAAATCTAAAAGTCACCTTTTCACTTTTCTGTTGATCACCATTTGTGTGTAGCTCATGAAAGCAACCAGGAGGTGTTATGCCTTTCAGAAGGTTCAATTAATGCTTCACAGTGATATAGAAGACAAAAAAAAATCAATTTTCATTATGCAGTCATCTCCAAGTATTGGACTAATAACAATGATTAAAGATCCTGGTCTGTATTCTTCTTTTCAAAGAAAGACTTGGTATTCACAGTTTGATGAATAGTTTTTCCATTTCCTTACTGACAGTCTTTACTGTAACCCTTACTTTCTGGAAAAACCAAGAAATATGCACACTTCCATTATGTTCAGAGAATCCATTTACAATTTCATCAGTCAGGAAATGACTCACCTTGGTATTGGAGAGAAGGCACAGCATTTAAGAGCACTGGCTTCTCATTCAGAGGTCCTGAGTTCAATTCCCAGCACTATCCTGGTGTTAACAACCATTTATAAACTTCACCTAGAGCTAGCAATTCAATGACACAAACCCTATCCCTAATCTAGAAGCTATTTCTAATTGGTAACCACTTGCAAATGAAAGTTTAGCTTTCTCCAAGGGAGTTTGTTTAGAGAAACAAACCACTCCTAAGTGCAGAGTGAATACCTACCAGTAGATGGTCAGTACAAAATGGACTCAATGATTTATCTGGAAGATCCTTGTCTCATAATGTAATGTCAGGGCTTTTAACCTTTCTTTTTCTTTGATTTTTTTAAAATATTTCTCATTTATTATTGCTAAATTTATTTATGTTAGTTTTTATCCATTTAACTTTTAGGTACTTTCTATATACATTATGAATTCTGGTTTTGTGGGTTTATGGGATCCTTCAGTTTGGCTAATTTTTGCTCATGTCTAAAGCGTCTTCCTGACTCTAAAGTGAAAAGATTTGGGTTAATTCCATTGGCAGAAGAAATTTCTAAGCAGCCTAGTATACACTTTGTCCTGTGGTTATTAGTGTTAGTTCTAATGAAGATATATAATGAAAAGGAGCAAGCTGAGAAAGGAAATATAGAAAATGTACAATTTGAGAGGAAAGGAGTAATAGAAAGTGGAATGAAGCTAAATCCTGTATTAAAGGAGTTAAACAGAATAAGAAATGAAATAAAGAGAGTGATAACCTCAGAGCAAGATGCCACCCAGCTAAGTTTCTAACTTTAGAAAAATAATTCAAGAAAATCTTAGAGCTAGGTGTGGTGGACCACAGCTTTAATGCCAGCATTTAGAAGGCAGAAGTTGGTAGATCTGAGTTTGAGTTTAGACTGGCATGAAACTGTAACCTTCTCCAATTAAGTGTCTTCCTTTATAAAAGTTTTCATGGTCTTGGTGTCTCTTAATGGCAATACAAAACCCTAACTATGACATCCATAATTGGGGAGTTTAGATGAAGAATGAATGTGTAAGTTAAAAAATACTGTGTAGCCAAGCAAAACCCCAGTCCCTATTCTGACACAGAAAAGGTGTTGCAGAGGGCAGTCTTTCACAGATCCCTTTAAGATGTCTCATATTCAAATTTTCTTAACAGAAGGGAAAGCAGAATAGTTTTTTTGTTCAGTACAAAGCATTTGTTTTGATCTATAATTTCTTGATGTGGGATTCTTTTATGTATGCTATGAATATGTTTTATTACCATTCGTTAATAAGAAAACTACTTCAGCCTACGGCAGGGAAGAATATAGCCAGGCTGAAAGAGATATACATAGAGAGTAGGTGGAGTCAGATTGATGCCATGAAGCTGCCAAAGGAAACAGATGCTGGATACTTACCAGTAAGCCACAGCCTTGTGTCAATACACAGATTAATAGAAATTGGTTAATTTAAGATATAGATGTTAGTTAGTAAGAAGCCTGAGTTAATAGGCCAAACAGTGTTATAATTAGGGGATTTTATGTGTGATTTTTTTTTTGATTGGGGAGCTGGAAAACGAATGAGCAGTCTTCTACTACAAAATGGTGTGCCAACATGGATCAACTATATCCACACAAACCCGAGAGAGCTTGAGAAGGAATTCTAGACATCAAAGAACAGAGTTAAGCCTGACTTCTTGTTAGCCATAGTTTATTAAGTTGGGTTCTCTTTGTGAGTACAAGCAGAGATGCAGCTTCTTTAAGAAATGACAGCTTCTTTGTTTGTGCTGGTATGATGAACCCTGGCTCTTCTGGGAGGTCCTGCACTTAAATGAGGTTTGTGAGCAGAGTGCTACTAGTGGTAAGCATGGCTCACAGAGGCAGTGAACATGCGTCCACCATGTTGAACTGGAGTGAACAGACAGGGCTGCAGAGTTGATCCTAGCCATACCCACATAGTATTTTTTACTTTTTTTTTTTTTAAAAAGTGCAGAAACACATCTTGATCCAATACTGAGGGGACCTAAGAGGTAAACGAGTCAACAGCCACAGGGTGGGACAGCACACCCCAATCTCTAGAACCTCATTAGTGGGACAAAACCCAGGGGCCCTTCCCAAGCTCCCTCAGCTTTTCTATCTGGACAGCAGGGAGTTTTCCTGCAGCTAGGGTACCACCCAACCAACACTGCTCCAAACGTACTGGTTCACTTGCAAGCTGCCTGGAACCCTGAAACACATCTTGATCCAATACTGAGGGTACCTAAGAGGTGAGCCAAGAGCCACGGAACTGGACAGCCAGAAACCCACTCTCTAGGACCTCCACAGTGCGACAAAACCCAGGGGCCCTTCCCCACCTCCACTGGCTTTCTTGCCAGCCTGCAGGAAGTTTTCCTGCAGCTAGGCTACCTACCCTTCTCCCAAACTCTCCTGTTCACCTGCAAGCTCCCTGGAACCTTGAAAGACAGCTTGCTCCAATACTGAGGGGACCTAAGAGGTGAGTCAACAGCCACAGGGCTGAACAGCCAGACACCTCACTCTCTAGGACCTCCTCAATGGGACAAAACACAGGGGACCTTCCCCAGTTCCACAGCTTTTCTAGCCAGCCTGCAGGGAGTTTTACTGCATCTGGGCTATCCCTCAAGCCATACCACTCCCAAACCCACCTATTTGCCTGCAAGCTCCATGGAACCCTGAAACACAGGGTTTAAACTCATTTAAAATAATGTACAGTGCTCCAATACTGAAGGGACCTACGAAACAGTCACAGCAAGATAGGACCAAGATGCCAAGACATTGCCGGCCTCATGTGAAGGAAGAGATGGGTAGGCGCCACTGCAAGGATTCCTCCAACAACCTAAAAAGCAACATGGTAACACCAGAATCCAGTGGACACACAACAGGAAGAGTTGATCATCCTAACCGAGAAGAATTAGAAGAAAACGACTTTTAACATAACTTTATGAAAACGATGGAGACCCTTATGGAGGAATTGAAAAACTTTCTTTAAAAAAAAAAGGTGCTTCTGCTCATAAAATGATTATAGATACACAATAAAGACATATTTAGATGAAAAAGATCTCTGAATAGCTCACAATGTTTGGATAAATGTATGTAGACTTGAAAGAGAGAAGAAAAAGAGTGTAGACAGCTATAAAAAGAAATAGTTTTAAAATGAAACAAAATCTTTAAAGAGACAGCAAAAGTAATATAAAAGGGTACATACAGTAATAGATTAAAGGAGCAAAGAAAAATAAGACACATAAAGATGGAATATACACAGAGAGTCTGGAATATGTATATTATTGTATTTTCTTTTAATATTTTGCCTGTGAAGAGACATTTGTTTCTATGGGCTGCTAAGTTAAACCAACATAAAGGTATCTTAACTTCAAAATTTGTGTCTAAGGATATGCTGCTTTGGAAAAGCATTTGTTTTCACAGAAGATGAAAACCTGTGGATTTCTTCCAGGCTAATGTGGTTTAAGGGAACAAGATCCCACAATGGTTCTCCATGAAACCTAAAAATAGTTTGCCCAACAAAAAGCAGAAAGCGGTTTGGAGAAAACTACACACAAATTCCCCAAATGATTGTTTATAAATGTTTGTTTTAATTTAAAGGGGGTTGGGTATAAATCGTTAATGGTCACAGTCAAATTCTTTTTAAAAAAAAAATAAGGGAGATATGATATAGAGATGTATACTTTGCATTGGTATGTATCTTGGTTTACTGATACATATTTAAGGTTGATTTTGTTATACCATGTATATGTATTTCTGCTTTTGTTTAAGGTATTGTGTTTGTGCAGTTCATTTAAAATAATGTACAGTTAAGAAATACGGATTAATAGATGGTCATCTATAATAGTCAAACTTACATTTCTCTAGATATATAGAGATATATTTCAAATGGATATGTGTTCTTCAACGCTTTCAATAACATATAGAATATGGCATTTAAAATGTTTTAAGAACTTAGACTTTTCTTGAAAATGAGACGTGTCTGCTTCTGGCAGCACCAGTTACTTCAGAGAGGTTGATGGGCACTGAAGAAGCACATTCTGGAATTTGCCTTCAATGTGACAAGGCTAGCCATTTGAGCAAGAAACTGGCCTTTTTTGGACTGCTCAGTGGTATGCTATATAAACTGGACATGCAGAACCCACAGACAAGTGACTGCTGAATTTTCCAACAGACAGGATGGTCCTTCAGGATTCCTGCTTCACAGAAGAAACTGCTAGACATTCTGCAGGACACAGAAGAAAGCACTTGATGAACTTTGCCATTACAAGGCAGAACAGATCTTCCAATTTCCTGTTTCATAGAAATATCTGCTGGATACTATGGGCCAATAGGCAGAAGATGGATGCTCCAGTGTTACAGAAGAACTTTGGATAACTGTCTAGGCAGCAAGATGTCTCTGTCGATTCTAGAACTTTGGAAGTTTCTTACAATGTACTTTCTGTTTACTTAGGTAATATTATACCCTTCTGGGGACTTTGAAGAATTGAAGACAGATAGTTATAGTTTTTTAGTTATGATATAAAACTTTTAGTTAAGATATAAAACTTTAGAGGCACAAAGAAAGGATAGATAATAAAGTATTTTTCTTAAAATTCACCAAATATATATGAACTAAATATTGTAACTAGAATTCATGCTTGATAAAAGTTCATATATGCAATTTTACTATGTTAAAGTTAAAATCTTACTTTAATTTAGACAAAAAAGGGGAGATGATGTGGGATTCCCCTATGCATGCTGTGAATATGTTTTACTACCATTGGTAACGAAGAAACCGATTCAGCCTATTGCATAAAAGAATATAGCCAGGCTGGAAAAGATGTAGAGAATAGGCAGAGTGAGAGAGACACTATATAGCTGTTGAAGGACACAGATGTGGAATCCTTACCTGTTAGCCACAGTCTCATGTCGATATATGGATTAATAGAAATTGCTTAATATAAGATATAAGAGTTAGTTAGTAAGAAGCCTGAGCTAATAGGCCAAACAATATATAATTAAGAGAGTTTCTATGTGATTTTTAAGATTGAGTCTCTAGGAAATGAATGAGCAGTCTTCTATTACTACAATTTCTGAAGATCTTTATACTCCCTCCCTAATCATGAGTTCTGCTAACTTATGGTTTTAAAAAGAAATAGAAGATGTAGTCACAGGACATGAAGATCCATCACAGTGGTCTAGAAAAAACAAATAAGAGTTGCCTTTCTCCCCATCATCTGTAGGACCTTCTTGTGTGAACAAGATGAAAAATCTGACCAGTTAGTTTTACAACAAGAACCCTGTGAGTTGCAGTTCTGGTAATGTCCCTGATCCTGTCAGCACTTCTGTTCTTGCTGCATGTTGATAGTGCCACAAGTTGGATTCTGGTTTCTGGTTCCTTGTTACCCATTCCCTTAAATGAACAGCAGTGATGACCAAATGTTTTACACAGTATATAACAGAAAGTCAGAGACAGTCGGATAACTCATAGCAGCCAACTAGACCAACTCCTTCCCCAATACTCACCCCTGTTCCTGCCACCTGTCTTTCTTTCTTGGGTTCTTTTCTTCATGTGTCTGTGGCTAATGAACTTGTGTTGGGAGTTATGCCTCACTAATTTTAACTCACTGTCTCTTGTCCTTGGGTTAAGTAATTCTTTCTTCTTCACCATTCCCTCAAAACCAGAGAGACCTCTACTCAAATTCAGAGGCAAGGCAGAGGCTAGAGTTGCACATTACTTATAGCACTGTGCTCACAGAGAAGTAGATGACACCTTCCTAACACAGAATGTCAGGTATCTGCCTAGTCTCAGCCCAAGCCATGTTCAGATGAGGCTATGTAATACATGCAATTAAATACTTTCTACTCAGATTCTCCATGTGTCCACAAAGTGATAGTGCCACCTATGGCCTTTGGGCATACTTCCCAAACTCAGCTTCTTCCATGAGCTCTGGTCCCAGTAGAAGCTTGTTTATATCTAGGAACTAAGCAAAACAAACTAGGACACATCAGCTGGTCTCCCTGGAAAGACCAATTGACTCCCTCTTTTGGATTAAAACTTTCTTTTTCCTGCCTTGCTATTTCCAATTACTTCTTTATTTCCCCCTTTTCATTTTCTCTGTCAAGTGATACATTGATTCCACCTTCACTCAGGATTTACCCCACTTTTCATAACTCAAAATTTGGCAGCTATGCTTATAATAAGTTTTGTGGTGTCACTATTACTGTGTGCTAAGTCCAATGCATTTTCTATCTCTGAATAAGCAGGTAATACCACGCCTTCAGTGTGGTTTCTTTGAGTTTTAAGGATTATTTCATATGCATAATATTGTCTATTGTATCCTAAAGGGAACTTAAGAGACTGACATGTAGCACACTTTACTTTTTGGGTTCCCTTTTAATCATTCTAGATCCTTACAGGAAAGAAAGTACTAGCATATCTGAGAGGCAAAATCATTTTCTTTTCTTTTTTTTTTTTGTTTTTTTATTATTTTTAATCCCCTGCCAGACCAGTACCGCTCCTGTTCCCAGGACCACTGAGTTTTTTTTTTTGTTTTTGTTTTTGTTTTTTGTTTTCATAAAGCCATAATTTATTTGGGAACAATTAAAATATAAATTTTGGACAATATTACTATTATGCTTTTGTACATGAACCAACATATAAGCAGAGATATATGTAAGTCCAGCTAGATGTCCTACCATTTCCCTGGAGATGGTTTCTTTTTTTTTTTTAACTTTCTTTTTGTTTGCATATCACCATAGAACCTTCATCTGGCGATGGATGGAGATAGAGACAGAGACCCACACTGGAGTACTGGACTGAGCTCCCAAAGTCCCAATGAGGAACAGAAGGAGGGAGAAGACGAGCAAGGAAGTCAGGACCAAGAGGGGTGCACCCACCCACGGAGACAGTGGGGCTGATCTATTGGGAGCTCACCAAGGCCAGCTGGACTGTGACTGAAAAAGCAGGGGATAAAACCAGACTCTCTGAATATGGCGAACAAGGAGGGCTGCTGAGAAGCCAAGGACAATGGCACTGGGTTTTGATCCTACTTCATGTTCTGGCTGTGTGGGCGCCTAGGCAGTTTGGATGTTCACCTTCCTAGACCAGGATGGTGGGGGGGAGGACTTTGGACTTTCCACAGGGCAAGGAACCCTGACTGCTCTTCAGACTTGAGAGGGAGGAGGAGAGGAGTGCGAGGAGAGGGTGAGGAGTGGGGGGACGGGGAGAGGAGTGGGGGGGGAGGAGTGGGAGGCTGGGAGGAGGCAGAAATTCTTATTTTCTCAATAAAACAAAAAGAAAGTCATTTTCTTTTTTATGACAAAGATAAACTGTGCATCTGACACTCACTAACCAGGAATCTTAATCTGTGTATGAAGTAGATAAACTCTTCTTATTAAATTTCCTCAAAGTTTTAGGGTTTTGGTTCTAACCAAGCAAAATGTCTATAGAATTTAGCCGTGCATGTTATTACTAAATCCTGGTTCCATCGATTTTCTTGTGAACTATTTTTTACCAATGGTTTATTTTGAGTAAACTAAACGAAATGAAGAGCACAAGGTCATAAGATAGAAAGGACCACAGAAAGGTGTCAGAAATTCAAAAGGCTTTACCTTCCACCATGACCACAAGAACAAGAGGGAACATAGATATCAGGGTCGTGTGAGTATGTAGGGATAAACTCAAAAAGCCCCTTCTATTCCCATGGTCACTAATAGGGGAAGAGAATAAGAGAATCATCAGAGAACATTGTAAATGGGTTGGGAGAAAAGGGAATCAGGAGATACCCTTTTACTTCCTTTTAATTGTGTAGCTGGAGAGTCATTCCGTTCACCCTCAAACCTTAACAAAAATGTCTGGCATATTTCTGCACTGAGTCTGCCCTAAATGTAAATAAAAGAATGGAGCAAAACTAACTCCAGAAGAAAACATCAACCACAGTATTATAGTAACCTACAACCTGATCTTTTGCAGAAAAAAAAAGGCAGTAGTGTATTAAGTTGTCAGGTTGCCAGCTTCCACATCACAAGTACATGCTGATATGGATGGGACTTCCTAGCAGTCAGCCACAGTCTGGCCAGGGAGGGTCTGGTCTTCCTTGATCGTCAGTGCCTGCTGCCACATGTCTGTGGCCTTATACAATTTAAAGTTACCAGAATGTGGCCTTTCCAAAGCAAATTATCTTTGTTTGGTAGGACCAATAGGAGACTGGTCTCTGCCTGCTGATATTAGCCAGTGCACATAACACAGGGAGAAAAGCCAATGCAGAGAAAAGTGTCCTCAGTGGTTCAAGGGAAGCAACATGATCAGCAAATACTGATTTACCTCAACAGATGGCAAAACAGTAAGGAATAAAGTTTCATGGGCCTGGAGCCAACTCCCAAGTAGCCCCTGAGAATTTGTCCTTTGACAGGCTTCGATTGTTTAAAAGAAATTGGCTAAATTTGGCCACCTACTTACTCTTAAACACCCAATAGAAAAGTACAGCCCAAGATTCAAATGACTGTTATTTTCTTATATAGCCCATGTAACCACACTCTCTAGACATTTAGACTTAAGTCCATATTAGATGCAATATGGACAGCTATTTTTCCCTCATGATTTTTTTTTTTGCCTAGATACTGGACCTTATGACTTTGCCTCAACTTTAACTCTACAGAAAAGAGGAAGCCATACTATTGTTTTAACCTGTAGCTTAAATGATAGTTAGATTGTATTTTTGTTCTTCCCTTTCCAATGTACAGCTGACGAGTATGTCACACTGTCATTCTAGTCAATGCAACAATTATTAAAACGCCTAAAAGTAATCATGGGCTCATCATTTTTTGAATCAAGCCTTGGAGGACAAAGAGGTAAAATAAATAACAACAATAAAGAGAAAACAAAACAAAAAAGAAAAACAAAGCAACCCAAAAAGTTATCTGTGGATGGATGCTCTTCAGAGTCTATAAAGGAAATCTGCTGGCTTTGGGATGGGCATATTTAAATGTCCTTTGTTCTGGCTTCTCCTACTTCTTTGGCTTGAGCGTGTAATGTTAAGGTTTTGCAAAACCTCATGCCTTCTCCCAGAAGGACAGGATTGCTTCCTCTGCCCAAAGGGTCCCACTTTCACCCCGACTTTCTTCTTTCTCTTGCTTTTTACCCATTTCTTTGTATTTATAAAGATAACTGTCAAGCACTTCCTTGCAAAGTGGCTTTGAAATTGGTTTTTATATTTTCATGGTGGAGGTAGGTTAACACTAGGAATCTTTGGATTTTGTGATCTTGATCTCTGGTTTAGTTTTATTTCTTCTCCTTTATAGGTAACTATTCCTCATGCAGAAGGTTCTGCTGAAATCTAACTCCATTTACCTAGTAATCTCTGATATCCTTCAGAGGACTGAAAGGGAGCAAAAGTAGAGGCAATAAACTGTTATACACATTGATTTCAGCTCATATCTGAAGTGATTTTAGGTCTTAACTCTTCTTTGTCTTTTAATGAAACTAGATTTTTTTTCATACAACACATCCCCATTATGGTTTATTTTCCCTGTACTTCCAGTTCTTCTTCACCTCCCTCTCATCTGAATCCACTCCCTTTTTGTTTCTCATTAGAAAACAAACAGGTATCTAAGCGATAATAATAAAGTAAAACAAAGCAAAAACAATCATATAAGAATAGGGCAAAACAAACAGAAGGAAAAGAACCTAAGAAAAAGGGTAAGATTTTTTTTTTATTTTCATGTAAGCTTTCCATGTTTACATTGTTATTGATATCCTGTTTTAATCCACTGTAGTGTAATAGAATCCAGGTCTCATTCTGATTTTTTTTGAAACTGATGAGAATTGCTTTGTGTCTGAATGTGATGTGGTCAATTTTGGAGAAAGTTCCATGACTTGATGAAAAGTTAAATTTTTCTGTACATATATTAGGTTCATGTGGTTTATGACATCATGTAGCTACATAATGTCTTTGTTTATTTTTTTGTCTGAATGACCTGTATATTGCCATGAGTAGAAAACTGAAGTCTTCCACTATCAGTGTGGGAGGATCAGTAAGTGATTTAATTCATCATAGTTCTTTTATAAACTTGGATGTCCTTGTGGTTGGTATATTGATGTTAAGAATTGCCATGAAGGTGAACCCAAAGAAAAACATATAGTTATCCTCCTGGCAAATTGCCAGGCAAAAATTGGAAACATGGGGGTGGGGGTGGGTGGGGGTAAGGGGAGATAAGGAGAGAAAAGTGAGAAGGGGAGGATGGGGAGAGCTTGGGGAATGGGAGGGTTGGGATGGAGGAAGGGTGGATATGGGAGCAGGGAAGAATATATCTTAATTAAGGGAGTCATTTTCAGGTTGGCAAGAGACTTGAATCTAGAGGGGTTCCCAGATGTCAAAGGAGATGTCCCTAGCTAGTTCCTTGGACAGCTGAGGAGAGGGAGCCTGAAATGGCCCTATCCTATAACCATACTGATGAATATCTTGCATATCACCATAGAAACTTCATCTGGCCATAGATGGAGATAGAGACAGAGTGCCACATTGGAGCACTGGACTGAGCACTCAAGGTCCAAATGAGAAGCAGAAGGACAGAGAACATGAGCAAGGAAGTCAGGATGGCGAAGGGTGCACTCACCCACTTAGACGGTGGGGCTGATCTAATGGGAGATCACCAAGGACAGCTGACCTGGGACTGATGGAGCATGTGATCAAACCATACTCTCTGAACGTGGCAGACAAGGAGGGCTGACTGAGAAGCCAAAGACAATGGCACTGGGTTTTCTTTCTACTGTGTGTACTGGCTTTGTGGGAGCCTAGTCTGTTTCAATGCTCACCTTCCTAGACCTGGATGGAGGGGGGAGGACCTTGGACTTCCCACAGGGCAGGGAACCCTGACTGCTCTTTGTAGAGGAGAGGGAGAGGGAAGGGAAGTGGGAGGAGGAGAGGAAAATGGGAGGACGTGGAAATTTTTAATAATAATAATAATAGAAAGATTCAAAAAAAGAATTGCAATGTCCTCTTGGTGGGTTTTCGTTTGATGAGTATCTCCTCAGATTAATTTTGGTTGAAGTCTATTTTGTCAGATATTAAAATAGCTACACTGGTTTGCTTCTTAGGTCCATTTGCCTGGAATCAGTTTTTCCATCCTTTTACCCCAGTGTGTTGCCTATCCTTGAAGTTAATGTGTGTCTTTTGGCTACAGAAGAAGAGTAGATCCTGTTTGTATATCCATTCTGTTAGTCTTTTTTTTTAATTATGGAATATAGTCCATTGATGTTGAGATACAGAGAGTGGTTACGTTTTGTTGGGTTGTATATTTCTCTGGGATAATTCCAGGTGTGGACGTTGAGGGCTCCATGTAGAATGTGTTTCTAGTTACTGGCACTCACACTTAGGAATGGTGATGAGGTGTTAAGGAGGTCCACAGGAAGAAGGAAAGCAGGGTGTTCCACCGTGATCTGCTTAGGTCCCTGAGAACGAGGCTATGAGAAGAGGGTACAACAGTCTTTTACAGAGCTAGGAATGAGTCTGTGGAGCTAAATGAGGCGAAGAGGAGGGAGAGTGAAGATCTGAAGTCACCTACCTGCTTCTCAGGCCTACTTGGTGGGCTTGGCTGTCAAGCTCCTAGTGAATTCCTGCTGGGGTTGGGGCCTGGCACAAAGGGATAAGTGGGGAAGAAGGTTTGAGAAGGGCTGAGTAATATGCTGGAAATGGTGGCAAAGAAGGAGGAACCCAGGAGACAGGGTATTACAGAGCTGTGGATTAGACTGGTAGGTTATATTTGGAAAAGAGGGTGGAGAGGTGAAGATCTGTATTTGGCCTACCCGCTCTCTGGCAGGTTTGCCAGGTCAGTTCCCAGGGAATGCTTTCTGGAGTTGGGCCTGAGAAAATGGGAAGAGTTTTAAGAAGAAAAGTTATAGGAGAAGAGATGTGTGATTTCAAGAAAAGATAAAGAGGGGGCAGGTGCTACAACGAGTGCTGTTCTACAAAGATGGGGATACAACTGTGAAAATGGATTTGGAGAAGAGTGAGAGGGGTAAAGATATGAAATTAGTCTATCTGCTTTCCTGGCTGTGTCCATTCCTCTGGCAGCATCAGGACAGCATTTACACTTATCCCCTTCTTAAGAGTTAAAATTCTATACAAAGTTAAAGGAACCAGCAT
Organism: Microtus oregoni; assembly: GCF_018167655.1. Lineage (NCBI taxonomy): Eukaryota > Metazoa > Chordata > Mammalia > Rodentia > Cricetidae > Microtus > Microtus oregoni. Next base: position 29,673,361 of record NW_024543067.1, on the reverse strand, counting down.
TCATCTATCAAGAGCTGAACTAAGACACCAAGAGAGTGACACTACCAGTCCTTGAAACTTAACATGTGATTTTGACATTGGATAATCATCAGGATCTGCTTTGATTATATTCTTAAATATATCTTATATAAGAAGGTAAATCTTACAAAATAGTCTGACATTTCATTCCACACTCTGAGAAACTGATAAAATTATCATTTATCCCCCTTAAACCTAACAAGTGTCATCTTCACTGTCTTAGAGATGGGCTGTGTTTCCAGGAAACTAGAATTTGACAGTATTATCATGTTAGTTTTCTTTATAGTAGCACAAGCATGCAAATACAAAGACTTTGGTAGCTGATGCCAGAAGATTTGTGAGTTCAGAACTGTAGTCTACAGAAGAAGTTCAAGGCCATGCTAAAAGAAATTATGGAGACCTGTCTCAAAATAAAAAGATAAAAAAAGAAGTTCTAAGGTTATTGGTCAATGGTAAAACATGATAGAACTTTAGCCTAGAGTGTCAAAGGCCCTTGGTTCAATACACACCATAGCAAGAAACAAACCCTGGAGGTCATATATGGATCATGCTTGTTTCTGCCCTTCTACAGTCTAAAATTTAGAAGTCTAAAGTAGCAAGTAAGAGATACCATATGGTTATCTTACCCACATTTTATATAGACAGCTTCATTTTAAGAAAAAAAGGGGGGATTGAAAGGACAAATGCCTAAACACAGCAGAATTTTTTTCCCTTCTTTACAGGGATTCTCTGTAGCTCTGACTGTCCTGGAATTCACTCTATAGATCAGGCTAATCTTGAACTCACAGAGATTCACCTGCTTCTGCCTTCCAAGTGCTGGGATTAAAAGAACTGCGGTGTGTAAATGTGTTGGCCTGTGTTAACTGTTCAGGGTTATGTAACTACAATTAGAAGAATCCTGTATTTTGTTTCCTGGGATATTGTTCTTAAGGTTGTGAACTCATAATTTGTGAAAGAGATTTTGAAAATTGGACTGTTTGATCATCATCAATGTGATCCATTCATTCTGTTCATATATTTTACATGGCTGTTACAAGAATTGCAAATTTAAGCACTTCACACCAATATATGAATTTTTAGAGAAAGGAGAAAGTAGTATTCACGTTTAAATAATACTTAGCAAGAACTCAGTGCAATTAAGTATTCACTAACCATCTTGACTCAGGAGATGAGTTCAGAGGAGGAAATGGAAAGGTTAAATTATGGTGCACACTCCCTAATAAAGATGCTCGCTGTAAGCACAGCTCCGGAGCCTGTGACCTGTCAGTTTTCACTTACCAGGAGGAAAGTGTTGAAATATTTCTACAAGGGATGACAAAACAAATCATAAAATGCTTTGGTTATCACTTATGCTTTCAGTGTTGTTTACTCAGAAAGCACTTTGACATTACAGCAAATCTGAGCAATTACCATTACAAAGGAGAAAGACACATTGCCTTGATAATACAAGTGATTGCTGCCCTCAAACTGTGTTCTGATAAAGTTAACTCTTAAATATGCAAATCAATTCAGAAGAAAAATTTTAATACAGGTGTTAGTAAGACATTTTACTTATTTATTTTTGAAAACATCTTTATTATTTCAAACAGCATACCAACATAAATAGAGAAATTATTATGTGTCAATTTGTTTTTATTGTAGAAATTATTGGCTGTTTTTTTTTTTTTGGCTATAGAGCAGTCAAAAATCATTTCTGAACAGTATGCCTGTCAACTTCAATGCCCAATTGAGAACACTTTATTTAAAATTAAAACTGGCAGGTTAATTGCTGTACTAAATACAGAAATTACTATATCATTGTAGAAATATTGACAACAAATACTTATTGAGTATGAGCATACATAGTGTCATATAGAATAGAATTATAGATATTATTTTCCCTATATTTATGAATTATTTTTTCAGAAATAGCTGTTATGTAGGGCTATGCAGATGTATATACCTTATGGTTTATCACTCATGTGGCTTTAAGTGTATGTTATTAACTAAACCATCTTGCTTTTAACAATTTTCTATTTTCAAGTAGAATCTCTTTCCCAATGAGTATATTTTCAAGTAGAATCTTTATGAATTTTATTTATTCGTGTCTTTTTCATATGCTTTGAGCTTTCTATTTGATTGTCAAGTGTGGCATCTTAGATATGAAATAAATTCATATCATTGAAAGATTCAACAATATGAGAAATGTCTTCATGTTGCTTTACTGTGAAATGATATTTTTCAATTTTACCTTAAATTATTGGAAAAACAAAGTCATTTTCCTCAAATAATCTGTTTCAAGTCAGGTTCTACCTATTGTCATAATTATTTTGCTAAATTTGTGAGGTTTATGTAAATGCAAATCTATGAAAACCATGGTCAAAACCAATTGGATGAGAGACACAGAGAAATGGGTTTCTACTCTGGATTCAAACAAAGCAACTATTTTTAAAGTGAACATGGAAAAGGTCGTAACTTATAGTTTTACAGTAGGCATTAAGAACACAGCTGTCAGCTAGCACACTGGATCTCACACGTGACAGGAGCTTGCTAAGCTACCTATTTTCTGATGTGCATGCTATATGTATTTGCTGCTGCTGCTGCTGGTGGTGGTGTGTGTGTGTGTGTGTGTGTGTGTGTGTGTGTGTGTGTGCGCGCAGCTGCATGCACACATGTGTGAAGACCAAGGTCAATGTCACTCTCCACCTTCTTTTTGGATAGGCTCTGTCATAGAATTTGACAACATCACTTTAACTGACTGGACATTGAATTCAAGTGATTTGCCTGTCTCTGACTCCCCAGGGCTAAGATTATAAGAACACTGCTCAGGTTCTGTTTTGGTTTGTTTGTTTAAGATTTCTTTATGTTTATTTATATGGTTGAGTATTCTACTTGCCAATTAGGATTTGCATCATGCGCATCCCTATTGCCCTACGAAGCCAGAATATAATGTTGGATCACCTAGAACTGTTTGCTGGTATCTCCTTGGGTGCTGGGAACTAAACACAAGGTCTCTATAATAGCCCCACATGCTCTGAATCACTGCACCATCTCTCCAGCCTCTCCATGCCCAGTTCTTTTTTGTTATAATAGTTCTAGTGATTCAACTTAGGTCCTCATGTTGAAAACTAAGTACTTTTCAAATGAGTCATCTTCTCAGGCCTAAATATGCTTCTGTATTCATAAATTGTTTCACCTAATCATGTGCAGTTATTAATGATTATATTAATAGAGTAATTTCTAATTTCTAAGACTTTTGATTTTGAAAACAAAGCAGGTTGTAAAAATCTAACCCAGGTGAAAAACCATAAACCTAACTCTTAGCCATGGCATTTTTCAGTTTTGAAAGTATAAACTCTAGGGAAAAGGGATGTAGCACAGTTAACCAATGCTTTCCTGAATGTATGAAGATCTGGGGTGGAAGCATTTCACTCAGGAACTGACCATACTGGTACATACTTTGAAATCCTAGCCCTGAGGAGATGAATACTTGAGGATCAGGAGTTCAAGGACAGCCTTGGGTACATAGTGATTTCAAGGCCAGGTTCAGCTACATAATACTCTGTATCCGCAAACAAACAACCAAACAAAACCAATAAATAAATAAATAACACAAGCTGCATTTTTAGAGCAGTTTTATGATAATGGAAATACTAGGTAGGAGGTAGAGAAAATTCTTCAGTTTTCTTTAGTCTTGCGGGCATTGTCCACCTCACCATTAATACTAGTCACAGAGTCATGCCTTTGCTAGAACTGACCAAGACAAATCAACTCGTCACTATTGTTCAAGACCTTTAGCTTGCTGCAGTTCTCTTCCTGATTGTGTGCGCACTGCTGGTTTAGAATAATGTGAGTTAGAATGTACACTCTGCTACCCAGTACAGCTGGTTTTTTCAGTCTCAGATCTCCACTGCATTCACATCCTACCTGTTTGTATACTGTAGACTGTCAATTTTTCTTTAAAATCTGAACCTTCCAAATTGCCATAGCTGGACGTCTACAGCACACACAAGATTTGCACAGGTTTAAACTAGCTAATAGCTAAGCACTGAGAAGCAGAAGTGAGCACAAAATTACACCCTTCATCAAGAAAATATGCAGTTGATACCTGCTGGGAAGGGGAAAATCAGTTTTCTCCAATTGAGTCAGTTCTGTACTCCATACATGTCAGTTCTAGGCCCATATAAAACAGATTCTGGGTTATTGACACATATTTTATTTCATATTTCATTTGTTTGTTTTGGTAACTTTGCTTGTTTTGATATTTATCATTGTTGCTGTTGTTTTGAGAGCTAGAGAAAGAGAGGACATGAAGTTAAGTCATAGAGAGAACCTGGAGGAAGCCTGGAGGGGGAAAAGAACACAATCAAAATATATTGCATGAAAACAAGTTTAAGTAGGAAAAAGAAGACAAAAAGAAATAAGAAAGGACTTTATTCAGGTATATCTCATTGCATAAGCTAAATGTTTTAAGATCTTGGATGTTGTACTCATTAGTTTTCTGTTGTTGTGACCAAGACAACTTGTAGAGGAGTTTCTTTTGCCTTAAATCGGGGAGGCATAGCAGCAAGTGGCAGGCATTGCAGCAGGAGAAGAAGCTGAGAACTCACGTCCTAAAATACAGCATGAAGCAGAGAGAGTAAATTGGAAGTAGGCAAAAAATTTACTGTCAAATGTGCTGCTAGTCACATGTTTCCTCCAGCTAAACCTCTTCATGCATGCCACCCACTTGAAATCAACTGTTAAGGAGCCAGACTGTGGAAAACATTTCCACTCAAAACAGCACAGATAGATGGACAGCATTGTAGGTAAGCTGCCATCGTTTGTGTGTGTGTGTGTGTGTATGTATAAAATAGTCTCAGGCAAACTAAGACATCCCAGAAGAAGCCACTATGGCAGGATATGGCACAATCCTGATGACCATGAGCAGATACAGAAGACATATAAACATGATTCTGATCCTCAGAGTCCTAGACTAATATCTAGGCTTGTGTCTTCATTTCTATTAAAAATAATTAAAAGTAAGATATCTAAATACAGAAAATAAGGCATAATAATAGAATGAATAAACAAAGTAATTGTTATGGTTGCACACTGTGTTTTTTGCAATCTAAGATTTTCTAATTGGACTCAGTAGTCTAAAATAGTATATCACGTTAGAAGGCAAGGTGTGTAGTGAGCCTAGGGAGTGGTGGGTGTAATCAAAACTAATTGCATACATCTACAGAATTCTCAAAATCTAAATTATTAAAAAGTAAGTCTATAAAAAAGGACAGCATATGGTTATTGAAGTAAAAGTCTACTCTAGGCTAGAATAAAAAAAGATAAAAATACAGTTAAAATTATTTTTAAATTAATTTTACAGTAGCATAAGCACACAGTGTTGATGGTCCTCAGTGTACAGAAGTGACTCAGGCTCTCCTCTTCTGTCATTGCCCATCATTGACTAACTCAGTATGACTTCCAGGACACTTCCTGCTTCTTAAGCTCCATTAACAGTCACTGACCTACACAGGGGCATGATCTTTATTCTGTTATTATATTTATGCCACACAGCTGCTATATCTGCATACACTTGCTTACACAGGCCCCATGGTGTTATGATTGTCTGCTGTATTCACTACAGTAATGTGTAGCCGAGGAGGGATAACCCAGAGTGTGGGGCACTCCACCCAGAAATGTTTCCGATGCAATAATGTCACAGGTCAGTATATTTCTTATAATGTATCCCAATTGTTAATTGGCACATGACTTTGTATATACATTATGTAAAATGATAGAGACATATTCATGTATGGTTTATCTCAGTATCTGTATTGTAGCCTAATATCTAAAATTCATGAGATTATTTGTATAATATTGGTGCAGAAATTATTTTGTAATTTATTCAAATGTCTCATTGTGTAATGAATATTTACCAAACCAGAAAAATATAATATTTAATATGCACAAATAATTGGTTTGAGCACCATTTTTAAATAAATCCCCTGCTGATAACTACTACAACAGAAAGCATATTGATGTTTTGATTATCTCCAATAATATAAAAGAAATCAGACATGTTATTTTAGAAGAGGATAGTCTCATAGAGCCAAACTCTTGAATTAAGTCAATACAGAAAACCACAGGCTGCTGAGAGAGAAGTAAGCCCCACAGATGAACCTTTAATTGGTTATCCCATTGCAGGTGGTCAGCGATGAAGAAAAACACATATAAACAACACTAAACAGATTTAGAAGACTGTATTCATATATTTATTCATTTAGACATATGTGTAACAATAGCAGTTAAAGAAAAAGAGGCAATAAACTTGAGAAGAAGCAAGGGGGTGGCATAGGTGGCAGTGTTTGGGGAGGCAAAAGTGTAAGAAAGAAATATATAATATCAATTTAATCGTAGAAATAAAATAATGAAATAATAATTTGCTTAAGCAGTTCTCACTTTATTTATAGCTGAAAATAAGATCATTTAAACAAAATTATTTACAAAAGAGAGCTTTAAACATGAGCTTGGTGGTAAATTAAAACCTAGGCAGGAGAATCTGTGTTTGAAGCCAGCCTAGAAAACAGAAGTGGGATGTATAGGGAGAGTCTCTCAGAGAGAAAAGTGACTCTAGACTCCTACACTCATTGAACTAACAAATGAGAAATGTGAACTGTGGCCTGTTGAGAAGCCTTGCTGCATTCACTAGGCATGCAAATAGGATGGCTTAGATATGTGAAGGCTAAAATTTTTGTTCTAAAATGCTGCTATTATCACCTTATTTTCTCATTTTCAGTGTTTTAATTCTTGACATGCAGCAAAAATTGTGTACCAGGCTAATTAACTAAAAGGATCCATCAAAAGATAATTTCCTTAGACACATTAAAAATGTGAAATTAAGGTAGAATATAGAGAGAGATGTATATAATATATATATATTAAGATAGAGGTTGTTGTTTAAGTCACATGATTAAAATAAAAAACTCAGTGTAACGAAGAGAAGAATCACTAATAGAGAAGGACAGGCATAAGAATGGCAAGACTGTCTATAGCCAAAGCACCGTGAATGCACCTGATCTCGTTTGTTTAAAGTTTAAATTCATTCAGTTAGAGAATTGTAATAGAGTTTCAAATACAAAGGCTTACAAAAAGAAATATAATGGCTATAAAACCTGGAAAATCCCAAGACACAGTACTAATCATGGTCATAAATTCACTAAAGAGAAGCAATACCACAGCAAGATGGTATTCAGACCTCAGACATAAAGGGTCTGCCGCTGAATTTCATGATAATAATGGTGGACATGAGTTTGTTTGGCAGAAAGTCATCAACATTTCTAATGCATTAATGTGTGCATTGCTGCATTAACATAATATTTTATCTTTTGTTTAATTATTTAAGCATGCAGTTAATGGTTACACTGGAAAGCATTAATAAAACTGGTAATATAAAAGTCACTAGCATTATAGAGGTAAAGTGTGGACTAGCTGACAGAAGACAATTGGAGGATAAAATTTTAGTAGTGAACATTTACAAGGTTTCTGAGAGGTACCAGAAAATTTTCTAAATACTTTAGTCAGTAACTTACATGACTGTAGTTCTTTGTCTTCTCAATCTCTCTCTCTCTCTCTCTCTCTCTCTCTCTCTCTCTCTCTTATCTATCTATCTATCTATCTATCTATCTATCTATCTATTCTATCTCTCTCTTATCTGTCTGTCCATCCAAAGATATGCAAACATGAGTTAGAAAACATTAAAACAACCAAAAACAACATTAAACCCCACTTGTTTTAGGTTGAGAGTGGGTATCTAGATTCTAAACAAGGAGTATGGTTCTAGCCTCTGTTCTTAAATCTGTATTTACTGATTTGGATTGAGAAGTAATTGGAAAATTCACAAGAGCACTGGGAGGACACAGCACACGTTTTTTCGTTCAGCACACATGCACTGAGTACGTGCAGTATTCTTTCCACCAATTCAGGAATGCACTTATATAAGTTTTGGGGAGAGGGGAGGCCAACAATACAAACCTAAGGAAGACAAACCTCGCTGTCCATGCGGGATGTTCTCTGGGAGCTTGGCAGATAAGAAGGTTGAGAGTAAGGCAAAGGACAGAGGCTTTTGAATTCTCAAAGGGATTTGAAAGCACTATCAGGACCATCTGTTATTTTGATTTAAGATTCTGTGATTCTCCTGAGCCAGGGCTGAAGGGTCAGCTGTGATTAACATGACACAGAACTGCTAGAGTGGAAGCCTTGCATTACTGGGACAATGGATGCTAGAGCTAAAAAATTATTTGTGATTAAGAAGAGACCAGCATCACTGAGGTGATCTTCTACAAAGTGTTTCCTGACAACACAGAGAAGTTATGCTACAGAGATGGCCAAGGTTGTACCTTGTGCGGGCAGTCAGACTTTGGTAATGTGTAAGCATCACCCAGATGGTACTGGTTTTGAAGGCATGAAGGGGTCATGAAGAGCAGTTGAGGTCTGGCACTATGAGAGGCCAGAAAACAGCCATTGATGGAAGTGCAGCCCAGGTGCAGTAGAAGCCCCCAGTGTTTTGCAGATGTCTGTACCATGGGATGACTACCAAGAACAGCAGTGGCAATGGAGTCGAGCTGGTCAAAGCCCAGAAGAGAAGCTCTATGTGCTGACGAAGTTGAAACCATTGAAGAGACTCAAACCCTTTGCAGGAGTCCAGAAGAGTTTGAGTGGATGCCAGACATTAGACGGTTTGGAATTTGGTTTTGCTTAGATTTCATTGAGACTCTGGCCTGAGTTTTCGCTCAAGTAAAATGTACTTTACAGGAGCCCACAGTTGAGAGACTTTGAATTTTAAGAGACTTTGATTAGATTCAAAAAGAGATTGGCTATTTTAAAGGAATTGATTTTTTTTGTTTTGTTTTGTTTTTGTTTTTGAGGCAGGGTTTCTCTGTAGCTTTGGAGACTGTCCTGGAACTAGCTCTTGTAGATCAGGCTGGTCTAGAACTCACAGAGATCCGCCTGTGTCTGCCTCCTGATTGCTGGGGTTAAAGGCATGTGCCACCACTGCCTGGCAGGAACTGAAATTTTAATGTGTTTGAATTTGTATAGACTGTGGAACTTTTAAAGTTATTTATGTTTTTCATGTTAGATCTTGGGAATAAATAAGAAAAGAAGGCTTATGGTTTAATAATGATGTGATTGTGTGTCAGACAAGGCATCAGTTGTACTAGCTGATTTTGTGTGTCAACCTGACAACAAAGTTGAGTCATCAAAGAGAAAGGAGCTTCAGTTGAAGAAATGCCTTCTTGATATTCAGCTCTAAGAATCTGCAGGAGGGCCCAGCCTGTGGGTGGTACATCCCTGGGCTGTTGTCCTGCCTGAGTTTTGTAAGAAAACAGGTTGAGCAAGCCTTGAGAAGCAAATCTGTAATCAGTACCCCTTCACGACCTTTGCATCAGCTCCTACCTTCAGGATGCTCCTCTGTTTGAGTTTCTGTCATGCTATCTTTAGTGGTAACAGCAATGTGGAAGTGTAAGGTGAATAAACCCTTTCCTCCCCAACTTGCTCTATGGTCATGCTTCCTAGAAGCTATAGGAACCCTAACTAAGATATGGGAATGTCTGGACCCATAGAAGTGGCTCCACTCCATCTGAACTTAGGGTTAGAGAGTTCAAGGTGTTTTGCTCTTTCAGGGTCAAACAACAGATCTAAGGAGAAGTTGCTGTAAGTCTTGTCTAGATAACAGGATGTTTGGCCTAAAGTGTAGCTACTGAATGTTTTGCTCATCAATGTTTTGAACTCTTGGTTGCTCCTTGTATCAGGATAAAAAATATTTTTGCCCTCCCCTTTGACTTAGAGTTCTACTCAAGTCTGCTGTATTGACTGACAGTTCTCCTGAACCTATCTCATGTCCATTTGTGTCTCTGTTATTTCTACCTGCAATTTCTCAATCCACAGGGCTCCCTTCCAAGTACAAACAAATTAGTCAGGTAGGAACTGACAAGAGATTTTATGGTTTAATACAAAACACTAAACAAACAAAAAATGTCAGAGATTGGATAAATAGATTGAGTAAGAAATCAAAGCACAGATGCGCCACTGAAAATCTACCCGTGTTTGCAGAAAGATATGGATGCTAGCCTTGAATTGCCTAGATAGAAAACCTGTTAGAAGTATAGAAAGTAATAAAATGATAATTGTGAATGACAGAATCAGTAAACATATACTTTCATGATCACTTTTATAATCCTCTCACTAAAGTTGAAAATATTTTCCTTTAAAAGTTGACAAGAGTTCTATATCGTTATGGAATATAATAAGATGGTTTGAAGTGAGTTATTCAACCAAGCTCACCTCATTTTACCGGCTTATCAGTAATCCCCATCACATTATTAAAATAATCCATATTTATTACAGGCATTTTTCTCATCTCAGTCTGATTTCAGGGACATAAATTATGTTCTTTAAATTTGAAGCCCCTCTCTTAAATATCTCAGTGTTTTGAAGTTACAACACGTGAATACACTATGTAAAACATTTGGGCAAGTGGTCAAAGACAGGAATCTACTATCCTGCTAAAATTATTCCATCTTCAATCCTAATATCTGATAAGCTTTGTCTGGATTAAGAACTCCATTTGAAAAAAATAATCAGTGGGATTCACTATGGGCTCTGTGAAATCATTTAGACATGATGAATAACATTTGCTGCTTACATGTCATACTGCTTCTATTTAAAATTAAAATAACTTCATTTTAAAAGGTGAATCCATTTACTGATACTTGATGCATTTTGATTTATTACCAGCTTTTTTCATATACATTAAACTTTTTTCACATGGTTTTATTTTACCCTGGACTCCTTCCTTCTTGTTTTTGTGCATTATTATTAAATTATGACTTAACTTTCTCTTCATTGCTCTTTATCATATTAGTTATATCTTTCTTGAGATATTTTAGGATTATTTTATAATAACATATTAGTGTATTTTAAAATGTAATTTTATATAACTATTAATGCAATTTAAAGTAATACAACAGTATAATTTATTTTGACTTCACAAAGTCATTTGTACTGTTGAACATGTCTCATTAAGGTGTTTGGACTATCACTCTCTTGTCATTAAAGTGTCAAACAGCTCAGGAATGAAAACACACCTGCAGTCCTAGGCTATACAAATAGTTCTAGGCCACTGGGGTTACGATATGAGACACTCCTCTAAAAAGAAAAACCACAGGAGCAGCAGCAACAATGAAACAGCCACAAAAACAGAAAAAAAAATAAAAAGAATTAAGTGTGGTTGGGAGTGGGGTGTACTTCAATGGAGAAAACACTTGGATTTAGTCACCAAAAAGTATGTGTGTATTTGGGAAGCAAAGAGAGAGGAGGTTGTAATTTAACAAAAAGAAAATATTAAGAATAAAGCCTTCACATTGTCAAAACATTGTTGCATAAACCATTCTTTACTCCATGCTGAAGTCAATTTTAATTGGCTATTATCTGGCACTATTTACTGAATTATCAATACAATATGATTGAGTCAGTCAACAATTATCTTATTTTTATTGAATTGTCCTTATTTTACCATAATTTTAATGAACAATTGCAAAATATTTTTTTACACACACATATATGTTCATGTGTATGTATTTTTGGTTATGTGTACATGCCTTCACAGGGCAGATGAAGGTGTCACACTTCAGGAGTTGGAATTACATGCAGTTCTGAGCTGTCTATCCTGCGTGCTGGAAACACAGCCTTTGTCCTCTGCAGTAGCAGTAGGTGTTCCTCAATCCTGAGTTGTCTCTACAGCCTTTAAAGTCATTGTTTGTAAGACAACAGAAGCAGGACTTACAGTAAGTTAACTGTTGATTTCATGTGCTACAAAGATCTAGGATAGCCAGAAGCTCCATCCTCAGATGCATGACCCCAAAGACTGGATCAAGTTAAAAGCAGGTCAGAAATGGTAACTGTCACAGCATTTGTGTATGATATAAAAGAACACAAGAATTTATTTACAAGTAATAACTCCGCAATAAAACCAAATATTGCTTCTTTAGGGTAATCAAAGCAACTGACAAATTAGAGGGAGTTGAACAATAAAAAGGGGAGCAATGAAAATAACCAACCAATGAAAGACAACATTATATTATTTCCAATAGAATGCATTGTAAGGACAGAAACAATGAATAACTTCATAAGTATTAATTGAAATAAAGACTGTTTTTGAAAGAAATTTCAGGCAAATATTCACAAAGAAGTATAGACTCCTACAGGCCAATGTTTGAAAAGTAACTATGTTAATAGATATGAGATTCACAAATAAAAAAGGAAGCCAGATAGACTCAATGATAACCCCTAACAAATGTTTAAGTATGTTAACACATTCTAGTATGTTAATACCTCTTCCAAATCATGGAATCATCAGAAGACCCTAAGTCATTCTGAACAGGTAAAGCACCAGGCATGTGTTTAGGGTAGTGTATATGCTCTGCATCCTACAGTAATGAGGATGCATGACCATGGAGCAAGACTCCACACAACAAAAGGGATGGTGCAGTTAGGATTTTCTTAAAGATGTAGAGATTTATCAATTATGAATGTTTAACCTTAGCTTAGGCTTGTTCCACTAGCCTTTTACACTTTGTTTAACCTCTTCCTATTCTCATACAATTTCTTCAGAGATTTTTACCTTTCTTTCATTCTGTATGTTCAACTTTTCTGCTTCCCCTATTTCTGTCTGACTGACCACTGATATTACCCACTATCTCCTTTCTATTTCTTCCATTTAACCTAAATTTTTCCTTTTACTTACTCTCTCTGCCTGGAAACCCTACCTTTACCTTCTCCTGCACTATTGGCTATTAAGCTCTTTATTAGACCAATCAGGTGCCTTAGGCAGGCAAGGTAAAATAACAGCACATCTTCACATAGTTAAACAAATGCAACACATCTTTGATTAGTTAAATATTCTGCAACAGGATAGACTTGATACTGAATTAAGACAAAATCTTAAGGACTCCAGAGTTTGTTATTGTAATAATAACAATAACAATAACTATATTCTAACCTAGCTTTCTAAAGAAATGTGTAGACAAAAACAACAGTCACAGAAATCAACTATCTAAACATAAAATTATAAGGTAAAATTTCCTAAACTACAAAATAGCAGAAAATCCAGATAATACATTAAATACTTTTAGAAAACTTTTTGCCCCCAAAGCATCCATAAGGCAATCAAGATATAGCAAAATGGGTGACTGTAATCCCTCTTTAAAATGAATTTAGAATAAAATGGTTACGAATGAAACCACTGTTGTTGTTAGAAAAAGAGGAAGCAGACTGCATGCTTGTTGCTTGAGGTTTGGGCTATGCCCATTAAATGTCAAGTTTTCTGACTTTATTTACCACGTTGTGTACTGTGCCATGCATTTTTCAAAATGATTTAGCGAATTTAGTCTTTTCCTTAAAGAATCACATTTGCCATTGTGATCATGACCACCATCACTGCTGTCACCACCCTCACCATTTTCACTATCCTCACCACCGTCATCGTTGTCACCACCTTACCATAGTCTTAACTGTCATTATTCCAGGCTCCAAACACTGATTTCTTGTCCCATAATTTGTTAACATTTTTTACAACTGCATTCTGTACAAGTAGACAAGTTTTAAACAATATTTGGCTATTTTTGCAGTTGAGAATATGTTTTCACTAGTGAAGATTTAGGGGATTCTCAAATTCACAGTCTGGCTTTCCACTTTGGGCTTATATAGAGTGAGAGCACAAGAGAAAGAAACAAAGCATACTGGCCACCAGCAGGAAGACGTGTACTGTAAACATTTCATGTCAGCTTTGATTTTAAAGTGTCTGGGATTTTATGTGTCATATCTAATCTTTTCCAGAGTAAGAACTATGGTGCATTGTATTGACACTGAGTCAAAATGTGTCTTCCCTGGAGTTTATGTCTGCCATTCTTTCACACTTAATTGAAAGTGATATAATGTCAAATTCTTGACTGTTTGTTGTCAGCGAAACAAATAACACAATGTATTGTGGAAACATACTGAATCGAAGAGCAAGGGTTAGTGTCTTAATAGCATCAGCTAGTGTTTGCAGGGAATAAATATTATCACCTGATGTAGGAAAATATTAATTGTGACTGTGAACAAAAGCAGGGGAAATAATTTCTTTGGACAAAATTTTAAGAGTATTTAACATTTTCTTTGTAGTAAATGTGGGAGTGATCAATAATCTCCATTAAATAAGAAAAAGCAATTTATAATGCAAAATTGTCATCATAAATAAATCTTTATTTTTTCAGATTTTTAGTACAATACCTTATTAATCATTTGAATATTCCCATACAATACATTTTGATCATTTTCACTTCCTTCAGCCCCCTCTTAGTCCTCCCTGAACCTTTACCTCTGCATCGCCCTCCTAAATTCACGTCCTTTGTTTAGTATAACCCAATGAGTCCAGTTAATGCTGTTTATATACATGTTTGGAGCTGTCCCCTCGACTATGGTCAATGTACCAGGTGCCACATCTGTAAAGCAACCTGAATCTCCTTTCTTTAGCAGCTATCAACTGTCTGTAGTTTCTCAGGCAGAAGTGGGTCAAGATGTCCTCTCCATTCCTTGCTGTAACAATGACTGGCTTGATGTTGTATAGGAATGTAATCACTTGATATGACTCCAGAAGTTATCTTCATTGGTTTTATGAAATTAACATGATTATCTTTTTACAAAGACCAGTGAAAACTGAAAAATTAAATTGGCAGAGGTAGAAATGTGTATTCTTCTCATATGATAACAAACAAGTTAATTTGAGCTTTATAGTAGTTTCAATGCTACAGAAGTCAGCCATATCTAAAGGGGTGTGTGAAAAACTAAAACTGTACAATATGAGTTCTTGTAATGTTTGACCAAAATCTTTGTCATTTGCTTCTTTTTGCATCTACAAATATGATGCAATAGCATCAGGGTAACGACTGGAAGCTGTTTCTTCTTGCCTTTGGAAAATTAAGTGTGTGCGTGCTTCAATCTTTACATCTGTTTGAAACTTTATGTAAGTATTCTCCACGGAACCGAGTTTGTAGCTAGTTTAAAATGGTGACATTTCAAAATCACCCAGCTTTGTTTTTCTAGGTCTGAGCATTATCCTCTAAATAATAGAATTCCAGTGAGGTGGAACACTCTTCCACTGCTGATTTTTTAACAGACAGATTTTCCCTAAAGCACAGCTGGAATTGCTTCTGCCTATCAAGGAGATCTGAAGAGATTATATCGAAAGGTCTGTATGGTCTGTGCCCAGGCAGGGAGGCTTAAAGCATCATTCTGCTTCTACCTGGTACCTGAACTTTCACACAATGGTTGGGAAAGTAGAAGCTGAGTAATAAATTTGTTAGGTATGAGTTTAGCATGCTATGCAAATGGGGATTTTCACTCAGCTTCTTGAGAGGATGAAATGGACTAAATTGTCAATGGAACAAGGACTCTGGAACTGAAGATGTGAGAGGCCCAGGTTACCATTTAAAGAGATATTACAGTTGAAATGCTAGAATCCAATCCAGAGCTAGACTAATTTTATGTCTTCATTGCATTGAACAGGAAACCTTTCTGTACATGGTTATTCAAATTATTGTCTTATTCTAATAAATGTTAACTGAGATTTGGTGTTTATTGTGTCATATATATTACATTAGCCTTCTGTCTGTAATGCAATATGCATTTTAAAAGGCATCACAGACTAATGGGTTATTAATGCTGAAGAATACTGATTTTAGAGATATTTATAACTAGTCAGTCATACCTGTGTTAACGAAAATAATAAGCATGGTTTATGAGCACACACTGATTTGGTTCCTTGGTAATCGAAACAAATTTTACTGTAGGAATAATGTTTAAAGCAGGTTCCAAACTAGGATTTCAGGAATATCTAGATAAGTGGGAGAGTAATACTTAATGTAAGAAGGACAGGGTAGTCAAAGAAAATGTTTTGGTTAGGAAGAAAAAGGGGTAGGGGGTGAGGAATGGAGTGCAGGATTAACAGATGGGGACGCCCAAGGTCAACAGGGCCAGGAGCACTCCACAACCGCATCAGTAGAATACGAACAGAGCCTTGAAAAGCGCTTTTAAAATCAAACTTTGTCTCTTTCCCTTATTAATTCGGTTACACTGGGAAACAGTCATATTTTCTTAACCTCTTTAAGGTTAAATAATCACAGATTGCTTGTAGAGCCGGTAGGAAGGTTAGAGAGAGTCTGAAAGAGACTTTTTTAAGGGAAGGGGTTTTACTGAGAGATGATACTGTGAATGATGCTATTAATACCTCTCTGAATGTCAAGGGACAACTACCTCAGCACTCTGCAGCAAACTGAGGACCAGAGACAACAGCAGTTCTGTTACTAAGGAAAATTCATTACTGTGTTTTGTATATTTGAAATTTACTTCTCCCATTCTCCTCTGCATTAACTCCATGTTCTTATTCTTCCTGGATCAGATGCTTCTGTTACTGTTTGAATTGCTCTGTTAAATCTTGGCAGGGAGCATATTCCCAACTTTTGGAACACATGTGGGAAAAAAGAAAGCATGAAAAAATCCCAGCAGCTTCCAGAACAGATGTGACTTTTGTAAAAACTCATCCTCTGATACAGCTGGTATTCCATGATTTATTTGGGAAATGCAAGTTTTTGTTTCAAAATGCACACATGTAGTGTACCACTAGAGGCCATGAGACACCTCTGTCAACAAATGACTATATAACAATTAGAACACTAATTACAGGCAAAAGTTTGCAATCAAAGCAAGCATTGAGATATTTTTCAGTGGTGGTTACAAACTTTGACCAATGGAAATAAAATGCAATGCTTTCTACTGTTTTCTCTGCTTAATGGCATGTATTGAATCTTCTGCATTCAATTGGTAAAAATAATGTACAAAAGCATTTTCAAATTATAGATTGAGGATATTGTTTTCCTTAGGAGGTACTTGGAGATTTTTATGACTTTCTTGTGCATGAAAAGGAGTGATGGAACCGTGCTCAGACTTCACCAACTGTTTTATGCAACAAGCTTGTTTGAACACAGTTGTTAGGCAAAAGCACAATCAAAAAGAGAGCACAATCATATTTATGTAAACTATTAATGTTTGAAGTATTGTTAATCTGTTTTAAAGGTTTTAATGGACTGAGGGTATATGTAAATAGAATATATTTATGGAGAAATATCAGAATTTAGGTATGAGTTGTTGACTTTGAGTTTTAATGTTTACCGGGGAGAAAAACACATGCTTTAACCATGAAGATTGTAAGTCAGTGGCATCACAATAGACTGTCCTCTAGATATAATGAAGAAACTTGTTGATAGTACACTCATTAAATTTCCTGTAGCAAGGTATAACATGATTTACTGACTGTGTCTTGGAAATACGAAGTAGAAGGTCATTCACAGATGCATGCGATTGTGTAGATGTAATGGACACCTAAGAATTAAGTTCAAAAATTGCTTTTTTTTTTTGTTTTAAAACCAGTTCCTAGTATGAAAAGTGAGGCCAGGAATCAAAGTAGCCTCTCCTAAAGCCTGAGACACTATTCCTGATAAAACTGTGGCCACAGTGTATATGTGTATTTCCTAGTGATACTTTCATCATTTCTATAAACTGTGCCCTATTCTGGTGTTACAGACACACTGGGAATTCATCCCTCCTAGGTGTTAGCAAAAGTGTATTTATATACTTAACTGCACCTTCTCTTAATGTGAGCAATCATTAGGACCAGAGACAGTTTTATAGTTTGGGGCTTGGGTAATAGCTAGACCTGAGTGACACAGGCAAAAACTGGCAGAGGTCAAGTGCGGAAGACAAAGTTATTTTAGAGGAAGGGCTGAAAATAAACTTTGGGAAAATTAACAACGAAAGCACAGTTTCCTATAGCCTTTCCTGAGTCCATTTAGAAGACTACTGTTTTATTACTGTATTCTATTGGGGATTTTTCATTGGAGATTTTCCCTATATGGGTATTATTTTTTCCCTTTTCTTTGCCTTTTGTTCAGGTCAGACTTCCTATTTCTTGATGTGAATTTCCACATTTGGTTTTCTCTACTTGACTTTATTTCTAGATATTGATATTCTAATATCTTCTGACCATTATTTATTTTCTGATTTTAAATCATTATTTTTATTCTGGATACTGGTAATTACATTTCTTCTTATTTTCTACAATTACCATTTTTCATTTTATATCCTCCTGTGTACATCTTTGAATACAGAGGATTTTATAGATACATTCCAGTTTTCTTTTGGTTGGTGTTGTGTCACTGGGCACGATTTCATTTTTGTAGTTGGAGTGTATGTCTGTGTGTATATGTGTCTGTATTTATGTGTGTGTTTGTATGTATGCGCTGTGTAAGTGTGTGATTTAGTGAAAGTTGTGTGTGTATGTATGTATACATGTGCAGACAATGATAAACATGTAGAGATAAAAAACAAACATGTTTTTTACATACACTTTTTTCTAATTTTATACTCATTCATTGAATTTTTTATGTGTCTGGTTAATTTCCTCATTTTCTCCCCTCTCTTCTCTTTCACATCCCTCTCCCTTTCTCACCAAAGCCCATTTTCCTCCCACAAGCCCCTCCTACTTCTCTGTCATCGTTTTGTTTTTCATCTTCTGAGTTTAATGAACGTTGCTTGAATAAGTGCTGTTTGCATCTGCCTATGCCAGGCTTTCTGGCCTGCAGGCTTCGTGAGCCTTTCTTACTCTGTCTCCTTTATCCATGAAACAATACTGAGGAATCTGCCTTTAACTTGGGTTTGGAGACCTGAGCTAGGTCTTAATGCTTTCATTGCAAACAGTTTAGCCACGGAGCTAGATCCCCAGAAAGTTATTTTGTTTTCTTGCCCATATCATTACTAGGTAGTCAGATGGATCAATGTGTAGTACCATTTGCTGAGGAACCTTGATGACCAGAGCTCAATTCCTGAATCCTACATAAGGATCAAAGACGAGAACAAACTGCCCAAAGTTGTCCTTTGATGTACACACACATTCCAACACACATATATTACACACTAATGAATAAATAGTAAAATTAAGTTAAATACAGCTTTGTGTTTTTATTTCCGTGTCTGATTAAATTAGGTGGAGTTCATAGAGATTTGTTTGTTTTGTTTTGCTTGTTTGTTTTTTGATATTCCTTCAAAGCATTACATGGAAAACCTTGAAGTCCTTGACTAAGGAGTAATGTCTCTCAGTGACTAAGCCTCGCTGAACACTTTGTTAAACGTTTTATGATTAATGAGGATTTCTGATTCTCTGAGAAACATGGTCTAATTGTATCCTCATATGGCCTCAGGTAATTTGTCTGATTTGGGACTGTTTTTTTTGTCCAAGGTCATGGTTTAATTTTCTATATACTTTAATGAGAAGCAAGCTGGAGTACCCGAAGGACCCTCCTCACATGCTGGGAGCCTCTCTCCATGCATTTAACAACACACCCCTTTTTCACAGCTCTGCCTCCATTATCTCTGCTGAACCACTCTTCTCATGCCTAAGTTTGGGAAGCTTACTGTTCTCATTTTCTCATCTTAAAGGGAATTTTGATTCATAATATTGTATAGTGATTTTTATATCTCTAAATAGAGTACCATGAAAACCTACCTATGAAGCAACTGTGACTTCATCCTTATTCATATATTTTTCACACAAGACTCCAGACTCACATGGTCTCACTTAACTCATTCTCTTCCTGCACAATATGTACTTTTTTTTTTCTAAATTCTGGCAATTTCTGTTAATGATTTTCTTGGTTAAGTAAAAAATATAAGCTTTGGCTTTCTATTGGCAATTCTTTGTACAACAAACCTCGTTAATAATGCATTGTACAACTGAATCTAAAAGCCACTTACGAGGTCTCTTTTGAAATTTTTAGAATTAGGTGCCCTTGACCTTGGAATTAATTTGTCTTTAAAGAAATGAACAACATTAAGAAAACAATTGATGAAGTTGATTTCTACCAGATAGAGTGCCTAGTGATTTTCAATCTTACCAGTTTTCTTCTCTATTTCCCCTACGTAAGAATTACTTCTAAGAATAAATATTTCTATGTGTTGCCAATTCTGCAATTCAAGTCTGGCTGATACTCTCACCTGTGTTAATTATTAATAAAATGTCTATATTTGAACCACAGATTTAGTTGTATATTTCAATGTAAAAATAAAGTTTATTTGATCCAAGTGAATATAATAGGAATAATATGTTTTCACGTTTATATAAATCTACATATAATGTTTTTTTAATTTCTGATCCAGGGAAGGTGAGGAGAGAGTTCAACTACCCTATATTGATGGTTCTGAATCTTTCAGTCAGATGATTATAGGTGCCTTGAGAGTGAGCTACACTCCATTATATATTAAAGCAAGATGTAACATACTTATACGAATATTATAAACTGTCATTGCAACCAGAAGAACTGTCAGGTAACCACAACAGACATATTAAACTAATATTTTAGAGCACAGGCAAGCTGAGGAGGCTCAAGGAACTAAAGCACCAGTCATGCACAAATAAAAGCCTTTGGGAAGATAGAGCACAGTTACTCAGTGTGACGTTGCTACTCCCCTCTCTACAAGCCACTGCAAAGACTAAGGGAAGATAGAGCACAGTTACTTAGTGTGACATTGCTACTCCCCACTCTGCAAGCCACTGCAAAGCCTTTGTCTTGATGAGTTTCTAGTCAAAATCCCTAAGATTAACTCAGACTCAGCTGTGGATATTATAGAACATGTGAGCCCAGATCCCTCTCCCTAACCTGGCCAAATGCATGGAAACAAAGTTATTTTTTTTTCTTTATAGAGAGTAAAGAAGCTATTGTTCCCCAGAAAGAAATAAGAAGACTGTTGGGGTCATTCCCAACTTATATGGGAATAGTGCCTAGGGTGACCAATCTGTATATGGCATAACTTCTGAATTTCAGTGTCTTAACCTAGTCAGACATGCAGACATTAATATAGTGTCAAGGTATACTATCAGGAGCTGACAAAATAACACTATAAAAAACTGTTGTTCAAAAATGATATTTAATGATATCAAGAGATTAGATCTGAAGGAATGTAGAACTTGGGTGACATATGTGTAAGCAAGCCCTGAAGGCAAAGATGCAGCCATGTAAGACACCTGATTGGCTCAATATGTAGGGGCTAAAATTTAAGAAGGGGAAACAGAGCTCACTTGATGCATTGAGATGGTGAACCTGAAAGGCGCTGGACCTTTGAGATAAACTTTGTGGTTTGGTGTCCTCTTGTTGTTTTTTTTTTATTATTATTATTCTTAAGCTTTTTTGTGGGGCCCAGTTCCCGAATAAATCACACATGGATGCTTATTCTTACTTATGAACGTCAAGCCTTTGCCTGGTTGTTTTTAGCCAGCTTTTCTTAATTTAAATTACCCCACATACTTTTTGCCTCTGGGCTTTTTCTTTTGGACATCTTATTTCACTCTTATTGTCCACCTGACTGGGTGAATGGGTTACTGGGTGGCTGGGTGACTGGCCCTTTCTTTTCTTACTCATTGATCTCCTTTGTTTCTCCTCTCCTTGTTCTTGTTCCTTGATCCTCCCCTCCCAGATTTCTCCTGTTTATTTTATCTGCCTGCCAGCTCTACCTATCCTTTCTTCTGCTTGCTATTAACTGTTCAACTCTTTATTAGACTATCATGTGTTTTATATAGGCAAACTAGCACAGTTTCATAGGGTTAAACAAACACAAAGTAAAAGAATGAAACACATCTTTGTATCATTAAACAAATATTCCATAGCATAAACAAATGTAAACATCTTAAAATAATATCCTACAACAGTGTCCCTATATTTTTTTCAGATATGAAAAAAACTGAATATGGGGTAAAGGAGACAAGATACAGCACCATCACTAACATGATCCCAGCACAGAGGAAGAACCTGGGGTCTAGACAGAAAATATGCTAAATTAGGCAATAAGCTAATGGCAATTGGTACTTTAAGCCAAGTGACTGTCAGTAAAACCTCATGTTCCTCCTAACATGCCTGGCTATTTTGAGGTAACCAATCACAAAGCTGTGGTAGAAGCAGCTAATACACCTGTCTAGTTTCATAAAACTCAACAAAGATGAGAAGGAACTACTTTAAAAGTCACACACAAAGTTCACGCAAATGTCCATACCCTCCAAGGACACATTTCCAATACAAACTTTGTCTGTGGCTCAAGATATACCACCTTAAAATGACCACATGCCATTTCAAGTACTCCTGTGAGATTCTGTTTATTTCAAGTCTGTCATTTATCACAGTGAAGCCCAGCTCTAAAGAGCTGTCTTCATACAGAAGAAATCTACAGTAATAAAGGAACCTTTGCTTGTTAAAGGAGTTGTATCCAGGAGAGAGGTGCTCAGAAACCACTTGCCAGAGAAAGCTTGCATGCAGGGTGTGACCTTCCTTCACCAAACACTGTGCACCCTCATCTTCCAATCATTTGCTCTCACAGCCTTGAGGAGCCCCGACCACCTCTGTCTCATCGGCACAGTTCCAGGTACTGGTTAAGCTTCAGCTACTTGACTCTACTTATATTTTTTTCTTATTTTTTATGTGGAAAGCCTTTAGTATACACACAAATATCAAAATGTGCTTTCCCTGTTGTTGGTTCAATGCTGATGTCATTTGTAGCCCAGGCAAAGAACTTAGAGGAGTAGAGAGAATTCATCTGCTCTGCCAGCACTCCCAGCATAGCGTGTTTCTGCTGTAACGTTTTCAGATGGCCTGTACTGGATCATCATCAGGGAAACCCAAGACTTACTTAGAACTGAGGCTTCCTGGTTCTTTTTTCTCAGCACTCATTGCTCACCAAAGCACAGTGCAGCCTTTTTATGAAACCTCTTTCTTCACTTGAAAAATAATGGCATTTCCATTGAAGCAAAATATTTTATACAACATATAATCTTCATTTCTTTCATGTCTTTATAATCACCTCCCAGATATTTGTCCACACATTCTATCATATCTATTGCTTAATGCAAAACTCTTGCTTAGTTCTTTCATTTCCATGAGACCTCCATTTTCTAATGTAATGGCTCTAAATGATGACAGGCACATCAGGCGAATAGTGACCCAAATTCAAAGGGCAGCTAGATCTCCAGTGTAGTACTAACCCAGTGTTGCTATTTCCTCCTTTGATGAAAAAAGCAGCAGATACAAGGAAAACATAGGAGAATACACACACTCAGGAAAGTTGTGGCATACTGGAACCAAAGCTGCTAAAACCTTTCCTAGCAGGATCTCTGGAAGTGTCAGAGATGGATAGTGGAGCATGACAATATGCAACTCCAGGGACAATGTATGTCAGGGGTCCCTTGTATGATCATGATGTTCACTTTCAGGAATTTTGCAGAGAGAAAACTCCACCCCACTCCAATAAAATGCCACAGAGTTCTAGGGGAAGGCCTAACCAGGTATGAGGTAAAATTACCATTTTGGAAATATGTTCCCTAGATTCAAAACACATGATTTCTGGGTAAAAAGACATTTTATTGCCTCATGTTCTCAGAGGACAGAGTGTTTATCCATTTGAAGACTTGGACACCTTTGCTCTGACAAATAGATGTAGTAACTGAAGATTAGATACTTGTGTCTACCCAACACTTGGATATATCTCCACCACTTGGTATAGTGATAAGATTCCCCAAGCCTTGTGCTGGCTAATTCTGTGTCAGCCTGACACAAGGTATTGTTATTGGAAAGCAGGGAACCACCACTGATGGGAAAAAAATCAATATGAGTGAGCTGTAGGGCATCATCTTGATTAGTGATTGGTGGGAGAGGGCTCAGTTCATTGTGGATGGTGCCACCCTTGTGCTGGTGGTCCTGGGTTCTATAAGAAAGCAGGCTGAGCAAACCATGTGGAGCGAGCCAGTAAGTAGCACCATACTGTGGTCTCCAGATCAGTTCCTGCATTCTGTTTGACCTCCTGCTTTGGCTTTTCATATTGTTTTGTGTAGGACTTTGGAAGGACTTTGGAGAATGTAAGTCACTTAAAGAAATTTTGGAGGATTTGCATATTTTGAGTTGAGAATATATGATACTGCTTAGTTGGGGCTGAAGAATCTGCTGTGACTATGAAAATACCAGACCACTAAAGTAAAATCTTTACTTTGCTGGGACACTTGATGCTGCTCCGTTGGAGCTAATAATTCCGGGATGTTAAAGAAGAGACCAGAATCACTGAGATGAAATTTTCTGGGAAGTTGTTTTTCAGAGTTAGCACACAGATGTTTACACAGGAGCCAACATTTTAGCTTGTGCTGGCAGCCAAACTTGGCTATGTATAAAGATCCTCAGGTGATACTGTTATTAAAGGTGTGACGTGGCCACGGAGAACAAGTGAGACTTTGCACTGTGGGAAGTCAGGAGAGCCATGAGTACTGCTATAGCGGTGTTAGTTCCCCTTGAAGCTGGAGCATGGCATCTTGGAAAGAGCCCAGTAAAGGCGACTGGTGAAAGTGCAGCCCAGTTGTAGTAGAAAATGCCAGTACCATGGGATCAGCGGTGGTGGTGGAGTGGAGATGGCCTAAGCCTAGAAGACAAGCTATGTGTGCTGCAGAGAGTAGAGCCAGGTAAGGGACCAGAGAATCATGAGTGAATCCCAGACTTTGGACATCGAATTATTTACACTTGGTTTGGCTCTGTTTAGATTGTGATTGTAATTCTCTAGTCCTTTCCCTTGAAGTATGAAGGTGTTCAACATACTTTTGATTGTACAGGAGTCCATGTTTGAGAGACTTTGAACTTTTTTTTTGTGGGAGGGGTTCGATATGGGGTTTATCTGTCTTGCTTTGAGCCAGTCATGGAACTAGCTTTTGTATACCACGCTGCCCTCAAACTCACAGAGATCCACCTGCCTCTGCCTCCTAAGAGCTGGGATTAAAGATGTGTGCCACCACTGCCTGGTGAGACTTTGAACTTTTAAAAGTGGTTTCTGATTTTAAAAAAGACTTTGGGTTTTTAAAGCAAATTAATTTGAAATCAGTGTTTATAAAAGAGTGTAGGACATTTTATGATTGTAAAATGTGTCTTATTATGATATTGGTACTAACTTATGATCTTGAGAATGAACA
The DNA here is from genome assembly GCF_018167655.1 of Microtus oregoni. Taxonomy (NCBI): domain Eukaryota; kingdom Metazoa; phylum Chordata; class Mammalia; order Rodentia; family Cricetidae; genus Microtus; species Microtus oregoni. The sequence goes on along the minus strand of NW_024543067.1, from coordinate 29,648,247 downwards.
AGAAAGGAAAGGTTGTGTCTTAACAGCATGCTGGAGAGTTTTATGTCAACTTTACAAAAGCTAAAGTCATCAGAAAGGAACAAACCTCAATTGAGATGTTTTTATAAGATCTGGCTGTAGCAAGCTTGTAGGACATTTTCTTAATTAGTGATTGATTGGGGAGGGTTTATCCCTTTGTGAGTGGTGCCACCTCTAGTATAGTGGCCGTGGGTGCTCTAAGAAAGCATAGTGAGTTAACCATGAATGGCAAGCCAGTAAGTACTACTCTTTCATGACCTCCAGGTTCCTGCCCAGTGTGAGTTTCTGCCTTGGCCACAGTCAGTGAACTGTAATCCAGTAGATTTAAGCCATATAAAGCCTTTTCTCCCCTAGTTGGTTTGGAGTCATGTTGTTTCATCACAGCAACAGAAACCCTAACTAAGACAAGCCCCTTCTTGTTCACACTATCCCACCACATCTCAAGTTCTCTGTGATGCCAGCGATACATGCCAGCTAGAGAGCTACAAGATTCTAGTACTTCAGAGAGCGTTCTGAGGAAAACACAAAAATTAGCTGTGATTCAGAACAAAGTTGTTGAACTTGCATTGACAGCCATCATTACATAAGCCTATATCCTTAAAATTAAACTGTCATTTTCAAAATACCTCAAATAATATGTATGTCCTTACATTGAGTCTCCTTTGTACAATCTGCACATTATGTCTATATTTCATGAAGTAATCACAAAAGGTATAGTAGAAACACACTCTGTAGAGATAAAGAACACGGAGTAATGGATTCCTTATGATACAAATGCTGTAAATATTAGACAGTGACCTAAGTAGTATGATTAATATGCTAAGACCTGTATGGGAACTGCATGCAGGAGTGTGTATGTAATTTAATCATCAAAGGAAACTCTATGCGAAAAGACAACTGTAAACAAAAGCCAATGAATGTCTTAGAGCTGTTCATTATTAGACTGAGCATGGGTGAGGGAAAAATCAGTGAGCAAAAGGATATGCCAATATAAATTTCTATATCGTGGGAACAGGGTAACAGAGAAGAGAAACCTCAGACACAGGACAAGAAATCCAATAACTATAATTTCACAACATACAGATGCACTTAAATGTTTTAATAGAAGAAAGAATTAGAAAAAAAATTCTGCAGTATTAGAGTTCAGGGCCTTTTGATAATTCACCACAGACAATAAATCACAGATTCAGGGAGCTGTGAAATCACAATGTAAGAATGCTAACTATGATAGGCAATGTTTTCCTATTCTGTAGCCAGTTGTTGGACTCACAACACCTTATCAGACAAAGACAGATCCTGAAGGGCTTCTAATTCCTGGAAGAAGAATGAGGCCCAGGGACATCTCTCACCCGGGTATAAACAGAGACTGTGCTTTCATTTCCCAGCTGCCCAGACACAAATAATCACACAGAAACTATACTAATTACAACACCATTTGGCTGACAATTGAGGCATATTCCTAGCTAGCTTTTATATCTTAAATTAACCCATTTATGATAGTCTATGTATTACCATGTGGCCGTGACATTATCTCACTTTCTACACGTATTGCTTCTCGGAGACTTGTTGGTGTCTGACCTGACCTCTCCTTTTTTTCTCTGTATCTCTGCTCGGATTGCCTGCCTTGCTTTATTCTGCTAAGTGATTGGCCAAAACAGCTTTATTCATTAACCAATAAAAGTAACAGATATGCAGAAGGACCTCCCACATCACCTGGGAATGATATGAAATCTGAACTGAGAGGAAACTTATTTGTCCTAAGATTTATAAGAAATATAGACATCTGTCAGATGTTTGACATAAATTTGTCCAAAAATTTTATTTTTAAAAATTATAACACATATTGCCCTATGTGTCAATTATTTAAAATTACATAAAGCAATTACATTTTAAATCAAGAAAATAATCACTTTAGAAACATATTTGTTAAAACCAGAACAGAAATGTTAGAAAAACAGTAGATGGCTATGTGATTAGAATCAATTAGGGAAGATTAGTCTATAGTAATGATGGTGGACTTGTGATATATCAGGTACTCGAAGAAGAAACTTCTGTATTGTCATTTGTACTCCCTGTATCCATCATAGAGGAAAGACAGATGTAGCTGTCATTGTATCCACATTTTTCAAATAAACTGAAAGGCATAGCCAGTATGCCATTTATCTATGTTAACAACTATTAGTGAACTAATGCAGGAAATTGGAAACCCCAGTTTTCCCATGTGAGTTGTTAGTCATCTATAAATAGAAGCCAGGGGCATCTGGGGAATGGTAAGAAGTCTTTGTAGTGGTTTGAATAAGAATGACCCCATAAGCTCATATATTAAATGCTTAGTCATCAAAGAGTGTCACCATTTGTGGCTGATTAGAAGGTGTGGCCTTGCTGAAGTAGATGTTGGCTTGTTGGAGGAATTGTGTGACTGTGGGTTGGGTTTTGAGGTTTCCAAACCCAAGCCAGGCCCAGTGTCTCTCTCTTCTTGTTGCCCTTGGATCCAGCTGTAGAACCATCAGCTATTTCTCCAGCACCATGCCTGCCTGCACATGATCATGTTCCCCACCATGATAATAATGGACTGAACCTCTGAAACTGTAAGCAAGTCATCAATCAAATGTTTTCTAAGAGTTTCTGCGGTCATGATGTCTATACCCAGCAATGGAACACTGGCAAGATGGACTGAGAGATTGATTTGCAAAGAGAAAAATAGAACAGGGTAAGACTATTTGATTAGCCAGTACACCCCTCCTGAGACCACGTGGGAGAGCAAACTTTGTCCATCAAGAACAATGAAAGTTAGCAACTTGATATTTATTGGCTTCCAAGTTGTAGATTCACAGGGACAGAGTCACATAGATTCTCTTTATTACCTCCCAGGGACAGAAGCATGTACACCAGGACACACACACAATGCAGACAATAGACCTCCCTAGCCTCTGGATCCAGAGCAGGAAACCTGGAAGTCTGTCCTGAACAATTATTCTATTTCTGAGAAGACTCCTTCCTAAAAAAGGCTGACTCTGAGGCAACAATTATCATTGTGATTACAAGCTCAGCTCTGATGTCCAGATCCCTGCAGAGGGTTTGAAATGTGAGGATGTAGGTCTGAGAAAGAGCTACACTGTATAAGTAAACACTTCCTCAAATAAATTCTTTTTCACCATCCCTGGTGCTCAGCTTGTTTCTCAGTCTGTCCTCACCACCACTTTTAGCCCTTTTGCAGTATGCCATCTGTATCAAAGGTCATCCAAATATGTTTATGATCCATGTCACTCAGTTTTAAACTTCTGTGCATTTGGTTTCCTGGAAATATGGATCAGCTTAATTCAAGTTTCACACTGTAATTTTGTTTTTCTATGACTGAATACAGAATCAGAAAAAAATAAATATTTTGGCTCAATTTTTATTTAAATTTGGATGTCCCTTTGTCTCTGAAACTCTTATAGATAGATCTCCTGGCCCCTCTGTTGTCACAGTACATTTAACACAACAATATTAAGAATGTAAGCATGGTGTCACAATTCATTGGATATGTACATACTTTAATCATAATTTCCCCTGAGGCAATATTTTGCCCTCTACATCTCTAGCTCCTGCAACAATTCCTAATTTATGCAGAAGCTCATTCTGAAAATTGTTGAGTACATGAATGAGGGACCGTTGTCTTCAAAATTGTTGTTGGGCAAAGTACAACTGGATACTATACTAAAATTAAATTAATTTTTCAGGATCAGCATGACAGCCTTATGCGTAAATGTTAGCCACACAATCTTGAGAACCTGAGTTCTATCCCTGAGATCAAAATGTGAAAGGCAAGAAGCAGGTCCGCCACATTTTCCTCTTATCCCCCAATCCCCACAGTGGCACCTGTACCCTCACACGGCATAATAATAATTTTAAAATAATAATTTTAAAGAAATGAATGTTCCAAATTCAATGAATCAGTCAAAGAACATTGATATTTGAAAATAAGGAAGGCTCAATGATAAGCTCAGGATATGCAATGGCCCTGACCAGACCCACAATGTTCTCCATCAACTGCCATTTGACACAAGCCTTTCTAACAGTTTTATTTCTGAAAGATTCCAGGACGTCTCACTCTATTGCCCCTTCTGCCAATGATTTTATTTTGGTTTGGTCAAAGTACATTTAAAATAGATTTACTTTGGCAAAACCATTGTCATGACATACAGAATGCTAAATTTTAAGGTAATAATGTTTTAAAATTACACAAATATAGAACTAATTTTTTGTGTATTATAATGTTGTCATTGTTTAGAATGACTCAGAAGACAAAAGTCCTGAATTATCTACAGTGTGTATTTAGCCAAAAGCATTTCAGATATCCAGGAAAGATTATTGTGGGCTCCCGATTCACTCCAGCACCTAGACTATTAGTTCTTCCTTCCATGGCCTGAACAGCAAGTTGGCTAAACTGTCAATGATACCTCTCAGGATCATTGAACGATATTCAAATATTCAAGTGCTTTATTTTAGGACATAAGTATAAAAGATAATTTTCACCCTAGCCATTGACAGTCATGCAGCAATAAACATAAAAATATTGTATAATAACAGTAAAAAGAATAACTTGTGTGTTATATGAAATTATCACTTCAAAATGCAAAATAATTGACCTGAAAGAATATCTTTTATTTCAGAAGAACACACACCAGAGACTAGTCAGTAAGGAGTGTAAAGAAAATAGATAAGTAATTAACTTAAAAACAAGGTATTGCTAGGAATTTCCTGTCAGCTATTTTTCAACCTTTATGCATTTGTTGGGCTTGAACATGTGTGTCTCTGACTGTCATTTATTTTACTATTTGAACCTTTCAGCCAGTCAATTGTAACATCTTTGTAGGATACATATTTAAAGGTTTGAGGCTGCAATATATTTAAATACTTTTACAGAATTAAGGCTGAGCAGTGGTGGCACACACCTTTAATCCCAGCACTCAGGAAGCAGCGGCAGGTGAATTTCAGTGTGTTTAAGGCCAGCCTAATCTACAAGAGCTAGTTCCAGGATAGGCTCCAAAACTAAAGAGAAACCCAGTCTCAAAAATAAAACAAACCAAGGTCCAAATCAGGAGCAGAAGGAGACGGAGCACGAGCAAGGAACTCAGGACCACGAGGGGTGCACCCACACACTAAGACAATGGGGATGTTCTATTGGGATCTCACCAAGGCCAGCTGGCCTAGGTCTGAAAAAACATGGGATAAATCCGGACTAGCTGAACATAGCGGACAATGAGGAATACTGAGAATTCAAGAACAATTGCAGTGGGTTTTTGATCCTACTGCACGTACTGGCTTTGTGGGAGCCTAGGCAGTTTGGATGCTCACCTTACGAGACCTGGATAGAGGTGGGCAGTCCTTGGGCTTCCCACAGGTCAGGGAACCCTGATTGCTCTTCGAGCAGATGAGGGAGGGGGAATTGATCGGGGGAGGGGGAGGGAAATGGGAAGCGGTTGTGGGGACGAGGCAGAAATCCTTAATAAATAAATAAATTTAAAGTGATTTTTAGAGAAAAAAAAAAAAAAAAAAAAAAAAAAAAACAAACCAACAAACAAGCAAGTAAAAAATAGTGTGTGAACTGGTCAAGGTTATGTCTATTAGTATTCTTGTTAATGATTTACCAGTTTTTTAGACCCACAGCCTCGATTTAAGGAAGTCTATTGCTATTGTTTTATGAAATTATTCTAATAATCATGGGTGATAAATTACTTTTATTCATATTTCAGAGATGAGGAAAATAAAACTTTGGGTGATGAGAACACTTGCTGGGAATCACACACTAAAGTAACTGCTGATATTTTAACTATGAAAGTCTGTGTCTAAAGCCTACACTCTTTGTATCAAATGTACTTGTTTGTTTTTATCAAAATAGATACATATAATAAAAAGCATATATGACTTTAAAACATTAACATTTTTACTAAGCTAAATAGAAGAGACCTAATCTTCTTATCACTAGACTATAAAATCCAAAATTATTGAGGCTTTAAAAATTATATTATTTATTTCTTCAAATTGTGTGTGATATACTTTGATACTCTCTAAAAATAGGAAAGGGGCCCAAAAGCAAAAACACTGTCTCCTTGAGAACAGCAAGAAGCTGGGCCATTTCCAACAGAGATTCTTATTGTTTAGCTGGTGATATAAAAACTCCCTTAAGTGAGAAAGAAAAATCAGAAGTTTAGCCAAATGAAGTTCATCCATGTAGAGAAATTTGACTGAGAACTACAGATGACTGCCTCAACCTCCCCAAAAAGTGTCTGCTAAATGTTGTGGGAATCCTATTTATGACATTATCTCTGTATTGGCATCTGTCCCTCTACTTTGAAGCCTACCCAAGGAGACAATCTGTTCACCTAGAACTCTCTACCAAAACTCCAGCAGTCTGCTTTAATATGGCTTTCTTAGCTGTTTTCTACTGGATGTTTTAAGTCCTCAATTTGATGATGCCACCTTTCTGTAGTTATTTGTTCATTTACCTGGAAACGTCACCCAAAGGGATGCTTTGCTCTGCTTTGCACTCTTTAGATTGGGAATTCCAGGTGGCTGCTTTGCAGGGGCTTCTCCTGTTGACGTCTACTGAAAGTTATGAGCGCCCAATTAAATGAGGCTTTTCTGTTACCTGCCTATCATCTATCTATCTATCATCTATCTATCTATCTATCTATCTATCATCTATCTACCTACCTATCATCTATCTATATTTATAATTTATCATTTATTTATCTATAAATCATCTCTCTATCTGCCTATCAGATATCTATCCTGTATCTATAAATCTATCTATCATCTATCTGTCATTCATCTACTATCATCTATCTCTTGCTGTTTAATCTTTTATTCTGGTTTGGTATAGACATAATGCACTCACAATTCAAACCTGAAAGTATGGCTATCATAGATCATTCTCTGGGCCCTACAAGACAACATCCATGTGTTCATGGTCAGTATGAAGTAGTGACTATGGCTCTATCACATTATATCTTATTAACCTTTTCGTATCTTCTTGACCTATAGTTTTCTATACATTCATTTGCTAGTTTCCTATTGAGTCCCTAAAGCAAAGTTTGCCCTATATACCATAAAGCATGAAGCCTAGTATTGTTCACTGCATTACTTCCCAGCTTCTCCTTCTTTCCTTCTCTCCATCTACCTCTCTCATCCTCAGCGTGTATATACAAGAAAGACACAGAGAAGAAAAAGAGTGAAATTTCTTCCGAAAATATGAAGAAAAAGACAAAATTTAAGTATATGTTTTCTAAACACACACACACACATACTCACACACTCACACACACATATGGAACACAATATTTACAACATATTGATATATATTTATTAAACATAATGGAATAAAAATTGGTAAGGAAGTTCATGTCAGTATTTGACCAAACTAAAACACAGAACAGGAATACTAAACATCTATGTCCATCATGTTTGCTTTGTAAACTTTGAGAAGCGTCAGACTCTTACTCTACCAACTTCCCTTGTGTACCACCATGCTCTTTTTCTTTCATGGCCTGTCTATGATTTCAACACACACTCCAATTTGTTGTAAATGTGTCTTAAGTGTATTGTGCCAAATTTTTTTAGTGCTAACCACATCCTTACTTCAGCACATACACCCTAGCATGAAACTACGTGATAACAGAGAGAAAAACCACAGATTTCAATGGCAGCGTCCTTGCATAGCTTGCACAGATGGCATGGTCTTACTGAGACATAATTGGGCCAAACTCAGTGACCTAACTACTCTCCCCCCAACTCTGTACAAAATTACCCATAGCATCCTGTGAAAAAGCTTACACCACAGACTATCGTAAGTCCAAAACAAAGACCATATGTTGCAGAATGGAGAGAAGACCCTGAAGTTCTTACCTAGGTGAATTATTTTTATTGCTGCTAGCCAAAAATAGTACGGAATCCTTGAACATAGCATAGTGCCCATCTGGATCCACTTGAAAAGTGACACAATTTTCTGGAAATTCCCCATGACAAAGGTGACCCAGCTCTTGAGATGAGATGCAGCACACCACTAAATGTCTCTTTATTTTGAGCATTCTTTTTAGCTAAGTTTAGAGAAGAAAGAAAATGTATGCCTAGAATGGGAGAAGGTTCATATGGCAGAGCTGTTTAAAGCAGTGATTGCGTTAACACAGTCTGGACACTCTGCTGCCATCGGTGACACAAAGGAGCTGCAGGGTTTGACCCTTCACAGAGAGATTTCAGAGTGGAGTTCATAGTACCCAGTTTCACTGGTTGCCTTGTCCACAGGATGAATGAGGAACTGAAGATTCTTCTGGACTTTCAGAGCAGCAAGGTACACATAGTCCAACTCTATACACATACAGGGTCCTCTTCTAAACCCCACACAAGCAGGGATGCACTTCCACATTACTAAGACAGTCTTCAATTTACCAAAAGCAAAATAATAATAATAACAATAATAATGATGATGATGATGATGATGAAGGGAAATAAATATAAGTGCTGTTCACTCAGAGGCAAGAGCTTGTACCTTCAGTGAAATTGTTGTGGATGGAAGCACACAGAAAGAAACCAGCTTGCTCACAGTACGCATGGCAGCCAAGGTCTGGCAAGAGCCTGCTCCATTTCCAGAAACTATGCACACTGGATTAGAGTTGTCTTGGAACTGGTCAGTGTGTTCTCAAACTATGTTTGTTTTCGACTGTACTTAGAAATAATCTTTATGTAAACTTAATTTCTTCGAAGCCCTGACTGGATGACTTCTTCACTGCATAGTTATAAAAAAAGGAGCATTTTATGAAGGGGGAATGATCACAGATCATTTTTCAGGATACTTGGTGCTTACTTTGTGACCCCATCCCTTGGGAAATCACCAATGCTTAGAAATTCAGTTTGTCTTTCATTTCATTGTTGGATTGCTTTCTCTCCGGTAAATGAGGAAAACTGATAACACAGGGAGAGACTGGATCACCTAGCACACTCAAACCCAGGCTTCTATATTCAGAAACCCTATTTTTACACAGCTGTCTTGCTACAAAGAACATAAACAACTTTATGTCCCTTTGTTTTAAGTATGTGCTTAACATTTGCAATCTTCAAAACAGGAAAACTTCAAGGTGGTTTTATATAATGTTTATCAATTCATTTATACAATGATTATTGTAAACTTATCAGAATGCAGAGACTGAGAATAAGTAAATGACTCTGAATGAATGAATGAATAAATAAATAAATAAATAAATAATCCAAGATAATCTTCAAGGCAGAAATGTATTTTGGGAAATTATATCCTAGTAACATGATAAAAAGCATGTTGTCTTTAATTTCTGAAAGGGTATGTGACATCTGAGAAACAGGAATAACAAACACCCTGGGCCTCACTATCCACAAGAAGTGCACCTTCCCTTGTGACCTATCTGATTACCCTTGACATTGTCTCCTCTGAGTCCCTGGAGTGGCCTTCTGGGTGTACAAGGTAGAGGTGAATGCTGAAACCTGATGCATTTTTAATAGCGGCAACCCAGAGATATACATCGTGGCAGAAACTGCAACTGATGCCAAGATGATTTGCATATGTTCCAGCTGCAGCCAGTCCTTCTGCTGATTTCCCCAATGAACTGTGAACCTCAGAAGTGTTTTGCTGACCTTGTGTTCAATGTGCTTTTCCGGAATTCCCACATGGAAAGAGAGAAAATATTTTTAACTCTCACTGGCAGCTGTCTTTTGCTCACTGGTTAACCTGGCTGGTGATGGCACCTGGATCTGTCTCATTAGAACATCCTACTAGATAGAAAATGCTGGTGAAATTCTTAGAGGTGGGGTTCTGGGGTCATACTGTACATTAATATTCTGAAGCTTTAAAAAATACAAGAACTTCAGTAAATACTTGGATTTGTTTAATATAAGTTACCTGAAATACTGTCTAATTGTCTAAAGTTGCTACCATCCACGAAAACTGTTTTGCAACATTGAATTTTACTGTAAAATTTTTTATGTATCTTGATAAATTACTTCTATTCACTTGTTTCTGCGGTTGCACTCAGTATTAAGCTCAATGATAATGCATTAACATCATTGGAATTGCAAGGTGCTGCAACCATGAAGTCATAGCCATGGACTTTTAAATTATTTTCATGAAAGCTTAGTTTTAAAGCCCCTCAAAGGAAATGTCTGAAAGTTTATATATGCCATATCCTTCTGATAAAATCAAATCACCCCAAAGGGCACACTAGGAAAATCTACAGCTTCCATTAATACACTGCTCTGAGATTCTTGGATAAGATGATGGCAGACATAATGAAAATTTCCATTTGACATTTCCATCATTTGGAGGGAAATCTTTCCCCAAAGCCCTGTTCCAAACAAAATTCATCTTGAAAAATGTATCTCACAGTGTGAAAGCAAATAGATCTTGAAATATAAATTTTGATTTTCCATAAGGTTGTATTGTAAAGGGAAAATGGTGGTCATGCCTGTCTTGAGAGGTCTCTTATTAGCTGATACAATCATTTAGCAAAATGCTAATTAGATTACCACTGTCACTTGATATTAACAACTTTTCATGATGAAATTATAAGAAAAGTTGACAAAATATAAAATATAAACATACAATATTTTTCTTAATGAAAGTGATACATGAATAGTAATAATAATGAAAGTAATACATCGCTGGGCATCAAATCACCTCTCTCTGATTTCTAAGGCCACCACAGCCTGACCCGTCAGGTCTTCATGGCCTCCACCACCTCACCAAGCCTTCCTGGCCATGTGCTCAGAGATGTCTCTTTTCTGATAGACTTGTTGTCCATATAGGCAGCAAGATTACTTATTCCCTGTCATCATCTTGTTGTTGCCTTATATGCAAAGCAACTGATCTTTTGTATTCCTGACTTCTGTAAACAGAGATGGTTTGATAAACTGTCAGTGATTGTGACAGTAACTAAAGATCTTTGTTCTAATCACTAACTCACACATTGGCTTGTTTTACTTTCACAGAGTAGTTTTGCCTCCCAGGACAGAAAGAAAATTCCACTCTGAACATTCCTTGCCACAAAGCTCTGAGTAGAGGAATTTCTCAAATACCCATTGAATTATTACTTTGATATAGTTGAACACAATGTACTCTGGTATTTCTCTCAGCAGAATAAAATCAACTTTTATAATTTGTAGAAAATAAAATTTAAGATAAAACTAAACTTTTTTATCAGTTCTTTGCCTTTGGATATTTTTGTTAATATTTCAGATACTCAAATTTTCTACCATTTCCAGAAAATAATTCACATTGTTGGTATTAGAGGAAATTATTTTAAAATATTCATATATACATTTACATAAATTCCATTAATATTTATTACTATGTAAAGAATTGTCAACAGATAGAAAACAAAGGAAAAATGGGCCATTGGGTTCTAAATGTAATAAATATAACAAGAAATAGAGTGATATGTGACAAAGAGAGACTTGATTTGCTAACTGTTTATTTAGGCTTTATTGCTTGTAACCATTGTATGCTTACAGCATGTGATTACCATGTGATAATGCCACAATAACAAAATCAAGCATATATGGATATGCAGGTATTGTCACCCGTCGTCAATTGCCTGTTCCTAAGCACTCCATCACAGCACCTTGCACAGGTGAGCATCATTTCCTTTCTTTGGCAAGCTCATTGCTTAACTAAGTACCCCAAGGGCACATTTAACCCTCTCCAACCTCCCCATGCTGACCAGCAAGCAATGAGACTTGTCAATGTCCTGTGATGGAGACAGTGGCTTTTCTAAAGCCGTCTCTTCAGAGCACATTCCCTCCAAGGTGATGAAAGAATTTCCCCCAAGTTCTCACTTACATTCTTCTTTTTATATGTATGTAGAATTGTAAGTATAAATAGGAATAATATTGAACTAACATAATTATTTATTAATAAAATTTAACCGAATGTATTAATGTATTTTTATACTATCACCTTATAAATAGTAGAGAGCCAGTTATAATGCAGCAATTACATAAAATTTGAATCTGAAAACAAGTATTATTTGTAAAACTTGGCATCTCTGTCTGCCTCTCTCTCTCTCTCTCTCTCTCTCTCTCTCACACACACACACACACACACACACACACACACACACACCACTATGATTTAGAGGACACAGACAACCTCTCTGAGAACAAAGCTGCTTTGTTAGGGAGATAAAAATGCTGCAAATAACTGTCACAGAAAATAAAATGCAGCAGTGTGATACAAGTCCTTAGCTAGTGTTGGAACAATGGGTTGCTACTGTTTTCCAGTTCTTTTGACCCGAGGTTATGCTCACAACTTCATCTGGTACTTTGTTCCTCTCTCTACATCTCATTCTCTCCTGGGCATTTCTCATCACCACCCAGCACTGCAGTTCATTTATTCTCTTAAATGACCACACATACAGGGAGATAACTTTAAACTGAAGAAAAGAGCAATGATTTGGGGTATTTATAATATAATACAGTACCTTGTATGCATGCAATAGAATATAGAGTTGTCATTATTCAGGTCATATAGGCAACCATATTGTTGAGATTTCATGTGAACCATTTCCATGTGAGTTTTAGAATACACTATCTAGTATAGGCATTTTGGCCTTCTGCCCCTTAGAAATTTTCCTCCCCATCTTCTGTGATGTTTCTTGAGTCTTCAGTGTTATAGGCATATTATTTGTGTGTAGGAACTCCACAATCACATATTCTCTACCTTCAGACAAGTTGTGACCAAGGAACCATCCCTAGATAAAAAGCTATAGAGAGTCAAGACTTCTCACAGAGGGAGAAATAGCTTTTTCCAGAAATGAGCTTCCCAATAGGTTATCTAATCCCAATGGCCAGCTCTAAACACAAGAACACATGGACAGCAATAACAATAATAACTAAAGAGTAAATCATAAATGTGAAGAGGAATGTGAAGGAACATGGAGAGAGGAGAGGAGGGGAGGAAATGATGAAAACACAATAATTACCTATGGGATTATCAAAAAAAAAATAAGTAAAAGACATAAAAACCAACATGAGATAAGAGAACAGAGGTGGGAGTAATAATGTATGAAAACAAATAAAATTAAATCAAAAACACAATTAATAAGCCACCTTGTTTTAAACGATATTTTTCTAATAATTGGATCTTATGCAAACACCAAGACACAGAGGAGGTAAAAGGATAAGTTCAGAATGAACATCATATAACATGACAACGGTTCGAAGTTCAAAAGCAAGCTAAGAGGTAATCAGCTTGGAATAGTAACCACTATGTATGGCCATTGATTGGATTCATAATTTCTGTATCCTACTCCCTGCTCCTTTGTCCTCGATGAGTAATCAGCTGATTTGGTTTATTTTGTTACTGGGTAACACAAAGCTTTTCATTTGAATATCTGTAGTATGGCATCATGGGGAATGTAGTTCTCATCTGGCTTCCATTGTAGACTATGTAAGTGTTATGGGGACCCGACACTGTGATCTGCCTGTGATCCTGGTGAAGCTTCAAAGATGTTCCTCCTTGATATTGTGGGCACAACCAGAGGAGGGAACATGTTTAATAAGTGAGAGGTCTTGGCTTCAATCAAGCCCTTAAAAACCACTAAAATAAAATAGAACCATTCAAAACTTGACAGTTCCCAGAAATTCCAGCTATGACCATTATTGTCTCCACTGCAAATCCTGTACCATTAAGGCAACAGAAAAGTGTGTGTGCCCCTAGAGCAGACATCTAAGTCCAAGCTAACTGCTATTCACTACAGACCAGAGAGTATTAACATGTTTTATTCCAAAACTAATATGCTGTAGCACATGGCTCAAATGTATTATACACATCCTACAATGGTTTTATAAATAAAATTAATAATTAAAAACTAAAAAACCAAGATTGGCCTTCCTCTCTGTGTTAGCCTGTTCTGCACTGGGGTTACACGAGTGCACCAGCATGCCCAGGTACAACGAGTTTCTCTCTCAAAATATAAAGCATTCAGAATAGAAGTTAGCTGCACTTCTCAACGTTATTTGAAGAGAAACAATAGAAAACAGTATCAACAACCACACAGTTAATTTTTCAAACTACCATGACTTCCAGAGACTTTCACTCTCCCTTCCAATCCATCTCTCGCTGTCCCCTAAATTCTACTAATGATGAATACAATAGACCTAAGTATGGTGCTGTGACATTTTACTATAGTGACTAAGAATGTCTGTACCTTTTGCCTCTCTTAAAGTTGATAAAATGTTAAACCAATTATTCAATTCTACTACTTTTTAAAAGAATTAAGATAAAAGAGAAATTCTCTTGTTTTCCTCTCCAATAAATAATACATATTTTAAATAATTAATCTTGAGTAGTGTGACATTTGTGGAATATATAGGAAATACAATTAAATCTCAGAGAATAAAAAAAGGTCTTGAACTAAAAGACAATATGTGAGTCTCTAAACCATTTTAAAATCCATATATGGCTTTAAGATGTAAAAGTCATGAAAATCCTTACTTTCTGTGGCTTCATTATTTGATACTCTGGTGCTGCCTATTAGTCTTATAGAAGTCATTACATTTCTGTTCTTATGACATTTTAATATCTAAAAGAGTAAAGTATAAGAACTGATGTGTAAAAGAACGGATGATGTAGTTACCTACAATAGATTTCATGTATAATTTAAATATTTATTTTTCTTATTTTTTTAAGCAGCGTGGACCTGACTAGGGCAGAAAATCTGTGGGGTGCAAAGTCTTTGCAGAAATTAGAGGGCAATATCTACTTAAATACTGGGGTTGTTACTGGGCAGAAGGGGTGGGGATTGAGAAGATTGCTATTGAAATTATGTCTATAATAAAAAAACAAGAGTATTATATGTGGTGTTAGAAAGCTCTCCAGCATCCCTGATAAATAAATTAAGCAGTTCATAATGCCTGTGTATATCACTGTCCATAGAATTTTAAATATTTCTGCTCTTCAGACAATATTAACTATAGAATAATGTTAATTAGCAAATTATGTCCAAAATGGAAGAACCCACCTATGGAAGAATGAATGAGACATAATCAATAAAGGATAACAGACAGGAACAATGCTGTTGCCTGACTTCATTCAGTATACAAGGGGATTCTCAAAAAATTAATTTTCATTAGATGTTGACTATTTGATGAGGTTTTAAACCATATATATCACTGGAACTAGACACACATTACCAGGTTTTCCAAGTATGTGAACTTGAAATGCTCCACCCTTAGTTTCTCAGGATTTGTTAAGGATTTTCTAGGTAAAATGGAAATGTGAAAACTGTTGTAACTGAGACACAAAATGAATGACATTGTTTTTTAAACTTCTTTTTGTATATTCATGAGATCTATGATATACAAACAAATGTTGGCAGCTACTAAAAGCAGACTCAATTGTAAGCATTTTCTTCTGGAGAAGGTGTTTTGCTCTCAGCCTTAAGGTCAGTGTCTCTAGATATGTAAATGATACTTTGCCCTGTGAATAAATACAGCAACATTCTTTTTAGACAAGCAAGACACTTGGCACATTCTAATTTAGAGTTTCTACACTCTGGGCTGATATTATAATAATCTGCTCTACTTATTTTTAAATTTTGATTACATTTTTAACTTATTATTTAGTGTAGGGGTGTGTGGAGTTGTGTCCAGACCACATAGTGAATACTAACACAGAGATCTGAGAACTAGTCTACTAGTCAGTGTGAGGACTTAGGAAAACCTACACAGACTCCACTTTGAAAAACGGCCTCCATTTAAAACATCTGGTAATGGGGGTTTAACTCAGTTCAATAAAGAAACACAAAATGTGCTATGGAAGCAAAATTTAAATAAACCACCTAGACACAGCCAATCAGAAGACAGAGCATTAAACTCCACAAGCTACAGATGTTCTTGCACACATCCCGTTAGCAGGTTGTGGTTTCACACCAATCGCCTGAGCAATGATTTAAAAATCGCCTTGCCCCCTACCCCCAACCCAATCCTGAAATGCCAAGACATGTAACTCCTTTTGTGGTTTTCTCCTTTAACAACTCACCCTCCCCTGAGTTCAGGGCCTCATTCCCTCCATCTGCTGTGTTGGAGTGTTGGGTTGCAGACCTGGCTCAAGATTCTCAATAAGATTCTTGTGTGTTTGCATAGGAAACCGGCTCCTTGGTGGTCCCACTGGGAGGTCTTCTCACTTGGGGATAACTGTCAGTCCCCCACCCCTCCAGCTACCAGGAAGGATTTTGCTGCTATTATTTGTTTGCATGTTTTGGGTAAAGATAAAATCAGACAGAATTCTGGTAAAATGCTTTAGATTAACTACAATAAAGATGTTAGCTCATCTCTGACAGTTTCTCATGGGAAGAGCCTCTTAATATTTGAAATTTCTCTGTGCAACATTTGGTATTTGAAATAGTGCCCTCAAATCACACCAGAGGATTTGGTACAAAATGTCTCATATTGAGGATGGTCAAAAAAGAATGTCCAGTTACATGTTTGAAGAAGGAGAAACTTCAGTGCAGAGATATCAGTCATCTTAGTGTGGGAAACTGAGATTCCTTATGAGACAAGTGTGTGAATTCTAACAATCCTGCCTGAGGAAGGGAATCCTGGTAAATTATCAGAACACAGATAGGCTTTCTGAGTAACAACACCCTCATGGTGTTTTAAAGCCTGAATTGGATCCCCTGGAGCTAAAGGAAAAGGATATGGTTCCTGAATACTGAACTCAAGTCTTTTGTGAGAGCAGAGTACTTTACAGGTGAGCCATCTTAGCAACCCAAGTAGGATGATATTAAAAAAATAAAAATAAAATTTAAATTGTGTTTTTCATAACAAATCAATGCTTCAATTTTATGCATACCTTAATTTTTCACAAAACTTTCCTTCAATATGTATACTATGTACAGATAAACACTGAAATACTGCAAAGCTATGAAAGAATGACCTTTTTCTTCATGAAATATAAAATAATTTGAAACATACTTTACTCAGGTCCTCAAAAAGAAATCAATATTCTACAGGAATAGATTAGATCACCACCAAAACCCTCACAATACGCACATATAATATACATACACCCATGGGTATATTTACAGTACTAAGTGGACTCCTGGGGTTTAAAACAAAATGAAGAAGTAGAGAAAACATAAAATTGATAAGTAATAAAGATAATAGGAATAAGGGAGGAACTGGGAGGGTATGGGGTGGTTTAATCAAAATTTGTATGAATGTATAAAATATGCCATCAACAAAAAAGTGAAAAAATATTTGGGTCTGTGCAGCCGGGAAATGATCGAGCAGTCTCTACCTACAAAATGGTGCCCAAATAACTGGGACTGACATGCGTGGTCTGCCACCTACTTTAGGTCTAGGTCCTTGTATACCTACTCAGGGTTAGGAGGAAAAGGAGCTGAGAGCAGGCCAGCAGCTCAGCACTCTCTGCTTGGGTAACCAGCAACTAGAAAATCCAAGAGAGTCTGGATTATGTATGCTATTGTGTTTTCTTTAAATATTTTTGACTGCAGAGAGACATTTCATTGTACAGGTTGCTAAGATATATATTTAGATATATATTTAAAGGTATCTTGACTTCCAAATTTGGGTCTAAGGATATGTTGACTTGGAAAGAGGTTCAGATTTTGTTTCCACAGAAGATGAGAATCTGTGTATTACTTCCAGGCTAATGTCCTTTGATAAAATAAGATCCCCTGAAAGGTCTCAGCAAACCCCCAAAATACTTCGCCCAACAAAATGCAGGAAGCAGTTTGGAAAGAACTATGCACAAATTGCCAAATATTGCTTTAAAATGTTTGTTTTCATTTAAAGGGGGTATGATATAGAGATAAATACTTTACATTGGTATGGACCTTGGTCTATTGATATAAATTTAAGGTCAATTTTGTTGTGTGTATATTTCTGCTCTTGTTTAAGGTATTGCTTTTGTTCAGCTCATTTAAAAAGGTAATGTATAGTTAAAAATACAGAATAATAAATAGGCATTTAATAGTCAAACGTATAGTCATTCTAGTTAGGTTTTCTAGATATACAGAGATATATTTCAGATGGATAGGTATTTTTGACATATTTCAAAGATGTAAAGAATATGGCATTTAAAATGTTTTAAGAACTTAGACTTTTCATGACATAGAGACATGTCTATGTCTACTGCTGGCAACATCTATTACTTTAGAGAGGTTCAAAGGCACTGAAGTAACTCATTATGAAATTTGCCTTCAATATGACAAGGCTAGCTATTTGGGCAAGAAGCTTCTCTTGTCTGGACTTCTTGATGGTGTGCCATATAAACTGAACATACAAGGCCCATAGACAAGTGACTGCTGAATTTTCCAAAAGACAGGATGATCTTTCATGGTTCCTGCTTCACAGAAGAAACTGCCAGACACTCTGCAGCAGAAGAAAGCAACTGATGAACTTTGCCATTACAATGCAGAACAGATCTTCAATTTTTCTGCTTCATAGAAAGGTCTGCTGGATACTATGGGCCTATAGACTGAAGATGGATGCCTCAATGTTACAAAGAAACTTTGGGTAACTATCCAGGAACCGAGATGTCTCTCTCATTTTTAGAACTTTGGAAGTTGCTTACAATACACTTGTAAACTTCCTGTTTACTTAGGTAATATTACATTCTGCCAGGGATCATCAAAGGGTTGAAGAAAAATAGTTATAGTTTTCTTTAGTTATTATAAAAGATAAATTATATATGAAACTTTAGACTCACAAAGAAATATTGTAATTCTTGCTTGATACCTATTTTGTCGTATGTAATTTTGCTATCTTAAATTTAAAAGCTTCACTTTTATTTAGACAGAAAAGGGTTGGTAATGTAGAATTCCCCTTTGTATGCATGAATATGTTTTATTACAATTGGTTAATAAAGAATCTGCTTTGGGCCTATGGCAGTGCAGAATAGAGCAAAGCTGTTACTCCAAGCAAAGATAGAAGAGAAAAGAAGGTGGAGTCAGGGAGACACCATATAGCTGCCAAAGGAGAAAGATGCCAGATGCCAGCCAGAATATTACTGGTAGGTAAGTAGGTAAGCCTCATGATGATTCTCAGATTACTATAAATTGGTTAATTTAAGATACAAGACCTAGATTGAAATATGCATAAACTACTGGCCAAAAAGTGTTGTATTTAACATAGTATCTGTGTTATTATTTGAGTCTGGGTGGCCAGGAAATAAATGAGTAGTCTCTACCTACATAATTGTCCTCTTGTCTGCATTACAAATCTACAAAGGAAAAGTCACATATTTGGGGGTTCTTATCTAGTACGTAGGAATGCCAAAAAAATGTTATTGTATAAAGCATGAGTGTTACAATAAAATCAAAGAAAAACACAAAATAAAACATTTGATTTTTTTAAATAAAAGTAAGAACATATGTAACCGTGGTTTATCAGAGTTTTTTAAACTAGAAAAAGCATAAAAACCTTGGTATTTTATGGCAGCACAAGATTATAAATTTAAATAGATGTACTTAGCCTTAAGAAATTATTACTTTAGGATCTATAGGCAATCACAAAGGCTAAGCAGTTCCTTGATCAGTACTGTACAAAGTATTGACCCAAAGAAACTGGGCAACCTGAAAAGTATGAAAGCTGATAGTTGCAATATGGGTCCGAAGGCTGAAGAAGAAAAAATAAAATTTCCTACTGAGATTGATAGGAAAAAACATAACATGTAAGTAAATTGAGGAAGGATCTATTGATTTCTAGGCATGTTAGAAGTGTAACTAACTACCTCACTTTATCAATCAGTTCAGTGATCACTGTCACATCCTCACACACTTACACAGAAAGGATATTTTACATAGGATTCATGTAGCAATCAAGTCCACGTAATCAAATTAACTGTCACAGAAAGTCACCTCTGAAAGATGATTATATTTTGGTTTCATTTTTTAAAAGGCTTTGCTGTTATTCAATATAACATAGTGTTGATTTTCTTATTATTTGAGGAGGAACTACAATACATTGCTAAAATTCTTATGTGTTACATTGATAATAAAATTTGTAATTTAAATTTTGGGGCATGAATATGAGTTTGATTATAAGTTTTGATGCCACTTTTTATTAATTATGATTTGATCTTTGCATCTCGAAACTGTGTTATCCCATATAACCACCAAGGATAACAAATTACCCACTTGAGCATGTACTACTGATGTTTTGTTAAATTAGACTATTTCTGAACTGTCTCCTAAACATTATTTAAGAGCTACTGCATGAACAACAGAATTATAAAATGCTTTTGGGGGATTTAGGGTGGACATTGAAATCATGACATAGCACTTGTGGCCATGGCCACCTTCACAAGACCTGTACACGGGCTGGAGAGATGGCTCAGCTGTCTGTTCTTCCAAAGGTCCTGAGTTCAATTCCCAGCAACCACATGGTGGCTCACAACCATCTGTAATGAGGTGTCCTCTTATGGCCTTCAGGCATACACACATACAGAATATTGTATACATAATAAGTAAATAAATAAATTAAAAAAAAAAGACCTGTACTTGCAAAAGGACACTGTGCAGGTTCAAGACTACCTGGGATGAAGGAAGTCAGGAAGATGGTAATGGGGGCAATAATGAAAACAGATACAAGATAGTAATTAAATCATGAAGAAGTTTTAAAACAATGCCTTCTTTTGTCCATTCTGAGTACTAAATAAATACCTCTAATGCAGTGGTTCTCAATCTCCCTACCACTGACCATGTAATACAGTTCCTCACCTCCTGGTGACTCCCCTCTCCCACCAAAAAATATTTTTGTGACTATTTCTATACTGAGTTTGCTCCTGTTAAAAATTTTATGTAAACCTCTGTGTTTTCTGAAGGTCTTAGGTGACCCCTGTGAAAGGGTCATTCAACGCCACAGGGATTGTGACCCACAGGTTGAGAACCTCTGCTTTAGTGTCTCAGAGTTTCTTTTTCTGTGAAGAGACACCGTGGCCATGGCAACTCTTATAAAGAAAAACATTTAATTGAGTTTGACTTACAGTTCATAGGTTTAGTCCATTATCATTCTGTCACGAAGCATGGTGGTAGGCAGACAGTTTTGCTGGAGAAGGAGCTAAGAGTTCTACATAAGGACTGTTAGCCAACTGTGGCTAGAAGTATTCTCTGTCCTTTCTGGTCTCCATTTCTCTTCTACCCGCCAGAGTCACCAGAGCCACTTATGAAATAATCACTCAGAGGCTAATATATTAAATACAATTGTTTGGATAATGTCTTAAGTTCCTTACTGGGTAGCTCTAACTATAAATTAACACATTTATAATAATTTGTATTTTACCATGAGGCTCATGGCTTATGGGTAATGTTTGGATCTCTTTCTACTTTGGCAGCTACATGACTCGACTCCACCTACTTTGTATCTTTGTTTGCACTTTCAGCCTAGCTTTATTCTGCTAAGCCATTGGCGAAACAGCATTATATTCATCAATCAATAAAAGAAACACATACAGAGAAGGACATCCCACATCAGGCAGTAGGAAGCGTGAGTCACTAAGCTTCTCAAACTTCAAAGCCCATGCTGCAGTGACACACACCTCCCCCAAAAAGGCTGTATCTATTCCAACAAGACCACACCTATTCTAACGAAGTTACACCTTGTATAAGTGCCATTCCCTAGTGACAAAGCATTCAAATCTGTGAGCCTATGGGAGTCATTCCTATTCAAATGACCACACTTAGTATTATTGTACTGATTAGAGATATAAATTCAAAATTGAACTTTATGCATATACAAATTATTAGAATTATTAGTATAAATAAAAAGGTTACAGGGTCCTGATCAGTAGCAATTCAAACTGAATAGTAGTATTTCTCACCCTGAAAATGCTTAGATTCAGTATGTTTCTATGATATTAAAATGCCTGATACTTATTACCTCAAATTGCTAATAGAAACTATTTCTTTATAGCTATATAGTCAATAACTTCCCAGATATTGCATAAAAGCTGCAAAATTTATGTGGTTTTATTTTCCTGATAACAATAAAATGATGTTTACATATTATATCCCAGCTTATGATCATTATAATTTTAGCATAAGTGTGGAAAAACAACAGTAATATAAAAGTTATAATGAATATTTGAATAAAGCATGATGAAATTTTATCTCCTCAAATGTATGCTTGCATCTAACAAAATAACTAGTCTCTTTCCTTGTTTTGGTTTCATGCATACAACAGTTAATAAAGTGTGGGTATTTGTGCCTAATGTCTAGTACCAGTGTCTTTCTCATGTTTCCATATACAAATTTAAACAATGAGGCAACTTACATGTGTTTATGTTGTGTGACTAGTATATATAACAACTCTAGAATCTTATTTTTTTCTTAGTAAAACTAATTCACTCAGTCAGTGAATCTATATTGTATTTGGATAAATAGGGCAGGATAAATCTAAACTGTTCATTTAAAAAATAATCCAGTGTATTGTAAATTTTTCTCAAATAGGTGAATGAAGAAGAAATATTTTTCAACTCATGGTGTAAATGATAGTTAAAGAAAATTCAATGACCTTGTTTTTTTTAAAAAACATAAGCAAAAATAAAATGTGTGATAAGTATAATATACAAGCTGAAAAAATAGAGCAAAAGTAAATTACTGTGATTAGTTTTATAATATAGTTGAACTGATACATAGCACTTAGAAGTATAATAAAATATGTTCAAACTGAGATAATATAAAGTCTCACTAAAATATAAATTAAAACTTATATTTATAGTTAAATATATGGAAAAGAAAGCACTTTTAATTAATTCATTTTAAATTCAGTATGAGTGTCTAAATAGGGCAATCTAAAATTTCCAAATATAAATTTGTATAAAAAAGAAGCAATAAAATATCTATAATAAACTGTTTTATAGGAAACTGACTTTACTAATGTCAAATAAAAATAAGTCAAAGAACTTGTGAGTAAGACAATTATACAAAAAATTGTGAATTATAATCAATTATTAAAATGTATTTAAGATTTATAAACATTTTTCTTCATAATTCCTTTTCTTCATAGTACATGAATTAAAAATTATAGAGTTGAATGAAAATAAAATACATGATTACAGTTAGCTATTTAATAGTTAATGAAAACTCTAAATTTACAAACCACAGATTACTATATTTTACCAACCTCAGGAAAACTCACCACGATTAAAACATTTAATTCAACAATATATACAGAGACTTGTATCTCATGATGAAATAATTTCAGCTTAAATTGCAAGGCTCTATAGTTTATGCAGTCATAGTTTTGCAGTTATTATTCACTATCAACCATATTCACATTCTCACCAATGAAAACTGTTATAAATACCTACAGAAAAAATATACTACATGAAACCTTTAACTCTGTTGAAAACCTAACATTTTAGGATTACAAAAATTCTTCCTCTACTTAATAAATGAGATCTGGGGAAAAACAAAAACCACTTTATCTACCTAGTTTAATGAATGCTAAATCCATTATCTTTTGCCAAGAGGTAAAAACTGTACTTCTTATGGTTGTATAATATCACACGTTGTGAGCATATGTGCATAGTGTTTGCTAATCCACTCCAAAACATTCAGACTGTGTTTATTAGCAACAGTGCGTAATGTCACAAAGAACATGTGAGCACTGGATCCTCTCTTTGATTCCTTAGGATTAATAGTTGAATTGGGTTTCTTAGTTAAAAGATAAGAGTAATAAAAATACCCAGGGAAACTCAGATAGAGATAACGAAATTTCCTTTGCCAGTGATTGTCAACAGGAGATAGCTTCTGGCTTAGGAATGGGGTCTTATGTTCACTTTCCCTATCAGTGCTGGGACCCCTCTGGCTGATTTGAGCCTGTGTAGGTTTTGTGAGTCACAGGTGTGTCAACCCTGGAGTCTCATTTGGTATGCAAACCACACTTAAGGGTAGGCTTCATGCCTAGAAGTAGATGTCTAAGACAAAATGAACTCAGTGTTATTTTTGGAGGACAGTGTTTTTGTTTGTTTTATTTTGTTTTTGTCTCATGTTTTGTCTGGGAAAGTTTTCTTTTAGCCTTTCAGGTCTTTGGTTTATGTAATGTGGCTTTCTAGCTCCATGCTTTCATGATATTTTTTGCATCTGTTTGAGTGTATCTGCATCTGTATGTATATTTTTGTACTTTCGCTTTGGCATTTTTTGTTTTGTCTATTCTGTATTTTTTTTAGTTGCTCATTTGTATTTTAATGACAGATAAAAAGGATATGGTCTTGGGTGGTGAGGAGATGAGGGCGATCTGGGAGGAGATGAGAGAGAAGATACAGTAATAAGAATATATTGTACAAAAATCTATTTCCAATAAAAATAAAAATTCTGAATAAAATATACTTTTAAAATGTTGTATTTGTCTTTTAGTATTTTCTGACTCTACCAGTATTTGTATAAGGATAATCTGTGTTTTAAAAAGCTATATAGCATAATTTTAAAATTTCCTATTTTGTGGTTCTAATCTATCCTGTAGTATTTGGAAAACTTATAGTTAATGGGTGATTTTAGTTAGTGCTGTGATTTTTTTAAAGACTGTCAATAGCACGTTGTTCCTGAAAAATAGGTTTTAACAGATATTTCAGAAAAAAAAAAAAAAAAACATCCACAGCCAGGATGGATGTACTCATGTGTTAAGAGTACTTGCTACCCCTACCCCTGCAAACGAAGTAGTTGGTGTCCAACGCTCATAGGGCAGTTTACAACTTTCCTCTGCTCACTGTTCTTTACTCATGCCTGCATCTACCAGGAATGAATGGAAGATATTTGAGTATGCAGGCAAATACTCATATGTATAAAATAAAAATAAATAAATATTATAAAAGGAGAAAAGAATAATGAAAATATCAGTGAGATTCTATCATGTTTTCTCACTCATCAATCACAAGGGAAGAGATTTTCTGGCTTGGTTTCAGATTTCTAAATAAAATATAAAGCAAGCATCTCCATTACTCTGGCAGAGCCAAGAAAAGTAATTTGAGAGTCAGACATTTCAGAGAACATTACCTACAGTTCGCCCTTAAGCACATTCTTTGTCTGCTTTCTGTGAGAAACATCATCTTATCTGGGGTTAAGGCAGTCTTTATATTCAGAGATCAACACAGCAGGTCTGGTGAAAAGGGATACACAGAGAGATCCGGCCAACAAAGGAGAAAAATAACAAATATAAAAAGGCCTAAGTATTAACTAATCTTTAATCCAAGAGACTGTTACTTGTACTTATTATAGATTAGTAATTCCATAAAACAATGTGTGCTACAGTTAGTGTCAAGTAAGTTCATTAAAGGACACATACTGTGTTTGGCTTGAGGGTTCTTTGATTTCGTAATTCCTAGTAAGAGAGAAATCATAGCGGTTACCCTACAACTTAGATTTAACATCATCCCACTGCCAAATTTAATGTTATTATTCATCTAAGTGGCCAATAAAGAGATAAATAATAAAATTTAAGAAGGATAGGGGTTTTATTGTGCACAAATACTTTAGAATACTCAAAATGTAACTCAGATTAGAGTATAATGGTCTGCGATTGATACCAAGAATATTTTGAAAATAAAAGCAAGGAACCCAAGTAGGAACCTGTAGACAGAGTTTTTGTCCCACCTGTTCCCATAGACAGCCAGTCCCAAAGAAGCACACAGAGGCTTATATTAACTTTAAATTGGTTTTTTAGCTAAGGCTTATTATTAACTAGCTCTTAAAACTTTAACCCATAATTCTTGTCTATGGTTAGCCACATAGCTTGGTATCTTTTATCAGTGATCCTTTCTCATATTGCTTCCTGTGCATCTGGATGGCGACTACATCTTGCCTTTCCTCTTCCCAGAATTCTCTTGAGCTGGTTGTACCACCTATATTTCCTTCCTGGCTACTGGCCAATCAGTGTTTTATTATACCAATATGAGTGACAAATCTTTACAGTGTACCAAAACATTATCCCACAGCAGGAACATTTAGATTTAAAAGAGTGACATCCCTTTACCAATATATTCTTGCAAGTGAAATGAGTTATAAACATCAGTTTTGCCTATTTCATCAAATTTTTGTCAGAATGAAATTTGAAATTTAGAATTACTTTTGAATTATAAGTGTCAAACTTTAAGGAGTTAGTATTAAAATTTTAGTCTTTGGCCTATGAAGCTTGGTCACATTCTTCTTTTTTAAGACTTAGTTTTGTACTTCATGTACATGATGTTTTGTTTGCATGTACATTTGTGTACCATAATAAGGCATCTGATCATATGGGACTACAGTTGTAGATAATTGTGGGCCACCATGTGGTTACTAGAAATTGCACTCAGGACCTCTGGAAGAACAGCCTTTAATTCCCCTAATATGCATGTAAGTGTAGACATGCACATCCTATTCCATCCTGTAGATGTTCCATGCCCAAGTTCAACAGCATCCAGCTTATAGACAGCTTAACTGTGGTTCTTGGATATGAAATCAAACCTTTTATTTGCTATCATTAAGTAGTACTTGGACTAAAGAAGTATATGCTTGGACTTTCATATATGTTCTCTTAAATGATTTTAACTTTGAGATTTATACTATTGAACTGGGAAGGAGACATTTCACAATCACTCCCTGCCATCTCAGCACGTTGAAAATAAAAGAGTTAATTTCTTTAAGCCACCCTACAATGTGAACTGACCCAAGTGAGTATGTGACAATGGACAGAATTTACCATTCCTAATGATCCACTAATTTCCCTTAAGCTGATAATTTCCATGTTGTATTTAATGTCTTAAAGGAAAATTTAAATTTGTTGTATGAGTGGTTAAATACTGATAAGTTCCTATGTAAAAAGTCAAGGGTAGTTGTCTGGCAACATTTTTGTTTATCATTTATTTCAGAGACCTATTGAAATTCACCATTATGGTTTTCTTTCTCAGAAAGGCTCTTGTTATGTACCCTATGCTGTCCTCAAACTCTCAATTCTTCTACCTTATACTCCCAAAATTTGCATTGCAGCTATGAGACAGCACACTAGTTTATTATAATTGTTGTTGTTGTTACTTTATTATCAATGCCTTTAGTATATAATTTTGTGGGAAGGATTTAGAAAATACCCTAAAGCCGGGCGGTGGTGGCGCACGCCTTTAATCCCAGCACTAGGGAGGCAGAGGCAGGCGGATCTCTGTGAGTTCAAGACCAGCCTGGTCTACAAGAGCTAGTTCCAGGACAGGCTCCAAAAAAAACCACAGAGAAACCCTGTCTCGAAAAACCAAAAAAAAAAAAAAAAAAAAAAAAAAAAAGAAAAAAAGAAAAGAAAATACCCTAAAACTTAAGTACAAAAAAATAGTTGGATAATTTACTTTTAATAGCATAACAGGTTTTAAGCTCACCTATAGAATTCCTTACAAATGTGTTTAACTCATTTATTATTGAGTAAGGGTCCTAGCTTTAATTAAGTTACTTTCTGTAGATTAATTGTAGTTTAAAATATGTGCACAAATTTTGCTTAGTTGAAAAATAATTATAAAAGTTAAAGATTACTTCTCAGTAGGACATGACTCAATTTTAAAAGTAATTCTAAAGTATTAATTTATCCTCATTAATTTTTAAATGAAAGCCTAACCCTCAAATGCAATTAGAATCAGTCTTAACATCCTACAGTTTTCTGTATTAACCAGTGAGCTGAATAAAGTGACTGACCAGTGGCATTTTACATTTGGAAAAAAGACATAATTCAATCTGCAGAAAATTATATATTAGCAGTGTTGAAGCCTCCCCAACAATACCCAGAGGAACCAGGCTTAAAATACCCAGCAAAAGTGTTTCATTTGCCTAATGAGGCTGAAATTTTGAAATATTTAGTGATCAAATAAACCAGTATTATGTAACACTTATGGATATGGAACTATTAATTTGTGATAAATTACATGGAGTACTTATGTAAAAATATTTATAATACTATCATACTTTGTATGATCTACATTTGAAAATAATTTCAACAGTTTGTAGATAATTTAAAAGATAAATTTTGGCTGGTATTTCATCAAGCTAATGAAGAGTTAATTCATTGGTTATTTAAATAATTTCAAAGTAAAATGAGATATTAAAATTGATTATTAAGCAGGCTTGAAGTTTACATGTCTTCACATCTGTATTTGACCAGGTGCTTCTTTGAGGGGTTCTCAATGATATGCTAAATTTTCTAATATTCAAAGTTGAGAACATAATATGGATAGATACAGAAATTTTACATATATTCACAAGTTTCAGCTTCACTTACAATTGTATGTCTCTTAGTTTATAACGACTGACGTTTCTCATAAAATACCAATTGGTCACATTCTTACATCATTATTATTATCAGTCTTTCTGATGAGTGCAATAACAGGCAGAGATTTTTTTCATAGTAAAAACATGATCACCTGAATGGGTGAGTCAAGGGGATTAGGAATTCAAAGTTAGGACCTTCTGGGACCAGATAGGTTTACATGAGACCTTGCCTTAAAACCAATAAAGGTAACGCTCAAGGTTTTGAAAGCTTTGTGACCATTCACCTGGAATCAACATACAAGGTGTGGGTCTGGAATTGTTGTGAAAGAACACCTTGATTTGGGGGTCTTAGTATGGCTTTTGGAAGGTCAGATGTCCAGACACCATCCTCAGTATGAAGCATGGAGACAGTGGTGATGTGTTTGCTGCACTGTTTATAGTTACTGTAAATTCCACAAGGTTCTCACCTTTGTCTGCTTGATGTTATAACGGATCTTTAAAATGGCAGTGAGAATAATGTATGATGAAGGTAAGGCATGTGTCTCAGTTTTCATCTGTTTGATTAGAAAAGAGATTTATTACTTGGAATTCACAGAGAGAAACAGTTGTAAGGGCCGAGTGTAACTCGGTGCTCCTCTTTCAAGGATTGCTAATATTTGGACCTTGAATATTCACTTAAAGGCCCATGTGACAGAAATGTGCTTTTCTGGTTAGGGCTTATAGGAGGTGGTGGGAGTCTCAAGAGTAGAGGAATAGTAGAAAGTCATTCGTCATGTATCCATGAGGAGACCTGTAGAGCCTTGCCTTTTCTTTTACCTTGTATGGTTTCTGGATGAATAGTGAGCATTTTTGCTCTGTGACACATTCCTCTCATGATGTCCTGCCTCACCAGAGACCCAAAGCAACAGGACATGCTATTATTTTAATCTTTGCTCTTAATAAGTTGATTTCTTGGGTATTTTGCTACAATGATGGAAAACCTAAACATAATCTAACATGGTCGCTAACTCAGACGAGATTTGCCTAAGTGCTTGTAAAATGGGAACTGCATGATCACACACACATTAGTTCATTTTAGTGTGATCATGTACAATAATCTGTGAAGAGTAGCCTGCTTATTCAAAATCTACTGCTGCACATAGATTATTTTCAAAGTGAGAAATGGATGGCAGTATTATATGGAATTCTGTCACTGCTACTAATAGAAAGAGAGGATTTCAGACTCGTCAGAGCCAATGATAGGAGAAAGTAGGTAACTGCAGCAGTCCCTAAGGTTTTACCCTTTGGCCTCACTTTCTGTTCACTCTGCTTCAGGGCTGAAAATTCAACATGATCAATGGACTCCCACACCTGCCATCAAGTCTTACTCATCATCATGACTGTATTCCTTTGAACTATGAACAAAATAACTGTTACTTCTTTAATTTGCGTTTGTCAGGTCTTTGCTCACATCAGTGAGAACACAATACTTTGACCTGTGCTAATTTATCACAGATAAGTAAAAAAAAAAATCAACAATGTCATTTCATATCAGTGAACTAGAATTGTAATCTTGCAGTGTGCAGAGCTGTGCACCTACATTAAGTCAAAATATGGAAAAATCATTTTATTGAGTTGGATAGAAATGGAAGCAAGGCCAAGGTTTAATTTGATGTTGGCTGTTGGCTTGCTTGTATTGCTTTTATTATGTTTAGGCATTTTCCTTTCATCCCTACTCTCTCCAAGACATTTATAATGAAGGGATGTTGTATTTTATCAAAAGTTTTTCTGCATCTAATAAGATGATCGTGTGGTTTTTATTTTTCAGTTTGTTTATATGGTGTAATACTTTGACAAAGTTTCATATGTTGAACCATCCCTGCATCTCTGGGATGAAGTCAACTTGATCATTGTGCATGATGGTTCTGACGTGTTCTTGGATTCCATTTGTCAGTGTTTTATGTAGTATTTTAGCATCAGTGTTCATGTGTGAGATTGGTCTGTAATTTTCTTTCTTAGTAATGTCATTCTACTGGTTTGCCTCCTTCAGCCTTGGTATGAGAGGAAGTGCCTTGTCTCCTGCAATTTCGTATGCCATGTTTGCTTGCTATCCATGAGAAGCCAGACCCTTTCATATATATATATATATATATATATATATATGTATATATATATATAACTTTATTTATTATATTTCTGATTTCAGAAAATCAGAATGAAAGAATTTTAATTTTTTTCCCATTCAAAAATTTACACTTCCTCCCCTCCTTTCATTCCCCTCCCCCTCCCCAACTCCCCCTCCTCCCTCTCCCTCCCTCCTTAAGAGAGGGCAGAGAACCCTGCCCTGTGGGAAGTCCAAGGCCTTCCTCCCTACATCCAGGCCTAGGAAGCTTTGCATCCAATAGACTAGGGTCCCAAAAAGCCAGTACATACAATAGAAACAAGACCCAGTGCCTTTATCAATGACTTTTCAGTCAGCCCCCATTGTCAGGCACATTCAGAGAGTCCAGTTTGATCCCATGCTCATTCAGTTCCTGTCCAGCTGGATTTGGTAGCTCCCAATAGAACAGGCACACTGTCTCAGTGGGTGGACAAACCCCTCGCTCTTCAGATTTCCTTGCTCATCTTATCTCTCCTTCTGCTCTTCAACTGGACCTTGGGAGCTCAGTCCATTGCTCTGATGAGTATCTCTATCTATATCTCCATCCTTCACCAGATGAAGATTCTATGATGATATTCGAGATAATCATCAGTGTGATTGTGGGGCAAGGCCAGTTCAGGCACCCTCTGCTCTGCTGCTTAGGGACCTAGCTGGGGACATCCCCATGGACACCTGGGAAGCCCTCTAGAGCCAAGTCTCTTGCCAATCCTAAAATGGCCCCTTAATGTAGATATCTTCTTCCCTGCTCCTATATCTGCCCTTCCTCCATCTCCACCCTCCCACTCCCCAAAGCTCTCTCTAGTCTTTGCTTTCTCCCTTCTCTCTCTCCCTCTCCCCTTTCCCCACCCCACCCCTACCCCCAACCCCATGCTCCCAACTTTTACCCAGTAATCTTGTTTGCTTCCAATTTCCAAGGAGGATTGCTCCTTTCTGGAGAGAAATGGAAGAGGAGTAGACAGTGATTTACACACTAGGGGGCGGAAACTGCAGTCATAATACAAGAAAATCATTAAAAATGAAGAGATAAAAAGAAAAGAAAATGTAGGAGCTGGAGAATGGGAAGAGAGATATGAAATGCTGTCTTCTGGACCTGATCTGTCTGTCTCACTCGTGAGTGCACAGCATTTGGAATTTATGATATACTGGATAGACAGATACTGCTGTGAGTAGATTTCTTAACCCTCAGACTTTTGCTCCCTTTGTTTATTGTGGTGTCTTTAATTGAACCCTGAGAGGGGTTCCTTAAAAGCTGGACATTTAAGGACTCTGTTACATTCCCATATACACAGCACTAACTAGACTTCCTGGATTATATAGATAATAAAGTTGGTGGGGGGATGTGTTAAGGGCAATATAGGATAGTTGGAGATAGAATGGTGGGTATATATAATCATATTTCATATATATATACATATATACTTATGAAATTATAAAGCTTAAAGAAACATTAGAGATAACTTTCTGAAGACATAATCTGTAAGATCTTTAAGGAGATGCAGGCAGTTACCTAACCTACTTTGCTCAACTGACAAACAAGATGGACCTAGCATACAGGATACACCATGAAAGATCTGATTAACAGTGCCCTCATTCAGCAGGAAGCAGTTTGGAGAGAAATAACTGTGCCCATATTCCCAAATATTGTTTATAATTTTTTTACATTTAAAGGGGGATATAATACAGATGTGAATAATTTGCATTGATATGGATTTTGCTTTAGTGATATAAATTTAAAGTCAATCTTGCCATATGTATATTTTTGCTCTTGATTAAAATATTGTGATTTTGTAGTTCATTTAAAAATGTAATGTATAATTAGGAAATATAGGTTGTTAATGAATAATCATCGATAATAGTCAAGCTTATAGTCTTGTTAGTTAGATTTTCTATCTATAGAGAGATATATTTCAGTTAGATTGGCATTCTTCATATCTTTCAAAGACTACAGAATATGGCATTTAAAATGTTTTAATACCTTAGGACTTTTCATGAAAATGATACATGTCTGCTCCTGGCAGACTTCCAGAGGAAGGTGGGCATTGAAGAGGCTCTTTATGGAGTTTTTGGCCAAGAAACTGCTCTTTCCCAGACTGTTGCATAAACTGGATATAAAGAACCAGCAGAGATAGGACGGCTGAACTTGACTAAAGCTGAGATGGTTTTTCGGGGTTCTTGCTTCATGAAAGAGTCTGTGGGACATTTTGCAGAACATAAAAGAAAGTGACTGAACTGTCTGTGAATTTTCCTGCTTCATGGAAAAGTCTGCTAGATACTATGGGTCTGAAGGCCAAAGATGGATGTGCCTATGGTACAGAAAAGCTTTGGATGACTGTCCAGGCAGTGAGATGTCTCTGTCAATTCTACAGTTTTGGAAGTTTCTTAGTTCTTGTTTACTTAGGTAATATTATATCCTTCTGGAGTCTTTGATGGAGTTGAATAATTGATAGATAGTTATAGTTTTTCTTTGTTATGATAAAAGATAAATAGACCTAAATATTGTAACTGTAATTCTTGATACCTGTTATATATAATTTTACTATGTTAAAGTTTTCCTTTTTGTTTAAACCAAAAAGGGGAAATGGTGTAGGAGGTCCTTCTGTATTTGTGTTGCTTTCATTGGCTATTAAAGAAACTGCCTTAGCCTAGTTGATAGGGCAGAACTCAAGTAGGCAGGGAAGACTGAACAGAATTCTGGGAAGAAGGGCAGTGTGGCAGATGCCATGAAGCTCTTGCCTGAGACTGATGCTGGTTAGAGTCTTTTCCGGTAAGCCACGACCTTGTGGTAAACACAGATTAATAGAAATAGGTTAGATTAGGATGTGAGAGTTGGCTAATAAGAGTCTAGACATAATGGGCCAGACAGAGAGTTAATCAATACAATTTCTGTGTGGTTATTTCGAGGGTTAAGCTAGCCAGGAGGTGGGATGCAGCCTGCTTGCCTCGTACTACAGTCCATTCTTGACTTGACAATTTTTGGCAGTCACTTTCTTTTATGTCCTGCTTGTCCAATTAGGACAGCATACTGGCAGCAGTAAAGGCAAGGACATTTTCTTGTCCAGTGAATTATTTTGACACAAATAAAGTAAACTCCTTATGGAATTTCTTTGATGCCCACTATCTTAAGTAGAAAGGTGCTGCCAGGAACAGACATGTCTCATTGTCATAAAGAAAGAGAAAGAAGAACCTATGTTTTTAAAACATTCTAAATATCATACTCTGTAGATCTCTGAAGTGTTTGAAGATGACTTGTCTATCTAAAATATATCTTTGACCTTGAAAACATAACTAATCTGACTATATGTTCAACTATACTAGGTGATTAATGACTAATATGCATTTCCTTTGTAGCCTAAGCAGTTGTAAATAATTTTCAACAATAAAAATTTGCATTACATTATTAAATGAGTTATATAAGTATAATACCTTGAATAAGAGTAGAAATGTATGTATTGTATTTTCTAACAAAATTAATCTCAATAGACAAATGTTGTATACAATATACAAAACCCAATCCAATGTAAAACATTTAAAACTAATAGTTGCTTTTCAAAAATGGATTCAATAATATACCTTTTTATTTTATATCTGTATCTTCCCATTTTTCTTTTCAGAATATATTCAATAATCTTCCCTTTTATCCTATCACATCTAAACCCCCTTTTTTTCAGAACAAGAACTTTGTCTGAGTATATTCAATAATCTGCCCTTTTTTCTCATCAGATCTATATCCCCCTTTTATTTCAAAACAAAAACCTTGAATCTAATTTCCTTTGTATAGATTTTTTTTAAATAATTACTTATCACAACTTGTAACCAAAACTCTAAACAAAGACAGACAACCATAATCCATTTAACAACCAAAATCCACCCTGTTCATCTCTTGGAAATGGCTTTTCTGATATGAGACAAAGATTTTAAATTTCATTATAATTAGCATGTTTGGCTTTAGAAAAGGAGAGAACCACAATCTAACTCCAAATCCAGCTTTAATCTTTAAGTTGACTGGGACTACAAAAAACTCATTTGCATTATATGTCTGTAGATAACAGCAGAAACAAATATTTGGGAAGATTTTTGAAATTTTACTCTGTTGGATATGTGATATACTAATAGGCCAATTTACTCTTTTTCTTGAGATTATTATTATAGATAATTTGTTCTATTTCTCCAGATTTCTCATTTGTCTAGGAGTCTCAGATTTCTTAGCTAGATACCTTTATTCTACTAAATGAGAGAAACAAAATCCTTCCCCAACCTCAATTTTGAGAAAATTCTCTTTTAGCAAGTTATATCTGATCAAATGAAATGCATTTGTTACTTTTATAAGTTAGTCAAGATTAAAAGATCATGATGTTTGGTGAATTATCATCTATTCTAATTAAGAGGTATTTCTTGTTGAAATCAAATATTTATCAATTTGGAGGGTATCCATAATATTTCTCTCATTGTGGAAGCAAAAGCAAAACCCCTTCTCCAATGTAACGCGTGTCCTAGTTTCATTTCTGAGGTCAGTACATCTTTAAAGTATATCACTTGATTTAATTCCATAGTTTTTTTCTATATCCAATATCTCTCACAGCTGTTGTTCCTTTCTCATTATCATTTAAAAAATCCAAAGTTAATAAAGCATTATGCCATCAATTTCAGGGGTTATTTTTTCTCTCTTTCTGTTTATTTAACATATACTTCAGAGTTCGATTTGATCTTTCTGTAACTACCTTTCCTGTAGGATTGTGTGGTATACCTGTAATATGCTATATATTATAATAAGCAATAAGCTTTTTCATTTTCTTAGGGACAAAAGCTGAAACATTGTTTGTATTTTTGCAGATATACCCATGATGATCATAGCTTCTAGCAAATAAGTTATTACTGAATCAGCCTTTTCCAAACTCAAAGCAGTTGCCCATTGAAAACCTGAATTGGTATCAATGGTATAATATACATATACTATTTTTTCCAAATTCTACAAATTGGAACACCTTTGCCAGCCATATTTCATTCAGTTTAGTACCCTTTTGGGTACTTCCTGAAGGTGGTAGCATTTGGTTGTATAAAGAACAAGTAGGACATTTCCTTATAATCTCCTTTGCTTGTTGTCATGTAGTGGAAAAGTCCTTTTTGAAACTTTTGCTATTGACATGATTTTTTTAATGATATTCTGAGACCCTAAGCACATTTCCCATCAATAACTGAATGATTTCTGCTTTACCTTTTGCTAGAGGATCTGGCAGACCATGACATCTGATGTGTGTTATATATTTGGGATAATGCATATTTCTGATCATATGTTGTACCTGATTAAATAAAAAAGTCAATACTGTAACATTTGGTGTAAACGCTACGGTTTCAGTATGCAAAACATTTCTTTCTACATATTATGAATTGGTAACTACGTTGAGAGTTTCTTTAAATTCCTTTAGTACCATGAGAAAGCATATAATTCTGACTTTTGCATGCAATCATAAGAATTTTTTGATTTTACATAAATTTTCTGATTTGTATCCTGCCTTTCCTGATTTATTTGTATCAGTACAGAATATAGTGGCTCCAGCTATTGGTGTGGCCTCTACAATGCAAGTAAGAATCCAATTAGTTCTCTTTATAAGTTGAATTTTCTTGTTTCTTGAGATAGTTATTGTTAATATCTCCCAAAATAATTACTACAAGCTCTTTGTCAGGCTTCACTTTCTTTGCATAGTTTTTTTTTTTAATTTCATCATTATTAAAAGGTACTGTAATTTCTGTTGGACCTATTCTGGCTAATGGATAAAATCTCAATTTTCCTTTTTTAATTAACTCAGAGATCTTTTCTATATAAGTTTTTAATTTCAAATAGGTTTATGTGGCAAAATGATACATTCTAAGATAATATTTTCCCTTTTCACTGAAATTCCTGTAGGGGAATGTTTGGAGAGTAATATGACCAGAATACAGTTAAGATTTGGATCCACACTATCCACATGGGGCTTCTGTAATTTCTCTTCAATAAAAGTCAGTTCTCTCTCAGCTTCACCTAATAATTCCCAGAGATTATTTCCATCCTTGTCACTACTCAAGGTTTTGTTTGATCTGATTTTATCCCAATAGTGAGCTATAGCTGGAAAATGTCTCCTAGCGATCTTCAGAAGTTATTAAGAGGCTGCAATCAATCACTCCTAATTTGCACCTTTTGGGGTCTAATTTTATGTAATCCTATTTTATAACCTAAAAAACTAATAGACTATCTTCTCTGTAATTTTTTTCAAGAGCAATTTGCAATCTCCAACATGGCAAATTTTTCTTTATTTCTACAAACATTCTTTCTAAAGTATCTACATTTGAATCACATAGCAAAAAGTCAAACATGTAATAGTAAACTATAGATTCATAAAATTGCTTACATACCATTTCCAGTGCTTGAATTACAAAATATTGGCACAGGGGGTAGCTATTTAACATTTTCTGTAGGAAAATCTTTTATTGATATCTTTTAACAGGCTGAGAATTATTATTTTAGGCACTGTAAAGGAAAGTTTTTCCTGTAATTTTGTTGTAAAGATATAGTAAAGAAACAATCTTTTAAATCAATAACTTTAAGAGGCTATCCTTTAGGCAACAGAGAAGACAAAGGAATGCCAGACTGTAGAGAGCCCATTAGCTGAATCACCTTATTCACAGCTCTTCAATCTGTTACCATTCTCCATTTTTAAGATTTGTTTTAAGCAATAAATATGGGATAATTTCAAGGACTGGTGGATTCTTCAATATGTGGAGCATCTAGTTGCTTCTGTATCAGCTATTCTAAAGCTTGCAGCTTCTCTATTGTTAAATGCTATTGCTTAATCCATACTGGTTTGTCTGTTAACCATTTTAAGGTTAGAGTTGTTGGTGCCTTTGAAATATCAGCAGCTGTTGTGTCCTGTTCTTGTACAACATGAATGGCTGATGCCTGTTCTTCATAAAACTTTCTAATATTTTCCCTAAAACATACATTGATGTTTCATTTCTAAGACTGGGCAAGTGTTAATATGTGTATTCCATTGCTGTAACAAATCACATCCCCACAAACTCACTGCTGTATTTGCAACATATGGTTTTAATATCTCTCTCTGTTCTTCTGGCCCTATATTGTCAATTCATCTCATGCTCTGCTTTTCTTGAGATAAAGTTCTGATCCCTGAAAACTGAACATTTACATACTGAAGAGATCAGTTTGGATGCCAAGATTCTGATAAAATTATTATTACAACTGAACATATGTCTATCACCCTTTCAATGACAGTGACATTTATTTGTATTTTTAATTTTGGTCTTTGTTTATAGAAGTTTGCCAAATAAAGCACTTTTTTGGTTTCTTCTGAATATTCTGTTCTCTCTTCTACAGTTGTTCTATTATCCACAGCAGTATGGTTTCTAACAATAGACATTAGGTTCTTCAACTGCTCTAGAAAGGAATTTCCTCTACAGTGGCAGAAAATAATTGAACCAGACTGGGCGTAGGGGCTGAATTTGACATAGAGATCTGTAAGGGTCCCCTAAGGTAGTTTCCTCATGGCAAAGGATTGCCCTGAATATACCTTCGTGACCTGCATTCCTTAGTTCAATGGCTGCATCTGTCATGCCTTATGCATAATCCAGAAAGGAGGTTGGTTCTGAGTGGATTATTCTTGGATGAAACATCATTTCTAGGAACTCACTGTTTACAATCTCTTTTAAAGTAACCCTGTTTGCTAAAATTATAATATTTGACATTTTGATTTTTTCTTCAAGCCTCTGGTATTCACCTCTTCTATCCTTGTATTACATGGTCATAAATTCTATACTAATTGTATCTCAGATCCTCCAAAGGTGCTGACCTTTCCTTTAGTGGACTAATTATCCTTTTGCAGAGAGAATTGGCGTTATCAAAATCCAGAGAGTCAATTATTATTTGTCTAGCTTCTGAATTTGTTATCATTCTATTTACTGTTGAAGTCAATCTTTGTAAGAAAGCCATAAAGGCTTCCTTTAGGCCCTTCGTAATTTAATTAATGACTCAGTTTTCGTTCTTAAATAATTTATCCAATTATATCACAAGCATTCAAAATTGCTGGTGCAGCCTTGTTCCAGGGTGTGGTGATCGTATACAGCTTGCACA
This sequence comes from Microtus oregoni, assembly GCF_018167655.1. NCBI lineage: Eukaryota > Metazoa > Chordata > Mammalia > Rodentia > Cricetidae > Microtus > Microtus oregoni. The sequence continues at coordinate 29,609,723 of NW_024543067.1, read as the reverse complement.
TCTATAGTAGCATAGTTTCTTTCTCCAAGAATTTGATCTTGGGATATTCCCCCACCTCTAGCTTTAGTGGATTGTTCAATAATCTTAACCTACTCTCTGAGCTAGGTACTCCATTGTTACTGCTTATCAGTCTCTAAAACTCCATTAACCAAATCTTTCCAGTCATTATGGATAATTCTATTACAACTGACCATGAGTTTAACATTTGCTTCACAAAATGTGAAGGCATGTCATATGATACTGTTTCTTCCTCGAATCTCATTAAATTTAACAATTGCATAGAAGTCCAGTTATTTGCAACAGAGCCTCTGCCATTTGGCAATTCCCGTGTTTACTGGATATTAAGCCTGGTTGTCTGAAAACCTTAGGCTCTTCCTCTCTATTCTTATAATGCAAGGCCGAAATTGGCTCTCCATTAAATTATTCTGTCTGAATTTGAATCTCTCTGTGATCTGTTTCATTAGGTTTTTCTAAGGCCTGTATCTTAGCACTCAGTTTAATCAGTTTTTTAATGATAAGACAAAAATGATAATGGTGACAACATTTATAATTGACATTACATAAATGCCATCTAAATTAGATATCCTCTCATTTTCATTTTCAAACTGTCTAGCATATCATCATACAGTGACCTTAATTCCTCCATTATAATGGTTTTTCCCATTTTTAATGTGGAAGAAAACTCTCTTTTCAACTAATTCCTCCCTTTAAGAATTTCTAGTTGTCTTACCAAATCTACTGACAATGTTAATGAAGATGTGAGGCCGATTGCTTCTATGTAGAACAATGAAAACCTGAGTGGATTTCAAGACAAGACAGGACAGCTACCTAGTTTAGCAACAGCCTGAGAAAGGAGTTTATGGAAAACCTGCACACCCCCAGTGGAGAGAGAGAGAGAGAGAGAGAGAGAGAGAGAGAGAGAGAGAGAAGCCTAGCTGTGTGGGACTGGAGCTCAGACAAATGTTTTTTTCATGAAGTTGTACCCCAAACATTGGGCAGCATATGTAACATGAATAATAAGAACCCAGAGACAGAAACTGGGGTTCAACCTGAAACCCAGAAAAGCAAGGCAACCAAGCCACTAAAGAAGTCTGACTAAGGCTGGATGACAGCATACTAAACAGACTATACCTCTCTCTCTCTTCTCATTTAATATTTCTTCTAGTCTGGGATTAAAGGGGTGTGACTCCCAAGGACTGGGATTAAAGGTGTGAGTCACCACCACTTGGATTTGTTTCTGCATTGATTTTGTGTAGCTCAGGGTGGCCTTGGACTCACAGAGATCCATCTGACTCTGTCCCCAAATCCTGGGGTTAAAGGTGTGTGCCACCATTGTTTGATCTCTAGAGGCTTTAGCTTTGCCTCTGGTGTTTAGGCAAAATTCATTTATCAAAATACAAATACTATACCACTGTACATGATGTTATACACATGTAATTTAAGGAAAAGGATAGCAAGGTGGCGGTCATGTATACATTTAATCTCAGCACTCAGAAGGTGGAGGCAAGTAGGTCTCTGATAGACCAGGCTAGCCTGGTCTACAATGCATAATCCAGGACAGTCAGGGATACATGGAGAAATCCTGTCTTGAAAAAAAAAACAGACAAAATAAATAAACAAACAAACAAGCAAGCAAACAAATTATAGTATATGTACTGCCTTGAAAGGAAATGCCCCCAACAGGGAAAAGCACTCTTAGGAATTGTGGCTTCTTGGAGTAGGTATGGCCTTTTTGGAGTAAGTATGTGAGAGGCTGTGCTTTGAAGTCTCCTATGCTTAGACTATGCTCAGTGTGACACACAGTTTACTTCCTGTTGTTTACACAGCAAAATGTAGAACACTCAGCACCATGTTTGACTGTGTGTTGCCATCTTTCCTGCCACGACAACAATGGACTAAACCTATGAACTGTAAGTTAGCCCCAATTAATGTTTTCTTTTATAAGAGTTGTGGTCATCATGGTGTCTCCTCACAGCAATAGAAACCCTAACTAAAACAGGATAGACTACAATTTGAGGTCAGTTTAGTTTATATAGTGTATATCAACAATGCGTGCATAGTGAGACCCTGTCTTAAAGAAACAAACAACCTTACACACACAAATAAAAATATAAAATATTTTTTAAAAAAGAAACAGACAATTTTTTTTAACTGTGGAATAATGTTTAGGAAGTAACATAAATGAATTTATAATTTTCATTCTGATTATAGATTTTCCTCATTGCAACACCAGTCAAGATAAATGGGGCTAATACCTAAGAACATGAAACAACAAATAGCATTTTATGTGTATATGTAAAAGAAGCAAATATAAATAAGTAAAAGGAAGTTGGCTCATACAATTAACTAGTCAGTGCTAAACCAACATGGAAAACGGAAAAGTCAAATATTTTTAATATGGTATTTCATGCACTGGGGAAGAACAGAATGGATTGTGTCTTAATTACTAAAAAAATTCTAGAATACTAAACACACACAGAAATCCTTAAAAGTCTCTTATCTTTAGGGATATAGGCAGCAGTTCATTCTGTTGTGTTGGAGTAAGAGGGCTGATCATATCTGAATGGTGCACACACAGGAGAGTTTACCCCCAGAAAGGAACAGTCTCTCTGAAGTTTGGGAGCGACATCTGCTTCAGCTAACTGCTAACATGGGTGTTACCCAGGGGAGAAAGCCTGTGGGGACAGCAAGCTGCAGAGATAGGCTGCCTTCACATCAGCACAGTAACTTTTGTGCAATAAAGCTTTGAAGTTTCAATATCCCATATCTGAATTTAAGATGATCTTCTTAAGCCTACAAGGAAAACTTGCTTGTATTTTATCAAGGATTGTGGTTCAAAATTTTCTACATAAATTACTTATTATGATCTAAGGTCTTAGTCTCACCACAACTCTCTTAGCTCTCTTTTTATATTTGTGCAATTCAATAAATAGTATATGAGATGTGCGGAGCAATGTATATAGGTTTTGAGGGTCTTCACTAATTTCCCCATTTGTCAAATTGCATCTACAAATCTTAATGACAGAAATTAAAATTCAATTCAAAATTCAATCTCAATGTGTTAGTAACTTGTTCTAGTTGCATTAAAGGCAATGAAAGTTTCCTGAGTTCTCTATATATTTTGGAGATCAGACCTTTGTCTGTTGTGGGCTATGGGAAGTAGACAAAGTTGCCGGGGAGAAAATTGAGAGCTTGGTGTTGGGGTGAGACGGGGTAAGGGGAGATGGGGAGAGAAACGGGAGAAGGGGAGGAAGGGGGGAACTTGGGGAAAAAGGATGACTGGGATATAGGAAGGTTGGATAGGGGAGCACGGAAGCACAATTCTTAGTTAAGGGAGCCACCTTAGAGTTGGCAAGAGACTTGAACCTAGAGTGGCTTCCAGGTGCCCAAGCAGAGGTCCCCAGTTAATTCCTTGGGCAGCTGGGGATAGGGAACCTGAAATGACCCTAACCTTGAGCAATACTGACGAATATCTTGCATATCATCATAGAACCTTCATCTGGTGATGGATGGAGATAGAGACAGAGACCCACACTGGAGCACTGGACTGAGCTCCCAAGGTCCCAATGAGGAGCAGAAGGAGGGAGAACATGAGCAAAGAAGTCGGGACCATGAGGGGTGCACCCACCCACTGAGACAGTGGAGCTGATCTATTGGGAGCTCACCAAGGCCAGCTGGACTGTGACTGAAAAAGCATGGGATAAAACTGGACTCTCTGAACATGGCGAACAATGAGAGCTGATGAGACGCCAAGGACAATGGCAAGGGGTTTTGATCCTACGTAATGTGCTGGCCTTGCGGGAGCCTAGCCAGCTTGGATGTTCACCTTCCTATATATGGACAGAGGGGGGAGGACCTAGGACTTACCACAGGGCAGGGAACCCTGACTGCTCTTTGAACTGGAGAGGGAGGGGGAAAGGAGTGGGGGGAGGGGGAGAAGGGTGGGAGGAGGGGGAGGGAAATGGGAGGCTGGGAGGAGGTGGAAACTTGTTTTTTTTTCTCATTTTCTCAATAAAAAATAGATGTATATAAAAAAATAAAGGCGATGAAAGAAAGAAAGAAAGAAAGAAAGAAAGAAAGGGTTGATTTTGGCTCACTGTTTGAAAGAAGTTCAGTCAGTCATGGGAGGAAATGCTGGGTACTCCTTTGGGTGGAACCACGGTGGTTGGGCACACAGCTGGGACCACTCATTTTATATTCTGGCGGAACAGGAATCTGAAGGTAGACAGGGCTTGGCTTGAGAAATCTCAAAGCCCCCATCAGTGGTTCACTTCCTCTTGAAATTTCCACACTTGTCTAAAACAACAGCACTAGCTGGTGGCCAATTGCAGTCACAGAGCCTGGCAGAGGGCTTTCCCTTCAAGCTTTTCTTTGGGTAGATAATCTTAAACATGGCCAACCCATGCATGCTTCTGCATTAATGCATTTGTTCCAAAGAAAACAAAATTTGTTCAGTGTGCCTCTGAAGACCCTAAATTCAATCCCCAGTGAATGAATAAATCACCCAAATAATTTTAAGTTATCAGTGTGGGTGCAGCATACATATAAACTATGAATGAATGATTTGAGAAATGACATTAGCACAAAAATCCCATGTGTCTCTCATCTATTGCTAATAGTACAGATTCCCCAAAGACAAAATTATTCTGCCTTTGGTTTTCATTCACATACTCCTTACAATAATTTTACCATATGGCATAATACTTCCATTTTTCAAGATTTCATGCTTCATAAATGATTATTGGCAGTTCAGCATCTAGGTGACACATTCAATTATACAACATATTCTTATTAAATGAACTTAGTAGTCTCCACAGAAATAAAATAATTTCTGTTTAATCATGTTAGTTGATATGAAAAGTGTTTGTATTCCTAATTGAAGAGGATTGTTTTATTTAAAATCTAAATGATTCATGGTTATTCTTCCTCTAATTTTCCACTATTTAACTGCATATATTTCTGATTATCTTTGAAAGTTTAGCTGATTTTTAGTGCATATATGTGAATGTAGAAGAACAACTGATCCTATTTTGAAATATGTTAAAATAAATTTCCAGATGTAGCCCACTGCTCCTTTTCAGTGAGATTGTCATGTAGTCTTGCCATAGTTCAAGACAAGCAATACTGTTAGAGCCTTAAGACAGACACACACACACATACATCATCATCATCATCATGAATTAATTCTTTGAGAACTTGAAGTAATAGGTGATGTGCAGTTAAACAAATTATAAAAGATTTTGTGAAATTTTGTATACTGTTATGTCGTTTTGGTCTTTTAAAGCTTTAAAGTTATCATCCCATGAACTGCTTTGTGATGCTAGGGTTAAGACTCTGGAAGTCACACATACTTGTCAGGTGATTTCCAGATAGACCTTGCCTGGTGGAGGACACAATATTCCAGGTTGTGGCATGAATAATAAAAACTCAGTGACAGATATCGGGGTTCAACCTGAAGATCAGAAAAGCAAAGCAGCCAAGCTACTGGAGAGCTCTTACCTTTATGAAATCCTCAGACTGAAAGAGAGCAATTTCCTTTCTCATCTTGTTTTATATTCTTATCTAGTGCTGGGATTAAAAATGTGCACCACCACCACCCAGTCTTTATGACTAACAGTGTGGCTGCTGGGATTAAAGTTTTGTGCCACTACTGTATGGTCTGTATGGCTGACAATTTTGGCTGCTTTTTACTGATCTTCAGGAAAGCTTTATTTATTAAAACACAAATAATATACCACTATAGAAGGTAAGATTGGAGAGTTAGGAAGACTGAAGTATTCACCTCATTCCTTCTGTTTGCTTCCTGTTCTTGGATGTGTCACAGAAGCAATAGCTAGACACCAATGAAAAAGTGACTCTCAGAAGGAGCAACTGATTCCCCTAATTTTGGCTTTTAACGGGAAGAGTGGGCCGCTTGTCGTCCTGACCACGCAGCTATCTTACACCCGAAATAATCACATAGAAACTGTATTCATTTAAACACTGCCTGGTCCATTAGCTCTAACTTCTTATTGGCTAATTCTTACATCTTAATTTAATCCATTTCTATTGATCTGTGTATCGCCACATGACTGTAGCTTACTGGCAAGTTTCTAACCAGCGTCTGTCTCAGGCAGGAGATCCATGGAGTCTGCCACCCTGCCCTTCTTCCCAGCATTCAGGTATGCCTACTCTGCCTTCCTAAGTTCTGTCCTATGCAACTAGGCCAAGGCAGTTTCTTCATTCATTATCCAATGAAAGCAACACACAAACAAACGGAACTTCTACATCATTGGCTGTTGTTTCTGGTTGCTGCACCTAAAGGACCACAGCCAGACTGAGTTCCAGACTCAAACCCATGCCCAGTTCCAGTGGCTTGTCCTGCAACCAGTTAGGGTATTAAAACAGCCAATAGGATCCACTTTGCAAAGACCTAAACCCCAGTCCTTTGTCCTGGTTCTAAAACTCCCGCTTCCCTGAGTTCACGGTGGTAGCTGCAGTTTAAAACTGTCACATCTGACACACCTCATGTAGCACTTCAGCAATTAGTGCACAGCTAGAACATTTCATATCATGTATATCAATATATTCTGTGTGGGTTTGCTTTCCTGAGAGATTTTTAGCAGATATACCACGGTTAGTTTCCCCAAAGAATGAATGACATTCATGATCCTAGATGGTAGTCTTCCACAGGAACATGGTTTAAGGGAATTTCTCATTAAATTTATTTTAATCATAAATAAAAGCTGCTATTTTGGATTCTTTTTTTAATTAATTTATTTATTAAAGAATTCTGTCTCTTCCCCGCCACCGCCTCCCATTTCCCTCCCCCTCCCCAATTAAGACCCCCTCCCTCATCAGCCCAAAGAGCAATCAGGGTTCCCTGCCCTGTGGGAAGTCCAAGGACCACCCACCTCCATCCAGGTCTATTAAGGTGAGCATCCAAACTGCCTAGGCTCCCACAAAGCCAGTACGTGCAGTAGGATCAAAAACCCATTGCCATTGTTCTTGAGTTCTCAGTAGTCCTCATTGTCCGCTATGTTCAGCGAGTCTGGTTTTATCCCATGCTTTTTCAGATCCAGGACAGCTGGCCTTGGTGGGTTCCCGATAGAACATCCCCATTGACTCAGTGTGTGGGGGTAGAATACTTATGTCATTTTTAATATTTTGAAATCAATTTTTAGGTTTTATACATGTTTCTAAGAATGAATCTTTGAATGTATGATCTCTTTTCTCAAATCTTAAGGTGGTACCCAAAATTTCAGAGACACAAAGGGTGCTGGTCAGCTGGATAAAACCATCAGATCCTTGGTTGCAAGAGTGACATTGATGTATACATGTTAACAACAACATTACATTATAGGCTTCAGTTTGTGCCTTTAACCATATATGTTAGGATTTTAATTAGAAGTACATAGACTAAGACACTTGTTCAGAGGAATTTTAAAAAATCTTAAAATTCCTTTGAAGACACAATAGACCATTATACTTTAAACAGTCCTTCAATAAATGTACTTTTCAGTTCTTTTTATTTTGGAATATGTTATCAATGAATCTGCTATGCACATCATGAAACAGTTGTTTTATAGAAGTTCTCATTTCTTCTGGGTACCTCTATGTGAATTTCTAGGTTGCTAAAAAATTGTAGCTTTAACTTAGTAAGTACTGAACAGAAAAGAAGACAGGGGTCTGTCACTAAACTGAGGCTGAGGGAAAGACATTAACTGGATGCCACTGTATGTTCCTTCAGGTCCTTTCTAGAGCTTTGAATCTTCTTGTAGCTTTCACACGATGAACAACTAACTTATTAGTTGGGGTAAAATAAGTTGAGGCAATTCTCTTTACATTTTAAGAAAGAAAACTATAATGTCAATGATTTTGGTTAGCTCTGTTGACTGCTTGATCATAAAAATTAACTACTACCTATCACATTTCTTAGATCAAAAGGAATCTTCATTTTGTTATTGTGTATGAATTCTGTAGCTTTTGACACTTGACCCAAAAGAACATCAAGAAGATATAGAAGGCATTTTGCATATGTACTTATCAGTATTTATGCACTCATAGAATAAATTAAAATTTTACTTAAGGACATTATATAAAATGTGGAAGTTACCAATTTAAGGGAAACTAGTGTATCATCGGGAATGGTAGTGTCTGTCTGATGTTCAATACTTGCCTGGGTCATTTCACATGGTCTGGTGCATAAGAAAATAGACTAAACTCTTCTATCTTCTGTGTGCTTTCAGATGGCATGACAAATTGTTTTCCAGATCAATAGAGAGAGAATGCAAATTTCAAAAGTAAAGTTTTATTTTCTGCCTGGATTTAAGGGAAACAAATGAAAGCTTTCTTTACTCCAAATACTACCTAAAGTTATCAAATGCAGCTAGCATGTTAGCCAAGGGGAGTCTGAATAAAACACAGATAATTTATTAAAGTGTGTGTGTATTACAACTACATCATATAGCAGGAATTATACATTACAGCTATGTCATATAGCAGGAATTATACAGTACTTCTGTCATATAGCAGGGCTTGTTACATTTTACAATTATGTCAAATAGCATCACTTATATATTATAAGGCTACATCATACATCAGCACATATATATCCCAACTAAAATAAGAATGTCACACAGAAGCAGTTATATAATGTAACTAAAATAAAAATGTCTTTTTTTTTCTGCTTAAGAATTTGTTGCTGGTATCTGGGTTCCCTTTTGATCATTTTGTTCTGAAGATCCTGACAGGGTATTATACAAGAAAAAGAAATTTGTTTCTCACTATTTGGAATGGAAGTCTACAAGGGGATATCATTTGGCTAGCTGAGGGTCTCCTCACTGTGCTCTTCTTACACAGCAGAAATCAAAGGGCAACGAGTCACACTGCATTCAGGGCCCTTTCACGTGGTATCAATCTCACTAACAATGGCTTAAGTCTTCACTGTCCAATAATTAACCTACTCTCTTTGGCCAAATTAAGATATTTATAGACACAGCATAATCTTCCAGGGCATGTTCTGTAACAGCCTTCCTGTCAATATTTTTTTTCTTATTTGTATTGTGATGAAGAACATGTGAAAATAACGTGAGGCAGAAAGAGAGATTTGAACCTGCTCATAAATAAGTGGCCATTTGAAGTAAAATCCCTGAGTAATGTGTCATGTGTTTATCCTACATTCCCCACTGTCTCCACAAATCACATGGAATTACTGAATAAAAAATGACCTGTCTCATTTCCATTTCTTTCTTTTGCCTACATCAATCAGGAAATGATGAAGGATGGCCATTGGTTAATTATAATAAAGAAACTGCTTGGCTCTCATAGGTTAAAACATAGGTAGGTGGAGTAAACAGAACAGAATGCTGGGAGGAAGAGAAAGTGAGCTCAGTCTCTACAGCTCTACTCTCTGGAGCAGATGCCATGCTCCCCTCTCCCGGGCACATGCAATGAAGCTCCGACCCAGGATGGACATAGGCTAGAATCTCCCTGGTAAGCCACCTCATGGGCTACACAGATTATTAGAAATGGGCTAGTCCAGGTGCAAGAGTTAGCCGAGAAGAGGCTACATATTGTGAGTCTGTTTGACAATTAAGAGTAGATTTGTCTGTCAGAAGAAAATAATTTTAAATTTATTTCTAGCACAGCATTCAGTTCCCCCTTCACACACACACACACACACACACACACACACACACACACACACAGAGAGAGAGAGAGAGAGAGAGAGAGAGAGAGAGGTGCATGTGCTGCTTTCAAAGGCAACTGCTTTTCATCTCCACACAAGCACAGAGATTTCAAATAAGGAATATGTAATGTGACTTCAAAGCACTCACAGCAAAACAGTACTGAATGACAGATATAGCCTCATATGAAAAGCATAGAATATAATTTTAAGAATTTGAGAAGAATAAAATCAATTCGATCCCAAACAGTTTTTTATATACCTTAAGCATTTCCTTTCTTGGCACTTGAGTATTTATATGTATACTTAACATTCATTAATAAAATTATGCTCCATAAAAAATATCTTAAGAAGAATGATATTTGTCATTTACATAGAAATTTTTGCATGACAGGGCTTTTCTATATTATTTATATAAAGGATCATATTAACTTTTAAATACTCTTTTAGTTTTTTTTTTTATAGGAAAGGAAACAACATGATAATATTTAGCCACATTGTTACTGAGTTGGTCTGTTGTAAGTTTTAAGATTTGCCTTGAGCTTGAGCTAAGACACCATGGGCTCATCTCAGACACATTAATACTGAATGCATGGACTGATGCATAAGAGAAAAAGCTTAAGATAAGAATGCATCTTTTTAGACTTCAAAGACAGTGTTAGAGGCTGGAGAGTTGGTTATGCATTTAAAGGCACTTGGGTCAAAGAGATTGGTAACCAACAACCTTCTCTGGACTTTGCTGGTTCTTTCTGACATTCCTCCTCTTTCTGTCTCTCTTCTGTCTATGTCCCTCTTTCTCTCATACATTGATATACACATGTGCACACTCACACATACCAATGTATAAGAACACATATAAAGTCAATACCAAATAATTCCATGGTGTTATGTTGCCTCCAATTGACCACTTTAAAGCACGTGGTCAGCAGCGGATATGTGGATTACTCATACTGATGATGTGGTTGTTTTATACGGAGCTTGCTGAGGGGATGACACTAAAGAGAGAGGTCATGTGGACAGTTCTGCTACTAGAGTCTCAGCCTTAATTTTAGCTTCCTGTAAATACATAATAAAAGTAGGAGAGGGGGAAATTAGAATAAAACTAAAGCCAGAATTTGTAGTACCTTCCAGAACCCATAATATGGTAATGTCTCAGAGCAAAACTAAAGTAAAAGTCCATGGTGAATCAATGACAAAGGTTTCCTAGTTACTGAATATATAAAAACTTCTTGGGTTTAGGTGTTGAGGAATAAGTATATTATGTCACTTTTCTATCAAATGATAGTTATATTTATTCAATTCTATCTTAAAAATGAAATTTAGAAGCCTATATCTAACATTTAGTGGTACCTTTTCCATTTAAGTGTAGGAGCATTTATAGAAGAAAGGAGACAAAGAGTTTGTTGGAGTCTTGCTGAGGGTTGGTGTTCTAGGCTCCTCCACAGGTTTTGTGTTAATTTATTTTGTATCTCTAGGCAATGTTTAACAGACAACAGATATTGAGTAGGACTGATAATCCTACTGTGTGATCACAGTACTTATTCAAAGACACACAATCATACTGTTTTTACCACATTGACTTTGACTCTCTGTGTTTACGTAAAATCATAGTTTCTTAAAGTGTTTGGGCATCTTTAGATCAAGTTAATATATCTTAAACTTATGTACTCTAGTCAGAAGATTAAACATATTTACATATATGCATAAATACTTACATATTTAATTCTCTGCATTAAATACACATATGTAATGTAGTTATATATTGTAGCTCTCCATAGAGTTACAGGATAGTAAGTACACTCAGAAGTGGAATATGAGCAGAACCTTTCTTTGGGCAGAGATGGATGGCCCGTCTTAATAAGCAGTTGTGATAGACCCCTGCAAAAGCTAAACATTCTTTCCCTTGAGAGAGCTATAGCTGGTAGCAGGGAGGGTGTCTGGGTTAAGAGTGGGCTTCATCTAGTAACTAACACAGGACACACATCCAAAAAATCTGTGTGTGAGGTGGATTGGCATCTTGAAGGAAATGGAAAGTCTAAGACAAGAAAGATTCAAAGTTTATCTGAAATCCCCAGCAAAGGATCAATGGCTGCTATAATAGGAAATAGAAAAGTAATTGGCTTCAGGAACTTGTTAAGTGATGAGGCTCTTGTTGGGTCCTGGCTTCTTGAGAATGTCATCTATCTTCTGCCCCTCCACATAAAAGAAATGAAACCACTCCTGGTGCTTGACTTTTCTAAGAGAATCCCTCTCAATTCTGAAGATTTTTCATGAAAAATGACTTGAAAATCAGATTGCAGAAAACATAGTCACAGAAAAAAGTTTGAATTATATATGGTAGATATTTTTCATGCCTGAATAACCTCATGTTAATTGGATTAGAAAAACTATTAATCAACATAACTATCATTATAGCACTACAATGAGATATATCATTTGTAGACATTAGTTTTTTATATTTGAATATTACTCTATCTTATAAATGACTGAATGTCACTAAATAGCATCAATTCAAAATAAGGAACAGGAATTATGATACAAATGGAGATGTCTATATCATTGGAAATCCTCTATTCGCTTATATATCAGGTTTTCTCCATCTGACAGAATGACAAAAGAAAATTCTATTTTGTCTTAAGACCAATGTGTGGGTTTATAAATTTCATAGAAATAACCACTGAATTATTTGCACTGTTCTGTCATTCCAAGTGCATTCTGAATACTTAATGCTGAGAAATATTAACAATAGGATGTATGATTTGAACATTGCCAAAGAGTCTAGATTATTTTATATGAGCAAATTTTTTGACTAAATAGGTCAAAGAACTACAAACACTTTGCATGCCATTAATTAAATGTGTCATGCTATTGAGCTGACACAGCAATGATTGTGAAATAAATATTAATTTCCTCAGATATTAGTAATTCTCATTTTGATGGTATTTCCATGAACAGTATATAACTGATGGAGAAGCTAAAAACGTTCCAAGTCCCTTTTATTTGGTTGTGCCTTTGCATTGCTATTGAAACAAATCACAAATCTAAATAAAGACGAATTGATCAGTTTTAGGTATGAGATGGCGTTATAATGAAGGCTGGTGTAATCTATTATAAAATGGTGTAATGGTATTGATAGACACTTAGAAAAGTACATCCTTGATGGACACTATGACAAGAAGCTGCTCATTTTTGTCTTCATCATTCTTTGACCTCAACTGTGGTCTTCAATGAAATTCTTTCTTCATCCTGCCTCTTAAATGAGTGTCTGAAACATACTTAGAGACCATCCCTGAGTGCCTTTTCTCTTGTAGCTTTCCCTTTTCACACTGCACCAGATGTTGAGATTTCTTCCCCACCTGATCACTTGCATTCTGCAAGGAATTATCAAAAACCACAGCAAAAAAAAAAGATCATAAATAACAGCAGCATTAAGGATAACTTGGAATAGGGCAGCAATACTTCTCTGTGATATGTGACTAATTTGTTAAGATATTGTTGTTGTATGTCTACCGGGAGAATGAAGAAGATAAGGCTAAATGTCATACTTTTTCTATATGTGAGTGTGTTTGTCTATACATGCTGGGGTGGGGGGCACAAATGTACCATGGTGTATATGTGAAGGAGAGAAGTCAATGTAGATGCCTCAACTCTTGCCTTTCCAGATTGTTTGTGACAGTGTGTCTTGGCTGTCGTGTAAGCAAGGTCAAGCTAACTGACAAGATCTCTGTCTCACAACTCCTCTGTGGACACATAGAGATTTCAGATGCCTGGGTTACTGTGTCCTGGTTTCACATGGATTCTAGGAATCTGACTGTCAGGATAGGAACAGTGCTTTGCCACTGATCTGTTTCATCAGAACTCAACAATGTTTGATCTCAGAGGTGAACTATATCAGAATGAAATTTAATATCCACATGGACCACATGAAAAAAATTAATATTATCAATTTAACAGATCATCTCAGAGACAAGCATGTGTGTGAGGGGTTCCCTAGATCAGGGTTACTGACAGGAGAAAAGCCATTTTAAAAGGTGTTGGTGACATTTGAAATCCTAGAGTGAATAATAGGAGAAAAGCCAGAATAGTATAAGCATTTCTTTTACTGTTCACCCTGTCCTCACAGTGGATTCCATGTGACCAGTCATATCTTCCTGCTCCTTATATAGCAACTTCCTTCCCTGCTTTGAGTGACTGTGCCTGTTAAAACTGTCAGTCAAATATACCTTTTTCTCCTTAAGTTGTTTCTGTCAAGAAAAAAAAAACTATTGGCCAATATATCATTTTGCATAGAAAATATCCCCACCCTTCACATTAATTTTTTCCTATTTTTTTAATGAAAAAATTTAGTATTTTGCATTTAGCATACTTTCAAGCCATACTCTCTATGTGTTCATCCTAAAACTACTGAGAACTCAAGATCAATGGCAATGGGTTTTTGATCCTACTGCACGTACTGGCTTTGTGGGAGCCTAGGCAGTTTTGATGCACACCTTACTAGACCTGGATGGAGGTGGGTGGTCCTTGGACTTCCCACAGGGCAGGGAATCCTGATTGCTCTTTGGGCTGACAAGGGAGGGGGAATTAATTGGGGGAGGGGAGGGAAATGGGAAGCGGTGGCGGGGAAGAGACAGAAATCTTTAATAAATAAATAAATAAATTTAAAAATGTCTCATTTTTCCACAGTCCCATCCTCCTCACTCTATTCACGATAGGAAAACATAAATTCATTTAGCAGAACATATTGGAATTCCAAGATAAGTCATCAATATATGTCCTGTGATGGTTAGTTCTTACTGTCAAATTGAGATTAAGGAATGTCAAGGGCATACCTTTGTGGGTATCTGAGGGGTGTTTCCTGTGAGTACCAACTAAGGAAGGAAGATGCATCTGAGTAAGAAGCTGAAGCTAGTCCATCTGGAGACTGGTAGCACCATCCAAATGGAAAGGAGAAATGGAGAAGCCTCCATATCAACATTCATCTCTCTGCTCCCTCGCTTACCGTAAAGTGAGAAACAGCCACATGGTCTTTATTTTATGACTCCCTTGCCTCTCAAACCAAGAGGCAAATGAAATATTCTCTCACTTAAGTTGTTCTATTAGGTGTTTGTTCATGATAGTAAGATAAATAACCAATACACGTTTATGAACAACATTGGATCATTCATAACGGGAAAATTTCAAGAGATTTTCTCCTTCCTGAAGAGTGTTGTGTGCTAAACCATAAAATATTTTATCCATTTTTTTTAATTTTATAAAGCAGCAATGGTAGATAACTTCTACACTATAAGATGGAGGCCAGCTGTCATAGTTAGGATTTTTATTGCTGTGAAGAGAAACAATGACCATGGCAACTCTTACAAGGAGTTCAGAGCTCTGTATCTGGATTGGGAAGCAATTGGATGAGAATGAGCCACTGGGCCTGGCTTAAGCTACTGAAATCTCAAAGCCAGCCCCCAGTGATACTCTTCCTCTAGTAAGGTCATGCCCACTTCAACAAGGCCAATGATCCTAATCCTTTCAAATAATGTCATTTCCTATGAGCCCATGGGAGCCATTTTCTTTCAAACTACCACATTAATTTAGTTACAATCCTTTTACCATTTTTGCTTTACAAAGAATGTTGTTTTCAGGGCTGGGGAGAAGGCTTCACAGTTACAATCCATAACTGTTTTTTGATAGTATTAGGGTCTGGTCTCCAGGATGTACATGGTGGCTCACAACCATCTCTAACTCTAGTTCCAGGTATCAGATGCCGTCTTCTGGTTTCTGTTTACACCAGGCATACAAGTGTCACATAAGTACCCATGCAGGCAAAATACTATCCACAGAAAATGAAAAATTAAAAAAGGATATTATTTTGTGTTTAAAAAAGAAAGAGATGGGAGGGAATAGGTCAAATGGGACCTGTGAGAATTGCATCATTGTATACTCTTCAAATTTGTTATGAATTTTAAAAGACATATATAATAAACAAAGCCAATAAAGGTCATCTAAATTTCAGTAATTTTTCTTTTCAAGGAAAGAACTTTATATTTGAAGTACTGTTTTTAGAGAAGCCAAATCTAGTAGCGAATTTGATATCCTTGATATTCTTGCATTTAGAGTTATTTTCCTGGCCTCCTGTTCTATTCAAATCTCTTTCATTTTATGTAATATGCTTATCTTGTCATGAGATCAATAGACTCCTGTAAATTCTTTTGGTTTTATAAATTTTTAATTTATCCTTTCATTGTGGAATATTTTCTTATGGCCTTATTATAATTAATAATTAAGTTTAAAAAGACCCCCTTTTGAGTCTCACATTAAAAATACACTACAGTTAAAAAACATAATAAAATAAACATTAAAATGGAATGAAATATTTAAAAGCTCAGCAAATGTATCAATAAACCAATGGGAAGAAACTTTCTTTGCCAAGGGCCCTGAAAAGAGAAAGCTGTAATCACATCTGGCGGGGCCTTATTTCAAAGGCAGTATCTTTTGCTTAATCACGTCCTGGTCTTGAGCCTTTTACTTTCTTTATTATTATTGGTTGATCTGTCATTTTGAAGGATGAATGGAAAAAATGAGGGACTTTGTACTATCTGAATGGAGTCATGGCTCCTCAAACAAAGGAACATTAGTAAATGCACTTAACAATCTTTTAATAGCTGAGTTGGATGACTCTATGTCTGGCTTGATTTGACTAGATCTAATTTATACGATGCCTTCAGCATAATTAACTAGACAGTATACTTTTTTTTTCTTTTTTCTAATGAGAAAAAAAATTTCCACCTCCTCCCAGCCCCCCACTCCTCCCCCACTCCTCTCCCCGTCCCCCCACTCCTCTCCCCCTCCCCCCACTCTTCTTCCCCTCCTTCTCAAGTCTGAAGAGCAGGCAGGGTTCCCTGCCCTGTGGAAAGTTCAAAGTCCTCCCCCCTCCATCCTGGTCTAGGAAGGTGAACATCCAAACTGGCTAGGCTCCCACAAAGCCAGAACATGAAGTAGGATCAAAATCCAGTGCCATTGTCCTTGGCTTCTCAGCAGCTCCCCTTGTCCGCCATATTCAGAGAGTCCAGTTTTATTCCCTGCTTTTTCAGTCACAGTCCAGCTGGCCTTGGTGAGCTCCCAATAGATCAGCTCCACTGTCTCCGTGGATGGGTGCACCCTTCTTGGTCCTGACTTCCTTGCTCATCTTCTCCCTCCTTCTATTCCTCTTTGGGACTTTGGGAGTTCAGTCCAGAGCTCCAGTGTGGGTCTCTGTCTCTATCTCCATCCATCGTCAGATGAAGGTTCTATGGTGAAATGCAAAATATTTATCAGTATGGCTATAGGATAGGATCATTTCAGGTTCCCCATCTTCAGCTGCCCCAAGAACTAACTGGGGACCTTGCCTTGGGCACCTGGAAGTCCCTCTAGGTCCAAGTCTCTTCCCAACCCTAAGAAGCCTCCCTTAATTAAGATATGTGCTTCCCTGCTCCCCTATCCAACCTTCCTTTAACCCAATCATTCCGTTGCCCCAAGTTCTCCTCATCCTACCCTTCTCACTTTTCTCTCCCCATCTCCCCTTACCCCCCTCCCACCCCACCCTTAAGATCCCGATTTTTTGCCTGGCAATCTTGTCTACTTCCCCTAACCAGGAGGATAGCTATATGTTTTTTTTTTTGGGGGGGGGTTCACCTTCTTATTTTGCTTCTTTAGGATATCCAATTATAGACTCACTGACCTTTATTTATGGCTAGAAACCAATTATGAGTGAGTACATCCCATGTTCATCTTTTTGGGTCGGGTTACCTCACTCAGGATAGTGTTTTCTATTTCCATCCATTTGCATGCAAAATTTGAGAAGTCATTGTTTTTTACCGCTGAGTAGTACTCTAATGTGTATATATTCCATACTTTCTTCATCCATTCTTCCATTGAAGGACATCTAGGTTGTTTCCAGGTTCTGGTTATTACAAATAATGCTACTATGAACATAGTTGAACAAATGCCCTTGTCATATGATAGGGCATCTCTTGGGTATATTCCCAAGGGTGGTATTGATGGGTCCAGGGGTAGATTGATACCGAATTTCCTGAGAAACTGAAACACTGCTTTCCAAAGTGCTTGCACAAGTTTGCATTCCCACCAGCAATGGATGAGGGAACCCCTTCCTCCACAACCTCTCCAGCAGAGGCTATCATTGGTGTTTTTGATTTTAGCCAATCTGACAGGTGTAAGATGATATCTCAAAGTTGTTTTGATTTGCATTTCCCTGATCATTAAGGAGGTTGAGCATGACCTTAAGTGTCTTTTGGCCATTTGAACTTCTTCTGTTGAGAATTCTCTGTTCAGATCCGTGCCCCATTTTTTAATTGGGTTAATTAGCATTTTAAAGTCTAGTTTCTTGAGTTCTTTATATATTTTGGAGATCAGACCTTTGTCTGTTGCAGGGTTGGTGAAGATCTTCTCCCAGTCAGTGGGTTGCCTTTTTGTCTTAGTGACAGTGTCCTTTGCTTTACAGAAGCTTCTCAGTTTTAGTAGGTCCAATTCAGTGTTGTCCTTAATGTCTGTGCTGCTGGGGTTATACCTAGGAAGCGATCATCTGTGCCCATCTGTTGTAGGGTAGCTCCCAATTTCTTTTCTATCAGGTTCAGTGTGTTCAGACTGATATTGAGGTGTTTGATCCATTTGGACTTGAGTTTTGTGCATGGTGATAGATATGGGTCAATTTTCATTCTTCTACAGGTTGACATCCAGTTGTGACAGCACAATTTGTTGAAGATGCTTTCTTTCTTCCATTGTATACTTTTAGCTCCTTTATCGAAAATCAGGTGTTCATAGGTTTGTGGGTTAAAATCTGGGTCTTCTATTCGATTCCATTGGTCGACTTCTCTGTTTTTATACCAATACCAAGCTGTTTTCAATATGGTAGCTCTGTAGTAGAGTTTGAAGTCAGGGATGGTAATGTCTCCAGAAGTTCCTTTATTATATAAGACTGTTTTGGCTATCCTGGGTTTTTTGTTATTCCATATAAAGTTGATTATTGTCCTCTCCAGATCTGTGAAGAATTTTGATGGCATTTTGATGGGGATTGCATTGAATCTATAAATTGCCTTTGGTAGAATTGCCATTTTTACTATTTTGATCCTCCCAATCCAAGAGCAAGGGAGATCTCTCCACTTTCCGGTATCCTCTTCAATTTCTTTCTTCAAAGACTAAAGTTCTTGTCAAATAGATCTTTCACTTACTTGGTTAGAGTTACCCCAAGATATTTTATGCTATTTGTGGCTATCGTGAAAGGTGATGCTTCTCTGATTTCCCTCTCTGCTTCCATTTCCTTTGTGTATAGGAGGGCGACTGATTTTTTGGAGTTGATCTTGTATCCTGCCACATTACTAAAGGTGTTTATCAGCTGTAAAAGTTTTTTGGTGGAGTTTTCGGGGTCGCTTATGTACACTATCATATCATCTGCAAATAATGAAAGTTTAAACTCTTCCTACCCAATTCGAATCCCCTTGATCCCCTTATGTTTTCTTATTGCTATTGCTAAAACTTCAAGCACTATATTGAAGAGGTATGGAGAGAGTGGACAGCCTTGCTGTGTTCCTGATTTTGGTGGGATGGCTTTGAGTTTCTCTCCATTTGGTTTGATGTTAGCTGTAGGTTTGCTGTAAATAGCTTTTATTATATTTAGGTATGACCCTTGTATCCCTAATCTCTCCAATACTTTTATCATAAAGGGTTGTTGAATTTTGTCAAAAGCTTTTTCAGCATCTAATGAAATGATCATATGATTTTTTTCTTTCAGTTTATTTATATGATGGATTACATTGATAGATTTTCGTATGTTGAACCAGCCCTGCATCTCTGGGATGAAGCCTACTTGATCATAATGGATAATTTTTCTAATGTGTTCTTGGATTCTGTTTGCCAGTATTTTGTTGAGTATTTTTGCGTCAATGTTCATGAGTGAGATTGGCCTGTAATTCTCTTTCTTGAGTCTTTGTGTGGTTTTGGTATCAGAGTAACTGTAGCTTCATAAAAGGAATTTGGCAATGACTTTTCTGTTTCTATATTGTGAAATACATTAAGGAGTATAGGTATAAGCTCTTCTTGGAAGTTCTGGTAGAATTCCGCATTGAAACCATCTGGTCCTGGGCTACTTTACTTAATGCCATCATTAGTTGTTGAAGACAGTGGTAACAAGAGTGGTATTTAGATTTTTGTATCTCTTGCCATCTAAATTGCCCTTGAGTTTTGTTTTTTCAAAATGTAAAATGAGAGAATATGTTTTCTATAAGTTGATCGTCATAAAGTTTGTACTGGTCTATGAACTGATATGCCTCATACTACCTCAAGATCAGTGAAAGGAGAAACATCAATAAAGCACAAAATTTCCTAGGTAAGAAACAATGACAGTTCGTATTTTCTCTAAAACTAATAGATGCTGTATTTTGTGATGAGAATCATCATAAAAGACTGCGTGACTGACTACACAGATGTAAGGATGTCTGTTTACAACTGTGCTCAATGATATTTATTTTATTTGGGAGGAAAATTGCCCACAAAGCTGATTCAAGTATCTAGAAATCATTCCCTTCTAAATTTCACTTGGTTGCAATTAGACCACTACTCCACGTCAACATCCAGAGTATAGTCTTATACTCACATTTATCCCCTTGTTTCTATTTTCACACATGCAGGAATTTTAGATCATCAATAATTTTCCTGTTCCCCAGGAATGAGGAAATTCAGGAATTTAACAAAGTCCACTATTTTATTAATAAATATGCTGGAAAATTTTGGTGTACAGGTTTATATTAATGCTATTAGTAAAGAGTTGATTAATAATCAATATTATTGGTCATTGCTTCATTAATAATTGGTACTGATGTTATTATCTTTTTTTTGCTGAAAATGTATCAACTGAATCAAGGCCCAATAAAATAAAAGAGTTGCACTGACTGTCACAGTTAACAGGACACAGAGCAACATATGATCTGGGTTTAAAAAACATAAAAAATGTTGGAAAATTAGTGGAAAGCTGAGGCTGCCTGTGACAGAGGCATTACACATCAAAGGTGAATGTGGGATTCTATTTATTCTCAGAAGGACAGAAGTGATAGATGGCTCAAAGCCTCCTGGGACACAGGCAAGGCAAAGGCTGTTCATCCTTATTCTTTCATGGGTGGCAGATGCATTTTATAAAATAAACTGTATCTCTATTTCACTCTTCTTCCATAGTAAGTCTTTGCTTAGGAATGTGATCAGTTTCCTGAAAGGCTACCTAGTTATTACCCCCATCTTTCTACACAATGCAAACATCACAGATAGCTGAGCATATAGTTCTCTGTGGAGTGACTACTAGAAATGTAGATATACTTGAGTCATAGCATTTATATGAAACTGTCCTTTTTACACTGACGAGTGGCCGCTCAGTCCCATGAGGTTGGGTGTCTCAGGTGGTCTTCTGTGTATGCTGGAATCCAAAGCAGTAGTCTTTAATGCCAGTGAAGGAATGGATGTACTGAGAAGGCAAAGACAAGAACATGAAGAAGTACTGCTTTCTTTTTCCATTCCTATTTCCATTGTGTGTTGTAGGGAGGCAGCTAGTTAGTTCCTGGCTGTGTAGCCTCAAAATAATCACACAGAAACTGCATTAATTAAATCACTGCTTGGCCCATTAGCTCTATCTTCTTATTGGCTAACTGTTACGCATTAATTTAACCCATGTTCATTAATCTGTGTATCACCACAAGGTTGTGGTCTAGCAGTAAAATTTTAGCATGTCTGTCTCAGGCAAATGCTCCATGGCTTCTCCTCAACTCTGCCTTCTTCTTCCCAGCATTCAGTTCAGTTTTCTCTGCCTACCTATATTCCCTGAGCAAGCCCAAGACAGTTTCTTTATTTACCAATGCTATTCACAGCATACCGAGGGGAATCCCACATCACTTACCCTTTTATATTTAAAATTCTCATTATTTTCTTGGTATCTGTTGTTATATTTCTCTTTTCTAATTTTGTGTATTTTAATATTTTTCTCAGGTGTTTAACTAGTTTTGATAACAGTTTCTCTGTGTTTTAGTTAATGTGGATAATGATTTGTCTATACTGTTGATTTTCTCAATCATTGCTTCATTTGTTTATTTATTCTTTATGTTGTTCTCTTTTATTGATTCCAGCCCTCGGTTTGTTTATCTCTTGCTGTCTACTCTTCTTGGATGTGCTTGCTTCTTTTTGTTCTAGAATGTTCAAATATGTTGTTAAATTGCCAGCATGGTATTTATCCATTTCCTTTATGTACGTATTTGGTGCTATGAAGTTTCATCTTAGCACTGATTTCATTGTGTCCCATAAGTTTGAATATGCTGTGTATTTACTTTCATTGAATTCTTGGAAGACTTTCATTTCTTTATTTCTGTCTTGACCCATTTTTTATTCAGTAATGATTTTTTTTAAGGTTTCGATAAGTTTGGAAGCTTTCTTTTCTTTCTCCTCTTGTTTGTATATAGCATTAATCCATGTTGTTTCATGTCTAAGTATGTGGTTGACTTTGGAGAAATTTTCATGAGGTGCTAAAAGGAATGAATAATTTTTTTCTGTTTTGGCAACATGTTCTGTAAATATCTTTCAGGTAGTATTTGATTTATATTGGCTGTGAACTCCAGAATTTCTCTGTTCATTTTTTGTCTGTATGGCTTGTCTATTGATGAGAGGTGGGTACTGAAGTTTTCTACTATCACTGTGTGAGGATCAATATGTATTTTACACTGTTTTTTTTTTTTTTTTTTTTTTTTTTTTTTTTTTTTTTTTTTTTTTTTTTTAACAAAAGTGAGTGTCCCTGTGTTTGGAGCATTGAAGAAGGACGCTTGGAAGAAATCCCACAATAGTTCAGAATTGACTCTAATAAAAGGTTATTTATTTAGGTGTAGACTCACAGATCACAATTCTCTGCTGGAACAAGGAACAGCAATCAAACCCACAGCTGGAAAAGAGGCCAGACCAGTGCTTTACATTGGCATAAATAGTATAAGAGGTGGTTATTGATGGTAGGAATTTCTATAGCACCTTTCCCTTTTGTTTAAATAGAGTTCTAAGCCTAATACAAAATTATATACAATAAAAACAAATATATCAAGCAAGAAATGTGTGATGGATCAATAATTATCCTATCTATCCTATTGAGCTTAAGTCCTGTATAATAAATAACTTGACCAAGTCATGAGTTGAAATTACCTACAACTATATAGTCTTCAACTCCATAGAAGATCCTAGAAGGGAAATAATATTACTTGAGTAAGCATGAAGTCCAATCAAGCAACTTCCAAAATGTGTAACAAATGACAGAGACAACTGGCTACCTGGGCAATGACCCAAATTCTCATTTTCAATGTTGGAGCAAGCAACTTTGACTAAGGCCTAGAGTAACTGACAGACCATTTTCAGAGGAAAGAAAAAATTTTGAAACTGTCTTACCCTGTCTTGGCAAGATTTGACAGTCTTTTGTCTTGTATTCTGCTTGTTCTGCTTGGACATCATGCATTTAGTCAGTGGTTGATGCCTGGGCAGTTCCTTGCCCAATGGCTAGTTTTACCAAGAAGAAAACAAGTACCAAGTGGAGTGTCTTTGGTGCTCAAAATTCTCTCCGGGATAGATCAGTGTTGCCAGGAACAATCGTGTCTCACTTCAACAGAACCCTAAGTTATTTAAATGCCATATTCTATGGCTCTTTGAAGTTGTTGAAGATTATCTATCTATGTAGAATATAAACTCCATGTATCTAAGGAACCCGATTAGTCTAAATATAAGTATGACAAACATAGATGACTATTGATCTATAATTCTTAATACCTATATAACTTAAGACTAAGACTTCATATTAAAATATTATACAATAAACAACTGTGCAACAGTTGAGAACAATGAACTCAAAATGTAAACAATGTCTAAGTATCTTGATCAGAGGTAGAAATGTACATTGCAATGTGATAAATATAACCTAAAATTGTATCAATATACAAAAATATTTAAGCATAGGTAGAAGCATGCATGCATACAATATGACAAAATAACTTTGCTTAAATGTACATATACTGTAGATGAAAATAAAAACATATTCAATATATTTTGTGTTTGTAGCAATATACAAGAGTCTACACCAATGCAAATTGCTTACAAATAATAGCTCACAAGTACTCACTATATTACTTACCATTATTATTAGTGTGAGTAAGCTCACACTAATCAATTAGCACATCCAATTTCTATCCTCCCCTTTTTTTTTCAAAGAGATCTCTGAGCCTACACAATTTTCCACCAACCCCCATCCCATACCAATCATAATCAACCACTAAATGATTTCTCTAACCCTGAAGACAAACTTTGTTGGGAGACAAGATGTAGTTTCCTAGAATTACTTCCAGCTGTCATGGGGGTGATATTCTTTCTATGAGATCCTGTGGAAGTACAATGATGAATGATGATTAAGTTCCAAGACTACTGTCTGGTATAATTGCAAATATTATCTATTTGGTATGGTGTTTCTGATGTTCCTATCTGTAGTTTTTTCCCAAATTCTTTCTTCTTTCCGTCTTATACCAGATGACTCTTGACATGAGACAGAAACTCTGAATTTCTCTTTTAACAACATGCTTCGATTTAGAGAAGGACAGAGCCATTGTCCAACTCCAAAGCCAGTTCTCTCTCTCTCTCTCTCTCTCTCTCTCTCTCTCTCTCTCTCTCTGTGTGTGTGTCTCTGTCTCTCTCTCAATTTATATGTTTTGATCACCTGTCCTTATAAGTCATATTCCTTTTTCTAGATAATTCTTATTTGATAGTTATTTTTCCTTTTGTCAGCATCTAAACATCCAGGTTCTCTTGAATTTTGAAGATGTGTGTTTTCCTGTAAAGACAAGAGCAGAACCATGCCCCAACCCTTATGAGGTTTTCTTACCACCTGAATGATTGTCATGCCTGTAGATGAGCTGTCATTTCTCTTTCTCAAGAGGTTTCTCTTTTTCAAACTGAATCGTTATTAATTTTGATGGTATCCATATTTTTTTCTCCTATGGAAAGAAGAGCAAAATATTTTCCTCAAAATAGCACATCTCCTGACTTCCATTGTGAGGTTAACACATCCTTGAAATACACTGGTTGATTTAATTCAGAAGTGTTTTCTATTATCCAATGTTTCTCTGCTGCTATTGTTCCTTTATTGTTAGTGTTAGGAAAATACAAGATTAATAAAGCATTATATAAACTATTTTGGTGGGTATTTTCCAGTCCTTTCTTTTTGTTTAACATATCCTTTATAGTTTGATTTGATCTTTCTACCACTGCCGGACCTGTAGGATTGTGTGGTTTGCTTTATATCATAATAAGGAAAAATAAACTGCTTCATTTTCTTAGAGACATATGCTGGACCATTTTCTCTCTTTATTTGTACAGATATACCCATGATGGCCATAACTTCTAATAAGCCTTTTCTGATCTTAAAGTAGTTGCCCACTGAAAACCTAGATAAAAGTCAATGCTGTGGTGTACATACTTTTTCAAATACTGGAAAGTGGAACACATCCATCTGCAAGATTTTATTCCTTTCAGTACCTTTTATGTTATTTTGTCCCTTCAGGTAGTGTTGTTTAGTTATAGAAAAAGTAAGTAGGACATCTCTTTATAATCTCCTTAGTTTGTTGTCATGAAATAGAAAACTCTTTCTTTAAACCTTTGCTATTGACATAATGTTTTTTTCTTTTTTCTTTTTTTTTTAGAATTCTGAGGCCTTCAACAAACTTCCAACCCGTAATTGATCAATTTCTTCATTACCTTGTGCTAGAAGACCTAGCAGACCCACATGGGAGTGGATGTGTGTTATGTATATGGGACAAAGCCTATTCCTGATTATATTTTGAAACTGTATGAATAATAATGTCAATTCTGAATCGTCTGGAATAATTCATTGGTTTCAATATGAGAAACAACTCTTTCTACATATTGTGAATCAGTAACTATAATAAGAGTTTCTTTAAAATGCCTTAGCACATGAGAATACCATATAATTCTGCCTTTTGGACAGAATTATAAGAGCTTTCTTCTACCTTACTTAATTCTTCTGATTTGTAACCTGCCTTCACTGATTTATTTTCATCAGTATAAAATGCATGGACTCCAGTTATTGGAACATCATGTACAATTCAGGGAAGAATCCAAGTAGTTCTCTTTATAAGGATAAGTCTATTGCTTTTGGGATAATTGCTATTACTTTCTTCCCCCCAAAAAATTAGAAAAAGCTCTTTGCCATGGTTCATTGTTTTTCCATAACTTTTTTATTTCATCAGTAGTAAAAGGCATTATAATCTCTGCTGGGTCTATACCTGCTAAATGATGAAGTCTCAATTTAACTTTTATAATTAATTCAGAGAATTTTCACATAAATTTTTAATTTTTTACTTGGTTATGTGGTAAAAAGATCCATTCTAAAATAATACCATCCCTCTGCATTATAATTCCTATAGGATAAATTCTGCAAAGCAATATGACTAGAATACAATTAAGATTTGGATTCACCCTATCCACATGTGCCTCCTGTAATTTCTGCTCAAAAGCTGTCAATTCCTTTTATGTTTCAGCTATTAATTCTCTGGGACTATTCAATACTTTATCTAAGATTTGTTTAAATGAATTATTAGATCAGATGTTATCCCCACAGCCAGTCATAGACTGGAAATATCTCCTAACAAACTTTGGAAGTCATTAAGAATTCACAACTGCAAAATTCAAGAAGCCCTTGTTTTTTACTGCTGAGTAGTACTCTAATATGTATATATTCCATACTTTCTTCATCCATTCTTCTATTGAAGGGCATCTAGGTTGTTTCCAGGTTCTGGCTATTACAAACAATGCTGCTATGAACATTGTAGAGCATATATTTTTGTTGTATGATAAGGCCTCTCTTGGGTATATTTCCAAGAGTGGTATTGCTGGGTCCAGGGGTAAGTTGATCCCGAATTTCCTGAGAAACCGCCACACTGCTTTCCAAAGTGGTTGCACAAGTTTGCATTACTAGACCTGGATGGAGGTGGGGGTTCCTTGGATTTCCCACTGGGCAGGGAACCCTGATTGCTCTTTGGGCTGAGGGGGGGACTTAATTGGGGGAGGGGGGAGGGAAATGGGAGGCGGTGGCGGGGAAGAGACAGAAATCTTTAATAAATAAATAAATTTAAAAAAAGAGTTCACAACTGGTCTCTCCTAATGTGTGCCTTTGGTGTTATAATTTTTAAACCTATTTTATAACTTAGATAATTGACAGAATCTCCTTTCTGTGTTTTTAGTAGCAATTTGTAATCCCATTTTGTCAAAACTTTCTTTACTTCTTCAAACATTCTAAAGTATCTTTGTTTGAATCAGATAGCAAAATGTTATCCATGTAATGGTAAATTATAGATTTAATTTTTTTTTATTTATTATTTCCAATGGCTGACTTACAAAGTATTAGCATAGGGTGGGTCTATTGAGCATTCGCTGTGGAAGGACGGTTCACTGATATCTCCTACTAGGTTGAGAATTATTATAAGTAGGCACTGTGAAGACAAATTTTTCTTTATTCCTTTCTTGTAAAGGTATAGTGAAGAAACAGTCTTTTAAATCAATCACTATAAGAGGGCATACTTTGGGTAGTAGAGAAGGCAGAGGAGTTCCAGATTGTAGAGGGCCCATAGGTTGAATTGACTTGTTAACAGCTCTTAGATCTGTCACCATTCTCCATTTTCCAGTTTTGTTTTTAACAACAAATACAGAAGAATTCCAAGGGCTGGTTGATTCTTCATTGTGGTGAGCATTTAGTTGCTTTTGTATCAGCTGTTCTAAAGCCTGAAGCTTTTCTTCAGTTAGAGACCACTATTTAATCCATATGCATTTCTCAATTAACCATTTTAAAGGTAGGGCTGGTGGTACCTCTAAAAGTTTGCTAGTTGCTTTGTGTTCTTATACAGCCTCGAATGACTGGTGACCTTTGTATATAGTACCTTATAATATTCTTTCCAGAATTATGAATCTCTGGAACTGCAGGATTATTAATCTGGGTATATCATTGCTGCTGAAGGTCATGACTCCATAAATTCATTGCAATATTAGCCACATATGGCCTCAGCTTCCCTCTCTGACCTTCTGACCTTAGGCATTCAACCCATCTTGTGTTTTGTTTAACTTGGGATATGGTTCCAATTCCTAGTAATTGAACATCTGCCTCTTGAAGAGCCAATTTGGATGCCAAGATTTTGGAGTAATGATACTCATGCCCACACCTGTCTCTATCAAACCAACAATTGCAATACCATGTATACAAACTCTTAGCTTTGGTCTTTGATCATGTATAGAAGTCCACCAGAATATATGTTTCCTATTTCCTATTGGAATTTTTGATTTATCATTAATGTTTATTCCATAATCTCTAACAGTATGGTCTTTTACGAAAGGCTCTGGATTTTTTAATTTTCCTGATGAGACATGTCTTCCACAGTGACTGGGAATTACTGAACAACTTTTGGCTTGGAAGTCTGTGAAAGGCCTCTCAAGGCATTTCCCAATGGTATTAGGTTGCCTTGTCTTTCTTTTGTCGATCTGAATTCATTGGTCCAATGTGAGCCTTTGCCACATCTTCTACATATACCTGAAGGCTGAGTCCTCCTATTCTTGCCATTCCCAGAGGAGATATTTTCCTAGGAATTCCTTGTCTAAAATCCCGTCTCAGATGTCTTAGTCTACCACGCCCACCCATTGAGATGGTGGGGCTGATCTAATGGGAGCTCACCAAGGCCAGCTGGATGATGGAGCATGTGATCAAACTGGACACCCTGAATGTGGCTGACAAAGAGGGCTGACTGAGAAGCCAAGGACAATGGCACTGGGTTTTGATCCTACTGCATGTAATGACCTTGTGGGAGCTTAGTCTGTTTGGATGCTCACCTTCCTTGTCCTGGATGGAGGGGGGAGGACCTTGGATTTTCCACAGGGCAGGGAATCCCAACTGCTCTTTGGACTGGAGAGAGAGGGGAAGGGGAATGGGGGGAGCAGGGGGGACATGGGAGGAAAGGAGGCGGTGGAAATTTTTAATTAAATAATAAAAATAAATAAACAAATAAAAGTAAAGAAAAGTTAAAAAAAACGTGGCATTTTGATGTCTCTTCATTCCTTTGGAAATTGCTTATCCTACAGATTTCAATATTTAGTCAAATGTCTCAATGTTCATTGTATGAAAGATCCATTGATCCATAGGTGCTGACCTAACCTTTCAAGGTCCAAGTATCTTTTTTCATTCTAAGTTGGCATTTTCAAAAGCCAGAAATTCAATAAGTACTCATCTAGCATCTGGTTCTGCTACTCATGTTTGTACTGCCTTAGTAAATTTTTGTAAAAAGTCACTAAAGGGTTCTCTCTAGCTTTGTTTAATCCTGGTATAAGATTCAATTTGATTTCCTAGTTTTTGAATACTCTTCAAGCATTTAAGGTACTTTGTTGTATAGGGATAAGATTTGTTCATCATAAAGTGCTTCAACATGTGGGTCAGCCTAAGTGCCCTCACCAAGAATTTGATCTTGGGAAGTCCCAAGTCCTTTTGCTTTGTTCTAAATTTAACCTCTTACCTAAAATAACATTTAAACATCAACTGAGGCCCATCATCTAGGACTGCTGAAACTAACTGAAGCCATTCATGTGGTATCACCTTAAGGCTAGAAGCCCATGTCTTTACCATCTCCCTAACAAATGTGGGATGCAAACCACAAATTATGTCAGCTTGCTAAATTTCTTATTGATCATTCATTTCTATAGATATACATCTACCTTCTTTGGATCCTTTTTGGCCTTTAGAACTTGATGCTTTGTCAGAGTATATTACAGGGTAGGGGGAAAAAACCCTGGGTAAGTCATCTCTGACAGCTACTGGCAATGTTAAATTCTGTCCTTGTGCCTTCTTTCCCCGTTCATCAGCTCCAATAATTTCCTCAATCATTTCAAATCTTTTTTGCTATTGTCTTTTGTGAAGCCTGAATCTTCTGGCCTGTATATATTTCTAGTGATTTCATTGAGGCACCTAGCCTCTGGTCCTCATTCTGCACATTTGATTCCAAGGGCTGAAGTTTTTCATTTAAAGATAACACCTTATCCTTGGATGTTAGTTGGATAGTGTTCAGATTGCCGTCCTGAAGAGATACTATGTCAGTTAACCTATTGTAACTTTTTAACAAATTTTGATTGTCAAATTCAACAGTATGAATTCTTTCGATTAATTTCTCAGTACCCTTAGATATG
Organism: Microtus oregoni; assembly: GCF_018167655.1. Lineage (NCBI taxonomy): Eukaryota > Metazoa > Chordata > Mammalia > Rodentia > Cricetidae > Microtus > Microtus oregoni. Next base: position 29,579,785 of record NW_024543067.1, on the reverse strand, counting down.
GATTCATTTTTCTCTGTCAAATTAATGTTATCCTTTTCAATAATAATAATTTTTTCAAGTAACTTTTGATTTTCGATGGTATTAATTAATTCAGTTAACTTTTCATTATTAGTCTGTACAGAATGTTTTATTTCTGAGAGTGCCTCATTCTTGGCTCTGTTATCAAACCATTTTCTTAAGGATATAATATGAAGAAACAAAAACTGAGTTCTAATATCCAATAAATGATGCATCACCATAACCATATAAACCTTGCAGAATATAATCCACAGTATTAACAAAAAAAGTTACTAAAAGTTTCAATGTTAATGTAGTCTGCCCTTATATAACTTTCAAGTGATTTATTAATTACCTGTTGTAGATCTGGTAATTTGTTTTAAGTGTAATATCTTTATTGTCTGGCAGTTGTCATGGTTGTAGAGTCGGAACTAAAAGTGATGCAACCGGGGGTGACATGAGTGGTCCTGAGTCGCTTTGGTTTCCTCCCTTGGTACTGGTTAAATACTGAGAAATATGCTATGTTTGATAAACTAAAAGCAATTAAACCAATTCCACACCGAGCAAGAAGCCTAGAACTCACGGTCAGGGAGCACAAACAGGCAGCTGTACAAGCAACCAGGCAACAAGGGATAGGGTCAGTGGGGGAGGGTATGTTTGAGAGCTTGGGAAATTTCCAAGTTGTACATGCAGTTAGATCCACTGTGGCAGAGGAAAAGTGAGAAGGGGAGGATGGGGAGAGCTTGCGGGAATGGGACAGTTGGGATGGAGGAAGGGTAGATATGGGAGCAGGGAAGTATATATCTTAATTAAGGGAGCCATTTTAGGGCTGGCAAGAGACTTGACTCTAGAGGTGTATCCAGGTGTCCATGGAGATGTCCCCAGCTAGATCCTTTGGGCAGCTAAGGAGAGGGAGCCTGAAATGGCTCTATCCTATAGTCATACTGATGAATATCTTGCATATCACCACAGACCCCTCATCTGGCAATGGATGGAGATAAAGACAGAGACCCACATTGGAGCGCTGGACTGAGCTCCCAAGGTCCAAATGAGGAGCAGAAGGAGGGGAGACATGAGCAAGGAAGTCAGGACCATGAGGGGTGTGCCCACCCACTGAGACGGTGGGGCTGATCTAATGGGAGCTCACCAAAGCAAGCTGGACTGGGACTGATGAAGCATGTGATCAAACTGGACTCTCTGACTGTATTGGACAAGGAGGGCTGACTGAGAAGCCAAAGACAATGGCACTGGGTTTTGATCCTACTGCATTTACTGGCTTTAGGGGATCCTAGTCTTTGTGAGATGCTCACCTTCCTAGACCTGGATGGAGCGGGGAGGACCTTGGATTTCCTACAGGGCAGGGAATCCCGACTGCTCTTTGGACTGGAGAGGAAGAGGGAAGGTGGGGGGAGGGGGAGGAAAATGGGAGGAGGAGAGGAGGTGGAAATTTTTAAGTAAAAATAAACAAACTAATAAATAAATAAGAAAAAAGAAGAAAAATGCTTAGGTAAAAGCAAGCCAAGTGGACAGGGTTGGGAGAATTTCTGAGATGTGGACTGGTTAGGCCTTTAGGCTGTCCACCTGGTAGGTGTGAAGTCCAAATCCACATGGGGTGCCAGATGAAGAAGGATGCTTAAAAAAATCCCACTAGCTCAGAATTCAATATAATTCTATTTAGTGGTAGACTAATAGATCACGGTCCCCTGCTGGAATGGGGAACAGCAACTGAACCCGCAGCCGGAAAAGAGGCCAGATGCATACTTTACTCCAGCATAAATAGTATAAGAGACCACACCCAAGTGGGCAGGTAACTTAAAGGCTAGTGTTTGTAGGAGTTCCTATAGCATAGCATAGATCCATTTTTGTGGATTTTTTTTTCTTTGATGAGAATGTAGTATCTTTCCCTATCTCTTTTGATTAGCTTTGATTTGAAGTCTATTTTATTACATATTAAAATGGCTCCAGGGCTGGAGAGATGGCTCAGAGGTGAAGAGCACTGATTGTTCTCCCAGAGGTCCTGAGTTCAATTCCCAGCAACCACATGGTGGCTCACAACCATCTGTAATAAAATCTGGTACCCTCTTCTGGCCTGCAGGCATACATGCAGACAGAACACTGTATACAAAATAAATAAATAAATCTTTAATAAAATAAAAAAATAAAATGGCTCCACAAGCTTAATTCTTAGGTTGATTTGCTTGGAATATTTTTTCCAACCCTTCACCCTGAGGTCGTGTCTATTCTTAATGCTGAGGTGCATTTCTTTTTTTTCTTTTTTTTTTTTTTTTTGCATTTCTTGAATCCAACAAAATGGATCCTATTTTTTTGCATCAATTCCACGACTCTGTATCTTTTTATTGTGGAATTGAGATCATTGGTATTGAGTAATATCAATGACCAATGTTTACTGATACTTTGCATTTTGTTATTGGTGTTGGTGGTGATAAATATGGTGTTGGTAGAGTTGGTGGTTGTGGTGGTGTGTGTGTGTGTTTATATATGCTTCCCTTTTAATTTTGCTTGTGTGATATTGTTTATTTCCTGTGTTTTTATGGGTGTGGTTAACCTCCTTAGTTTAGGGTTTTCCTTCTAGAAACTTTTGTAGGACTGGATTTGTAGACAGAAATTGTTTAAATTTGATGATTATCATAGTTATCTTAGTTTTTCCATCTATGATGACTGAGATTTTTATTGGGTATAGTAATCTGGACTGGCATCTGTGGTCTCTTAGAGTCTGTAGAACATCTCTTTAGGCTCGTATGATTTAAGAATCTCCACTGAAAAGTCAAATTTAAAGCTAATAGGCCTGCCTTTATCTGTTACTGGGTCTTCTTCCCTTGCAGTTTTTAATTATATTTCTTTTTTTCTGTGTGTCTAGTGCTTTGATTATTAAGTGGAAAAAGGATTTTCTTTACAGGTCTAATATATTTTATACTTTGTATTGTAATTATTTTTTTTCCTCTTACCTCTTTGGGGGACCTGCCATCCAGCTCATAAATGAATACACTGAGACTTTTTCTTACCTATGAATTCCCTGTTCTTAGTTTGGCTTATTTCCAACCATCTTTTCTTAACTTTGAGTATCCCATTTACCTTTAGCTTGTGGGCTTTTACTTCTCTCCATTTTTGTATATCTTTTCTTTCCTTTATATTCAGTGTCTATCTCTGTGGCTGGATGACTGATTCCTGGCATCCACTTCTCCTTCTCCTTTTTTTGATCCCTCCTTTTCTCTTTTTCTCCTATTTATTTTCTCTGCTACATAGCATTGCCTATCCTCTCCTGCCTAGCTATTGGCCATCCAGCTTATTGTTTTAGACAGTAAAAGTAACACAGACTCACAAAGTTGAACAAAAGGAAACATGGAAAAAACACATCTTGCATAATTAAATAAATGTTCCACAGCAAAAATGAATATAATACATAATCAACTAATATTCTACAACATTATATAAATCTTATACATTTACAGGTAATTTATTTATGTTAAGAAAATATTCGGGAAGGCGGCAGGACCACTGGGCGGCAGAAGGTGGCAGGACAACCCAGCGCAGCAGGCTGGGACCGACTGGGACAGGCTGGAACCAGCTGGGACCAGAGCGGCAGCAGAGGACACAGGCTGCTGGCGGTGGGAACCATCCAAGCAGCAGAAGCAGGCAGCAGGGACCGCGCGCAACACCGAGAACAGATTGCCCCACTACAATTAAACCAAAGAGGTAGGCTTTCGGTTGGGGAGGTCCCTGGCAAAGGATGAGCCAGGTCCTATTCCTGAAGACCCTTCTGAGGGTTGAGAAGAATCTTGGCCCCTGGCAAAAACCAGGAAACAGAGCAAGGGCATTTTGTAAGAGGAGCCCCTGGCCAGCAGGGAAACCTGAACCAGTTTTAACAGACCCCTTAGATAGCATTGATAGGAGGAGATGGGCAGGCGCCAAGGAAAGAATTTATCCAATAATCTGAAAAACAACATGAAAACACCAGAACCCAATGATTTAAAACAGAAAGGTCTCCAACACCCTAACACAGAAGAAGTGGAAAAAATTGACTTTATGAAAGCAGTAGAATCCCTTAAACAACATGTGAAAAATGCCCTTATGGAAATGGATGAGAAGTATAACCAAAAATTTGAAGAAATGAGTAAATACATACATGATACCCTGGGAAACCAAGAAAGAACGATCTAACAGGTAATGGAAACAGTTCAAGAATTGAAAACTGAAATGGAAGCAAGGAAGAAAACACAAAATGAGGACCAGCTGGATATGGAAAATCTAGGTCAATGAGCAGAGCCTACAGAAACAAGCATAATCAATAGAATACAAGAAATAGAAGAAAGAATCTCAGATTCTGAGGACACTATAGAGAAAATAAACGCTCTGATCAAAGAAAACTGCAAAGCCAACAAATTCTCATTACAAAACATTCAGGAATTGTGGGACACAATAAAAAAAACAAATCTAAGAATAATAGGAATAGAAGAAGGAGAAGAGTCACAGCTCAAAGGCCCAGAAAATATTTTGAACAAAATTATGGAAGAAAACTTTCCCAACATAAAGAAATATATTCCTTTGAATATTCAAGAAGCATACAGAACACCAGACAGACTGGATCAAAGGAAAACATACCCTCACCATATAATAATCAAAACACAAAATATACAGGTTAAAGAAAGAATAGTAATAACTGCAAAGGAAAAAGGCCAAGTAACTTATAAAGGTAAACCGATCAGAATTACACCTGATTTCTCTATGGAAACAACGAAAGCCAGAAGGTCCTGGATAGAAGTACTGCAGAAGCTAAGAGACCATGGATGCAAGCCCAGACTACTATACCCAGCCAAGCTTTCATTCACTATAAATGGAGAAATCAAGACATTCCAGGATAAGAACAAATTTAAACAATACATAGCCATGAACCCAGCCCTATAGAAAGTAATAGAAGGAAAACCACAACCCAAGGAATCCAACATTGCCAACACTGCCTACAATAACTCGGGCATCTAGCGACCCTTCACTAGCACAACTCAAAGAAGGGAGACATACAAATTCTACTTCCAAAAACAATAAGAATATCCGGCATAAACAACATCTGATCATTAATATCACTTAATATTAATGGTCTCAATTCACCTATAAAAAGGCACAGGCTAAGAGATTGGATACGAAAACAGGATCCAACATTCTGCTGTTTGCAAGAAATACATCTCAACCACAAAGACAGGCATCTACTCAGAGTAAAGGGTTGGGAAAAGGTCTTTCAAGCAAATGGTCCTAAGAAAAAAGCAGGTATGGCCATATTAATTTCTAACAAAACTGACTTCAAACTAAAATCAGTCAGAAGAGATCGAGATGGACACTTTATACTCATAACAAGAACAATTTGTCAGGATGACGTCTCAATCCTGAATATTTACGCCCCTAATATAAAAGCACCCATGTATGTAAAAGAAATATTACTAAAACTCAAGGCAGACATCAAACCACACACACTAGTAGTAGGAGACTTCAATACACCTCTCTCAGCAATGGACAGGTCAATCAGACAGAAACCTAATAGAGAAGTAAGAGAACTACTGGAGGTAATGAAGCAAATGGACTTAACAGACATCTATAGAACATTCCACCCAAATAGGAAAGAATATACCTTCTTCTCTGCAGGCCATGGTACCTTCTCGAAAATTGACCACATACTCGGGAACAAAGGAAACCTCCACAGATACAAAAAAAATCAGTGTCCACCTGTGTCTTATCAGATCACCACGGATTAAAGTTAGAATTCAACAACAATCCTACCTCCAGAAAGCCGACAAACTCATGGAAACTGAACAGTCAATTACTGAACCACACCTGGGTCAAGGAAGAAATCAAGAAAGAAATTAAAGTCTTCCTTGAATTTAATGAAAATAAAGACTCAACGTACTCAAACCTATGGGACACTATGAAAGCAGTGCTAAGAGGAAAGTTCATAGCACTAAGTGCCCACTTAAAGAAAACAGAGAAAGCATACATCGGAGACTTAACAGCACACCTGAAAGCTTTAGAAAAAAAAGAAGCAGACACGCCCAGGAGGAGTAGAAAACTGGAAATGATCAAACTGAGGGCAGAAATCAGCAAAATAGAAATGCAGAAAACAGTCCAAAGAATCAATGAAACAGAAATTGGTTCTTGGAGAAAATCTACAAGATCGACAAACCCCAATCGAAACTAATTAAACGACAGAGAGAGAACACGTAACTAAATAAGATCAGAAATGAAAAGGGGGACATAACCACAGACACAGAGGAAATTCAGAGACTCATTAGATCTTACTACAAAAGCCTGTATGTCACAAAACTAGAAAATGCAAAGGAAATGAACATTTTTTTTAGATAAGTGTCACATACCAAAGCTAAACCAAAACCAGGTGAACGATCTAAATAGACCTGTTAGTCGCGAAGAATTAGAAACCGTTATCAAAAATCTACCTTCCAAAAAAAGCCCAGGACCAGATGGGTTCAATGCAGAATTCTACCAAAACTTCCAAGAATACCTATACTCCTTAAAATATTTCACAATATAGAAACAGAAGAGTCATTGTCAAATTCCTTTTATGAAGCTACAGTTACCCTGATACCAAAACCACACAAAGACCCAACCAAGAAAAAAAATTACAGTCCTTTCTCACTCATGAATATCGACGCAAAAATTCTCAATTAAATACTGGAAAACCGAATCCAAGAACACATTAGAAAAATTATCCATTATGATCAAGTAGGATTCATCCCAGAGATGCAGGGCTGGCTCAACATACGCAAATCTATCAATGTAATCCAGCATATAAATAAACTGAAAGAAAAAAAACCATATGATCATTTCATTAGATGCTGAAAAAGCTTTTGACAAAATTCAACACCCCTTTATGATAAAAGTCTTGGAGAGATTAGGGATACAAGGGTCATACCTAAATATAATAAAAGCTATTTACAGCAAGCCGTCGGCTAACATTAAATTAAATGGAGAAAAACTCAAAGAAATCCCACTAAAATCAGGAACACGGCAAGTCTGTCCACTCTCTCCATACCTCTTCAATATAGTGCTTGAAGTTCTAGCAATAGCAATAAGACAACAAAAAGGGATCAAGGGGATTCGTATCAGAAAAGAAGAAGTTAAGCTCTCGTTATTTGCGGATGATATGATAGTATACATAAGCGACCCCAAAAACTCTACCAAAGAACTCCTACAGCTGATAAACACCTTTAGTATTGTGGCAGGATACAAGATCAACTCCAAAAAATCAGTGGCCTGCCTATACACTAAGGATAAGGAAACAGAGAGGGAAATTAGTGAAGCATCACCTTTCACGATAGCCACAAATAGCATAAAATATCTTGGGGTAACTCTGACCAAGGAAGTGAAAGATCTATTTGACAAGAACTTTAGTCTTTGAAGAAAGAAATTGAAGAGGACACCAGAAAATGGAAAGATCTTCCTTGCTCCTGGATTGGGAGGATCAACATAGTAAAAATGGCAATTCTACCAAAAGCAATCTATAGATTCAATGAAATCCCCATCAAAATCCCATCAAAATTCTTCACAGATCTGGAGAAGACAATAAACAACTTTATATGGAAAAACAAAAAAACCAGGATAGCCAAAACAATCTTATATAATAAAGGAACTTCTGGAGGCATTACCATCCCTGACTTCAAACACTACTACAGAGCTACGGTATTGAAAACAGCTTGGTATTGGCATAAAAACAGAGAAGTCGACCAATGGAATCGAATAGAAGACCCTGACATTAACCTACAAACCTATGAACACCTGATTTTCGATAAAGGAGCTAAAAGTATACAATGGAAAAATGAGAGCATCTTCAACAAATTGTGCTGGCAAAACTGGATGTCAACCTGTAGAAGAATGAAAATAGATCCATATCTATCACCATGCACAAAACTCAAGTCCAAATGGATCAAAGACCTCAATATCAGTCCGAGAACACTGAACCTGATAGAAGAGAAATTGGGAGCTACCCTACAACAGATGGGCACAGGCGACCGCTTCCTAGGTATAACCCCTGCAGCACAGACATTAAGGATCTCATTGAATAAATGGGACCTCCTGAGACTGAGAAGCTTCTGTAAAGCAAAGGACACTGTCGCTAAGACACAAAGGCAACCCACTGACTGGGAGAAGATCTTCACCAACCCCGCAACTGACAAAGGTCTGATCTCCAAAATATATAAAGATCTCAAGAAACTAGACCGTAAAAGCCTAACCAACCCAATTATAAAATGGGGCATTGAGCTGAACAGAGAATTCTCAACAGAAGAACTTCAAATGGCCAAAAGACACTTAAGGCCATGCTCAACTTCCTTAGGGATCAGGGAAATGCAAATCAAGACAACTTTAAGATACCATCTTACACCTGTCAGAATGGCTAAAATAAAAAACACCAATGACAGCCTTTGTTGGAGAGGTTGTGGAGAAAGGGGTACCCTCATCCATTGCTGGTGGGAATGCAAACTTGTGCAACCGCTTTGGAAAGCAGTGTGTTGGTTTCTCAGGAAATTCGGGATCAACTTACCCCTGGACCCAGCAATACCACTCTTGGGGATATACCCAAGAGAAGCCTTATCATACAACAAAAGAATATGCTCTACGATGTTCATAGCAGCATTGTTTGTGATAGCCAGAACCTGGAAACAACCTAGATGCCCTTCAATGGAAGAATGGATGAAGAAAGTATGGAATATATACATATTAGAGTACTACTCAGCAATAAAAACAAGGACTTCTTGAATTTTGTATACAAATGGATGAAAATAGAAAACACTATCCTGAGTGAGGTAAGCCAGGCCCAAAAAGAGGAACATGGGATGTACTCACTCATATTTGGTTTCTAGCCATAAACCAAGGACATTGAGCCTATAATTAGTGATCCTAGAGAAGCTAAATTTGGAGAACCCAAAGAAAAACATATAGGCATCCTCCTGAATATTAACCTTCAGCAAGTGAAGAAAGGAGACAGAGACAGAGACCCACATTGGAGCACAGGACTGAAATCTCAAGGTCCAAATCAGGAGCAGAAGGAGAGAGAGCACGAGCAAGGAACTCAGGACCGCAAGGGGTGCACCCCCACACTGAGACAATGGGGATGTTCTATTGGGAACTCACCAAGGCCAGCTGGCCTGGGTTTGGAAAAGTCTGGGATAAATCTGGACTCTCTGAACATAGCGGACAATGATTACTACTGGAACTCAAGAACAATGGCAATGGGTTTCTGATCCTACAGCATGCACTGGCTTTGTGGGAGCCTAGGCAGTTTGGATGCTCAACTTACTAGACCTGGATGGAGGTGGGGGTTCCTTGGACTTCCCACAGGACAGGGAATCCTGATTGCTTTTCGGGCTGGGGGGGGGGGACTTAATTGGGGGAGGGGTGGGAAATGGGAGACGGAGGCGGGGAAGAGACAGAAATTTTTAATAAATAAATAAATTAATAAAAAAAGAAAGAAATTTTTCTATGATTTGTTGAAAATATTTTCTACATCTCTGAGCTGGTATTCTTCTATACCTATTATTCTTAGGTTTGATCTTTTCAGAATGTCCCACAATTCCTGGATGCTTTGTGTTAGGAATGTTTTAGATTTAACATTTTCTTTGACCACCAATGTTTCCATTTCCTTTATCATATTTTCAATGTGGTAATGATATCCCTTACATCTTATTGCCAATACATGGACTTTTCCATAAAAATGATTTCATGGAAGCAACTGTAGGAATGTGAGGTCCTTCATCAGCATCCTATTCCTCCTCTTATGGGATCAATTCTGTTAGATAAGAGATATATTCTAATCTTGGGCATCTCAGAATGTTTTGTTATTTGTAAATGGGGCTGTTGGTGAATTAAAACATTTAGTGAAAGACACATTGAAGTAGAGACTCTAGCAATGTGGCTATTATATAAGAGAAGGGAATACACAGATGTACAAATGGGGAGGAAGTTTAGTCACAGTGGAGACAGGATTGAGGAACTGTAGAATTCATGTAAAAATACCAAGAACTACAGTAAAACCATAAAAAATTAGAAGACATGAAAATATCCGTACCTATTAGTTTTCCAGCCGTCCTTGCTGGATTCCTATTTATAGATTCCTGGCACCCAGAAATAGCAGGTAAGTTGCATTTTCTAGTTCATTATAGTGACTCTGGAGACTTTCTTTGCCATGTTAAACACATTCTTTCTTAAATATATGCTGTCTATTGCTTACATACACTCATGGATAAAAATAAATTTTGGTTCTCTACAAAGGATCTTAATGTTTTTCTTCAGCTGATTTCCTCATTAACCTCCAAATTTTAATAAGCCCTCATGTTAACCTATCAATCATTTTTCATTGCCTAAAACTCCATTGTAATTTTATTTCAGCTATTCAATGAATCATATTCTTGAAACAAAAATAATAGAATTTGCATAAAGTTAGAAAGGGTGGGAGGTTCTAGTATATTTATTACGAAAAGGTCTGTTTTATATGTTGAGGGGAAATATCTCCCAGCTACTGGAGATGAGAAGTGAACTTATTCAGTGAGTTATAGTTTAGATTAACTTGTTATTTACATTTGAAGCTTTCAGTTTTGTTTTTCAGCTGAGATGTTTAAAAATGAATTTTTAAAACAAACTGCCAACTTATTCATTTCCATTGATTTATAGTCATGCTTAGGGAACTGAGAAACTTGATTAAAATAACTTGCTGTTATGTTTGTCATCCTGAGCTATAAATTTTGTAGGAGTTCAATACTTCCTTTTGCTTTAATATAAAGCAAGCCTTCCATTTGCTTTAATTCACAAGTGGAGATGGGAAGAAGGCACAGGTACCTCCCTGTATATACTTGATCAATTCCACTGGATCAAACTGTGAGCTTCAGGAAGGGTGCTGGTTCCAAGTGCCTTCTGCCCCAGGTGTCTTTCGCACTGGAAAGAGCCTCTTAGTCCCTCCTTAAGCAATATCATTGTCCTTTCATTCCTTGGGTGACAAAGACTCCATCTTGTTCCTCTAAGCATTTTTTTTTCCAGTCGTCATCTCTATCTTGAACTCTGTATCTTTTCTTTTGGAATGTGGTTTTCAGATATTGGCGTGGTGATGCAGATTTATAATCACAGCAACAAAGCAGCTCATTCAGGACAATCACGAATTGAAGGTCAGCTTGTGCTTTGTAGTCAAAGCCAGCCTCAGCTATACGGAAGAAAAAAAACCCTGTTTCAGAAGAAGTAAACAATAACAACAACAACAAAAAAAAACAGTAAACCAGAATCATACTATTACATACTACACTTATAAAACAGTTAACTCCATTATTAGCAACTACCTTTGTAAATATTTGACTCTCCAACCACTGTTTCTGATGACACTTGTTGGTCCCAGCTCTAGCACTCAGCCACCTGTTCCCTCCCCACAGGAATATTGTGGAGATGATGGAGCTCAAGGCCAGCCTCCCTCTCCCTCGGAGTCGTTGCACATCCATTTATACTCATTGTGCCTTTTTGCTATATTCGTGTTCACTTTGAGATTAAACCAATTTTCTTTGAGACACATTTTCCACAGTTGCAAAGACTTTCTTTCTTTTTAAGGAATTACTTATTTTGTCACTTTAGGATAAAGGAACCCTATCTTTTCTTAAAGGTAAAAAATATCACTTTATTTTTTTCTTGTGAACAACTAAATTGGCATTTCGAAAGCTGATTTTCCACAGAAAATTTTCACAGTCTAGCCAAATCATAAGTAAAGACACTTATGGGTGATTCCAGGATGTTTACAAACAAAGGGATTAAGAAGTCAGCCCCCAAGAGACTTCCCAAAGCCCAATCCTTTGCCCATGCCCATAATGGCAGTACTAAGTAGACATAATGGATTTAAAAAAAAAAAAAAAGAAAACCAAATATTTTGCAAGGTGGCAGAAGATACAAGAATCCTTGTCTCTGGAGAAGACACATCAGCAAGCATAAAGATTTCTGCACCCAAGCAGACTCAGAATAATATATTCAGTCTCTATGCAGGAGAACTTTCTTATCAATTCCTTGTACTGTGTTCCAGTGCGTGTAGAAGAGCCATTTGTCCCATACTAGGTTATACTATTGACACTGAAGGCTGGAGGACCAGTGAGAGCTCTTACATTAGCTGCTGACTTTGTAGATCCTAATGAGCTATCTGTTATTGATCCACAGACAATATGAACTATAAACATACATACTTATATGTAAACATGATGAATGTGGTCACGTGAATATTTAAACATGCAGTCACATCTTTGAACATACACATTTTCAAATATATAAAGTACACGTTATTTCCAGGGATAGGCTTGGTAGTCCATACGGAAGTTAAAAATCCAAATACTCCATATTTAACAATTTTGATTTACCCTATCTCTATTATATGTCCCTAATTGTGATACAGGTTAAATACTGTTAGAATAAAAATGTTAATATATAATATAGATATCAAATAAACATTCAATTATAATGTTTATGTAATTAATATCTTGTTTTTTGAAACCTTTATTATTTTGTTTTATGTATATAAATGTTGTGCCTGAATGCACATATATGTACCATATGCATGCCACATACCTATAGAGGCCAGGAGAAGGCATAAGACACATTGGAACTAGAGCTCCAGGTCATTGTGAGCTACTCTCTGGGCGCTGGTAACAAGGTTCACTGTAAGGTGAGCAGGTACTCTTAGCTACTGGGCCATCACCTCTCAATAGCATCATTTTGGGGGTATGAGAAATAATGTGGTTATGTCACATGCTGTCCTAGTTCTTAAATAATAGGCCCTGCAGACTCAAAGAGTAGGGAAACATCAGGTCTGGAATCACAAGAAATTTATAACATCAGAGAAAGAAGCTTTCTGAAGTAGCAACTGCTCACTAGGAGAAACTCTATGTTGATAATACAGAAGTCACCGAGGTCACCAAGAAAACTTTTTCATGAGACATACCTAAGTTTACTAGACTTTCCTAATTAAGAGTGAATACTATTGACCACGTCGTAGTAGTGTTTCAAACTGGGTGAATTAAGAGGATAATGAGACAGTCTAGTTTTATTTCCATTATTGCATTAAAACACTCCAATTAAAAGTTTTGGAACTAAAGAATTTATTTGCTTTATAATTCTAGATAATAGTCTATAATTATGGAGTGTAAAGGCAAGAAAGAACTCAAGCAGTAGCTCAGGTTAGAGATCATGGAGGAATTGTACTTGCTGGTTTACTCAGTGGTTTCAAGCTAAACTGGTTTTCTTATTCAACCCAGACCCACAGGTCTAGGAGTAGTTCAACTTAATCTGGATTAGGCCCTTCTCCATCAATTAAAAGACAAGTCAATTACCCATAGACATGTCTATATATCGATGTCAGCCAGTGGTTCTCAACCTGTGAGTTACAACCCCTGCGGGCACCTAATGAACCTTTCACAACGGTTGTCTAAGACCATCAGAAAACACACATATTTATATTATCATTTATAACAGTAGCAAAATTGCAATTATGAAGCAACAATAAAATAATTTTATGGTTGGTGTTCACCACAGATGAGGAACTGTCTTAAAGGGTTACATCATTAGGAAAGTTGAGAACCACTGCTCTAGGCAATTCCTTAAGAGACTTTTTCCCAGTTGAATCTAGATTGTGTCAAGTTGATAAAGCTAGCTAGCACACAATTTAGAATTGAGGATATATAAATCTGGCATGTTTAAGATTGATGAACTAAGAAGGAAGAAAGCCTGGGCACTATTTCTGCTGAAGAAGCTGTCTGTCTTTAGAACTGTGTAATACTGCTTTACATTCTTCTCTTTCAAGTAGGCATTTACTGGAGAAGTAGGAACCATGTTTTCCTTACATATAGTAATAACCCTCGGAAGGAGAAGTAGATAAGTTTCAGGTCTTATCTTGCACATTTTAGGAAATTTTAATTATGCAAGCATACAAACGGGAAAATTCCTTTTATTTTCAGATACTAATTCAATCATTAGGGTCTAAATACAGAATAAGTGGAAAGGTTGCCTAAAATAGACTGGAGGAGGCAATGAAGTGGCTCAACCACACCAACCTGATGATCTGAACTTAGAAAGGCACAGGAGGAGAAGCAACTTTCAAAAGTTATTCTCTGACTTCAACACACATAACATGTTATATGCATAACTCAACACACACCCATACGTGCACATATAACAACAACAAAGTTAATAATATCATTAACAAATTTTAAAATGCAAGTCAATAGTCTCACCAGAGTTGGATCATGCATGCTAAATACTGACTTTCCAAATGAGGAAGAACACCACAAAGTTTAAGAAAATCTATGCCATTTATAGATCTGATAGAAAATTAATGCCAGGCCGGGTGGTGGTGGCGCATGCCTTTAATCTCAGCACTCAGGAGGCAGAGGGAGGTGGATCTCTATGAGTTTGAGGCAAGCCTGGTCTACAAAGCTAGTTCTAGGGCTTACTTTAAAGTTCCAGAGAAACTCTGCCTTGAAAAACCATAAATAAATATAAATAACACCAGACTATCAAAAGAAATAAAGAAAAACAGTCAAGAAAACAAATTACCCAATTCAAAAATAATTTATGCATATGAACATACAAAAAAAGTAAAAGTGGTTATTAAATACTTAAACAGTGGTTTTAGAAACTTAGAAACTAGTGAAATGTAAAATAAAACTATGCTTAGAATTCATCTCATCCCAGTCTAAAGAGCTAAGATGAAGAAAACAGCAGACAATAAAGGCTGGTGAGGATCTGGGCAGAGCAGAACCCTCATTCCTCATTTGTCATTCTCTATTGGTGGAACACAAATCTGTGCAACCACTATGGAAATCAATGTGGAAAGGTCTCAGAAATCAAAAAGTAGATCTATCATTTATCCTACCTATACCACTCCTCTAAATATGTGCAAGGGACATCCTGTGTGACAGGTACTTTCTCGGCCATTTTAAATCTATGCTATTCACAGTAGCTAAGAAGTGAAGCCAACCCAACTTCCTTTCAACAGAAGAATAAATGATGAAAATATGGTACATGTACACTATGTAATACTATTAAGCTGCACAGGAAAGTGAAATTTTCAGCTAGTCAATGGAACTAAATACAATACTAATTATATGTATAATATTTAAATATATTATACTTAGTGAAGTATCCCAGATGTAGAAAGTTAAGTGTTGCTATTCTCCCTGATTTGTGGGTTCTAGCTAGTTTTAAATCATTGAATATGAGTATATAACATGGAGTAAGTACAGAATCAAGGAAAATTAAAAAGGACCCTCATGGTGGGCACAGAGAAGGAGCTCTAGAGAGAGGGAGAGCCAGACAGAGGTGCAGTGATCAGGGAGTATAAAGAAATGGAAGAGGGACTTAACAATGGAGGGAAGACTAAAGACAACACTCAGCGCAAGGAATGGAGGAGAGATAATAACACTAGAATGTTTGAAAATGGCATAGGAAATGTCACTTTTTAAAAACCTATTATTGATTCTACATAGACTTTACATCATGAACCCCAGTCCGTCTCATCTCTCTGTCCCTCCATATCTTCTCCCTGCCTTTACAACCTCTACCCTCCAAAGCAAAATAAAATTTAAAAAATAATTTTATCATAAAAGCTATAGTGTGTCATGCTGAGTCACGCAGTATACCCTTTAGTCCATGCATCTTTTCCTACAAAGGTTCATTGCAGTGAGTCATCGGTCTCTTTTGAGGACTCCAGCTTCTGCAACACTCTCAAACTAGATTCCTCCTGGGCCTCCTCTTTGATATTCTGTTGCTGCCTTGCATCTTGAAGAGATAACTGGACCAATATCCCAAGTGCTGCAAATTGTAGCCACAGGGCCAGCTCTCTTGCTGTCATGCTTCTAAGGCTAGCTCTCCTACTTGGTCCAAGAATAAGAGAAGCCCCTGCAGAATGAAGACCCACTACTGATTGAACATGCCCTTCTGTTTTTATTTCTCATCATTGATCTATCTTCTAATCTCTCTAGTTGGTTGTGGTGGCAGTTCAACCATGAGATGGAATGACTCTATGTTGAATTACAATTCCACCCATTCTGGGTCTAACTTTGGCCAGAGATTTATTTCTTTTAAAAACTTTGGCTAGGACAAACACTTGAGGACACTCAGTAGCCCTACATACCACCATAGACAGTAGGCAAGAAAAAGACACCAGAGACCCCGTTCAATGCATAGCCTACCAACAATACAAGCCACTACAATGTGAAAGTATGGGGTATAGATATGGGAGAGAAAGAGAAGTGGGACAGCTTAAGAGCTATAAAGAGAGGTGGATCTGGAGAGGGTGGAGAGGAATAGCCTGATGTTAGCCTGCTGTGAAGTCACTTGAGATCAAGGTAAAGCCCCAACCTATGCTGCAACTTAGAGTCATTTTTGGCATGTGACCACACATAAGCAAGGGTCTATGTCAATGTCCATGTCCCAAGTTACCAACAAAGGCTATGTGGATGTCCCTGGTCTGGATTGTCACATGGGACTCAATGCTACATTGATGCCCAAGGACTACACAGAGTTGGTACCATCTTCCCTGGATGAAGCACCAAGGAGAGCTGCCCCTGGTCATTGGAAATTATTTTTTTTATTTTTATTTATTTATTAAGGATTTCTGCCTCCTCCCTGCAACCGCTTCCCATTTCCCTCCCCCTCCCCGGATCAAGTCCCCCTCCCTCATCTGCTCGAAGAGCAATCAGGGTTCCCTGACCTGTGGGAAGCCCAAGGACCGCCCACCTCTATCCAGGTCTCCTAAGGTGAGCATCCAAACTGCCTAGGCTCCCCCAAAGCCAGTACATGCAGTAGGATCAAAAACCCACTGCGATTGTTCTTGAGTTCTCAGTATTTATATTTACCTAAAAGTGACCAAATGCTAATGCTTTCTCCATAGTACTAGACTAACAAAATCCCCAATGATAAGCATGGAATATGTCTCTTAAGGTCTTCATCGGGGACATCCAAGACACCCAAAAACATATATGGCATTGTTGTTACTATTATTTGACTCTCTGAAATTGAAATTGATTCCCTATTGCTGAAAACACAACACACATCAGATAGGACATGGAGCAATACATCTGGCACTGACCATAAACCTTCCTTCCTCAGGACTAGCTCTAGTAATAGCTGAAGGTGCTATACAGGGTGCCATGGAGAAGAGAAATGACAGTACAACTCAGTGGAAAAGGCCGTGAAGCACAGCCATATCTGGCACAGGAAGATATAGTCAAGGATACAATACATTTATATTGCATACATTTATATGTAGGTGAAGTTTCTCTATGTCTTTCCAGATGCTCACAATTAACAACACAGCAACTTATAAATGCTCAGTCAATAGTTCAGGCTTCTTACTTGCTAAATCTTACAACTTAAATTAACCCATTTATATTAATGTACATTCTGCCATATGGCATTACCTCTTTTTCATCTTGCACCTCTTGTTTCCTCTTGTTATCCGAGTGAAGACTCCTGTTACTCCATTCTTCTTCTTCCCAGGGTCCTTAGTCTGGTTTTCCTTCCTAACTTTATCCTGGCTTTCTATTGGTCAGTCAGCTTCTTTATTAAACCAATCACAAAGTCATATTTACAGAGTCTAAAGGATTATTACACATTTCTCCCTTTTGTCTAACTAAAAAGGAAAGTTTTAATTTTAACATAGTAAAATTACACACAACAAACAAGTAATCAATTAAGAATTACAGTAACAATATCGAGTTTGAGGGTTCGCTCTTGTAAACAGAAAAGGTAACAGATCCTCAATAAAGCCAGATCCAGACAGAAAAAACCTCTAAGTGAGTTAGAGTATGTTTGAAACTGTACAAAAGTTTGGGAGAGAAAAGAAAAAGAATATATACAATATAAATATTGTCTGAAGTTACATGGAAAACAAGCAACAATGCTGTATAAGACAAGCTTACTTAAGTTTCCTTTGTGGAGGGTCAAGGATTAGAGAACTTCATTTGCATTTTTAAAAATTACATTTGTGTATTTTTCTGTGGCATAAATCTGAAGTGACATGTTGTTATCACATGTCTGAAAGCATGGTCACTGAAATATGTCTAAGAGTTATTGAAATAAATAAAATGACCACACATACATAGCTACAATTCAAAATGTGCACAAGTGAATACTTCTGAATTTATGACTTCCTGTTGGAGAGTCATATTAAATACAAAACTGTCACTATTGATGCTAACTCTGATCAGTGCCATGATACATTTGTTCACTGATCTTTACATATTGGACATCTTATTTTTAAGTCCTCTTTGAGGGTATTGAGTCTTCTGCAACACTTCTACTTTCAAAAAATTGAAAATATTGAACTTAATTTTGCCTAATCCACTTAAAGATAAAGGGCATGCATTCACTGTGTGAGATTAGATATATGATTTTATTCTTCAATGATCCTTTTTATCTTCCAATGAGGCTCCATCATAACAGCAGAGTAGGACTGGAGTGAAGGAGGCTGTGCGGACAGGCTAGGTTAAAATCTCTGCTTTCCTTTAGAC
Organism: Microtus oregoni; assembly: GCF_018167655.1. Taxonomy (NCBI): domain Eukaryota; kingdom Metazoa; phylum Chordata; class Mammalia; order Rodentia; family Cricetidae; genus Microtus; species Microtus oregoni. The sequence goes on along the minus strand of NW_024543067.1, from coordinate 29,561,243 downwards.
CATTATCCTCATCACAACACATTTACCTATCTGCATGTCACAGTTCCTCGTATGAGAGAAGAGTTTCTGTCCTTTGGCAAGATAAAGTACTAAAAGAGGAAAAATCATATTAAAGATTGAAAGTTGTAAGCTTTTATTAAATATGATGCATAAAATAATTAACATCTATATTAATAATAATGTTGCTATATCAAATTTCTCATAGGGAGGAAACAGGGACTAATTGCTGGCAATAGAAACCACTTTGAAAATATAATATTTTTAATTTTCAATTTTATTTGCCATCATTATTGACACGTGTGTGTCTGTGCATCTGTGAACATTTATGTGTTCATGTATATGTGTACATGGATATTTGAAGTTTGAGAACAACCTTGTAAAGATGGTTCTATCATTCTACCCCTTTTTGAATTTCAGAAATTGAACTCTTGTCATCAGGTTCTTTACCTGCTTTGCTTTTGTTTTTTGAAACATGATTTCTCTGTGTAGCCCTGGCTGTGCAGGAATTCACTATGGAGACCAGGTGGGCTTCAAATCGAGAGACCCACAAGCCTCTGCCTCCAAATTGCTGGAATAAAAGGTGTGTGTTGTGACCACTCAGCAAGATCTTTTTCTTAATTGTTATTTTTACATATGCATATATCATGCTGGTAATTTTAGGCTGACTACTTGGGTCTTGGAAAAATTTGGGAGTTTGAACCTGCAGAAAACTGATCGTCCTCGCTGAACCTCCTCTCAGCAACAACTGATGACCAGGGACACTTCTTTTAAGAAAAGAAGCTTGTGAAATTTTCTCAATTTAAGTTGGCTTGTTGACTGTTGGGATCACTATTCATATCAAGTATGCGCAACCCTGTTGTTGAGATATCATTGGTTCAGCATTCCTGCCTTTTCTAGAAGATACTACCTTACAAAAGATGTTCTGGTTCTGGTTCTTATCTCTCTATCCACTCTTTTTTGATGTTCTATTGAGACTAACTTGTAAGATTATTTGGTATATACACTTACTGGGGATTGATACCCATGACATCACTTATTCTCTGCTGCTCTTTATATGATTAAATGCATATATTTCTAGTCACTTTAAAATATGAAAATACAAGACCAGAGTCATCTAACTTTATAAAGACAAAGGTTTGCTTAGTCAACAATTCATAAATTCCAATTAAAAAGTCAGCCTAGTCTCTCTGGACTCTGCTGAGAATGGTTGATAGTGGCACAGTGTGGCGGGAGGACATGACTCTGGAAGGACCTATATCAGCCAAACATGAATTCATTCTGGGAGCACTTGCGTCCAACAGTCTGGTTAACAGACCAGTCATCAGAGACCTAAGAACTTATCATCAATGTTTACGCCCTCAAGTTCTGTTTATCTCCTTGCAGTACTACTCTGGGAGGCAAGATTTAATCACAGTATGTTTCAAAGGGGATGGAGAGGCAAGACAAGTAGAAGGGGATGAAAGGAGCCATATGAAGCCACTGGCTTCCTGGATTCCATCTAGAAAATACACACACACACACACACACACACACACACACACAAACATATATGCCAGATTCCTAAGGCATAAATGTCATGGCCAGTAACAGCCTTCCTGACAGACACAGCAGATGCCTCCTTTTGAGACATATGAGAACCAGCACGGTGACTTACTGCAACACAAGCCTCACAATCAATGGCCATTAATTCCCTTTTTAAATGGTTTGGCCTGTGCTTGATAATTCCCTTTGATGTAGGTATCTGGTGCTTTTGTTGCCCAGGAGAAGCAAGCCAGTGATGTCTGATGAAAAGGAAAAGGTTGTGTTTTCCAGTGAAAAGAAACCATGCTGATACATTCTGAGGAAATGCATCAGTAAATACACAATTACTGACATAAGTACTTAAACCACAAAGCCCCTCCTGAGATACAATTGCTTTAAGGATTTGACCTAGATAATGTTTATATTGTTGTGCTAGATCATAACAAAATGGGCATAAAAGGGTTTATTTCACTTTATAAATTGTATAGCCCATCATCTAGGAAGGTCAGGGCAGGAAATGAAGGCATGAAATAATGCAAAATCCATGGAGGAATGTCGCTTACCTCTTGACTTGCTCAGTTTGATTCTTTATGGTACCCATGGCTCCCTGCCCAGAGATAGCACTGCCTATGGTGACCTGGGCACTACTTCTTCAATCATTAATTAAGAACATGATCCACAGTCTTGCTACAGGAAAATCTAGTAGGGGCATTTTCTCAATTGAGAGTCCCTCTTTCAATATAACTCTTGCTAGTGTCAAGATGATATAAACTCACCAGCACAGGCCTTCAGTGCTAAGATGCCTTTGTCCTGTTTCTAATGGAGGGAGTTCAACCTTCTTCCCCTCCTCCACAGTGAAGGTTTTTGCAGTAGGCCCTCAATGACTCACTGAATTCTAACTCACAAATTGTAGTAGGAGATCTCTAGTTCAATTCCCAGTTGCTCAGATTCCAAAATAACCACACAGAAACTGAATCAATTAAATCACTGCTTGGCTTATTCGCTTCTTATTGGCTCACTTTTACATTTTAATTTAACTCATTTCCATTATTTTATATATTGCCACGAAGCTTGTGGCTTACCGGCAATGTTCCTGCATGTCTGTCTCCCATGGTGACTCCATGGCTTCTCCCTGACTCTGCCCTTCTTTGTCCCAGAATTCAGTTTAGTTTTCCCCACCTTGCTTTGTTATATCCTATCAGGCCAAGCCAGTTTCTTTATTAACCAATGGTATTCACAACATACAGAGAGGACTCTCACATCAACAAATGATTTTTTTTCTCTTTCCCCTCTTTGCATCTCTGTTTACAGACACCAGGCAATATCTTGAACCTGGTTGGGCTGATTCTCCAAGCACTCTTGTGCTCTCTGGACCTCGTCCAAATGAAAGGTAGATGTTACTTGTAAACTTCTCTTGGTGAGCCTGCCTGATTTGCTGCTTGTTTGATTAATTATATTGGATTCCACAATGTCATTTTATGCAAGCACATAGCACACTTGGGCATAGTTCCCACATGCACACAGTTGCTCTCCTTTCTTCTCTATTCCTCATTAGTTCTCTTTGCTTCCCCAGATAGCTTGCTTCTTCCTTTAGATGAGCTAAACATCTGTGATTTATGCATAGATAAAAATCTATGATCTACAAATAAGCAGCAGCAAAGTATGATGTATTGTTGAGACTGAATTGATTAATTTAATATGATTATCTCTAGTTGTATCCATTTCCAAGAAAAATATCAATTTTATTCTTCTTTGAGGATGTAAACAATTCCATTGTGTATAAATAAAATTCCCTTTGTCCCATACTCTGTGATGGACAGCTAAGCTCTGTCCATCATTTTGCTATTGTAAATAGTTACATGATAGCCTTTGGCATGCATGTATCCCTGTGACAGGTTGACTTAGCGGCTGGATGGAAAATATCTGAGGTTGGTGTCAATGGACTGTAGACATAGTTTTGCTCTTTAAGGAACCTTTACACCAATTTCCACAGTGACTCTACTACTTTACAAAGACAAAGCATGCTTGTATTTCTGTATCCTTGCCAGAATCTGGATGTGTTTTTTCAAAAGTACCTCTCAGACTGCGTTGGATGGAATATCAAGGTAGTTTTTACTTCTAGTTCTCAGATGGATGGTGATGCTGCACACTTTTGCAGCCTACCTGCTTTTCTTACCTCTGACTCAGAAAGCGTATTCGTTCCTATTTTCTTGTCAGTCCCTCCTCTCAGCTGCCAGCATCTCCAGAGTAGCTGTCCTGTTGTTTTGCTTTTAGTCTGCCCTAAAATTGTCCTTGCTTTTCCTTCCTAGTCTGTTTTTAAATTCTTTTATCTATAAGATTAAGACATTCTATGTCCCATTATGTTAAGTGGGAATGGGGACCAATTTGAACCATGCCATCTATAATGTGTTAACTATTATGTTCATGGGGTGCTCACTGAAATTATTTTCCTCATAAGAACACTACTTTTCACTGTAAAATGTGCTTGTTTAGTTGTCTGGTACAATAATTATAAACTAGATAAGATAATAATCATATTTAGTTAATTTTTCCTTTAAAAAGTATTTCTAAAGTCAATGCTTTAGAAATTTATGAACTCCCATTACTTAAAATAAAGGTAGATTAATGTCTGTTTCTACAAAAAAATATTCTTGAAGACATTCTCAGAATGCTTCTAGAGGAATAGACTTTGTCTATTGTCTATGAATTGCCCAAGGAAGTCAGGACCGCGAGGGGTGCACCCACCACTGAGACAGTGGGGCTGATCTATTGGGAATTCACCAAGGCCATCTGGACTGGGAATGAAAAAGCATGGGATAAAACCGGACTCTCTGAACATGGTGGACAATGAGGGCTGATGAGAAGCCAAGGACAATGACACTGGGTTTTGATCCTACCGCATGTAGTGGCTTTGTGGGAGCCTAGCCTCTTTGGATGCTCACCTTCCTAGACCTTGATGGAGGGGAGAGGACCTTGGACTTCCCACAGGGCAGGGAACCCTGACTGCTCTTCGGACTGGAAAGGGAGGGGGAGAGGAGTGGGGGAAAAGGAGGGAAATGGGAGGCAGGGAGGAGGCAGAAATTTTTTTCAATAAAAAATGAATAAATAAAAATGTAAAAGAACATTTATAAACAATAAAAAAAGAATTGCCCAAGACACAGAAGACAAAGGGACCAGAGAAGATACATATTTCAAAACATTGTTTTACCTGCAGTAGTAGCTTAGCGGGCATTATAGTAGGCCTTTTTGTCTATAGGCAAGGTTGACTAGTTTTGCTTAAAGACATTTCGGATGCACATTTAAAGCCAAATATTTTTCCTTGTAGAGGAAACACTTAAGAAAATAGATTGTACAATTTTTTTACTGTATGACTCAACATTTGTACCCATACCTAAACTGCAGAAAGCAATAATACAACCTATAAGTATCATGGTTTATCATTATCGCGTAATTTTTCCTGAGGAGGTAATAAGAAATATAGATGTACCTGGAGAATGATACTGCAGCACACAAACACACAGAGAAAGTAACGAAAAGAAAGTATAGAAACTCCATCACCACCACCAAACAAGCTTCACCCAAGTTAGAGTAGTGAACCAGTAGGTTTATTGACATTATTTAAAGGAATATAAGACACTCAAAGACAACTATAGTACTAAGAAGTCCATCCTAACATGGGTGAAGACCCACAAGAGCTTATCTATGGTGCTCCTTACATAATTTTGAGACAATTAAACTGGCTAGAGAATGTCTTCTCCAAAATAACTTTAGTGCTCATGTAACCACCTGGTAAGTTCCAGGTGTTTTCTGGGTCCTGTACATTGTGTTTACTTTTTAAGACATAAGTATCATTGATGTCCTGAGTCATATGAGACTCTTCCCTTCCTCCGGGAGGAGGTATATCAATTCAGATAAAATAGACATGTAACAGGAAATAATGTGTGTACCATCAGAACAAATTCACCTAAATATGACATAGAACGTCATGCAAGGCATCATCAGCCACTTGTAGTAAGTGTTCTGAAACTATGAACAAACAGTGTACGTAAAGAATACTTTAGGACAATGGCGGTAAGTAAATGAAGGAACAAGTGTTGGGAGCTGATCCACGGCTTTCTCAGAGGCCCCATGAAATGACATAGGGAACACTATTTCTGTGCCTTGCCCAAGGGCAGACTCATCAGTATCAGGTCTAAGACTGTAGCCACTATCTCAAAGGAGTTAAGGTTTTGTTTGCTGGACATAAAACATTTCCCTTCAGAAGATTCTGGAATTATCAGTTGCAAGGCCACTGAGCACTCGATCTGTCTGACATATTGAGATATCCCATGTTTCCTTTATAGCACACTGGTTGATTAGCTTCCTGCTGACTTCATCCCATTCTAGGACGGCTTTCTGCTGACTTTGTTCCAGCTTCCCCCTAAAAGCTGTATACAAGATGCTGAATTTCTAAATAAACTTCCTTTGCATAAGACATACCTTGTGCAAGACCTCCTGACCCTAATTTTGTCTTCTTTATTATTTCTTATCCCCTAGTTCTCTATTCCAGGAATATGTCACTGAAGAACAAACTGTTGGTCTAGATGAAAATAGAAAATGTCAAATGACAGAAGTTACTCATAGAATCATTTAAATAAATACCTTGATCTTATCTCTAGTTAAATTCATTAACAGACAAAATAAATGGTTATGTTGTATATATTTTAGAAATGAAAAATATAAGGTCAGAAAAGCACAACAAAAAATAGGTAGTAGTAATGATTGTGATCTATTTCTTCTAATTTATGTTATCTCAAAGTATGGATGAAAGTACCCAACTTACCAAAATTTTCAGTCAGAAGATCTTTTAATATGGCAAAACTAAATTAATTAGAACTTAATATAGAAGCACAGAATTTTCATAGTTTTTCCATATTTTCCTTTCATTCAGGGACTTTTCCTTACTGCACTAGGCAACACAAGTGTTGTGATAGTTTGTAGTTGGGGAATACACTTATTTAATAGACAATTCTAAAGAAAATCTTACGTTGGTTTTCTAGAGCAAAAAATAAGGTCCTTTTATAATTTTTTTTTATATATTTAACCCTGTACTTTGCTCATGGTTTCTTCCCTAGTACTGCCCCCTTTCCCATTTCAAGCCATTGTTGATCTTTCTCCTGTAAAGTATATACACCTCTATTTCCATGACTAATATTTAGATGACAGATGGAAGGTGGGTGATAGATATAGATGGTAGATTATGTACATGCACAGTCAGTCTTAATAAATAATCTCCACTTCATAACTAGACAATCTAAATGTGAAGATACTTGGGAAATCTAAGTAGTCCTGACAGAGATATGTATGTAGATGAATGTGAATAATAAAATAAAATTATAATAAAACAAACCCTATTCCCAAGCAGAGTAACAGAATCCTTCTTGTGAGTGATGGCTAATTTACACATTCTGTGAAATTTTTTGTGTGTTTTGTGTATTAATGGTAATATTGCAATCTCAGATGTAATCAGAAATTAAGCATAATATTTTTCTTTTGAATATCTGATGACTGGTGTCTAATGTTAGGTATAGTGTTGCTTTATTTTGAAGTGCCATCTAGTCAGTTTCACAGACTCCTCAAGTGAAATTTCCTGAGCTTATACACATTGTCCATCTAACCTGCTGGATTTCTTCACCTCCTTGTGCTTCTCATAGTTTGCTAGATTTTATGATATCTTTTCTCAAAAAAAGAAGTACTTGTTCTCCCTCCGATGATGAGTTATGAAAAAAACATAATATGAACCTGAAAACTCCCTATTTGGATTTTTGTTTTCCTGGCAAGAAGATTGGTTATATTCTTTTGATTAAGTCCTCAGGAAGGGGAAACACCATTAGCTATGAGAGCTGACATATTCAGAAGAGTTTCTTAGGTTTTCTCTTAGTAAATAATTCTGGGAATTTATTTATAAAATTCTTTCTGACTAAATCATCAATTATTTCAAAATATTCCCTCCTTCTTACTAATGATCAGATTCAATATATATTTTGTCTTTATGGAGTCTAACACTTTACAGAAATTTCAACTTTGGCTTTAAATAGGGCACAGAGGTAATGAATAGCCCGTCAGTGTTCAAATAATCTACAATATCCTGAATAAGAGAACCTTGCATACAAAATTTGAGAAGTCGTTGTTTTTTACCGCTGAGTAGTACTCTAATGTGTATATATTCCACACTTTTTTCATCCATTCTTCCATTGAAGAGCATCTGGGTTGTTTCCAGGTTCTGGCTATTACAAATAATACTGCTTTGAACATAGTTGAACAAATGCTTTTGTCATATGACAGGGCATCTCTTGGGTATATTCCCAGGAGTGGTATTGCTAGTTCCAGGGGTAAGTTGATCCCGAATTTCATGAGAAACCACCACACGCTTTCCAAAGTGGTTGCACAAGTTTGCATTCCCACCAGCAATGGATGAGGGTACCCCTTTCCCCACAAACTCTCCAGCAAAGGCTATCATTGGCGTTTTTTATTTTAGCCATTCTGACAGGTGTAAGATGGTATCTTAAAGTTGTCTTGATTTGCATTTCCCTGATCGCTAAGGAAATTGAGCATGACCTTAAGTGTCTTTTGGCCATTTGAAGTTCTTCTGTTGAGAATTCTCTGTTCAGCTCAGTGCCCCATTTTTTAATTGGGTTAATTAGCCTTTTATGGTCTAGTTTCTTGAGTTCTTTATATATTTTGGAGATCAGACCTTTGTCAGTTGCGGGGTTGGTGAAGATCTTCTCCCAGTCAGTGGGTTGCCTTTGTGTCTTAGCAACAGTGTCCTTTGCTTTACAGAAGCTTCTCAGTCTCAGGAGGTCCCATTTATTCAATGAGGTCCTTAATGTCTGTGCTGCAGGGGTTATACCTAGGAAGCGATCGCCTGTGCCCATCTGTTGTAGGGTAGCTCCCAATTTCTCTTCTATCAGGTTCAGTGTTCTCGGACTGATATTGAGGTCTTTGATCCATTTGGACTTGAGTTTTGTGCATGGTGAGAGATATGGGTCAATTTTCATTCTTTTACAGGTTGACATCCAGTTTTGCCAGCAAAATTTGTTGAAGATGCTCTCTTTCTTCTATTGTATACTTTTAGCTCCGTTATCGAAAATGAGGTGTTCATAGGTTTGTGGGTTAGATTCTGGGTCTTCTATATGATTCCATTGATCGAATTGGTTTTTATACCAATACCAAGCTGTTTTCAATACTGTAGCTCTGTAGTAGAGTTTGAAGTCAGGGATGGTAATGCCTCCAGAATTTCCTTTATTATATAAGACTGTTTGGGCTATCCTGGGTTTTTTGTTATACCACATAAAGTTGATTATTGCCCTCTCAAGATCTGTGAAGAATTTTGATAGGAGTTTGATGGGGATTGCATTGAATCTATAAATTGCCTTTGGTATAATTGCCATTTTTACTATGTTGATCCTCCCAATCCAAGAACAAGGGAGATCTTTCCACTTTCTGGTATCCTCTTCAATTTCTTTCTTCAATTCCTTAAAGTTCTTGTCAAATAGATCTTTCACTTACTTGGTTAGAGTTACCCCAAGATATTTTATGCTATTTGTGGCTATCGTGAAAGGTGATGCTTCTCTGATTTCCCTCTCTGCTTCCACATCCTTTGTGTATAGGAGGGCGACTGATTTTTTGGAGTTGATCTTGTATCCTGCCACATTACTAAAGGTGTTTATCAGCTGTAAAAGTTCTTTGGTGAAGTTTTGGGGGTCGCTTATGTACACGATCATATCATCTGCAAATAATGAAAGTTTAACCTTTTCCTTCCCAATTCGAATCCCCTTGATCCCCTTATATTGTCTTATTGCTATTGCTAAAACTTCAAGCACTATATTGAAGAGGTATGGAGAGAGTGGACAGACTTGCCGTGTTCCTGATTTTAGTGGGGTGGTTTTGAGTTTCTCTCCGTTTAGTTCGATGTTAGCTGTCGGTTTACTGTAAATAGCTTTTATTATATTTAGGTATGACCCTTGTATCCCTAATCTCTCCAATACTTTTATCATAAAGGGATGTTGAATTTTGTCAAAAGCTTTTTCAGCATCTAATGAAATGATCATATGGTTTTTTTCTTTCAGTTGATTTATATGATGGATTATATTGATAGATTTTTGTAGGTTGAACGAGCCCTGCATCTCTGGGATGAAGCCTACTTGATCATAATGGATAATTTTTCTAATGTGTTCTTGGATACGGTTTGCCAGTATTTTGTTGAGTATTTTTGCGTCAATGTACATGAGTGAGATTGTCCTGTAATTCTCTTTCTTGGTTGAGTCTTTGTGTGGTTTTGGTATCAGAGTGACTGTAGCTTCATAAAAGGAATTTGGCAATGACTCTTCTGTTTCTATATTGTGAAATACATTAAGGAGTATAGGTAGTAGGTCTTCTTGGAAGTTCTGGTAGAATTCTGCATTGAAACCATCTGGTCCTGGGCTTTTTTTGGTAGGGAGGTTTTTGATAACAGCTTCTAATTCTTCGCGACTAACAGGTCTATTTAGATTGTTCACCTGGTCCTGGTTTAATTTTAGTATATGGTATTTATCTAAAAACGTGTCCATTTCTTTTACATGTTCCAGTTTTGTGGCATACAGGCTTTTGTAGTAAGATCTAATGATTCTTTGAATTTTCTCTGTGTCTGTGGTTATGTCCCCCTTTTCATTTCTGATCTTATTAATTTGCATATTCTCTCTCTGCCATTTGGTTAGTTTGGATAGGGGCTTATCAATCTTGTTGATTTTCTCTAGGAACCAGCTTATTGTTTCATTGATTCTTTGGATTGTTTTCTGTGTTTCTATTTTGTTGATCTCAGCCCTCAGTTTGATTATTTCCAGTCTTCTACTCCTCCTAGGTGAGTCTGCTTCTTTTTTTTCTAGAGCTTTCAGGTGGGCTGTTAAGTCTCCAATGTGAGTTTTCTCTGTTTTCTTTAAGTGGGCACTTAGTGCTATGTACTTTCCTCTCAGGACTGCTTTCATAGTGTCCCACATGCTTGAATAGGTTGTTTATTTTCATTGAATTCTAGGAAGACTTTGATTTCTTTCTTTATTTCTTCCTTGATCCAGGTGTGGTTCAGAAGTTGACTGTTCATTTTCCATGAGTTTGTAGGCTTTCTGGGCATAGCATTGTTGTTGAATTCTAACTTTAATCCATGGTGGTCTGATAAGACGCAGGAGATTACGAATATTTTTTTTTGGTAACTGTGGACGTTTGCTTTGTTACCGAGTATGTGCTCAATTTTCGAGAAGGTTCCATGAGCTCCAGAAAAGAAGGTATATTCTTTCCTATTTGGGTGGAATGTTCTATAGATGTCTGTTAAGTCCATTTGATTCATTTCCTCCATTAATTCTCTTATTTCTCTGTTAGGTTTCTGTCTGATTGACCTGTCCATTGGTGAGTGAGGAGTGTTGAAGTCTCCTACTATTAATGTGTGCCGTTTGATGGCAGCCTTGAGTTTTAGCAATGTTTCCTTTATGTACGTGGGTGCTTTTATATTAGGGGCATAGATGTTCAGGATTGAGACTTCATCCTGATGAATTGTTCCTGTTTTGAGTATCAAATGTCCCTCTCTATCTTTTCTGATTGATTTAAGTTTGAAGTCAACTTTGTTAGAGATTCGTATGGCCACACCTGCTTGTTTCTTGTGTCCATTTGCTTGATAAGCCTTTTCCCATCCCTTTACTCTGAGTAGGTACCTGTCTTTGTGGTTGAGGTGTGTTTCTTGTAAACAGCAGAATGTTGGATCCTGTTTTCGTATCCAATCTCTTAGCCTTTGCCTTTTAATAGGTGAGTTGAGTCCATTGACATTAAGTGATATTAATGACCAGTGGTTGTTAATTCCGGTCACTTTTTTAGTAGTAGAGTTTGTGTGTTTCCCTTCTTTGAGTTGTGCTGGTGAAGGGTCTCTAGATATTTGAGTTATTGTGGTCATTGTTGGACTCCTTGGTTTGTGATTTTCCTTCTATTACTTTCTGTAAGGCTGGATTTGTGGTAACGTATTGTTTAAATTTGTTTTTATCCTGGAAGATTTTTTTTTCTACATTTATAGTGAACGAAAGCTTGACTGGGTATAGTAGTCTGGGCTTGCATCCATGGTCTCTTAGTTTCTGAAGTACATCTATCCAGGACCTTTTGTCTTTCATGGTTTCCATAGAGAAGTCAAGTGTAAGTCTGATAGGTTTACCCTTATAAGTAACTTGGCCTTTTTCCTTTATAGCTCTTAATATTCTTTCTTTATTCTGTATGTTTTGTGTTTTGATTATTATATGGCTAGGAGATGGGTTTTTTTGGTCCAGTCTATTCGGTGTTCTGTATGCTTCTTGAACCTTCAAAGGAATATCTTTCTTTAGGCTGTGAAAGTTTTCTTCTATCATTTTATTAAATATATTTTCTGGACCATTGAGCTGTACTTCTTCTCCTTCTTCTATCCCAATTATTCTTAGGTTTGGTCTTTTTATTGTGTCCCAGATTTCCTGAATGTTTTGCGATGAGAATTTGTTGGTTTTGCTGTTTTCTTTGATCAGTGTGTTTATTTTCTCTATGGTATCTTCAGTGTCTGACATTCTTCTATCTCTTGTAATCTGTTGTTAGTACTTGTCTCTGTAGTTCCTGTTCGTTTACCCAGATTTTCCATTTCCATCCTTCCCTTGGTTTGTGTTTTCTTCATTGCTTCCATTTCATTCTTCAAGTCTTGAACCGCTTCCCTAACCTGTTTGATTGCTGTTTCTTGTTTCTCTTGGTTTTCTTGTGTGTCTTTGAGTGATTTATTCATTTCCTCTACCTTTTTGTTTGTAATCTCTAATTGTTTATGGCAGTTTTTCACCTCCTGTTTAAGGTCCTCTATTATTTTAATATAATTCACTTTTGAGTCGATTTCTTCTAATTCTTCTGGAGTAGGGTGTACAATTCTTCTTATTTCGGGATCCCTGGATTCTGGTGGTGTCATGTTGCCTTTCAGGTTGTTGGAGGAATTCTTGCATTGGCTCCTTCCCATCTCTTCCTTCAAATGGAGCCAGGAGAGACCTGGTGTCTTGGTCCAGTCTTTGCTGTGATTGACTCTCTGGGTGTATCTCTTCAGTGTAGAAGCAGGAACCGTTCCCGTCCAGGTGAACTCCTCAGCACCAAACCATGGACGTCTGTTATTCCAATGACCCGAGGACCAAAAGGGGAGCTTGGGGGGTAGGGTGGGGACGAGTAGAACACAGGACACCCTGCCGCACAGGCTGAAGGTGCATGTGCTGCCTTACCGGGGTTCCTTGAGGCCTGCCCCTTAGGTAGACTCTCACTGCTCTGGGTGGGTAGCCTTAGTGTAGGAGCAGAAAACTGTTCCTGAGCAAAGGACCTTGCAGAAAATGAAGATTTGGGGGGGGGGTCATGTGTAAGAAAGACAGCCCTGCAGAAGGAGCTGGGGGAGGGGGGTTTGTGTTCTCTTCCGGGACAATACGCCCCTGGATAGCACACACTCACCCGTCCAGATGGGATTCCTCAGCAACTAAACAGGGCTGTCCTGTAGCCCAATGATCCGGGGACAAAAGGATGAATGGAGCAAGGGGGGGGTGGCGGTATCCAGAAGAGCACAGGAAGCCTGGTGCACAAGCTGGAGGTGCCCGGGCTCCCTTACAGGGGATCCTGAGGCCTGCTCGGTAGGCAGGCACTCACCGCTCTGGGTGGGTAGCCTTAGTGTAGGAGCTTAAAACTGTTCTTGAGCACTTTCCGAGCATACAGCAGGGCAGGGTTGGGGAGGGGTGCTGGGGGATTGGGTCGTGCAAAAGAAAGACAGCCATGCAGAAGGAGCTGGGGGAGGGGGGTTTGTGCTCTCTTCTGGGACAATCCGCCCCTGGATAGCACACACTCACCCGTCCAGATGGGATTCCTCAGCAACTAAACAGGTCCGTCTGGTAGCCCAATGATCCTAGGACAAAAGGATGAATCAAGAAATAATTTCTGAGTCATTGTAGCCTATGAGCCCATGAAATATGTCCCTGGGTTCTAATAATGAATTTTGTTCTTGCAAACCTCTGGGCAAGGCATAGAAGTCACAACTTTGAAGACTTCTGGAATACATTCGAGCACTTTCTCCAGCTGTCTTGATGTAAACTGGTTGGCCTCTTTTTAACCACAAACTTCAATAGCAGACAATCTATTCATAGCCATTCCCTTTATTATGATTTCCTTCCCCTACTGTAATCAATATAAGCACGTTTAAGAACTTAAAAAGGGGGGAATTCATTTGCTAAAATGGTAAGCAGAACATGAATGTCGTTTCCTTCATTCGGGGAGCTTACGCATATTTATAAAAGAAAACAATTTATGGTTAGGAACAATCTTGGTCATCGTCAGCTTAAGGTCAGAGAGCAAATGGGAAAGAAGACATAGTTTTGTGCTGCTTACCTCAAACTCATAAAGCCTTGGGAGATGTAAAAATGTCAGACAGAAATACTTCTAGTTAGCTTGCTAATGTTATGAAGATGGCAGGGGAAAACAGCCTAAGCTTCACAGCTTCCTTCAAATGCATCACATGAAAAGAAGGAATAAGATGGGAAAGGTGGGTATGCACAATGGAACTTGGGACGTAAATGTAAGATATTTTATTTTTATATCTTTCTACTCTTGGCTACATTTGAAATTTTCTACAGTAATATATTTTATAATACATGCAATTACAAAACTGACCCTTTACCTTTAAGCATACTTAGAGCAATGGTCCCTCAACCAAGTTTCTATCTTAATCTCCTTTTAATGAAATAAAAAAAAGTTTGAAGAAAGATAATTATGAATAAAAAGAGCAGTTTCAGGTCAAAAATCTTGAGGGTGACCCAAACTGAATACCCCTGGTTTGGCTGAAGTTCCCAAAGTGAAATGTAGATTGAGATATAATTTGGCAGAAATAAATTGTATCATGAAGCAGAAAGTCAAGAGAACCCATGTGGGGGAAAAAATCTCATGATAATTTATGGTAACAGATCAGATCATCCTTTTTTAGATCATCTCCTACTCAGATAAAGAAGTTCTAGTGGACTCTGCCTTTTCCCTAAAAACAAGGATATCATAAACCTGGAATAATGCAATATTTTTTGGCATCAAATAAAAAAGTTAAGTCAAAAGATTTCTGAGTCATGTGTGCCTTAGCAATGATTTAAGAGGTACTTAGAGGCAGGGATGTGCCAAGTAATATTTTGCTAAACAAAAGAAATCATCTTGGATGATATTTCCATAATTCTGTCACCTACTGGTGGTATAGTCACCTTATACTGTAAAGTGTATTCTGTGATGTTAACAGAAGGATAGGTTCAAATACCAATACATCACTATTAGTATGCATCTATTATTCAGTTATGTGTAATTATATTTGAACAATTCTAAAAACACTTTCATTCTGATTCCTTCTATGACAGCCATCAATCTCTTAAAGATTCCAGAGCCATATACTATTACTGTTGCCTTGTATGGTAAGCTCTCCAAACACAAATCTTTGAGGGGACAATGACATCTACACTACAGTATCCCATTAAAGAGTCGGCCAAAGATTTAAATGAACATTTTTTCCAAGTATGATCTAAAATGACTAGTATAAATATCTGCATGTTATATCCAGGTCTTTAATACAGTTTGCAAAGGTGTCCTGCCTTTGGCCCGATTTTATACAAGATCTTAACTTACTATTTCCATCTAAAACATCAGTGTTACATTTACTGTCCTTACCTATGCCAAAGTTCTGTTTCCTGATGTTTAGTCATTTCTGAGACAGCCTACCTTACACTGAACTGTTGCAGTCACTACAAAATACAGGTGTAAACCACCATGTAAAGCCTTTGCCCCATCACTAGGATGGTAAACTCTCAGATGAGCAGTGTGATATACAGAAAGATGAAGATACACCCATACACTGCTGAACACATCTGAAGTGCTGTGGTAACTTTGGAAAGAATCTGTTTGGTCCTCTGACAAGTTTACACAGATGGAGCAATTCATATATCCATGACACATATGTGCACAAGTATATCTATATTATGATTAGTAGTAGCAAAAAGGAAGAAGCGGTTAAATATCAATCATTGAAAGATAGGTATGAAAATTATAGTATATTGATACTATGAGAAAGAATAGACTACTCCAGTATGGATCAGTCTTGGAGCTGTATGGCAACATAATGGAATTACAAAAGTTTTCATAGTGTATAATGCTATTCACATGAAATCCCAGAACATAATAAATCTATAGACAAAGAAAATAATTTAGTGATTACTTAGTTAGAAGGTTATAGAAGGCTAAGAAGAGTCAAAGGATAACAGATTTCCTTTGGAGGTGATGGAATGTTTTATACTCAATCACAGTAATGTTTGCTTTCACCTGTGGATATACTAAAAATAATTAATTATGTAATATAATATATGAGTTATCTTTCAATAAAGCTTTATCAAACAGAAAGTCATTGCCCCTTTTACTGCTTAGTGTGTTTGTATCCAGAGATTTTTTCCATGTTGCCAACTATTCTAGTTTAATTGTCAACTTTAACTGTAACAGAAAAACAAGAAAGTAAATTCTACAAGAACAAGGCAGCAGATTGATTACAGAAAAGAAAGCTATACTTAGAATACCATGGTTGGTTAGGAACCATGATGTTTCAGAATAAAGCAAATAAGATGGGAACTCAGCTTACTCAGAAAACATTTACTCCTCAGACATTTGAATTAATACCAGGGCTATTGAATTTTTCTGTTTTCTCTGAGTCATCTGTGTTTCTTAGCTCTGTTGACTTAAAATGTCAAATGGGAGTATGATAGAACAGCATCCTTGAGACTAGATACAGCCAATGAAAGCTTTTATATCCTGATGCAACCAACAATGATGTAACAGTACAGTAATAGCTTGGAAACAAACAGGGAAGGTTGAACTTAAAACTAATATTATCAAAGATTATTATTTGTCAAGTGTAAAAGAAATGTACTTGTACATAATACACATACATTTGTAGAAATATTCATATATATATATGTACACATGCATGGTGAAGCATATCTAGTTAAATATTAATATATATGATTTACATATGAAATTGTATAGCTGATTATACAAATCTAGATGGAGAAGCATGAATCGTAATTGGTGGGTATTCACATAGGAACCTAGGCCTTGTGTATAAGATATTTCATTTTTATATCTTTCTACCCTTGGCTGCATTTAATATTTTTTACAATAAAATCTTTTATAATAAAAATGTTCAGGTATTGTCAATTTTCTTGCTATTTATAGATATTTTTCTATTAAACTGGATTAAGTATAATTAAATATAGCACAATTAATGTCAAGAATTGGAAATGGTATTTAAAACTCTAATCAGGCCATATATGTTTCTTTTTAAGAACTATTTTGAAGAGCAAAATATTTTCTTATGTAAATCCATTTTTTGCATCAAATGGTAACTGCTTTTTGTACAAATCAATATGGAAGATATCTGGTATAAATCAACATGGAAGAGGGACAAAATTTGGCTAGTTGTGGATTAAAGGTGAATGTGTTTTGTAATTCATTAATGAGTAATTGTATAATTATGTTTAATCCTTTAGCTTTAGTCACAAAGATTATTTTTATTACCCTGATACAACAAGGGCTTGTCTAACACTGCTTGATGAGTGTTTTCTAACTCATAATGCCACTTTGCTATCACACCCTTTGTGCTTCTGTGCCCTACTCTTTGTGAATGAACTAGGAATACTATTTCCTACTGTCTTCCCTCTAAACAGAGAGTGACGATGCATTTCCCCATACTAGATGCCACAGCTTTCCAGGTGGTAAAACAAAGCAGAAAATCTGTTCCCATACACTACAATACTTGTATAGGCGCCATAGTGGTAGGAAATACATCATAGCCAAATCTCCATTCCTCAGAAACTCTCCTGAATGATGCCACAGAGCTGTGTACTGGAATCAGAAAATGTTGACAGCAATAAACCAAGTGTTTATGTCTATGGCTAAATTAAAAGTGAAATAAATTGATGCTATCTGAACCAGTTCATGTAAGTCAGCAAATAGTTCTTTATGCATCTGTCCTTGCTATGAGAACATTTCCTTGGCAGTTGCAAAGACCTTGAATGCCTCAGACCATCCTTGGGGTACTTTGTTTCTCACTTGGTTAAGTCTCCACTTTGAGAAGCAAATGGCCTTGGGAAACTAATAAGCTCGTATTGTCTTGTTCTCCTATTTTGTTTGGTTATAGCAAATTGTCTAGTGTTTATTACAGGAGTTAAATAACATTATTCCCTTGTTCCATCACACATTCATTTGCATTTTGTATGACAGCAGAGGTCTTTAGTTTTTGCTCAAACAACAGTGAAAAACACATTTTTGTTCAGTAAGGAAAGCATGTGTGTTGTCTGAGTTTTCTGTCCTGCCTGGTTCCCACAGTCGTTGGTTCCCAAAGAAATCACACAGAAGTCTACATTAGTTATAAATGGATTGGCCCATTAGTTCAGGCTTCTTATTAAATCTTAAAACTTATATTAGCCCATTATTCTTATCTATGTTAGCCATATGGCTCAGTACCTTTTTCAGCAAGGCAGTCACATCTTGCTTCTTCTGTGGCTGGGCCAGGACTGCTGAAAGAGCTTTCCTCTTTCCAGAATTCTCCTATTCTCATTGACCAGCCCTCTACTTCCCGTCTGATTGTCTCTCCTATACTTCCTGCCTGGCTAATGACCAATCAGTGTTTATTTAAAATATAATTGATAGAATACAGACAATTGTCCCACACCACATGTGCTTTAATTAAGAGTCACTAATGGACCAAGTAACTGCAAAGGTGTGCAGTGATCACACTGCATGGATATTTGTTTTGTAGTTTATGAAAATCTAAGAAACTATTTCACAACAAAGGACGATGCCATTCTTAGAGCATATTCAGATACCCAGACTGCTTTCACCATGCCTACTGTGTCAGGTAGACCAGACACCCTCTTTTATAGTTGCGTTCAGAGACAGGATAAGGCTGAAGCCAGGAGTTAATGTGCAAAAGATACTTAGGAATACTTGAATTACATCTTACCAAGAGTGTACATTTAACTCTTTTTTACATGGCATTAGTGAAACCTTATAAAGCTCAGCTTACGATCAAGGGGTGTGGAATAATAAAGTCTTTTTCTAGATTCCTAATACCTAGATAGAGTTCTGCAATTCAGAAGGTAATGACAGAGTGGCTGTGGAGATGCATGCCTTTAATTCCAGCACTCTGGAGGCAGAGGCATATGGATTTCTGTGAGTTTCAGGCCAGCCTGGTCTAAGGAGTGAGTTCCAATTAATTCAGGACTATACAGAGAAACCCTGTCTCAAAACCAGAAGATAATCAGATAACTTTTTTGGTCTTTCTATTTCTAGCTCTAGAAAATTTTCTCAGATTAATAATATGTATTGGTTTATGCCCATATCTACAGATGAAGAGCATCAATTCTTAAGCAAAGAGTAGATATTTTCTGTGATTCACTTGACATAAACTAAAAAAAGTCCCTAAAAAATTAGTAAGAGGATAATGCTTAGTTTCAGGGACAGAACATTCAGGGTGAGGCTTAAAAGGGTGCATCTTCAGTTTTTGCATTACTCCCGTTTAAATGCATGCATCCCATATCCCTACATGATACACACATGCACAGAAGTACACACTTATTCTTCCAATAATGTCACATGGGTATCTACATTTGAATTTATTTATAGTTTATTTTGCACCTAAATGATTTAGTTTATTTTTCACTTTAGGTTAAAACCATATTTAGATTTTTATTTTTGTGATTTCATTTATAATATGTTTGATTTTTGTTTATTTCCTTTTTGTTTCATTCTTTAAGAATGGGATACTTTGGTATTTATTGTTTAATGATAAAATATTTACAGTATTTTCTCCAGCTTTCTGCTATCATTTCTGCTACTATTATTTCTAATTTAGGTACTTTTTGGTCTGAGAAAACACTAGGAGTTTAAGTTGTCAAATTTTACTCAGTTATTTTTCATAACTTGGAGTTTCATCTGCACATGTACCGTATGTACCTGACAAAAGTCCACATTTTCCTATTGTTTGGTCCACTGCTCTGTAAATGTCAATCAAATCAGCTGGCTGGTGTTGATTAAGGCCTGCCAGTATGACTTACTTGTATATTCCTCATGCAGATCACTGATGCACAGATTGAAATCACACACAATCATAGAAGTAGACCAGTTCCACCGGTATCTGTTTCATATAGGTTGTAGCTGTTTGTTAGTTCCCTACTATCTAAAAATTTGCATCTTCTCTGCTAGGTGCTAGTTTTACTTATTGAGTTATAATCATTGTCACCTGTACACTAATTTTCTGTATTTCTTTGGATTTATTGGCTACTTCAATGTCACCATGTTAATTCCTCTGACTAACAGATGTTACCTTAGCTCTGAGTTTAAACTCATCTATATATCTGCATAAATAAATGTTTGTGTATTTATGGGTGTATATATGCATGTAGTATATGAATATATTATATATGCATTATATATTGCATATATTCACACATGTCAAATAACACAAAGTGAAATAAATCCTCTGCATATAATTTTATACATGATAATATATAAAAATAATACAAAAAAATTGTATAAATGAAACTCTATTTCTTAATTAAAAGCACCAGCATTATATACTATTCTGAGATTGTTGTGCTGTTTATAGATATTTGGCCTGTATTAATTTTTAATATTGTAGATAATGTTTCAGGGCATATCAGTGTATATACTGTTTCTTCTCTTCTCTCCTCCTCTGGCACTGGAATACTTGATTCTCAATTGGTAGAGTTGCTTGAGTAAGTTTTGGAGGTGTGACCTTCCTGGAGGAAGTATGTGGCTGGAATTTTAGGTTTAAAAAGCCAAGCACTATTCCCAGTTGACTCTCTATGCTCCCTGCCTGAGTTCCAGATGCGAATGCTCAGCTGTTCCTGCTGCTGTGTCTGCTACTTGCTGACAAGATTACCTTCCATCCCAGAGGGATCCATGTATGTATCTCTTAGCGTTCTTATAGACAAGCTCTTCCAAGAAAATTGGAAACCTGTGTATGGGGAGAGCAGAGGGCAGAAGCAGAGGAAAGGGGGAGTGGGGACAAGAGGAGTGGGGAAGAGAACCTGAGGGAACTGGATGACCAAGATGGGGAAAGGACGGAGAGGAAGAGCAAGGAAAAAGATATTTAGATTGAGGGAGTCATCATGGGACTAGTGAGAAATCTGGCACTAGGAAAGTCCCAGGAATTCACAAGGATGATCCCAGCTAAGACCCAAAGCAATAGTAAAAAGGGTGACTGAACTGTCCTTCCCCTGCAATCAGATTGATGAGTATCTTAATTCATTATAAAGCCTTCATCCAGCAACTTGTAGAAGGAAGAGCCGCTTGTTAGTTCCTGGCTGCTTAGCCTTGAATAATCACACAGAAACTATTATTTATATCACTGCTTGGCTCTAGCTTCTTATTGGCTAACTCTTACATCTTAATTTAACCCATCTCCAGTAATCTGTGCATCACAACAAGGTCGTTGCCTACCAGCAAAGTTTCAGCATGTCTGTCTCCAATGGTGGCTCCATGGCTTCTCCCGACTCTACCTCCTTTCTCCCAGCATTACATTTAGTTTATTCTACCTAACTCTGTTCCCCTATAGCTCTGCTATAGG
Organism: Microtus oregoni; assembly: GCF_018167655.1. Lineage (NCBI taxonomy): Eukaryota > Metazoa > Chordata > Mammalia > Rodentia > Cricetidae > Microtus > Microtus oregoni. The sequence goes on along the minus strand of NW_024543067.1, from coordinate 29,540,029 downwards.
CCCAAAGCAGTTCCTTTATTAACCAATGATATTCACAGCATATAGAGGGAACTCTCACATCAGCAACTGATGGAAACAGATGCAGATATCCACAGCTAAGAACTGGGCTGAGCTTGCAGAGTCCAGTAGAAAAGAGGGAGGAACAAAAATATGAGCAACATGGTCAAGACCATAATGGGGATACCCACAAAAAGAGGTGACCTGAGCTAGTGAGAACATACTGACTCTAGTTTGACAGTGGGGCAACCTGAATAGGTCCATACTAGACCAAAACTAGGTCTCTGAATTTGGGTGACAGTTGTGTGTCTGGGACAGTCTTTGGGACCACTGACTGTGGGACTTGGATTTATCCCTAGTGCTCGAACTGGCTTTTTGGAGCCCATTCTCTTTGGAGGGATGCTTTGCTCAGTCTAGATACAGTGGGGAGGGCCTTAGTCCTCATTCAATGTGCCAGACTCTGTTGACTCCCATGAGAAGACTTATCCTCTCTGAGGAGAGGATAGGAGATAGGGTAGGGGGAAGATGAGGGAGCAGGAGGAGGGGAGGGAGTAGTAACTGGCATTGGTTTGTAAAATGAGAAAAGATTGTTTTAAATATATAAATAAATAAATTACCTGTTTCTATAACTCAAAGTCAAAGAAAACCTTTCCTTCTACAAATTGTCTTGGTTATGATGTTTTATCAAGCAACAGAAAAGAAACTAATACATGTCCTCTCTCCTCCCCTTCTCCTCCCCTCTCTTTTCTTTACTTCAATTTCTTTTACTTTGTTCCTTTCTTTTCCCCTTGGCGATCCCAACAATTTAAAAGTTTATAGTGCTTTCTAGCATCCAGTTATTAGTACTCCAGTGCAGCACTGGCCTCTATTGTATCTCCTTTGAAGTCCCCATCTTTGGTCTCTAGTTTTAAGAGTGTAAGTTAACCAGCTAGCATACCTTAGAAGTAATTTGCTGAATTCTATATACAGGCAGTCGGCATGACAGGTACTTACTGGGGGACACAAAAAAAGAGTCTTGCTAGGTTATGAAATTCAAAGGAAAAGCTCTTAGTTTGCAAGGTTTCCTGGTATATGAAGCACATTTGAAGAAAAGTAGGCATCCACTAAAATAGAGGCTATATTTAACCTTCCCTGTGTAAAACACTGAATATTACAGGATGTGAACAGAGACACAGCAGCTCTCTTTCAATGCTACTCACATTGGATATTTAAAAACTGCAATGTTTCCTTGATTTAATTTACACTATGTCAGATATCTGGCACTCAGATACATGGAGAAATTCCACAGAGATTTCAGTGTTGTTTGTAATATTCAAATCATGAGCTAGCTAGAGCATAGCAAACATGACATTCATTCATTCTTACTCTCAAGCGTTCGAGCCATTGAAAGTGAGAAGACCCTCACAGCTCTAATCTGAGTGGGAGACTCCCCAAGGAAGCATCAGTGACACTGGCTCTTCCTTCCATACTCATTCCACTCCTTGGTGCTTGTCACTGGGGTTCTGGCTCTGTGACAAGGTGTCCTGATGCTGATTGTCATACACTGACACCAACTTTCTGTGTCCTTGCAACGTCCTGGTTGTACCTCACATCATTTCCTTCACAAATCTTTAAAACCACATTTTTCACTTGAATGACTTGGCAATCATCGGGGGCTGTGTGGCTGGACAGTGGGTGTGTCTTCTCATGCATGGTTGTGGAATGTTCCCAGAACTACTTCAATGTTTCTACAGTGCTTTTCTCTTATGTGGTCAAAGCAAACGTGTTGGGCTGTGTGAGGATGTGAGCATAGGGACTTAAAAACTTCTTTTCTTATACTGAATAGTGTAAAAAGTGACTGGGAACATCATTCTGAGCAGACAACCACATAGCATGCTGAATTAAATGAATCTAGAGGGTGTTAATTCGCTTTCTGCCATGCCTTGGTACTGGGGACATATTTCACAGGCATGACTGAGCTGACAGGGTATCCATGAGTTTTCGTCTACACAGAGGGACTTACTAAATGCAGAGCAGATATAGAGTCCTGTTAGTGGGAGATTAAGCCCTGACAAACTGCTTGCCAATAATTTTAAATCCAGCTACGTAACTCATTCAAACGCAGCAGACTTGTGAAGGAATTATCCAGCCCTTCCTGGCCGTGTTTTCTTATGCTTTGAAAGGAAACTTCAAAGAACCAGGGATGTTCCTAGGTCAGAATGAAAACCTGAGCCAACCCACTGGAAACTTTTTTAAGGTATGGAGAGTTGACAAACTTGACAGGCAGGCAAATTAAATCAGGAAAACCTATACACAACAGAATCACCTTTCAAGACAAAGCCAGGAATTTGCTTAGCATCCCTTACCACTGTATTTAAAAAAAAATTAATTGATTTTGAAGCAATGCTGCAGTCATGTTCACATAAAGGGAATTAATAATTTCATCAGGCATAAAAATTTTGTGCCTGAAGAGAGAGTTCTGTCTGCCTTCTCTTTATACCAACTTACTCTTCCAGTGGTCTAGTCTGTTTTCTTGTCAAAGGTGTAATTTTTAATCTCATAGGTTTACAGCACTTAAATATGAAATATTCAAATGGAAAAGCTACCCAAACCAGAGAATTTGCTGTGTATTTTCAGGGATTTGCCTCTTGTTATCTGTCTATAATAGTTGTATATAATTGACAGGTTGCTGGATGTATGAACTTGAGGATGGAGAGATGGCTTAGTAAAGAACATAGCTGGCCTTCTAGAGGATAAGTTGGGTTTTCAGCAATCACAGCAGCCAGTTCACAACCACCTATAACTCCAGCTTCAAGAGATCCTATTATTTTTCGGGGCATTGTGGGTATAGCAAGAGCCCATATGCTCTCTCTCTCTCTCTCTCTCTCTCTCTCTCTCTCCCTCATACCAGTTTAAACCTTTGAGAAGCATAAATTTTTTCATTAAGGCTATCCTTTATTTTCAGTTCTGTGAAGATTTTGTGCACAAAACTTAGCGCACTGCCATTTTATATAACTTCAAATTAGCATCCTAAATAAATAAGATGTGCTTATCAGGTGCTCATCTGTTTCTGAGTTTGTTCTGAATATATTTGTTATGCAAATAACTTCATACATACTTATTATTCAACAACGGAGTCAAGGGAGATTTTATATATATATGTATGTATATATATATATATATTTGTATATATGTACACACATATACACTCTTTTAAGGTGAACTACTTCATGATATGACATATAAAAGACCATTTAAAATAATCCGAAACTATAGTATACAACATAAAAAAATTATTGTTTGTAATAATTTCAAATACCTGTTCAATATTTGCGTACTTGAGTTTTTCTAATTATTTAACAATCTTCTTATGGTGACTGCGTCTGCCATCTCCATTTCTTACTACAATGTACCATCAACCACTAACCTATAACCTATAAAACTACATATGCTTATTATTTTTATTGAAAATAATGAATAATTTTTCTCACACAGAATATTTACCTTCCCTCAACTTTTCCCAGATCCTCTCTGTCTGGTCAGAATCTCCACCGCAGCAACAATTTATTCCCTTTTAATATATTGGAGTGGCCCTCAAGAATCTTAGACGTTTTCACACTCCCTACTATGTGACCTTTTGTTTCTGTCTGTGAGCCTCCTTTCTCCTCTTAGAGGAAATATTTCAGTTTGGAGAGAAAAGTTGCCTTACTTCATCTGCAATCCATCCCAACCACTTGCAGGTACCACCAAGAAACATTCACTGAGCCTTTTACAGCAACAACTATATGCTCCATTCTGTTCAATGTATGAGGCAGGGCATAGTGGCTCACACTTTCAACCTCAGAACTCGAAAGCCAGGCACATTTTTCAGTTCCAGATCAGGCTTGTTTATATAGTGAGTTGGTTCCAGGCCAAACAAGGCTACAAGGGACAGACAAAAGCAATTCCAGAATGGGTCTCTAGACCACCCCAATATTTTGCTTGAAAAAGACAAACACAAAGAGTGGTTCGGGCAGTGGCAATTAAACGCAGTTAGAGAACAGAAAGGAAAGTTGAATCAATGGACCGGAGATTAGAGAGCTGGTGAAAGCCTGGAGGCAGAATGTAGACTCTGGGCAGCAGACTTTGGTACAGACTTCCTGAGAGTCAAGAACGCTTGACTCGAACATTAGAGGGCGCCACTCGCCACCATCCCCTCCAACCTTTGCGCTTTTCTGATCCTCATGGGAAGGCAAGAAGCAAGAAACCAGCTGCAAGAGCTTCCTGCCTACCAAGGATTTCTAAGTAGCAATGGCAAAAGAACCCTCAGATGTCTGCTTTGTTACGCATTTATCTGGGCAGCATACGCCAAATTGTGTGGAAATTAATTAATTGCAAAGCACTATGTAGCATTAATTTTGTAAAAGCCCTTCTTTCTCTTGAGTCCAATACCTTCAGTCACTCTAGATCCTGAGACAAACTTAAAAGCAAACTAAACCCAAACTTATAGCTTTTTCCCCCCGTTTCTGCAAAAGCAATGAAATCTATTTTATTTGGTCTTTATTTGGACAAGAAAACAGCTTGAAGTGAATGTGGTGTATTCTATCGTCTCTCTCACTGACCAACTCCCGTTTTGCACTTAAAAAACAAACAAACAAACAAACAAACAACAACAACAACAAAAAAAAAACAATCCTCTGCCCATGAATGGTCGCATCTTTTCATGTCTTGTCTATTCAGGGCAGCCCAGCACTCGCTTTCGGAGTCATGTGCCCAGTCGGGATGGTTCCCTGGTGTTGGCCTGCTAGCACAGCGATTGCTGCATACACAGCTGATTTATTTTTACTTCTGAACAGCTTAACAGTCTCATTGAACAATCTTGAAATTGAAGAACTGTGGATGTTTCTCTTGGTTTTGAATCAATTGTACCTTCCAATATGCTTATCCTGAGTTTAAATGTTCTAGATACTATTGGTTTATCAGAAAAGTATCAAACTAATTTACAAAGTTATTGTCTGGTGACTTTCAGGACACATGCCACAAACTAAGCTAAAATTAACATTAACGTTAGTAGACTGGTAGAAATCAGAGCCATCAAGGGCCAGCCCGGAAGCTATGAATCCAGGGCAAACAAATTCAAGTGAACAAGGTTCATATTTACTGCCATCTTGCCCCCATCTTTGTAGCTGGTCTTCACACCCAGGTCTTTACACACTCTGCCAAGGTACTGCATCTCCAGTCCTAGAAACAAAATATAGAAAAAAAAATGATTTGCAGCCTCAAATTGGAGTTTGGAGTATAATTAAGCCAAGTTAAACTAAAGTTCGGTGATGCATTTCCACCACTGGCTGTCAAGGAGAAGCCTGAGGGAAAGGGTTTGTCCACTCCTGCCCTTAGCCTCCTTCCAGTGTGGACGACCCAGACACTGACATCATCACCTGAAGGAAGAAGGAACTGTATTGAAGCTTGTGATTGGAGAATTCATTTACGTTATCTAAAGTCATGCTTAAACTTTTCATAAAGTTTTGATAAACTTTTGATAAAAGAATATAGCTTTTATCTTATTTATTTTGTGAGTGTGCACATGTGTGTTCACTGCCATGGTGTGCACGTGAAAAACAATGGACAATAAGTCAATTTCTTCCATCTATCTTGTGGATCCAGGGAAGTAAATCCAGGGTGGTCAGTAAGCACCTTTATCTACTGACCATGTCACTAACCCTAGAATTTGATGTAAAATAGTAATATCATTGTTAAAGCTGTCATTGAAATGTTATCTAAAAAAATTGAGCATATGACAACAGAGCCATGTGGCTAAATAATAAAACACATTCCATAAATACAGTTCTTATTCAACTACCAATGTTCCTCTTACAGCAATAAATAAAATTTTCTCGTCTTCACTGGGGAAGAAGCTACAGACCGGGCTATTCTCAGAATCTCTCCAACACTTGGACTCAAATGATTTTCATTTGTTAGTTTGTTTTGTTTTAATCTTCCGTCCATTCTCATTCTGAGAGCATTCGGCACACTCTCCAGGAGGTCACGACCTCTCCAGGAGAAACTTATTTAAATGAGTTTTCCAGGAAAATCTCTTTCCCTATTCATGTGTGTTTATTATCATGTTACACCGTGGAAATACACCTTGTGAAGTAGGAAGCCTGTGTCTATTACTCAGGCATGCTTCTCATCTTCATGGGGTTTGATTGCTCACTACTATGATAACCTAGTTAGATTGATCTGTACTGTGATAATAGTGTCAGAATCTTCCCTGCATGCTCTCTGCAATCAGTTTTCAAAGTTTGTTTTTTCTCCTTAGCCATGAATTTCTGACAAACCCAAAGCCACTGTGATGGGTAGTTCTCTGGATTTGATTACCACCTCGACCTTACTGAGTACCAGTGATTGGATCAAGCCAAGTCAGAACGAGCTCTATTATCTCCTGTGCCATAAATTGTTATTTAGCTTTTTAAAAACAGAGTTTACATCTTTGCTTCTCCCTCAAATGAAGAGAAATTTTGTCTAACTTGTTTCTGAAGCACAGACTACACTGTTATTTCAGTTAGAATTTGCCTTTTCTTGCTGAAACCATTTTAGTCTCCCCTTTCCTTGTAAAGTGTCCTTTCATTTCCACTGTGGGAGTAGTTCTAATTTGTTCAGTTTTTTAAAGATTTAATTAGTTTTACTTATTTATGTGTTCACTTATATATGTATATACATATGTATGTTCACATGTGTGGACAATGCTTATGGAGGTCAGAAAAGGAGTGTGCCCCCCGCCCCCAGAACTGGTGTTACAGTCCTTTGTGAGTCACAGGACTTCGTAGGAACCAAACACAGGTCCTCATAGAACAGTATGTTCTTTTAACTACTGACCTGTCCATTTAGTCTTTTACTTTACTCATAAAAGATAATTACTACCACCCAAAGTATCTTCTTCATCTTTGTCTAAATATGGTCAACTCATCAGTAAAATAATGCACAGTTAAATGGGTTCAATAAAGGAATTGGTACAATATATATAAAGCATATGTACTAGGGATGGTTATGAAGTTGTGTATAGTAAAGTAGCGACTGTTGATTTCACATAAACTATGGGGACCCCAATCAAATACTCCCAGTTTGAAGCTTAGCCTCATTAGCTCTTCACGTGCCTTCACGTACAGCCTTGATGTCTGAGACTGAAAGATATACTTCAATTAAGAATACTATGCCTCTACTTTCTATTCCATTAACTGCTCTTTAGTTTAAGGAGTGTGACCATAGTGTGTTTCTTAATGGTAACTTACAAGAATGTTCACCTATATTACAAAGTTATTCTGGCATTTACAGAGACTTCGCCAGAACTAAGAACTAATTTATGGTCCTGACATTTCCACTTCCCTTTAAATTCTCCTGGGACTAGTTACTCACACACAGGATCTTAACTGCACCTTTTCAAATCCAGCATTTACTGTTTAAATGATTTTATAGCCTGACCCTCTTAAATAGATGGCAAAATTACACCAGAAATGTATGAATTAGTACAGAAATCCTTAAACACTCTAGGAAACCATTCTGTTTTGGAAAATCAAGGTTTTTTTTATTTTTTTTAACCAATGGCTTGCATTTTCTCTGTTCTTTTGTGACTCTGCCTCTGAGGTGTGATGTGTATGATATAGTGACTCTCATCACCAGTAGAACGTGGTTTAACCTTGTAATATTTTGTCTACACAGTACATTCTGTGTATATATAAGCTTTACTTGAGTAAAGACTTAAGGTTTACTTGCAGGCATAAGAAGTGTCCCTCAGTCCATCCTGGATTTGGTAAGAAGTCTATTCCCTTTCCTTAAAATGACGTTTGATACTCCCTTTCTATTACAGTCCAAGTTCAAGAAATACCAACTAGTGTCTAATGTTGCACCACATTAAAAAAAAAAAAAGACTTTCAAAATGCTACTCATTTCCTTCTTTTTTTTTGTTTTTTTTGTTTTGTTTTGTTTTGTTTTACGAGACAGGGTTTCTCTGCAGCATTGGAGCCTGTCCTGGAATTAGCTCTTATAGACCAGGTTGGCCTCAAACTCACAGAAATCTACCTGCCTCTGTCTCCCAAGTGCTGGAATTAAAGGTGTTCACCACCACCACCTGACTTACCTTAAATTTTCTATAATATGAATTTTGCTAGTGTATTTTCCATAATAGCCATTGCTTTCTTAAGAGCTTTGGATAGTTTCCTATTTGCCCATTCTCTAAAGTCTTGTATGGATTCCAAAGCCATGAGTCATCTTGTTCTACACTGCCTTTCTTCGTCTTCTTTTCTTACCAATGTTTGTTCCATATGGCCCGTTCCCCACCATGGCATGGAACAGCCATGCTCCCTTTTCCTGATTACACAGGAAGTTACTTTGCAGGTGAGAACGGGTCCTGTGTACAGATAGAGCTGAGCAATGTAGTGAACACAGTGGAGAAAAGCTTGTATTGGGCCTTTTTCTAGATCTTTCTCTCTGCCACACACACACACACATCCTAGGAATTATTATTTTTTTAATTTTAAGTTACTCAAAGAGTGGAATTTGACTGTCTCCATTGACTATTCAGAAAAGAATAATAAATTTGATCTAGTGTCTCCTGAGCTCTTGTGAACTTGAAAAAGAGGAGTAAGCAACAATACCTAAAAAGATCGAGTATGACAGAATGTTTTTTCAAAACAACCGAAGTCAAGAAGTTCATAATACAGAGTATCAGTACACAAGAGGCTCACATTTCAGGGTCTGAAATTTATCCAAGAGCAATCATTGCTCAGGTTCTGCCTAAAATGCCTATAAAAATGGACAGAAAAGGTTCAAAATTTTTTCAAGTATCTCAACTTAAATCAACTCTAAGAAACTACATTTAATCTCAAGAATGAAAGACAACACAGTGTTCTGGTATCCAAAATTATGAGATTTGTTGGTTTTGAGAGAACTACAAAAGAAGCAGAAACCCCACTAATACAGCTGAACTGGCATTCTAAGGCTTAGGTGGCAGGAGAAAAAGTTAAGATATGTATATAGAAAACAGAGTTGGTGGACAGATATATAGGTAGGAAGGCAGGTAGATGAATGAATGGATAGGTAAAGATTATATAGTCACTCAAAGTCTGTCCTAAGTAATTTATTCCCTTCCCCAAATCTCCATTTTCGAAAGGTTTTACAACCTTCCAAAACAGTGCCACTAGCTGGGGGAAAAGATATCAAACACATGAACCTGTGTGTGGCATTGCACATTCAAACCACAACACTCTCAACCTTAAGAACTAAGATGACAATGGCAACCATGAATGGGAGCACTGAGTGGTCTGTCTGTGTTAAGCTCACTGAGCCCATCCTTCCATCCAGTCATAACATAACAACAGCCTGAACCAGCAAGACTGCAAAGAACTAATGTTAGGAATGTCCATGTTAAAACAGAGCCTTTTATCTCCTGCAAGGAGTCAGATAACACTGACTAGAACACCACCAGCTGTGGGACCCTGACGTAAGCCACCTCAACATCAATTATTAGATTCCAAGAAAAGCCTCAAGAAATTACATTTTTACTTTAATTATAGAATATTCCTGTGAGATATTTTGATAGGACTCTGACACTCCAAACCCTGCCCAATAAAATTATCCCTTGAGTGATGGGGCAGAGCCAGTTACTATCTGGCTGAAATTGGTCATAGAGAAGCCAGCAATGTGGATAGAAAAGGCACACAGGAAGGAAGGGTGGGTACTGGAGTTTGCGCTCTCTTGGTTCTGGGACAAGGAAAAGACACATCTCTTTCACAGTATCTCTGGAGAAAAAGCTACTCCGGATTCCTGAGATAGCAGGTTTTTTTCCCCCAAACTTTGACTCCTGAGTCACATCGATAAATAGAATGATAGAGACTTAATTTAAACATACATAATGTAGCTGTGGCAGAACTAGGGCCACAGGACTGGAAGCCCCATCAGGCTGTGACCCGAATAGTCAATGGGGTGCTGACTGAGGGTTCATAGGACCATAGACAATAATTAAAATATCAGTAGATTCATGTGCAAATAATATATTTATCTGTATTTGATGGTTTGAGTGTTTCATACAAGTTTCTAAGAATTTTACAAGTAGGTTCTCATGAACCTCTACAGAAAAAGTGTAAAATCTTACACTTGAGGTATGAGTTCTCTTGCACCCTTATAAGATTGTTGAATGGAAATGCATTAAGACATACTCTTGTTTCTCTTTACTCTTCTAAACATTGATGATATCAACATTTGTGATGAAAGTAAAATTCTCCAGGCATAGAGACAATAGGGCGTGTTCCATTGTAGCAGTGCACCCATTGTGGAAAAGTATTATTAACAAATTAATCATAGAGACAATAGGGCATGTCCCATTGTGGCAACACACCAATTGTGGAAGAGTATTATTAACACATTGCTATCTTTTCCACTGGTATGACATTGACTTAACTGACAGAATCCCCCCTTCCTCTCTTAATCAAGATGGATAGAATCCTTGCATGAACTATGTTCTAGAGAGAGAGATGACAAGCAGGGATGAAAAGCTGCCTCTGCTTGGAGACCAAAGCAGTTTGTTCTGCAGATTAACCTGTCTAGTGCTCAAAATCCAAGGTGCCAGCAGAAGTAAACAAACCAATATCAGTGTGAGTAACATTTGCAGAAGTTGGTTTTCTTATTACAGCTTGACAATTTATAAAGCTGATAAAAGAAAACTGAGGGGGAACTTTATAACATTTCAGATGATTTCTGTCCCCTCTACATGAATGTTTTCAGTTCATTACCATGATTCATGTATATTTGTTTTGTATTCAGAAAGAGTTGGAATTGTACTGGAATATATAAAATATAATTTCTTTCCTCAAAGTCAATTTAACATTTGGAGAAGAAATATATGGCTGAATGTAACAACAAGATATTATTATAAAAAATAATATGGTTAATTATATGTGTTTACCCAGAGGAATTAACCTGGATAATGAACTGCACGCTGTTTAATTATCACCTAGTAGACACCTGTCAGAGGGTATCAGATCAATACAGTGAAGATGAAAATGATTGGCCTCAGGCATAAATGACTCATAAGTATTGTCACAAAGCTTAACAGGGGACAAGTATTCCTGAAACGTGCTGCCAATATGTACACTAATAAATCAGGGAAAGCAGAGTGATTCCTCTGGTCCCGGAGAATTTTAACAACATCTCTAGCCAAACACATCGGCTCCAATCCAAAGACTAAATATGTTGTCCTTCTTCTCTCAATCATGACACAAGCTCTACAACTAGGGAGGCTTGTTACCATAGAGTTCCATGTATGCCCCATATATTCCATCCACACAGCCTGTTAGGTACGATGTGAAGAATGAATCCTGATTTCAATTCTGAGATATCAGTTCCAGTTTCTACATCCTTGGGTATCCATAAAGTTTTGGTCTTCTGGGCTACCAGAGAGCCACCTGGATGGTTCCATGTTTTTGCTGTTATCCTGCAGAATGAATAATAAAAACACCAGAGACAGAAATATGGGTTCCACTCTAAAACCTGAAAAGCAAGACAGCATATCCACTAGAGAAGTCTTACCTCTACCAAGGCTGGGTGATTGCAAACTAACAGACTAAGACTCTCTCTTCTGCCATTTTGTATTCCCTCTAGTGCTGGGATTGAAGTCATGGGGCTCCCTAGGACTGGGATTAAAGGTGGGAGCTATCACAACCTAGATTTTTTTCTACATTGATTATGTATAGCCCAGGGTGGAGTTGAACTCACAGTGACCCATATAATTTTGTCTCTCAAATCCTGAAGTTAAAGGTGTGTCACCATCACCTTACTTCTAGTGGCTTTAGTTTTGCCTCTGGTCTTAAAGCAAAAATAATAATAATAATAATAATAATAATAATAATAATAATAACATACCACTACATTTTATGCCTAAAATGAAAAATTAAGGCTATAAATAATATAAGAAAAACTATATACAATATATACAGGCAACAAATACATCAACAATGTCTAGTCTATTTGCATTAGACAAATTCAGAGAAAATACTTCCACATCTATCCTATCTTGATGAGTCCAAATTTTTGTGCCTAATTTACTTTCTATGACAGCGTGCATACCATCCAAAATTATCTTTTGATATCTCTTAACCTTATATACTTCACATTTCTCTAGTGAATTTCTTTTCTAAGTCGCCTAAAGAAGGGAGATTATAACTATAATGTGGTCTTCAACTATCACAGAGACTCAGAAGGAAATTATATTAAGTGAGCAAGCAAGAAGTACAAGCAAGAGACTTCCCAAAAGTGTGAGAAATTGCAGAAACAGCTGTCTGGGCACTCAATCAAACATCCACTGCAACATTGGGCATCCATCTTTGGCCTACAGGCCTTGCATATCCAAAAGACTTTTCTGTGAAACAGGATATTCTGAGCAGTAGTTCTGCCTTGTCATGACAATGTTTGGCAGTCACTTTCTTTGAGTCCTATTTGTATCCAATTAGTATAGCATACTGTCAGCAGTCAAGGCAAGGACAATTTGTTTTTTGTTCAGTCTTACTTTTGCCACTAAGAAAGTAAACTCCATGTGGAGTTTCTTTGTTAACCATTTTCTTCTCTGAAGCAGATTGGTGCTGCCAGGCGCAGGTATGTCTCATTGTCATAAAAAAGAAAAACCTAGATTATTAAATCACATTAAATGCCATATTCTGCATATCTCTGAAGTGTTTGAAGATGACCTGTATATCTAAAATATATCTTTATTTGACATTGAAAACATACTTAATGTGACAACAAGTTCAATTATACTAGGTGATTAACTACTAACCTGTCTTTCCATATTATCCTAAAAAGCTGGTAATAATAATTTGAAGGACTATAAATTTGCATTACATTGTTAAATGAGTTATATAGGTACAATACCGTGAACATGAGTAGAAACGTATGTATAGTGTATTCTAACAAAATTAATGTCAATATACAAAATTTATATACAATATAGAAAAGTTCAATCCAATGTAAAACATTTAAAACTAGTCGTTAATTTTTAAAGTAGATTCAGTAATTTATCTTTTTATCTTATTGTATCCATATCTTCCTTTTTATTCTTTTCAAAGTAGATTCAATAATCTATCCTTTTATCCTATCATATCTGTATCCCTGGGGTTTTTTGTTTGTTTGTTTGTTTGCAAAACGAGAACATTTGTTTAGGTTTTTTACTGACCATTACCAATGATTTGTAACTAGTCCCCTAAACAATAACATGTATCCATAATCCATTGAATGACCAAACACCACCTACCCCACCTCTTGGGAATGTGGGCATTGTAGTCTAAATTTACTTCCTGCTGTCTGGGGGTGAGAGTGTCTTTAGAGAATCCTGAAAAGAAAAATTGTGGGTTAACCATCAAGTTCTGGGCAAGGTAGCTGTATCAGTTTTTGTCCAGTCTATATATAATGGAAAAGTGCAGGACTTGTCTCAAGTACTGGCTAGAATAATCTGTAAGACTGAATCATCTCAGCTAGCTGCCTTATAATTATTCTGAGATATTTGAAGTCCAACATCAATCCTTAGGTGGTGTTTTTCAGCTTGGTGGTATTATCATAATTATGGGGGAGTCATTGTTGTGGGGATCCATCCTCCTTATGGAGACTTTAAAGGTTGCTGTTAGGTATGCTCCTGGTTTACTGCAGAAAACTGATAGAGACTAAGCAGCAAAATCATGTAAAGGAAGGTAGATGAAACCATTCTCTAGAATTAGTGAATATTCTATATGACCATTAATAATACAACAAAAGCTTAATATATATAAATTAATATATATGTATTAATCTTATAAATCTTAAACCTTAAGAAAAAGATGTCAAAGGATTATATTCATTGCAATAAAATAATCCTTAAACTTTTGTTTTTCTTCTGTCTCATATCAGGGTACTTCTGACATGAGACATACATTTTGTATTTCACTGTAATAAGCATGCTTCAAATTAGAGGAGGAGAGAGCCACATTCCAATGCCAAAGCCAATTTAGTCCTTAATTGGACTAGAATTACAAAAAGAATATTTGCATTATATGTCTGCAGAGAACAGCAAAATCAAACATTTGGAAAGATTTATGAAATTTTATCCTGTAGGAGATATAATATGCCAATAGACCATTTTATTCTTTTTCTTGAGACATTTTTTTTCTGGATGATTTGTCCCTTTTCTTAAGATGTCTCTTTTGTCCAATAGTCTTCAGATTCCTTAGCTGGATACCTTTATTCCCCTGAAAAGACAGAATAAAAAAAAAGACAAAAAACCCTTATCAATCCCTAATTTTGGAGAGATTCTCTTTTGACAAGTTATATCTGATCAAATGAAAAACATTTGTTTGTTTTATAGGTTAGTTCAGATTAAAAAGTCATAATGATTGATGAACTATCATGTCTTCTGATTAAGACGTGTTTCTTATTCAAATTAAATCTCTATTAATTTTGATTACATTTATAGCTTTTTTTTCTCCTGTGGAAACAAAAGCAAAACTCCTTTCCCTAACATAACACACGTTTTGGTTTCCATCCTGAGGTCGGTACATCTTAAAGTATATTAGCTAATTTAGTTCTGTAGCTTTTTCAGATATCCAATGTCTCTCTGCAGCTGTTGTTACTTTCTCATTAACATTTTTAAAACTCAAAGTTAAAAAAATATATTATGCACTCTATTTCTGGGGGCATTTGTCATCCCTTTCTGTTTATTTAACATATCCCTTAGAGTTTGATTTGGTCTTTTTGTAACTGCCCATCCTATAGGATTGTGTGGTATACCTGTAATATGCTTTATATTATAATAAGCAAAAGCTGTTTCCTTTACGTAGAGACATATGCTGGGACAGTATGTGTCTTTATTTGTGCATATATACCCATGATGGCCATAACTTATAGGAATTGTATGATTACTGAAGCAATTTTTTCTTGACTCAAAGCAGTTACACATTGAAAACCTGAATAGGTATCAATGCTGTGGTGTACATATTTTAGTTTTCCAAATTCTACAAAATGGAACACAGCCACCTGCCAGATTTATTTCCTCTGAGTACCCTTTGGGTTACTTCCTGGAGGTTGTGATGTTTGGTTATATAAAAAACAAGTAAGACATTTCTTTATAATCTCCTTTGCTTGTTGCCATGTTATGGAAAAGTCTCTTTTAAACCTTTGCTATTGACATGATTTTTTATGAAATTCCGAGGCCTTCAGCACATTTCCAAACAATAATTGATCAATTTCTGGATTACCTTGTGACAGAAGACCTGGCAGACCCATATGGGATTGTGTGTGTGTGTGTGTATTAGGTATATGAGATGATGCCTAATCATGACTGTATCTTGTATCTGAATAAATACTGAAGTCAATTCTGTATCATCTGGAATAAATTCAGCAGTTTCAATATGTAAAATAACTCTTTCTGCATATTGTAAATTGGTAACTATGTTGAGATGTTCTTTAAGATCTCTTAGTAGAATGAGAATAGCAGAAAATTCTGACTTTTGATCATAATTATAAGGGCTTTGATTCACTTTACTTACCTTTTCTGATTTGTAGCCTGCCTTTCCTGATTATTTTGCATCAGTATAGTGTAACATAGAGGGCTGGTCTGCTTGCTTGTTTGGGTTTCTGTCCCCCCCAGTACCCCACAACTGTTTAGCCACAAAGAAAATCACACATAGGTCTCCATAAATTATAAGCTGATTGGCCCATTAGCTCTAGCTTCTCACTGCCTCACTCTCATATATTGATTAACCCATTTTTTCTGATCTATGTTAGCCATGTGGCTCAGTACCTTTTTCAGTGAGGCTGCTGCTTCTGTGGTCTGGGCAGGAGTGGGAGGAATCAACTTCCTCCTTCTCAGAATTCTCTTGTTCTCATTACATCATTTCTACTTCCGGTATGGTTTTCCCACCTATATTTCCTGCCTGGCCAATCAGTGTTTTTTTTAACATGATTGATAGAATACAGACAATTCTCCTGCACCAGTATAGAATATAGGGGCTCCAGTTATTGGTGTGTCTCAAACAATGTGATAAAGAATAAAATTAGCTCTTATTATAAATATAATTCTCTCACTTTGTGGATAGTTGTTAATATCTCCCCAAAAATTACTACAAGCTCTTGGTCAGGCTTCACTTTCTTCACAAATTTGTTAATTTCATCATTGGTATTATAATTTCTGCTGGGTCTATTCCTGCGAATTGATGAAGTTTCAATTTTCCTTATAGAATGAACTTAGAGACATTTTCCACATAAATTTTGAATTTTTTACTCAGTTTATTTTGTAAAAAAGATTAATTTTAAGATAATATCTTATCTTCATTAAAATGCCTGTAGAGAAATATTTGAAGGGTAGTATGACCAGAATGCTGCTAAGATTCAGATCCACATGATCTACATGTGTCTTCTGTAAGTTTTCTTCAATCAATGTCAATTCTTTCTTAGCTTCTACTGATAATTCTTGGAGATTATTTAAATCTTTGTCACCATATATGGTCTTGTAAATTAATCAACTCATCAGGTTTTATACCAATAGTGAGCCTAACTAAGAAATGTCTCCTAGTAATCTTCGGAAGTCATTAAGAGTCTGCAGTCGATTTCTCCTAATTTTTACCTTCTGAGTTTTTCTAATTTTCTATAACCCATTTTATAACCTAAATAACTGAAGGAATTTGGATTTTTCAGTAGCAATTTGTAATCCTCAACAAGGCAAAATTTTCTCTACTTCTTCGAACATTCTTTCTAAAGTATCTATATTGAATCAGATAGCAAAATGTCATTCATGTAATGATAAACTATAGATTCAAGAATGTGCTCACATATCACTTTCAATGGCTTACTTACAAAATATTGGCACAAGGTGGGGCTATTTAACATTTCCTGTGTGAGAATCTTCCATTGATATCTTTTAGCAAGCTTAGAATTATTATATGTAAACTCCCTAAAGGCAAATTTTTATGGCTTTTTCGTGTAAAGGTATACTGAAGAAACAATCTTTTAAGTCAGTAACTATAAAATGTCATCCTTTAGGCAATAAAGAAGACAAATGAATGCCAGATTGTAGAGAGCCCACTGACTGAATCACCTTATTAATGGTTCTTGAATCTGTTATCTGTCTCCACTTCCCAGATGTTTTTAACAACAAATACAGGAGAATTCCAAGGACTGGAATTTTTCAGTATATTAATCATCTTGTTGATCCTGCAGTTTTTTTTTTTTTATTGGTAAAGGCCTTTGCTTAACAAATACTGGTTTTTCTGTTAACCATTTTAAAGTTAGGGAGGGCTCTTGGAGCCTTTGAAATATCATCAGCTTGCACCCTGTTTTTCTACATTCTGAATGGTTGGTGACTACTTTTTATATAACCTTCTAATATTTTTCCCAAAAACGCATGTTAATCTATGATTAATTTCTATTATTGGGGAATGTTAATCTGAGTATTCCTATAAAAGGGCTTCTGTCATGAGTGGCATACATAGGGCAACTTGATTGTGCTGCAAGTGGAATCGACATCAAGATATTTTGGAAGCATAATTTTTTGGTACTTGGGCAGCTGGTGATCGTTGTTCCACCCCCCCCCAATCTGAGTAATCCATTGTTGTAACAAACCACTTCCCCACAAATTTATTGCTTGTTAGCGACAGATTGTTTTAATGTTTCTCTCTGTCCTTCTGGCCCTATACATTCAAGTCATCTCATACTCTTCTTTATCTGAGACAAAATTCCAATCCCTAAAAACTGGACATTTATGTCCTGAAGAAGTCAATTTTGCTGCCAAGATTCTGATAAAGTATTGTTATATCTGCATCTGTGTCTACCATACCTTAAATATCAAGAAATTATTCATATATTTAATCTTGGTCTTTAGTTATTTATAGATGTTTGCCAAAATAATCACTTATGATTTCTCCTTAAATTTTTGTTCTCTCTTCTATAACTGTTCTATTATCCACAGCAGTATCATTTCTTATAGAAGGCATTGAGCTCTTTAATTTCTCTGGGAAGGAATTCCTTTAAAATGTCAGGAAATTACTGAACTATATTTGGCATAGGGGTCTGCAAGAGGCCCCTTAGAGAGTCTCCTGATGGCAAAGATTACCATGAGTATTTCTAGTTGACCTACATTCATTAGTCCAATGCCTTCCTTTGCCATACTTTCTGCATAATCCAGAAGGGAGGGGTGTTGTGAATAGATTATCGTTAGAAAAACATTCTGCCTAGGAATTCTCTGTCTATAATCCTTTTTAAATTGACTTTGTTTGCCACAATTATAACATTTGATATTCCATTTTTTCCCCAAACCTCTGGCAATCACCTCTCCTGTCCATCATACACATGAGATTCTATATTAATTGTATCTTGTATATATTTCTCCAAAGGTGATGGACTTGCCTTTAGCAGCCTAATTATCCTTTTGCAAAGAGAACTGGCATTCTCATAAGTCAGAGATTCAATTACTACTTGCCTAGCTTCTGAATTTGGTATCCTTCTATTTTCTGCTGAAGTCAATCTTTGTAAAAAATCTGTAAAGGCTTCTTTTGGGTCCTGCATAACTCTAGTAAATGATTCAATTTTCTTTTGTATTTCTTCAGTTCTATCCCAAACATTCAAAGTTGTTACTCAGCATAATTCCAGGGTGTGGTCATCATACACAGCTTGCCTTTCTCTAGCAGCATAGTCTCCTTCTCCAAGAATTTGATCTTGGGAATTTTCCCTACCTCTGGCTTTAGTCCTTTGTTCAATAATCTTAGATTTTTCTTTGAACCAGGTACTCCATTGTAATTGTGTACCATTCTCTAAAACTCCAGTAACCAAATCTTTCCAGTCGTTAGGGATAATTCTATTACAAACTGACCACGAGTTTAACATTTGCTTCACAAAAGATGAAAGCATGCCACATGAGACTGTTTCTTCCTTGAATCTCTTTAAATCTAACAATGGCACAGGAGTCCAAATAGCTGTAATAGAGCCTCTCACATCTGGAAATTTGTTAGGTTACTTGATGTTAAGGTTGGTTTTCTGACAACCTTAGGCTGCTTCTCTCTAGTCATATAATGTAATGCTGAAACTGACTTTTTGTTAAATTCTTCTATCCATATGTGAATTAGATATTTTCTCATTCAGTCATTCCATTTTCAAACTGTCTAGCATATTATCATAAAGAAACCCAAATCCCTCCATTATAATAATTTTTCCCATTAAATTTAACTTCCCACATGACATCCAAGAAAATGTTAAATAAATTTATAAAGGTTGAATTACATTTACTATCTCTGTTATGTCCATAGCAATACAACCCAGTTTCACTTGAAATCACTCACCTGTTTCTACATAGCTTTGGTCTCCTTCATAAACACCTTCTTTGTCACTCTGTCCTTGTTACTGTACCATCTTCATCTTCCTTTGGCACTTATTCCTCCAAGAAAATCTACGTGTGATTTTCTGTATCTGCTACGATGTATATTTGTCACTTGAAAGCAGGTGTTTTGTTAGGCACATCATTGGTCATGTCTTTAGCATTAATATTTAAATGATATTGACACAGAAAGAGATAGCAAATGTAAAAGTTTTAAATTCAGAATATATATATATGTATATGTATATACATATACATGTGTATGTTGAATAAAAAGAGAAACAACCTACCAACTTATTCTGGGAATCAAAATATATTTTAATAAGTTAAAAATAAAACTAAACTTCAGGCTTAAAAAGTCAAATGTAAAAAAGAAACATATCAAGCCAGGCAGTGGTGGCACACACCTTTAATCCCAGCCCTCAGGAGGCAGAAGGAGACAGATCTCTGTGAGTTCAAGTTCAAAGTGGTCTACAAGAGCTAGTTTCAGGACATGCTCAAAAGCAACTGAGAACCATGTCTTGGAAAAATATATTTAAAAATGAATTATATTGATAATTTTTATATCTTTTATGTATATGTATAACTTATACTTTACTACTGAGCATCCTTTAAAAAGAGGGTACTCTAATAAAATAATATTATCTGTCATAAACTAAATTATTTGAATTAATAAATACAAACGATATAAAATTCAAATTTAGAAAAAGAAATACAGATGTTTAATTACTTAATAGTATATACTTTTGCCAAAATATTCATTATTTATCATAAACTTCTACTTTGTGGGCAGTTTAATTGTTAATTCATTATATTTCCTTTTAACTAGATGTCTCATATCTTACTACAAAATCATATTATGGACACTTTTAAAATTGTTTTTCTGTGTGGAATTGGTTTGTGTGTGTTTGTTTTGTTGTAGCTGTTTTTTGAGTCAGGGACTTTCTGTGTAACAACCCGGCTTTCCTGGAACTCTGGTTTGTAGTCTTGGCCTCAGACTCAAAAGATCTTCCAGTATCTGCCTCCCAAATGATGGGATTAAATGCATGCGCTATCATACCTCAATTGGTATTTATTTCATTTTAAAAGTACAGGAAAATGTAGGTCATTGTTAAAGTGTTTTTCTTGCATGTTGAAGGACCTGATTCAATCCCTGCACTGCAAATGATGCCAAGAACAAGCCCTCTATCATGAAATGACAGAGTTACAGGGCTAGAAATTATACAGAGAATGCAGAATCCCTAGCTAGCTGTGGAGCCATACACCTGTGCTGCATGATGTGAGCTGGGAATATATAAGCAGATGGCTATTCACCATAGATGGAGCAAAACAACAGACTAAAGAAATCTTTCCATCCAACTCAGCTAGAGTTTTTATTTATTTATAAAAAATGCTGAATGCAAGCCACAAGATACTTCTGCTTTTTAATTTCTTTTAAATCATTCTTTTTTTTAATAGGTATCCATCTACCTTCTTTGGTAGATGCCATTTGGGCATTTAGAACTTGATGCATTGTCAGAGTAGATAACAGTGTTTGAAGACAAAACCCTGGGTAAGTCATCTCTGACAGATACTTGCGATGTTAAATCTTGTCCTTGTACTTCCTTTCTTGCTCATCAGCCCCAATAATTTCCTCAGTCATTTTAAATCTTTTTACTGCTGTCTTTTGTAAAGCCTGAATCTCTGGCTTGTATATATTTCTTGTGATTTAGTGATTTCATTGGGGCACATAGCCTCTGATCCTTATTCTGCACATGTGATTCCAAGGTCTAAAGTTTTACCTTTAAGGAATATATATATATATATATATATATATATATATATATATAATATTACATGTATATTACACACACACACACACACATATATATATATATATATATATATAAATATTAAGGACATTATTTGGATATCATATAATTGCCATTCTGGAGAGATACTCTATCTGCTCACCTATCATAAGTTTTTAACAGATTTTGATTGTCAGATTCAACAATATGAATTTTTTCAGATAATTTCTCAGTTCCTTTTCACATGGAGTGGATTTTGCCTGTCAGATTAATGTTATCCTTTTCAAGAGTATTAATTTTTTCAGGTAACTTTTTACTTTAGATGGTATTAATGCTGTCAGCTAGATGTTCATTATTAGTCTATAGACAGTATCATTTCTAAAAGTGCCTCATAAATGGCTCTGTTATCAAACCCTTTTCTTAAAGATACAATATGAAGAAAAACCTGAGTACCAATATCCAATAAATGGATGTATCACAATAACCATATAAGCCTTGCAGAATTCAATCAATAGTCTCAGCAAAATTGTTATTAAAATTTTACATGCTAATGTTGACCACCATTATATATTTTACAAGTTTTTTGATGTATTAATTAATCAAATAGTTACCTGTGTTATGAGATCCAGTAAATTGTTTTAGGTGTAATAATCTGTATCATCCAGCAGGTGTTGCAGTTGCAGAGTTGCAACCATCAGCACAACTTGTGGTGGCTGGAACAGTCCTGCCAGTTTTGCCTTCTGCCTTGGTGCTGGTCAAATCAACTA
Organism: Microtus oregoni; assembly: GCF_018167655.1. Classification (NCBI taxonomy): domain Eukaryota; kingdom Metazoa; phylum Chordata; class Mammalia; order Rodentia; family Cricetidae; genus Microtus; species Microtus oregoni. Next base: position 29,518,139 of record NW_024543067.1, on the reverse strand, counting down.
CATACATGGAGCAAGGATCCCAGAACTCAGGACCAGGGAACACAAACTGGAAGCTGCACAAGTCATGGCGTGGTAGGGAATGTGGCAGTGGTGGGGGCACATGTGCATGAGCTTGGAAAATTTCCAAGTCACTGTGTACTTAGCTCTGCTGTGGCAGGGGAATAGGTGAAAGCAAGCAGGGAGGACAAGCGTGGGAGACCTTTTGGGCCATGAACCATTTGGACGTTTTGGACTGGTCTACCCAGTAGGTATGGAGTTGTGCTCCAGATGAGGAGGGACACTAAAAAGAAATCCCACACTAGTTAAGAATTGAATATAATAAAGGGTTATTTATTTAGGGATAGACTCACAGATCATAGTCCTCTGCTTGAAAGAGAGGGAGCCTGTGTATTACAACAGCATTAATAGTATAAGATGTCATACCAAAGTGGGTGGGTAACTTAAAGGCTGAAGAATTTTCCTACAGCAAACAACAATTAGAAAATTATGCCTCCCTCTCTGCATTGAGAATTAATAGGAGTTACATGGGAACTTTACATCAAGTTAGGAGAGACAAAAGTCAGCATAGGAAGGCAGCATTAATAAAAGACATAAAAGCATACAACATCCAGATTATAAAAAAATAGAGCAAAATAAATATAGAGAAAAGAACTGGGTTGAGGTGGGGAACTCAAAGATCAACACAGAGCACTTTTGAATCAGAATAAATTATCCTATACTTTGATAGTAAGGAAAATGTCTTTTGAAATTTTATCGACACTGGGCTATCTTGAGTGTAGATAAATCATACAGACAAGGGTTAGTCAGGAGATGTGGAAGTCCCCTCTGTGTGCTGTGATTACCATTAATGAATAAAGAAACTGCCTTGGACTGTTGATAGGGAGGAACTTAGGTAGGCATTGAAAACTGACAGAATGCTAGGAGAAGGAAGGCGGAGTGAGAGATGCCATGGTGCCGCCAGAGACAGACGCTGGTCAGAACTTTAGCCGGTAAGCCACAGCCATGTGGTGATATACAGATTAATAGAAATGGGTTAAATTAAGATGTGTTAGCCAATAAGAGGCTAGAGCTAATGGGCCAAGCAGTGTTTTAGTTATTACAGTTTCTGTGTGATTATTTCAGAGCTAAGCTATCTGGGTGGCTGGGAAGAACAAGCAGCTCTCCTCCAACAGTCAGGTAAATAAAATTAGATACAAGACTTGACTCTGAGGTTTATGTTTGTAGGAAGATATTTTTAAAAACTTATTTGTAGAGTGACAGGTCCTGATCTTACTGTTAGGATACTTTTAAACAGACCAAGCTAAACAACTTCACACACACACACTAAATTAAGGTCAGACAGAGACCTGATCTCTCAGCGCCAAGACAGCCAACATTGGGGTGAGTTTCTGACACCGCGCGCCAGCCCAGGACAGGGAACAGAAGAGCCATCACTGGGGAGAGCTATCACTGGGAAGGTACATCAGTAGGCAAGGAGACCTGATCCGGTAAGAGAAGATCCATAAGCAAGCATTTGGAAGAAGAGATGGGCAGATGCCATTGCAAGAATTCACCCAACAAGCTGAAAAGCAACATGAAGCCACCAGAAACCAGCGACCTCACAACAGGAGGACATGAACACCTTAATCAAGAAGAAGTAGAAAAGAGTGACTTCATGAAAGTGATTGACACCCTTAAACAGCTTGTAAAAAATGCCCTTATAGAAATGGATGAGAAATATAACAGAAAGTTTGAAGAATTGAATAAATCAGTGAATGATACCCTAGAAAACCAAGGAAAAACAATCAAACAGATAATGGAAACAGTTCAAGACTTGAAAACTGAAATGGAGGCAAAGAAGAAAACACAAACAGAGGGCTGGCTGGACAAGAAAAATTTAAATAAACAGAGTCTACAGAAACAAGCATAACCAACAGAATGCAAGAGTTAGAAGAAAGAATCTCAGATTCTGAAGATACCATAGAGAAAATAAACACACTGATCAAAGAAAACAGCAAGTCCAACAAGCTCTCATCACAAAACATTCAGGAAATATGGGACACAATAAAAAGAACAAACCTAAGAATAATTGGAGTAGAAGAATGAGAAGTGCAGCTCAATGGTCCAGAAAATATATTTAATAAAATTATAGAAGAAAACTTTCCCAAACAAAATAAAGATATAGCTATGAAGGTTCAAGAAACATACAGAACACTGAATAGGCTGGATAAAAAAAGAACATCCCCTCGCCGTATAATAATCAAAACACAAAGCATACAGAAAAGGGAAAGAATTTTAAGAGCTGCATAGGAAAAAGGCCAAGTCATTTATAAAGGTAAACCTATCAGATTTACCTGACTTCTCCATGGAAACTATGAAAACCAGAAGGTCCTGGGTAGATGTACTGCAGAAACTGAGAGACCATGGATGCAAGCCCTGATTACTATACCCAGCAAAGCTTTCGTTTACTTTAAATAGAGAAAATAAAATTTTCCAGGATAAAAATAAATTTAAACAATACGCAGCCACAAATCCAGCCTTACAGAAAGTAATAGAAGGAAAATCACTAACCAAGGAATCCAACAATGACCACAATAACTCAGACATCTAGAGACCCTTCACCAACACAACTCAAAGAAGGGAAACACACAAACTCTCCGAGTAAAAAAGTGACCGGAGTTAACAACCACTGGTCATTAATATCACTTAATGTCAATGGACTCAACTCACCTATTAAAAGGCACAGGCTAAGAGATTGGAAACGAAAACAGGATCCAACATTCTGCTGTTTACAAGAAACACACCTCAACCACAAAGACAGGCACCTACTCAGAGTAAAGGGATGGGAAAATGCTTATCAAGCAAATGGACCTAAGAAACAAGCAGGTATGGCCATTCTAATTTCTAACAAAGTTGACTTCAAACTTAAATCAATCAAAGAGATGGAGAGGGGCATTTTATACTCATAACAGGAACAGTTCATCAGGATGAAGTCTCAATCCTGAACATCTATGCCAGTAATATAAAAGCACCCACGTACATAAAAGAAACATTGCTAAAAATCAAGGCAGCCATCAAACCGCACACACTAATAGTAGGAGACTTCAACACTCCTCTATCACCAATGGACAGGTCAATCAGACAGAAACCTAACAGAGAAATAAGAGAATTAATGGAGGTAATGAAGCAAATGGACTTAACAGACATCTATAGAACATTCCACCTAAATAGGAAAGAATATACCTTCTTCTCTGCAGTTCATGGAACCTTCTCGAAAATCGACCACATAGTCGGTAACAAAGGAAACGTCCACAGTTACAAAAAAATATTCGTAACCACCTGTGTCTTATCAGATCACCATGGATTAAAGTTAGAATTCAACAACAATGCTACCCCCAGAAAGCCTACAAATTCATGGAAACTGAACAGTCAACTACTGAACCATACCTGGATTAAGGAAGAAATAAAGAAAGAAATTAAAGTCTTCCTGGAATTCAATGAAAATAAAGAAACAACATACTTAAACTTATGGGACACTATGAAAGCAGTCCTAAGAAGAAAGTTCATAGCACTAAGTGCCCACTTAAAGAAAACAGAGAAAGCTCACATTGGAGACTTAACAGCCCACCTGAAAGCTCTAGAAAAAAAAAAGAAGCAGACTCACCTAGGAGGAGTAGAAGCCTGGAAATAATCAAACTTAGGGCTGAGATCAACAAAATAGAAACACAGAAAACAATACAAAGAATTAATGAAACAAAAAGCTGGTTCCTGGAGAAAATCAACAAGACTGACAAACCCCTATACAAACTAATCAAATGGCAGAGAGAGAATTTGCAAATTAATAAGATAAGAAATGAAAAGGGGGACATAACCACAGACACAGAGGAAATACGGAAAATCATTAGATCTTACTACAAAAGCTTATATGCCACAAAACTGGAAAATGTAAAGGAAATGGACACTTTTTTAGATAAATACCATATACCAAAGTTAAACCAGGACCAGGTGAACAATCTAAATAGACCTGTTAGTCGTGAAGAATTAGAAGAGTTTATCAAAAACCTCCCTACCAAAAAAAGCACAGGACCAGATAATTTCAATACGGAATTCTACCAGAACATCCAAGAAGACCTAATACCTATACTCCTTAATGTATTTCACAATATAGAAAGAGAAGAGTCATTGCCAAATTCCTTTTATGAATCTACAGTTACTCTGATACAAAAACCACACAAAGACTCAACCAAGAAAGAGGAATTTTAGGCCAATCTCACTCATGAACATCGACGCAAAAATCCTCAACAAAATACTGGCAAACCCAATCAAAGAACACATTAGAAAAATTATCCATTATGATCAAGTCAGCATCATCCCAGAGATGCAGGGCTGGTTCAACATACAAAAATCTATCAATGTAATCCAGCATATAAATAAACTGACAGAAAAAAACCATATGATCATTTCATTAGATGCTGAAAAAGCATTGGATAAAATTCAACATCCCTTTATGATAAAAGTATTGGAGAAATTAGGGATACAAGTGTCATGCCTAAATATAATAAAAGCTATATACAGCAAGCTGACAGCTAATATCAAATTAAATTGAGAAAAACTCAAAGCCATCCCACTAAAATCAGGAACACGACAAGGATGTCCACTCTCTCCATACCTCTTCAATATAGTGCTTGAATTTCTAGCAATAGCAATAAGAAAACATAAGGGGATCAACGGGATTCGAATTGGAAAGGAAGAAGTGAAACTTTCATTATTTGCAGATGATCTGATAGTGTACATAAGGGACCCACAAAACTCCACCAAAGAGCTTTTACAGCTGATAAACACCTTTAGTAATGTGGCAGGATACAAGATCAACTCCAAAAAATCAGTCGCCCTCTTATACAGAAAGGATATGGAAGCAGAGAGGGAAATCAGAGAAGCTTCACTTTTCACGATAGCCACAAACAGCATAAAATATCTTGGGGTAACTCTAACCAAGTAAGTGAAAGATCTATTTGACAAGAACTTTAAGGCATTGAAGAAAGAAATTGAAGAGGACACCAGAAAATGGAAGGACCTCCCTTGCTCTTGGATTGGGAGGATCAACGTAGTAAAAACTGGCACTTCTACCAAAAGCAGTCTATAGATTCAATGCAATCCCCATCAAAGTCCCATCAAAATTCTTCACAGATCTTGAGAAGACAATAATCAACTTTATATGGAAAAACAAAAAACCCAGGATAGCCAAAACAATCTTATACAACAAAGGAGCATCTAGAGGCATTACCATCCCTGACTTCAAACTCTACTACAGAGCTACAGTATTGAAAACAGCTTGGTATTGGCATAAAAACAGAGAAGTTGACCAATGGAATCGAATAGAAGACCCTGACATTAACTTACAAACCTATGAACACCTGATATTCGATAAAGGAGCTAAAAGTATACAATGGAAAAAAGAGAGCATCTTCAACAAATTGTGCTGGCAAAACTGGATGTCAACGTGTAGAAGAATGAAAATACATCCATATCTATCACCATGCACAAAACTCAAGTCCAAATGGATCAAAGACCTCAATATCAGTCCGAGAACACTGAACCTGATAGAAGAGAAAATGGGAAGTACTCTACAACACATGGGCATAGGAGACCACTTCCTATGTATAACTCCAGCAGCACAGACATTAAGGGCCTCATTGAATAAATGGGACCTCCTGAGACTGAGAAGCTTCTGTAAAGCAAAGGACACTGTCACTAAGACACAAAGGCAACCCACTGACTGGGAGAAGATCTTCACCAACCCCGCAACTGACAAAGGTCTGATCTCCAAAATATATAAGGAACTCAAGAAACTAGACCGTAAAAGGCTAACCAACCCAATTATAAAATGGGGCATTGAGCTGAACAGAGAATTCTCAACAGAAGAACTTCAAATGGCCAAAAGACACTTAAGGTCATGCTCAACTTCCTTAGAGATCAGGGAAATGCAAATCAAGACAACTTTAAGATATCACCTTACAACTGTCAGAATGGCTAAAATAAAAACTCCAATGATAGCCTTTGCTGGAGAGGCTGTAGAGGAAGGGGTACCCTCATCCATTGCTGGTGGGAATGAAATCTTGTGCAACCACTTTGGAAATCAGTGTTTCGGTTTCTCAGGAAATTGGGGATCAACCTACCCCTGGACCCAGCAATACCACTCTTGGGAATGTACCCAAGAGATGCCATGTCATATGACCATGTTCATAGCTGTATTATTTGTGATAGCCAGAACCTGGAAACAACCTAGATGCCCCTCAATGGAAGAATGGATGAAGAAAGTATGGAATATATACACATTAGAGTACTACGCTGCGGTAAAAAACAATGACTTCTCGAATTTTGTATGCAAATGGATGGAAATAGAAAACACTATACTGAGTGAGTTAACCCAGACCCAAAAAGATGAACATGGGATGTACTCACTCATAATTGGTTTCTAGCCATAAATAAGGGTCACGGAGTCTACAATAGGTGATCCTAAAGAAGCTAAGTAAGAAGGTGAACCCAAGGAAAAAAATATAGTTATCCTCTTGGCTATGGGACGTAGACAAAATTGCCGGGGAGAAAATTGGGATCTTGGGGGTGGGGTGGGATGGGGGTAAGGGGAGATGGGGAAAGAAAAGGGAGAAGGGGAGGATGGGGGGAACTTGGGGAAAAAGGATGACTGAGATAAAGGAAGGTTGGATAGGGGAGCACAGAAGCACAATTCTTAGTTAATGGTTGCCAACCTTAGAGTTGGCAAGAGACTTGAACCTAGAGTGGCTCCCAGGAGCTCAAGGCGATGTCCCAAGTTAGTTCCTTGGGCAGCTGAGGATAGGGAACCTGAAATGACCCTATCCTATAGCAATACTGATGAATATCTTGCATATCACCATAGAACCTTCATCTGGTGATGGATGGAGATAGAGACAGAGACCCACACTGGAGCACTGGATTGAGCTCCCAAGGTCCCAATGAGGAGCAGAAGGAGGGAGAACATGAGCAAAGAAGTCGGGACCACGAGGGGTGCACCTACCCACTGAGACAGTGGAGCTGATCTATTGGGAGCTCACCAAGGCCAGCTGGACTGTGACCTAAAAAGCATGGGATAAAACCGGACTCTCTGAACATGACGAACAATGAGGGCTGCTGAGTAGCCAAGGACAATGGCACGGGGTTTTGATCCTACTTAATGTGCTGGCTTTTTGGGAGCCTAGTCAGTTTTGATGTTCACCTTCCTAGATATGGACAGAGGGGTGAGGACCTTGGACTTTCCACAAGGCAGGGAACCCTGACTGCTCTTTGGACTGGAGAGGGAGGGGGAGAGGAGTGGGGGGAGGGGGAGAAGGGTGGGAGGAGGGGGAGAAGGGTGGGAGGAGGGGGAGAAGGGTGGGAGGAGGCGGAGGGAAATGGGAGTCTGGGAGGAGGCAGAAACTTGTTTGTTTTTTTTTTTCCTTTTCTCAATAAAAAAAATAAAAAAAATTAAAAAAAAAAACAATTTGTAATTCTCCGATCAGGTTGTACTATATAACCCAGCCTGGCGCCATAGTTTCTAGGTTTCTCTCTTAGTCATGTGAATGCCAGAGTGACAGGCATGGAACAGGTTTCCCATGGTGTCCTTTAGATATTCATCTACATTGGTAGCATTTACACACTGACTTTCAGACAAAGAGAAAAGCAATGTTCCAACAGAAAGAAAACTCAGCTGAGACTAAATGTTGCTTCTTAACTACCCATATAGGTCAGCAGTTCAAATACTGTTCGTGTCATTGTTTTTTAACTCTTAGCAGAAGATACTGGTTTAGCTTTCTCCTTTCATAAAGAATATAATGTATAGGTATTGTGTGTTTGTGTACGTGTGTGTATGTATATACACATAGGAGTGTATATGCCTAGAAAAACTAGAAGGTGTCAGATCTGCAGGAGCTGGAGTTACAGGCAGCTGGGCGTATAGAAGGGTGCTGGGAACCGAACTCATGTTCTCTGTCAATAGAGTAAGCACTCTTAACCATGGTGCCATTGTTCCAGCCACCAACCTCTTTTGTGTATGCAGCATTATCCTACCACTAGAACAATAAATTCTGTATTTCTTATGATTTCTTTCACATGAAAATCAACGTGATTTATCAATTTATACTCTAGAGTGCAAAGGAAAATTATGACATCCTATGTGACTTTATTGAAAAGAAACCATTGCTAAGACTTTGGAGAGGATCTTCATGGCAATTACCAGCAATTTCTCTGCTGACATTTAGGATTCTTGACTCTGCTTATATTTAAACAATCTCAGCCCTAGTCTTAGATGAAGAAGAAAAAAATTACAAAAATAATGAGCTGCCCCCATGAGGCCAAACATCCAGGATGCTCTACAGAGTAAGTCCTTATTTGTATCTATGTATGTCTATGTATATGTGTATGTTTCTTTGATTATAGAATATTCTTTGTATAATAGCTAGCAGGAAACTTTCAGATGTCAGTTGCTATGGTGACTGCCTTTGTAAAAAAGTGAATTGTAGATTAAATAGCTTCATAAAACATATATACATGGTTAGCAGATAAACTACAGGTGCTCAGAAGTCACAGGAATTTAAACAAGGCCTTTGGAAACTTTTAAAAACTTCACTACTGAAAGGCACATCTAATAATAAACTCTCAGTCGCTGCCCCCATTGTCAGCTGAAGACCACACATTTCCCTCAGGGGAAAATCGTCCTTGCTAGATTCCACTGGAAATTAGAGGCAGAAAGCACAAAGGCTTTGCAGCAAAAGTTGTCATTGCCCTTCTCAAATTCTGAGAGCTCGCAGCTTTGCACTTATGTCCCCAGGGCAACACCCCAAACACTGTCCCTTTGCATTCCAGATGTCACTGCCAAACTGGAAGACTATACTCCTAGGCATTGAACACCTGGGCTAATGTATTCAATGCTCACATTTTAGGGGGCAGAGGAGTGCGCGTGTATTATACGGCTGCTTGAAAAGTCATGGACATGATTTATCTGCTAATTGATGTCAAACAGTTGAAGAAGGAGAAAGGCAGACTTTAGGAGATAGCAGTCAGTCAGTAACTTTCTAGTGTTGTACAGCTGCACTTTCCAGAACATCCGAGTTGTATCTACTTACTTTTGTATTAGCAAGAGGAAACTTTGTTACTTTCTGCTTCCATCTGCTCCTAAGATAGAAAATACACACATACACACACATACACATGCATACAGCTCTACACCATAGCCTTCTGTGTGTGTTGTTTATACCGGCTGTCCGTGTCTCCTACCTCTTGGGCAATTTTTTTCCTTCTTTAATGCTAACTCAGCTTTATGCTGCATACTGTCTACTTGTAACTTATCAGCATTTTTAGTAAGTTTCCCTCTATGGGAACATCTCTCGGTTCATTGTTCACATGTGTGGTCCGATATATGCCAAATTCCAGAGCACTTACATCTGAATTGAAACCCTTGCCTAAGACCCAGAATCGGAGAGGTCTGATAATAGCATGCATGTTATTTTCCTACACCTGGCGTCTAAACACTGTAGTTTCAACATAATAAAACAAACTGAACTATGCATTCTTAGTTGTTATTTTGTCTTTCAAATGCAAGGAGCAACAGCCTGTTCTCGCCATCTAATGACCACCTCTGGGGTCTGTGTTTCCTGTTTTCCTGACTGTTCCTTCTATGCCACAAACCTTCCTTGTAAGTCTGTTGTGAACATTAAATGTGTTTGTAAATAAGAGGAATAACTTTTTAACTTGCTTATAATTTTAAATTGCTAGGCACAGTTTGTGAAGGCATGCAGTTACTATGCTGGCGAGACAGACAGATAGGCAGACATTGTACACAGATGATCCTTTGGAGAGTGCACTTTCCATCTATAACAGCCAGATCAATAAGCTGACAGCCTTGAGCTGTCTCCTCCTGTGGGGTTTGCTTTTGCTATGGAGAAGCCCCTAGCCCAAGGCTATGCCTGCAGGAGAAGCCTTCACTTGATGATATAGAGAGGAAAGACCTGTCCATTTTATTCCAAGGCATGAAGTTTAGATGAGCAGACTGATGACAGAATCCCCACAAATGGGCTGAGGACTCATCAGTTCTGTTTGAGAGTTTGACAACCCTCTGCCTAATTCCCAGCTCTCTCATGAACGATGGGACTGATGTTGAGTGAGTATCTTGTGTACATATTGTGCATATCTAATGGGCAACAGAGACTTCTCACAAGTTTTAGCAGTCATGAACCCAAAGTAAAGCAAAGACATGCGTTTGAAACTGTCACCCTGGCTAGTGTTAGCATACCCAGATTCCATCATCTGAGTGCACATTAAATTCTGACCAAAACAATCCTACCATCCCAAACTCACAGGCGACATCTCTGAGGGCAATAAACAACTCGTTATAGTACTTAGATTTAAATGTTTTCTAATAATACATTTTTTTCAATTTCATGCAAATATTAGAATATGTTGGTAAATTGTTAATTATAAAAATCTTACTGAGATTTTTATGCTCATCATAGTCAATCAATGAGCTAATTTAGGGGAGCTATCAACCAGATAGTGACACTTTTACAATTACTTTGCTTCTAACTGAAAGAAATGTGATGAAAGTCTATTTTAAATTCAGAGGCCGAGCCTGAAATTAAGCTGGCCAAAGTCATACAAGTAGGATAAAACCATGTAAATATTTCTCTGTTTTAAGTTTTACATGAAGTAAGTGTGGGAGATCATCAAGAAAAAAAAGAATCCTCAAAAAGTTTCTTTGAGGATCTATAGCAACTGGAGAGGATGCCTAAGAGGAAAGTAAAGGGGCTTCTGGGATTTCAAGGCAGAAAAGAGGTTCTGATACCATTTTTGTTAATACCTCCTGGCTACCCAGCCCCCTCTCTCTCAAGACTCTTTCTTGCCCGTTATTTCGAGAAGTATGAGAGGAAGGACTCTTGTTGTTTTTCTGGCAGATGGAAGAAACAGCTACTCCAATAGCTGTAATTCTTTAGCTCAAAATAATCTAGGTGCCATAGTGACACATTCATGGTAAACATATCTAAATTCCCCAAATTTCCTTCTCACACCAGCATGTGTGGCTGCCGTGAGCAGGGCATGCACATATTTTGGCAAATTTATCCCTATTTGCTTAGGGGTAGTAGCACAGCATAACAGAACTATCTTTCATGTCATTTTATACTTTATTGCCAATTTTAGAGAGCAAGCAGGTGTATGTGTTCTTTATTACTAAATAAACTAAATCTAACAGCTTTCATTACTATTTTACATTACTATATTTTTCTATGTAGTTGACATATTTATATAAATAAATAAATTTTAAGATTTAATGACATAAACGCCTGTTTCTTTTCTTCCTTCCTAGCCCCCCTTCCTTCTTTCCTCCCTTCTCACCTTCCTTCCTCCCTCCTTTCCTTCCCTCCTCCCTTCATTTCTTTCTTTTTCTACTGAACTAGCTATATTTCTAGACTCTTGCATGAAGTATTGGAGGAAGAGGGTTGTCAGTAACATAACCTTGCTCTTGTGACTAATAAAGAAAACTTTCAGATGTTAACCTATGGTTTACAATCTGTCCTGCCTACAAGATGTGCTGGATTAAAGGTGGTTCAGAGTTTGTGGGAGTGGCCAAGCAATGACTGGTCTACTTTGAGGTCAACTCTAGAAAAGGGAGTGCATGCTAGACACTGCCTGGATGGACAGGAATTGGAAGCTGGATGGCTCAAAGACCTAGCAGGACTGGCCAAAAACAAAATAAAACAAATTTTAAGAAAAGAAAAGAAAGAGTGGTGGTATGTCCTGGGAATTGAATCAGCAGGAAAATATGTTTGCTAGACTTGCTATACCTCATACTTGAGTCAAACCGTGAGAACTTTCATGGTAGAAGGAGTCAGCCATTTCCCAACTCTGCCCTCTGAGCACCACATGTACACACATACACATGTGCACACACACACACACACACACACATGCACATACACATGTGTACACTACACGAAATAAGTCAATAAATAAATAAACAAATATTTTCTGAAGAATGATGCCAGTACCTGGGTGTATCACATAGGGTCTTCCACTATATGAACTGACCTCATCACTATGTATTATGAAATCTTACATCTTAATCCTACGTTTTATTGGACAAATATTTGTAATATACTGGGGCTATAATACAATATTTCCTGTTTCTTTTATTTATATTTGTCTTTTATCTTTCATTATTTTGGCACTACTTGATTAAGGACTTGGTTTGTACTATATAGATATTATAGTTTAAAATATTAGTGTTTTTGAAGAGTCATCTGGGTTTAATGATACGGTAGAGGATTGATATTACTTTCTAATAAGTTCTTAAAAATGAGCAGCAATTTAAACTCCTTTATGCTAGGATGTTTTATAAGTATAGGTATATTTAGTTTTGTTTTATTTTTTTTCTGTTTATTTGGGTTTGATGTTGCCTGTATATGAACAAATGAATGAACATATTAACATATGCTCTTGTATAGGTCAGAGGTCAGCATCAGATGTTTTTCTTAAACATTATTAACCTTATTTTTTGATATAGGGTGTCTCACCAAATATGGAGCTTGCCATTTGCTCTTGACTGGCTGGCTAAGAAGTCACAAGACACCATGTCTTTCTGCCTCCTAAAACTGGAGACAAATTATAGTTAAATCTGAGGTTATCAACCTGGGTGCTGGAGATGGAGCTAATGCCTCTATGTGGATAATATATTTTGGCTGAGTCTTCTTCCAAGCTCTGATATGCAAGCTTTAAATAGAATACTGATCAGCTATTCTAGATCTTATATCAGTTTTAAGGTTAATCCTTAAGATAAATTAGGACATGTTTTAGTTAGGGTTTCTATTGCTGTGACAAAACCATAACCAAAGGCAGCATGGGATGGAATTAAGAAGATTTCTTCCTGGATGACCCTAACTTGTTCCAAATTATCATACGTTGATCCCACAATAGCCCTTTTGTCAACTTGAAACACCAACACATCCCTGTTCAACTGACACCTTTCCTTTCGCAGTTGTTTCAAGATGATATTTTAATATGCACATCACAATAGAAAACATTTCATCTTTGAAAATGCCTAAAGTTTTTAATATTTAATTAACCTTATATTTTCAATCTCTTTAAGACATCCAATGTCTCTCTAAGATCCCAAGGTTTCTCTAAAATTGTAAATTTTATCTAAAAGGTAAACGATCTCAAAAGTCCAGGATCCTATAAAATTGAAATAAGCTAAGTACTCTGATTCTTAGAGGTAAGAGTCAGGGAAAAAAAATGAAGTAAGGCCAAAGACCAACAGAAAAATTCTATATTGTTTTTTTGCATAAAGATCTTCCTATTGAAATGATGAGTCTTGTTGCTTTCTAGAAAGCTGACAGCACAATTTAGTCATTTCACTAATCTTGATGTAGAATTCTTCCCAAAGGCCACAATCCACTTATTCACCACTAATGATCATAATTAAGGTCATTTCAACACCTACTCTCCTATAACATCAGAGAATTTGCTAAGTGAAATCACTATTTGCATTTTTGTATATTAGCATGTAATTACCTCCACTTAAGCAAGAACACATAAAAAGCGCACTCAAGTGTAAATTATAACTTTGAGTAGTTATACAATAGTGGTTATTTCCATTCCATCACCTTACATATACTCCTGTAATTAACATACTGATGAAGGTGTCTAATTGTTGGAATGAATCTTTCCAGCACAATTATCTTTTTTATTTGAATTGAGTGGTAGCCGTTCTGTAAAAACATCAACATACTGAAAGAATTGTACAATCCTTCAGATGAAACAATAAACCACACATCTGGGCTCTGATTTATTTTAATTATGAAAAGCTGTTATATAAACCTAGAACTAATTTCTTCAATGGTCATTTTTAATATATGTTTGATATCTGCCAATAATCCTAATGTTAAATCAGTTGTGGAAATGAAGATAAGTCTTGTGATTTCCCAAGCAGAATATCTACATCTGCATCCCCATTTTTTTGACAGAGCAATCACGCATAAAGAGTCTGAGCATTTCACATGACTTAAACGATAGAGGCATATGGGCAGTTCTTTCTTTTTTAAATTCATTTCAACTATTCCCAAGTTGAACAAGGCACAAAAAAAAAATCAGTTAAATGTTTTTTTTTTGTATTTTATTTTTGTATGCCCTGTTCAAAACAAATGTCCTTAATTGACTTGTAATGGTAGCAAATCGATTCTAGAGTGTCAGGGATGCCAGAGAACAGATGGCCGTGTGGAATCCATTCCTCCCAGGAGCCACACAGAGTTCCAGCTGTCCAGGGCTCCTTTCTGTTAGCTGGCAACTTCAGTGATGAATGCGTGTGCTGATCACCCCTTCCCTATGAGAGTTCTGCCCCCTTTCCATGCTGTCTGTGTCAAATGCAGAGAACTGCATGAATTCAGGGAATAGCAATGGGTTTTATTTAAAGGTGGGGACATGCAAATAACCAGTGTCTCAACTGGTCAGCACACTCATCTCGCTGCAGATTGAGCCTGATACATGCAAGCATATCAGCATTCTCTGTTTTATTGCACAGAAGAGATAAGCTGGAAGATAATAAATAAGAAACATCTTCATGAACCCCAACCAAAAGTTTTCCATTTAAAACAGTGCGTGAAACTTCAAGATGACCTTGCTTGAAGAATAAGAAAATGATCTTTAGAGCAAAACCATTGCCTTTTTTTTGAGAAGCTCTCTATGATTCTGTTAATACTTCAATCATACCAACAGAATCATATGTTGCCCTTATAAACATAGATTATACATAAAAAGAACAGAAAAATTCAAACATGCTGTGTGATGAGATATTATCAACAATAGATATCTTGAAATTAAGTAAATTACATATTATAAAAAATATCGTGTTCTTTATGCCATATGCTTGTATAATCTTCTTGGAACAAATGTGTGCATACAAAACTATGTTTAAAGTATACAATGGATATTTACATGGGATAATAGCTTGAAGGAAAACTGTCTCTAGTTCCACTCTTGCTTTGGAATTCATATGTGTACCTTCGGAACAGTCTTCCTCTCTCAGATTCTAGTTAGAATGTATGACCCATGCTGATAGCTGACTTTTGCTGACATTTAAAGGCAGCTTCATCTCATTTCCTAACCTTGTTTGTTTACTCAGTATTCCAAGAAAGGGAAAAGTAAAAAGAAAGGGATGACAGTGGTCAAGAACACTTGTTGTTCTTGCAGAGGGTTCTCTTCCCAGCACCCAAGTGGAAACACATAACTGTCCATGATTCCAGTTTCAGAATAACCAATACTGTCCTGAGACTCCTAGGGACATCCCCCATACACATAAAATAACTAAAATTAATAATTTTTATATGAGTAGAAAGATGTGTTAGTATGCAGAGTCTGCCTTTCCTGTTACACCCTTCCTCACAACGCAGTCCTTTGATTTACTCATTTCTTTTGGTAGCTGTGTGTCTAAAGTACCAACTACATAAGTTACTGTTATAGGCATTCAGATGCACAAAGTGAGAAATTCTGTTGATTCCTAATTGCTAGTTCAGAGAATTCAGAGATAACACCAGGTTAGCCGCAGCCTCCAAGGCCATATAACTATGGACTTCAAAGAAAACTGACTCACCCATACTTAACAAGTTCGCCAGTGCAGATAATTATCAATTATTTTACTTTTTCTCAACATTATTTTTTCTCAAAAATATGAGCATTTTTAAGAAAGCTTTACAATATGACTATTTGTAGGAAAATTGTGGAAATGGCACATAAAGTAAGGTCTGTCCAGGGAATAATTTAAATTCTTATTTTTTTAGCAAGTGCATAGTTGTAATATTTTATTTTATTTTTTTTCTTTTTTTATTTTATTTATTTATTTTTTTATTGAGAAAAGGAAAAAAAAGTTTCCCCCTCCTCCCAGCCTCCCATTTCCCTCCCCCTCCTCCCACCCTTCTCCCCCTCCTCCCACTCCTCTCCCCCTCCCTCCCAGTCCAAAGAGCAGTCAGGGTTCCCTGCCCTGTGGAAAGTCCAAGGTCCTCCCCACTCCGTCCATGTCTGGGAAGGTGAACATCAAAACTGGCTAGGCTCCCACAAAGCCAGAACATGAAGTAGGATCAAAACCCAGTGTCATTGTCCTTAGCTTCTCAGCAGCCCTCATTGTTCGCCATATTCAGAGAGTCCGGTTTTATCCCCTGCTTTTCCAGTCACAGTCCAGCTGGCCTTGGTGAGCTCCCAATAGATCAGCCCCACTGTCTCAGTGGGTAGGTGCACCCCTCGTGGTCCTGACTTCCTTGCTCATGTTCTCCCTCCTTCTGCTCCTCATTGGGACCTTGGGAGCTCGTTCCAGTGCTCCAGTGTGGGTCTCTGTCTCTATCTCCATCCATCGCCAGATGAAGGTTCTATGGTGATATGCAAGATATTCATCAGTATTGCTATAGGATAGGGTCATTTCAGGTTCCCTATCCTCATCTGCCCAAGGAACTAACTTGGGACATCGCCTTAGGCTCCTGGGAGCCACTCTAGGTTCAAGTCTCTAGCCAGCCCTAAGGTGGCTCCCTTAACTAAGAATTGTGCTTCCGTGCTCCCCAATCCAGCCTTCCTTTATCCCAATCATCCTGTTTCCCCAAGTTCCCCCCATCCTCCCCTTTAAAGAGGTCATTATAACATTGACTCTTCAATTCCCTCCGACCTAGAAAGCACATAAGAAATATAAATAAGTTAGATGCAATTAACAGATAGAAAGTGGGTGTTTCCACTTCCCAGTGCATGAAAATCAACTTCCAAGGTTTCTTGCCAAAGGAAATCATATCATTTTAAGAATAAAATGAAAAGTCAAATTGTGATTGTGGTAACGTAAAATGGTTTAATCATAGTATATGCCAGATCCTTGATGAGAGACCTGAGTGTCAGGCTCCTGACTGTGTGTGCCCTGCCCAAACCACCTAGACACCCACAAAAGTTCATTATGTGGTGGACATAACAACATATTCATTAACATAGATTGGTAAAAATACACAGGCTCTTCATGCACATGGACATACACATATAAGCACAAACACATATACACACACACATAAAGACACATAAGCAAAGCACATATGTACACATAGACACACATACAAAATAATACAAATATTAAAAAAACACATATATACATACGCATGCAAATATACAAACATGTTCATATGCATACATACACATCCTTATATATTCCACAACACAAACATATGAAAACAACACACATGCATCTCTGGTGTCTAGCCACAGATGCATACTTAATTGTGATTTCTTCCCAAAGCTGCAAGTTGGGCAAGCCAGTGTGCACGGAACATGACTGTGCACACCACGCTGAGTCATGATGATTTCAATATCCAGAGACAACACTGGTGCTATGTGTGGCATTTACAGCACCCTCCGCCCATTCTTCATCAGTTGATTATAGGCATAATGACATAAAAATTGAAATCAGTATTTCTTGTTTTTCACTTTACTGTTGAATGAAGTTTGCCAAACTGTGATTTTTTACATCAGAAAACACTTCATTAGCACATTAGCAACTCTCCACCTCTTTCCAGCCTCATAGGAATCTGCTAACAACCTTCAGCATCTCCATGGTTGGAAGGATGTCACCTCTTGACTTCTGCTTATATACTCATGTGGAGAAAGTGAAGGATGCTATGTAGACTTGCTTTTCACTCGGAGATTCTTTTTTCTGCTGAAAGTTATATGCAGGGAGCCTGGTGTGTTGTTTGAGTAGCAGTCATCTTGAAGAATTTAGGAGACAGAAACATAACTCTGGCTTAACCTCTGGATTCTTTTTGAATTGGCCTGGTTTCATGTAATTAGGATAGAATTGCTGAGACAATGTCTCAGCAATAGCAACAGATTCAGTAGTTGTGATAAAATCCTGAGGTTCATTTATGTTCCTGGAGGAGAATCTTAGAGGGATCCTTTAGGAAGCATTTATTCCTTTTCTGCAGAAGGACATGAATTGTACTGAGAAATATAAGTAGAGAACACCTGAAGACAGCTGATAAGAGACCCTGCCCTGTTTCCACCTGCTGTATCTCTCCATGGCCAAATGTTGAATTCTATGCTCATGAAAGAGTTTCAGTAATCTATCAACCTTGTTTGACCTGTCTGCATTTAGTAGTTCAAAGTACTGAAGTGACTACAGTTCTTATAAACAATGGAAAATTGAACTGTAATATATCAGATCACAAATAACTCATTTAGGACTGTTTTTCATGAGTTTGAAAACTGGTCACCTGGATTTTGAAAATCTGACCTTTGCAGGAATCTTCAAGCTTTGGGACTCATTCTCATTCTCCACCAAGTGAGACATTTAAAAGCTTGTTTCTCAGAAGGAGAAGACTGCTCCCAGTGGTGGACATGATAGAGAAAAGGAGTCTGGAAAAGTTACCAGAGGTGGGAAACTGGAGTGAGAGAGGAATGACTTCAAAACACAAGTGTTCCCAAGGGATACAAAAGGAACAGTCCCATATTTTAAAGTATTTTAATCATTTTATATATTACTTAATTCTTAATTTCTGAATTAATTGCAGTTGAAATTTTTAAGTGAAATCCAACTTCTTAATTTTTTTTCAAAGAATTCTTATCACAGATAATCTTGGAGTTTGGATGTTCAAGGCTCTTCATGTCAATCAAAGATAGTTATTGAATATTTATAGTCTTAAATCATTTGTTCTCAGGCATGACACATACAGTTCATTTTGTTAATATACTGAAGTTTCAGAATGAATATTCAAGTTCTCAGTGTCCTTAATTAAAGTCCATACTGCCTCAAATATCTCATGGTGAATGCTTTATGCCTTTGGTGGCATAAAGCCTATGCAGCTAAGGAGAGTGACGCAGAGTGGACATGGTAAATGGTGGATGGCTGCAGAGTCAAGCACTCCTTCAAACCTGTCGTTATGACTGTGTATCATACATGAGAAACACATTTCAAAAGGGCAGAGAATCATGTGAGCAGTGGTGTTCTGGCTTATGGGAGCAGAACCTGCTCTCTATCCTATTCCTGGAACTCTGCCATGTTGGGGTGCTTGACCTCAGAAGATGGGGTGCGCTCTTTTGTAAGAGGTTGCAGTGCAAAATGTGTAAGAGTTTGAGATTTGAGAAGCCCTGTCCATGAAACAAAGCAAGTGTTTTGTAGTGGAAATAAAAAATGTTATCAGATGAACTGAGAACTCAGTTTGTTTCAGTTCACAGTAGCATAAAAGATTGTTGTCAAATAAAGAAATGATAATTGTACTTTTGTCACTCTTGATTGAATAAATTGGGTTTATCTGGATGAGACCAAATAAGAAGTTGAGTTGGCAGGACTATGGCCTTTGAGATCTCCAATTTAATCTTTTAATCCTAAAGATACAAGATTAATAGTCACTTAAAGAGATCAGACTACCTTCCAATGCTCAGGGACTCTCAAAAACATATAATACATATAATTGAAAAATGTTCACAGAAAATTTATAAATCATGAATTGAATTTGAGTGTAGCAATAGGATTTTCATTTTCAGAAGCAGAATTTGAATCTAAATCTTAGGCTTCCTTGAAATCCCACACAGCATATAGAATTAGGACAGCAAGAGAAGGCACGAACTGATACAAAGGAGAAATGCATAATCCTTTGAAAAGATATTAAAGTTAATCATGGCAGCGGCTCTCCAACTTCATAGATAGGAAAAATCAACATGACGTGTTCACTGTGTAAGCTGAAAGAACACTAACAGCTAACTCATTTGTTGCTGCAAGAGAAACAGTAACCCTTCAAGAACTGAAGTTGTGATGTTTTTGGATTAAATGAACAATAGAAAGTAACATTTCCTTTGGTCTTATTTTAAAAGGGTTATCACATGAAGGTACAATTCCAACTGTTTAGAAAAGATGTAGAGGTGGAGATGTTTCAGGGCTTGTGTCAGTACAAGATACAAGAGAAGATAATAGATGTTTTACATCAACAAGAATTGGATTGGGTTCAGTTAACCACATGAACAATTTAAACAAAGGGAGATGAGATCATGAGAATTCTATGGAGAGAAAGGGGCAAAGACACTTGGAATAGAGCAAAGGGAGTGTGGAAAAGCCACATCACTACCTTGCTAATGTCCGTGTGTCTAGCAGTGTGTGGGACGGTGACAGTGATTACAGAGGCACACTTATGGGAAAAAAAGGACACTGTTTATGAGTCACTGAGATTCTATGATGAAGATTTCGTGCCTGAATTTGTGGACCCTGGTGAATACAAACCCAGCCAGGGTCTTGGCTCATCCCTAGACTGGGCTCTCACTTCGCACAGCAGGACATATGCAGAGTTGCAGTGCTGTATTTTTTAAATAGCTCTTCACTCTATTTTTGAGCTAAGGGTTTTCACTGACCCTAGTGTTTGAATTCTGGCTAAATTGTCTGATCAACAAGTGCCTGGGGTCCACTTGTCTCTGCCCCAAAACACTGAGATTACAGATACTTGTAGCCTTGTCTGGGTTTTTCCTGGGTGATGGGTACTTGAATTCTTCATACTTCTTCCTTTCGCCCCATTGAATCACCTCCCCAGACACTTATCTCTTATTTTCTAATCTTTCAATTGTATTTTCTAACCTTCCTTTGCTCCCCCAATGATGGCACTGTGTTGCCAATACCAAGTCTTGCATCAGCATCCTGGAAAAGCTTTGTCCATTGCTGAACATGGGTTGGGATGTGCGGTTCATACTGCTTCCAAGACATATGCATTTAGATAAATACATGTCGATTAATTTGCTGTAATTTCACACATAGAAAAATTTCCCACTATTTTAAATTTTTTAACAGTGATTTTAAAATGACAAAGCAATAGGATTCATTGAACTGTATTTAATATTTTTTGGTCAGGAATTAGGTTATCACTAAATTAGCATAGTTAGAAAATAAAGCTCGATAGACTCATGGACAGCTGCACTAAGTACCACTAAAATATGCAGTAGTTTGGGTGATACAAGCCTGTTTGTCAACCTCTGTAAGCTGATTTTACTATGGCAAACTGTCATTTTGAGAAACAAAAGAAAAACAAGAAGAATGGGTGAAAGTCTTGCAATTAACAAATCATTACGATATAATCTAAGTAAACAGCAGTTCAAAAGAGGCGTTTGAATTTCATCTTCATAAGAACTTCCTGTTATGAATATTGATAAATAGTTTTGCCAAACTCATGTGTCTTCAGCATTGTCATTAAAATGACAACTGTGGCCACCTGTAAGGTGGAATTAAGACTCTGAGCTATGAAGAGCACACTTCTTTTCCCCTTGTGTTTTTCTCTTCAGTTCATTTACATTTGTAAATATTAGGGAAACCTCGGAGTGGTTCACTGATAGTCTACTTTGGGACTGAGTGTGGTGGGAACTCAACTGATTTTCAAGTACAGAAAAATTTCTGAGCTTTCAATGGGTAATATAGAAGCTTATGAGAAATGCACATGCCTTCTTTTATTCAAGAGAAGGCGCAGAAACCCTCAAAGCATATTCAGGAATTCATCAACCTCTCCCCAGTAGGCTCTAGAAAACCTGAAGATCTAAAGCCATCAGCTTTCCTCAGATTTGAAGATCTATGTAAACAGTTCAGGCTTCCACTAACATCTGCTAATGTTCTCTTGGATGTGTGTCCTGCTGGACCACCATGCACAGTATCACCAGGATCTTGTTGTTTCGTTTAGCCAGACAGAGCTGTTATTAACAAGGAATCTCAAGTTTTCAAATACAGAGAGAATTATTAAAACCTAAATGATCTAATCCTATTCTAAATGCATCCCTAAAATCTTTTGAGATTGTTCAGCACCTCTAATCCTAGCATACACTTGTAATAAATCTGGATGGTTAAATAGAAGGTTTATGTATTCACAGTAATAGGAGACACCTCAATTTCATTCTTTCACTGGGCAGCATCTCATGGCCATGAATTAGAAACTAAACAATGGGTCATTTATCCAGGAGAATTTTTAAAGCATAGTATATTTCAGAACTATTTAGAAAGACATTCTATTAGTGAAGAAGTCACCCTCATGTTTCTTATGAAATGTCACATTTTAAGCCATCGCTCCCCAGAATACCTTGTCTTACTACTCCCCAAGTTGATCAATCTGTTTTCATGAACTCTTCAAAAAACCCTACATGGAGATTCTGGCTATTGAACATGAACAGACTAACCTTGTTAGCTCAACAGTTTTTAGACTTCAGAAACTAATGATGTTGATTGCTTGAGAACATTTCAAGCCCATAGCAAGCCATGGGAGACTGCAGTTGTCTGAGTTACCTTCAGTCTGCCAGCTCTTATGCACATCATTAGCATTCAGGAGAAAAGTTTAAAAAGATAATGATGAGAGAAAATAACCTTTCAAATGATGGCTGTTATATTTTTAAAGAATGATTCATTGGCAATAAAGCTTTCAAAAGATGCTGGGGTGTATATTGTGAGGAGCATGGACTTCCATATTAGAGAGTTGTAAGAAAATATTTCCCAGGAATGTGGACTCCACCTGACAGGGAACCCAAGTCATTACCGCCAGAGTGATCAATAACCACCGCTAATGTGTGCAGCTGGCGACACAGACCTGATCAATAAAACCTGCCACATGCTTTTGTTTTAGGAAATGAAGCCTTTTAGTTCTTAATTAAGGGAGAGACCTCACATCCGTGATGATGTCTGCAATGAATATTACCACAGAGCAGAAGAGGAGGAATATGAATTTGCTACTAAAGAGCTGCATAAGGAAGGGAAAAAACAAGACCATAATATAGGAGGCCCCATTACTGCTTCCTTATTCCATTAAATTATAAACCCATACAAAATCCTGTTCTGCTCAAAGTGAGAAAATGATAAAAATTCTGTGTTAGAAGTTCAGGGAAAGAAAGTAATCCTAATTTGCTTCACAAATTTCTTATCTTTTTAATATTGTTTGTTTGTTAGCTTTTGTTTTTTTTGTTTTCCTCTTCTTAAAATTAGATTATTTTTCCTCACATAATATGTTTTGATTATGGTTTTCCCTCCCTCTACTAATTCCCAGTTCCTTCCTCTTCTCATCCGTATTCACCCATTTTCTGTGTCATCAGAAAAAAAATGAAAAAGGAAAAGAAGAAAGATTTCTAAGGAATAATATTCAAATAACATAAAGTACAATAAGGTTGAAAACAAGTGATCAAATAAAAAATAAGCTAACACATCAGAACGGGACATAACAAACAGACCGAAGGAAAGGAGCCAAGAGAAGGCACAGGAAAGAGTTACAGACACTGAGCCACTTGATCTTACACTGAAGAATCTCATGAAAACAATAAATTAGAAGGCATAATATACACTCAAAGACGTGTGTGTGTGTGTGTGTGTGTGTGTGTGTGTTGTCTTTGTAGATAATAAAAATAAACTAGGTAAAATTTTTAAAAATGGAAAATTTTCAACAAAGAAAATTACAAAGGAACAAGAAACCTTCAAAGGTGTCATTGATTTCATATTCTGTTGGCCATCTACTGCTGAGCATACAGCCTGCCTGTAAGGGGATTTTGTTTTCTAAGTGTGACTTAGAAATTTTCATTTGCAAGTGGTTATCAATTGGAAATATCTTTTGTCTTGGAGATGGGAGGCATGATGCCACTTCTCCTTTTAGCTCATTGTCTCCACCTGACAGACCTGTACAGGCCCTGTATGTGCTGTCTCAGTCTCTGAGTTCATATGTGTTGTTGATCCTATGGATTTAGAGGGTGTTGGGTGTTGGACTCTTGGGGTCCTCCATGCCTTCTGGCTGTTAGACTTTATCTGTCTTTTCTTCCCTAGGGTTGGTTCCCTGAGCCCTGAGGGAAAGGATTTGATGGAAACTTCTCTCATAAAGATGAGTGTTCTAAGATCTCCCATTCTCTACACAATGTATACCTTTGAGTATTTGTATTTGTTCCCATCTGCTGCAAGAGGAAGCTTCTCTGATGATGGCTGAGCAAGGCACTTGTCTGAATAGACTGTCATTTGAGTAATTGTGTTACTATGGGTTTAAAAAGATCAAATTAAAAAAAAAAAACAAAATACAAGGGTTTTTGTTTTACCCTAGATATCTGGTCTGTCCAATCTCAGGTTTTTGGTCACCTATGTAATGTAAGGTATGTATTCCATCTCATGAAATGGGCGTTAAGTCAAACCAGATATTGGTGGGTAACACCCACAAAAGCATATCTTGCAGGCAGAAAAATAATATAGACCAAAATGTTTATAACTGGTTTGGTGTTTACATTTCTCTTTGGTAGCATTCAGAGTACTTTCCTGTTCCTAATCATCTAGCAGTGGGAGGACCTGCTCAATTGTGAGTTGAATAGGTTTTGTCTTCAGCAACAGGGTCTTGCTCTCAGTTTGTGGCGAGAAGACTAGACTCTTGACAACAGCCTAGGTTGTTTGTAGGTATCTGTGGAACAATTTTGCCCAAGAACTCATTTATATATAACCTATTACTGGCACTAGAAGCTTCATTTTGTTACAAGAGATGTCCAGTTGAAGCTCTGTCTCCCCTGTTATTAGGAGATTTCATTTAGTCTGCCTTCATATATGTATATAAACATATATTAGGAATCTTCTACTACATTAAGTTTCCATACTACCCCACAAATGGGCCTTACTTTTAGATGTCTCTCCCTATTGTCTCCCCTTCCTTCCTACACCTATCTCTCCTCATCCATCCAGAAATATTCTGTTCCCTGTTTCTGGGGAGATTCATCTGCTGTACACCCCAGTTCCTCACTTAACCTCTGTGATTCTAGGGCTAGGAGCCTGCTTATCATTGATTAACAACTAAGTGAAAACATACTGCACTTGTCATTATGGGTTTGGGTTAACGCTCAGGATGATTTTTTTTTCTAGTTTTATCCATTTACCTAAGAATTTCATGACTTTTTAAAAAGTGAATGATATTCCCTTTTGGAAATGTGCCACATCTAGGTTCTTTCCAACTTCTGCCTGTGGTGACCATTGATAAGCATGGGTGATTAAGTATCTCTACGGTAGGATGACATGTTCTATTGTATATGCCCAGGAGTGGTATAGCCTTATCTTAAAGGAAGAACATTTCCCACCTCCCAAGGAACACTCATTTCCATATTGGCTGTACAAGTTTGCACTCCCCCCAGCAATGGAGAAGTGTCCCCCTGCTTCCAATCCTTGCCAGCATGAGCTGACACTTGTATTTTTGATCTTAGCTAGTTTGAGAGGTGTAAGATTAAATTTCAAAGTAGTTTTGATGTGCATTTCTCTGATGTCTAACGATGTTGAACATTTCTTTAAGTGCTTCGCAGTCATTTGAGTTTCCCCTTTTGAGAGTTATCTATGTGTTTTAAGTGGATTGTTTGTTTTCTTGATATCAAGTTTCTTGAGTTCTTTATATATTTTTGATATTAGCTCTTTATTGGATATATCATTGTTAAAAATATTTCCCCAAACTGTAGGCTGCTGCTTTGTCTGAATGATAGTGTCTTTGATGTACTATGCTTTTTAATTTTGTGAAGTACCATTTTCAATAGTTTTGAGTTTTAGAAGCCTTTTAATTCTTGAATTGTCTGTGCTAATAATGATCTGTTCAGAAAGCTGTCTCCTCTGATGATGCATTCAAGGTTATTCCATTTTCTCTTCTATCAGATTGAGTATATCTGGTTTTCTGTTAAGGTTTTTGATCCAGTTGGATATGAGTTTTGTGTGGGGTGATAAGTATGGATCTATTTGGCAGCCATCCAGTATACCAGAACCATTTGTTGAAGATGTTGGGTTTTTTTTTCCTAGTGTGTATTTTGGCTTCTTTTTCAAAATAATTTGTTCATAGGTTTTTAGATTTATGTCTTGGTCTTTGATTCTATTTCACTGATTTTAGTTCCACTCAATTGATAAACATGTCTGTTTTTGTGCCAATACCATGCTATTTTTATTACTATAAGTCTACAGTGTCATTTGACATTAAGGATAGTGATGCCACTAGTAAATTTTTTTCATCATTTAGAATTGTTTTAGTGATCCTGAGTTTATTGTAATTCCACATGAAGTTGAAAATGGTCCTTCCAAAACCTATAAAGAATTGTGATAGAATTTTCATTGGGATTGCATTGAATCTGTAGGTTGCTTTTGTTAGGGTGGATACTTTTACTATATTAATCTTACTGATCATGGGGTTACAGAAGAGCTTCTCATTGTCTGATGACTTCTTTGAATTTTTTCTTTAGTGATTCGAAGCTTTTAATCATACATGTCTTTTACTTGCTTGGTTAGAATTACCCCAAGATATTTTATATTATTTTAAGCCACTGTGAAAGGTGCTTCCCTGATTTTTCCTCAGTCTATTTGTCATTTTTATATAGAAGGACTACTGAATTTAGTGAGCAAATGCTCTATTCAGCTACTTTTCTTAAAGTGCATATTAGCGGTGGGAGTTTTCTGGTAGAATTTTTGGGGTCACTTATGTATACTATCATATCATCTTCAAATAAGAATACCTTGAGTTCTTCTTTCCCATTTGTATCCCCTTGATCTCTGCAGTTGTTTCTCTAGCTAAGAATTTAAGAAACATAATGAGTAGATGTGGAGAGAATGGACATTGTCTTGTTTCTGATTTTAGTGGTATTATTTTGGATTTCTATACATTTAATTTGATGTTGACTATAGGCTTGCTTTAAATTGACTTTACTATGTTGAGATATGTCTCTTGTATTCCTATTTGTCTTTTACTTTGTTTATTGGTGGATTATGTCTATTGATTTGTGAATACTGAATCATCTCTGCATCCCTGGGATGATGCCTACTTGGTGGATAAGGCTGTTGATGCATACTTGGATTCACTTTGCAAATATTTTATTGAGATCTTTTTATATGTAGGTTCACAAGGAAAAATGGCTTGTAATTATTTTTCATTTTGGGGTCTTTATGTGCTTTGGACATCAGGGTAACTGTTGCCTTGGAAAATGAATCAGGCAATTTTCCTTCTGTTTCTATTTTGTAGAATAATTCAAGTAGTATTGACATTAACTATTCCTCAAAAGTCTGGTAGAATTCTTTGCTAAAACTATTGGCCAATGAATTTTAGTTTTGTTATCAGGCTTTTAATGACTGCTATATTTTACCAAAGGATGTATGTTGTTGGAGGCTGCTTGTTTGTTCCTGGTTGCTCAGCCCTGAAATAATTACACAGAAACAATACTGTTTGCAATACTGTTTGGCCAATAGCTTAAGCATATTATAAGCTTGCTCTTATATCCTAAACTAATCCATCTCCATTAATCTGTGCATAACCATGAGGTTGTGGTCTCCTCGCAAAGTTTCAGCAGGTTATAGAGGTGGCTTCTGTCCCCTGCAGCAGCTATATGGCTTCTCTTTAACTCTGCCTATTTTCTCCCAGCATTCAGTTTAGTTTTCTTCCCTAGCTCTATTCTGCATTATCATAGGCCAAAAAAATTTCTTTATTAATTAACCAATAAAAGCAACACATATACATAATGACTTCCCACACCATTTCCCCTTATATTTTTAAATAAAAGGAAGGTATTATCTTTAACATAGTAAAATTACATATAACAAAGCAAGTATCAAGCAAACATTATAGTTACAATATTTATATCTACTATATCTTTTATCATAACTAAGGAAAACTATAACTCTTAACTATCTATTATTCAACTCTATCAAAGACTCCAGAAGGATATGATATTACCTAAGTAAACAGGAAATGCATTGTAAGAAACTTCCAAAATTCTTGAACTGACAGAGACATCTTGCTACCTGGACAGTCACTCAAAGTTCTTCTGTACTGTTGAGGCATCTAGTCTTCAGCCCAAAAGCCTATAGTATCTGGTAGACTTTTTCATGAAACAAGAAATTTCAAATACAGTTCAACCTATATTGGCAGTTTGTCAGTCACTTTCTTCTGTGTCCTGCAGAATGTCTGGGAGTATCGTTCATGAACAGGAACAGTGAAGCACTGTCTAACCTTCTTTAGGCAACTTTAGTCGTCATTTTTCTGTGGGGTCTGCATGTCCAGTTCATGCAACATATGCTCAAGTAGTCCAAACAAGAATAGTTTCTTGCCCAAGTAGCTAGCAAGCTCCATAAGGAGCCTCTTTGATACCCACCTTCCTCCGGAAGTAATTGGTGCTTGGAGGAGCAGATATGTGTCTCACTGTCATGAAAATCTTAAGCTCTTAAAACATTTTAAGTGATATTCTAAAGGTCTCTGAAATATTTGAAGAATGCCTATCTAACTGAAATATATCTATCTATATGTATATCTAGAAAACCTAACTAACATGACTGCAAGCTGGACTATTATTGATGACTACCTATTAACCTATGTTTCTTAATTATACATTATATTTTAAAATGATTTGCATAAATACAGCATCTTAATCAAGAGCAGAAATATATATAATAAAATTGACCTTAAATTTGTATCAATAAACCAAGATTCATACCAATGCAAACAATCCATCTCTATTATATATCCCCCTTTAAATATAAACAAACATTTATATACAATATTTGGGAATTTGAGAATACTTCTCTCCATAATTCTTCCTGCTTTTTATTGGGCAAAGTAATTATTGGGGGTGTTCACAGTGACCTTTTGGGGGGTTCTTGGTCCATCAAACCACATTAGTCTGGAATTGGTCCACAGGTTCTCATCTTCTGTAGAAACCAAAGCCAGCACTTCTTTTCTGAAGCAACATAATCTTAGACCCAATTTTTTTTAAAAAAGATACTTTTAGAGTATATATGTTGGTTTAGTTTAGCAGTTTGTACAATGAAATGTATCTCTATACTTAGCTGTTTCATAGTCAAAAAATTCAAAGAAAACACAATAATATACATAATCCTGACTCTCTGTGTATTTTCTCTCTTCGTGTGGCTTATTTTTCTTTACTCCTTTTAATCTATGACTGTCTTTTCTCTCTCTAAAAACTTGGCCCTTTCTTAAAACCATTTACTTCTTTTTATAACTGTCTATATTCTTTTTCTTTTCTCTCTCAAGCCTACATATATTTATTCAACACCGTGACTCATTTAGAGCTCTTTTTTATATGTATCTGTCTTTACTGTATATCTATAATTATTTTCTTACCAGAAGTAACTTTTTTTTAAAGCTAAGAGGGTATGGCTAAGACCAACTCCTTGTCAGTGGCTGTTGGCTCAGCCCAGTCCAACATGGCAGAGGCATGTGTTTGCCTCTGAGAGTCATTCTCTTTGCTACAGATCCAGGGTCAGTTCACAGCTGGTCTGTGTTGCCACTAAGTAAATTGGAGCATTCTGATCACAAACCCTATTTAAATTATCCAAAGCCAAACCTACCCAAAGAGTCAGAGCCAGAACCTCCTTCACACTGGTAAATCCAGAAGCTGCCAGTTTTTAAAGAAGCCATGCAGTTTTTGCAACTAAAGCTGAGTCAGGAAACTTCTTAAAGGAACAATGTCTCTGTTTGCCACCAGCAAACAGAGTAAGAAGCTCCGCTAAACTCGTGTGTGTGTGTGTGTGTGTGTGTGTGTGTGTGTGTGTGTGTGTGTAGAATTGCTTTCCAAGCTCTCACAGGTTTTAAGTGGATTTAGTTGGCCACATAGGTGCATTAATTTGCTTTTGGAGGTTACTTATTCATTCCTGGTTGCTCAGAACAAAATAGTCACAAAGAAACAATACTATTCTGCAAATTGGTTAAGCATATTTCTAGCTTGCTCTCATATCCTAAACTAATCCATCTCCATTAATCAGTGCATCACCATGAGGTTGTGGCCTCCTAGAAAAGTTTCAGCAGGCTCTAGAGGAGGCTTTGTTCCCTATGGCAGCTATATGGCTTCTTTCTGACTCTGCCTACTTTCTCCAGGCATTCAGTTTAGTTTTCCCACCTAGCTGTATTTTACCCTATCATATACTGAAGAAGTTTATTTATTCATTAACCACTAAAAGGAACACATATTCAGAACAACATTCCACACCACGAATAGTCCTGTTTTAATTACGTGCCTGATGTTAATTTAAATTTGATAGGTGTTATAAAACAAGAAAAATATCCATTTCTTTATAAACTTCCAATTTGATTGAATACTGATTTTAAAAGTTTATCCTTATAATTCTCTGGATTTCCTTTGTTTCTGTTGTTATGTCTCCTCTTTCTTTTCTAATTCTGCTAATTTGGATATTCTCTCTTTGCCTTTTAGTTAATTTTAATAAAGATTTCTCAATCTTATTGATTTTTTCAAAGAAACATCTTTTTTCACTAATCATTTGCTTTGTTTTTGTTTGTTTGTCTTTGTTTTAATTATTTCTGTTCAGAAATGTGTTATTTCTATCAATCTACTTATTTTAGGTGTGCATTCTTCTTTTTTCTCTAGAGCTTTCATGTGTACTGTTTAGCTAGTAGTATGAGAGTTCACCAATTTTTCATTGTAGGCACTTAGTACTAAAAAACCTGCCTCCTGAACTTCCATTATTGTTTCCATAATTTTGGGTATTTTGTGAGGCTGCTTTTCAGTCCTCCATGCTCCTTTACATTTTCTATTACAGTGATGCAAGTAAGCTCAATAAAACATTATTCATCAAATTTGAATATAGTTATATTATTAGTTTGTTCTGTGTATGGTCCTCAATATTACATGAATAATTATTTCATGTACCAAGCTAAATTCATGTAATACTATGTCTCAAAAAAAAACAGACAATTAAACTGACTTTTCTCAAAAAGTTTGGCAAGTGTTTTACTTGAAACAAATAAAAACTCATTGGAAACCTGAATGAATTTTTCAGGTACTTATACCACTTAATAAAAACTCAATAGATCAAGGACAATATTTATACTGACTAGGACATTTTACTTTCATCTTCAGAATGAAGTTTAATTTTCGTGTCATTGGAGCACAACAAGTGGTGTTTGTCTATTATCCAGTGGCTTCCAGGGTCTCCTAACCACTGTCATATTGAATTGTAAACATTGTACATAAATACATATACCATCCAAAAAACATATAGAATATCAAGAACTTTCATGAATGAGTATAAATCCATACATACAAATAAGGGAAAAGTTATCAACTAAGGTGCTGCTTTAGGGAAACAGAGCCATGCAACAGAAAATAAAAGAAAAAATAGGTAAAAGCGAAAGAAGGGCGTTGCCTAAGACACGCCTAGAGAAATAAGGAGGTCTGTGGCTTTGTGGGGAGGGGGCATGGAGGAAATGGAGCAAGAGACACAGGGAGACAAAGAGATTATATATACTGCATCTGCTTTCATTACCTATATATTAAATTCTACCTTCTTCATCTTCTCGTTCCCATTCGTGTGTGTGTGTGTGTGTGTGTGTGTGTGTGTGTGTGTCTGTTTGTCATAACAATGAAGTTTAAAGTTCAACATATGACTTTGGAATATACCAGCTTTCATAATGGAGTAATATGTATACACACACACACACTCAAATATATATACATAAATATGTGTATGTATTACACCCACAGTGGTAGGAGTAGTATCTTTGCAAGGAGCAGAAACAGAAGAGCTCTGTAGATCAACCCTGTAAAGATGTGGTTTAAAAAAAAAAAACAGTGATGAAGCAGGAAATGTTCCTCACAGAATCATTAACAAACTTCATTCTGACTTTCTCAGATGGCAAAATTGTGAGGTTTAATGTTCTCTTGCTTAAACCAACAGTTTTGGTTACACTGTTCTGATAGCCCAATCTGCTTAACAGAGGGCCATTATTATAAGACTGGTCTGTGGATTTGGCCACAGCTTCTATGAAAGTCCTCATGAAGTTACAGGCTTTTACTGAGAATTCTACATTTACTAGAAAGCATGGAATCTTTCCTTACATGCTGCCACTTTCTCCTGCTGTCCTTTCCACCCTGAAAATGCAGCAGGGTTATTGTTAAATTAAATTGCTTCACAACTTAACTGATTTGTGCCTTAGTTGTCTGAATACATAATATGTCGGATTATAATTTTCATCTTCTAGAATAGTTGTGTGACCCACTAGGCAAGACAGGCACCATCATGAGGGAAATCCCCGCATTAATGTGCCTTCAAAGTGATCTCTCCTTTACTTTCAACAAATCTTTGCCATCTTAGCAAAACATTCTCCAATGCATTCTGCCATCATTTTAATCTTGTATGTGTTTTTGTGCCATGACTTTGAGCTAAACATACTCATGTACACATCTACCCTCTTTATAGTAATATATTATTTGTGCATTAATAAATAAAACTTGCCTGAAGATCAGTGCAAAGAAGCCACGTGAGTCAATCAAGGCAGTGGTTGCACACACCTTTTATCCCAGCAGCCAAACTAGGCAGTCATAGAGGCCAGGCAATGGTGGTGCATGCCTTTGATCACAGCACTAGAAATGGATATAAAATTGGAAGAGACAAGTCTCAGGGTCTGTCTCAATCTCAGGATTTGTGGAGGCAGGATTGACCATTTTATGTCTAGATAATGGTAAGATCCAGTGGCTGGCTGCTTACTACTCTGATTTTCAGGTTGAAGACCAATATCTATATCTGGGCTTTTATTATTCATACTTTCTTTGCACCCAATGTTTGAGGTACAAATTTACAAGATTCAGAAAAATGAAGCTGCTTGCCTGTGGCTTTACAGCCACCAGCATAGAGCTGGAGCTACACATGATTGTAGATACCACCCTAACGGCTAGATTCTTCTCTCTTCTCTTCTGGTAGTCTCTCCCTGAACCCCATTCTCAGGCTGCTGCCAATCGAGGCATCTGTTTTGAAATCTACTCAGGCTTTTACTGTTCTACGTAGCAGCAATACATCTTACATTTTCATCATCATTGGTAGATTTGGTGAAACAATTAAGAATTCTTTTTTTTAACTTTCTTTTAGTTTTATTGAGAAAAAAAAAATTTCCGCCTCCTCCCAGCCTCCCACTCCTCCCGCCCACTCCTCTCCCCGTCCCCCCACTCCTCTCCCTCTCCCCCCACTCGTCTCCCCCTCACTCTCAAGTCTGAAGAGCAGTCAGGGTTCCTTGCCCTGTGGAAAGTCCAAAGTCCTCCCCCCCCCCATCCTGGTCTAGGAAGGTGACATCCAAACTGGCTAGGCTCCCACACAGCCAGAACATGAAGTAGGATCAAAACCCAGTGTCATTGTCCTTTGCGTCTCATATGCCCTCATTGTTCGCCATGTTCAGAGAGTCCGGTTTTATCCCCTGCTTTTTCAGTCACAGTCCAGCTGGCCTTGGTGAGCTCCCAATAGATCAGCCCCATTGTCTCCGTCGGTGGGTGCACCCCTCTTGGTCCTGACTTCCTTGCTCGTCTTCTCCCTCCTTCTGTTCCTCATTGGGACTTTGGGAGCTCAGTCCAGTACTCCAGTGTGGGTCTCTGTCTCTATCTCCATCCATCGCCAGCTGAAGGTTCTATGGTGATATGCAAAATATTCATCAGTATGGATATAGGATAGGATCATTTCAGGTTCCCTATCTTCAGCTGTCCCAGGAACTAACTGGGCACCTTTCCTTGGGCACCTGGAAGCCCCTCTAGGTCCAAGTCTCTTCCCAACCCTAAGATGGCTCCCTTAATTAAGATATGTGCTTCCCTGCTCCCCTATCCAACCTTCCTTTATCCCAATCATCCCGTTGCCCCAAGTTCTCCCCATCCTACCCTTCTCACTTTTCTCTCCCCA
This sequence comes from Microtus oregoni, assembly GCF_018167655.1. Lineage (NCBI taxonomy): Eukaryota > Metazoa > Chordata > Mammalia > Rodentia > Cricetidae > Microtus > Microtus oregoni. The sequence continues at coordinate 29,484,475 of NW_024543067.1, read as the reverse complement.
TCTCCCCTTACCCCCCTCCCCCCTCACCCTTAAGATCCCGATTTTTGCCAATTCTTAAAGAAAGGAATTGTTTAGAAGATAGTTTTTCCCAGATTAAAAAAGAGAAAAAAACATTACAATAGAGAGACTTGTGTCTCTGTATAATAACATGCTAGAGAGTTTGAAACTGAAGTGATTAAATGAGAGGATAACTAATTTAAATGGGATTTATGTAATTAGCTTGCAATTATTATTGTAATTGTAAGCATTATCATTTTTATTTTATCACTAAAAATGTTGGGTAATCTAAGTGCTAAGATATAGAAAATCTTAGGAAACTAAGTAAAAGTCTTAGAAAAACTTAATAAAACATATCACATAGATTTTCAAATCCAGACAGAGGAATTTAATGAAGAACCAGTTTCAGAGTTGCATTATAGGAATAGACTTCAGGTTTTCAAAAAACCAACCTTAAAATATTCACTAATTATAGAGGAATTGTCGAATTGTAGAATAAGAGTAGAATAGACTCCTGTGCCAATGTCAGATTTAAGGAAACTCAAGGAAGCAACAATCTCATATGGAATGCATTTACCTTTTGTGAAGTAAAAGTTAAACTCATGGTCAGATTGCCATAGAATTGTCCCTAACAACTGGATAGAGTTGGCTAAAACTGTTTTAGAGCCTGGTTCACTTTACAATGGAGTCACTTGTTCAGAGAAGAGTCTAGACTATTGAAAAATGGAGTAAAGTTAAAGGTAAGAAAATTTCTGAAGATCAAATTTTTGGAGAAGGAAATTATGTTATTATAGAAAGGCAATATCAATATGATGGTCCCATCCAGGCTTTATGCAATGCAGCAGCTTTGAATGATTGGAATAGAATTGAAGAAGTATAAACAAAGATTGAACAGTTTACTAAAGTCATACATTACCCAAAAGAAACCCTCATAGATTTCTTACAAAGATTGACATCAGTGGTAAACAGAATGATACTAAATTCAGAAGCTAGTCAAATAATAATTGAAACTCTGGTCTTTAAAAATTACAGTTCTCTCAGTGTCTGTGCTGCTAGGGTTATATTTAGGAAGTGGTCTCCTGTGCCAATGCATTCAAGTGTACTTCCCACTTTCTCTTCTATAAGGCTCAGTATGGCTGGCTTTATGTTGAGGTCTTTGATTCATTTGGACTTGAGTTTTGTACATGGTGATAGATATGGGTCTATTTTCATTCTTCTATGTGTTCATATTCATTTATGCCAGCACCACTAATTAAATATGCTTTCTTTTTTTCCATTTAATAATTTTTGCTTCTCTGTCAAAAATCAAGTGTCCGAAGGAGTGTAGATTAATTTCCGGGTCTTCTATTCGGTTCCATTGGTCCTCCTGTCAGTTCCTATGCCAATAACAGGCAATTTTTAGTACTGTAGGTCTGTAGTAGAGTTTAAAATCAAGGATTGTGATGCCTCCAGAAGGTCTTTTATTTTTTTGGCTATCCTTGGTCCTTTGCTTTTCCATATGAAGTTGAATACTGTTCTTTCAAGGTCTGTGAAGAATTTTGCTGGGATTTTGATGGGCATTTAATTGAAACTGTAGATTGCTTTTGGTAAGATTACCATTTTTACTTTGTTAATTCTGCCTACTCAAGAACATGGGAGATCTTTCCACTTTCTGGCGTCTTCTCAATTTCTTTCTTTAAAAATTTAAAGTTTTTGTAATACAAGTTTTCTACTTGTTTGCTTAGAGTTATTCTGAGATAGTTTATGCTATTTGTGGCTATTGTGAATGGTGTTGTTTCTCTGATTTCTTTCCCAGCCTTTTTATCATCTGTATAATTATGACATTAAAGGCAAGGTCAGCACCTTTAGAAGAAAAGATTCAAGATATAATTAAGATTGAATCTTTTGATTATGATTATGCATGAATGAAAGAGATGATTTCCTGAGATTTAAGAAAAATATGTAATATCAAGTATCATAATTATGGTAAATAAGGTCACCTTAAATGTATTGTAGACAGGGTGTTCCTAGGAATATTGTTTTTTTCTAATAATAACCCATTCAGAATGTCCCTGTCTCCAGGATTATAGTAAAGGCATGCATTGGACAAATGAATATAGGTCAACTAGAAATATACATGGTAATCATTTGTCATAAGGAACCTTCTTGAGGTACCTGTCACAGGCCCCTATGCCTAATGTAGTTCAGTCATTTCCTGCCATCATAGAGTAAAGTCCATCCCAGACCAATTAAAGAACAAATTAAATGCCTGTTGTAAGAAACCATCCTGTTCTGTGTAATGGGACAGCTAAAGATGAGAGAACGAAAAAAGGAGAATGCATAAATCTATAATCCAGCAAACTTCTATAAATGAATGACAACCAAAATTAAAAATATGAATAAATAACCTTGTCATTGAAGGTCTGTTAAACACAGGTTCAGATGTAACAATATTTTTATCAGAATCTTTGCTTCCAAATTTGCCTCTTCAGGATATAAATGTTTAGTTTTTAGGGACTGGAACTTTATCTCAGGTAAAGCAGAGAGTGAGATGGGTCAAAATGTATAGATAATGTATAAAGCCAGAAGGACAAAGAGAACATTGAATCCATATGTGACCAACATAGCAATTAATTTGTGGGGATGTGGTTTGTTACAACAATGAAATACTCAGATTAACATTCCCCAATCTTAGAAAAGAACCATAGATTAATGTATGTTTTGGGGAAAAAATATTGGAAGGTTTTATAAAGAGCAGTCATCAATTATTTAGGTTGTACAAGAACAGGTCACAACAGCTGCTGATATATCAAGGGTACCAACAGTCCTATCTTTAAAATGGTTGACAGACAAACCAGTATGTGTTAAGCAATGGACTTTAACAATAGAGAAAATGAAGGTTTTAGACCAGCTGATACAGAAGCAACTAGATGCTTACCAGTCCATTGAATCTCCTGTATTTGTTGATAAAAAGAAATCTGGAAAATGGAAAACAGTAACAGATCTAAGAGCTAATAAAGAAGTGATTCAGTCAATGTTTTCTCTATAGTCTGGAATTTCTCTGCCTTCCCTGTTGCCTAAAGAATGACCTCTTATAGCTACTGATTTAAAAGATTGTTTCTTCACTATACATTTACAAGAAAAAGACAGAGAAAATTTTGCCTTCAAAGTGCCTACTCATAAAATTTTTCAGCCTGCTAAGAGATATCAATGGAAGATTCTCCAACTAGAAATGTTAAATTGCCCCACCCTGTGCAAATATTTTGCAAGTCAATTCCTGGAAATGATAGAGAGGCAATTTATTGAATCTATAATTTACTATTATGTGGATGACAATTTACTATCTGATTAAAATGTAGATACTTTAGAAAAATGTTTGAAGAAGTAGAGGAAATTTTGCCATGTTAGGGATTACAAATTGCTCCTGGAAAAAATACAAAGAGGTAATTCTATTAATTATTTAGGTTATAAAATTGGTTTATAAAAATTAGACCCCAACAGGTGCAAATTAGGAGAGATTGATACAGGCACTTAAAGACTTCCAAAGAATGCCAGGAGACATTTTCTATCTACAGAACACTATTGGGATAAGTCTGGATGACCTGTTTAATTTAAACAAAACCTTAGATTGAGACAAGGAATTAAATAGTCCCAGAAAATTATCAGCTGAAGTTGAGAGATAAATGACTCTGATTGAAGAGAAGTTACAGAAGTCACGTGTGAATCATGTGGTTCTGAATCTTAACTGCATTTTGGTAATATTACCTTCCAAACATTCCCCTACATGAATTTTAATGTAAAGGGAAGATATTATCTTAGGACGGATCTTTTTAACACATAGACCAAGTAGAAAATTAAAAACTTATGTGGAAAATGTCTCTGAGTTAAGTAAAAGGAAAACTGTGACTTTGCCAGTTAGCAGGAATAGACCCAGAAGAAATTATAGAACCTTTTAATAATGATGAAATTGACAAATTATAGGAAGAAAGAGAACCCTAGGACAGAGATTGTAGTAATTTTTGGGAGAAATTAACAACTATCCCAAGAGCAAGAGAATTCAACTTATAAAGAAAACTAATTAAGTCCTTCCTAATATTGTACAGGACATACCAATAACTGGAGCCCTTGCATTCTGTACTGATACAAATAAATCAGGAAGTATGGGTTACAAATCAGAAAATTTAAGTAAAGTAGATCAAAGTCCTTATGATTCTGTCTAAAAGTCATAGTTATACGCTAGTCTCATGGTACTAAGGGATTTTAAAGAACCTCTGGCCAAAGTGATTTTCAATATGCAGAAAGAAGGGTTTCACATATTGAAACTGCTGAGTTTATATCAGATGATACGAATTTGACTTTATTATTTATTCAGCTGCAAAATACAATAAAGAATAGGCAATATCTCATATACATAAAATGCATCCAATTACATATAGGTCTTCCAGCCCTCCAGTACAAGGTAAAGAAGAAATCAATCAATTAGTGATTGGACATGTGCTAAAGGCCTAAAATTTCATTAAAAATAACCATGTCAATAGCAAAGGATTAAAGGTTTAAAAAAAAGACTTTTTGATCACATGGTAACAAGTAATAAAAAAAAGTATAAGGTAATGTCTTGCTTGTCCTTTATATAACCAAACACCACTATCTTCAGGAAGTAACCCAAAGTGTAGAAGGAGCTGCGGGCTGATTCCGTCACTCAGCTCCTGGCCACTGGCTAGCTTTACCCAAAATAATTACATGGAAACTGTATTCTTTTAAACACTGCCAAGCCAATTAGTTCCAGGCTCTTAATGGCTAATTCTCACATCTTGATTAGCCCATTTCTAATAATCTGTGTAGGACCACGAGGTGGTGGCTTACCGGGAAAGAGTCAGCATGTCTGACCTGGTGGCTGGCTCTATGGCGGCTGCCTCAGAGAGGAGAGGCATGGTGACTGCCTCACTTCCCTCTTCCTCCCAGCATTCTGTTCTCTCTACTCCACCCACCTAAGGGCTGGCCTATCAAATGGCCAAGGCAGTTTCTTTATTAACCAATGAGAGTAACATATAGACAGATGACCCTACTCCATCACCAAAGGGTACTCAAAGGGATGAAATTTGGCAGATGAATGTATCCCATTTTGTAGAATTTGGAAAATTAAAATATGTACATAATACCATTGATACCTACTCAGGTTTCTAGTAGGCAATTACTTTGAATTCTAAAAAAACTGATTCAGTAGTCACACATTTACCAGAAGTTATGGCCATCATGGTTATACCTGCCCAAATAAAGGCAAACAATTATCCAGCATATGTCTCTAAGAAAATGAAACAGTTTCTGTCTATTTTAATAGAAAGTATATTATACATATACCACTCAATCCTACAGAGTTGATAGTGATATAAAGATCAAATTGAAATCTAAAGGCCATATTATATAAACAGAAATGGATGATAAATATCCTCAGAAATTATGCTTTATTATCCTTGAATTTCCTAAACACTAATGAGAAAGGAATGGCAAATGCAGAGACCCTCAATAGTAGACAAAAACTATAGGATTAAATCAGTCAATATATTTTAAAGATGTACTGACCTCAAAATGGAAACTAGGACATGTGTTACATTGGGGAAGGAGTTTTGTTTTTGTTTCCATGGGAGAAGGAAATCTATGGATACCATCAAAATTGATAAAGATTTAATCTGAACAAGAGACACCGCTTAATTAGAAGCGTTTATATGTCATTAAGTACCAAGACCATATAATCAAAACTAATCTATAAAATTAACAAGTGCTTTTCATTTGACCAGATACAACTTGTCAAAAGAGAAACTCCCAGTATTAGGGTTGGAGAAGGGTTTTGTTTCTGTCTGCTCAGAAGAATAAAAGTATCCAGTGAAGGGATCTGAAGACACTGAACAAACGACCCATCTAAAGGAGTACAAATCATTCAGAAAAAAAAAATTCCAGAAAAACAGTAAATTGACTTATTGGCATATCACATTTCCTACAGAATGAAATTTCATAAATCTCCCCAAAAGTTTGTTTCTGCTGTTCTCTACAAACATATAACTCAAATAGTCTTTTTTTTTTTTGGTCTAGACTCATTAAAAAATAAAGTTGGCTTTGGACTGTGGCTCTCTCCTTCTTTATACCCAAGCACGCTTATTAAAGTAAAATCCAAAATCTCTGTCTCATGTCTGAAGAGCCACCTGATATGGGACAGAATAAAAATAAAAACTTAAAGACTATTATTATAGTGGTAGGAGCGGCAGGCTACGTCCCCGGCACCCGGCTACCCCGACGGTTAGCTTTACCTGAAATAATTACACGGACACTGTATTCTTTTAAACACTGCTTGGCCCTTTAGCTCTAGCCCTTACTGGCTAATTCTGATATCCCGATCAACCCATCACTAATAATCAGTGAGCATTGGTCTTAGTGAGCACTGGTCTTACCGGGAAGATTCTAGCCTACGTCCATCCTGGGTCGGAGCTTCATTGCGTGCATCTTCCCGGGAGCCGGGAGCATGGTGTCCCTCTGAGGCGTCTGCCCCCGAGAGGAGAGCTGTTGAGTCTGAGCTCACTTCCTCTTCTTCCCAGCATTCTGTTCTGTTTTCTCCACCCACCTGTGTTCTAACCTATGAGGGCCAGCCAAGCAGTTTCTTTATTTTTTTAACCAATGAACTTCCTCCATCATTTCCCCTTTTTCTGTTTAAACAAAAACAAAGGAAGGCTTTAACTTTAACATAGCATAATTACATATAACAAAACAGTTATCAAGTAAAAGTTACAATAATCTTTATCATAACTAAGGAAAACTATAACTATAACTAACTATTCTTAACTCCATCAAAGACTCCAGAAAGATACAATATTACCTAAGCAAACAAGAAAAAAGCAACTTTCAAACTCTAGAAATGACAGAGACATCTCGCTGCCTGGACAGTCATCCAAAGTTTCTCTGTACTGTTGGGGCATCCATCTTCGGCCTACAGGCCCATGGTATCCAGAGACATTTCCATGAAGCAGGAAAATTCAAAGTCAGTTCAGTCACTGTCTGTTGTGTCCTGCAGAATGTCTCGCAGACTCTTTCATGAATCAGGAACCCAAAAAGATCATCTCACCTTTAGGCAAGTTCAGTAGTCCTCTCTCTGTGGGTTCTCTGTGTCCAGTTTATGCAATAGTCCAGGCAAGAACAGTTTCTTGCCCAAATGGCTATCAAACTCCATAAGGATCCTCTTCGATGCCCATCTTCTTCTTGAAGTAGATTGGTGCTGCCAGGAGCAGAGTGTCTCATTGTCATGAAAAGTCCTAAGCTATTAAAACATTTAAAATGTCATATTCTATAATCTTTGAAAGATATGAAGAATGCCTATCTAAAATATATCTATGCACATCTAGAAAATCTTAACTAACATCACTACAAACTTGACTATTATGATTATCTATTAACAACCTATATACATTACATTTTTTTTTTTGATTTTTCGAGACAGGGTTTCTCCGTAGCTTTTGGTTCCTGTCCTGGAACTAGCTCTTGTAGACCAGGCTGGCCTCGAACTCACAGAGATCCGCCTGCCTCTGCCTCCCGAGTGCTGGGATTAAAGGCGTGCGCCACCACCACCCGGCTTATACATTACATTTTTAAGTGAACTACACAATCACAATACCTTAATCAATATCAGAAATACATATACATATAACGAAATTGACCTTAAATCTCTATCAATAAAGCAAAATCTATATGAATGCAAATTATTCATACCTATATAACTATTACTACTACTGCCATACTGCCTTGGTTTTAATATGACTCTTTAACATTTTTTTAAGGTATATATATTTGTGTGTGTACATGTATATGGTATAAGATATATAATATATAAGGTATAAGGTATATATATGTAAATCTTACACCTTAAAAAATATATAGTCTGTACTCTATATGACCATTAATAGAATTAGAAAAAGGTCTCATCTACCTCCCTATACATGATTTAAGCTTTGAGTCTCTATCAGTTTATTGTGAACCATGAGCATTTCTAATCAACTTTTAAAATCTTCAAAAGAAGGATGGGGCCTCACAACAATGACTCCTCCAGGCCTATGATAACAACACTAAGCTGAAAATCACAACCTAAAAATCGGCTTTTGAACTACAAACTTCTCAGAACAATTTGAGATGGCTAGCTGAGATAATGCAGCCTCAAAGACTATTCTAGTCAGGACCTGAGACAAGCCCTGCACTTTCCTGGACAACAAATGATACAGATACCTCTCTTAGGAATTGATAATTAACCAAAATTTTTCTTTTCAGAATATCCTAAAGATGTAGTTGCTCCAAGACAGCAGGAGGTAAATTTAAGAATACAATGTCCACATTCTCAAGAGTTGGGGTGATTGGCTTTTGGTCGTTCAATGTGTTATGGATATTTATCATTGTTTAGGCATTTAGGGACAAGTTGTTATTGGTTACAGTCAGCAGAAAAGTTGAACAAAGAAAATTTGATTCAAGGTTCTTGTTTTGAATAGAAAAAAAGGGAGTATATAGATATGATAAAATAAAAAAGATTATTGAATCTACTTTTAAAAAGCAACTACTACTAGTTTTAAATGTTTTACATTGGATTGGACTTTTGTATATTATACACAAACTTTGTATATTGATACAAATGAGATTAATTTGGTTAAAACATACTGTACATATGTTTATAATCTTGTTTAAACTATTATACTTACTTATACAGCTAATTTGACAATATAATGCAAATTTCTAGTCCTTGAAAATTATTATTACTACCTGTTTAGGATAGTAAGGAAATATAGCTTAGTAATTCATCACCTATTACAATTGAATTTGAAGGCACATTATGAATGTTTTCAAGGTGAAACAGATACATTTTAAATAGACAGGTCATTTTCAAATACTTCAGAGAGCTAAAGAAAATGACCTTCAAGATGCTTTAATAATGATTATTTTTTCTTTTTTTATGACATTGAGACATGTCTGTTCCTGGCAGCACAAATCTACCTCAGAGAAGATAAAGGCTATCAAAAAAAAACCACATGGAATTTACTTTCTTTGTGATGAAAGTAAGTCACTGGGCAAGAAAATGCCCTTGCTTTGACGACTGACATACAACAGAGAATGACAGCCAAACATTGTCATGACAAGCAGGGACAGCTCTTCAGAATGTTCTGCTTCACAGAAACATCTGTCAAATATGCTAGGCCTATATAGGCTGAAGATGGAGATGCCCCAGTGTTTCAGAGGAACTTTGGGTGACTGTCCATGCAACCAGCTGTGTCTGTCATTTCTCATATTATTTGGAAATAATGCTTGCTTGCACTTCCTGCTTTTTCAGTTAATATTATTTCCTTCTTGGCCTCTGAGGGAGTTGAAGACTAGATAATTATAGTTACAGCTTTCCTTGTTTACCAAATGCAGAAAGCAAGTTATGATAGGAAGGAAATTAATTTAGGTACAAGACTTTGGATTCATAGAATAGATAATGGAGTATTTTCTCTGAATTTGTCAAATGCAAATGGAACAACCATTGTTAATGTGTTTATTTCCTATATATATTGTACATAGTTATTATACTTACTGTATATATTTCTGTATTAGCTATTGCCTTTTTTCTTCATTTTAAACAACAAAGGAGATATATAGTGGTATATAATTTGTGTTTTAATAAAGAATACTCACCTGAGGAACAGTGAAAGAAGCCACACTAGTCAGTCATCCAGGTCATAAAGTGATTGCTCACACCTTTAATCCCAGCAACCAAACTAATTAGCCATAATGACTGGGTGGTGGTAGTGCATGCAATTAATCTCAGCACTAGAGAGGAATATAAAACTGGCGGAGTTAGGTCTCAGCCTCATTCTCAATCAGAGGATTCATGGAGGCAGGATAGTCCATTTTTGTACTGAAGTTGAAGTAAGAGTCAGTGACCTCCTGCTTTGCTTTTCTGATCTTTGGTTGAATCCCTATATATGTCTCTGGGTTTTGTTATTTCTGCTATACCTCTTTACTTTTTAAATTATGGTTTTAAAGTGAATGGGTTGATTTCTCCCTATATAAATATATCTAGGCCTCCTGAATTCATCTGCACATTCTCATTTTTGAGACAAGCATTGTTTTAGATGTAACCTACATACTTTTCATTGTTTCTGAGACTAATATCTCTACCTCACTATTGCCTGACTTAACTAAGGATATTTTGACTTTTTATTCATGAAAATGTAAACACATTGTGCTCAGTAATAGCTCTGGTGATGAATTTTTTAGATATTTATTGTACTGAGAAAGTTTTCATTTGCCCCACTGTAAGAAGAATATTGCCATGTGTGTAATCTTATGAGTTGATGGTTTATTCCAGTTATTTCTACTTGTTACTGTAAGATTCCATTCATTCCGTTTTCTTAAAAAATGATTGGAATTTTTATGAGAAGCCAGTTGTAATTCTTCAGTTTTGAACTGGGGATGTTTCTCTTTTTCCTCCTTTTCTTCAGTACACTTGTTCTTGGCTTTTATTTTTAAGAGTTTTTGCTTGTTTGCTTGCTTGTTTCTGCTCCATTAATTTTCTCTAGGTGTTTCCAAATATCTTTGAATATGTGTGTTGGTGGAAGTCATAAATCTTGAAAATATTTCAGATATATTTTCTTCATGCCTATATCTGTGTTGTATATATGTCCTGGGATACTCACACTGACAATTTTGACCACATAATTTGACACACTTGTTCCTGCCCTTCATATGAATGTGAATATATGTACACCTCACACACATACAAGCATACACAAACACACACTACAGAAATCTATGTTACTATTTTCCTAATAGCTAAGATGTTAAACACTTTTTGATTCATTGGCTCCTTGTGCTTCTAAATTTGAAAAATAATCATTTAATTTTCATGTGTGTTTGAAATGCACTTGTCATTTAGATTATGCTCTTTTTGATATATTCATTCTAATTAATATATATTACTTATTAATATATATTACTTGATATATTCATTCTAGATAGCAATCCCATGTTGGATGTATATTTGGTTTAGGCATTCTTCCATTTTACAGTCCATAGACTAAGATGATTTTTTCACCTAAATAAGCTGTGATATTTACAAAATTATGGTGCGTAATAGTTTTTCCCATGCTATGAGACCAGGAAAGAAGTGGCCAATATTGTTAAAGTGAATGGTATTTGGATCTTGGCCACATTTGGTTTTGCTAGTGGAAAAGCTTTTGCTAGAAGCACCTCTTGCTTTTGGAAATCATAGTTTTGCCCAATCTTGCAACAAAGTTAATGATTTGCCTTGATACTACTTAAAACTATGTCATCAGTATGTCTCACCACTCTATATTTGGCCTACTTAACTTGCCTTCAGTAAACAATGGATTCAATATTACTATGTTTTGGAATTCCCAGGTAATCTACTTCTGAAAACTAAACCAAATGCATATTAAGTTCATACTATATTCCCCATCTGTCCTTTTTGGCCCTCCTTCTATGCCTCTGACCCAGAATAGTGTGTGTGTGCTGGTCAAATACAAAAAATAGCTAGATATGGTATCATTCACTGAAAGCAGAGTCATTAAACGCAATTATATAATTATCTATCATTAATGTTGGAAGCCACATAGGTTAGTTATATATGTTTATATTTAGGAGTGGTATTTTGGGCCATGAGGGATCAGTAAAGTCAGTTTTCCCATGTAAAAATCAGTAAACTTTAATCATTTATTGTGTGTGCACAGATATGTAAAGGTACACATGTATGAACCTGTGTATAGAGTCTACCACTGATGTTTCTCAGAAGCTCTTCGCCATTGATTTTTGTGAAAGAGTCTCTCACTAGGACATGGGACTCAGTGCTTTCCCATATCGTGTTTTCTGTGCTTTTTCAAAGATAGAGAGCAAAGCCCTTTCCTAGTGTTAGATGAAAGACACAGAGAGAAGTGCTGGATTCAAATGTGGTCTGCTCTTAGAGTAAAGAATCCCAAAAGAAAAGCTGCTGCTTTTCTTTGATGTTGTCCCTCTACATTTACCTTCATTAGTAAAGCCATTGTGTCCTAAATAGACCTGGTGTCCTTTACCAGCACAGTGGCTGGCTGGAAGAGTGCTGACTAGGTATGGTACAAGTTGTCTGGATGGTAGAAGCTTCTACGAAACTCTCCACTGAAAAAATACACTATCCTGACATATTGGATAGAAGTAAGAAAGTCTTGTAGTGGCCATTCACATCCAGATAGAACCCTGTAGCTAACACTTCTACATTTTAAATTCAATACACACAGCCTCTTACTGTCATTGCTTTAGTCATATGGAAAGTATTGGAATGGAAACAATCTATGTAAATATGTTTCGGCAATTTAACAAAAAAAGATAAAAAATAGTTGCATTTGATTATGTTCCTTCATTGATATTGTACATTTATCCATATAGAATTCAACTTAGCTACAGTAGACATATCAATAAAATTACTGCGTCTGAGGAATTTTGAGCTAATTCCTTCAAAGAGAAGCTAGATAAGGTGGCATGTGAACAGAAATAAGAAATCACTTCTTATAGATATTCTAATGCAGAATTTTTCAAATCTTCTATTTTAAATATAGCTAAGCACTTTTCTTGAAATATCGTATAATTTTCCTTCCTCAACAAAACTGCAATTTTACCAACCTTGGAAATGCACAGATTCAGCTAATTTTAATTACACCAACGAAGAGAAGAGTGAAGTGATTCTTATGTCTGAAAATTCAGATATTCCTTGTCAAAGGATTTCAACAAACATTGCTCACAGTATTTATCAGGGATGCTACATATATAGAAACCTATAAAAGTTTGTTGAAATTAATATCTTTTAAAGGCTAGGTAAAGTATGTTTGTTTTTAAATGTAGAAATATGTATGTACTACATACAATAAATACACTTGATATCCAAGTTGATCATAGAACAAAACTGTCAGGCCAATGCTTTGTTAAGAACCCCGCATTGAGCCGGGCGATGGTGGCGCACGCCTTTAATCCCAGCACTCGGGAGGCAGAGGCAGGCGGATCTCTGTGAGTTCGAGACCAGCCTGGTCTACAGAGCTAGTTCCAGGACAGGCTCCAAAAGCCACAGAGAAACCCTGTCTCGAAAAGCCAAAAAAAAAAAAGAACCCCGCATTGGAAGCTTGGCTATCAGCAGGAAGATTTTGAGAGGTGTTGGAACCTCAAAGAGTGAATGTCCTGGGCAGTACATAACCTAAAGAAAGCATGCTTCGGAAAGCCTTAAAAAATCTTATGTGACAGCTTTTTGTCCCCTTTGTCTGTTTAGCTTCCTGTCACTCCCAGGTGATCTGTCTGTTTCACACATGGTGGGTCTCTATGATGGGACATAGTCAGGAAAGCCTTCATCAGAGAACACATACTATTATTTGGATGCCTAACTTCCAAAAATGTGAGCTAATGCAAACTTCTTTTCTATAGTTATGATGCGTATCCTCAGTCATTTTGTTGTAGTCAAATATAAACTAGCATAGATTGAAAAAGATATTTCATGTCAATGAAACCTAAGGCCAGTAGAAGGAATAGGAAATAACAATGTTACATAGCAATAAATGGACCGATTCAATAACAAGAACTGGTGATTATATATGAGCATATATATGCATCCACATATATGTTCTTAATGTGAAGTTACCTAATGTTTAAGACCTTAATGGGGAGAGGGATGACAATAAAATAAGAGAAAAAGACTTTGAAATCTCTTTTTAAAAGATGAATAGGTCATCCAAAGAGAAAATCAGCATAGGAATAGTTTAACTACCTGCTACAGATGTCCAGGAAACATTCTCTCAAGTCACACCATGTCCCAACACAGCATAAAGGTCAGCTGGTGACATGTAATCTAGAAAGTTGACTTCATAGCAGTTGAGAATGGCGTAGTGCTTCCTTGAAGCTAGGAGAATAAGGAAATGGAATGGGAAGATGCCAACTAAATGTGTTAAGCTTCAGGTCTATGGGGGATATAAGTTTTGATGGCACCACACAGTAGGGCAGGTAGGATAACACCATGCATGATAGTGTTCAAAACTGGTGAAATAGAGGATTCCATTTGCTTTACTAACAGATCTGACACATATTTGTGGTGACAGATCTAAATATCTTTACTGAAATAAATGCAGAATGTACACATGTCAAAGCATCACAGGATACCCCAAACATACTCAGAATAAATCAGTTAAAAAAGTAAACATATTTTAAGAGAAGTCCATGAGGATAAAACATCATTTGCTAAAAGGAATGATTGCAAATGCCCACCACTATATAGATGCCTGTAAGTCATGAGCTTTTGCATAATTTTTCTGGTAAGGATTTCTAAATCCACATGGGATAAAAGAGTAAGAGTGGAGAGTCTGTCCTCTTCCCCAGCTTAGGCACAGGACTCCAGTCTTCTTCCCTTAAATAAAATGCTAGCAGGGATTTTGTGAATATCCCTTTCCGGACTTAGGAACATTCCTTCTTGTCTCACATCGTTGAGAGGTTTAATCTTGATCTGGTCAATTAAACACTTTTCTGTGTATTTAGTTGACTATTTTTTTCCTTTTTCCTTTGAAATAATATAATATTTTAAATGGTTTTTTCAAGTGTTAAATTTTGTAGTAGATAGAAAATCTACTTTGTTGTGGATCAGAGTAATTTTTACGTATTTCTACATTAGATTTAATAGAAGTATATTGATAATGCTGTATCCATATTCTAAGAACTTCTGCTATACAGCCTTCAATTTTATATTGTTTCAGTATTAGCACATTTAGAATGAACTCAACAACAGTGTTCCTTTTTCTATATTTTAGAAGAATTTGTGAATCACTGGTATTTCATACATAGGCGTATTTTGGATAACGTATCCTGATTTTAATAACTTTATGCTACTGATCGTAAGGTATGATGTATAAATATGAAAGACTGAATAATGCAATACTACAAAGCTATGTGTTTTAATAGGAAGTATATGAAAAGATAGACAAAGACCTAGTGAAGATGGGGATTATTAAAATGTTTTGAAAATGAAAACAAAAGAAATACATGAATATCAAACTACTATGAACCTAAGTTATAAAATTTATTCAGAAAATTGTCTTGTAATAATTATTAGCCAGTGATTTGCTAAATATCTGTTTTTTAATATATCCAATTAAAACTTTAGTTTCTGTCCACCTTAAATGTTACAATACAACAATAAGTGTTTAACAAACATTTCTCCATCTTTAAATATTTTCTTCCTACCCCATTTAAAGTATAATTAGCTATTAGTATTAAGTAAAAATGTGAATTATATTTAAAAATAAAGTTATTATTCCTTCAGGTAGCTAGTTGCTAATGACTCATGTACCTTTCATCTCACTTGATCAGAAGAGGGACATAGAAACCTTCACCTATAGAAACTTTCAGAAACCACTTGGACCAGTGATCAAAAGGACATCATTAAAGACAAAGTACTTGGGGACCATTTATTGTCGGGTGTTATGTACTGAGAAGGGCTCAGCGCCACCTCTGAATTTAATTGTGAAAACTCAGACAAATCTAACTTAGAGACTGTCCACAAACTAATTGGCAAAACTTTTAAAATGTCAAAGTCATGAAAGCTAAGGCTGGAGATCTTAGAAGATGCTAATGAGACATGTCTGCAACTGCAGTGTGGGAAACTGTACATGGTGCTGGAGGACAGCAAGATGCGAGGAAATAGCACATGCATTAGGGTCATGAGTAATACCGCATCAATTGAACATGTTCATTTTTATATTTATTTACCTTCAAGTAAAATGAAGTCATTTAGGGAAATCACATAAAAATATAGAGGAAATTTGGATATATATTTTGAATGTTCTTAAAATAAAAATAATTTCAAATAAAGCATTACATATAGAAATTAAAGATGAAACTAAATATTTGTACATTTTTCATTCAGTTACCATTAATTTTAAAAGCAACTTGTAAAAAAATAAAATAAAAACAACTTACAGCATTTTATAACATCTTAAGTAGAGGATGGCAGTCATTTTAATAGTCCTCCAAAGATGGAATATAATTCCTGAAACTTGTGAATGTTTACAGGATGAAAGATCATTTCCAGCAATAAATCATTAAGGATCTTTGAATAGGGAGATGACTCTAGACTATGCGAATGGTCCCAAAGTGTTAGCAGTTTATTAAAAGGATGAATTGAAAATTCAAAAGTGTGGTGGGGTTGATATTTGAAGCTAACTTGAATTAAGACAGAATCCATGAATGCAAGAATCCAGGTGCCCTCTAGAGGATGGGGAAAAGACAAAACTTTCCCCAATGGGCCCATGTTCAATTTAGAGCTAAGTATTTCTAGTCTGAAAGGTAGTTTATGTGTGTTCCTCCTGGCCCACCAGGCTGTGGTGATTTGGGGCTGGTTAGTAACCACAGCAAGAGAAACCTGAAGAATAACTTGAATGCAGTGTACTCACTCTGCCTGGAAAATTTCATACCAACCACTATTGCTTAGAATTACTGGCCAGGATTTCTGTTCCTAAAGTCTCCATGTGCTGAGTGTATTTAGGTCTCACAAAGAGAAGCTTAGGCTTGAATGTTTTAATAAGCAATTTTTAATAATAATAAAAACTTGTATGTGTCTGTATCTGTGTGTGGATATGTACATGTGAGTGTGATTGGTCACAACAGCCAGGAAAAAGCATCAAGAGTATCAACCCTCTAGAACTATAGTTACAGTCAGCTGTGGACTTGCCAAGAACTGAGTGAGCTCAGGTTCTCTGGAAGAGAAACTCAAGCTCTTCATTGCTGAGCCATCTTGCTCCATAGTTGTCTTCTTACCTGCAAAGTCATTCAACATCATAATCATGGTGTGAGTTCTATAGAAAACCTTCAATATATAGCAATTCAACTGGGGAGCAAAAAGGAAATAAATACACTCATAAATAAGTAGGCCTTATAGGCTATGAGACAGAGTCTAACAATTCCAGAATTAAACAGGTAGTTCTGTTTGTTAACCTATGACCTGAAATAATTGAGATAATTTGTGATATTGATGATAAATTCCAAAGGAAAGAGAAAAGATGACACAACTTTCTTCAATTATTCATCAATAGAAACAATTACGAAATAACCAAATATCCAACACATCCCCTCTTTTTATCTTCCACTAGAGAAAATATTCCCTAGAAACTTCCATAGTTATTTTCATTATTATTATCATCTTCATCACTGTCATCACCATCATCAGTGTGATGAGAACCATCATCACCAATACTATCATCATCAACATCATCATCATCATCATCATCATCATCATCATCATCTTTATCCATCAGAAACACCAGTAGAACTTCAATGCCCAACAAAAGTAATCATGGAATTTGAAACAGTATATATTAAAACAGATATCATTATAATGAGAGCATGAAAATAGTTTTCTAGAATTCATTATTATTGCACACTCACAGCTGGTCATTAATCTTCAGTAATAGTGACTAGAACCTTACTTATTAGCATATTAAGTGATCTTTTTAGCATGACCTCCTGGATATAATGAATAGCCGGCCTGGAAATTAGTACATATGATAATTTGTAGACTATAAATATTAGTGGGCCTATAATAAGTAGCATAAATATTGATGCATAGTTTTTCCTGATTTTCATGTGAGAATCAATAAACAGGAAGGACCTCATTAGAACAAGCATTTTAACCACTCTTCAGCTAACTAAAGGACAGTGCCACAAATGTAGATTGTTCTATTTTGAAAACGCCTCCATTTTTGCCGTGCAACATTTGTTCTCAGTATGCAACTGCATGAATGAAAAAAGTCTCCTGGAAAGCAGATCTCATCCTAAGAATGAGCAAACCCAGACCGAAAACACAGAGGCCAAGAAATCATGTGCATCGTTTTCCAAGGTTGTGTGTGGGCCAGGTAACCAAGTAATTAAAAGAACAATGTGCAAGAAAACCAGTGCCCTTCCTACCTGCCTCAAGGAGGGGACCCCAGTAGAAATGAGAGTCTGACACGAAAAATACTCTGAAGCCATGTCTGTCAAGATTCTACAGCAGAAGTAACCACATGAAAGAAAGAGAGAAATAAATAAATAAATAAAACCAGGCTCTTTGATGTGTCTTCATCCCTGATTCATTACATGTACACATGGGCTCAGTACATGTGAGCTGGCTGACGATTGCCAGTCCCTGCTGATCACAACTGCCACTAATAAAGTTTGGCGCTTTTAAGATCTACTTTCGCATATTAAATTGCCCTTAAAACAAAAACTGCATTTTCCTTTACAGTAAAACTAAGTAGCAGTTCCTGAGTTATCGTCAGGCAGAGTAATCCTTTCTAAATATTGAAGCAAATAATTCTTTAATTGGATAAGCCTTAGAACAGTTTTAAGCTCCTACACTAAGGCTACCCACCCAGAGCGGTGAGTGCCTGGCTATCAGGCAGGCCTCAGGGTCCCCTGTAAGGGAGCCCCTGCACCTCTAGCTCCTGAGCCAGGCTTCCTGGGCTCTTCTGGATACAGCCCTGCCCCCCTCCCTTGCTCCATTCATCCTCAGTCCCTGGATCATTGGGCTACCGGCGGCCCTGTTTCTACCTGCGGCCCTGTTTAGTTGCTGAGGAATCCCATCTGGACGGGAACGGTTCCTGCTTCTACACTGAAGAGATACACCCAGAGGGTCAATCACAGGAGAGACTGGACCAAGACACCAGGCCTCTCCTGGCTCCATTTGAAGGAAGAGATGGGAAGGCGCCAAGGCAAGAATTCCTCATACAACCTGAAAGGCAACATGACACCACCAGAATCCAGGGATCCTGAAATAAGAATTGTACACCCTACTCCAGAAGAAATAGAAGAAATCAACTCAAAAGTGAACTATATGAAAATAATAGAGGACCTTAAACAGGAGGTGAAAAACTGCCATAAACAATTAGAGATTACAAACAAAAAGGTAGAGGAAATGAATAAATCACTCAAAGACACACAAGAAAACCAAGAGAAACAGGAAAAAGCAATCAAACAGGTTAGGGAAGCAGTCCAAGACTTGAAGAATGAGATGGAAGCAATGAAGAAAACACAAACCGAGGGAAGAATGGAGATGGAAAATCTGGGTAAACGAACAGGAACTACAGAGACAAGTACTAACAAGAGATTACAAGAGATAGAAGAGAGAATGTCAAACACTGAAGATACCATAGAGAAAATAAACACACTGATCAAAGAAAACAGCAAAACCAACAAATTCTCATCACAAAACATTCAGGAAATCTGGGAAACAATAAAAAGACCAAACCTAAGAATAATTGGGATAGAAGAAGGAGAAGAAGTACAGCTCAACGGTCCAGAAAATATATTTAAAAAATTATAGAAGAAAACTTTCCCAACCTAAAGAAAGATATTCCTTTGAAGGTTCAAGAAGCATACAGAACACCGAATAGACTGGACCAAAAAAAAAAAAAAAAAACCATCACCTCGTCATTTAATAATCAAAACACAAAACATACAGAATAAAGGAAGAATATTAAGAGCTGCAAAGGAAAAGGGTCAAGTTACTTATAAGGGTAAACCTATCAGACTTACACCTGATTTCTCTATGGAAACCATGAAAGCCAGAAGGTCCTAGATAGATGTACTTCAGAAACTAAGAGACCATGGATGCAAGCCCAGACTACTATACCCAGCCAAGCTTTCATTCACTAAAAATGGAGAAATCAAAATTTTCCAGGATAAAAACAAATTTAAACAATACGTTACCACAAATCCAGCCTTACAGAAAGTAATAGAAGGAAAATCACAAACCAAGGAGTCCAACAATGACCACAATAACTCAGACCCTTCACCAGAAAAACTCAAAGAAGGGAAACACACAAACTCTACTACTAAAAAAGTGACCGGAGTTAACAACCACTGGTCATTAATATCACTTAATGTCAATGGACTCAACTCACCTATAAAAAGGCACAGGCTAAAAGATTGGATACAAAAACAGTATCCAACATTCTGCTGTTTACAAGAAACACACCTCAACCACAAAGACAGGCACCTACTCAGAGTAAAGGGCTGGGGAAAGGCTTATCAAGCAAATCACCAAAGAAACAAGCAGGTGTGGCCATACTAATTTCTAACAAAGTTGACTTCAACCTTAAACCAATCAGAAAAGATAGAGAGGGACATTTTATACTCATTAAAGGAACAATCCATCAGGATGAAGTCTCAATCCTGAATATCTATGCCCCTAATATAAAAGCACCCATGTACATAAAAGAAATATTACTAAAACTGAAGGCTGCCATCAAACGGCACACACTAATAGTAGGAGACTTCAACACTCCTCCCTGACCAATGGACAGGTCAATCAGACAGAAACCTAACAGAGAAATAAGAGAATTAATGGAGGTAATGAATCAAATGGACTTAACAGACATCTATAGAACATTCCACCCAAATAGGAAAGAATATGCCTTCTTTTCTGCAGCTCATGGAACCTTCTCGAAAATTGACCACATACTCGGGAACTAAGCAAACGTCCACAGTTACAAAAAAAATATTCATAACCTCCTGCGTCTTATCAGACCACCATGGATTAAAGTTAGAATTCAACAACAATGCTACCCCCAGAAAGCCTACAAACTCATGGAAAATGAACAGTCAACTTCTGAACCATACATGGATCAAGGAAGAAATAAAGAAAGAAATCAAAGTCTTCCTTGCATTCAATGAAAATAAAGAAACAACCTATTCAAACTTATGGGACACTATGAAAGCAGTCCTGAGAGGAAAGTTCATAGCACTAAGTGCTCACTTAAAGAAAACAGAGAAAGCACACATTGGAGACTTAACAGCCCACCTGAAAGCTCTAGAAAAAAAAGAAGCAGACTCACCTAGGAGGAGTAGAAGACTGGAAATAATCAAACTGATGGCTGAAATCAACAAAATAGAAACACAGAAAACAATCCAAAGAATCAATGAAACAAAAAGCTGGTTCCTAGAGAAAATCAACAAGATTGAAAAACCCCTATCCAAACTAATCAAACGGCAGAGAGAGAATACGCAAATTAATAAGATCAGAAATGAAAAGGGGGACATAACCACAGACACAGATGAAATTCAGAGAATCATTAGATCTTACTACAAAAGCCTGTATGCCACAAAACTGGAACATGTAAAAGAAATGGACAGGTTTTTAGATAAATACCATATACCAAAGCTAAACCAGGACAGGTGAACAATCTAAATAGACCTGTTAGTCGCGAAGAATTAGAAGCTGTCATCAAAAACCTCCCTACCAAAAAAGCCCAGGACCAGATGGTTACAATGCGGAATTCTATCAGAACTTCCAAGAAGAGCTTATACCTACATTCCTTAATGTATTTCACAATATAGAAACAGAAGAGTCATTGCCAAATTACTTTTATGAAGCTACAGTCACTCTGATAACAAAACCACACAAAGACTCAACCAAGAGAGATAATTATAGGCCAATCTCACTCATGAACATCGACGCAAAAATCCTCAACAAAATACTGGCAAACCGTGTCCAAGAACACATTAGAAAAATTATCCATTATGATCAAGTAGGCTTCATCCCAGAGATGCCGGGCTGGTACAACATATGAAAATCCATCAATGTAATCCATCATATAAATAAACTGAATGAAAAAAATCTTATGATCATTTCATTAGATGCTGAAAAAGCTTTTGACAAAATTAAACATCCCTTTATGATAAAAGTCTTGGAGAGATTAGGGATACAAGGGTCATACCTAAATATAATAAAAGCCATTTACAGCAAACCGACAGCTAACATCAAACTAAATGGAGAGAAACTCAAAGCCATCCCACTAAAATCAGGAACACGGCAAGGCTGTCCACTCTCTCCATACCTCTTCAATATAGTGCTTGAAGTTTTAGCAATTGCAATAAGACAACATAAGGGGATCAAGGGGTTTTGAATTGGGAAGGAAGAGGTTAAACTTTCATTATTTGCAAATGATATGATAGTGTACATAAGCAACCCCAAAAACTCCACCAACGAACTCATACAGCTAATAAACAGCTTTAGTAATGTGGCAGGATACAAGATCAACTCCAAAAAATCAGTCGCCCTCCTATACACAAAGGATATGGAAGCAGAGAGGGAAATCAGAGAAGCATCACCTTTCACGATAGCCACAAATAGCATAAAATATCATGGGGTAAATCTAACCAAGGAAGTGAAAGATCTATTTGACAAGAACTTTAAGGAATTGAAGAAAGAAATTGAAGAGGATACCAGAAAGTGGAAAGATCTCCCTTGCTCTTGGATTGGGAGGATCAACATAGTAAAAATGGCAATTATACCAAAGGCAATTTATAGATTCAATGCAATCCCCATCAAGGTCCCATCAAAATTCTTCACAGATCTTGAGAGGACAATAATCAACTTTATATGGAAAAACAAAAAACCCAGGGTAACCAAAACAGTCTTATATAATAAAGGAACTTCTGGAGGCATTACCATCCCTGACTTCAAACTCTACTACAGAGCTACAGTATTGAAAACAGCTTGGTATTTGTATAAAAACAGAGAAGTCGACCAATGGAATCGTATAGAAGACCCGAATTTTAACCCACAAACCTATGAACACCTCATTTTCGATAAAGGAGCAAACTGTATACAATGGAAGAAAGAAAGCATCTTCAACAAATGGTGCTGGCACAACTGGATGTCAACCTGTAGAAGAATGAAAATTGACCCATATCTATCTCCATGCACAAAACTCAAGTCCAAATGGATCAAAGACCTCAATATCAGTCCAAGCACACTGAACCTGATAGAAGAGAAATTGGGAGGGACCCTACAACAGATGGGCACAGGCGATCGCTTCCTAGGTATAACCCCAGAAGCACAGACATTAAGGGCAACATTGAATAAATGGGACCTACTAAAACTGAGAAGCTTCTGTAAAGCAGAGGACACTGTCACTAGGACAAAAAGGCAATCCACTGACTGGGAGAATCTTCACCAACCCTGCAACAGACCAAGGTCTTATCTCCAAAATATATAAAGAACTCAAGAAACTAGACTTTAAAATGCTAATTAACCCAATTAAAAAATGGGGCACGGATCTGAACAGAGAATTCTCAACAGAAGAAGTTCAAATGGCCAAAAGACACTTAAGGTCATGCTCAACCTCCTTAGCGATCAGCGAAATGCAAATCAAAACAACTTTGAGATATCATCTTACACCTGTCAGATTGGCTAAAATCAAAAACACCAATGATAGCCTCTGCTGGAGAGGTTGTGGAGGAAGGGGTTCCCTCATCCATTGCTGGTGGGAATGCAAACTTGTGCAACCACTTTGGAAAGCAGTGTTTTGGTTTCTCAGGAAATTCAGGATTAACCTACCCCTGGACCCAGCAATACCACTCTTGGGAATATACCCAAGAGATGCCCGATCATCTGACAAGGGCATTTGTTCAACTATGTTCACAGCAACATTATTTGTAATAGCCAGAACCTGGAAACAACCTAGATGCCCCCAATGGAAGAATGGATGAAGAAAGTGTGGAATATATACACATTAGAGTACTATTCAGCGGTAAAAAAACAATGACTTCTCAAATTTTGCATGCAAATGGATGGAAATATAAAATACTATCCTGAGTGAGGTAACCCAGACCCAAAAAGATGAACATGGGATGTACTCTCTCATAATTGGTTTCTAGCCTTAAATAAAGATCAGTGAGTCTATAATTGGATATCCTAAAGAAGCTAAATAAGAAGGTGAACCCAAAGAAAAACATATAGCTATCCTCCTGGGTATGGGAAGTAGACAAGATTGCCAGGCAAAAATCGGGATCTTAAGTATGGGGGGGGGGTAAGGGAAAATGGGGAGAGAAAAGTGAGAAGGGTAGGATGGGGAGAACTTGGGGCAACGGGATGATTGGGATAAAGGAAGGTTGGATAGGGGAGCAGGGAAGCACATATCTTAATTAAGGGAGCCGTCTTAGGGTTGGGAAGAGACTTGGACCTAGAGGTGCTTCCAGGTGCCCAAGGCGAGGTCCCCAGTTAGTTCCTGGGGCAGCTGAAGATAGGGAACCTGAAATGATCCTATCCTATATCCATACTGATGAATATTTTGCATATCACCATAGAACCTTCAGCTGGCAATGGATGGAGATAGAGACAGAGACCCACACTGGAGTACTGGACTGAGCTCCCAAAGTCCCAATGAGGAACAGAAAAA
Organism: Microtus oregoni; assembly: GCF_018167655.1. NCBI lineage: Eukaryota > Metazoa > Chordata > Mammalia > Rodentia > Cricetidae > Microtus > Microtus oregoni. The sequence goes on along the minus strand of NW_024543067.1, from coordinate 29,460,260 downwards.
GGGAGAAGATGAGCAAGGAAGTCAGGACCAAGAGGGGTGCACCCACCGACGGAGACAGTGGGGCTGATCTATTGGGAGCTCACCAAGGCCAGCTGGACTGTGACTGAAAAAGCAGGGGATAAAACCAGACTCTCTGAATATGGCGGACAATGAGGGCTGCTGAGAAGCCAAGGAGAATGGCACTGGGTTTTGATCCTACTTCATGTTCTGGCTGTGTGGGAGCCTAGCCAGTTTGGATGTTCACCTTCCTAGGCCAGGATGGTGGGGGGGGGGAGGACTTTGGACTTTCCACAGGGCAGGGAACCCTGACTGCTCTTCAGACTTGAGAGGGAGGGGGAGAGGAGTGGGGGGAAAGGTAGAGGAGTGGGGGGACGGGGAGAGGAGTGGGGAGGGGGAGGAGTGGGAGGCTGGGAGGAGGCGGAAATTGTTTTTTTCTCAATAAACAAAAAGAAAGTTAAAAAAAATAAGCGGAAAAAAAATTGGATGTCTTTCACATATTCTCACTCTTTCAGTTTCCATTTTAATTCACCTTTAGTTTTTACTTTATTATGTATTAGTATATTATAGTAGATTATCTCATTTAAATTTTTACTTTTACTAATATATTCTCTAACCATTCGGGAAGATGGAATTCTAAAAGGAGTAAACTAAAAATAATGCTAATTCTAATCTATTATGATCTGTGATTGAGTATGAACACAACAAAAACAGCCCAATACATAATTCAGATCCAGAAGAGAATGATGGGTTAACTAACCTGCTTCTCAGGGCGGGTACTGAAGAATGGGGAAGACTTCAGCACACAGTACATGGGGCAGTTGTTGCAGATAAAACATTCAAATAAAATGCCTGGGGATGTTGATCTCTATTGGTTCTTGCTAAATACAGAAAACAAGGAGGGCCAAAGGAGAATGGAGTATAAAAGGGGGTGTTAGTGTTCCATGAAGCAAGAGTTATAATAGTAGACATAACAAGTCAAAATTCTACAGCAATATTCGAATCCTTGTAGACAAAACCTCCAATGCTATGAGCATGGAGCACCAATATAACAACAGTAAGAGAGTAGACAAGTATCCATGAACTGCCTGCATTGTAGTTCAGGCTTTAAAAAACATGTTCTATTGTCCCAGTGATTTAACTTTAGCTATGTTTATTAGTTGAGGGGGAGGAAAGGGGTTAGGATAACAAATTCCCATAAATAGCCACAGTTTCCAAAAAATAATATCCTCCAGTATTAAACTCTCATATTATTAACCACTCACCACTCCACACAGGATCTCACCTCTCACCAAGTAACTTACCTCTTAAAAGAATATGAAATAGAAACTTATTTCCTGATTATGGAGGCATCTCCATCCTCAGTGGCATTGCTCAAGAGGTTTGGATCTTCAAGGGCTTGAACAAGACTCTTTTGAGACAAATTCCCTAAAAAAATCATTATATACAAAATATCACAGGATTCTGTCCATGCTAAGGAAACAACTGTCAAACGTGCCCCAGAGATTTATGGCCCCAGAAATGAAAGGAAACATCATGAGTGTGCATAAAGTACATATAAGGAGGACTAGGAATTGGAGAGGTGAGGGGTTATCGCAACAGAATGCACTTCACACAACCATGAAGTAATCAAAGACCGCACTCAATAAAAGCTCTTAGGAAAATAAACACACGAAAAGAAAACACCACTTGATTAATGTTGAGGAAAGTTTGAAGCCTTTGATGTAATTAAAACATTGTTTGACTTTTAATATATTTTTATGAATGAAAAGGAAGTTTTTTAAAGATATTCATTGACATGTTGTCTGTAGTTTGGATAAATGAATCTGAACCCCTAAAAGTAGAAATATTTAATATAGGACAACAGAGTAAAATGATTAAAATTTTTATTATAAACTATAAGTAAAGCGTGCTTGCAAAAGCCTTTGTTTCTGTATAATTGTATAGTTTTGAAGTTTGAATCAAGCCTTAACCAGAATTCTTACAATACTTAGGATGATATTTTAAAGTGAAGTATTTAGCCACATTCTTTTTACTGTATAGGCTCACTTGCTACTTAAAAATGACCAATATTGGATAATTAGTTTGACTTGATTATTTATGTCCAGGCTTTATCTGATTCTATGATTGCTAATTTAGCATAGAAAAATATGTGAATTACATTAACTGTGGAAAGAGGCTAGACAGGAATTTTAAAATTAACTTTCTAAGAAGTATTACATCAAACATTATTTGTTTGATAAAGAAAATCATATAACTGGAAATAAGAAATAGACACCTTAACCTAATAACAACAGGAACTTAATATTCTTTTCCCAGAAGAATGCACGTTAGTTTTTGTCTTCATTTATTATGGACCAATTTGTCCTCAGACAGCTTCCACATGCTCAGAAGCATCAAGCTGTGAGATACTCTCCAGATACATACAATTTCTTACAATTTTTTAGAGTTCATTTATGTATATATCTATATTATATATAATATTACCCATATACGATATAGCATATTTTTGCTAAGTACCCTCTATTCATCATCTGACTTCCGTAGATTATTAAAATCTTTTTGATGGGTGAAGATAGAGAAATAATAGGAAATTAAATATTTGAGCAGGCTTGCTTTTTGTCACAGAACTTAATTTAAAACTATTTTGTGAAGTTATTCAATGTGATATCTTCCCTAAATCTTTTAACCTCTCATATATAAATAAAACATACAATCCTTATATTTCAGCATAAAATGTTCCTTTTTAGCATTATTGATCATCAATTAATAAGTTTTTCATAGTTTTGGATTATGATACTTTCTAGTATAGTCTTTCATTGGATTGTGTGCACTCTGTTCCCTAATTAAAGGTCAATGTATTTAAGATGGGGGTGCTTAGTGATCACGTGTCTCTACTTTCATTGGTTTCTTACTCAGAGCTTGACCACTAGGATGCTGAGTTCCTTTCTTATGACTAATGCAATGTTTAGTGTCATCTAATGTCTCATAAAGATGATGTGAACAGTGTCGGCATTTACAGGAGAGCCCACACTCTCTTTGTCCCTCCTCTATGAATACCTTTGGAAGCAACCTATGAATATTTTATATACGGTTCTTTTGGAAAGGGTTTCTATCATGGAATTTTCTGGGCTTACATTTTCCTAAGTTTTTCATAAATTAATAAATAGTCAAACAAACAAAAAACTTAAATATGGCAGGAAATGACAAGTAGGGTAGAAGAAAGAAACAAGAAAGGAAGAGAAAAGAAACTAAAGCGAAGATTTCTTGGTGATAAGTGTGATTTTATTGGATCTGTCATGTCTCCTCAGGCAGTGAGCATTAAGGGTCTACCTAACTGCAGTGTAAATATAGACTTTAACAAGGTGATGTAGACAGAACACCATCAAGAAGATGGGCACCTCCTAATTAAATGAAGCAAAGGCAGAAAGCATAGTTTTAGAAAGGATAAGCTTCTTCTAACTCTAGAAATGGTGGTCATTTTTCTCTTTTGGTATCAGAACAAATGGGATGCTCCCCAAATGCACTCAATGAATTGGCCTCATCCACAGGAGTCTGCTTCAATGTGAATGCTTACTGAGTTTTCCTCAACTGAGAAAATACATTAGATTTTTTCCTCTGGCTAATAAGACCAAAAGGGTTAAACCAAAAGATAATCACAAATATAAGAGCTTTTATTTGTAAATTGATGCAAGCACTTTTACAAGAATTCCTGATATTCTGAAATATAAAGGTTAAAATATGCACTCAAACCTTAACCAGATCCTTGCAATCATGTGTGTCCTTCACTCTAGCTTTGAATCCTACATCTTAAATGCAGCATAAAGTTGATTGACATAAAGGAGCTGGGAAGAGGAGTCATCTAATAAACAGGATTTCAGGGTTGGAAGATGAGACATGCTGGAGTCTGCACCACAGTGTTATGGATGCAAGGCAAAAGACAGAAGGGACAATTAATGATGACTTAGTCAGTAAACACTGTATGTTGGTCTTTCTTTCCTTTTTAATTTTTTTGCAAATTCTTTAAAACATAATTTGAAGGCAATTTCTTTATATTAGGCTAATATATATGTATATATACATATACATCTATATGCATACACACAAAAACACACATACATATATACATACACACACACACACACACACACACACACACACACATATATATATATAGAGAGAGAGAGAGAGAGAGAGAGAGAGAGAGAGAGGTTTTTCTTTTTTTTTTTTTGTTTTTGTTGTTGTTTTTGTTTTTCGAGACCAGGTTTCTCTATAGCTTTGGATCCTGTCCTGGCACTAGCTCTCGTAGACCAGGCTGGCCTCGAACTCACAGAGATCTGCCTGCCTCTGCCTCCCAAGTGCTGGGATTAAAGGCGTGTGCCACCACCGCCCGGCAAGAGAGAGGTTTTTCAAGATAGGGTTATGCTCTGGCTGTCCTCGAATTTGCTTTGTAGACCAAACAGGCCTTGAACTCACAGAGATTCACCTGCTTCTGCCTCCAAAGTGTTAGGATTAAAGGTATGTACCCCAGCTCCATATATGTTTTTTTTTTTAAGGACAATCTTAAATTTATGTAGCAGCATTTTATTTTGATAGTAAATGTGTATTTATAAGCAGAAGGAGCCAGGCATGAGATTCCTGGTGGTACTGCACACCTTTACTCCTAGTACTTAGAGGCAGAAACAGGCCTCCCTGATTTCGAGGCCAGTCTACAGAGTGAATTTCAGGGCAGCTATGGGTATGTCTCCATAAAAAGATCAAAACAAATAAAACAAATGAACGGAAGGAAGGAAGGAAGGAAGGAAGGAAGGAAGGAAGGCAGACAGGCAGGCAGGAAGGAAGGAAGGAAGGAAGGAAGGAAGGCAGGAAGGCAGGAAGGAAGGAAGGAAGGAAGGAAGGAAGGCAGGCTGACCCAGTGCCCCAGCCCTGGCTGTGACAGACAGATCATGGGACACTACTGGCTACTTAACTGATGCTCTGCAGGATTCTGACTCAAGGCAGTAAGGAGGAAACAATGAGGCTAGAGCAGTGGTTCTCAACCTGTGGGCCATGACCCTTTCATAGGGGTCGCCTGAGGCTATCAGAAAAGAATGATCTTGACATTATGCTTCATAGCAGTAGCAAAATTACAGATATGAAGTAATAGAAAAATAATTTTATTGCTAAGAGTTGCCACAACATGAGGAATTGTATTAAAGGGTCTTAGCATTAGGAAAGTTCAGGACCAATGAGCTAGAAGAAGCACAAAATGTCCTCCTTGGTCTGACTGGTTCATTCAGGCTCAAGTATGTGAGTACTTACCGTTCTAATGACACCCTACATACACACACACACACACACACACACACACACACACACACAGACACACACTGCTTGAGACAAGCTCTGACGGTCCACATGTAGCTTAAAATCCTGGCAGGAGTCACAGTACTGAGGTCATGTAATACACAGTTTAATACACAGTTAATATGGTGGGGAAAGAATTGACTGTATTCATATCCAAATGTACTGCAGATGAAAGACTTTGGACTGCTGGGATAGGGAGCAATATCATCTTAGTAAAACAATCACACACAGAGTTTATTCTCCCATTAAAGTAATAGAAAGATTGTGGGATATTGGCTTCATAAAGACATCTTTATTATCTTTTATTTTAACAAAGCTTTATATGAGATTTTCCTTTCAATTTGAAATAGATATTAAACATTAATGTGAAGTTTTGAAGTACAATTAGGCCACGTATTTGAAATATATTTAAGTGTTGTATGCCATTGGCTATTGCATGTAGGCTAGTAAGAAATCAGACAAAAAGACAACAAATAAGTATATTACTTAGATATCTTTTTCTCAAGTTAATGGAAAAAATAAGTTTCATTGAGTCCAGAACAAATCATTAATCATCAGAGCAGCAGTGTTATCAAACTTAGAACTTTATTTTTGGAACATATTTTCAAAACTGCTAATATAAAATATAAACAAAGTTTCTGTTATTAAGATCCCATAAGTAGTTCACACATGTTGTCCTGAAGTTCAATATATCATCTGGACATATCTACAAAGAGAAATATCTTACGTACCAGTTCTCAGAATGATGTCAGCCTTTTGTGCTAAAGCTCCCAACACATCTAATTCTTCCTTGTGTGTCTGCCACACAGCATCCTGGTGCGAGACTTTTCAGAACTTTCAGGACTCGACAATGTAAGTGAGAATCTAGGAATGTTATGACTGATGCAAAGAAAAGTAATTGAATCTGGAGATGATCAGCAGATAAATGGAATTGACACTTTCAAATTGCAGGATGCCGGGCTGCCTCTTTCTCAACACTCCTGACACAAATGACTTCTGTATGATGTGCTGCTAACACATGACTGAACAACCCAAGTATCCCCTTAACTCAAGACTTCAATGGATGAATGTATCTGCAGACCTAGTTGATAGGAAAGTTGTAAGTCTTTGTTCGAGCTATGTAATACATAAAGTAAGAGATTTTTCAGGATAGATAATATTGGAAATCAACTTCCTTGCTTCTCATTTGTCTATTTGCTTTCCTCAAATATGAAATTGAAATTACAGAATAACATAACAAATAAAAAAGATAATAGTTCAAAGTCACAACCCTGCATACTCATACTCCCCTAGGAAGCATGGGAAGAGGCATGAACAAGAAAACAGCATTGAAAACACAGCAGAGACAAACACCCTGAAAGAAATAGCAGAAGAGAGGAGTTTGTTTGGCACATACTTTAATTTTAATTTGAATTGTACCAGCTAATTAAAATAAATGATAATGGGCATGTGATCTCAAGACAGCACAGTTTTCTTTAACAAAAGAAAAGTGATTTCACTGAACTGAATGGGAAGAGGAGACACCTTGAACAAAAGGTATTTCCAAGAATAGAATGTTATTTGAACCTCAGATGAGAATGCGAAATATGTTTTGACAGATTGTGTATCAGCATTCAGTTCAATGGTATTTCAAGCACGCATTTCCCTCTTTGCAGAAGGTATTAGAATAAACTTACAGCCCCCATTATTCCTTCCTTTTCCAATATTTCTTTTTAAAGTACATTTTATGGTTGTGTCAGGTTGTGATCGCAGACTGGTATTTATAGCAAGCTGTGAACATTATCTGGAGTACGTGTTCTCTGTGGGAAGCTAGCCTATCAGGTTCTCTTAAACTGACTGTGTCAGATTTATTGGAATGAAATAGAAAATGAAAATGTAAAGAGTCCATTTTTGTGCAAAAGTCCAATGTGTGTGGATGCGCAGCCAGGGGTGTGGACATACGTACATATATGAATATGGAGTACATCAGTATTTGACATGTAAAGAGGTACCTGTTTCTAATCAAGAAAAAGTTTCATGAAGGTGAAAACAGCAATCACTGCTGCTAAATTCTGCAAGCCAGACCATAATGCTCTTGAAATGTTTTCTTTCTTTCCCTCAAGTCAGACACTAATGACCCTTCTGTGAAGCTGCAGAGTGCAACGGCACGTGGGTCAGGCTCTTTCTCCACAGCCCTGCACTCGGAAGGGACCGAGACAATATTTACTTTAAGATGATCTGCTGCAAAGCACGTGTGTGCAGACAGTGTGCTTTGACTTGCTAAGATAAAGAAGAACAGGGAAAGTGTGGGGAGTGAGCAGGAGACAGCCCATGGATGGAGCTCCAGAGAAACACAGCAGTGTAGGAATTTAAGGAGGAAATATTGGCCTCAGGACGTCTTGTGCCTTATGCCTGAACTCCCATATACAAAACTCAAATTCTCTCTACATAAAATTACTTAAAAATGAAATGTTTAGTAGATATTTTTAAAATTCTGAGACTGTTTTATAAGCTGTGCCTATCTGTAAAGCACCCCTATTGTATAAAAATGTGAACTTATGAAAACACTGACATTAGAATCATGATTTATAAATTCTTGTGAAGCAGCTTCCCTTGAGATCAAAATGTCCCATCAAAGCAGGAAGCTCCTTCAGGCACAGGGTGTTTGCAGGGACTTGTTCTAAGGGGAGGGGAGATGCTCCATCCTGCAGAGAGACTCCTTAAACTCAAGAAGTAAATAACATTTACCTGGAAGTCACTGAAACTGACCCTGTTCACCAGGACCCTTAACCCCAGTTGTGTATGTACAGTAAGGACTGCTGGAAAAACCCTTCACACAAGCTGGGCTGCCTCAGAAAGGCCTACAACAAGGCAGCTGCTTGGAAGAAAGAGACCAGCCTAAAAGAGGCCCATTTCAACTGAACTACCAGCAAAAGGCACTCAGAAGCCTTTAAAGCTGCCTGCAGGCTGTGCAGTGGGCTCCTGATTTCCAACTCTGGTGAACTGTCACATATCCTGGGGTGGGCTTTGATGATGCAGCTGGCTTTGAGTCATTTCTGCTCTTGTAAGTAACCCCTCACCCATATTTCTGCAAGTAATACCGAAAAAACTGATCAATTCCCCAAAAATAGACTGTTGTATAGCCATATTTCAGTGTTTCCTTATCTGGAATGAACAAATATTTGTTCAAATCTTCCAAGATATACTGTCACATAAGAGAAAAATGATTATTTTTTGATGCTATGTATATATTATTATAATAAAAGACATTTAAATGGTCTGTCCTCATTTGAATGGAAACCTCATTCCAGGCCCTGGAATCCATATATCCAATGAATCTGTCTAAAGAAAAAAATCAATGAGAGATTTCAAACACAGAGTATGAATTTGGTAATTATAAAAATGGGCAAAAATTGAACTGCTTATTTTTAAGCAATCAAAATGTCAAGGAAGAAATCAAGAAATATTTAAAACAATTTTAGGATAAGAAAATAAGCAACAAAACTGTACATGATTATGTAAAAACACCCAGGAAACAGGGAAAGCAGCTGAAATGATGGTAACAGCATTAAAGTCTTTATCAAGGAAAGAAGAGGGAAACAGAAGAGGAGGACGTCCAGTCTTCCATGTATCACTACCTGAAAAAGCAGACTGCCTCTGTTGTAGGCTTAAAATCCATCTTATAGTAAAAACAAACTAGATTTATTCCTGTTTATGATTAAACCTGTTTCTCAAATACTAGGTTATTCCTTACCTAACCTTAACTACAAATGGTGCTGTACTGACTATTCCAGGGAACAGCAACCATGCCTTTATTTCAAAACATCACCATGGTAACTCATTATGACTGCCTTGCTATGACTAATTTATTATGACCCCTTGTTATGACCATCTTGTTACATCCACCTTGCAATCGTGTCTTTGTTTCATGAGTTTGTTTTGGTTAATTTATTGTGCTCATGTTCTGCTTCTGTAACACCACCTATTTGCTGCAAAATCCCCCATTTTGAAACTCCCTTCTCCTGAGCTATAAAAACCCTTGTCTTTTCCATGTTCTGTGCCGGCCACTTGAACCCCAACTTAGGGAGAGACAGCTCCTGTGTATTAATAAAATGATGATAATTTTAATTAATTTTGCCATGATTTGGGTCAGAGATCTTCCTTTTTGCAACTGTGGTATTAACATAGCCCCATCCTATATATAGAAGTCTAATAGCCCCTTGAAATTTTACCAGACTCAGTGGAAGAATTTAGCCATGTTATGGGAGGGGTGGACTAAAAATATTACATAAGCTTGCACAGATTTATTTAAAATTTACATCAATGAAGCCAATCATTTATGACAAACAAAAATAAAATAAAATGGCCACAAATGTTTATGTAGAAGTCCAAGGTCTACAAAGTTAAAACCATAAAACGCCAAGGAAAGATACTGAGAAGACTAAGAGGACATCTGGTCAGAAACTGAAGGAACCAATGATGTTCAACTGTTTAAATCACTCCTCATGACTTAAAGACTACCAAAATACCAATGATATTTCTCATACCACTAGGGAAAGAGAACACTCTAGATTCTTAGGGACAACAATAACAGAGAAGTGCACAACAAATATTCAAGACAGTCTTGAGAAAAAGAAAAAAAACAAAGTGGGAATAACTTATGATCTACCTTTAAGATATACCCCAAAATTACAGTAATTAAAAAAGCATGATATTTACATATATTTCTCCACAAACTAATAGAATCCAATAAATAACTTAGAGGTAACCACACACATGCTTTTTGTTTTTCCACAAAGGGGCAAAGAAAAGAACCCAGACAGGAGCATTTTCAATAAATTGTGCTTATATAACCAGATTTCCATATATGGTAAAAAAAAAACTACAATCCTTTCTCTGATCAATTACAAGACCAACTCAAGTCAGCTCAAAATTAATAGGGAATTTAAATGCAACACAGAAAACTAACAAACACCTCAAGAAAATATAGGAACCCACTGATGAACTCTAAAATAGGTAGGGATTTTCTATAAAATACATTAAATCACGTGAGACAATGGTAAGAACAAATGGGATTATGTATAAGTTAATACTCAGCAAAAGAAACAAAATCCTTGAAGTGAATACATAACCATTGTATAGGGAATATTTCTAAACTGTACATATATGGAAAGGTTAACACCCATAATATATAAGAAAATAAACTCACTAGAATAACAGCTACTCAGATTTTTTCTTAATGATTTATTTTTTATTTCATATGCATTGGCATTTTGTCTGCATGAATGTCTGTGTGAGGGTTTGGGATCTTCTGGTGCTGAATAGAGAGTTGTGAGCTACCCCATTGGTCTAGGAATTAAATCCTCTGGAAGAGTGGCCTGTTGTTGACAGAGGTTTCTGTCTTTCCCAGTATCACAGCAATTCAGTCCCAAATAAACACTCAGAGGTCAACATTAATTATAAACTGGTTGGCTATTAGCTCAGGCTTCTCATTAACTCTTTCTCACTTTGTACGTTAACCCATTATTCTTGTCTCTGCTAGCCACATGGCTTGGTACCTTATATCAGTGAAGCCCTCTCACCTTGTTTCCTCTGTGGCTGGGTGATGACTTCAGACTGACCTTTCCTCTTCCCAGAATTCTCCTGTTCTCATTTCCCTGCCTCTGCTTCCTGCCTGGTCGCTCCACCTATACTCCCTGCCTGGCTACTAGACAATCAACGTTTTATTAAAAATAATACAAGTGACAGGATAAAAGACCATTGTCCCACAGCAGCCAGTTCTCTTAATGAGCCATCTCTCCAGCACCAGATAACCAAATTTCTGAACTGAATGTTGATTATAAAACACACACACACACACACACACACACACACACACACACACACACCACATGCCCTCTCCTTTTGTTTCTACCTTCATCTGGCTTCTAGTCTCTTCCCCTCATACCTCTCACCTCACAAATACATTTTCTCACCATCACATTGGCACTTATTAAATATTCCCAAAAGGAGCAATTAAGAGCAATTTCCTTCCTGAAACATGTGCTGCAGTCTTCCCAAATTTTCCAAACTGGGTATAGTTTTTGGTTCTTGCTCCTTCTCTGTGTTCTGCTTATTACTTTCACCAAGAATGACTAACAACTTTGCTTTTATGAATTTAATGTCCTGATTTATTTGTTCAGCCTTTTTACTCTATGGGTAGCTAAATCCTCCTTTGATTGCATCAGTGATTAAAAGAATATCCCCTGAAGAGTTTACTGCCCACCCATGTGTGCTCACCATTTACAAACAGAAATGAGAATGAAGAGACAGTTACAAAAATAGTTTGACTTGCTTTTCTTTGCCATCACCTTTAAAACAAAAGATGATTTGCAGAAAATTGAGGTAACTTTGTAACTTTGATAGAATTAGAGAGATTATATAGTATTATTTTCGTATTCTGGAAAACAATTTGACATGCTGCAAGAACCTATAATCATAATTTGAGCAAGTAATACCATTCAAGGCTGCCATTATATGTCAACAAATAATTAGAAATGTAAAGACTCATAAACAAAGATATTCTTTGATATACTGTCACAAAAATTAGCACATTCTGATGAGAAAAAATATGAGACAGACATCTTAGTTCATGTGTTTAATTCCAGTACCTGAGAGGCAGAAGCAGACAGACCTTTGTGAGCTTTTGGCTAGCCTGGTCTACATTAGGAGCTCCAGAACAGCCAGGACCACATAGAGAGACCCAGACTCACAAAAAGAAGCAACTGTTTCCATCAGTTGTTGAATGAAGGCTCTCTGATGACATTGGGCAAGGCAGAATTGGACTAGCAGAATATCTTTAGGCGTTACATTGACTTTTTTTTTCTCCAGTTGTGTTTGGTTCTATCCTAGGTCTCTGGTTCATCCAGCTTGTGGGTTCTGGTGTTTCAGCAATGTCAGAGGTGGGCTTACACTTCTAAGCATGGGTTATAGGCTAGACCAGTCATTAGTTGATACTGTGGGAACTCCTTAAAGACACCAGCCCACTGATGTGGTCTCTTATACTATAAATACAGACGTAAAGCTTGCACGCTTGCTCTTTCCTCCTTCACCTGGCTGCTGGATTCAGTTCCTGCTGGCCGCTTCTGCAGAGAACTGTGATCTGTGAATGCCCCTTACCTAAAGAAACCTTCATTATACTGAATTCTGAGCTAGTGTGGTACTATTTTATTTGCTTTCTCCATAATACCTAGGCCACCCATACCCAAACCCATCCCATAGGCACGACAGACTATAGGTCTGAGATTAAATATTTGGGTTGCTGCCTCAATCCCTCTACTTGAAGTTTGCCTGGTCATAAAAAATGGCTGGTTCAAGATATGTATCTGCTATTGCTAGGGGTTTTTGCTGGGGTCATCCTTGTAGATTCCTGGGAGATTCCCTTGCCCCAGGTTACTACTGACACCAAAATGCACCCCATTTGCAGTCATCTCTTTCAGTATTCTCTGCATTCATGCTCTCACCTTATTGATCATGTACCCATTCCTACCCCCTCACTTGCCTTCAGTCCACTCATGCAATCTCTTTTATTTCTCATTCCAAAGGAGATCAGGGCATCTTCCTCTGAACCCTCCTGGTGATCTAGTCTTTCTGGGTCTGTGTATTGTAGCATAGTTATCCTTTATTTTACAACTAAAAACTACTTAAGAGTGAATAAATATCATGTTTGTCTTTCTGAGTCTGGGTTACCTCACTCATGATTATTTTAAAAAGATAGTTATATCATTTGCCTTTCAATTTCATGATATTGTCACTTGTTTTTGTTTTATTTTCTCCCAGAGGAGGACACTAGATCTCACTATAGATGGCTGAGTGACACTATGTGGTTGCTAGAAATTGAACTCAGAGCCTCTGGAAGAGCAGCTAGTGCTCTTAACCTCTGAGCCATCTCTTCAACCCTGATGTCATTGTTTTAAACATCTGAGTAATACTGAATACACTGTGTAAATGTACCACATTTTCTTTATCCATTCCTCCACTGAAGGACATCTAGGCTGTTTCCAGGTTCTGGCTGTTATAAATAAAGCTGTTATTCACATAATGTGCAAGTGTCTTTGTAGTATGATTGAGCATCCTCTGGTTATATGCCAAGAGTGGCATAGCTGGGTCTTAAGGTAGACTGATTCCCAGTTTCTCAGAAACCACATATTGCTTTCCAAAGCAGCTGAACATTTGATGGAACTCCTATGCAGAAGGTAGTTAATGTTGTAATTATAAAACTCCTAGAATACTCAGCAGGACTGTAAACAAGAATTCTCATGGGAACTATTAAAATATTAGCCACTTAAAGTCTGAGCCTAGATAACCTGCCAAACATCACAAATGAAAGTGCCGCCTAAGTTGTTAAGCCATGGCTGTGACATCCTAGGGAACTGTCTTTAATGCCCTTCAAAGACTGGCATGTTGATGGGTAACTTACTGACAAATCTAATTGGGTTAAGTCTTAAGGGAGGAGACAGTTCCATGTTTTTGCTCTTACCGAAGGCCTTCTGCTCTTGTATTCTTTTGTCAAGTTCCTGTAATGATACAAATCAGATTTTGTTTATTTGTTTTTTTTTTTTGTTTGAAGCAGGGTCCCTCTATGTACCCCTGGCTAGTCTAGAATTTACTGTGAAGCCCAGGCTGGTCTTGAGTTCACAGAGGTCCACAGCCTCTTCCTCCTGTGTGCTAGGATTGAAGGCATGCCACTATGTACATGGAGATCTCATGTTTTCAGTCAGTAATCAAATTCGCACACTCCCTCTGCTGGCTTTGCCAGCTGCTAGTTTGTGGAAGGGTTCAGCCTCCATGTCGTTTGGACTTACTGAAACCTAGCTTACCCCCTTCCTTTAGAGTTACAAAGTAACCTAGAGGAAAGGGGAATCCTATGAACTTCAGCCGGCAAAATCATCCATGTTGTTAGTTTGCTTGAATCAATACCTAAGAAATGTATATGTATAAATATAGTGACTGAATGCCACATGCAGAAGAAATGTCTACAGGGAATAAGAGCATAGTAAGGTCTCTGTGTAGGTCGATTTTTCTAACTATCTCTTGGCGACCATTAAGTATGCCTCATTCATTTCAACATGAAATTATTCAGAATTAACTACAGAGGTCATCTTCATTATCTTAAATAATTGAACAGTTTTAACTCTCCCACAATAAGTTTCTTCTTCTGCCACTTTATTAATTAAAAGTGGAAACAGTTATATTTTCTAGACATGTTTCATAAAACTGCCTTTGTCAGTAAATATCAACTAATGGCATGTTAGCATCTGCTTTGTGTGGACATTGCTTCTCAGAAAAAATTAACTGTTTTCCAGCTCCTCCCAACCTGTGATCATATTTCTTTGTAATTAATTTAAACATCAAAATTATATCCATTTGCTCCTGTTTAGATGTGGTGATGTTTGCAGCATTTCTATTTTTGTGTGTGTTATAATGACACATGTCTATAGCTTAAGATATATTGCTTGTTAATTCTTAGGTCTAATTTCAGTACCAGTACATGCTATAAGAATATATCTGGCTGCAGACATGTCTCAGCAGTTAAAAACACTGACCATTCTTCCAGAGAGTCCAGATTCAATTCCCAGCAACCACATGGCAGCTCACAACTCTCTGTAATTCCAGTTCTAGGTGGTCCCAAAACCCATGGCAAAACACCAATGCACATATAATGAAAATAAATAATTTTTAAAAAAGAATGCATCACCATCATTTAATTTATCTTATTTCCGTGAGGATACTTGGCATTGTTCAGTTTGGACTATGAAACAAAAGTTACTGAGATTGTGGTCTACAGCCAGGAATTAACAGCTCTTAGAAGCTCTAAAAATGGGTCATTGCTCATTGCTATCTTCTTGTGATATAATTCAAATACAAATCGCTGTCTGAACACTGATCATAAACCTACCAATCTAGTATAATCTGCAGGCATTCTGAGATACAATAAAAATACATTTTCAAAAGGAGTAGTGCTAGTGATGGCTGGACCTGTTGAAATGCTGCCCTTGAGAAAAACTACCACAGTGCTTGAGTAGTGCGTGTGGACCACAGAGTCTGTGCTGCTATCCGTGGGAGCCTTTCAACACACGTGGTCCTCAGAATATAAATAAACCGTGTTCGTATCTGTGTGTCACACCTTCAAACCACATATCAGATTGCAAACACTTATTACTAAGGATGTAAAATAATCCAGTGTTAATTTATATACTTAGTCTACATTGAAATGATATTTGGAATATACAACCATAAATAAAATGTAATAAAGCTAATATCCCTAATTTAATTTATAGTTTATGACATTACTATTAAATTTTTTTAAAATATGAGTCTCAGTTTATAAGTTTTTATTGCATGGAGCTAAAGTGTGATAAGTCTCTAAGATACAGGGAAGAAGAGAAACACCTTTCATTCTACATGGCATCTGTTGGAAAGCATAAAAAGGAGACTAAATCTATATATCCCAATAAAAACAAAAATGTAATTCCTCAAATCTTGCAAAAGATATAATTTTCATGGCTGACAAAAGTGGAAAGGAAAAACAAAATGGAAATGTTATCAGGAAAAGGAAAGCAGCCTGCGATTAATAAATTATTGAATAAGTGGGAGGAAACAACATACATTTTTAAAGTTAGTTTTGATAAAATACATTTGATTCTGAGCTCTTTGGAGGCTCCATCTGTACGTAATTTTGGATGGACCCTCCCCCTTCTGTCTCGGCTCCCTGGCTAATGAGGAAATGGAATGTGTTTGGGTCCACGCAGCCTTGCTGGAGTTCATCAGTATTGATCTCCTTATGACTCACTCTTTGTTTTAATGTACTGATAGACAGGAGATCTTATTGCACGGGGCATGATGTGGAAGCCCTGACCACATGCAGTCAGTCGGCATCCCAGGATATTTTGCTGGAGACCAGGATGCCTAGCATATTCCCTGGCCCATTTCTAAGGTGACTAAAAGGAGCACATGAACAAATTCTATGTTCATGTTCAAAATGTCTCTTATCATGAATTGCGAGTTTTTGACTACTTTTTAAATATTAGATATGAATTTTTGTTTCATAATCCTTTCCTTTGAGTTAAAGTGCATTTTAAAATTAAAAAAATGTACTCATTACTACCTTGAGATTTTAACAGAAAAACTTGGATTACTGTTCTGTAATATATTATTTATGTGAGGAAGACAGCTTTTAAAAATATAAAAATATGTGTACAAGTGTGGTGATCCATACTATATCATTTAAAAACTCATTTTTTATATTTAATAAATACCAATATCACATATTAATCATACTAGGCCCTGGAGATACAAAAAAATAAATATGGACGCTGTCTTCAAGAAACTGAAGGTATGGTTAATGAGCCCAAAAGAGATTTATAAAATCATATTCCAGCAACAGTTACGCATACAGGAAGTGAATACGATGCTTTACATGATATAGTTTACTGTACAGCAGCACCAACTGCCTAATATTTTAATGGACTCCATATTCAAGCCACAGTTACACATACAAGAAGTGATTACGAAGTTTTACATGATATAGTTTTCTGTACAGCAGCACCAACTGCCTAATATTTTAATGGACTCCATAGAGCACATCTTCACTTCACAATAAGAGCAGACCTAATGTTTAAAGGAATAAGTTATTAACCATAAGCTTCCATCTAAAAATAGATTCAAAAGAGATTAAGATCATTTTTTTGTGAGTTCCTTTACATGTAACCAAATGAATGGGGCAGACAGAGCCATGCTGCAAAGTGTTCCTTTCTTCAAAATTAAACAACACACTTACAATGTTTACTCTTTGTGAATCATTTAGAAGTTCACACCAGTTTGGTCGGGCTTCCCTCACAAATATCATAGAGTAAGTGTTATTCATTTCCTCAGTGTGTTATGATTTTATTATGTCTGGGATACAGTATCTGACCAACAGAAGGAAAGGAAAGTTTATTCTGCATCATGCTTCAAGAGTGTAGTCTATCATGACCTGTCTGTGGTTCAGGAGCTCGGCAAAGATGATTAAATTGCATCTAGGGTTCAGAAGCAGAGAGAGGAAAAATGCTGCTTCACAGTCGCCTTTCTCCTTCACATTCAGTCCACCAGTCAAGGTGGATCTTCCCACCTCAATTAAGTGGAAAATTCCCCACAGTCATGCCTGGAGGCTTGTCTCTCAGGCTATTCGAATCCTGTCAGCTTGGTAATCAATCTAAATCACCACACCCAGCTTTGAAAGTTAGAAGTTCAGGCTCTGGTAGCAGTGATTTCTTCTGTGACTTTTCTCCTTGGATTGCAGCGTTTCTCTTTCCTGAATGTTTACATGGTCTTTTTCTCCGTTTCTGTCCTTGTCCTCACTGCCTCCCCTTAGGAGGACACAAGTCCAGTAGGGGAGGGTTCATACGCATAGCCTGGTTATTCCCTAATTACAGTCTTCAAGGTGTAGTGACAGTTAATCCTATTCAAGTTCAGACATCAGCATATGGAGGGGATTACATAATTCAGTGCATATGTAAACATGCTCATTAGATTAAAATTGATTTTAATTCTTATATTTGTAGTTACTGTAAGTGTAACAATTAAGAATAGTAGCTAAATTCTTGACATAATACAGTCATTTCTTTTTTTTTTTTTCTTTTCATTTTTTGAGACAGGGTTTCTCTTTGTAACAGCCTTGGCTGACCTGGAACTTTGTAGACCAGACTGGTCTTGAACTCACAGAGTTCTTCCTGCCTCTGCTTCCCAAGTGCTGGGATTAAAGGCATATGCCACCACCGTTTGTCAAATATAATCATTTATAAACCCATCAGTCAGTGTGAGTTATTTCTTCAGAGAAATCCATTTAAATATTTTTTTTCATCATTTTTATTTATTTATTTATTTATTTATTTTTTTGATTTTTCGAGACAGGGTTTCTCCGTAGCTTTTGGTTCCTGTCCTGGAACTAGCTCTTGTAGACCAGGCTGGTCTCGAACGCACAGAGATCCGCCTGCCTCTGCCTCCCGAGTGCTGGGATTAAAGACGTGCGCCACCACCGCCCGGCCATCATTTTTATTTTTATTCTTATTTTATTTTACTTACATATCTCTCTTCTCTCTTTTTACCCCACAGGTCCCTTGCTTAATATGGCTTCCAGTTTAGTGTTTTTATGAGATTCCTAAGTGCAAATGGGTAGGTCTGTGTTTCTTTTTTTTTCATTTTTTTAATAAGAAAAATGGCAATAGAAAACAAGAGGCCTTACAGAAATGCGATAGCATGAAAATTAACAAAGGAGAGTATACACAGAAGAAAATGAAAAAGAGCAAGATGTGACAAGTTAGGCTTCCTTATACAATGAGTTTAAACCAGAAAATCAGAGGAAGGGAGATGAAAGCAACAGAAATATTATTGCATAGGACAGGGCTTGTGGAGTACTGAAGACCTAAATCAGACACTCAGGAGAAGGGAAGGCCCACATTAAATGATGCAGGATTAGAGGGCAGATATCAAAAATAGAGATAATACAAGGAACTGAGTGTTTGGACCTGTCTAGTGATGCAATATACAAAAATAACTATTTTTGAAGCAAAGGCTTGGGAGGTGCCCATCATATTAGCTGTATATTGTTGCCTAAATCATATTGCCAACTCTGCAACTCTGTAGTCGTAGGCATTATTTCTGTTGAATCCAACAGCATCTCTAAGATTCAGTAATCTACTCTTAGCATCCACACTTAATTGCTGGTTCTCAAAAAGACCCATACACTTAGAAAATATCGTTTTTAATCTTCAAGGTCATAGCAGCTACACATGTTAGTTTCAAGTCTTTCCAGGACAGAAAAATTTAAATTAAAAAAAGAAATAGGACCTTCAAATCTGAAGTAATACAGAAGTTTGAAGAATGTGTTTAGCCTTTGTATACTCTTCACATTGTTAGGAGTTGGAAGGTGTGGAGATGGACGCACAGTGCAGAGCTGTCAAACATGGCAAAGGAATCCTGACGACGCTGTCACAACAAGATTCAAGCCTAGCAGGTGGAATTTCACAGCCTGTTTATTATCATACAATTTCCACTGTGCATTTTTTTTTCATTTTTTTTTATTGAGTAAAGGCCACCTCCTCCCAGCCTCCCATTTCCCTCCCCCTCCTCCCACCCTTCTCCCCCTCCTCCCACCCTTCTTCCTCTCCCCCCACTCCTCTCCCCCTCCCTCTCTAGTCCAAAGAGCAGTCAGGGTTCCCTGCCCTGTGGTAAGACCTAGGTCCTCCCCTCTCCGTCCATTCCTAGGAAGGCGAACATCCATACTGGCTAGGCTCCCACAAAGCCAGCACATTACGTAGATTCAAAACCCCGTGCCATTGTCCTTGGCTTCTCATCAGCCCTCATTGTTCGCCATGCTCAGAGAGTCCAGTTTTATCCCATGCTTTTTCAGTCACAGTCCAGCTGGCCTTGGTGAGCTCCCAGTAGATCAGCTCCACTGTCTCAGTGGGTGGGTGCACCCCTCGCATCCTGACTTCTTTGCTCATGTTCTCCCTCCTTCTGCTCCTCATTGGGACCTTGGGAGCTCAGTCCAGTGCTCCAGTGTGGGTCTCTGTCTCTATCTCCATCCATCACCAGATGAAGGTTCTATGATGATATGCAAGATATTCGTCAGTATTGCTCTAGGATAGGGTCATTTCAGGTTCCCTATCCTCAGACCGACCTATCCACTGTGCATCTTAATTTAAATGCTAGTCTGACTGGGTCATGGTAGCGTTGGGAGAAGAAAAGACAGGTTACATGTTGTTGCAGGTTCAATGTGTGTTAGACGGCTGAGACATTGTTAGTGACTATATCCCCCCTCTATCAGTTCACTTGGAATAAGTGTTTTAGTTCATGTATTCATTTTCTGCGGCTATGTATAGTCTGAAGTTTTGCATCTTCTAAAGATGCAAGTGTTAATAGGTTTTGAAGATGCTTCCTTGGGTAATATAACTTGATGTGGAAGCAAGTGAAACTGGGTTTAAATCCTTAGGACCCACGTAAACCCAAGTCCAAACCTAGAACATCTGTGTTTTTTTTAACTTCAGCATTGGTAGAGGATTGGGGTGCATATAAAGGCAAATCCTAGAGATCGATGACTTAGTGGAAACAGACAACTTTAGGTTCATTGAGAAACTATGAGGTGGGGATTGATAAAGCCAGCTGAAGAAATACTTCTCTAGTCTGCATGAGTATTAATGAGCACATATACCAGTATGTATATATGCTTGTATACCTCACCCATAACACAAGATCCACATATTTAACGCAGTTCTGAATAAGATCATGTTTGTGGGATGGAGTCCTTAGGATTTCATTACGCTTTGACATGAGGCCCTCATTGGTGGGATATGTGCTCTTATACGAAGTCAGAAAACTCATCCATGTGTGGAAGCCAAAAGCCGGCTTTCTGGGCCTTGCAGTGTTGTGGTCATAAAGGTCCTTGTGCTCACAGATCTCCAGAGAACCCAGAAACATTAGGCACTCAGACTTGTTCTTTCAAAAGGGAATACGTATATCCTGTTTTCCTAGAAAACTGGGAGTTGGAAGTGATTTATAGCCTCGTGATCTGCATTATCTGTTGGGCAGGCCATATAAAGCTCCTACAATCAAGATTGGTTTTAGTAGAAATTTAAATGACCCTTACAGCCAGGGACTTCCCAAGCTCCCAGACATAGGGAAGGAGATATCCAAAACTCTAAATAACATTTACATTATCTGTATAACCAGTTTCCCCCTAGCTTCCATCACCGGAACAAGAGGTGATGATGTCAAAAGACCTTTGCACTATCTGTATGACTGACATCAGGCCAGAGCCTTACCTAAGCCCTGAAACTAGTATAGGTAACCAATCTCTAGACTACATCTTCTTGGAATAAGTGACATGTACCTTGAATCAAGTTTCATTGTAATTATAATTCCTTGTAGACCAGGGATTTTTATTACACCGGGAAACTTTTTTCCCCCAAATTGTACTGTGTTTTGAATATGCTGTTAATGAACTGTCTTGCATCAGACTCTTTAGAAGTCTTGATTCAGGTTGTTGAAGTCTATCTGAGTGGAGTTTTGTTTTTCCAAAATTTCAAAGGACTGAATGCAGTTTTCATTCTCATCTCTTCATGGTTTGCTCTTCTGCCTGACACCAGCAGAGACCCCGTCATTGGAGGAGGTCCTTGACTGAAGAAAACCAGACCCACATCCTAGTTTCAGAATTTTATTTGTCAGAAAAGTAAGAACAAGTATTTTTCATCAAAACCACTAAATAGGTAGTCATTTATTATAGCAGTTCAAACAGAACAGGTCATAAAACAACAGCAAAGCACTAAAAATTGGGAGACTTAAAGAGCAAACATGCATAGCTGCATAACATTGGAGGCCAGAACTCCAAAACAAGGTGGGCAGGGCTGGTCACTTCTGAGCAGTGTGAGAGAAGAGACTTCCTAGGTCAGTGCATGGCTATGTGGAGGTTGACCTGGCAGCGTGTCTGCCTGCCCACAAAGTCTCCCCTTTTAAAAGATTCCAGTCAGCCTGGGTCAGGGTTCGTGCCGATGGTTCAGTTTTGTATACCTGTAAGAGAGGTGATGACAAAGAGGTCACATTCAGAGCAACTGGGGCTGAGCATGTTGAATTTCACTTTTTATTTTTAGGAGGTATTTTCTCAAGATATGTAAACTCAATCAACAGAAATTGTATCATCTACACAGATACAGAAAAAACAGCTATTTTCATAAAGTATTCAATTATTATTATTAGTGTGTATAAGTGTATGTGTGTGAGCCTATGTGTTTGTGTGTGTGTGTGTGTGTGGACACATGTATGCATGAATGCACACCAGAGTTCCCTTTGGAGGTCAGAGAACAATTTGTAGGAGAGGCAGTTCTCTTCTTCCCCATGGGAGCCTGGGATCTGAGTCAGATCACCAGGCTGCGCTCCAGCCAGGGAATTACTTTACCAGGTTTTACATATTTTTTTTTCTGTCTCTTCTTTCTTCCTTCCTTTGACTCCCTCTTTTTTCTGGTCCCACCTTTCTTTCTGTAAAAGACTCTTAGTGTACAGCCCTGGTTCTACCTGGAAATTGTTATGTAGACTCGGCTGCCTTTGAACTCATGACCATCTTCTTGCATCTTCTTCCTGAGCACTGGGTCTATAGACACAAGCCATTATGCTCAGTTCAGCTAAATTTTTTGTAATGTATATTATGGATTATTTCATTTTCTCTAGCTTTTGATAGAGCTTTGAGCTTGTCCTTCTTAGTTTTTATCAGATCATTGAGCTTCTACAAGAATTCTTTGTATTGATACACCAGCTCTCTGAGATAATACAAGGTTCCTTCATCATGGTTGTCTTCTTCATGAGTCTCATTGTAGTCTTTGTCATCCATAAATAGATGTATTTATTAATAAATTGATAAAACTCCTGGTCAATGGGATGAAGATATTTTTGTCAGGCCTCTTAAAAATTCTTCCAAAGTTTACCTGAATCAATCCCATGACTGGGAGATTCCATCATAACAACACACACCTTTCTATCACTATTTTCCTGAAGAAATTGGCTCATGTGATTGTAGGAACTGATATGGCCATCCCTTCAATAAAGGGAGCCTGACATCCACTGGCTAGAGAAGAACCTGAGTACTATGGGGAAAGCCATTCTTTGTGGAAACGTCAGGTTTCTGCTTTTAAAGCTTTCTATTTGATTGAATAAGGCACTCTCAAATTATCTAGTTTCAGAAAAAGCTTCCTTTCTCTGTATAAACTAATTATTCTTTAACCCCCCTTTAGGGAATACCATTAGAGCAGTATCTAGGTTAATGTTCAACAAAGGCACTGCAGCCATGCTGATGTATGACATGGACCACTGCACCAGGGCTATTTTCCCTTGTATATTGAAAACTTTATGGCAAAGGATGAGCAACCCAGAGGAGACAATGGGAACAGCAAAAACTTCCAGTCAACATCTTTCTGCAAAAAGCACAGTAGAGATACTGTAAGACTGAAGAATTTTAGGTAAAAACTCTACCTTAGCCTCACTGCATCAGTGGATGTAGAACTTAGATTTGTATTTTTCTGGTAAATAACAGTCACCCTTTGCAGCCTGCTTCCCAAAAAAGATAGGTGAGCAAGTGCTTTCTCACAGATTACTGAGAACAAAGAACTCCCCTACTATGTCAACAGATATCAAACAGAAGCCTGAAACTCCTCCAACAAGATACTCTGTATGGCTGTTCAAAGGCAGCCTCCTTTGTACCATCACAGATTCTCCAGTGAAAACAAGCTGGAAGGCTTCTCTCTTCTACAGGAGTGGTGTCTGTCAGGGAAACAAAGCAATACTCCCTGACCAAGAGTATCCAAGAAGGTCTAGCGAAAAGCCTGAGGTTCGATTTACACATAACATGAACAACACAACACTCTGGTTTGCTAAGAAATATCAGGGAAAGTCTACTTAAGTAAGGCCCAAGGTCTTTTAATACTGTACTCAAACAGATCTGGGAACTGCTTAGTCATTCATCATAAACAAAGAAGCACACACACACACACACACACACACACACACACACAAAACCTATCACTTCTAAGTGCCTTACTTTCTACAATCTACAAAGCCATTTACACAACCAACTCAACATGTTTTTAAAGGCTTTCATTAGGCAAGTAATAGACTTCCAATTTACACATCACAGATATTAATCACCCAACCTGCCAATAACTGTACAGAAATGTCTAAAGCATATTGTCTTTAGTTTTAAAATCTTACTTCTGAAACTATCTTTTCAAGCTCTCATCATTTTTTTTCCAGCTTCTCTCAATGCTTTCAGAAAGGCCACTAAATATTGACGCAACAAAACATAGTTTTCCGGTGAATTCATTTTCATTGTGCTTACACAGGTTTTTTTTTGGGGGGGGGAGGGGGGTTGGAGTTTGAAGGACAATTGCCTGTTGTATCTCTGACAACAAGGAGTTCAGAAAGGAGAAGGAGGGTTGAACTGTAGACTTGGGCGTGCAGCCAGGAGAATGCTGGAGGGCATTATTCTTTCAGTTGGGTGAGCATAACAAAAGCCAAATTGAGTGCATCAAGAAGGGAGTATCAGAAAAGGAAGTAGAGGGGCAGGTGCAGGAATTAAGGCTAATGGATCAAGGATATTTGTATGCTGTATTCACTGCCCAAATTAATGGCATAATATGTGAACTGTGAAGAATTTTTAAAGTAGCATAAAGGATAATTACACAGATGCCAATATATTTTTGTTCCATATACAATGTCTTTAGTTTGTTAAAAATGACCGAATTTCTCAGGGAAAAGGAAAATGGCAGTTGCACTTATTTCAGAAGACAAAATAATCCTGAAGCAGACTGAAGTTTTTCAAAGTATATTTTTCTCCTTAAACTTACTCTTAAAAACGAGTGAACTGAAGAATGCATCGTTTAACTCATTTCCATCGGAGTCTGTCCTTTTCTATTAAAGTCACACCAACGTTAAGTTTTAAAGATGTCTAAAGTTGACAAGAGGATAAAGGTTATTTCTCAGAACCTCATTCCTCCCTGCCTTTTCAGTTGCAGTTCAGCAGCTGTGAATGTCCCTCAATTCCTGCTGGGCTCTCTGCCACTGCAGGGGACCTCTGTCCTCTAGGCCTAACCATTGTGTCTCCAAATCAGAGTGGCTGGGATTACCTCCAGTGGCCCTCACAATTGTGCCTCCTAGCCTGCACTCATAGAATGGAGGTACTTGTCAAACCTTCCCTGGGATCTGTGGGGTAATGTTCATTCTGATGGAAGAATCTCACATAAACATTGATAAAGTCTTGTCTGCCCTGGGTTAACCTTCAGTCATCTAAATGGCAGGCTCTAGAGGAAAGGAAGACTCACAATCTTGGTGTTTGCAAACCCTTTACTGCTGCAAAGAGACAATAAGGAAATGAATACCAATCTCACAGATTGGAAACAAGACTGACCCCCTGACCAGGGGGTATCTCCCTGTGTAATCTGCTAGGGAAAAGTGAGCTGGAGAGAGATTTCTAGCATGTAGGTCTGGAGTCTTTTGAGATTGTTGGATCTCTGAGGAAATATAGGCTACACATTCAATTTCTGTATTTTGTTTGTGTATCTGGGCTTACTAAAGTTTTATAAAATTGTTGTGGGGTTTCAAACAATAAAATTGTGTTTTCTCCTTGATTTTAGGAAATGATATTTAAGATACCATGGCAATAATATTACAAAGTGTTCTTATGAATAAGTAAAGCTTCCTGGTTCTCTTATTACAACTTGACAGTTCTCATAGACCCAGACATTTGCACGCAGATGCCATTCTCGGGCTTCCATGGCTATACATTTAGTTCTTTGTAATTGATTTTATATTTCAAGTATGTTTCAATGTTAACCCAGTTCTTTGTGATTAAAAATTTAGTGGATCAATACATTTCATCTAGTTGATGCTTCATGGTATCTTCAAACCTGTGTATCTTGTCAATATTATACAACTGAACATTGAATATTTTGGAATAAATATTATATTTAGTCTCCAAATGCCCATTGTATTGGGGGAGAAGATGAGTTGTATATCACATACCAGCTTTCCACTGAAGTGAAATTTAAGCTAGAAATTGGCAAGCATTTATATTCAAAAAAGATGCTAGTTAGAAAATAATTTTACATAGAAAGCAGCCCCACCCACTCCTTTATATGTTGTCCATGGCAACCTTTATTCAACAGTAACAGTTAAGTACTTGAAACAAAGATTCAGTGGCCTACAAAGTTAGACTGCATGGCACAGTATAGTGTATAGACCTGTAGGCCAAAGCTCTTAACAGTCTTTAGGAAGAATTCCTAATGCACTGTTTTGTGCTTTAAAACATTAAAATTAAATGAGATTAAAAAGATTCATTTTAACAAATTATCCACTGAATAGACAAAAATCAGTCCTATGTGGTACCTTCTTTGTCCCTTTCTCCTTCCTTTTGTATTAACATTCACCCTATCACATGATTCTCATAACAGAAAAAGTAACGTTGTCAGTCATCTGCTGGAAAACTAACAATGCATGGCTTTCAGGTAAATTTTAATTTCTTAACATGTTTACATATGAAGCGTGAAAAGATATCCTTATGACATCATAAAAGTTTCATTCACAAAACATACATAAGAAAGCTGTCAATCAATACTTGCATAATATTTGTTGATGTTTTATTCATAGCCTCTATATGTCAAGATTTCCTTCCAGAGAATCCTTTTGTTTGGAATGTATTATTTTATGTCTTTTAATCCCCTAGTGGAGGATTTGGATATTGGCAGTGCTGTGTGTTTGCACAGGCATGGGGATTACTGGAAAAACTCATGGAAGTTTTTTTTAAAGAGGAAACCAGATATAATTCTTCACATATTGTATTAAACTCAAAGGTGCCTGCTTTGGGTTCTAGCCACCACATAGATATTCCAGACCATTGACATTAGTTGATTTACCTTCAGCCCCCCAAATCAACTGTTTATGGAAGTACAGAGACATTAACAACAGCAAAATTGAAGTGTCATTTTGTGATTGACCTGCTTTGAAAATACAAATAACTTTCAGCTTGCTAGAGTCATAACATGACTTTGAGGTTCCTTAAATCCAAGCTTGCAAGAGGCCCAATGATGTTTAACTCCAGGAATGTGTCCCTGGACCCACTGGAGTTTTTCTCGGGGCCAGGCACTTATCTTTAGTTTCTAGTAAATACATAATAAATGAATAACTAAAACATTTATACCTCCTCTACACATGAAGGAAAGCTATCTTTTTAAGTTTAGAGTCTGTATAGAAAGTAGAACATCCTCAATTCAAATAAAGGTATATAAGAAGAATTGAAAGTGGCTTCCGCAAATCTGCTTTGCAAGGCAACAAACCAAACAAACAGGCAAGTTGATATGTTTATCTTGAACACAGTTCAAGTTAGTTATCCATAGACCAAAGACATTCATACTATTCCAAGGTTTAAACCTACAGAGAAGACATTTCCAAACTTTACAGCAATGCTAGTCAGTGTCACTATGTGGAATAGTAGTGACATAATGGGGGCAACTGTCTGGGACGATCCCAGGAAGGGTCTTGGCATTGCTGAAAGTTTTACTTCCCAGTGACTAGATAGGTGGCTTACAGCTTTACTTTGCCCTGAGGAGCCTGGATTCTCCATCAGTAGAATTCTCTCCTCAGAGGGTACTGGAGAAGCCTTTTAGTTTAAAGGAGGCCTCAAATGAATAAAACCAATATTTTGCCACAGTGTGTGTTGGCTGCCATGCTGCCCTACTTCCCAGGGAAAAAAGAAGATCCTAGGTGTCAAGAGCTATTCTAAGAAGGCAGATCTCTGCTGGTCACCCAGATCACCTGCTCCCTACTTCTCTTCTTCAGTGTAAGGAAGATTGGAAGTGTTCACCTCCATGTCCTCTTGATCATTGAGCCTTTGAAGGTTTTTGATGAACATTGCTATTCCACTTGCAAAGTCTTTTTTACTGGTGATGGCCTGTAGGTTAAAACTGAACAAAATATTGAGATTGTTACTCCATTGATAACTCACTAGGATAGTGTTCAAAGTATGCTGATACCAAACTAATTGCTCATTTTGAACTTTTATCACCCAGCATTGATTTTTAATCATGTTCTTTACTAATATGAAAAGTCAAAGAACATTCAGAATAAACAAATTTTAACACCAAAAGTTAAGCAGTATTCTGTAAATTAACAGTTTCGAATATCTGTGAAGTAATGGAGGAGTGAAATGTAGTACAGCTCTCTGTAAATGCCAGTGCTGAGCCTAGAACATGCATGGATTTAGTGACTTGGGAGAGTTAGGGGAAAACTAAAACTTTCTATAGTCAGAGATGACTTCTCACTTGAAAGCCAATATCCCAAAGGGCCACTTTGTGTCCCTGGACCCACATCAGACAAGTTTTGAGCCCTCATACTCCAACACTGGGGTATCTGACACCATCTTATGGTTTCACAAGCACTTGCACACATATGGCACACAAAACACACATACACTCACCCCTCCCAACATACACGCATTATAAAAAAAAAAAAACACGAGCAAAATGGTAACAAAAAGAACAACAAAAACATCCTACTGTCTCTTGTGTTAGGGAGATAGATGAGCAGTTGAGAAGACAGTGGTCACCTAAATGTGGTTCCCTACATCCAGGTCATTCTCTTCATAGGTGTCTATAACTCCTGCTCCAGGAAAACGGATGCATTTGCCTTGTGTAGTCACCTGAACTCATGTGCACATACCCACACAGAGACATATATACTAATCTAATTTAAAACATACTAAAATAAACATTTCAATAAGACGACTTTCTCCAGTCAGGAAAAGGTTAGTTCTTCAGAGGACGGACCTTGTTCTAAGTTCTCGTACTTGACCTTCAAGTCTCTACCACTAAAGGTAAATGTTGGGAGGATGAAGGTCACGGTAAGCAAGATCTCATATGGCTGATGGCCTCCACATCACTGGCCTACAGGATTCTTCACAGACATTGACCAACCAGCTCACTTTGATTTCCATTATGTCAGGAGGAGCCAGGTCCACTAATCTAATAGCAAAGCTCCTGGCACCAGAATGGAGATGACTAATCAGACATCCTTTTAGACACAAGGGCAGTGCAAGGAGCATGACAGGAATAGAAGCAGCCAGATAAAGCTCAAACGTTAGACTGTTATTTTCTTAGCTGGGTGATTTTCTAGCATGATGGACCATGCCACTGACTTTCCAGTAAAAGTGGAAATTCCCTGCCTGGAGAAGTATACGTATCACGCTGAGTCCACAGGCAGTTTAAATTACCAACGCCACATGCAGATGCATAACGAGATGCATAAAATCAAATCCTCGTATGAAAGTGTTGCTTCAGGTAGAGATCCCAGAGGGTAGGGGCCATTAGAAGCAAGAAAAGGGTTTAGAAAGCAGAAGAGCAACAGAGTCCACAGATCAAAAGAGGGCAATGGATCAGTGTCAGTGAATGGAGACACACAGAAGCAACATCCAGTTAAAACTAGCAAGACTACACAAACAGCAAACTTGAACCTTGAAGCTCAATATGTTTTCCAAAGGAAGGGACAATTTCAAGGTACTGTCTGAGATGATGAAGTAGACACTGTATCATGATACCTACAAGCTGAACAGGTAAGGCAGAAAGGGTGAAACCAAAGCCAGGGCTATTTCTAAACGTAAGTTGTTCCATGAATATAATCCCTGATTGGCAAAGCAGTTTCACTTTCTATTTTTTTAAATGGATTGATAAAACCTAGCGTGCTCCCAATAATTCAAGTGCCTCTCTGAAGGACACTATGTGCTAAGCTTGGTCTTCAGTGTGACAGTACTGAGAGAAAGAAGGCTTAAGAACTGGAGCTGTTAGAGCATTGAGGGTACTGCCTGTAGGAGGCAGCATTGGTCTCTGGCAATAAATGAGTCATGATTGCAAATTGTATAACTCTGAGCCTTGCCTCCACACAGCCTCTCTGGCTTTCTACCTGAAGATGTAGCAGCCTTCTTTGTGTGTTCTCTGCCATCTTCCCTGCAACCCTCATCTGATTGCCCCACCGATGGACTTTAGACCTCCAAACCGTGAGCTAAATAAATTCATTTTCTTTATGACTATAGACTAACTCAGGTAATTCATTGCAGCAAGGAAGACTGCTTATACAAAAACTATGGTGGGGAGATTCTCAGAGTGCACTGAGAACACATTTGAGTAACTTTAATGACCAGGTAAGAAAATGAAACAGTACAGCCATTCTGCTGGTTTAGTGTATAAAAGCCTAATATACCACACTTGGAGTTTAGTATGTGTTAGTGTTGAATGCAACACCATGAATATTTGAGCAGACATTTGAACCTCCCTGTATCCCAATGGTATAATTTTCCTTAGAGTAGATATTATCTAAATAGTGTCTCTTCAAAGTTACCATGACCTCCAAGGGGATTGTTTCCATAGGGCATGAGGAAGGATACAAGGGCTTGGTTCTTCACAGTAGCTGCTTCTCTGTGATTTGGGGTTTTGATTTCTTCTAATAAAATTTGATATGAAACTATTCTCCTAAAAGGTTATTTTAAATGAACTTGTCTAGGGATTAAGTACTGGGCTGAAGATGGTGGAGTTTCAGCTAAATTCCCTAGACATGTGGACAATGTTTATTTATATGAATATTGACATTATTTATGGTTTCAAATCTTCAAAAGATTCCATGTTAGAGTACTAAACATAATAGGGAATTAAATCTATGCACTCAGACATCCTGGGTATAGTATGTGAAGACATTTCAGTTACAAATGATGAAAGGATCATTTAATTAAATCAAATATGTTTTAGTTTGCAAAAAAATTAGCCCAGCTTCAAGTCAACTATAGTTTCCAGGAAAGACTTTAAGCTCCATTTTCTTTCTTCTAATTTTTTCTCGTAGATTTGTTTTTAATATGAAATGCAAATCCAGAAAGCAGATAGACAAGTGAATGATTTATTTTCATATTTCTCTTTCTGAGCATTCTGGTAATTTTTCTTTGAAGAACTCAATTCTCACCATTTTGCTAAAAGTGAAGTTTTGTCTGGGGGATTGTGTAGTTTTGTGCAGTAGAGGCAGGGGGAGGGATATAAGAATAATCTAAAAACAACAAATGCTTGTTTGAGCAAAGTAACTGATTACCGTGATTTTCCCCACATGGCTGGTGGTGCATTGCAACATTTCCTTGCAGACTGCCTACCACCCTCGTTCTCCAAATTATACAAAGTTGATTAGGCATCATCTTAACTGTTTTTAGTTTCATTAAAATATATGGTAAGGTCACACCTGTCCCCTGTTTATAGTTTTGTCAGTGGAAATTCCTGTCACTTGTGTAGCTGAGCTTAAGCTAAGTTCTGAAACTTGATAAACCGGACTGATCAGTGGGATCTGTCACTTATCTAGCACATGATAGTGTTTCTAGAAATCACATGGAAAGGACCCTTCATTTTCAAATGATAATTTATTTTGCATCATGAGCCATGACCTACTCGAAGTAGATTATTCCTAGAAGAAATTGCAAGCTGTAACTGGGGATCCTTGTAACAGCGTAAACGAATGCAGACAGATTGTAAATATATATATATATAGAAATAGACTTACAGAAATATGTAGAAATAGACTTACAGAACCACCATTCCCGCGGAGACCAGGAAAGCAGAAGGTACGGCTGGGAGCACACTTGCCGAATTTATAGGCAAACATTAGCCGGAGGCGAACATGCCCCCTAAGGGGCGGGACTTATCCCTACATCTCCCCTTTTTGTCTAAATAAGACAGAACTAAACCAAATACAACTATATACAATAATAACAAATAATTAATATAACAAACAATATGGAGAACAAAAGTTTTGCTAAACATTCTATCTCAAGGAGTCTAAATAATATAAAGAGTAACTACAATTATATAATCTTCAACTCCATCAAAGATCTGAGAAGGGAATAAATATTACTTAACAAACGAGATATATCCAAAATGTGTAACAATTGACAGAGACAATTGACTACCTGGGCAATCACCCAAAGTCTTGTTTGCAATGTTGAGTCAACCAACTTTGGCAAAGGCCTAACATAACTGACATAGCATTATTAAAGGCAAGGAACTTTTCAAAACTATCGTACCCTGTCTTGGAAGGATATGACAGTTCTGTTTAATCCATTGATGCATGCTCTGTATCTCTGCCAGTGGTTGATGTATGGGCATTTCTTTGCCCAAAGGCCAGTTCTGCCAAATAGAAAGGCTCCAGGTGGAGTGTCTTTGGTGCTCAACATTCTTTCGGGAATAGAGCGGTGTTGCCAGGAGCAATTGTGTCTCACTATCACGAAACTCTGAGTTAGATTAAAGGCCATTTTCTACAGCTCTTTGAAGAGGTTGAAGATTATCTATCTATACTGAGTATAATCTCTATATATCTAGAGAACCTGATTAGTCTAATTATAAATGACAAACTTAGATGACTATTTATCTATATAATTCTCAATATCTATCTAACTTAAAGACAAAGACAATAAACAACTGTGTAACAAATGAGGATAATGACCTCCAAATATAAACACTGTACAAATATACATTGCAATATGGTAAAGATATATCAACACAAACATTATATAAGTATCTTAATCAGAGGTAGAAATGTACACTGCAATATGGTAAATATATACAATATGTATTTATCAATACAATATATGTCAATACATAAAAAATGTTTTAAACAGAGATAGAAACATGCATGCATACAATAGTCAATATAATTTAACTTTGTATCAATATACAAGAATTGATACCAATATATTTGTCTAAAAGCAGTAACTCACAATTATAAATCTATTATCCCATCATTCCCTCTTTTTTTTTTTTTCAAAATGACCCCTGAGCTTATAAAATTCCTCCCCCAACCTCCCAACCCCTAAATGATGTCCCTAACCCAGAGGTAAACTTTACTGGGAGAGGGGACGTTGTCCTCTAAAATTACTTCCAGGTGTCATGGGGGCGACGTTCTTTCTGGGGGATCCTGTGAAAGTAAAATGATGGTTAAATTTCAAGATCAATGTCTTTTAAAATTGCAAATAGTCTCTGAGTATTTTGTGGAGGTCTGGCCAGAATGTTGTACAAGATGTGCACCATTTCAGCTAACCAAGTTGGGATCGTCTTGTGCAGCTGGTATCCAAAACAGTTCTTGTAGTAGCGCTATCAGTATCATGACATCATATCAACCAGGTAGAGTTGTTGTTGTGGGGCCCCATTTTCTTCCTGGAAACTTCAAATGCCACTTCAGGAAAAACTCATTTTTCATTGTGAAAAACTTAAACATTAATCATATAGACATACATATATATTCAATGAAAGACATGATAGATATATTCAATAAAAAGTATGATAGATATGGAGAAAAGCAAAGATGTTTTCTAAACTCATATTTCTTTCTGTCCCATATCATGGCTCTTGACATGAGACAGAAACTCCAGAAACTCTGGGTTTTTCTCTTATTAACAGGCTTTGAATTGGAGAGGGACTGAGCCAGAGTCCAACTTCAAAACCAGCTCTACGTATTTATAAAGAAATGTTTAATAAGATATATATATATATATATATATATATATATATATATATATATATAATTAATACTTACAAGAATGTGTCCATCCATCAGTAATTAAATATTCAGGGTACCTTAATTTCTTTGAAGATGAGTATTTTCCTATGGAGATAAGAAAAGAACCCTGCCCCCAACCTATCTGTATTTCTTACCATCAGTATGCTCACCATCCTTGTGAGTGAATTCCTATTTATCTTTTCCAAGTGGCTTCTATTCTTCAAACTGAACCTTTATTAATTTTGACGGTATCCACAATTTTTCCTCACCTGTGGAGATAAAATCAAAACCCCTTCCCCAATGCAGCACATATCCTGGCTTCCATTGTGAGGTCAGCACATCCTTGAAATAAACTGGTTGATTTAGTTCAGTAGACTTTTCCATTATCCAATGTCTTTCTGCAGCCATTGTTCCCTTCTCATTAGCGTTGAGAAAATTCAAGGTTAACAAAGCATTATGTAACCTATTTCTGGGGGTATTTTTCACCCCTTTCTGTTTGTTCAACATATCCTTTGTATTTCGATTTGATCTTTCTATGACTGCTTGACCTGTAGGTTTGTATGGTATACCTGTAACATGCTTGATATTGTAATAATCAAAAAACCATTTCATTTTCCTAGAGACATAAGTAGGACCATTATCTGTCTTTATTTGTGTAGGTATACCCATGATAGCCATGACTTCTAATAAATGAGTGATTACTGAATCAACTTTTTCTCAACTTAAAGCTGTTGCCCACTGAAAGCCTGAATAAGTGTCAATGGTGTGATGAACATATTTTAATTTGCCAAATTCTGTAAAGTGGAACACATCCATCTGCCAGATTTCATTCCTTTTGGTGCCCTTTGGATTAGCCCCTGCAGGCAGTGGCGTTGGGTTATAGAAAGAGCAAGTAGGGCATTTCTTTACAATCTCCTTAGCTTGTTGCCATGTAATTGAAAACTCTTTCTTCAAACCTTTGCTATTAACATGATGTTTTTTATGAAATTCAGAGGCTTATAGCACACTACCAATCAATAATTGATCAATTTCTGCATTACCTTGTGCTAGAGGACCTGGCAGACCCGTATGGGATTGGATGTGTGTTATGTACATAGGGCAAAGCCTGTTCCTGATCAAATCTTGAACCTGGAGATACAATGAGGTTAGTTCAGTATCATCAGGTATAAATTCAGCAGTTTCAATATGTAAAATAACTCTTTCTGTGTATTGTGAATCTGTAACTATATTAATAGGTTCTTTAAAATCCCTTAGCACCATAGGAATGGCATATAAATCCGCCTTCTGGACAGAATTATACGGACTTTGTTCCACCTTACCCAAGTCTTCTGATTTGTAACCTGCCTTCCCTGATTTATTGGCATCAGTATAGAATGTACGGGCTCCAGTTATTGGAGCATCACGGACGATTCAAGGAAGAATTCAAGAAGTTCTCTTTATGAAGTTAAGCCTCTTGCTTTTTGGATAGTTGTTATTAATGTCTCCCAAAAAATTAGCACAAGCTCTTTGCCATGGCTCATTATCTTCCCATAATTTCTTTAGTTCATCAGCAGTGAAAGGCACTATAATTTCTGCTGGGTCTATGCCTGCTAGTTGACGAAGTCTCAGCTTGCCTTTTATATTTAACTCAGAGACTTTTTCCACATAAGTTTTCAGTTTCTTACTTGGTTTATGTGGTAAAAAGATCCATTCCAAAATAATGTCATCTCTCTGCATTAAAATTCCTGTAGGAGAAATTTTTGATGGTAGTATGACGAGAATACAATCGAGCTCTGGATTCACCCTGTCCACATGTGCCTGTTGTAATTTTTCCTCAATCATTGTCAGTTCCTTTTCTGCTTCAGCTGTTAATTCTCTGGGACTGTTTAAATCTTTATCACCATCCAAGGTTTTGTTCAAATGAATTATTAGATCAGGTGTTATTCCAATAGCTGGTCGTAGACTGGAAAAGTCTCCTAACAGTCTTTGAAAGTCATTAAGAGTCCGTAGGCGATTTCTCCTAATTTGTGCTTTTTGTGTCTTATTTTTTTGCAAACCTATTTTATAACCTAATTAATTAACAGAATCTCCCTTCTGAATCTTTTCAGGAGCAATTTGCGATCCCCATTTAGGTCAAAGTATCTTTATTTCTTCAAACAATCTGTTCAAGGTATCCATGTTTGAATTGGATAACAAAATGTCATCCATGTAATGGCATACTGTAGATTTGGGAAATTTCTTGCATATTATTTGCAATGGTTGGTTCACAAAATATTGGCACAGGGAGGGGCTATTTAACATACCCTGGGGGAGAACGGTCCAGTGGTACCTCCTCGAAGGTTGAGAATTGTTATAAGTAGGCACTGTGAAGGCAAATTTTTCTCTATTTTCTTTTTGCAACGGTATAGTGAAAAAACAATCCTTTGAATCAATAACGATGAGAGGCCATCCTTTTGGTAATAAAGAGAGCAAAGGAATTCCAAATTGCAGAGGGCCCATAGGTTGAATAACCTTGTTGATGGCCCTAAGATCTGTCACCATTCCCCATTTACATGATTTTTTTTCTTAACCACAAATACAGGAGAATTCCAAGGGCTGGTAGATTCTTCTATATGTCCAGCATCTAATTGTTCTTGTACCAGCTGTTCTAAAGCCTGTAACTTTTCCTCAGCTAAAGGCCATTGCTTTGTCCATATTGGTTTCTCAGTCAACCATTTTAGAGGCAAGGCTGTTGGTATCTCTGAAGGGACATCAATTGCTTGTTCTTGTACAGCCCGAATGGCCGATTTTCTCCGTTTGTAATATCTTTTAATATTATTCTCAGAAATATAGGCTCTAGAAGTAGCAGGAATGTTAATTTGGGTATTCCATTGTTGTAATAGGTCACGACCCCATAAATTCATTGTGATATTGGCTACATATGGCCTTAATTTTCCTATTTGTCCCTCTAGCTCTATACATTCAACCCATCTCGTGCTCTGCCTTACTTGAGATAGGGTTCCAATTCCCAGGACCTGAACATTTACATTCTGAAGAGGCCAATATGGATGCCAAGATTCTGGAGTAATGATACTTACATCAGCACCTGTGTCCAGCAGGCCAGTAATAAAAATGCCATTTACACACACTCTCAGTTTAGGTCTTTGATCATTTATAGAAGTTTGCCAAAACACACGTAACTTATCTTTCTGATCATTATTGCTTGTCACAGTAGGCATGGGGCTTCCTATTGTCCTGATGAGGCACATTCTCTGCAGAAACTGGAAATGACTGAACCATGTTTGCCATGGGGGCCTGTGAGGACCCCCCCTCACGTTTCCCGACTGTATCAGGTTGCCTTGTCTATCTCTTGTAGACCTGCATTCATTTGTCCAATGTCTGCCCTTTCCACATCTTCTACATAAACCTGAAGGCTGAGTCCTCCTATTTCTGTTATTTCTAGAAGATGCATTATTATTATTATTATTTCTGAAAGATGCATTATTATTATTATTATTATTTCTGAAAGATGTATTATTATTATTATTATTATTATTTCTGAAAATCCATTGTCTACAATTCCTTTTCATGTGACCCATTTTGCCACAATTAAAACATTTGGTATTCTGGTGTCTCCTTTTACCATTGGAAATTGCTTCTTCTACCCATGCTTCAGTGCCATAATCAAATGTATCAACATTGAGTGTATGTAAGACCCATTCTTCCAAGGGCGCTGATCTGAGCTTTAAAGGCCCCCAAATCCTTTTGCATTCCACATTTGCATTTTCATAAGCCAAAGACTCAATCATTATACGTCTTGCTTCTGGGTCAGATATCCCTATTTGTACAGCCTTAGTTAATCTTTGTAAAAAGTCACTAAAGGGTTCTCTCTGACCCTGTTTAACTCTGACAAATGATTCCATTCTCTGTCCTGGGTCTTGTACCCTGTCCCAAGCCCTTAAGGCTGCTGTAGTGCACATGGAGAGTGTGTTTTCATCCAAATTAGCTTGTTTCTGAGGGTCAGAAAAGAGCCCTTCACCTAGAATTTGATCTAGGGAAATGTCAATTCCCTTCGCTTTTTCCTGCTGTTCTAAAAGTCTTGCCTCTTGCCTGAATAAGCATTTCCATTTCAATTGCGGTCCACTCTCAAGTTCCGCAGAGCTCAGCTGGAGCCAGTCCGAGGGGGTTGCTCTGCTTGTCGTGGCCCAAGATCTTAGCATCTCTTTAACAAAAGAGGCTTGCATCCCAAAAATCATGACAGCCTGTTTTATTTCCTTGAGATCATTCATTCGGACAGGCTCCCATGTATCCTCCTTGATGACCCTAGGGTTTCTGGAACCAATCACCTTCTCTGTTGTTATTACTGGAAAGGCAGGTAGAGCTGTAGGTAGAGCTTTGTGGAAATTGTCCCGGAGAGATTTACCCACAGATGTAGTTAAAATTTGCCTTTCTACCCTTTGCTCTTCTTCATCAGAATTTAGAAATTCCTCAATCTTTTCAATTCTATTCACCATTGCCTTCTGCAATGTCTGAATCTCCTGTCCAGAATTATGTTCCAAAGCCTTCATTGAGGATTCTTAAGTATGAAGTTTGTCGGTTAGAGATAACATGTCATCTTTGGACATAATTTTTATGGCATAAACCGTGCCTTCTTGTATTGACAATCTTTCCGTCAATCTGTCATAAGCTTTAGACAAAATTCGATTGTCACATTCAGCAGTTTGATTCTCTCAGTTAATGTTTCATTTCCTACAGAAAGGGACTGAATCTTACGATCCAAATCAGCTGTTCCCTCTTCCATAGTAATGAATTTCTCCTTAATATCAGCCACTAATGTTTCAGTTCCTACTGAAAGGGACTGAAGCTTACGATCCATATCAGCTGTTCCCTCTTCCATAGTAATGAATTTCTCCTTAACATCAGCCTGGAGAACTTCAAACTGATTCTTGAGAAGATTGTTGTCATTCTCAATTGTTTTCAAGCATTCAATCTCTGCCTTAAGAATCCTGGATTCGTCTCATAACGACTTTATCATATTTCTATTATCAAACCATTTAGTGACAATGAAAACTACGAATCCCAGAAGGATCCATAGATGTGGGGTGATAGACACCTCTTGTAAAATCTCCCACATGGTACAATTAAAAAAACTGTTAAATTCTTGAATACTAATGTGTTCAGACACTTTATTTATAAAAGCAAAATTTTTTTACCTGCAATGATCGGTTCCTGCCAGTGGTGGTCTCTGTGTTTGTGGAGCCTATCCTGGAACTAGCTCTTGTAGACCAGGCTGACCTCAAACTCACAGAGATCCTCCTGTCTCTGTCTCCTGAGTGCTTGGATTAAAGGCATGCACCACCACTGCCTGGCAGGCCTTGAACTCACAGAGATCCGCCTGCCTCTGCCTCCCAAGTGCTGGGATTGAAGGTGTGTGCCACCACCGCCTGGCCAAGTCACTTTGTATCAGACCAAATCTGCGTGGCGGCTTTTGTTGCAAAACCGCAGGTACTTGAGTTTCTGCTAATTCAGGCAGTGGGGTTCCACTCCAAACTTAGCCGAGGCAGTGGGGTTCTGCTCCAAACTTAGCCAAGGCAGCCTGGGAAGGGTTAATTGCTCTGGCGAGCAGGGGGGACAGAATGGGCCTGTGTGGCCGAGTGTTTCTCGGACTCGGCACTGGGGCCCGAGTCACGAACTAAAAAATAGCACCCAGGAGGGTGCTGTGTTAGCTAGCGGGCTACCCGCTTGAGTCAGGGACAAAATAGCCTGAAGTTGGATGCCAAAATGTAACGGAGTAAACGAATGCAGACAGATTAAAAAAAAAAAGATATATATATATATATATATCTTTAATGTAGAAATAGACTTACAGAACCACCGTTCCCACGGAGACCAGGAAAGCAGAAGAAGCGGCTGGGAGCACGCTTGCCAAATTTATAGGCAAGCATTAGCCCGAGGAGAACACGCCCCCTAAGGGGCGGGACTTATCCCTACAAATCCTAAAAATGATTCTGGGAGTTCGAAGGTCAGGAAATTGCAGCTTTTCTTTCATGAGTGCCATAGACTTCAGAGACATCAAACTCTGAATGTCTGTACCACTGCCCATCCCTCTGAGCCTATGCCGCTTTGCCCTCACAAATAGCATCATGTGCTTATGATCTAGACAGCCATTATTGAGTAAACAAAAGTTGCTATAGGAGTAATAACTCTTTATAATCCCATGTATAGACTGAAAACTCTAGATGATTGTAACTAAATGTCTCAGTTAACCTACTATTACGGATATTTAATAATAAAGGCAAATGATACATCATCACACATCAAAAGATAACATGTTCAAGGGGAAAATAGAATAAGAAACTGCTTACATACTAAGTATTGTTAGGTCAAAGTATGGTTCCTTCATAAAACATTTTATGATCTGTGAAGACAGACTGCTTGGACCAATGTGGATATACTGCCTGTCTATTACACTGTATGTTTCCTTATGGTGTAACAGGAAAATTGTCTACAGGGTGAAATAGGTTCTTAGGTTGCGCTCACCATACTCTCTTTGATGAAGAAAGTAATTGGCTTTTGTTGTTGCTGTTGTTGATTATTACAACTTGAAAAATGTATAAATAATCTGCAAAAGTACTATTCCCAAAAGACAAAATGTAAAATGTATAGGAAACATGCAAGCTTTCAAATTCATAAATTATTATTAGAGCAAATACATATAATTTGTCTGCGTGGCTGTTGATGTTTCATACACTGTTGCCTGTTTCCAGGGTGTGGCTAACATACAACCATGCAGATCATGGAAATAGTTTAGAGGAATACAAAAGGTTTAAACTGTGCAGTTGTGGTGACTCCCTCATCAGTCAGTTCGAGGGCTACTGTCATCATTCCATCTGATGTTAGAACTTAGTGAGCCCCAGCAGAATACCCAGAAGAGGATCTAAAACCTGTAGTCACAAAAGACCAAACAAAACCTTAAAAGGAATGAGATCTAGATTGAAAGCTCCCAGGGCTTGCTGCTTCTGACCAATAAGGTTGAGTATATACTACAGAAATGGGTATCTGTGTTGTCACGGTAAACACACCTGATTCAGAGGCTGGGGGAACTAGAAATCCAAGAAAAGGCACAGTAATTATGATTAGGTACTTTGTACTGAAGAAGTAAGCTGAGAGTGTTCTTTAAATTATGTGAGCTACAAACCGTCTACTTCTATTCTCCAAATCTCTGAAAGGAGAAATGGTTTCCTTAACTGGAAAATACGAGCAAGAGGATTCTGGGAAGCAAGTTTCAATCTAACTATGTTGAAATATTGCACAGCCAGCCCAAAAAATAATTTGGTTCGTGTTATACTTAGAGTTAATATACTACTTATGAATGACTATGGGAGTAAAATAATTTATATTTGGTAAACACAGGAATTTAGAGTGAGCTAAAATATTCAAGATACCTGGATTTCTCAAGTGAAGTCATAATTGAGACATGTTATGTGACAACTGTCACTTGTCAAATTTTGAAAAATTAAACAGACAAGTTTAAAAACAGATAACACTATACAGGCAAAACTAATAGAAATGTGGGTGGAATTTAACCCACAAACAATATTTTTTAAAATTCTGAAATGTTTTATAGACACCTTGAGTGGTATATATTAAATTTATTTGAAGCTCTTGTCAACATTTATAAACACACTCCCATGCAGGAACCACTTGGAATTGTCTGCAGGGATTTTAGACTTTGAAACAATGTTGTAAAGAAACCTATCATACTGAAATAACACTTAATTTTAATATTATGCCGGTTAGTATCAACTTTTTTTTAGAGCATTAATGGATTTTGCTCAAAATCATAAACTTTGATTAAAATTGAAAGTGTACTACTCCCTTTAGTTACCTGAATCCCCAAAGTTTTAAATTCACTGCTTGCCTTTTGGTTTTTTTTTCTCATTCCTTTAAGGAATGAATGACTTGCTCTGTTATGAATTATTTATGAACTAATTAAAATAGCATAAACCCCACATTTGTGATGGATTCAGATGGGACTGTGTATGGACAGCCCTCCAGGAGGGACAATCTTGAAATGACCTGAACGTGTTCTGTAATTGCTATTTAGTAGAGCCATTAAGGATGGTAAGATTGCTATTTTGTAGGTGAGATTGAACCAGCATCATGTTGAATACCATATGTTAAACCACCTCTGCTTTATTCTCTCGCACTGGTGGAGCAGCTGTGCTGAGGAGGTGATTTCTCATTAGATCTTTGAAAATCAAAAAAAAAAAAATGACAACAAAGTCAAAGCAAATCACCAAGAAAATTGTGAAGTCTAGGTGATGCACGTATGCATGCATGCTTGCAACTCTGTTATATCCGTTCTGTATAGACTCTGTGGGATAGAAGCATTTCATTTTATAAAGTATAGAGTTTTAAACAAATTTCCGTGTATGAGAAAGGCTGTCTGCAGACTTATTCTTGCAGTTGGGCAAAGCCAGAAGACAATGTTATTCAGCCCTAGTTCCAGGTACTTGAGTTCAAACAAATTCTAATCTGTTTTGAGCACACAGAAGGAAAAAATCAAAAAATATAACCTTGTCATTGAAATAGCAGTGAGAGTGTGGGTAGTGGGAGGAAGGGCAAAATGGCAGAGCTGGAATGAGTCGATTTGGAAGCTAAGAAGCCTAAGTAACGACAGAAGTAGAATGTAGAGGTTTGCAGGCATCAGATAATGGTGAGTAAAAGTAAGACCTCTTGATAATGGAATTTAATATACAGTTTTGTGTTTCAACAAGTACTAAAAAGCACTTAAGATCAAATAAAAGAGGGTGGATATTCTCTGTCTCTAAAAATATTTTTAATAGAAATCTTATATTGTCTATGTTGATAATTGGTTGCTCAAGCTGACCTTGAACTTGTCTACTCTTGCCTTAGCCTCCCAAGTACTTGGAGTCATAAGTCTGTGCCACCAGTCCTAGGCTATAGATGGGGTCTTTGTTTTTGTTTATGGAGGGGTTGGTTTGGTGTGTTGAGCTGAGGGAGAGTCCAGGGTCTTACTCAGGCTAGCAAGCTCCTACCATTGATCTCTATTTTGGATACTGGGTAGACTAGGAAAATTGCAGATTGTATCGTAATGGCCATATCTATGACTATGACAGTATTGTACCTTCATAAGCTGGAAAGGTGGCTCAGTAGGTAAAAGGGATACTAAACAAATAGGGTCACCTAAGTTGAAATTCTCAGTGTTCATATAAAAAGCCAGGATGGAGTCATACATGTACTAGTAACTGTAGGAGTTGGAGATGAGATGATTACTCCAGCCTGTTGGCTGCATGTAGCTACAGGTTCAGGGAAAGACTATCCCTCATGGAGTCAGATGGAGAGTGATAACACAACAAACCTGCATCAGTCTCAGACACATGCATGCTGCATATAACTGCATTCTCTCTCTCTCCCTCCCTCTCTCTCTTTCTCTCTCTCTCTCTCTCTCACACACACACACACACACGCACACACACACAAACACACACACACAAAACAAACAAATAATTCAGAGTAAAATTTTCTTGAAGCCATTGTTAGACTCTACACTGCTAAAACTAAGAACAAGGTCATCTTCCTACTTGTCACTCACTTTGCACCTTTGACATGGGACTGCAGCTTGCCCTTTTGCTGTTGCCAGAGGACCCAAAGTCACACTGAATCTTAATGAATTTGGTATATTTTTAAAAAGTGGTCATTATCATATAAACTTATTTGACTCGTATACCAAAGTACTAAAATCTTAAAATTCCTTCCTGAAATTAAAATTGTACTTTTGGGTGCTCAACAGCCAGAGTTAGTGGCCTGATACAATGACGATAAGGGGCTAGAAGTACAGCCAATGCTTTTGGCTTTGCCTGTTAAGTCACCCAAGATGCAGAAGATAACAGGACTCTAAAGGTTACACCATTCCAGAAAGTCACCCATTATCTCAATGACCAAGGACTTGGAGACTCAAATCTCAGGTATTAAAGACAGTACATCTTGCAAAGAGGAGGGTAGGGTGTGGGGGTCTCCTTTACTTCCAAATGAAGCCAGGAGATTAGCAATATCTTGACCCATCCCCATGTATAATATATTAAAAGAATGAAGGGCTAAGGGCTTCTATCTAAATCCCTAAAATAACATCTGGCAAACCTTTACTAAGCTAAAAGGAGATGGGAGGTTAAAAAGTGGCCTCTTACAGGTGTTTAGCTACCGGGAAAGTACAAACAAAAATAACAGCGGTGATATTTAGATATAATGCTATAAAACATTATTTAGCCAGGACTAACCAGGACTCTCCGAGCCTACATATAGGATTTGGGGTGAAAACCACAACAACACAAAACAAACAGTAGCTCCACAGAACAATGTGTTCCCCTCATCATTGCTTTTTCTTAAT
The DNA here is from genome assembly GCF_018167655.1 of Microtus oregoni. Classification (NCBI taxonomy): domain Eukaryota; kingdom Metazoa; phylum Chordata; class Mammalia; order Rodentia; family Cricetidae; genus Microtus; species Microtus oregoni. Next base: position 29,416,441 of record NW_024543067.1, on the reverse strand, counting down.
TGATAAAGCATACTTTCATTCTAAGCCTACTGCTCTATCCCTTTGTCTCAGCTTTTCTGTTCAGTTTTCTCAATTGGCATAGCCCCTCTCATGTAAATTCAGTTTCTGCCTCCCTCAATGGCTAACAAGTTTGGTTTCTTCCAAATTAAAAAAAAAATCAGCTTCAAAATGTATCAAAATTATATTGAGCCATTTACCTCAGACCAGGACCCAAGTGCCATAACCTATACTGGATCCGATGGAGTAAAATCCACTAGGATCTCCGGTCAATTTATAATGTCAGTTATTTTAACTAGTTTCCAACCTCAACAATACTAGCTTCAGTTTCCCAACTAGCTCACGCAGCAGGAATGCTTTGTTTGTAGTTAGGGTCTATGAACATTCTTTGCCTGAGGAATCACTAAATCATTCTTTGCCTTTTGAGTCACTAAAGAAAAAGATGTTTTTCCTGTCACATTTAAATATGATAGGGGTCTTTTTTTAATTCATTATTTAAAAAATTACCAATCCAAATTCCCACTTTCTCCAATCCTCCCACTCCCCTTTCACTCCCTCCATACACCCTCTCACTCCCCCCTCCAATCCTAAGAGAGGGCAAGTCACCCTGCCCTGTGGAAAGTCTAAGGCCCTCCCTACTACATCTAGGCTGAACAAGGTATCCATCCAAAGAGAATGGGATCCCAAACAGTCAGTATATGCAGTAGAGAAAAATCCCAGTGGCACTGCCATGCTGCTAAATATTCCAATATACTGTTTTATAAAATCCTCCAGAACCCTTTGATGTTGTAATTGCTTTTTGGGTGGAGGCTATTCTAATCTCTCTATGGAGTGTATGCTTAACTTGGCTTGGCTGAATTCTTTGACTTACTGATAGTATTGCCATCCTTCAATGTCTTGCCTTTTAATTTCAGACTCACTCTGTTAAGTGTTTCCTATAGTTACCTTTACTATTTGCTCTAAATATAGTAACTCCAAGTAACAGAAGTTTAAATTTTCATACTTCAGGAAACCAGAAGTTCAAAGTCAGTGTATCAGTGACTTTCAATGCCATCAGGAACCCTAAAGGCGAAAGTCTTCCTTGTATCTTTTCTGAATTTCAATGGTTAATGGCAACCTTGGCACTGTTTGCTCTGTAACCCTATCTACACTGTCCCTTGTCTAGCTCTCTCACAGCTACTGGTGTTGAAATGGTGAATAAAGACTTTCTTGTTACACCGTGTCTAATACAAGCACATCTAAAATTATGCCTGAAACATTGCAGATCTGAAAGTCCATCTTTCCAAGTAACATCTTATCCCTACATTCTTATGCATATAAAGTTTAGAAGGAGATTCTCTTTACAGAAATATATATAATCTCTAGCAAAGATTATACAAATCATTCACTTATTTTCTAACATTTGTTTTTTATTTTTTTTATTTTTTTATTTTTTTTATTGAGAAAAGAAAAAAAAACAAATTTCCTCCTTCTCCCAGCCTCCCATTTCCCTCCCCCTCCTCCCACCCTTCTCCCCCTCCTCCCACCCTTCTCCCCCTCCCCCCACTCCTCTCCCCCTCCCTCTCCAGTCCAAAGAGCAGTCCGGGTTCCCTGCCCTGTGGTAAGTCCTAGGTCCTCCCCCCTCCGTCCATTTCTAGGAAGGTGAACATCCAAACTGGCTAGGCTCCCACAAAGCCAGCACATTACGTAGGTTCAAAACCCCGTGCCATTGTCCTTGGGTTCTCATCAGCCCTCGTTGTTCGCCATGCTCAGAGAGTCCAGTTTTATCCCATGCTTTTTCAGTCACAGTTCAGCGAGCAATACCACTCCTGGGAATATACCCAAGAGATGCCCTATCATATGACAAGAGCATTTGTTCAACTATGTTCATAGCAGTATTATTTGTAATAGCCAGAACCTGGAAACAACCTAGAGGCCCTTCAATGGAAGAATGAATGAAGAAAGTGTGGAATATCTACACGTTAGAGTACTATGCTGCGGTAAAAAACAATGACTTCTCAAATTTTGCATGCAAATGGATGGAAATAGAAAACACTATCCTGAGTGAGGTAACCCAGACCCAAAAAGATGAACATGGGATGTACTCACTCATAATTGGTTTCTAGCCATAAACAAGGGCCATGGAGTTTACAATTGGTGATCCCAAAGAAGCTAAGTAAGAAGGTGAACCAAAGGAAAAGCATATAGTTGTCCTCTTGGCTATGGGAAGTAACATTTGTTTTTTAAAATACCTCAGTGTTCTCGTATTTAATTATCTAACTATCAAGGGCTATATGATTTAGATGGACAGACATTCATCATTTCCTTGAATGAAGTGATTTCATAATGAGAAGGGAGGAGCACCAGTGGGAGGACAAAGAGGGAATAAGAATAGAGTCACTCATGAGTGGCGAATATGAACAACGTTCACTGTATTCATGAAGGTTGTGCATCATGAAATGCACAATTTCACACAATGAGTAATGATTAGTGAAAATCAGGTAAATTACTATTTAGGACAGTACTATAGAGTTTTGTGACTTTGAGACCCAGCAGAAAAACATTAAAGTCATTTCTAATTTGTGTGTGTGTGTGTGTGTGTGTGTGTGTGTGTGTGTGTGTGTATGTGTGTTTGGGCACACAAGCCATAGTGAGTTTATGGAGGTCAAAAAACAACTTCTAGAAGTTAATTCTCTCCTCCCATCACATGAACTCGGGTCTTCAGGCTTGAGAGCAAGCACTTTTATCCAGTGAACCATCTTGCTGATCAGAAACATCTTTATGATATGACTTCTATGTACTACCCATGCTGGCTTCCTTTAGAATAATTTAGAATAAAAAGCTATATGTACCTATAGTCTATTTTGTTTCTCTTAATGAAAACTATTTATTGAATTGTCTCCAATTCTGTCTCCCTTTTCCTTCCTTCTTTCCCTATTCCTCCCCTTTCTTATGTATGCATGAGCCTCTTTGTGTGTGTGTGTGTGTGTGTGTGTATGTGTGTGTGCATGTGTGTGTGCGCGCGCGCGCGTGTGTGTGTTATAGAGCAGCAGCTTGTTTACTAGAGAGAAGGATGCTATTGAAGTTGCTGGTAGCCATTGTCTCAGACTCTCTCCTGAAGCTCTGACCTTAATAATTCTTCCGGTGACTTAGGCTCAGAGATGTTCAAGAAGCCCTTCTCTAGAGCAACAAATGTATTCAAGCACTTTATTCAACTTTTTCTTAAAATACGGCAATTTTAGCATCACTCTCTTTCCCTTCTTCTAGACCTGGAGCAGAAGTCTCAGAGGTGAATTGACTCGTGTCAGGCAATTCACTCAGGCAATAGCAGAGATGTACCAAGAGTTTGCTCATGTCTTTGAATACAGTATTTACTGAATTTCATAAACTGAACAATCGTGTTTTCTCAGAAACAAACAACATGTAGTCCGCCGACTTAACTAACCTGGGATCACTTTTGCTTGTCTTTTCTATTTTCTTTCTTTGCCTCTGGATACAGCAGGGAATACCAATACAGTCCTGAACACTGTGCCTGACAAAGCTTCCTGCTTCCTCCGTGCAGTTCTTGTCCCTCTGCCCTATAGAGAATCCAGACACCTGGCCTGACCTCCACAGGTGTGTCACTTTCTCCCATCAGGGGACCTGTGGACACTAAACAGCGGGGAATGGTCGCTTCGATATTTAGATTAATGAGCCCTGGTAAATAGCTCTGTGTCCTTTGCATTCTGTGCTCACTGGTTCACTTGTGTAGGTGTGTGTGTGGGGGGGTATTCTTCTTCTAAGTGTAGCGAAAAAAAGTCAGAATAAGAGGCATAGATTGCTAATCAGCAGGAAATGTGATTTGCCACTCATACAATAAACAGAATCTTGATTACTCCTTTTCATCCAGGCTGCCAAGCTCCACTTCTCAAGAAATGGGAAAGGAATTCATTAGTTCAAAAGAAAATAATTAATCGTATGTATCATATTTCATTGATGAGAAAAGAAAAAATTGAAAAGAAAAAAAGCCAGAGCTCTTCTAATGCATGCTGAAGTCCATGTGTCACCTTCTTCACAGTGTGTGTATGGTCACATTTGCTAATGCATGCTGAACTCCATGTGTCACCTTCTTCACAGTGTGTGTATGGTCACATTTGCTAAAGGTTCCATGATAAGTATTATCTGTCCAGTATTCATTTTAGGATTGATATTTTATTCATCAAGTGTCATTCCTTCAGAAACTATAGCTGTGATGTTTCCATCTCAAGAACTTCCAGTGAAGGTTGTCTCACACCAATGGCTTGAGGATCGCTGTATTTTACAGTTCCATAGGGTCTTCAAGAATCCTGGATGAGGAAAGTCATCTGACAGATATCAATTAATAACACATCCCATGAGGGTTACAAAACTGTACATTCTAAGCAATACAATCCCATTCTTATGCTTGCATGGTTAGTTTAAATTGTCACATTTTAAGAGCAGAAATAATACACAAAGGGTTTCAATACAACCTTGAATTATTTTTTCTTTTCTTTTTTATTACTTTTGTTGGCTTTTTTGCATATTTAATGATTAGCTAGCTTCTTGGGGAAAATGAGGGTTTTCCTTTTTATGTCATATTATATACACATAAAACTAATTCCTTCAAACTAGATGAGCTTAACAATAGACATTGTATATGGTTACAGAAAAAAATATGATCTTTAATTACAAGGCAGAGCAGAAAATCTGAATTGGAAATTCAATCCTTTAACCAAAATATTTTGTTTTCCACTATTGCATTAAAAAGAATAGCACAGTATTTGGAATAAACTGACATCAAACGCATTTAATATCTTACATGTAAGAACATTTTAATTTGTCTCATAATGTCCATGCTGTGAAAAACCAATGATAACTAGCCATATCATGACTGTTTATATTGTAATTAAAATGAATTTATGTTAAATTAAATTTAATATTAATACTTGGAAGTCACCAGTCATGTTTTAAGACCTCAGTAGACATTTGTGACAAGTGGCTACAATAGCCAACTGCACAAAGAACATTGATCATCCAGCAGAGTCCAGGAAGGACGTGCTGCTGTGTATTCTTAGAATCAAACTTTAGTGTCACTCATGGGGATGGCATTACACTTGGTTCTAGGCAGCAATTTTGGGAATCAGTGTGTAGACTGCACGTGTGCAGGACCAGATGATTCTTCCAGTGAGATCACCCTCTTAAACTTCCAAAGACTTGCCAGTCTTTGCAGTAGCTTTGCTTCAAGCACACATCCCTCTATATCTTCTCTTAGTAATAGGGTGGACAGACTTCTGACAAGGAAACTGGATTCTGGTAAGATGGTCACAGCATGCCTTCTGAGCCAAGACCCTGAAATAAAAGACTGTGTGCCTTATTTTCACGCTTCACATGCATCTTGGAATGTAGAAGATATACACAGGAAGTATTCTTTGCTAAAATGATTACAGTGGAAAGATTAGGTGAGACAGGGAGCAGAGAACATGAGAGATGGATGATTGCCATCAACTGTTCCAGTTTGAGTCTGCTAGGGTTTCCCAAGCCCAGAGAGCAAACATGACCGTGGAGTACTAGTGATGTTGACAGCCTCTGGGGTGGGATATTCCACTGATTTATGGAATGCTTTAGTACACTGTTAGAGGAAAGTGTTTATTCATACTATGCTATTAGCAAATGCTATAATTAGTAGTTATTGTAATCATGTCTTTGTATAGTCAATTCCCTTAAGCTAGTATCTTGAAGTCCAAAGTTAATTTTCATCTCCAATGCTATGAGATCTATGAGAATAAAGGAAAATGCATATGCCATATTGGAGTATCTACAAGGTCGAGCTAGTCAAATGCTTCTGAGGAAGCATGATGACTTGGGGGTCAGTCTTAGCACCCAATGGAAAGCAGGATGTAGGGGCATATACTTGTAAACTAAGCACTGGGAGCCGTAGAAAGGCTCACTTGCTGATCATCATATAATTATTCAGCCCAATGTCACACCAAGACTCTAACTAAACATCCCAGTGTGGATAACTGAGCTTAACCTATGTGCAACAATCAGAGGCACACACATGCACATGAATATGCGAAGCCACACACACACACACAGACACAGATATACACACATATACACACAGATATACACACAGACACAAACACATAGAAAACACATGCATACACAGACTTACAAACACACAATGTACATACACAACATAGAGTAGAGTACCACTGTAGAATAGTGCATATTGTATTATCTTACTATGATGCATAAATTTATGTTATTGCTTCAACCAAAATTAATTGAAATATATGAAGAATATGCTTACAAAGACAGAATGAGGGGAGGTAACCTTGGATTTCCTTGTGTCTTCTTCACATGAGAGGTTCCAAGAGTCAATTACTAGCTGATCCAGCTTTGAGGTGTGTCCTCTGATGTCTGGTAGGGATAACCTTGTAGCATATAAACGTTGGAATTTTAATTGCTTTTATGATCCTGGTGTTAGCAGTCTCTTCCTTAACTCAGAATCTACAGAGCTAATATGTAGGACAACTGATTCAATTTTAAGGAAATGAAATGTCATGGATTTTGTCATCTAACATGGGAAAAATGATGACACATAATGATTATTAAAACTGAGCTGAACTGGGTCCAAAGCAGGAAAAGTGGGCTCTTCCTTGCACTGAGATGGACTTTGCAACCTAGCTATCCTATCCTTGTGACTGAATCTGGAAACAATCCACACAGCTTCATGTGCCTTTTTCTGACCCATGTGATGCCTCTGCTTCCAGCTATGACTCCTGTGCTTACTGAGAAGGCGGGCAGGAAAACAGAGCAACTATTTTCTAATAATTCACTTTAATTATTCGTTAAATTGTGTGTGTGTGTGTGTGTGTGTGTGTGTGTGTGTGTGTGTAGAGAGAGAGAGAGAGAGAGAGAGAGAGAGAGAGAGAGAGAGCAGTGACATTGTGCATGCAAGTGCAGTGGCCCCAGAGTTTGTAAAAGAGGCTGTTAGATCTCCTGGAGCCTCAGGCATGTGGCTGCTCGACATGGTTGTAGAGAATTGAATTTGGGTCCTGTGGAAAAGCAGCAAGCAGTTTTAACTCTTAAATCCTAAGACCTTTCAATATTACTACAAACAACTCCTTTCTGATCTCCATTATGATTTAATTTTTCCTTATTAATGTTGCTACAATCTAATTTAACTATGTTTGCATAAATATTTCAATATATTTGATATTAATATCGATTTAATACCATAAGTGGAAATGGACAAGAACTTTTTGATTGTTCTTTTATTTTTGATGTAATAATAAAAATTATATTATTTTTTCCCATTTATGCCTCCTTTATTTCTTTCATATTAATAGCCTTTTTATCATTAATGTTGATACGCGCATATGTGTATATACATATATAGTCCTAATATAACTCTTTCAGTCAGTGTACTACTTGTATGTATGTTTTAAGAGCTGACTCTTTGGCATTGGATAATCAGGGGAAGACTGTTTCTCCTGCTCTCAGCATTCCTTTGTTGCCTGTAGTTCTTGTGTAGAGTTGTGGCCTGCATTGCGTGTTTCCCACCTATACTTTACCATGTCCATTGGTGTTGTCCTTGTTCAAGTCATGTTAGTGAGACCCTGTAGCTGTAGCTACTGACATTCCTAAAAGACATCATCTCACATCAAACTCGCTCATCCTCTGACTCTTAGCAATCTTTACTCCCTCTCTCTTCTGAAAGGAAGAAAAGGAGAACACATCTTTTTTTTTTTACTTTTTTTTTTATTGAGAAATGGAGAAAAAAAAAACAAGTTTCCACCTTCTCCCAGCCTCCCATTTCCCTCCCCCTCCTCCCCCTCTACGCCCCCTCCTCCCACCCTTCTCCCCCTCCCCCCACTCCTTTCCCCCTCCCTCTCCAGTCCAAAGAGCAGTCAGGGTTTTCTGCCCTGTGGAAAGACCTAGGACCTCCCACCTCCGTCCATATCTATGAAGGTGAACATCCAAACTGGCTGGGCTCCCACAAAGCCATCACATTATGTAGGATCAAACCCCGGTGCCATTGTCCTTTGCGTCTCATCAGCCCTCATAGTTCGCCATGTTCAGAGAGTCCAGTTTTATCCCATGCTTTTTCAGTCACAGTCCAGCTGGTCTTGGTGAGCTCTCAATAGATCAGCTCCACTGTCATAATTGGTTTCTAGCCATAAATAAGGGTCACGGAGTCTACAATAGGTGAATCTAAAGAAGCTAAGTAAGAAGGGGAACCCAAGGAAAAACATATAGTTATCCTCTTGGCTAAGGGAAGTAGACAAAATTGCCGGGGAGAAAATTGGGATCTTGGGGTGGGGTGGGTTGGGGGTAAGGGGAGATGGGGAGAGAAAAGTTAGAAGGGAAGGAGGTCGGGCCTTGGGAAAGCAGGAGGATTGAGATAAAGGAAGGTTGGACAGGGGAGCACGGAACCACAATTCTTAGTTAAGGGAACCACTTTAGGGTTGGCAAGAGACCTGATCCTAGAGGGGCTCCCAGGTGCCCAAGCTGAGGTCCCCAGTTAGTTCCTTGGGCAGTTGAGAATAGGGAACCTGAAATGACCCTATCCTTGAGCAATACTGACGAATATCTTGCATATCATCATAGAACCTTCATCTGGTGATGGATGAAGCTAGAGACAGAGACCCACACTGGAGCACTAGACTGAGCTCCCAAAGTCCCAATGAGGAGCAGAAGGAGGGAGAACATGAGCAAAGAAGTCGGGACCACGAGGGATGCACCCACCCACTGAGGAGAACACATCTTAATTGATGCTGAACTTAGGATTTATTTGTGTTCTCTTGTTTATGATAAGAGTTTAAATCTTGCTCCATACTTATTACATGTGTTTAGGACTTCTTGCACATGTCTAAACTAAAGACTGCAACATGCACTGTCTACCTTTTCCATCTCTCACACTTTAACAGGCAATGTGCCTCCCAAGAAATAACAGGCATCATACATAGTTCATATGTATCAATTTAACTGTGTAGTAGAATGCCAACATACTTTAAAAATGTTGCTAGTGTATCCATTATAAATTTCATAGATTCTTATTAAACAGTATTTTGTTTGCGTGTGTTTGTATTTCACCCTCTGCATCTATGCTAACCTTAAATCAAATATATTTTTAATTACTTGTAACAAACACATTTACATTTATACTTATTTTCTTACTTTCATTCCCTGAATAATGTAGCATAGCAATAATTTAAATAAAATGAATATTTTATTAGGTATCACAAGTAACTAAAGACACTTATTATTAGTATATTGAAGAGGGTATGTAGGTGCTATGCAAAATATCTTGTATAAAATGCTTGAATATCTGTGGATTATGTTTTCTCAAAACTCAGTCCCCTACCAGTATTAAGGGGAAACTATGAATGGTGTGTGTGTGTGTGTGTGTGTGTGTGTGTGTGTGTGTGTGTGTAAATTCAGGAAAGGCTTGGGAGGCAGAGCAATGTGATGATTGAAACTCACTTAGAGTAAATAATTTTACTGTAATTTGGAAATATAACATTTGAAATGCCCAAACATCCTGACTTGGATGAGTATGTATGTTCATGTAAAAGGGTTCCATAGCAAACAAAAAGACATCTCAATCTTATTGAAAGACCATGTTATAAAAGTAACATTTAAGTTGTTTATAAATGAGCCGTTATATAAAACAATGTTTTATATGAAATTAAAGCTCAATACTGATTATTTTCAGGACTGCTTGGTGCCCTGAAGTGAACAATGTTCCATCCAGGAGATTTTTCAGTAAGATTTCTCCTCCAATTCTGTCTTGGCTCTCAGCTTGCTCTAAAAGAGCACCCTAGTCTGGGTGGCTCAAACAACAGATAAGCCTTTCTTACTAATAATATTAGTGATGAGTGAGATGTCATCAGAAAAAACACATATTATTGCTAAAATAACTTTTAAAATATTTTTAAAAATTAAAAGATAATAATATAAAACAAAAACTAATATATTGGAATTAAATAAATCAAATCAACAGAAGGGAAAGTATCCAAAAGAAGGCACAAGAATCAGTGACCCACACATTTCACACTCAGAAATCCCATCAAAACACTAACCTGGAAGCTATGATCCACATTCAGAGCATCTGGTGCAGGCCCTGTGCATACTGGTTAAGTCTCTATGATTTCATATGAGCTTTGGTCATGTTGATTTCCAGTGTTTTGTTTTCATGGTGTCCTCCATTTCCTATGGCTCTTATACTGTTTCTGCCTTCTCTTCCACAGGATTTTCTGAGCCATGAGTGGAAGGATTGGATGAAGACATCTCATTTAGTGCTGAATTGTCCAAGGTTTCTCACTCTTTGCACATTGTGGGTCTGGGCATCTCTCCCATCTGCTGCAGGAGGAAGCTTCTCTGACATTAGCTGAGCAAGGCACTGATCTGTGAGTATAACTGGCCATCACTGCATCATTAAGAGTCATTTTATCACTGCTCTTTTTGGCTTTGGTCTAGTTTTCTTTTGTGTGTTTGTTTTAGAACAGTAGTATTTGATTTTATATATTGTATATATTATGTTTTTGGGTTTGAAGGACACAAATTGCAAAAATAATCTATCGCTTTTTACCTGCCTATAAGTTTAGTGACATCTGAAAGAATAGTTTTGTTCTTTAATTGTTTGATAGAAGTATAAGCTGATGGAAATATAGATAGGTTGGAGGCATGGCTCAGGAGTTAAGAGCACTTGCTGCTCTTTCAGAGCTCCCAGCGTCCATATCAGGTCATTTATATCAATTGTAACTGCAGGTCTTTGTGACTGACAACCTATTCTGATGCCTCTAAGAATGAACATGCATGTGGTACATGTACATGAACTCAAGCACAGAAATTCATTAATTAATTAATTAGCTATCTTTTTAAAAAAGAAAATTAACTAGTGGTAGTCATTGCTCACCTCTACCATGTGGGTTCTTGGGATCGAAGCCTAGTTGGCTTTGAGTACTGGAGCATCCCCTTGTCACCTTCTAGGTTTTACATATTTGTAAAGAAGAACTAGAAAATTTTCAGGCTGCTTCAGAAAACTGCTTCAGGCACCTAAGATGTAAATGTCCAAAGGAAGGAAAGCATGAAGAAGATGATGACCATACAGTAGTAGAAAGCATATGTAGGGGAAACAGAACAACCCTTCGATAAGTAAGAGCCTGCTCCTGTTTTGTGTACTTATTAAAACATTAGGCTATTGTAATTTGTCATGGAAATATGGATAGAGACCAGGCTTGCCAAATAAAACTCCAGAACAAGCAGCCAGGTTCACTTCCAGCACTGAAACCATTCCATCTAAATATCTACGACTTTCTGCCAAAGTCTAAAGCTTTCTTTCCTGTGCAGAGGGTGTTTTGGTTCTCTGTGATGGTAAAGTACCTTCAAAGTTGCCTCCAACTCACGCATCTCTCACTCTCTTTATCCTCCTTCTGCTCTCCTTTTGGATGGAGTTCAGAACAGATCTCAAGCTGCTTATCTTGAACTTGTTAGGCAACCAAGGTTAGACTTGAACTCTTGAACCTTCTTCACCCTCCTTTAGGGGGATGACAGATATATACTATCTGATTCAGCTTTCCATACTCCACTGTGAAAGCAGAAATGCCTTGAGTTAGAAAACATGCAGTTATGATAGTTTTAATACTTATTTTTACTTAGTTATTGTAAAACTTCTTTAAACTTTTAAATGATATTTGCTAACAAACATTGAGATAACTTTAACAAGAAACATTTTGGCAAGAGCAAAGCAAGCCAACAATGTTCCAACATTCATGTTTTTGCCTTTCCAGCACTTCCAGAGCAGGGGGAAGGTAGGGGAGCTAGATAAGATAGCAAGCCCAGCAAGTATCCCCCTCACCCTGAGGCAAGTGCCTACTAGTGGTAGGAGCCTTCCTCTTGCCTAGAGTGCAGATCGGAATGAAGACTTAAAAACATTTAATAAATTTAATAAAGTTGAAGTAATTCATTTAATTAAATGTCATTAGCCTATACTTGTTCCCTGTGGTGACTTTATTACAAAGATGAACAAGTTAAACAAAAACTTATCAAATATATAAGTAATATAACAAAAAAATCCACTGATGTTCTCTATCTTGGAAAAGTTGCCAGGATTTGACTTCAATTCTAGATCTTTATTATTCCTCAAATAAGTTAAAATTAAACTACTATTCGAGCAAATGTGTTTGCCTGTGTAGTTTCCCTTTCTGTAGGAAGAAGTAGTGTGATGGTAGGAGAGTGCCCAAGTTTGGCCCTCATCAAGTTCATTGGGTCAGGCATGCTCAGGTTTGGACTTTTCCTTTCTTCTGGATTGGGCTTTCTGGAAATTGTAACTCATTTTCACATCAACCTTTGGGTGGTAAAGAATCTATATAGCACACAGCAAAATGTTTCTGAAGGTAGATCTAACATTTCTGGATTTACTATTCTGAATGTAGCTCTGTGACAGAAATTTCAGCCACATACACACAGAGAGAGGAAAAGGGGGCCGGAAAGAGGGATGGGAGAGGTGGAGTGAGACATATAGCTAGAGAGAGAGAGAGAGAGAGAGAGAGAGAGAAGGAAAGAAAGAAAGGTATACTCAGAAACACACTCAGGTATTAGGTCAGATATATCTACTTCAAATTAAATGTTAATAGAGAAGATAATGTTTCTATGAAATGTCCTCACAGTCTATTTTATTTTTTGTTTCTTTATTTTTATTAGTATTATTTCACAGTCTATTTTATTTTGATGATAAAATTATTTCTGTTTGGGAAATAATCTACTTAAGAAGGTGAGTGGCTGCCAGCTCATCAGATTGCCCTGATGACAGCCCTGATGTTGATCCTGTCATAATTGTGACTGACACTATCGCTCAAGCAGTGTCTGCCACATACAGATTCTGCCACTCATAATAATATGACTGTCTCAGGCCAGAAAACAAGATGTCTTCAATCAGTGTTGACAACTGTACCCCTGACGGCCTTTTACTTTTTCTGCAGTGACTTATAACCTATCCTGGATCTTCCGTTGCTCACACAAGAAGCCAAGTGTTTTCTTGCAAGTAGCACATCTCATCGTAAAAAAAAAAAAAAGTTAAGGCAGAGGGAAAAACCAGAAAAAAAACCTATGAATAAAAGATTTATTAGTATCAAAATGAACTATTTGCTTTTCCGTTTATTCATGATGCCACTGTGGAACCTCTGTCTCTTCTTATTGTCACTTTAATGTTGTAACTAGAACCTGAAATGTCAGAGGATGAGTTTCAAATAATGATAAAGGAGGGAAGAAATGGAAAACTGGCAACTGGTTGCAATACACCTGAGACCAACAAGAATCAACACTATATCTTTAAGGATGGTGCCGTTAGGGGAGGCTGTGGATCTTTTGGGGAATGGAAAGGAAGGAATTGGATCTCTGTGGGATGAAACTTCGAGTTTTTAAGCAGGCTCTGCTGCTGCCAGCCAAGGTTTCTATCTTTTGTCTCTCAGTTGTCTGAGAACAATGTCACTAGTCCAGGACTAGATCACACAACTCCATTGTCCTGTGTATAATGGAATGGATTCTTTCAAACCATGATTTCTTCACGCCCCCAACCTACATTTGCTTATTGGTAATTAATAGGAAGTGAGATTTTTTTAATTTATTTATTTATTTATTAAAGATTTCTGCCTCCTCCCCGTCACCGCCTCCCATTTCCCTCCCCCTCCCGCGATCAAGTCCCCCTCCCTCATCAGCTTGAAGAGCAATCAGGGTTCCCTGACCTGTGGGAAGTCCAAGGACGACCAACCTCCATCCTGGTCTACTAAGGTGAGCATCCAAACTGCCTAGGCTCCCCCAAAGCCAGTACGTGCAGTAGGATCAAAACCCAGTGCCATTGTTCTTGAGTTCTCAGTAGTCCTCATTGTCCACTATGTTCAGCAAGTCCGGTTTTATCCCATGCTTTTTCAGACCCAGGCCAGCTGGCCTTGGTGGGTTCCTGATAGAACATCCCCATTGTCTCATAGCAGCACTGTTTGTAATAGCCAGAACCTGGAAACAACCTAGATGCCCTTCAATGGAAGAATGGATGAAGAAAGTATAGAATATATACATATTAGAGTATTACTCAGCAGTAAAAAACAAGGACTTCTTGAATTTTGCATACAAATGGATGGAAATAGAAAACACTATCCTGAGTGAGGTAAGCCAGACCCAAAAAGAGGAACATGGGATATACTCACTCGTATTTGGTTTCTAGCCATAAATAAAGGACATTGAGCCTATAATTTGTGATCCTAGAGAAGCTAAATAAGAAGGTGAACCCAAAGAAAAACATATAGGCATCCTCCTGAATATTAACCTTCATCAGGCGATGAAAGGAGACAGAGACAGAGACCCACATTGGAGCACCGGACTGAAATCCCAAGGGCCAAATCAGGAGCAGAAGGAGAGAGAGCACGAGCAAGGAACTCAGGACCGCAAGGGGTGCATCCACACACTGAGACAATGAGGAAGTGAGATTTTATGTGGTTTGGTTGTTGCCCTGAGCTCAAGCTCTCATTCCCATTACTTGAGTTTTTAAGAAAGAAACCACGGAAGTCCAGCTCTAACATGAACTTGGTAGCTTCAATGTGCCACATCTCATGCTCAGAACATCAAACAACCTCTCTTGTGGTCCTCGGCCCTGGGAAATAAAATGCAGAGAGGCAGTTGTTGGATATAACTGCAGGAAAATTCTCTCTGAGGCAAGACAGAAAAAAAAAATTCTTCATTGTTTATTTTTTTATTGGTTGTTGATCCCCAGTAACCTTCAGTCAATGACTGGAGAATGTTGGTATGTAAATGCGTTGGTTTCCTAGTGCTTTTGGCCAGATCAATCTTGGCTATGTATTTCACACGTTAGCACATCAGTTCTCCTAGTGTGGTGAAGATACAGGTACCACAGCTCAAGCTGGCTTCACAGCACAGACTTTGATGTCTGTCTTCCCTTTATTGTCATTCTACTTTCCAGCTAGTCTTTTCCCTTTTGTCTTTCAAGGAAAAATCCCTTACCTGATTTTTTAAATTTTAATATACAGCATAGTTGTAAATAAAGAAATCACAAAACTGTTTACTTCCAAAGAAATCAAACCAAAAAAACCTATGTTCAAGAGTAAACAATTAATATTCTTATAGTTTTATCTATTAATACTAGATAAGGACACAGTGTTTGATTCTGATATTTTTAAACATAGTCTTTTAAAATCCACCCTCATGGTATATATGGCCTACCTTATACTCATGAGTTGTAACCTAGTCAACATTGAAATGCTATTGCTTTGCTCATAAATAAATGCACAGATATTTTAACCTCATTCTTATAAAAGAACAAATTTTTAAAATTAATAGCTAGTAAAAATAAAAGACTGTGATGCATAAAAGACTATGATGTTGCATTTTTTAATCTCCGAAGGTATCACTTGGAGGTGTTCTTGACAGGAATTCATACAGTGTCCAGATGGATCAGAGGCAGTAGGGTAAGAACTCAAATTCAAGGCTGGTATTGGTTATTGCTATAAGGACAACAATCATTATTTGAGGTGAAATATTTATGTCAGTTCCTTGAGTACTACTTTAGATTATTTAACATAGATTATCAGTATCCAACAGGCATGAGATGTCAGTGATAAAAATAACAATACTCAAACATAGTAAGAATTTTCTGATGTTCTACTGAAGCACACCTGATATCCAAGTGGAATTGACTCAGAGAATCTTTCATGTTTGGAATGAGACATTTTTCCCATAGGCTCACATATTTGGACATTATCTCTCCAACTGATGATTCTACTGGGGGAAGTTATGGAACCCTTTGGTGGTATAAGCTTGCTGGATGATGAACTATGGCACTCAGATAGGGGTTTTTTTTTTGTTTTGTTTTTGTTTTTCGAGTCAGGGTTTCTCTGTGGTTTTGGAGCCTGTCCTGGAACTAGCTCTTGTAGACCAGGCTAGTCTCGAACTCACAGAGATCCGCCTGCCTCTGCCTCCCGAGTGCTGGGATTAAAGGCGTGCGCCACCACCGCCCGGCCTCAGATAGGGTTTTTTTTAACTTATTTATTTATTAAAGATTTCTGCCTCTTCCCTCTACCTCCTCCTATATCCCTCCCCCTCCCCCATCAGCCCAAAGAGCAGTCTGTGTTCCCTGCCTTGTGGGAAGTCCAAGGACCTCCCACCTCCTTCCAGGTCTAGTAAGGTGAGCATCCAAACTGCCTAGGCTCCTACAAAGCCACTACATGCAGGAGGGTCAAAACCCAGTGTCATTGATCTTGACTAACACTATCCTGAGTGAGGTAAGCCAGACCCAAAAAGAGGAACATGGGATGTACTCACTCATATTTGGTTTCTAGCTATAAATAAAGGACATTGAGCCTATAATTTGTGATCCTAGAGAAACTAAATAAGAAGGTGAACCCAAGAAAGACATATAGTCATCCTCCTGGAGATTAACTTTTATCAGGGGATGAAAGCAGACAGAGACCCAAATTGGAAAACCAGATTGAAATCCCAAGGTCCAAGTCAGGAGCAGAAGGAGAGAGAGCATGAGCAAGCAACTCAGGACCACGAGGGGTGCACCCACACACTGAGACAATGGGGATGTTCTATCAGGAACTCAACAAGGCCAGCTGGCCCGGGTCTGAAAAAGCCTGGGATAAAACCGGACTTGCTGAACATAGCGGACAATGAGGACTGCTGAGAAGTCAGATAGGGTTTTTAAGGTTTATAGGCTGACATTCTCCCTGCCCTCTTTCTTTCCTAGTCCAGTATGTGCATGAAAATGTGACCATCCAGCTTTCTGCTCATTAGTGTTGATGTGCCTTCCCCATTATGATGGACCACACCCTCTGGAACTGAAAGCCAGATAAATCCTTTCATCCTGAAGATGATTTTTGTCACAGCATTTTATCACAACAGCAGATGAGTAACTGCCAAATACCCCAAGATAGCAACAGAATAGCTTTCAAAAATATTCATTGACTATGGAGAAACGTGGAAAATAATTACTTGGGAAAAACAACATCTAAGGGCCTTTCTTTCCTTTCCTCATCTTTATCAAAATGTTGTATTCAATGCAGCTAAATTTTCAGTGTCTTTTACAGACTTCAAATGAAGCATCAAAGCATCTTTGTTTTTTCAGCTTTAACCCTTTCCATTGGTTTGGTAATTTAAGTATGGGTAATAAATATTCAAGACAATGGTGTTATTGGATTTGGTTAAAGATACAGTGTACATACCTACAAAAACCTCTGTCCCATTTCTGCAGGACGCAGTGATTCTAGTAAGCCTTTGTGTGAAATATTAATTTGATGCTTTTAGACACAGTGTGTATGCATCACGAAACACATTTTAATTATTTCTTCTCTCAATGCTCAAATATAATAAAAATGTAGCAGCACAGGGAATTTGGTACCAGTAACAAGATCACTGGATGACAACAGCTACTTTGATTTGCTTATTCCCAAATCATCAGTTCTGAACAAAACATTCCAACAGCCCAGAGTGTTGGCTGGAAACACAGCAGAGGCTCCCAAGTACAAAGTAACAACAGACTCATTCACAACCTCCTTCTTTCTAATGCTCACTTCTCATCCTCGGGGTGTGTGATGTGTGTCTACTGCTTATGAAATGAGCATTTGCTCACACTGTGACTCTTCTCATGTCTTTCATGAGATTTAGAGTGACCTGGTGGTAATGGTTGGCAACTTGCCAGCTTTCTTTACAGCAGGCTCCTTAAACACTTTGTTTCCTAATTATATATGAATCCATAGAGTTGACGCCTGTGGCCCTCTCTGTGATGAGAGGAAATTACATTTTCATTGAGGTCCACTACATGAACTAGACAGCATCATGTAGAGTCACGAGCTTTAAAATTGATATAATTAGTCATGTTACACTGATGAAACACACGTACACAAATGTACGCATGGTGAGACGGGTACACTCATTGGTTGTATTTAAATGAGGCTTTTCACTCTTCGAAAATCAAAGGAGAGCCATCATTTAGCTTTGCATTCTTGTTTGGAAATTATCTTATTTAAAACATTCCCTTTGTAAGCAAAAGTCAAAAGAAAGGAATCAGTTTGCTGTTCAATTTCCTCAGTCCTTCAGGGACCATCAGTTTTCTTTTTCTCCTATGATGGTTTAATTACAATTGCAGGGGCAAAACTTGGAATCCCTCTTTTGATCTTTCTGCAGCATTAAGCAATACTCCAACTTTCCTTTGCATGAACTCCTTTTCTCTTTGTGGTCCTGTGATCCTCTGCATATTCTTTTTAGGTTTATCATATACTTGATTCAGTTCTGTTCTGATATTTTCTATTAAATGAAGTGATCACAAATTGGATTGTAGATCTGATGTTCTAAGACCCTCATTGAAACTAGTGCAAAGTCCAACAGATTTGTTATCCCAATCAAAAAACCAGAGCAAATGGTCAGTAACATGAAACTTTAAAATAGGTCAAATTATTCTGAGGTAAGTCTTTGTAAGACTGTGTTACTTCTGTAGGATTATTTAGGATGCATGCTGTCTGTCACTCCCTTCATTTAACCCTTTGGCTTGGGATGCTATATTCCCAGGTATTTACCAAAACTTTTCATCTTTCCATCCTCCTGTATTCAGAAAAGATGTCTGAAATTCCATACTGAGGTTTAAATCTATTAACATCCTACAGATACCTAAGCTAAACACATCCCAAACTGGTAACTCATTGATTCATTGGTTTGCTTTGTCTTAATGTCCCATTTCCTCTTTAGTCAGTTGACTTGGACCTCAATGTCCCCATATTTTCCAGGCAATGAACAGTTGACTCAATCCTCATTGTCTCTATATATTCCAAACAGGGAAGCCAAAACTCCTGAAAGAAATGCCAACATTTTAAATGCCTTTTATCCTTCCACAAACCATCCATAACGTTACTAAGCAATTATCTAGCCATTTAAAAACGTTTTACTCAGAAAAAATACAGTCCAAAATAAAATTTCAAAATGGTATGTACCTTTTCAACACTGTTTTTATTCAGAATTTTGTTTGTTTTTCTTTAATCTTCTTAATTTAACCAGGAATATTTTTATTTTAATTTATTTTAAATTTATTTATTTTATTTTAAATTTATTTTTGTTTTTTAATTGAAATTTTGGACAATATATTCTAATCAGTTTCTCCTTCCCAATCTCTCAGATTCTCTTTACCTTCCCAACTATCCAACTCTGTGTCATCCTACTCTCTTTCTTTAGAAAACACATAGGCAAAAAAGAAAGCAAAGCAAACAAACCAGAACTTTAAAAGAAAGGAAACATTGAAAAATCCTGAAATACACAAACACACATGCACACTTACACACACCTGCTCCCAAATAGCCCATAAAAACACAAAATCAGAAAGTATAATATAGCAATAAAACACCACCAAGTTAACAAAAAAGTCTAAACAATGTATTATGAAAAACAAAATCTAGACAACCACTATTGAGTTCAATTTGTGTTAGCAATTTCCTGCTGGACCTTGGACCTACACTTAAATGAGACTCCACCTGCAATTGGTTGTTTGTTAGAGATAGCTTCTTGGTTAGGATTGGGATATAGGGTCCACTTTGGCTTCTCAGGGCTGGGTCCCTAACTCTTTTTAATCTGTTCATGCCCTGTACATGTTGTCACAGTCTCTGTGAGTTCATATTGCACCAATCCAGTTCTGTCCAAAGGATATGGTTTCCTTGGTGTCCTCCATCTCTTCTTGCTCTTACAATCTTTCTGTTTCCTTTTCTGCAGAGTTCCCTGAGCCCTGAGGGGAAGAGTTTGATAGAGACATCCCATTTGGGGTTGAGTATTCTAAAGTCTCTCATTCTTTGTATGTTGTCTAGTTTTGGGTTTCTATACTAGATCCCATCTATTTGTAACCTGAAACTTCTCTGATAAAGGCTGAGGGAGACACTGATCTATGGGCATAGCAGAATGTCATCGGAGTCACTTTATTGTTATATTGTATTAGCAAAGTATTTTTTTTTTACTCTGGGTCCATGGCCTATCTATTCTCATGTTCTTGGCCACCCAAGTAGTGTCAGGCATGGGTTCCATCTTATGTATTAGGGCTTAAAGCTAATTAGGCAGTGGTTGGTTATCCCCCAACATTATGCCACTCTTACACTAGTATAGTCCAATGTAATTGTGCATAGAATTGAAAGGATAGCTCAAACATCTTGAAAAATGAAATACTGCTATTGTTATTGTCATCCTGAATTTCAAGATGTGCTACAGAGCTATAGTAATAATAATAATAATAAAAACAAACACCATGTTGGCATAACAGATATGTTGATGAATGGCACCAAATTGAAGTCTCAGACATAAGTACACACACTTATGGACACCTGACTTTTTTTAAAAGAAAGAATTCAGAAATATACCCCTCAAAATGGTAATGTCTTCAACAGATTGTGGTGGTCAAATTGGTTGACTACATGTAGAAATATCCAAATAAAATTTTGTACAAATCTAAAGTACAGAGCTCAAGGGCCTTGAATCTGACAGAAAAGAAGGTGGAGAATAGCCTTACACAGAACACTCTCTAAACATAATAGATGACACAGTACTAAGAGTTATTTTTGCTAGAAGATTCAGCTTGTGGGAAATTTTAGTTAATTTGACCACCAAAGTGTTGTTTTTCTTTTTCCTTAGGTAAAGAACATTATAAATCAACAGGGGAGGAATATTTCTCAACTATGCTTTGATAATAAAAGATCTAATTATTTTCATTTTTTTTTTTTGCTTTGCAAGAAAATACAGAAGAAAATACTCTACTTACCATGGTATTTTGAATATAATTGACCTCCACAGTCCCATAGGGAATGGAATGGCTTTGTTGGAGTGAGTTAGAGAAAGAATGTCACTGCGGGGCAGGCTTTGATGTTTCCTATCCTCAGGAAACCACCCAGTGTCTCAGTCAGCTTCCTATGGCCTACAAGATATTTCACCTGCTTCTTCAGCACCATGTCTGCCTACATGCTATCATGATGATAATGAACTGAACCTCTGAGGTTGTAAATTACACCTCCCCCAACTCCCCCAATTAATTAAATGTTTTCCTTATAAGAGTTGCTTTGGTCAAGGTGTTTCTCTATGCAACAAAACCCTAAAATAATCACATATTAATGGGATACCACTTCTCAAGGTAATTACTTTTACTCATTACAAGAATTATTCATCTAAAGAAACTTATTTTTATTACATATGCAATCATAAATATTTCTTATAATTTTACCAAACATATTCTGTACTAATATTTTGACTTTCATACTACATTTTATCATGAAAATCAAAGAAGAATATTTTTCTGGAAATCTCTTTTATTGTTGACTGAAAAAATCCTTTTAGGTTTTACAAAAAAAATAATCAAAAACTGAATCATTAAAACAAATTTTTCCATGTTTAAATAAATAATTATAGTGACAAAGAAAAATAAAAGTTATAGCACATTTAAACATTTAAATATTTATAATGTTCTTACAATTTTTTTTTACTTCTATTAGGTAATAATTTCTGATCTTCAGTTAAATAATGAAGAAACTAGAGAGATTGTTCAGTACTTAAGAGCAATGACTGTCCTTCCAGAGAACCCAGATTCAGTTCTCACTGCCCCATTACAGCTCACTACCATCTGCAATTTCAGTTCCATGGGGTCTGATACCCTTTTCTGGCCTCTGTGGGCTCCAGACATGCACAAAGTACACAGGCATACAGTCAGGCAAAACACCCACACACATAAAATGAATAAGTAAGAATAGCTCAAAATAAAGATTATTAAGGATAATTTTAAAAATGATTTGAAGTAACAAACTTGCTGCATTATGAAGTATGAATTCTCTGTCAAGTGTATTTCTTCTTTCCAACTATATATTACATTGCTTAAGGGTATAATCTTTGAAAGTGTTTTTCTCTGCCCATAAGAATTCCCTTATCCATTATCCCAGTGCCAGGAAAAATAAAATGATAATGGGATCATTTCAGTGTAAACAGAGTCGATAACATGCCATCTGCTCCCTGTGTCTGGATGAATAGGAGACTGGCCTGGTGCCATCACAGGGTCCCAAAGCCATGTCAGTCACCTGCCAGGAGGAAAGAATTAACTTAATAGATTATTAAAAATTTGCCAGTGTTGGTGAACTATATTGACAATTACTCTCTAATTATCTGAAATATTTCATGTGAGTTTGCTTTGTAGATCAAATGGACATTGCTGTGGTGACTTTGGCACACTTCATGGCACTCAGTAGCTTAGTGCTGAATCAGCCTTATGAGTGTAGCACATTTTAGGCAAAACTTACCTCCCTTCAAATAGAAACCTGGATTTGCCATTTCTGTTCTCCTGTTTGTGGCTGGCTCTGTACTATGTTCTAGAAAGGCTTCAGTTGTTCTTCATAACAACAGCTTCTTACAAGCTCTGGCCCAAGTCAGCATCTGCGTGGGAAATAGGCCTGGTGCTTCTCCCTTCCTTGTTTCATTGCAAGTTGGTGTTTGATTCTTGTTTATGCCATTTCTGATTTTCATTTCAAATGAATCTATAAATATAACCTTTAGGTCCCAATAAGCAGAGGGCCTCTCTCTTTCTCTGCAATCTTATTTATTAAAATGCAACATATTTTTGAAATTTAACAAATGCATTTTCTTCTGATGAAAAGTTTGGCTTCCCAGTTTCATTGTCAAGATTTGCTTCTGTTTATATAATTACAACATGACCAGATAAAACCAATTTGTTTCTGACCAGTAAATAATTCGTAATGATTTGACTTTAGGAAAAAAAATTAAAAGCCCGAGGATGTTCATCTATGGTAAATTTGTCAAGTCTGTGTAAAACTCTTTGTTCAATCAAAGAATAGCAGGAGAAACATCAAAAAAGCGTACATACTATCTTTTATTTTTTAAGACATTACAAATATAAATACTTCCTTTTAAAATTTAATATGGTAGAAGTATTTTCAGTGTAGCAACCATGGCTAAATTATTATTTTCAGGAAATTTTATTTCCTTTAGTATATTAATGATATAGTCATATGACAAAATGGTATATGTTTACAATAAAGCCTATTACATCAATCTCTGGTCAAATATTCAGTAAGTGTCCTTGTGTATGTCAGGAATTCCTTGATTTACCACATATTTTGGAGAAAATTTTTACACATGTGATGCATGCACATGCTCTTAGTGGCCTCATCTTAATGGATGTATAAACATATTCTGCACATATGTCAATTGAATAATTGCCAGATTTTACTTAAAGTATGATAAAACAATTGTAACTTGCAAAGTAAAAACAATTATATGTAAACATATATTGTATGAATTTTGTACCCAAGGTGTGAATATAATATGGTTTCTTTGTCTTGACTGTGTTACTATTGATTGTCTTTATTCTGAATTATGCTACCAACCTGTATGATTGCTGTATGCAATATATGATCAATAGCTAAATGTATAAATGACTTTAACAAGAAAAGAGCAAATAATAAAATCAATAAATGGAAAAATGAACTGGCCTGAAACAAATGAAAACATACAAATGCCATGCTTTTTAGTGTGCCATTCACAATTGCAAGTACTTGGATCAGCCTAGTCATTTCTCCGTGGGTTAAGACATAGAGTCAAGGTGGGATATATACACAATGAGATTACTCAGGCTTAAAAAGACAAAGAGCATAGTATTTGGAAGACAATAAATGGAACATAAGATCGTCATTGTAGGTGGAGGCTATTCATTCATTTTCTGGCCACCCAGACTCAAAATAATCACAGAATAATACAGAAATAATACAGAAACTATATTAATTGCAATACTGCTTAGTCAATAGTTTAAGCATATTTCTAGCTAGCTTGTAAATCTTATATTTTTTTTTAAATTTATTTATTTATTAAAGATTTCTGTCTCTTCCCAGCCACCGCCTCCCATTTCCCTCCCCCTCCCCTAATTAAGTCCCCCCCCCCCGAAGCCCGAAAAGCAATCAGGGTTCCCTGTCCTGTGGGAAGTCCAAGGAACCCCCCACCTCCATCCAGGTCTAGTAAGTTGAGCATCCAAACTGCCTAGGCTCCCACAAAGCCAGTACGTGCAGTAGGATCAAAAACCCATTGCCATTGTTCTTGAGTTCTCAGTAGTCCTCATTGTCCGTTATGTTCAGAGAGTCCGGTTTTATCCCAGGCTTTTCCAGACCCAGGCCAGCTGGTCTTGGTGAGTTCCCAGTAGAACATCCCCATTGTCTAAGTGTGTGGGTGCACCCCTCATGGTCCTGAGTTCCTTGCTCGTGCTCTCTCTCCTTCTGCTCCTGATTTGGACCTTGAGAATTCAGTCCTGTGCTCCAATGTGGGTCTCTGTCTCTGTCTCCTTTCATCGCTTGCTGAAGGTTAATATTCAGGAGGATGCCTATATGTTTTTCTTTGGGTTCTCCTTATTTAGCTTCTCTAGGATCACTAATTATAGGCTCAATGTCCTTGGTTTATGGCTAGAAACCAAATATGAGTGAGTACATCCCATGTTCCTCTTTTTGGGTCTGGCTTACCTCACTCAGGATAGTGTTTTCTATTTCCATCCATTTGTATGCAAAATTCAAGAAGTCCTTGTTTTTTACTGCTGAGTAATACTCTAATATGTATATATTCCATACTTTCTTCATCCATTCTTCCATTGAAGGGCATCTAGGTTGTTTCCAGGTTCTGGCTATGACAAACAATGCTGCTATGAACATAGTAGAGCATATACTTTTGTTGTATGATAAGGCCTCTCTTGGGAATATTCCCAAGAGTGGTATTGCGGGGTCCAGGGGTAAGTTGATCCCGAATTTCCGGAGAAACTGCCACACAGCTTTCCAAAGTGGTTGCACAAGTTTGCATTCCCACCAGCAATGGATGAGTGTACCCCTTTCTCCACAACCTCTCCAACAAAGGCTATCATTGGTGTTTTTGATTTTCGCCATTCTGACAGGTGTAAGATGGTATCTTAAAGTTGTCTTGATTTGCATTTCCCTGATCCCTAAGGAAGTTGAGCATGACCTTAAGTGTCTTTTGGCCATTTGAAGTTCTTCTGTTGAGAATTCTCTGTTCAGTTCAATGCCCCATTTTATAATTGGGTTGGTTAGCCTTTGACAGTCTAGTTTCTTGAGTTCTTTATATATTTTGGAGATCAGACCTTTGTCAGTTGCGGGGTTGGTGAAGATCTTCTCCCAGTTAGTGGGTTGCCTTTGTGTCTTAGCGACAGTGTCCTTTGCTTTACAGAAGCTTCTCAGTCTCAGGAGGTCCCATTTATTCAATGAGGCCCTTAATGTCTGTGCTGCTGGGGTTATATGTAGGAAGTGGTCTCCTGTGCCCATGTGTTGTAGAGTACTTCCCATTTTCTCTTCTATCAGGTTCAGTGTGTTCAGACTGATATTGAGGTCTTTAATCCATTTGGACTTGAGTTTTGTGCATGGTGATAGATATGGATCTATTTTCATTCTTCTACAGGTTGACATCCAGTTTTGCCAGCACAATTTGTTGAAGATGCTCTCTTTTTTACATTGTATATTTTTAGCTCCTTTATCGAAAATCAGGTGTTCATAGGTTTGTGCGTTAATGTCAGGGTCTTCTATTCGATTCCATTGGTCGACTTCTCTGTTTTTATGCCAATACCAAGCTGTTTTCAATACTGTAGCTCTGTAGTAGAGTTTGAAGTCAGGGATGGTAATGCCTCCAGACGCTCCTTTGTTGTATAAGATTGTTTTGGCTATCCTGGGTTTTTTGTTTTTCCATATAAAGTTGATTATTGTCTTCTCCAGATCTGTGAAGAATTTTGGTGGGATTTTGATGGGGATTGCATTGAATCTATAGATTGCTTTTGGTAGAATTGCCATTTTTACTATGTTGATCCTCCCAATCCAGGAGCAAGGAAGATCTTTCCATTTTCTGGTGTCCTCTTCAATTTCTTTCTTCAAAGACTTAAAGTTCTTGTCAAATAGATCTTTCACATCCTTGGTCAGAGTTACCCCAAGATATTTTATGCTATTTGTGGCTATCGTGAAAGGTGATGCTTCTCTAATTTCCCTCTCTGTTTCCTTATCCTTAGTGTATAGGATGGCCACTGATTTTTTGGAGTTGATCTTGTATCCTGCCACATTACTAAAGGTGTTTATCAGCTGTAGGAGTTCTTTGGTAGAGTTTTTGGGGTCGCTTATGTATACTATCATATCATCTGCAAATAACGAGAGCTTAACTTCTTCTTTTCTGATACGAATCCCCTTGATCCCTTTATGTTGTCTTATTGCTATTGCTAGAACTTTAAGCACTATATTGAAGAGGTATGGAGAGAGTGGACACCCTTGTCGTGTTCCTGATTTTAGTGGGATGGCTTTGAGTTTTTCTCCATTTAATTTAATGTTAGCCGACGGCTTGCTGTAAATAGCTTTTATTATATTTAGGTATGACCCTTGTATCCCTAATCTCTCCAAGACTTTTATCATAAAGGGGTGTTGAATTTTGTCAAATGCTTTTTCAGCATCTAATGAAATGATCATATGGTTTTTTTCTTTCAGTTGATTTATATGATGGATTACATTGATAGATTTGCGTATGTTGAACCAGCCCTGCATCTCTGCGATGAAGCCTACTTGATCATAATGGATAATTTTTCTAATGTGTTCTTGGATTCGGTTTGCCAGTATTTTATTGAGAATTTTTGCGTCGATATTCATGAGTGAGATAGGCCTGTAATTTTCTTAGTGGTTGGGTCTTTGTGTGGTTTTGGTATCAGGGTAACTGTAGCTTCATAAAGGGAATTTGGCAATGACTCTTCTGTTTCTATATTGTGAAATACATTAAGGAGTATAGGTATTAGCTCTTCTTGGAAGTTCTGGTAGAATTCTGCATTGAAACCATCTGGTCCTGGGCTTTTTTTGGAAGGTAGATTTTTGATAACGGTTTCTAGTTCTTCGCGACTAACAGGTCTATTTAGATCGTTCACCTGGTTTTGGTTTAGCTTTGGTATGTGGCACTTATCTAAAAACATGTCCATTTCTTCTCCATTTTCTAGTTTTGCGGCATACAGGCTTTTGTAGTAAGACCTAATGATTCTCTGAATTTCCTCTGTGTCTGTGGTTATGTCCCCCTTTTCATTTCTGATCTTATTTATTTGCGTGTTCTCTCTCTGTCGTTTAATTACTTTGGATAGGGGTTTGTCGATCTTGTTGATTTTCTCCAAGAAGCAACTTTTTGTTTCATTGATTCTTTGGACTGTTTTCTGCGTTTCTATTTTGTTGATTTCCGCCCTCAGTTTGATTATTTCCAGTCTTCTGCTCCTCCTTAGCGTGTCTGCTTCTTTTTTTTCTAAAGCTTTCAGGTGTGCTGTTAAGTCTCCGATGTATGCTTTCTCTGTTTTCTTTAAGTGGGCACTTAGTGCTATGAACTTTCCTCTTAGTACTGCTTTCATAGTGTCCCATAGGTTTGAGTATGTTGTTTCTCTATTTTCATTGAATTCCAGGAAGACTTTAATTTTCTTCTTGATTTCTTCCTTAACCCAGGTGTGGTTCAGTAGTTGACTGTTCAGTTTCCATGAGTTTGTCGGCTTTCTGGAGGTAGGATTGTTGTTGAATTCTAACTTTAATCCGTGGTGATCTGATAAGACGCAGGAGGACACTGATATTTTTTTGTATCTGTGGAGGTTTCCTTTGTTTCCCAGTATGTGGTCAATTTTCGCGAAGGTTCCATGGGCTGCAGAGAAGAAGGTATATTCTTTCCTATTTGGGTGGAATGTTCTATAGATGTCTGTTAAGTCCATTTG
This sequence comes from Microtus oregoni, assembly GCF_018167655.1. Lineage (NCBI taxonomy): Eukaryota > Metazoa > Chordata > Mammalia > Rodentia > Cricetidae > Microtus > Microtus oregoni. The sequence continues at coordinate 29,388,669 of NW_024543067.1, read as the reverse complement.
CTTCATTACCTCCAGTAGTTCTCTTACTTCTCTATTAGGTTTCTGTCTGATTGACCTGTCCATTGCTGAGAGAGGTGTATTGAAGTCTCCTACTACTAGTGTGTGTGGTTTGATATCTGCCTTGAGTTTTAGTAATATTTCTTTTACATACCTGGGTGCTTTTATATTAGGTACATAAATATTCAGGATTGAGACATCATCCTGACAAATTGGTCCTGTTATGAGTATAAAGTGTCCATCTCGATCTCTTCTGATTGATTTTAGTTTGAAGTCAGTTTTGTTAGAAATTAATATGGCCACACCTGCTTTTTTCTTAGGACCATTTGCTTGAAAGACCTTTGCCCAACCCTTTACTCTGAGTAGATGCCTGTCTTTGTGGTTGAGATGTGTTTCTTGCAAACAGCAGAATGTTGGATCCTGTTTTCGTATCCAATCTCTTAGCCTGTGCCTTTTTATAGGTGAATTGAGACCATTAATATTAAGTGATATTAATGACCAGTGGTTGTTCATGCCGGATATTCTTGTTGTTTTTGGAAGTAGAATTTGTGTGTCTCCCTTCTTTGAGTTGTGCTAGTGAAGGGTTGCTAGATGCCTGAGTTATTGTAGGCAGTGTTGGCAATGTTGGATTCCTTGGGTTGCGGTTTTCCTTCTATTACTTTCTGTAGGGCTGGATTCGTGGCTACGTATTGCTTAAATTTTTCTTATCCTGGAATGTCTTGGTTTCTCCATTTATAGTGAACGAAAGCTTGGCTGGGTATAGTAGTCTGGGCTTGCATCCATGGTCTCTTAGCTTCTGCAGTACTTCTATCCAGGACCTTCTAGCTTTCATTGTTTCCATAGAGAAATCAGGTGTAAGTCTGATCGGTTTACCTTTATAAGTTACTTGGCTTTTTTCCTTTGCAGCTCTTAGTATTCTTTCTTTAACCTGTATATTTTGTGTTTTGATTATTATATGGCGAGGGGATGTTTTTCTTTGATCCAGTCTGTTTGGTGTTCTGTATGCTTCTTGAATATTCAAAGGAATATCTTTCTTTAAGTTGGGAAAGTTTTCTTCCATAATTTTGTTCAAAATATTTTCTGGGCCTTTGAGCTGTGACTCTTCTCTTTCTTCTATTCCTATTATTCTTATATTTGGTCTTTTTATTGTGTCCCATAATTCCTGAATATTTTGTGATGAGAATTTGTTGGCTTTGCAGTTTTCTTTGATCAGAGCGTTTATTTTCTCTATGGTGTCCTCAGAATCTGAGATTCTTTCTTCTATTTCTTGTATTCTATTGATTATGCTTGTTTCTGTAGGCTGTGCTCGTTGACCTAGATTTTCCATATCCAGCTGGTCCTCAGTTTGTGTTTTCTTCCTTGCTTCCATTTCAGTTTTCAATTCTTGAACTGTTTCCATTACCTGTTTGATCGTTCTTTCTTGGTTTCCCAGGGTATTATGTACGTATTTACTCATTTCTTCAAATTTTTGGTTATACTTCTCATCCATTTCTATAAGGGCATTTTTCACATGTTGTTTAAGGGACTCTACTGCTTTCAAAAAGTCAGTTTTTTCCACTTCTTCTGTGTTAGGGTGTTGGGGACCTTCTGTTGTAAGATCATTGGGTTCTGGTGTTTTCATGCTGATTTTCAGATTATTGGGTGAATTCTTTCCTTGACGCCTGCCCATCTCCTCCTATCATGCTATCTAAGGGGTCTGTTAAAACTGGTTCAGGTTTCCCTGCTGGCCAGAGGCTCTTCTTACAAAATGCCCTTGCTCTGTTTCCTGGTTCCTGCTGGGGGGCCAAGATCCCTCTCACCCCTCAGAAGGGTCTTCAAGAATAGGACCCAGCTCCTCCTCTGCCAGGGACCTCCCCAACCGAATGCCTACCTCTTTGGTTTAATTGTAGTGGGGCGATCTGTTCTCGGTGTTTCGCGCGGTCCCTGCAGCCTGCTTCTGCTGCTGGGATGGTTCCTGCCACCAGCAGCCTGTGTCCTCTGCTGTTGCTCCGGTCCCCGCCGGTTCCAGCCTGTCCGAGTTGGTCCCAGCCTGCTGCGCTGGGCGTCCTCTGGCCGCCTTCCACCGCCAGGCCCGGTGTTCCTGTAAATCTTATATTAACCATTCCTATTATTCTATATCTCTTCCAGCCTGGCTACATTCTGCTCTGCTATAGGCCAAAGTTGGTTCTCTATTAATCAATGGTATTAAACGTATGCACAACACAACATACCCTGAAGGAGGCAACGAACCATAATCTTTTGCCTCTGTAATGAAACTCTTTACTATAAGCAGAAGGATTAGTAGAAAAGGAACCCAGCCACTTTTCTATCTGAGAGATATCTGGAAGAGAAAAGGGAACATGAACTTTCATAATGCCATCGACTCCCACTTCCCTGAGAGGGCAGAGAAGGGCGGAGATATGGTAGGATCTGATATGGGAGGATTAGGAGGAGCTAGCCCAGTGTGCAGAGGGGGGTACAAGGGTGGAAAGATGAGGTAGAAGGGAGAGGCAGGGAGGAAGGTGGGTAAGGTGGAAGTTGACCGGAGGAAGGTGGGTAAGGTGGAAGTTGACCTTGAGATGGGATAGGCGAGGATAGAGAAGGAGAGAAATGTGGAGAATGTTGCTCCACAGGAGGGGGTTCAGTAGTATGGGGTTGATGGAGTGGGGGAGGGGCCAGTGCCTCTGGCTGCATAGTCCAGCTGAAATTATAGGAGACCCAATTCCCAGATGACCAGGAATTTGGAGGTGTCATGGCTCTAGCAACCAAAACCAGTGCTGTGAGACACTGGCTACTGAGAGAAGGGCAAGAGTGAAGAGTCCAAAAGCCATGAACATACGAAAGTTCTGCCCATTTATCCTTAAGGTGACAAAAATTTTCTAGGTCCTGGAGGATGGTTAAGCTCAAGGCTTCCTTCTGGTGGCCAACACGTCCCATTGTCAAGATAGTATTGAGGCCACATTGTAGTACATAGGGAAATTAGCCAATTGGGACAGATTGTATTGGACAGCCCCATTTTATAAAGATTTGTAAGAGGCATCCCAGGAGCAACAGCAGATCTGACTTTGAACTGCAAGTATGCATTTTAAAGTCTATGTCCAACTGCATGACCTAAGTCTATCACAGTGTGTCTACTAAAACAGCTCTTAGGCCTAAATGGGGTCATGAAAATTGAATGTTAGGTGTCCCCAAAACAAACAAAATTCACTGCAGATTGATGAGATTGGATTCTTGGAGCTGGCCTATGTCTTCCACAAGAGTCAGATAGTCAGTAGAAGTAATTATGAATGGGTTCCCCCAAACCCTATAGCATAGACAAGAAAAAGGGACTCACCAAGATGCAGCTGCTGTTGTCTGGGAGCCAATTTTAGCATGGCATGGAGAGTTCGGGTTGTGGACAAGGGCTGGGAAAGGCTGCCTTATCTCAGTGGGATCTCCAGATGCTAAAAAATATTTTCTAATGCAAGCTCTCTACCTATGCAAAAATCCCAATCAAGCCCAATCACAACAATCCAAATTAAAGGATATCAGGGATTAAATGGAATTCCTGCACTCCTGGGTGACCCCAAGGAGAACCGGGAAGCCTCCAATGCGACTACAAGGGTGGGGGGCGAGACCAGCTGGGTGGTGGTGGCACACACCTTTAATCCCAGCACTTGGGAGGCAGAGGCAGGTGGATCTCTCTGAGTTTAAGGCCATCCTGGTCTACAAGAGCTAGTTCCAGGACAGGCTCCAAAGCCATCGAGAAAAAACAAAAAAGCAACATCAACAACAAAAAACACGAAACAGGGAAGGCCACAAAGGGACTTTCTGGGAAGCAGTTAAAATAGACTGGAGTAGTGGTCAAGATTTGGTGGGCTCCCTTGATCCTCCTCCAGGAGTGGGGTCAAGGTTTGGTAGGCACAGGGGCAGGGCCTCCAAACATGGAGGCCAGAGACCAGGACTTACACCTACAAACGTCTTGTGTGCCGTGTGTGTGTGTGTGTGTGTGTGTGTGTGTGTATGTGTGTGTGTGTATGTGAGATCATGTGGGAAACTGGAGGACAACTTCAGATGTCATTTCTCCTGCACCATGGTGTCCAGGGTTTTATTTGTTTGTTTTGTTGTTGTTGTTGCTGTTTTGTTGCTTTTGTAATAGTTTGTCATTGTCTTAGAAAATTCTCTGTCTCTCTAGCACTGAAATTACAAGATCTCTTCTAATTCTTTTTTTTTTTTTTTTTTTTTTTTTTTTTAGTTTTTTGAGACAGGGTTTCTCTGTGGTATTGGAGCCTGTCCTGGAACTAGATCTTGTAGACCGGGCTGGTCTCGAACTCACAGAGATCCTCCTGCCTCTGCCTCCTGAGTGCTGGGATTAAAGGCGTGCGCCACCACCGCCAGGCTCTTCTGATTCTTTTTATATTTTATATTTGTATTGGTCCCCAAATGAAACATTCTTTTAAGATATAGTCCAGTGATTGCCTTCCTTGATATTTAGCCAAATTAAGAACTAATATGTATCCAAACAAAAATTTTCACATGAATGATAATGGAAACTTAACAGGAGGTTGCTAATTTTTTGGAAGCATTTAAAATATCTTTGCTGATGAATTAATTAAGCAAACATGAAAACCCAATCAACTTGGTATATTCCGTCTCTAAGAAGTGAGTCAACACTCCTTGAGAAGAGCTGGAGAAAATAAAACTATTAGTTAGTGAGTGAAGCCAGCTGATCTCAGACTGTAATCATGCAAGTGAAGTATGACACATTGAAGGCCTTTTAGGCTCCAGACTGATTTGGAACATTCTCATGGTTTTGAATAAGAATGGTGTCCATGGGCTCGTGTGTTTGAGTACTTGATCCCAAAGTGGAAGTGTATCGGATAGATTAGAATGTGTGGCCTTGTTGGAGGAGGAATGTCATTGGGAGTGGGTGTTGAGATTTCAAGGTTGGAGCTATTCCCAGTGTCTCTCCATCTGTCCTTTGGTTTTTGTCTCAAAATATGAGCTCTAAGTTATTGCTCCAGTGTTGCTCCAGCCTGCCTGATGCCATATTCCCTGCTGTTAGAGTGATGAACTCTATTCCTGTGGAACCATGACCCCAAATTAAATGCTCTCTTCTATAAGTTGCCTTGGTCAGGGCATTTTATCACAGCAATAGAAAAGTAAACTAAACATTTTATTAGTAATAATTCTGAGAGTGGATGAGACTATTAAAAAGAGTTTCTGAACATTCTTTGTACACTACTAAATACTAGGCTCAAAACAGAAAATTCCAAGGGAAGGCATTCCTTAAAACTCCAGTTGCTAAGATCAGAGTTGATGAAATCAATAATAATTGATTATTACAATGAGAAGTTATACTTTAATTATCATCTATGTACAGTACAGGACCTTGTTTAACTCCCATTTCTATATACTTATTCACTTCATGAGTTTCTTTTGAATATTGGTTGTTTTTCTTAAGCAATTCTTGATTATTTTAGATTTTTAAAAATTATATAATCAAGTGCATTATAATTTAGAAATGTAAAGTGATTTTTGATTTATGTACCCCCCACTATGGAGGATTTTGATTGCTCATGAGTGAAGTAAACATTAATTTATGTTGGCATTTTAGTTACAAAATAAATCAAACTTGCTATTTTTAGTTCAAATATCAGTGAGAGAAATACTCAGCAAACATCACTCCTGTGATTCTGAGCCAACAGTATCACTACTGCTTAGATTTTTAACTTGTTTTGTGAGCTGGCCTGAAAATAAAATATAATGAAACAAATATAATAGAACAATTTACAAAATATAAAATGCTTCATTCAATTCAAGAACCACTATAAATATTAATCTAAGAGAGATTGTTGTTCTTTCAGAGAACCTTGGCTTGTTACCTATCACCCACATAGCAGCCCAAAACTTCCTGTAATTCTAGGTCCAGGGAACTGGATGGTCTCTGTAGGCATTAAACTCATATGATGTGCATACGTTCATGTTAACACATGTGCAATAAAATAAAAATAAATATTTTTTTTTCTTTAGAGAGTTGTGAGCTGCCATGTGGGTACTGGGAATTGAACCTTAGTCCTCTGGTAAAACAGCCAGTGATCTTAGCCATCCCCAAGTAGCAATTTTTTAAGTTACATTAAAATATTGCAGTATAATATTGAAGAATAGTTGTGTGGACCATAAATTAAAATATTCTCCTGTAAATCATCTAGAAAATGATTTTTATATTGCACTTTTAAGTTAATTTGCAATACATTTAGGAAGTTTATGAAAACCACCTTTCTACATCATAAATATCATGCCAAAATCCCATCAAGAGTTGGCAAACATTCTTTTTCTTTAAAAAAAGGTACAAAGAAAATTGTTCAGTGTTTGACAATCACACAACCTCTCTTTTAGCTATCTACTATGGCATTATTGTACAAAAGTAGCCACTTGTTCTATATGAAGATATATATGACTTCTATATAAACCTGATGCCCAGCAGGACTTGGCTGGTGATTACTTCTGGAGATACAAAATGTACCAGAGAAGGTACTATAGTAAAGAGGCTGCTTGTTGGTTTCCGGCCACTTAGCCACAAAATAATCACACAGAAATTGTATTAATTACATCACTGCTTGGCCCATTAGCTCTAGCTTCTTATTGACTAACTCTTACATATTAATTTAACCTATTTCTATTTATCTGTGTATTGCCACGTGGCTGTGGCTTATTGGCTAAAGTTCTGGCATCTGGTATCCAGTGGGGCTACATGGCATTTCTCTGGCTTGGCCTTCTTCCTCCCAGCATTCAGCTTAGTTTTCCCCGCCTACCTAAGTTCTGTCCTGCTATAGGTACAAAGCAGTTTCTTTAATCATTAATGGTAATCACAACATACAGAGGAAATCCCACATCAGGGTGTTAGTCCTCAAGCAAATGCATTCACTTAAGTAATAACAGACATAAAATTGCATAAGCCCAAATGTCAAAAGAAAAATGATATAAAGGTTAACAGCAATGTGAAAACTCAAACACCTATCAGAACTTTTGCATAAAAAATTATAGAGGCTGCTAAAGACTCATTCAGCAGGAAGATGAAACCTTAGCGGATGCTGGGTATCAAGTACCCTGTGGTTTTAGCCACAAAATAGCCTTTGTTAGATTGTTTAGTACAGTAGAGGCATGTATTGAAAGCAGTGTGTTGAAGGCAAGGGATCAATTTAAAACAATTGAAAGTATTGGAAATCACAAAATTTGTTTGGGGTAAGTGAATTGAGGCTAAGGATTTTTGGCTAGAAAGATAACAGATGAGTATCACAAGCAGAAAGTGGGAGGAAGGCACACACTCAGTCTTAGCAATGCAGAGTCACTGTACACTGTCTGTGCAACACATCAGTGGATCTGATATGTGTTTAAAATGAAACGCAACATCTTGTTTTGATATGGTTGCCAAAGGGATACAATGGAGGTGGCCGGGCACATTAAATAGAACTGCAGAGCCTTATCTGTGAGAAAGATGAAATGGGGAGGGAAAAAAACCTTTGCAGGCACATGAATTGGGGATATAGGAATCTCACAACAATTATTTTCTTTTATTTGACCCACTACCCACTTAAGAAAGCAAAAAAGCCAGGCATTTCTTTCAATGAGTTTCTATAGCAATCTTTGTAATTGCACAAAAGCCAGGGATCTAAGTTATCTCATAATACCAACACTTTGCCCTTTAAGCAATAGAAATCATTTTATTTCATCTGAAAGTCAATGCAGGTCCAACGAGAGGGTCTTGTGTTAGTAAAATTAAATGCAAGGTTAAGACTGTGTCACTGACCCTGTGTGAAGCACTCTGAAATAACTGCACACAAAAACTACATTGGGCCCAACTTCTGGGCATACTTGAGAAGAAATGAGTCTTTAGGGAGGTGAACTCCTGGTGTCAGTGTGTACGACCCTGTTTCCTGGTGACAGTGTGTATGATCCTGTTTCCTGGTGACAGTGTGTATGATCCTGTTTCCTGGTGACAGTGTGTATGATCCTGTTTCCTGGTGACAGTGTGTCTGACCCTGTTTCCTGGTGACAGTGTGTATGATCCTGTTTCCTGGTGACAGTGTGTATGACCCTGCTTCCTGGTGACAGTGTGTATGACTGACCCTGTTTCCTGGTGACAGTGTCTATGACCCTGCTTCCTGGTGACAATGTGTATGACTGACCCTGTTTCCTGGTGACAGTGTCTATGACCCTGCTTCCTGGTGACAATGTGTATGACCCTGCTTCCTGGTGACAGTGTGTCTGACCCTGGTTCCTGGTGACAGTGTGTATGACCCTGTTTGCTTCCTGGTGACAGTGTGTCTGACCCTGCTTCCTGGTGACAGTGTGTGGTGACAGTGTGTATGACCCTGCTTCCTGGTGACTGCGTGTATGACCCTGGTTCCTGGTGACAGTGTGTCTGACCCTGCTTCCTGGTGACAGTGTGTCTGACCCTGGTTCCTGGTGACAGTGTGTATGACCCTGGTTCCTGGTGACAGTGTGTCTGACCCTGCTTCCTGGTGACAGTGTGTATGACCCTGTTTGCTTCCTGGTGACAGTGTGTCTGACCCTGGTTCCTGGTGACAGTGTGTATGACCCTGTTTGCTTCCTGGTGACAGTGTGTATGGCCCTGCTTCCTGGTGACAGTGTGTATGACCCTGTTTGCTTCCTGGTGACAGTGTGTCTGACCCTGCTTCCTGGTGACAGTGTGTATGACCCTGTTTGCTTCCTGGTGACAGTGTGTCTGAGCCTGTTTCCTGGTGACAGTGTGTATGACCCTGTTTGCTTCCTGGTGACAGTGTGTATGACCCTGCTTCCTGGTGACAGTGTGTCTGACCCTGGTTCCTGGTGACAGTGTGTCTGACCCTGCTTCCTGGTGACAGTGTGTTTGACCCTGGTTCCTGGTGACAGTGTGTATGACCCTGTTTGCTTCCTGGTGACAGTGTGTATGACCCTGTTTTCTTCCTGGGTTACTTGTGATTCTGACTTCTTGCATGGAGCTTCAGACAGAACCACTAATTCCCTTTTTCTTTTAAGCTAATGTAAAATAATTTACTAATATGAAAAATGAAAAACTTTAAGTGACTACAGTTTTGACTAATTAGGTATAGACAAAGAATGGGGTTGGCAAAAGATCCTGCAGTCTGGGTTTTATCTGCCTAAGGAAAGGGAAATCTTAAGTTACAGGTCACTGATCAGGTTCAAACCTAAGGTAATGGTAACCATAAGCTGAAAGAGTCATTACAGTGCTATAGCAGTGAAGGAATTTATAATAAATGCACAGATAGATGAGATTGTCCATCACAGGTGGTTTCATGGCTGTGCGACTTGCACTCGGGATCCAAAGCTGAAGAGCGCTACCCATTTAATGACCTGCTATGATTTTCATTTTGAGCTTCTGTTTTCTGGTGAGCTCATGGAGCAGATGAATGGGCAGAGGAATGTATTTTGCACAAACATTTTTGTATCTTCACTTACACAGGAAGTCTACTGCATAATGAGACCACAGGACTCCAGTGGTTGACACGTGTGTGCTCAGTATGCCCTCCAAGCAGTGCTCCTCAATCACTGCAAGCACGTCAAGGCAGTGGCAGTCCAGGAGATCCCACTGTCTACCTGAACTGTTTGAAACTCACCTTTAATGCAGAAATAAAAGGTTTTCTGTAAGAAACACAGGCAACCTGGATGCATGTTCATATGCTTGCTGACACAAGTGACTTCTATGCTAAGAACCCCCTAAAGGTGGATTAGAGCGAAAGGGAGCAACGAAGAAAGACATTGTTCTTATCTCATGATAAAGGGTGCTGACTGACAATGCTATTCAAAACTAGAGACGCATCTGTGAAGATACTGTGTGAAAGCAAAGCTATTTCCAAATTATTTTTCCTGAATCTATTTTTTCAAATTTGAATTTTCATGAATGTCAAATGGAGTTACTTGAAATACAGATCTCACACCATGAAATGGATTTCCAGAGCCAAAGATGGCAATTTATTAGCAGATACATATTTGCCCATGCAAAAATAAAAGCAGGGCTATTTAAGAAAGATTCAATTGCATAGTGATTACTTGAAGTATAGACGGTCCTTAGAAGGTCACTTTTCCCCCAGACACCAAAATTGAAGGGGATGGGAGTGTAATTTTGGTATGAATGGTTGTTTTAAGAAAACATATTTTTTACCTGAGCAGTCCAACTCTCCTTGCTGATAATTTCTGAAGCAAATCCTAAACTGCCAGGAAAAATAAATTTATCTCCATTTATGTCAGCTCTGTAAGGAGAAGTTATCCAAACATGGAGATACTGCATGCATGAGCTGTTTTTTTTTTCTCACTCATGAACATTAAGTGATGAATAGAAAGGAAACGAATTGCCAGTTCTTGCATTTCACATGCTGGTACACACTGTAACTGCATCTTAAGATGCATTATTGTTTAGATCGCATTCAAAAGTCTTTTTTTTTTTTAATGTGAAGATTTGTGTGGCAATGAGGGAAAACTTGAAGTAGTGATTTAAAAACAAATAATAATAACGAACAAACTAACTTTATTCAACTAGGAGTTTATTGTTGGAGTGTTTTATGGGTAACTAGTCTTCTGATGACTGTGTCCTTTTTATATTTTCTGCTTAAAAGTTATTGAATATAATATAGGGCTCATGGTGGAGCTCATTAAATGGTTAATGCATACTGAGTTCAATCCCTAGTCTCTCCTCCAGCATATATATGCATAAACATACACATGAGAACACACACACATCACCATAATAATGGAATACATTTTCTAATTGTCTTTGTTGAGAGTGACCAGTTTATGACCATGAACTGGCATAATTGTGAGAAGAATTTCCTACTACTCTCAAAAGAGTTTTGTTGACCAGACCTTCCTTTTGTACCATGTAGAACTGCCCTGGGGGCTGGGAGATTCATGATCTCATTTAGTACTTGTAGTGATCCTTGAAGGCAGGTGCTGCTATTACCTGTACTGCAAAGAATTGTAATCAGAAACACAAATTTGGCAGGTTAAAGCACACCAAAGACTGACGTCACCAAGGAGGGCTCCACAGTCAAGTTCCCAGCTGTATTTTATTTTAGACAGTCAAGGTTGAAACTTTAGAACAAGAGAATCTCTCTCAACAAATGATAATATAGAGCCTTTTTATTGGGATTGTATGCCCCACAAACTGGGTGACTTAAAGGCCATCAACACATTCTGAAAATTAAAATGGTTAAATGTTGAAGCCTCCTATGCTATCCATGAGGAAGTTTTTCATAGAACGTGTCTCCTTGACATTCTCTCTCTCTCTCTCTCTCTCTCTCTCTCTCTCTCTCTCTCTCTCTCTGTGTGTGTGTGTGTGTGTGTATCTCTGTGTGTGGTCTTCTTTCCTAATTCATTCTCATAGACTTTAGTCATATTACCTTAGATTCACCACAATACTCAATTGTTACATTTGCCCTGAAAATAAGAGAAATATTCATATTTGCCCACATTTTAGAGACACTCATCAATCTCCATCTTTACCTAGTCTGACATTAAATTTTGTTCGAATGAAAATCTACTGAGCCTGTCAGTCCCTCCCACCCTCCCTTCCTGTCTTCCTTTCTCAGCTCTTTCCTTTTCTATTTCATTCCTTTCCCTTCGTGTTTCCTTTTCTTCACGAAAACCATTGGTGGTTAGAGCTTTGTTTGATTGGTTTGTTTTTACAGCTTTTCCTTTATGAAGTGTCTTTTTTTCATGCCAATTTGTTTTCATAAGATAATTTTGTTAATCATAAACTTTCAAGTCAGTTTTTCATCAGTCCTTGACTATGACTTACATATTCTTTTAATAAGTAAGCCACTAGAAATATTTGCTGACTTTCTCTTATAATGATCATTTGAGCTGGTGCTACGGGCCAAGAGAATGACACAGTCATTCATCTACAGTCATCACTAGATTATTCTATGACTGTCACTGATATGTTCTCATGAAGTCACTTGACAACTATTAATATAGTAAAAATTAGAATTACTTTACATAATTCAATTTAGTTGAATTTAGCTTAATTGGTATGGACATTTAAAAATTTCTTCAAAGTGTTTGAAATATACTCAGTGTGAAACTCACTGAGGTCAGTGTCCATAAAGCTCATTCTAATGAAAGTTAGCAGAGGAGCTTAGAACATTCACAACTTTGCATTTTCATGTCTTCTGGATTGTTTTCTTAATCTTTCCTCAATTTGAAATGCCATTTCAACATATGGATGGATGAAAAATTCTTACAGATTTTCAATAATATTCATCAGAATGATTTTCGTTTTGTGAGACAGGTTTGTACTTTTCTGATACTGCTCTTGTTCTGTATCCAAGCATGACCTGGAACTTCTAATTCAACTGCCTCTTGTCCTTAAATTCTGAGAGACTGAGTGTTTACAGGTGTCCAACAGTAGGCTCTGGTTATTCTTGTGCAGTGCTGGGTGTGGAACCTAGAGATTTGTCCATTTAGGCAAGCACTTACCCAAGGGAGCTAGAGTCACAGCTCCTTCAGAGTTGATTCTTTCTGACACTAGTTTTTTCAGCTACACTGACCACTTTTATATCCTCAGGAAAAAGGTAACATCAGGAACAAACTAAGTTGAGACCTTTGTCCTTTCAAGAGGTCCAGAAATGCTCCCTCCTCCTTTCCTCGCTCTTACCGTCATTACTCTGAAGATTTCATAGCAAAGGCTTTAAACTTAATTTTTCAACCGAGTTATCATTTACAAGCTGTTTTTTGACAGCCATATTTAAAAGAAGGGAACTTCAGAGACTTCCTCAGATGTCATGTGAACAACAACTCACCCACTAAGTAAAATCTGTTGCTAACAGCCTTGCAGGGAGCAGTTAAATCATAACTTCCATTTCCCAGCAAAACAAAACTGAGCAGTTGTTTTCATACATTTCGTCGGTGCTCTTCCCCTTTGCTGGATGCCTCATTTCTCTTTTCAGGAGATTTTGTTTGAAAACAACCTTGAGTTTTGTTAGGAATAAAATTAATTTGTATCCAGATGTTGTCATACACAGAAGGACTGAATTAGGCAGAAAGCTGCATGACAATTCCACTTGCCTGTAAAAATAGATACTCTTTTAAATTGGGAAAAACAGTTTGCCCTTGAATACTCTAGGGAAGTCTAGTGGAACAAAAGTGGACAAGAAAACCATTTTTTTTTGCCTCACAAAAGTGCATTCATGGCACAGGTTCAGACATGAGAGTTAATCTGAGTCTAATATGAGCATGTGTGTAGTTTTTCAAGGAAGGAAAGCCCTGAAGTCATATGCTCTTCCTTGATGTTCAGACTCTGAAATTTTAAGGGGAGCCTGAGAAATTCATATGAAGATGTGAAAATAGTTTATTGATTCCAGTCACCACATTTTCCTTTGTGTATGACTGTCATGTTGATTTTAGTGCACAAGTCACACCTAATCATCACTATAGCAACTACATGTATTTTTAGATGTTGAAGAACATTCTGCAAACGAACACAGTTTGGATTGATTTTAAGGCATGTTGGAGTACTTTGAAAGCATAATTTTAAATCTTGAGTAATAGAGGGTTTTTTTTTTTTGTATTTTTACAGAATACCCACCATTTATAGAAAAAAAAAATGGAACAAAGTGGTCTTGGTTGTTAAACAGAGATTAGAACAATAATCCATGAACTTCTGCAGACAGTGATCACTAAACTGTGTACATGTGACAAAACATTGAAGGAAAACCATAGCAAAATTTAAGCTCATTATTACACATTAAAATGGTATTTCAACTCAGAAATGATTTTACCCAACTTAGATTCAACTTTACTCTTGATAACTCACCTGAAAATTATTTTTCCCTCCAACTACTAATGTTTTAAATTAAATATGCTATATAATATGAAAGAAAATTGTATCATTATAAAAACATAAAAGTAATACAGGATAATTATTTACATGTAAAGACCACACCTTTAAGGACGGAGAAAGTCAGTAAAACACAGGGGTTAGAGACAAGCACTCTTCACCTTAGGTGAATTTCACCTGTGCAATGATTATCTCATGCTTTGGCCTTTGGCCTTTGCCCCTTACCCTTTGGCACACCAATGGCATTGCTTCAACCTCATTATTGAGTTACGTTGAGGAGCAACTTAGAAAAATATATCGGAATTTCCTTAGACAAACCTGACAACAGTAGGAAGGCATGCAAGTTTCTTAGTGAAAAACTCATATTGAATAAAACTTTTACATCCCATTATTTCTATAACAATATAGAAAATTTATAATAATTTATAGTGATAAGATGGAAACTTTTCCTTACATGTTCAAATCTATGATTGGAAACTCTAAGAGGAGCTTTGATTGGCATCTACTTATTGTAGGGTTTAAGAGAACATACTTAGAAAGCACAAGAGTGCTGCGATGAGGCCGATACTTATTCGCATCAATTTACATCACCAGTGTTTGCTAATCTTACGTTTCCTATTCCAACTCAGTTTTACAAAGCAATATCTCTGTATTCTCTCAGTTTGATAATTATACACTCCTCATGGGACTCCACTGCCCAACTCTACCATGCCAAGTGAAATTTTATGAAAACTTGCTGTGTAGAGAGAAATCAGACTTCATCTTAGGGGACATGCCCATGAATCTAATAGGTCCCTTTTTCTACATACTTGTTGACTAAATGTACTTTAAAATGAATTGGCTGAGGTCCATTTGAATAATGAATCATGTTGTAGAATTATATATATAACTACTCGACATATATATATATATATATATATATATATGTTGTTCGAGTAGTTATTTTTCTTTTGCTGTCATAAAAAGCAACTTATAAAATAAAGAGTATATTTTGATTTATGATTTCAGAGGGAGCATCCATAATGAGGGATGTGGCCAGAGTAGGAATTTGAGAAATCCCATCTTCAACACAGACACAAGCAGAGAGACTGGATTGAGTGTGGGACCAGGCTATGACTCTCAAAGCCCATCCCAGGGTTGCACTTCCTCTAGCAAAGCTCCTTTCATGAAATATTCTTAATTTCCTAAAATTGTGCTACTCACTTAGGACAAACTTACAGATATGTTAATTTGCACATTTGATTATCACAGTGCATCCATAAGTTGAAACACCATATTGCATTCCATAATGTATTTATACTTATTTACTAATATAAAATGAAAGAAAGCATAAACAATCTTCAAAATGCTTAAATAATAAGAATGTAGAAAATAGATGATATTTCTATGGTGAGAATATGATGAAATTCAAAAATAAAATATCAGTTAATAACCAGGGCTTTTAAGTCTTAAACTTTAAGCTTAAGAGTAGGGAAAGAACATAATATCAGTGGAAAATATTTTTACATTGAAATTCAAGATGTACCTAAGAAACTAGCCTAAAACAAATAGGTAAGAAATTGGAGAGAAAATAGAGAAATAAGAAGATCAACCCAACATAGGAATGTTAGAAGATAAACAGAAAAAAGAGGAGCCATCTAGAGGGCTCAGTGGGCAAGAATGCTCACTGCTCAATTATGAGGTTCTGTGTTCAAATTCTCAGAACCCAAACAACTGGGCACAGCCACAAGCACCTGTAACAACAGAGAGAGGATGGTCTCTGTGGTTTGTTGGCCACCACACAGCTGCAGGTTCAACAAGAAACACTTTTTCCAGGGAACTCATTATGTGAACCTTAATCCTCTTGACAACAAATAGAACATTATGGATAAATGAAAGTCCCAGGTGCAGAGTGCACACTTGTAACCTTAGCGCTTGAGATGCTGAAGTCTGGGGTTGAAAGGTCCAAAACAGCCAGTGTTAACATAATTAATCCCAAAGCATCTAGTTTAAAATTGAACAAAAATGTAACACAAATCAAGAGAGGACTTCATATCCACACACATTAGTTATTAGTTGGTTTTAAGTACACACATCATGAGAGCTGGATTTGGAAGATAAACTTGATAGAAATTTACAAAACTAAGTACACTTACTGCATGATCCAGGTCTTACCTCTTTGGTATTAATCTAAACAGATACAAATTTACTCTCCAACCCCAAACTGCAAATGTCTAATGACAGCCACTATTTCCACAGGTGCAAAACTGAACGCAACCAGGATGCTCTATTTTAGGTGCACTTGTGGCAGGATTGTAAGAATCAGAGATTTCTTCAGAGATCAAACTGATATGCCCATTGGTCATGGTTGAGTGACCATGCCTCGAGAGTTTCATGTTTTCATCAAGAGTAGTAGTGGGGATAGCAAAGCCAGGTGCCTCTGAAAGAAGTGTGGCATTTGAAAGTGTAGGTCTGTCCTCCTCTTATGGGAGGCACAGACAGAAAGTCAGTGTTCTGCCACCAGCCCTAGTACAAATGAGTGCCTCCTCTATGAGGTTACCTCAAACTTCTTGAGTGAGGACTCTCCTCCTTCACTGTAGTTCTTTTGGTTCTGGTCTGCTTCTCTTCTTACACAGAATACAATCTCTTTGCTGATAGCTTATCTTTGTGCATCTTTATTTCTTTCCTCCTCTCCTGCTTTCTCTACCTCTCAAAAATTTATAGCATGTCCTATTTTAGCCTTCTGATGAAAGGCAAATAAGTCATAGCGTAGTCGCATTTAATTTAAAAGTGTTTATTTAAAAATGGAGTTATACCATCAAAAAGAAAAAGAACTTTTGCTAAGAGAAAATCTTACCAACAGAAAGCCAATTTGCCCCACCTTGTGTTTTTATTTTCCTGTAAATATGTTCTTAGCTGAATGCACACACACACACACACACACACACATATGCATGCATGTATGTTTGTATGTATATTAAATGATTCTTGAGTCAATTAGGGAGTGGTACTCTTTGAGAGACTAGGAGAAGAGCCTCAATGGAGGAGACCTTTTTGGAGGAAGTATGTCACTGGAGGTGGATTTTGGGGTGTCAAAACTCAAACCAGGGCCAGTCCCTCTCTCTACATGCTTCCTGAAGATCATGATGAAGAACTCTTAGCTACTTATTCAGAAATATGACTGTTGGTGTGTTGGTTTGTTCCCTGTCTTGATAATAATGTGCTAAACCACTAAAATCATAAGTAAACCCCAATTTAATGCTTTTTTTTAAATTAAGAGTCGCCTTGGTCATTGTGTTTCTCTTAAGTAATAGAATCTCGACTAAGACAGTATCTATGTATATATGCATATACATACACCTATATGGCTGTTAATAAAGCATACAGATACATGCACACACATGGATAAGGCAGTTTAAGTAGAAATTAAAAAACAAATGTGTTTTTGAATTCAGCCCAAGCTACATATATTAAATAAGAAACAATAAATGAAGTAGAGATTGACTTCAGTAGTTTAAGCCTGTCCTTCAATAATTTTAAGACCTGCAGCTCCCTTTGTGTGCCACCAAAGAGGCACCAACTAATAAAAATTCAGAAGAGTGAGGAACCCATGCACAGGCAGAATCAAGGGCTTAAGCACAAAACATTGACTTCCACAATCACAGAGTACAAATTTTATTAAAGAAAAGTGGATTTAATTTAAATGAAAGTGGAAAAAATTTGGGTTATAGTCTTACTGTAGCTAATTGTAGGACAAAGCTTTGTTTTTAAATCAGTCTTCTTGTTATCTACACATTAAAATGTTTTAGACAAGGAAATGACTCCACAGGTAAAGTACTTGCCTCAAAGCATGGGACTTGAATATGGATCTCTTGAACCAATGCAAGGTAGCACATGATAATGCCTGTTAAATATCAGGATGCTCTAACAGCAAGATTGGGGGTGGAGATGGAGGTATCCTCAGAGTTTCTAACCTGGAGTGACTAAGACATACATGGTGGCGAAAAAACAAAAGATCCTTTCCAAATAAGATGGTATTTGATCACAGACAGACCCAGAACCCCACCTCCCACCCCACCACACACACGTCATAAACATATCAAAGACAAACACTTTTTTAACTGTCTCAAGGAATTAAAAAATAATTTTAAGCTTTAAGTTTGGTATGGTGTTGTAATAGAAACGGTAGGCTGCTTCCTGCCACCTGGCCGCCCGCATGGCTAGCTTTACACCTGAAATAATTACATGGAAACTGTATTCTTTTAAACACTGCTTGGACCATTATCTCTAGCCTCTTATTGGCTAGCTCTTACATATTGATCTAACCCACAAGCGGGCTTACCAGGAAAGATCTTAACCTGCGTCTGCCTGGAATAGGAGAATCATGGCGACTCCTTGACACAGCTTCTTTCTACCAGCATTCTGCCAAATGTGTTTCCCTTCTTCCTAACGTTGCCACATTTTAACCCCCTGCCAACAGAACATCTCCTATACTCCCTGTAGAAAACCTTCTGTGCTCAGGTTCAGGAACCTTCTCTAAAGTCTGCTGAAGATAGAGTGCCAGAAGTTTTCTATTTAAGTGGTGGAAATGGTGAATCTCTACCATGTTGCAGCCTCCAGATTATTTACTGTTACACAGAATCAGGGTCTCCTTAAAACTAACTTCCTTATGAAGTACAACTAATGAAAAAAGAAAAAAAAAACAGAGACAGAAACTGGGGTTCAACCTGAAGATCAAAAAAGCCAAGTAGTCAAGCCACCAAAGAGCTCTCACCTCTATGAAATTCTCAGACTGGAAGAGAATGAGTTGCCCTCCCATCTACCTTATATTCCTCTTTAGGACTGGAATTAAAGATGTCTACCTGTCTAGTACTGGGATTAAAGGAGTAAGACACCACTGCCTGACCTCCAGTGTCTTGGTTTTACCTTCTGGACTTCAGGCAATCTTTATTAAAATACAAATGAATTATCACTACCTTCTTAGGCTTCAGGATCTTCCAGACACCTACATTGATATTTATGGTCCTGTGTGTCCTTACATTTTTGTTCTTATTACTTGAGAACTACACTTCCTGGGGCCACATCATGAGCAGGAACACAACCCAGGACCCAGGTGTCCCCTTGGGGGATGAAGCTAACACAGCTGTGTTTGGGGAGGTGCAGCCAAGTTCATTCTTCCCCAGAACTGATTGTTCTGGTCAATGGCTTTGCAGTCCACAGAAACTCAGAAGACTGCATGCAGCCCCTTCTGCAAAGCAGACAGAGTGGGACACCATAACCTCACACTTAGGGTAGTGAGCTTAGAAGTCAGGCCGTGGTGACAAGCTTGTTTTCCTTGTCACCCTACCGCTGGGCGTGGCCCTGCCCTAGTGCTGCTTAGTGACCCTGGCACCAGCACCTAGCCTGGCTACTACTGCCCTACCCAAGTTCTTTTAGGTACTCTGGAGGACCCTGGCTGTTCCTCACTTTTAACATTCTTTATTCTTTCATCCATGGTACCACCTCTTACCACACATCCGGAATTTACATTGATGATCTGTCTAACACTCGGGTAACTGAGGTCTTTGACATATGGCATTAAGTAGTCTTTTTAAATTTTGCTTAGTTATGTCTCACCATTCTAGAACCTTCCCTGTAACTACATGAATTTGGATCTTCCCTGCTCAATTCTGTCAACAAACCTATTATGACCTCCATTCATTGCTGTAAGTTTAACTAACTATATTCTTTATTTTTCCAACGTATTATTTCTATTGACTACTTGCACACTTGGGTTCACCATCCCAACCTTGTGTCTACCTCCCCCAAAAGAAAGAAAAATACATTAAGAACAATACATGCTGCCCATATACTCACTAGAGATTGGCCAAACTCCCATTGGCCATTTCCTTCCAGAAAACTGAATCCTTCCACACTCCTCACTTCCTCCTCTGCCAGAAGAAGCCATCACCTGTGAAGGGCTGCACGGTAACACCTTTATCTCAATTTTTAGGTTTCTCTTCAAGGGCTTCCTTTTCATACTATTTTTCTTTCCTTTTGGCAAATGTGTGTGTTGCAGAAGATGTGAAATTGTCACAGGAGCCTTCACAGTCTCTCATTATCAGTTATGAGTCTAGAGTCTCCCATACCACTGAAAAAAGAGGTTTCCTGCCATGACATTAGGCTGGCAGCAGCATGAATCATGGACATCCACATGGCCTCCAGACATCATTACTAAGTATGTTTAATTTTCCATTAGTCAATTCCACAGATTTTTCCTTTTCGTCTGCTCATCAGACGGCATCCCTTCTGACCACGACAGTGCATGTTAACCAGTTCCTAGGAATTCTGCATCGGAATTCCTCTGGCATCACATTGTTGAAAAATTGCAAACTACAAAGAGTTATGGACACAATTCACAGTTGCTGAATCTTTACGTCAAAACAGCAAAAATGATACATAGAGGATGTAATCCCGCTTTCAGTGGGGCAACACAGATATTTTATCCAAATGCTTCTGTGTCCTCTTTTTAATTTATAGAGTATAGTCTAACTGTAACTGTGTTCAGTCTATTATATGGCTAGCAGGAATTTGTTTTTGTCTAAATGTAACAAATGTTGAAGCTGTTTATTACATATCTTATTTTTAAAATCTACTTGTGTTGATCAACATGGAATTGTTTTACTGATATTAGTGGAAATACCCTCTACTGGATATGCACTTGTGGTTCCCTACTCCTGGTTATAGAAAGGAGGCTGAGCTGGGCACACATCTCACTCAGTGAAACGCACTGCATTGAATATTTCTAGGCATATATAGATATATATTTGTAATATACATAAATACACATATATTTATTCAGATGGGCATTGATAACAAAATACCATCTGTTACTTCTTCTGTTTATAAATGAATCAAAAGAAACCTTAAATTTTCTTTGGTAAAATTACTCACATTTCTGACTGACATCATATGTATTTCATTATATATATGTGTGTGTGTACATATATATACACACACATATATAAATTAGATATTTTTAAAGCTATTCGATACCAATGTAATCTTTAATGGGAAATTATATAATACATTAATAATCTATTATATATTTATTCTTATTTAAATTTACATTATCCAAGTTTTATAACTTAAATATTCCTCTACACCCATTTTACAATGAGTATATTTAGTATTTGGTCACCATAGCACACAAAATGAACTAAGAAGTCATCAAGTTATAATTTGACCTTTGGAGACATGTATCGCTCTGTAGTACATTCTAAGAAGGAAAGGAATGAAGAGATATTGGTTGTTATTTCTAAGGAGTTACTCAGGGATGTATTAAATTGTTGGCCCTGGTGTTCCCTCACACTACTAAGTTGGAATCTACAGAGATAGAATAAGTCAGTTAATTATCCCTAGATAAATTTGCACACATTTGTTTTTTACGGTGTACAAACAAAATACCCATTTTTTAAGTATGTAAACCTGTCATATTTAACTTAATTTTCTTACATGGGTATGGAAAATGTGATATTTAAATGCTTGGTTTATTTTGCCTATCTGAGAAAACTGCAGAGTGTTTCACAGCACAGTGTAACTTATTCCAGTGTCTCTGTGAAAAGTTGAACAGTTGTCTTTTTAAATAATCTTCAAGCTGGTTTATGCCAGGAATTGAAGAATTGCCCTTTAGTTCTGTAGCTCAAATGTGACTCCCCTGGGATGTTTTGTTCCTCTATCTGAATGGTCACAATAAAAATAAATAGCAAAGGCCCATTCCTTTTGGCTAATCTCTGTGCCCTGTCGAGTAATTCCGATAGGCATCAATAATAAAATGGCATCTGTCACTTTTGTTTATAAATAGTGAAAAGAAACCTGAATCTTTCCTTGATAAAATTGTTCACATTTCTGACTGATGTTTTAGTGTATTTTTTCAAAAATTGTTGTAAATTACTGAGCAAAGTGCATTTTAACTCTGGTATTTATATTTAGCCAACTGTGTGCAGCAGTCCTGTGCTACCGTTTTCCACAGGAGGGAAGGTTTTATTTCTGTCGGTAGGATGGCCTTTGTGATTGGTGCTGCGTATAGCTAATCCTGTTCTACTTCTGTGCTTTTATCCTCACAAATCTCCTCATACAGACAAATGGACTAGAGAAATTCTAGAGTGTTTCCTTTTTTAAAAAATCAACCCAAAGTATTATCTTCTCTTGACCATTTATTTCTAAAACTCTTATTGATTTATTTTGTTTATTTTTTCAAAATCAATTCTTTATTTGATTTGAATGTGTGTTAGGGTATGCATATTCATGTGTGTCTGGATGCCTCCTGAAGCCAGAAGAGGATGGCAGATTCCCTGGAGCTAAAGTAACTGATATGTGGGTGCTCAGGACTGAACTTAGGTCATTTGCAAGAGAAACAAGTACTCTTATTTCACTTTTTGAGATTACAATACAATTCTATTGCATTTATAAAATTTACTAATATTGCAATTATTGTAATTTTAACATATATCTCTTCCTTTCCTCCCTCTAAGACCTTTATTATACTCTATACTCTTTAAATTCATGGCCTCTTTTTCTGTTATTGCTATTGCATGCTCTACTGGCTAGTTACATGTGAACTTGATAAAAACTAGAATCTTCATGCCAGGCCTCCTTGCCTTATTCCCCACGGAAGGGGAGTACACTATCCATCATTCCACAACCCCATGAAACAGGACAGTCAGATGTGATTGGTAGTCAAGTCAAAGCAGGAACTCAGTTTATTACTGTGAGCGTCAGCTTATATAGCTTAAGTGACATGTTGTGATGTGGGGATACCACCAGCCCATGAGAGGCAGTCAAATCCACCTGCTGGCTGGAAGGGCATCTACCTAGATTTTGCTGTCTCATCCTCACTCTGTAGCTTTGAGACTATCCTTCAAACTTGAGTCAGGCTTTTCTCTGTCCTACAGGCCTCAAGGTACAGGCCCTGAGATAATTTTGGCCCAACATCTTCCACTTTGGTGGTTTTATATCCCACCCCCTACCCTGGTCACCAAGCCAGAATAGCCCACTGGGTAGAGTATGGGTCAGGGCCACCCCATTTAGAGTTTCAGCCTAGATATCCTCAAATTCAGAGTTCATCCATGGTGTGAGATGTATCGAGCCTATCATAATCTACTCAAAAGGTCATGAGCTGTACCTGTTGTATTTGTTTTGGGAATGCTTGTTTCAGCTTTTGGAGAACACATGTGCCAAAAAGACACATCATAAACAAATAGCCATCAGCCCAATTAGGGAAAAGATGAGTATGGTAAGCCATGGGGAACAATTAAACCAGGTCTCATAGGGGGTCCTTGACCTAAACAAATCAATATCTTTTCTTAACTCATCTAGGGTTCTTGTAATTATCCCAGAATGGTCCGTATAGAAGCAACATTTTTCCCCAAGTGCCCTGTTCCATAAAGATCAAGTCCAAGCTTCTCCTGTTTTGTAAGGTTACCCTTGCTAAGGAATCCAAAAACTTTTGTAAATAACGTAATGCAGTGTCTGTCTTTTCTAAGGTCACCACTGTCAATTGTAAGTGAATTATTCATATTTCTTGTTGTAAAATCGCCAGGGATCAGGTGCACAGGGCAGCCCTGGCCACCCCTAGCCCCATCAATGTGGTGATAGCCAGGGCCATTAGGGACTCTCTCTTATGCCTTCAGGCCAGGAATTCTTCTTGCTTGTGATAAAGCACGTGAGGGAAAAATTAATACAAGCAGGCAAGTATCATTAATACTGAATGATCAGTGCGTCAGACAGGCAGAGAGTAACCCCCATCTCATGGCAGATGCAAAAATACCTATGATTTTTGGGCGTCCTCCATAAAGCTATAGACCCATTAGCTGCATCAGAAGTGAGGTTAAGAAGAGAGTGTCTTGTGTACGAGACACAAGCTGTGTTCAACATCTGCCAAAGGAGGATAGTCAATTCCGACATCCCCATCTCAGGTTTTCCCATCTACAAATATCAGCTTTATCTAGTATTTCATAAGAACCATTTACCCCAAAAGCTTCAAAGTACAGGGATAGTGGTGTAAGCAAAGCCAACGGGTAAAATTTAAAGCCATAAAGGCCATATTAATTGTCTCCATCAAATAAGGTGAGGCTAGAGTTTGGCTCTGGGCCCGAAGAACCACCACGAGAGTCTGGTTGGACTGTGACTGGGTTCCGACATTCCGTGATCCCACAACCCATTGACTCATGGACCCTTCCCTAAGGCCAGCACAAGCCATTCTAGTATCTTGGTTCATATCTTCACAGACTAGGAGCTTAGTAAATTGGTTTCAAAGCGCACAGGAGGCGGCAATTTCCTCTCAAGGCTGGTCTGCCTGCACATGGACCATAGAGTCTGGAAGCGGCTCCCCTGGTTTTTACTTCGTGCCAGCTACAGGTTATTCAGTGGGTCCCTCCTCTAGCTTGGCCCAGGCCTCTAAGCCTGCTTGTCTGACTTGGTCCTGATACGGAGCCATAATCGTGGCTTGTTGGACCCCAGTGGAAAAGCCTTCCCCCATACCAGTTAGCATCGGATAAGTGATGGGAACTGGGGCGGGGGGAGGGGGGTAGTCGCTCTATTGAACTCTGCCCTAGTGCGACAGGCCTCCTTAAAGAAGGCCATCTAGCCGGGCGGTGGTGGCGCACGCCTTTAATCCCAGCACTCGGGAGGTAGAGGCAGGCGGATCTCTGGGAGTTCGAGACCAGCCTGGTCTACAAGAGCTAGTTCCAGGACAGGCACCAAAGCACAGAGAAACCCTGTCTCGAAAAACCAAAAAAAAAAAAAAAAAAAAAAAAAAGAATGCCATCTATTTAAAATATTGGTATCCTCCCAGGCCTTCACCAGATCATACCAGTCCTTGGGGACACAAGAATGGTAGGCTACCTTTTTAAGGAGCGTCATGGCCCAAGCGGAGTTGGGGCCATCTTCGGCCACTGCCTTTCTCAATTCTTTCAGTTCCTTATATTCCCAAGGACACCAGGCTAGGAGCGGGTGGTTAGCATCTGGGGCAACATTTACCATAAAGGCTTGGGGTCCATAAACCTTAGCCCTATAGGCCTTGGCCTAAGTAGGGTTAGAATCCCCAGGGGGCTCTGCCCAGTGTTTTTCTGTGTTAGAGTCCCAACTTTGCAGTTCCTCCCGGAGGCTGGTATATTCATTTCCTCCTAGCAAGGATGGAGCCCCCTTGTGCAGGCCCTAAGATAATTTTGGCCCAACATCTTCAGAGAGGGGGGATTCTTAATTGAAAAAAAAATGTCTCATTAATATTCGTTTGTAAGATATTTTCTTAATTAGCTATCAATGGGGAAGGCCCAGACCATGTGCATGACTGCTCTGACACACATCAAAACAAAACACACGTGGCATTCTATTATTCTACAACTGTGAACCCCTAGTCTCATTCCCACTTCTAGCAGAAAACATGGTGCAGTTTCCCTTTCTGTCCTTGTAATGATATTTTATTTGTATTTTAATGAATAAAACTTGTGTGAAAACCAGAAAAGTAAAACAACCAGCCACTAGCTCGTACTTAAACTTCAGTACAAAAATGGTGATCCTGCCTCCAGGAAACCTCAGAATTAGTGTGTGTCTGTGAGGTATCTCCTCCCATCTTATATTCCTCGCTAGGGCTGGGATTAAATGTGTGCACCACTGGGGTTAAAGGCATGCACAACTTGGTTTATATGGCACACTAGTGCGTCTCCTGGGAATAAAGATATTTGTTACTACTGCCTGGTCTGTAAGTCTGGCCAGTGGGGCTGTTTTACTCTCTGATCTTCAAGCAAACTTTATTTATTAAAATATAAATGAAATGTACTACATGTCCTCAACAGACCACAAAGATCTTCTTTCCATCCTTTCTTTCCTCAAATCATCCCACTATCCCAGCTTCCAACATCAGCAGATATTTACTAGGAACACACAAACTGAACAGGCCAGGGACACAGTGAAACTAACTGATGGCTTCTCACCTCTCCACCCTCTCCTTTAAAACCAACCCCCCAGACTCAACCCTACCTTTGCAACAGAACACATGCTGCCACCTTTCTTCTTCCTCTGCCCACACATCTTATGACTCCCTTGGACCTTCCCCTTTTCACTCTCTTCTTTCCACTTATTGCCTTTGTTATAATTAAAATTCCACTGGCTGGCCCTGTCACTTGCATATCCTGTCCCTTTAAGAGACAAACTCTGCCCACTCCCTATCTCCCTCATCAAAGCAAACTGATCTGAGCCTCCTCTCTTCCTTTATCTCTCTCTGTCCATTTATCTTCTGAAGAGACAGCCTCTGCCTTTTTCTCCTCTGTCTTTCCCTTCTTCTTCTTCTTCTTCTTCTTCTTCTTCTTCTTCTTCTTCTTCTTCTTCTTCTTCCTCCCCCCTCTCTCTCTTTCTCTCTCTCTCTCTTTATCTCTCTCTCTCTCTCTCTCTCTTTCTCTCTCTCTCCTCCTTAACCCCCTTACCCTTCCCAACACTCACTAAATAAACTTTATACCCAAGCTCTCTCCGCATGGCACATCTGTCTGTCTCTCACCTGCCATGGCCTCCGGTCACTGGCTTCAGAAATCATAACATTGGTGTATCTCTCTCTCTCTCTCTTTCCTCCCACCCACAGGTGGATGGGCAGAGGCATGTGGGAATCCTGAACTTGGACCAGGCCCCCAACTCCAGCATGCATAACCTGCTAACCCACAGACAACTCCTGTCAGGGAAGAAGATAGAATGTGTGTGTATATTCTCCCCTGCTCCTGTTCCTCTAGATCCAAGCATTCAGGCTCATTTTCATTGTTATAGCAGTTCATTTGTGTGAACTTTCTTAACTGTCTTCCCCATTCCAAGGAGATAAAATAAGAATTTCCTCATTGAACATTCTCCTTTACCCTATGAACCCTTTCATATCCTAGGCTATTACTTTTAAGCCTGTCCGTTCCCAATCCCCACAAAACACAATTTAACTAGAAATCCCAGTGGCCACACCTAAAAGTAACAAAGAAAATCCTACCAGACTGCAAACAGGCATCACCTGCTCTAAAGTTCGAGAGAGAGAGAGAGAGAGAGAGAGAGAGAGAGAGAGAAAGAGAGAAACCAGAACCAAGGAACAAAACACATACTCAGAGATGAAAAATCCAGAAATCAGCACCTAGGACTATAATCAACCAAAAACCCAGATGTCCAGACATCAATCCAGAAATTAGCACCTAAGCCTATAATCAACCAAAAATCCAGATGCCTAGACATCAGTGGGAAAGCATAATAACAGCCAGGGCAATATGTTCCCACAAGAGACCAACTGTCCTACCACAGAAGACCCTGAATATCCCAACATAGAGGAAGCACAAAAGAAATAGCATCTTAAATCTACTGTATAAAGATGATAGAATTTCTTAAGGATATTATTAGTAAATCCCTTACATAATCCAGGAAAACAAAAGCAAAGAGTAAAAGGAAATGAATAAAAGTATACAACACCTGTAAATTCACATAGAATCAATGAAGAATTCCCAAACTGAGGGAATTCAAGAAATGAAAAATTTAGGACCTACAGAATAAAGTTTAGGACCTCCAGAATGCATGAGATGGGGAAGCTAAAGTCGGACATTGAAGACAAAACAGAAAAAATACATCAATCAAAGAAAATGTTAAATACAAAAACAATCTCCTGACACAAAAAATCTGGGACACTGTGAAAAGAACAAATCCAAGAAAAATAGGAATAGATAGAGTCTGGATTGTGTATATTATTGTGTTTTCTTTGAAATTTGACTGTAAAGGGGCTAAATAACCAACATATACACTTTAAAGGTATCATGTCTTCAGAATTTGGGTCTAAGGATTTGTTGCTTTGGAAAAGAGGTATTTCTTTGGTTTCTACAGAGGATGAGAACCTGTGAATCCTTCCAGACTAATGTTGTTTGATGACCAGGCGAGATGGTTTAACTTCAGAATTCCCCTATACATACAGAGAAGAGTTAACACAAATATGTCTCAAAATTTTCCACAAAATAGATACAGAATGAACACTGATAAATTCATTTTTTGAAGCCAAAATGACACTGATACTCAAATCAAATAAAAATCTAACAAAGAAAGGGAATTATAGATCAGTTTCCCTCATGAACCTAGATGTAAAAATGCTGTATAAAATACTTGCAAAGTAATTCCAAGAACAAATCAAAAAGATTATCCACCATGATATCATATAAAAAATTCAGGGTTGTCTCAATATAAAAAAGTCATTAAATGCAATCTACCACATAAGCAAACTGAAAGAAAAAAAAAACACATCATCCTCTTGTTAGATGTAGGAAAGGCCTCTGACAAAAGGCAATATCCTTGCATGAAAAAGTCCTTGAGAGATTAGGGATACAAGGAAAATATCTAAACACAATGAAGGCAATTTACAACAAGCCAATATTTAACATCAAATTAAATGGAGAGAAACTCAAAGGAATTCCATGAGAATCAAGAACAAGACCAAACTGTCCCCTTTCACCATATGTCTTCAAAATAGTACTTGACGTTTTAGCAAAATCAATAAGACAAGAGATCAAAAGGATACAAATTGGAAAAGAAGAAGTCAAAATATCTTTTGGTAAATGATGTGATAATACATATAAGTGATGCTAAAATTTCTACATGGAATTCCTACAGATAATAAACACTTGTAACAAATAGCTATATAAAAGATTAACTAAAAGAATTGCTGTCCCTCCCACATGCAAACTAAGAAAGCAACACTTTTTACAATAGCTTTAAGTAACATAAACCACATTGGCCTAACTCTAATCAAGCAAGTGCAAGACTTGTATGATAAAACTTTAAGTGTTTGGAGAAAGAGATTGAAGAAGATATCAGAAGATGGAAACTTTTCCATGCTTATGGATTGGTAGGATTGACACAGCAAAATGACCATCCTATCTAAAGGAATCTACACATTCAATGAAATCCTAATTTAAATTCTAATACAATTCTTTGCAGATCTTGAAAATGCAATTTTCAACTCCATATTCTAAAAACGCTAGTTTAAACAAAAATGAACATTAAAAAAACTACTGGAGGTCACACCTTTCTCAATTTAGAACTGTACTACAGAACTACAGTAATAAAAACAGCATGTTATTAGCATAAAAGCAGACATGCTGATCAATGGAATAAAGCTTAAGACTCAGCTATAAATCCACTCACCTATGGACATCTGATTTTTTTATAAAGAGGGCAGAAATACACAACAGAAAAAAAAAGACTTCATGTTCAACAAATGGTACTGATCAAGTTGAAAGTATATACATCCGTATTTACCTCTCTGTGCAAAACTCAAATTCAAGTGGATGAAAGACATCCATATTAAACCAGATATGCTGATCCTGATACGCAAGAATGTGGGGGAAAGTAGCCTTGAATTAAGTGGCACAGACGGAGGCTTTCTGAAGAGAACAACAATATCACAGGCACTAAGATCAACAAGTAGTAAATGAGAACTCACGTAACTTAAACGTTTCTGTAAGACAATGGACACTGGCAGCCTACAGAATGGAAAATATTTTTACAACTCCACTTCTGACATATACCTAATACCTAATATGTACAAAGAACTCAAGAAGCTAGATACCAACAAACAAAAATAGTCCAATTAAAAATGTGGTAAAAATCAAAACAGAATTCTTAACAGAAGATTCTCAGATGGCCAAAGAACACTCTTCAAAATTCTTTGCCATTACAGAAATGTCAATCAAAAGTACTTTGTAATTCCATATTACACTTGTTAGAATTGCTTAAACCAATAGCACAAATGACAACTCATGTTACAAAAGATTAAGAGCAAAAGGAACACTTCTCCATTGCTGATGGGAATGCAAATACTATACATCTATTTGAAAGTCAATATGGCTATGGCATTTCCTCATAAAGTTGAGAACTAACCTACCTCAAGACCTAGCTGTACCACTCTTGAGTACTTACCCAAAAAATACACTATCCTACTCAAAGACACTTGCTCAGCCATATTCATTGTGGCTTTATTCACAGTAGCCTGAGACTGGAAACAACCTTGAAGTCCTTCAATTGAATAATGGATATGGAAAATGTAGCATATTTATACAATAGAATATTAATGAGTTGTTTAAATAATGAAATATAAAATTTGCTGGCAGATAGATACAACTTGAAAATTATCTTCCTGAGTAAGGTAACCCAAATCCAGAAAGATAAATATGATATGTACTCACTTATATGTGGATATTAGCTATTAAGTAAATTGATGTATGTGGGTCTTCTATCTATCTGCTGCTTTCATTGGTTAATTAATAAAGAAAACTAATTGGCATGATAGGTCAGAACATAGGTAGGCAGGGAAGACAGAACAGAATGCTGGGAGGAAGAAGGCAGTGAGTCAGTTGCCATGAAGCTCTGGCCCAAGATGGACATAGGTTAGAATCTTCCTGGTAAGCCACAACCTTGTGGTGCTACACAGATTACTAGGTATGGGTTAAAACAAGATATGAGAGTTAGCCAGTAAGAGGCTAGAGCTAATGGGCCAGGCAGTGTTTAAATGAATATGATTTGTGTTTTGTTATTTTGGGTGTAAAGCTAGCCATGTGGGAGCCGGGCAGGATGAAAAGCAGGGCTGCTAGCCTCCTCACTACAGTAAATGACAATAAAGTAGTAATCACAGATTCAGGGATGTAAGGTAAGAAGAAGGTTCTGGAGGTGGGGGTGGTATTGGTGGCATAGGTGCCTATATCTCTCCGAGATGGGGAGATATATAGGTATTTTTGGCAGAGTGGGGATGGTTGTGAGTGAGAGCCTGGTCTAAGATGGTGAGGAGATGGGGTAGTGAGAGTACCAGGAGAGACAATTGGAATTGGGGGCATTTGAGGACATTGTGGAAACCCAGTTCAGTATAAACTTCAGAGAATCTATGAAGGTGATCCTAATGAGGACTCCTAGTAATGGGCATTAAAGCATCTCAACAGGCTAACTCTAGTAGCCAGGCCAGGCTTCTGGTGGAAGAACTGGGCTATATTCAGATGAGTTGCTGGTCTAAGGGGGCTCATTGAAATCCCTCAGAAAACAGGTTGCTGCTAAGACAAAGGGTTGGTTTCAGCAATGTGACTTTGGGGCCCATTTCAAAGTACAACACACAACTCACTGAACATTGGGGAGTTGAAATAGTGCCTACATGGAAGCTTCACACCTGTGTTTTAGTCTCTTTGGTGCAGGAAAATACTCTACAGACTACCAAAATAGAAACAAGGGTATCTGCCCAGCTATAAAACTTTCGACTATAGTCTGTCCTACCTGTAAAATATGTTAGGACAATGGTGGCACAGAACTTTTAGGAGTAGTCAACCAATGTCTGATTTGACTTAAGACCTACTACACAAAAAAGAACCTGTATTTGACACTGCTTGGATTACCAAGAACTAGAGACAGCTCAGAGGCTTGGGATAAAACAATTGATCAGAAAAAAGATATCAATAATTTGACTCCTAATGATATTCTGCTGTACTGATGATTCAGTGCCCTTTCTAGTCATGATTAGAGAGACTTCCTCAGCAGATGGAAAAAGATACAGAGACCCACAGTCAGCCATTATATGAAGAGAAATTTTCAATGGAAGCTCTTTATAAAATCCATCTCTTCAGAGCCCAGGAAATCCCTATGTAAGAGGAAACAGAAAGATAGCAAGACCCAGAGGGGATGGAGAACACCAGGAGAACAAGGACCTCTAAATCAACTAAGCAAGAGAAATATGAGCTCATAGAAATGGAAGCAACAAGCACAGGGCTGCGCCAGGCCCTCTGTGTCCATATTATGGACATTACCTTCATATTTTTATGGGAATCTTAATTGCAAGAGCAAGTAGATCTCGGACTCTTGTAACTGCTTTTGGGACTCTTTTCCTTTTCTTGGGCTGCCATGCTCAACTTCAATATGATAGTTTTTGCTTCATGTTTTTATATTTTATTCTGTCATGTTTGGTTATTGTCCTTTGGAGGCCTGTTCTTTTCTAATGAGAGGCAAAAGGGGAATGGGTCTGGAGAGGGAGAGGAACTTGGAGGAGTGGAAGAAGGAGAAACTGTGATCAGAGCGTATTGTATGAGAAAACAATCTATTTTCTTTAAAAGGGGAAAAGAAAGTAAGGAATTTAGATCACATTAAATGATTTAGAGCTTTTGCTAAGCTTAATGAATATTCATTAAAGGATTTATGGTGTGATTTTAGTGGTGCTGATATTTTAATTTTTACATTTTGAAAGATTATGGTTCCTAAATTGTGAATAAATTACTTACAAACAAGGAAACTGATTGAATTTATATTCCAAATTTTCCTTAGATGAGATCATTTATGATTTTTATCAGCTGTTTAAAAAATAAGCAATCCTAATTGAAATAGGATTTAAAAAATTGAAAAAAAATTACTTGGACACATCCTATTTGACCTAATTACACTGTACTCTTTGCAGCTAGGAGACCAGATGTACAATAGTGACTTTATTACTGATTATCAAGAAAGGCTTGACAAGTTCTTTAAATGCAATTGAGAAGCCTACTCATCTTCTAAAAATGTTAAAATTGTTTCCCGTAGTTTCAGGAAATCACTAGATTAATGGCTACATTTGTTTGAAACTGTTTTATGCAGCACCAGTTTCTATGCAAATAGGCTACTTAAAAATATAAGTGTGGCCATAAAACAAATTAAACATTGCTCTTTAAATTTTGAGTTTCAGAATGATCTACTAAACAAAATAAATAAATTCAGAAATTGTGTACACTGTATGGATACACGAGAAACAAATGAGTGCTCTTATAAATTTATGAAATTACTGTGAGCATTTTGAACAACATTTACATAATCTAATGTAAAATATCATATAATATTTTCAATATTAAAAATGCTAACAGCATACAGTCAATACCTTTTTCACTTGATAAATATATTTAGGATAAAAGTAATACATTAACCATTTCAATGTGATCTTTTATTATTCCATGCATTTTTTCATGCACTTTTTAATATTTTTATTGTGTGTATGTGTATAAGGGCAGTTGCCCACTTGACAATGTGTGCACTGGGAATTCTTGGACTAGAGCTCAAGTTGCCCAGCACCCACTATAAACCATCTCACAGGTCCAATTCAGCTTCTGAAAGCAGTGCCTCTCTTCTTGCTTAGGAACCAGCCCATTAGATGTACAACCTCAGTATTTGTTCTTTAAAAAATGTAGCTAAGTTAGAAACACTGAGAAATGAGATATTTCAATTCGCAAATAATAGAATCAATTTATTCAATGTCCATTGTTGTTGATGACTTGACCTAATTACTTCTATTGCAGCATGTACTGTGTGTGCTTTCTTCTCTCCCAAAGCCTTCCACTCACTGCTTGTGTGGTTGTGACTACTTGGACTGTGAAGAGACTGCTTGGACTTTCATTTTCCTGTAGTACCTGTTCTAAACTCTTTTTCTTGTTTCCCTGAAGCCAAGTGGGTGGGGAGGAGAAAGTTCTCATTATGTAAATTTCAATATCCAAAAGTCAATAACTCAGATTGCCTGCTTTTACTACATTTAAATGACTATGTTTAAGGTGACCAATAACTTCAGTGTATCTTCATCAAAAGAGCCCAGGAACAGATGGTTTCAATGAAGAATTCTACCAGAACTTCCAAGAAGACCTAACACCTATACTCCTTAATGTATTCCACAATATAGAAACAGAAGGGTCATTACCAAATTCCTTTTATGAAGCCACAATTACTCTGATACCAAAACCACTCAAAGACTCAACCAGGAGAGAGAACTACAGGCCAATCTCACTCATGAATATCGATGCAAAAATCCTCAACAAAATACTGGCAAATCGAATCCAAGAACACATCCGAAAAATTATCCATTATGATCAAGTAGGCTTCATTCCTGAGATGCAGGGCTGGTTCAACATACGTAAATCTATCAATGTAATCCAGCATATAAATAAACTGAAAGAAAAAAACCATATGATCATTTCATTAGACGCTGAAAAAGCATTTGACAAAATTCAACATCCATTTATGTTAAAAGTCTTGGAGAGATTAGGGACACAAGAGTCATACCTAAATATAATAAAAGCCGACAGCTAACATCAAATTAAACGGAGAGAAACTCAAAGACATCCCACTTAACTCAGGAACACGACAAGGCTATACACTCTCGCCATACCTCTTCAATATAGTGCTTGAAGTTCTAGCAATAGCAATAAGACAACATAATGGGATCAAGGGGATTCGAATTGGGAAGGAAGAAGTTAAACTTTCGTTATTTGCAGATGATATGATAGTGTACATAAGCAACCCCCAAAACTCCACCAAAGAACTTTTACAGCTGAAAAACAGCTTTAGTAATGTGGCAGGATACAAGATCAACTCCAAAAAATCAGTCGCCCTCTTATACACAAAGGATATGGAAGCAGAGAGGGAAATCAGAGAAGCTTCACCATTCACGGTAGCCACAAACAGCATAAAATGTCTTGGGGTAAATCTAACCAAGGAAGTGAAAGATCTATTTGACAAGAACTTTAAGGCATTGAAGAAAGAAACTGAGAAGTATACCAGAAAATGGATGGACCTCCCTTGCTCTTGGATTGGGAGGATCAACATAGTAAAAATGGCAATTCTACCAAAGGCAATTTATAGATTCAATGCAATCCCCATCAAGATCCCATCAAAATTCTTCACAGATCTGGAGAGGACAATAATCAACTTTATATGGAAAAACAAAAAACACAGGATAGCCAAAACAATCCTATACAATAAAGGATCTTCTGGAGGCATTACCATCCCTGACTTCAAACTCTACTACAGAGCTACAGTAATGAAAACAGTGTGGTAATGGCATAAAAACAGAGAAGTCGACCAAGGGATTCGTATAGAAGACCCGGATTTCATCCCACAAACCTATGAACACCTCATTTTTGATAAAGGAGCTAAAAGTATACAATGGAAGAAAGAAAACATCTTCAACAAATGGTGCTGGCACAACTGGATGTCAACCTGTAGAAGAATGAAAATAGACCCCTATAAATCACCATGCACAAAACTCAAGTCCAAATGGATTAAAGACCTCAACATCAGCCCGAACACACTGAACCTGATAGAAGAGAAAGTGGGAAATACCCTACAACAGATAGGCACAGGAGATCGCTTCCTATGTAAAACCCCAGAAGCACAGACATTAAGGGCAACATTGAATAAATGGGACCTACTTAAACTGAGAAGCTTCTGTAAAGCAAAGGACATTGTCAAAAAGACACAAAGGCTACCTACTGACTGTGAGAAGAGCTTCACCAACCCCGCAACAGACAAAGGTCTGATCTCCAAAATATATAGAGAACTCAGGAAACTAGACTTTAAAATGCTAATTAACCCAATTAAAAAATGGGGCACTGAACTGAATAGAGAATTCTCAACAGAAGAAGTTCAAATGGCCAAAAGACACTTAAGGTCTTTCTCAACTTCCTTAGCAATCATGGAAATGCAAATCAAAACAACTTTGAGATATCATCTTACATCTGTCAGAATGGCTAAAGTCAAAAACACCAAGGATAACCTTTGCTGGAGAGGCTGTGGAGGAAGGGGTACCCTCATCCATTGCTGGTGGGAATGCAATCTTGTGCAACCACTGTGGAAGTCAGTGTTTCAGTTTCTCAGGAAATTCGGGATCAACTTACCCCTGGACCCAGCAATACCACTCCTGGGAATATACCCAAGAGATGCTCTATCATATGTCAAAAGCATTTGCTCAACTATGTTCATAGCAGTATTATTTGTAATAGCCAGAACCTGGAAACAACCTAGATGC
The DNA here is from genome assembly GCF_018167655.1 of Microtus oregoni. Taxonomy (NCBI): domain Eukaryota; kingdom Metazoa; phylum Chordata; class Mammalia; order Rodentia; family Cricetidae; genus Microtus; species Microtus oregoni. The sequence goes on along the minus strand of NW_024543067.1, from coordinate 29,353,048 downwards.
CCTTCAATGGAAGAATGGATGAAGAAAGTATGGAATATATACACGCTAGAGTACTACGCTGCGGTAAAAAACAATGACTTCTTGAATTTTGCATGCAAATGGATGGAAATAGAAAACACTATCCTGAGTGAGGTGTCCCAGACCCAAAAAGATGAACATGGGATGTACTCGCTCATAATTGGTTTCTAGCCATAAATAAGGGCCACGGAGTCTACAATAGGTGAACCTAAAGAATTAAATAAGAAGGTGAACCCAAGGAAAAACATATAGTTATCCTCTTGGCTAAGGGAAGTAGACCAAATTGCCGTGGAGAAAACTGGGATCTTGGGGGTGGGGTGGGATGGGGGTAAGGGGAGATGGGGAGAGAAAAGATAGAAGGGAAGGAGGGGGGACTTGGGGAAACAGGAGAATTGGGATAAAGGAAAGGTGGATAGGGGAGCACAGAACCACAATTCTTAGTTAAGGGAGCCACTTTAGGGTGGGCAAGAGACTTGACCCTAGAGGGGCTCCCAAGTGCCCATGATGAGGTTCCCAGTTAGTTCCTTGGGCAGCTGAGGATTGGGAACCTGAAATGACCCTATCCTAGAGCAATACTGACGAATATCTTGCATATCATCATAGAACCTTCATCTGGTGATGGATAGAGATAGAGACAGAGACCCACACAGGAGCACTGGACTGAGCTCCCAAGGTCCCAATGAGGAGCAGAAGGAGGGAGAACATGAGCAAAGAAGTCGGGACCACGAGGGGTGCACCCACCCACTGAGACAGCGGAGCTGATCTACTGGGAGCTCACCAAGGCCAGCTGGACTGTGACCAAAAAAGCATGGGATAAAACTGGACTCTCTGAACATGGCGAACAATGAGAGCTGATGAGACGCCAAGGACAATGGCATGGGGTTTTGATCCTACTTAATGTGGTGGCTTTGTGGGAGCCTAGCCAGTTTGGATGTTCACCTTCCTAGATATGGATGGAGGGGGGAGGACCTAGGACTTACCCCAGGGCAGGGAACCTGGACTGCTCTGTGGACTGGAGAGGGAGGGGGAGAGGAGTGGGGGGAGGGGGAGAAGGGTGGGAGGAGGGGGAGAAGGGCAGGAGGAGGGGGAGGGAAATGGGAGGCTGGCAGGAGTTGGAAACTTGTTTTTTGTTTATGTTTTTTTTCTTCTTTTCTCAATAAAAAAAATTTAAAATAAAAAAAAGAGAGTTGAATCTTCAAAAAATTTGAACTATTGAAATATTTAAAAATCTCAACCTCTGCTGTTTGTTAATCCCCTTTCCTTTCCATTGATTTCCTGATTTTTTAATGTTGTTTGCTTGCTTACGTGCACAGAAATAGTGCTAACCCCCACCAGCTGCAAATGTCGAAATTTTGTTTTGTTCTGTTTTGTTTCCACTCCCTTGCACTTCTTTCACTTTACAACTTTGCTTGATTAACAGGATGGTTAATACATCCAGCTTTAGTCTCACGCTTCAATCTATTGAGACTAGAATGATGGGGGAATTAAAGGGAAATTGAGAAAGGAAATGAAAGAGATGACCTGTTTTTCAACTTTGTCCACAGTCCTTTCTCATTATCAAAACTGATTCCCTGCCCCACAACATATCATCCAGTTCACCTTATTTTCTCTTTGTCCAAAAGAAACTCTTGATCACAAAAGAGAAGACTCAACCAGCTCATCTCTGAAATTCATTTTCAACTTGATGTTTAAACTTTGATGCATATTTCAATCTTGTTGTAAATCATACATTTTTGTATAATGCAGCTCAAACAGCCAAGGAATATTGTTGGATGTATTAACCCATCCTTAACATACTTGAGCATGTAACTGCTGCAAAAAGAGTATGCAACTGCCCATTTTGGGAATCTCTCTTCTTATTTAGCCTCATTTTTGTTTCACATTGACTTCTCTCTGCACTGCATCTAGAGTGTACGTCCAAACTGACTGGAAATATCTGGAACTGCCTGTTCTGCAGCCCTAAACTTAGGATGCATCTTTGATTGTTGTTGTTTTTAGAACTCACTCCTGTGTGTCCAAGCTAATAGTCAAGCATGGTTACACACAGAAGCTTTGAGACTCAAGACTCCATATTCCCAGTGTCAACTGATGCTGTTCTACACATGTATACCTTTTGGGCAGCTCCACTCCTCCATCACTTCTACAGACATAAACATGAGGGAACCTGGACGACCTGTCCAAACTCCAATCTTAGTTACTCTTCCTTGTGTGCCTTGCCCTGGGTGTTTTCATTTTGAAAAGTTCACATTTCTTTACTTAGCAAGTGTGTGCTTCAAAGTTCACAGACAACTTTTTAGACAGATTTATGTGACAGTCCTGAATGATTCATTCTTTACAAAACACTTAGAGACTATTATCCCATTTTTTGGTGATTTCAATAAATTCTAATTTTTAAGGATTAAAACGTAGAGTTGAGTATTTTGAGTGAGTCATGTATTTTCTTGTTACCCTGTAAGAGAGTTGATTACAGTGCAGACAAAAGGATAAAGCTTTAAAAAGCTAATATTTTACTGATACATTCTGGGTACAGAAAGTGACTTTACTCTGTAGAAAAGAGGGCATGATTCATTTTTCTTCCTAACCTTTTTTAGAACTATTCACACAGACATGGGTCAAGCCATCTATTATGAACTTCTTTGATAAGGACGGCTCCTGTAAAAGCAGATTACTTATAAAATAGGAAATTCAAAGGTTTTATTTTTTGGTATATAAACTCAGAATGAAAAGAAAAAAGCTAGAAAGAAAAAGACCTTCTCAAAGGTGCTCAGTGCTCACTCTTCAACTCATATAGGTCATGAAAAAGAAAATCTCACCCTACAGAATGAAGACTAGAAAATCAGTATAGTCTCAGCAATGCGTCTTTAGTCCTTCTGTCACCAAAATACAAACATTGTTTCCGCGAGAAAAACGCTTAGCTTCTAACCACTGTAGAACTGAAACTGTGCAGTGTCTCTTATATATCAACCACACAATGGGCCTTTGATAATCAAAGAAATAATTGCCTAAGTATAATAATTGTAATATTATAATATGTTATTAAGGAAAATAATTAGGAGTAAGAAAATCAAAATTTATGTTACTAAGAAAAAAGTAGATGGTGTGGGTATGGAATTAATTGTGAACACAAAACTAATTAATTTAGGTGGTTTAATTAAAGATGTAAAAAAAAACGATGACACTTGGTGACTTCTCATTAAATGTGTGCTTTTGTTTACTTATTTCAATTTCCACTTTTCAGAATCCTTCCTGACAAGTCATTTTAAAAGACTAAGAAGCCAGTGTGTTTAGAAGAAAATGTTACTGAGACAAACATTCCTTAATATTAGAAAGAACAGAACATAACATTCAGAGTTCAATTTCTTTTAGAGAGAAAAAAAGTACATTTTACTTGATCTAAAATGTAGGACAACATTTGAGATGATAAATGTAGAAATGAAAATGTCTCCATATTTAAGACATTTTTTATTGAACTCAAAATTATAGTTTTATAATCTTACATGCAGAGGGCTAAGAATATGGTTTAGTGGGTAGATCACTTGCCCCACATATATGAGGAACAGACTTCAGAGCCAGACATTCCATGACACTCTCATATATACTGAATTTAAAGGCATGGTGTTATCCTCGGTACAGCATGCAGGGGGTGGAGAAAGCGGATACCTGCACAAGCTGGCTGCCTAGAGTCATCCATCTAGAGTAAGCTGCTTTCAAATGGTAGATCCTGATTCAATCTGTAATGTGGGGAACAATTGAAGGAGATACCAGATGTAAAATCAGGCCTGCACATGCAAGTACACACAACTTCATGCACCCTCACACATACAAGTCCTTAAACAATGGAACATGTACCACACATATATACAAACAAAAATTAATATTCAACACACACCAACACACACACACACACACACACACACACACCAAAACACTTATGCCTCTATATAATTCATATAAACTGGGAAGCTCTTAACTAGTGCTGAGATTCATAGAAATACAATGCTTTGCTCAGGGAACGCAGTCATTTAGATTTTGTTATCAACATAAAATCTGCACCAAAACTGTCAGTGTGAAACCCCCAACAGTATTTTGAAATGGTCCTAGGAAGAGGAAATAAAATGAATGAGATGTTTAGTAGGTCTTTGTTACAGTTAAATTAAAAAAAAATGTTTACCTAGGTGGTGCTGGCACAGGCCTGTAATTCCAGGGCTCAGGAGGCAGAGGCAGGTGGATCTCAGGGTGTTTGAGGCTAGCCTGGTCTACAGAGTGAGGCCCAAAAGAGCCAAGGATACACAGAGAAATCCTGATTCTAAAAACAAAGCAACACCAATAAGTTAACACTATACAGAATGAAGCATAATGAAAAGGCTTAGAGTCAGAGTGGTGTCTGATAAATTGTAACCATTGAGTCAGATATCTCAAAACTGATCTTTATTGTGAAGCAGTGTTTCATTTCATCAATAGAATTTGCCTATCATCCTAGGTCAAATATCATTTGATTAATTCTTCATATCAAAAAGCAATGGAAGGAAATGTGAACACAGTTTCAGCCCTGAGTGTGAGCAGCCAAGGGTCCACTGAGCCCTTTCGAGAGTGAAGTGTCTTAATATTAATCAGAAAGTGAAACTCAACTTGCCCTCCTGGGGAAGGCATGCATAGGGAGCAGGTGAAACTCTGTAGGAAGAACGTTTTAGCATTCTGCACTCAGTCACATAAGAAGAATAAGTCACTAAGTGTATGCCGAACGGTGAGACTCAACCAACAGGGCAGTCCCAATTATCTCTCACTTCAAAAGTAAAATTGGTAATGAAGACTCATTTTCTGTATTCTAATGTAAAATTGGAAGAAATAACTAAAACGCATAAAAAAAGTTTTAAGCTAAAAGAAGAAACAAAAATTGTAAATACACCTAGCCTTCTTTATAGTAAGTTTAGATACAACAGATGCAGCCCAAAACACACTTTATGATGGAAAGTAAATGCATGTGTTCTCAACATCAGAGTCACCTCTGGAAGTTGACAGGACACATTTCACTTTATTGATTTCTGTTCTGACATATTTAGCTCTTAGAGATTCACACGCCATTCTTTCTGGACATCACTATGGAAAATTGAAGTCGAATCAGTTTTTATCTGATAAAAATGATGTCACTGAAGATTCCTGAACTCCTTGTAAGTGACAGCTAAAAATGACACTTATTACTTGAATGTCTTCTTGGAAATGTGAAAGCTGTCAAGAGGGTGACAGTGATTTTCCTGGCTACATTTAAAAATAATAATTTACTAACTCTTTGAGAGTTTTATACAATGTTTTGATTATACTCATCCACCACTACCAGACTTATTTCCCCTCCCTCAGCTACAGAATAACTTCATGTTCTCTTTTTGAAATCCATTGAGTTCAATTTGTGTGCATTTTTTAAAAAGACAATAAAACTTTAAAAACATTGTAAATCATGTGAGATTACAGGACCACAGATTTGTAAATTACTCAACCAGAGAAAAATAAAATATTTATTAGTTTACTTGCCTTTCCTGAAAATGCACTGATCTTTCTCTTTCAATTAAGGACAAACTAGAATGGAATTTGTAATATCACAACAGTGATGTAAGTAAGACTTCCACAGTAGAAGAAAGACAATGGAGATTCAGGTTTTGGGTCCATTGTTATCAGAGAGAAAGTTAAAGTACACAAATTTTTAAATGTTTTCCTCAAATATACAATTCTGTCTAGTGACAGAAGGCAAAGACGACCCCTCTTCTTTGTATTTACATTGATTATTTGATGTCACAATTTTTGGTTAGGTTTCAAGAAATACATCATTAAAGAAGTGGCTCTGGTCATCGTAATATCTTTATTCCCACAGTAACTTGAGTGTGAGCTGAAAGGAATTCTTGATTGTTTGCTATATCTTCACTAATAAGACAATCATATACAATAAAGGATCATCTGGAGGCATTACCATCCCTGACTTCAAACTCTATTACAGAGCTACAGTAGTGAAAACAGCTTGGTATTGGCATAAAAACAGAGAAGTCGACCAATGGAATCGAATAGAAGACCCAGACTTTAACCCACAAACCTATGAACACCTGATTTTTGATAAAGGAGCTAAAAGTATACAATGGAAAAAAGAGAGCATCTTCAACAAATTGTGCTGGCATAACTGGATGTCAATCTGTAGAAGAATGAAACATATCTATCACCATGTACAAAACTCAAGTCCAAATGGATTAAAGGCCTCAATATCAGTCTGAACACACTGAACCTGATAGAGGAGAAAGTGGGAAGTATTCTACAACACATGGGCACAGGAGACCACTTCCTACGTATAACCCCAGCAGCACAGACACTAAGGGCATCATTGAATAAATCGGACCTCCTAAGACTGAGAAGCTTCTGTAAAGCAAAGGACACTGTCACTAAGACACAAAGGCAACCCACTGACTGGGAGAAGATCTTCACCAACCCCGCAACAGACAAAGTTCTGATCTCCAAAATATATAAAGAACTCAAGAAACTAGACCGTAAAAATTTAATCAACCCAATTAAAAAATGGGGCACTGAGCTGAACAGAGAATTCTCAACAGAAGAAGTTCAAATGGCCAAAAGACACTTAAGGTCATGCTCAACTTCCTTAGCGATTAGGGAGATGCAAATCAAGACAACTTTAAGATACCATCTTAGACCTGACAGAATGGCTAAAATCATCCAAAACCACAGAGAAACCCTGTCTTGAAAAACCAAAAAAAAAAAAAAAAAAAAAAAAAAAAAACAGAATGGCTAAAATCAGAAACACTAATGATAGCCTTTGCTGGAGAGGTTGTGGAGGAAGGGGAACACTCATCCATTGCTGGTGGGAATGCAAACTTGCGTAACCACTTTGGATATCAGTGTGGCAGTTTCTCAGGAAATTCGGGATCAACCTACCCCTGGACCCAGCAATACTACTCTTGGGAATATACCCAAGAGATGCCCTATCATACAACAAAAGTATATGCTCAACTATGTTCACAGCAACATTGTTTGTAATAGCCAGAACCTGGAAAAAACCTAGATGCCCTTCAATGGAAGAATGGATGAAGAAAATATGGAATATATACATATTAGAGTATGTTTTTACTCAGCAGTAAAAAACAATGACTTCTTGAATTTTGCATACAAATGGACGGAAATAGAAAACACTATCCTGAGTGAGGTAAGCCAGATCCAAAAATTGGAACATGGGATGTACTCACTCATAATTGGTTCCTAGCTATAAATAAAGGACATTGAGCCTATAATTCGTGATCCTAGAGAAGCTAAAAAAGAAGGTGAGCCCTAAGAAAAACATAATAGGCATCCTCCTGGATATTAACCTTCATCAGGCGATGAAAGGACACAGAGACCCACATTGGAGCACTGGACTGAAATCCCAAGGTCCAAATCAGGAGCAGAAGGAGAGAGAGCACAAGCAAGGAACTCAGTACCACGAGGGGTACACCCACACACTGAGACAATGGGGATGTTCTATCGGGAACTCACCAAGGCCATCTGTTCTGGGTCTGAAAAAGCATGAGATAAAACCGGACTTGCTGAACATAGAGGACAATGAGGACTACTGAGAACTCAAGAACAATGGCAATGGGTTTTTTATCCTACTGCACGTACTGGTTTTGTGGCAGCCTAGGCAGTTTGGATGCTCACCTTACTAGACCTGGAAGGAGGTGGGTGGTCCTTGGACTTTTCACAGGGCAGGGAACTCTGATTGCTCTTCTGGCTGATGAGGGAGGGGGACTTGGTTGGGGGAGGGGGAGGGAAATGGGAGGCGGTGGCGGGGAGGAGGCAGAAATCTAAAATAAATAAATAAATAAATAAAGAAAGAAAGAAAGAAAAGAAAAAGAATAAAGAAGAAAACCATCAAAAAAAAAGACAATCAATGAAATTCCCAATAACCTAACCTGAAGAAAAGAAAAAGAATAAAGAAGAAAACCATCAAAAAAAAAAAGACAATCAATGAAATTCCCAATAACCTAACCTGAAAAGTAACTTGTAACAAGTCTCACCAAAGAAGTCAAAGACTGCACAATGCTAACTTTGAGACACTGAAAGAAGAATCTGCAGAATATTCCAGAAGATGGAAAGATCTCATATGCTCACGAGATGGGAGGATTAATATTTAGTTACTACTTTCATTTATTATGTTTTACAGCTCTATCTCTATTGACATATAAAATAATTTATTGTTTTCTTATCTTTTCAAAGGACTGTGAGCAATGCAGTGTTTGGTACTTCCATGCATCTGGTTACAGCCTTGTTGAAGTATGCCCAAGCTCTCTGAATTACCTGAATTCTGTGTTGTAAAATGTCTAAGCAGCAGGTGCTTTCTCATGTGCTCAGCATGGTTGTGTGCACAATGGCTGATTACATTTGTGTGGTATTTGATGTCTCCTTCATCTCTTGCATCTCCTTTGCCTTGTTGGCTTGTTGTACAAATTAATGGATACTCAAGGAATTTGATCAGTGTCACAACTTTTCTTTGCCAGCCTCAGAATAAAAGGGGGAAAGAAGTCACTGCCTTCTTCCCTTAGTCACAAGGACCAGGACAGAGTGCAGCTGCTTTCATCTGATGTGTTCCTGGCAGGGAGAGATCAGAAGTGTGTCAGGTGAGATTCCAAGTGTGCAGGTTTCCATATGGCTTTGTAAAAACATCTCCAGTGATGCTTGTTCCTTCCTTAATCTCTTTCTCATCCATATTTGTCCATTGCATTTTATTTAAACTTTTTCCTATTATTCTCCTTTACTTTTCCATTCACCTGTATTATACCCTCCCTAAAAAATCTCTCCTAACCACCAATGGCACACACACACACACACACACACACACACACACCTCCCACTGATATATTATCAGTTACATATATAGTACATATTTTATTGCCTAACATATTACATATTATAACATAATGTTTCATTTATATAAATATCATTATAAAATAACCAGAAATATATTTATATAAAATAAAAATAAATTATATATATATAAAATTTCTCATTAACTACATATAAAAAGAACAAAAATGTGCATATAATATGTTCAAATATTTATTTACCAAGGCAGTTTTTCTTGCTTGGATGCTGAATTTATCATGTATTTCTTCTGAAGCTATTATGATAGTTATGTTTTCTCCTTTAATCAATTAATATGTTTAATTACACTGATTTTCAAATTATCAATCAATTCTGCCTTCCTGAAGAAAAAGCAGTTTCTCAGACTAGCCTATCCTGCACCCCTTTGTCTGTATCTGGGCAATTTATATATAGCTTCTAAGTTTATTGCCCTTTTGAAATCATGGTAAAAGTTGTACATGTGTTTGCCTGTGTGAATCTTTGCACGTCTTGAGCATTCACTGAACTGCAGGAGACAGAGTGTAACTGTCCTCCTGAACTGGAGACACAAGCAATTAGTTCTCAGCTCCCTTGTAGGGAGGTGCTGGAAACCAAACCCAGGGCCACTGCAGGAGCAGCAGTCACTGAGCCGTTTCTCCAGCCCCAAACTTTATGTTTTCTAAAATGTAAATCTCAAGATAGAAATAGATCCCCTTCTTTTGACTTCTGAAAAATTAATATTTCCTGTATTTAAAAGTCAGTGGAATCTGCTAATAAAGCCATCTCAGGCTGCAGGTTGTGAAAGCATATGTGTGAAAATTTTTAATTACAAATTTAATTGCTGTACTAATTATCCAATTTTGCATTAGAACATATATCAAAATTTAGTACTTCTGGGCAACAATTTCACTTTTCAGATCAGGAACATGCCAGCTTGGTAGTGCCTCATTGGCTGCTTGCAAGGTGTTGCTTGAGTCTTAGCTTGTGTTAGGGCTGCATGTCATCTGGTAGGCTGAAACCTAGGCTGATTTTCTCACACAGCTGTGACTTGACAAAGGCTTTCTGCTTGGTTCGCAACTGAGGTGTTCAGTGCACACATGTGGCCTCTACAGGACTGTCATGGGAGATTTTGCACACTCCTCCCTCAGTCCAGTCTCCCATGACAAAGAGCTGTGGCATCGCATTATTTTCTTATAAAGCCCAATCAGTTATGGGCCTTCTTTGTCCAAACTTCATGTTTCTACACTAGTCTACATTTTATAGTGGTTTACTTGGGAGTTTCACTAAGTCATGTTTAAACATATCCCCTCTCTTAAATGCCTTACTTCCCATGACTTCTATAGACGTTATACCACTGGAAACCACTGACAGGCTGCTGGATATTGGCTCCTAGTTTTAACATCTTCTATGCTTCAGATGGATTCCATAATTAAACCTTCAAGGCTGCTTGTGTTTGCTATCTATTAACAGCTCATGCCAGCCAGTGCAATTTTTTTTATGGTTTTTCAAAACAGGATTTCTCTGTAGATTTGGAGCCTGTCCTGGAACTAGCTCTTCTAGACCAGGCTGGACTCGAACTCAGGGAACCTACTGCCTCTTAATTCCTGGGATTAAAGGTATGTGCCACCAATCCTCAGCAGCCAGTGTAATTCTTAACACTTAGTTTAGCTCTATCCTCCATTGCTTTATTTATTCTGATCTGTAATTGGACTTTTCTCTTCCACCCACCAGTTCCTGAATAACCACTCAGAGGATTAATATGAATTACAAGCTGTTTAGCCTATAATTGAGGCTGATTACTAACTAGCTCTTACAACTTAACCCATTTATATCAATCTATATTTTACCACAAGGCTTGTGGCTGTCACCTCCTTCGCTATATGTCCTGCTTGTTTGGCTGCTGGCTGTCATCTCTCAGACTCCCTCTGCTTCACCATATGTTCAGTTTGGCTTTCCCGCCTAGCACTGTTCTGCCCTACTATAGGCTAAAACAGCTAGCTTCTTTATTAACCAATGGGAGGAATACATATTCACAGCATAGAAAAGTATTATTCCACATCACTGCTCATATTTTTCTTTAGATTGTAAAATCTTTTCCTCTTCCACCCCTGTTTGTCATCCGTGAGGATGGAGAAAGCACCTTCTCATGTAATCACATATATCACCTCCTAGGTACTTCTCTGTGCGCTGATGTTTGTTTGTTTGTTGACTGAGACTGACTTTTAGTCAATAATTAGAATGCCTGCGATCTTATGGAAAAGGTCTTCTGTGTTTCCTGTGAATTCCCACCGCTTAAGAATTTCACATTTAGAATTTGAATGTCTCCAAGTGCTCTGTGAGATTTTTCCTGATATACTCCTAAATCCTTCTTTCTTAGTCTCATTGCATTTCACTCCATGCGCGGACACCAATGGACTCAGAGGTCATTGTTTTCAAGTTTCAGGATATTTTAACTAATGCATTTCCTTCATTATTTTGTCTCCTCAAGTTTCTCCTGTCGGAGCCTCTTTGAGCCAAGTCTCTAGAATGTTTCCTGAAGGAAGATGCACTTGCTTTTCTGATAACATAGTTCTTAGCAGCTCTGATTGTCTGAACTACGGTTGACTTACAGCAGCCCAACCAGGAACCCGACAGCTGTAAACGAAAACAGAACCGTGACAATCAACTTTACCATGGAAGCCAGCCAGCTACACCATTTTCCCTCACAAATAATTCATTGTGAAGACTTTGATATTCAACCAAAGACATCTCAGCATGTGCTTTACAAAGCAAGGGGTGTTTTTCCAACTAACAGAGAACTTTAGCCAAAATATTTGTTGAGATAATATCACTCACCTCTTAAAAAATATTAGTTTGTAAGTTTATCTAAGTAATAATATAATCAGTACTTTTGGACTCTTGTCAATGTTAGATTAAAATAAAGAGACTGGTATGATTTTCCACTATGATAGATGTTATGTTTATTGATTATTTGTCTGTTTAAGGCTTACTGGGTACCTTTTCTGCTAAACTTCATTAAGCCAGAATAAAAAATTAAAAGGCACCCACCATGTTAATGTTTTATAATCTTTCAAGTACATTTTCAGAGCAGAGGGAGAAAGCTGGCCAGTATCAGGTCAGTACAAAGAGAACAGTTATGTCACCTTGCCTAATGAAGTTCTACCCAGGGTTTATGACTCAGGATCTGGATGTTAGACCAACTAGGTCTACTGGGCTTTCCTATTTACTCACGAAGAAATTCAGCAAGTTAATTAAGTAATCACTTTCTTTGCTTGAGATGAGAACAAGAGTTATAACCAAAATTGCATGTTAGAGGGACCAAATTAAACAGCATTTAATGTTCAAAGCTTTAGTACAGTGACTTCTAGAAGTCAATACTGAAAATGTTCAATTAATGTGATTTTATGTATAATATGGAAGAGAAAAATGAGAGGCAGGAGATTCTGTGCCACAAGGTATTTGAGTTATTTAGCCTGCCAATGTATATGCGACATGAACTATCCAGATGACCCATTTACATTCAGTGATGTAACATCACTATCAATCTCTGAATACAGAAGAGCCCCATTGATAGTAATTTAGGCATAAGAGAAGGCATAAGTGTATTGGGTAAGTTGGTATTGTCTAAATCTGTTTGTGTTGCAATTAAAAAAACCTACCATTCAGGAAATGTTCTAACTTACTCAAGACTCTTTGGGTCTTCATATACTCCTGCAGCTATTTCTGGACAGTTCACGTATATGCTGTCTTTGAGGAAAGTCATTGTGTGGTGGATGTGTTTGTATATTTAGTCACTAATATTTTGATTGCTATTTTTTATTTTTCCCCCATTCTTTTCAAATGTATGTATGATGTATTTCTTGTGTTGGTTTGTGTTGCCAGAATTTCCAATACTGTATAGAGGCAAAAAAAAGGTCATATATTTAGTGGATTATAAGCAATAGAAATTTCTCCAAAGACCTGGAAGCTTGGAACCTAAATATCTAGGTGATGACCAGAAAGTTGTTGGTGGAGGGAATTCTTGATTTTCCACTAGCATATTCTCTGTGTAATCACATAGTGGCAGAGGCCACTTCTATCTAGGTCTATGTTAGGAATTCATGAATTGCATTCATAAAAGGCCTTGCCTTCCTAGTGAATTCTTAAATTCTCCCTTAATCTTCTAATTCTATCAAATGAAGGTTTGGGCTTAAGAACATGAATAGGAAGCAGCATCAATAGTCCGTCTCTAGCAAATATCACATCTATCTCTTATATAGGCAGAAAACAGCTCAGTGACCGACCTCAGAAGCTTAGATGGTTTTTGTTGTTGTTGTTGTTATTTTCCAGGCTTTGGTTTTGGTTTTTATAGACAGCATTTCTCTGTTTGTAGTTCTGGCTGTCCTAAGAGTCACTCTATAGACCTGGCTGGCCTGGAACTCACAGCGATTCGCCTGCCTCTGCCTCCCGAGTGCTCAGATAAACATATATACCACCATCACCTAGCTATCTTAGTTCTTTCTAATGCAGCACCTTAGCATTTGACCTACATACAGGTACATGTTGTTTTAGGATGTTGTTACCTCTTCTCTCTCAGCTAAAGGTGAATTATTCTGGGACAGGTTTGCTTTAAATACTCAGTGTGCTAACTTAGCCTTTATATTTCATGCAATACACACTAATATTCAGGCATCTATACTGGCCTGCTTTTGGGATCCTGGCAGGCTATGTCTTCAGTCCTCTGAAGGATCCACTAAGAGCATCTCCTCTGTGCAATCTCTATGTTCCCTTCGAAAAGGTGGACCTTGTCCAACTTCTGTCTTTCTCTCTCTCTGTTATTCCTATTCCTTTTACTCTCTCTGTATCTCCCCCCTCTTTTTCTTTCTCTTCTTCTGCCTGTCTCTTCTCTCCCCTTCCTCTCTTTTTCATTCCCTTTCTCATAATGAAACTTCCCACGTAAGCTCAGTATGCATGGTGTGTCTGTCTCTCACCCATCGTCGCTTTCACCTGCCAAGGTCTTTAGCCAGAATCGTATCAATACACACACAGCACCTGTTTGGGAAAATGTATTTTGGATAATGAATGAACAAGGGAATGAATGAATAAAGAGGAATTGCAACATACCTTTCATTTTTAGTTATGTTTTAAAATTAAAAAGTTTGTGGAATGGAGGAAGTGTTTTTTAACCCTCATTTAAAATCCTTGACAAAGACTGTCAGTGATCTCTGTCCTGGGAGAGACATTTGGACTCATTCATGGAAGCTTGTGTCTTTTTTTATTTTCCTTATTTTGCTTACTATCCATAATATAACTTTTCATAGCTTAATAATGTAAGGGAAAATGAACAAAATTCTTATCAGAATGTCCTTACCAATGATTATAAAGCAATGGCTCATTGATCCATGCTCTATGAATTTTTACAGCTCTTCACCATAAAGTTCAAAAATCTTCAAATACTCATTTCTTAGAGTGCCTGAATGGAAGATTATAAAGAACAAGGAGGTAGGGGAATAAAGAAAATCTAAGTTGTGTTGCTAGTCTCTTGTAAATTCCTCCCTGAGGAAGGGATTATAAGTAAGAGAATTTGTCCTCTACTAAAGTGGAAATTACTTAGTTTATTAATTTTGGATTCAGAGAATAGGAATTTCATTTGGAGTATCACTTCTAAATTACCTGTCAAGACAGTGTGATACACACGCCCATATAGAGACACATGCAGACAACAACTTGTTCTCACATTAGCGCCATCTAGGAGGGGTGGGTTAGGTGCTTTAAAGGAACAGGTGGAGGCTCCCCACAAACACTGTCAGTCACACTAAATGAAAGAGAGCTACTTTTATATCTACGGAGAAAAGTTCCTGCACCCAAATACTGCATTGTATGTAAGATTCAATTCTAATTCAATCCGATTTCCCAAAAGTAAATCCCTAGTAATTCCGGCACAGAAAATAGTTTATTACTATAGTTCAACAGTACTGGGTTTAGATTCAAACTTGCCAGACTTAAACACATATTTGTGCATTTCTTACTATGTGACCTGAGCTAGACTGTTCATTTTTTTCTGACATATTAGGTGCGTTTCCATAGACTCATAAAAGCTCTAAAGCACTTAATTTGAAAAATAGTGGATCTCTAAGAAAAATTATGAAAGAAATAGAGAAAATGAGCATAAATCCAGGCACTCGCGATCTTTCTGGGTTGATCTAAAGCAGGCAGCTATTGCAGTTGTGCTCAGGCAATTAACACATGCATCATGCTATGAAATTTTTTGGGTGCACCCTCCTTTGTGTTGAAGTATTTAGTAACTGATGTGTTAACAGGATACAGAGTTCAGCCTTATTTTCTTAATTCGTTTATTAATTTTAAATTTCAACAAAATTTTGTCTTTAGACATAGAAGGAGAAGTGTAGTTGTTTGAGTAGGCAGTAGTTTCTGATTCTCCTCCTCAGCACCATGTGAGGAACTAGAGAAAAAATTGCATCATAGGAGATGGGGACATCCCACTCTACATCCCTGCCTCTTCAGTGGCTGACCTTATGATTTAAGATGCTTCTAAATAGTCTATATTTCTTGTATTTAAGAAAGAGGGGTAATAAATGTTAACTTTGTGCCGAGGTCTTTTGGTATCTGGTATATTATATGTATTTAAAATTTTTCATATTTCAGAATAACTAGTTCTCATAATATCTCATATATCAGGTGGTATTATTTCTCTTTGATTTAAGTACAGGAGAAAGTTGGGTTAAATGGTTAAGTTAAACCAAACAAAGACAAATTGAGGCTAATGGGTGGTAGAGGTAAGATTTTTGAAATTCTATCAGTTAGGTTGCAGGGATATTCTGTTTTTCTTCACAGAGGTTCCAGAAGGGAAGTGAAGGTGTAGGAGCCAGCCATGATAAGCTAAATATGAACAGGTCACCCAAAGGAAGTTCTTTACTTCTAACCATTATCACCTGCCAGAGTAGGACTCTGCTATCTTAAATGGAGGCCTGAGTCTCAGTAGTTTACCCTGAAGCAAAACCTGGCTGCCAGAAGAACAACAAACTGAGATTACTCGAGCACCACCCAAAAACAGATTATCCAAAGGAAATGCCTAACGTTCCAACCGCTGAAGATAAGCCTACCTGCCAGCACATATTCACAAGGAAACCCCTAGCCTAATGTCAGCCAGTCAGGGGGTCCTGAACTTCAGAAACCCTTCACCCCCACCTTTACTACTATAAAAACGTAACCCTAACTGAGCTCGGGGTTCTCCCTTTATTCCAATACATTGGATATGCTGAGAGACCGAGTTTGTAAACTTGCATAAAATAAAGGCTCTTTGCTTTTATATACAGGACTTGGTCTCCTTGTTGGCTTTTGGGGAAATTCGTGGATATGGGCATAACAAACGGTGAACTTGTCACTTTTGATATTATTAAAAGAAAAGAAAAAGGAGGAGAAATGAGGAGAGTAGGAAAGGGGAAGGAAAAGAGGAGGAGAAAGTGGAGGAGGGAGGAAGAGAAATCATTACTAAGTCTATTGTTATTGGTGCTTCCCTTCAGGTGACTGTGGCCATTGCTAGACATGGGCCTGTTTTAGGGCAGATTCCAAGAATCAGGCTCCACCTTCCTGCTGCTTTTGCTGGGAGAAAAAGCCCCAATAGCTGTGTCCTCTGTGCTCTTGATCTTACACACTGTGATGAAATAAATCACATAAGGTGAAACTTCATGAGGCTCCTACAACAGGAAACATCAGACCTACCTTTTATTTTAGAGATTTCCATCAGAGCAAAGCTTGGGGAAAGGTGCTGTGGAGTTTCTCTGAGAGAAAACTGTCTGTGGTTTCCACCCCCATGGTCT
Source organism: Microtus oregoni (assembly GCF_018167655.1). Lineage (NCBI taxonomy): Eukaryota > Metazoa > Chordata > Mammalia > Rodentia > Cricetidae > Microtus > Microtus oregoni. The sequence continues at coordinate 29,336,345 of NW_024543067.1, read as the reverse complement.
CTGTTTTCCTTCCTTCTACTCTGAATGAAGCTCCTCACTTACCCGCTAAGGCACCATCATGCTTGATGTCCATATGTTGTGTTATTTCTGATTACTGTGCCCCCTCCCACCTCGAGCTTCATCTTGTCTTTATGCCCCTTTCATTCTAAGAAGTTTTCTTGAGTACAATTACACTGGCTTCCTTTTTGAACTGACTGCTGCTCATTTCTGTCACAGCTACTAACTTTTATACCACTTTGAAATCATTTAAAGATTTCAGTAATAATTGTATAATGTTATATTAACATATGATTATGTTCATTTAAATCCATACTTTAGAAATTATTATATTGGCATGGCTCAACATCTATTTTAAATACTATTTTTATTGATTTTTGAAAAATGTTTATGTTTCATCAATTATGGCATATTCAGTTATGTATTATCATTTTTCAATTCCCAAAGACATTTCTTTTATCAGAATTCAACTTATTTTAAAATGGCCAAGCCTTGCAACCAAGACAATAGAAATTAGATGCAACAATGTCATCTTTGAGTATTATTGGCTTTTGAAAGCAGTTTAAACTGAAACTCCGAGTCTCGTATTTGACAGCTGTTTGGGTATTTCCCACTGTGTATCAGCCACTGGTAAAGTACTGTTATTTATGTGACAAAACATGAAGGGTGGGTTTCATTTGGTGTGCTCTACTGTACATTGTTCCTTTGATCCAGAAAAATAAGATTTCTTTTCATTTTCAAACATTAGTTATTGTAAATTCATCACACTGATTTAATTATTATCACATGTATTGAAATTTATAATATCTGAGCAGAATCAATAATTAATGAATATTATATAATTGGTGAAGACTTTAAATTCAAGATTGGATGAAAAATATACTGTGATCTTTTCTATGACCCTAGAGATCAAGAGCTAACCATGGGGATCATTCTTTCTGGTTTTCATGTTTTTGTTTGTTGTTTAAATCACCATTGCCATCCTAAGTATTTGCTCCTGTTTGTAATCACACCAGTGGCAAAGCATGCTGCTTTCCTTTAAATAATTTTAGGTGCACACTTCTAGGTGAGCCGTACAAATTCCCCCTTATGATATGACATTTCTTGTTGACACTTGAAGTCCACAGTTGATGTGGGAGTCTCATAAAATTACAATTTTTTCTAATATGCCAACATTTTTCTTCTTAATAAAAAGACTTTTCCTTTAGATGGTATTGTGTCTTCATTTATGGCAGAGAAATCCAATTTCTATCTATTTCTCCCTAAGGGACCACTGGTATGCCAGCTGGTTCTTCAGGGTGAGGGATCTCAGGCCCCGTGTTTGTGACATTCTTCTTCAGGGCGAGGGATCTCAGGCCCCATGTTTGTGACATTCTTCTTCACGGTGAGGGATCTCAGGCCCCGTGTTTGTGACATTCTTCTTCAGGGTGAGGGATCTCAGGCCCCGTGTTTGTGACATTCTTCTTCAGGGTGAGGGATCTCAGGTCCTATGTTTGTGACGTTCTTCTTCAGGGTGAGGCCCTGAGTGTGTACAAACTATTTGATGATTCCCATTCATCCATTCCACTTGATTTTTCATAAGAAAGTCTAAGAAATGTAGAATGTTTAATGAAAATCAAGATTTTTTTTGAATTGCATTCTTTACCAGGAAAACTGTGTTTATTTTTGAGTTATAGGGAAGAAAATCAGAACTACATTAACTGCAGCTGCTTCTACTTAGTAGGTGACAGAATAGAGATCCATTCCTTAAAATTGATCAGAATCATTCACTTTAATCGCTATTTACAGTGTTTTATTGTTCCAAATTTTACATGAATTCATCTGCTTCTAAGAAATACCAACTCAGAGAGATATACCTGTCTTTTCTTCCTAATTACTGAGATTGCCACTATTTTCACCTTTAAAATAACTTCCATGTTAAATAAAAATAACAAAGTAAGTATCTTTCAGCCATTTTAGATTCCTTTGTTGAAAGTTCTCTGTTTAGGTCTGTGCCCCATTTTTTTTTATTGGATTATTTTATTCTTTTGATGACCAGTTTTTCAGTTCTTTGTATATTTTGGAGATCAGTCCTCTGTCTGATTTGGGGTTGGTGAAGATTTTTTCCCATTCTATAGGCTGCTATTTTGTCTTGGTGACTGTGTCCTTTGCTTTACAGACACTTCTTAGTTTCAGGAGGTCAACATCCTTAGCCATTAGAGAAATACAAATGAATACAACTCTGAGATTTCACCTCACACCTGTAAGAATGGCCAAGATCAAATGACATTTTATGCTGGAGAGGATGTGGGGTAAAGAGAACACACCTCCATTGCTTGTGAAAGTGCAAATTGTACAACCACTTTGGAATTCAATATGGTGATTTCCCAGAAAATTAGGAAACAACCTTCCTCAAGACCCAGCAATACTGCTTTGGGTATATACCCAAAGGATGCTCAATCATACCAAAAGGACATGTGCTCAACAATGTCCATAGCAACATTATTTGTAATATCCAGAATCTGGAAACAACCTAAATGCCCCTCAATCAAAGAATGGATGAAGAAAATGTTTTACATTTATACAATGGAGTACTAAAGAGCAATAAATAAATAAATAAAATAAAAATGACATCTTGAAATTTGCAGGCAAATGAATGAATCTAGAAAACATCATATTGAGTGAGGTAACTCAGACCCAGAAAGACAAATATCATGTATCCTCAATCATAAGTGACTGTTAGACATAAAGCAAAGAAAAATCAGCCTACAATTCACAACCCCAGAAAACCTAGAAAACAACGAAGACCCTAAAAGAGAAATACATGGATCTAATCTATATAGGAAGTAAAAAAAGGCAAGATCTTCTGAGCAAATTGGGAATGTATGGATCATGGGAGAAGGCAGAAAGAGAGGGGGAGGGGAGCAGAAAAAATATCCCAATAAAAACAAAAAATAATAATAAAGAAAATACACATGTGTGAAACATTTATTAATGTAATATAGTTTTCATGTTACCTACTCTCTCAGTTCCCTTAGGCAGATACTTCTTCCCAAATCATAGGATGTGTCTGCCAAATGACTAGGAAGGCTTCCTACCAATGGAACATCCTCACTCTCTAACTTCCAACAGGCACAATCCTCAGTTGTCTTCCCCACTTCACTGTATCCAAGTCTCAAATTCCAGCAGAAACTCTCTGCCTAGGCATAGGCCACACCTTTTAGAAGACCAAGTAGGCTACCTGACCATGTTCTTCCTCTCTCTTGGTGTCCCCCCAACACTGTCCCCAAGGCCCCTACTCTCCTCATCACTGTATTCTATCCCCCAATTAAGGAAAAGCTTTCCTCTAGGACCAGAGGCTAAACAGACCACAGGAACTCCAGCCTCCAACTGGGTAGAGTTGCCCTACTCAACCACAGAGCACAATACACCAAAAAACCAGAGAGAAAACAGAAACAAGGAAAGAAAGCATCTAACAAAGACAATCCCAGAAATGGGCACATAGGACTATAATGACCCCAAACCCATAAATCTAGACACCAGTATAAGAACTCAATCAAGAATAGCCAGGCTAATATATCACCACCAGAGTTCAGTTATGCTATTACAACAAATGCTGAATATTCTAACCCAGCATAAACACAAGAAAAAGACCTTAATATCAACTTTATGTGATAAAAGAGGTTTTAAAGGAGAAATGAATAAATCTCTGAAAGAAACTGAGAAAAAGCCAAAAATGGAGGAATGAGTAAATCCTTAGAAGACAGTTAAGAAAAAAAAACAGTTGAAGGAAACAAATAAAACTTTTCAAAATCTGAAGATGGGAATAGAAGCAGCAAATATAACATAAACTGAGGGAATTTTAGAAAAGGAAAATCTATGTAATTGAACAGGAAGTACAGGCACAAGCATCACCAACAGAATGCCAAAGATAGAGAGAGATCTCAGAGACTGAAGATATAATAGAAAAAATAGATATATTAGTCAAGAATTGTTAAGTCTAAAAAAACAGTCCTGACACAAATCATCCAGGAAATCTGGGGCACTATGAAATGACCAAACATAAGAATAACAGGAATAGAAAAAGGAGAAGAAACCCATTTCAAAGACCCAGAAAATGTTTTCAGTAACATCATAGAAGAAAATTTTCCTAAGCTAAAGAATAAGATGCCTATAAAAGTACAAGAAACACACAGAAAATAAAATAGATTAGACCAGATAAGAAAGTCCTTTCACCACATAATAATCAAAATATTAGATATATGAAACAATGAAAAATTATGAAAAAGCTAACAGGGAAAAAGAGCAAAACAGATATAACCTATCAGAATTATGCCTAACTTCTCAATGTAGTCTCAAAAGTCAGAAGTATTTGAGGTGACAGATGCCAGCCCAGACTACTACACCCAAGCAGAACTTTTAATCACTCTAGGTGGAAAAATTATGACATTCAATAATAAAGCCAAATTTAAACAATATTTAGACCTAGAGAATTTATTAGAAAGAAAACTCCAACCCAAAGAGGTTAACTCTACCCATAAGACACAAGAAATAATCTTTCACCAACAAAACCAAAAGAAGAGAAACAGACACACACACACACAAAGTCAAACACATACATGCCCCCATCACCAATGACAACAAAATAACAGGAGTTAACAATCATTGGTCATTCATATCATTTATATCTCTCAATATCAATTGATTCAATTCCCTAATAAAAAGACACATGCTAACAGAATGGAAGTGAAAACAGAATCTATTCTTCTGTTTCCTAAAAGAAACATGCCTCAACATCAAGGACAGACATTACCTCAGAGTAAAGGGTTGTCAATGGATTTTTCCAAGAAAAATTGTCCAAGAAGAAAGCTGGTATAGTCATTCTAATATCTAACAAAATAGAGTTCAAACCAAAATTAGTCAAAAGACAGCAGCAGACAACTAGAAAATCCAAAGAATGAGTAGGTCATACTTTGTAAACCAGTACCCAAAAATTGGAAAATCTGAAAGAAATGGATAGTATTTTTTTGTTATAAACCACTTATCAAAGTTAAATCAAGATCAGATAAACAATTTAAATAGATCTATACCCAACCTTTAAAGAAATAATAGCAATCATTAAAATTTACCAAAAAAAAAAAAAAGCCAGGGCCAGCAACCTTCTCTTCAAAATTCTACAGTACTTTCAAAGAGTTAACATTATTCTCTTTCTGTTTTGTGGAACCATATGAAGAGTATTAATGTTAGACATAAACTATCCAGAAATTCATCAGAGAAAGGGAATTACAAACCAATTTATAAACACAGATGCAAAAGTACTCAAAAAACTGCTGATAAAGTATAATCAACCATTCTTTATCCCAGAGATGCAGGAATAGTTCAACATACAAAAATCAGTTAATGTAATCCACCACATAAACAAACTGAAAGAAAAAAAAAACATATGATCTTCTCATTAGATGCTGAAAAGGCCTTTGGAAAAATCTAATAAGTCTTCATTACAAAAGTCTTTCATTAGGCATACAAGGGATATATTTGAACATAATAAAGGCGATTTATAGCATGCCTATATTTGGCATCAAATTAAATGAAGAGAAACTCAGAGTAAATCCACTAAAATCAGGAATAAGGCTCTCCACTTTCTCCATCTCTATTCAGTATAGTACATGAAGTTATAGCTATAGTAATAAGACAGGGATATCAAAGGGATACACATTGGTAAGAAAGAAGTCAAATATTGCTATTTGCAGATGATAAGATAGTGTACGTAAGATGAACTATAAATTCCACCAGTGAACTTCTGTAGCTGGTAAACACCTTCAGAGATGTGGCTGGATACAAAATAAACAAATAACAAAGCAAAATAAAACAAAACAGTAAAGCAGTATCCATCCTACATACAAATGAAAAACAGACCAAGAAAGAAATCAGTAAAACACCTTTTACAATATCCTCAAATAATATATCTTGAAGTATCTCTAACCAAGCAAGTAAAAGACTTGTATGACAAAAACTTGAAGTCCCTGAAGAAAGAAATTGTGGAATATATAGGAAGATGAAAGATCTCCCATTCTCATGAATCAGTAACATTAGCATAGGAAAATGGCCAACCTACAAAAAGCAATTTACAGACTCAGCACAATTCCCATTAAAATTCCAGCATAATTTTTTACAGATTTTGAAAGGACAACTCTCAATTTCATATGGAAAAACAAGAAGCCCAGAATAGCTAAAACAGTCTCTTACAAGTAAAAGAACTTCCAGGGGTATCACCATCCCTTCCAAGCTATAGTAATAAAAGCTGCATGATAGTGGCATAAAAACAGAGAGGTTGATCAATGGAATCAAATCAAAGTCTGGAATATAAATCCAAACACCTATATACACCTAAATTTTGATAAAGAAGCTATAAATACAGAGTGGACAAGAGAAAACATCTTCAACAGATGGTGATGTCTTAACTGGATGTCTGTATGTAGAAGAATGCAAATATATGTTATGTTCATTACTCTGCACAAAATTCACATCCAAGCAGATCAAATACCTCAACATAAAATCAATTATACTGACCTTGATAGAAAAGAAAGTGGGAAATAGCCTTGAATCCATTGGCACAGAAAACAACTTCCTGAATAGAACACTGATAATGTAGTCATTAAAATCAATGATTAATAAATGGTAACTCATGAAACTGAAAGGTTTGTGTAAGATAAAGGATACCACCAAAAGAATCAAATGACAGCCTATAAAATGGGGAAAGATTTTCACCAAGCCCACATCTAAGAGAGAACTAATATGTAAAGTATATATAAAACTCAAGAAACTAGACATCACTAAATGAAACAAGCCAGTTAAAACATGCAGTAGAGATCTAAACAGAATTTTCAACTTAAAGAGATTTTCAACATCCCTAACCACCAGGGAAATCCAAATCAAAACTACTTCAAGATTCCATCTTATACCTGTCAGAATGGTCAAGATTAATAACACAAGTAACCAATTATGTTAGAGAGAATGTGGAACAAGAGGAGCTGGTGGGAGTGCAAACTTGTACAACACTGTGGAAACCAATAAGGCATTTCCTCAGAAAATAGGGACTCAATCTATCTCAAAACTTAGCAATACCACTCTTGGGCATATACCCAATGGATGATCCATCCCATGACAAAGACACTTGCTCAACCATGTTCTTTTCAGCTTTCTTTATAATAGCCAGAATATGTATACAACCTAGGTGTATACATTCAACAAAAGAATGGGTGAAATCAAATGATAGTATAGATATGGGTTTCCAAGAAACAGAAACTGTTTATGAGAAAATATTTATATTGAGTATAGCTTTAGTCATAACATTTTTACTTTTTAACATTTCTACTAATTTGCATATTTATGTTATTCATTATTGGTTTTTCTCTTTTTTACCTTACAGGTCCTCTGCATATGTATTATAGCTTCCAGTTTTTTGTTTCTATGGTATTCCTAAGTATGTAAAAACGTGGGTCTCTGCACCAATATCTATTTTTTATGCTTTCATGGGTTCCTTTTCTTCCTTTGCTTTGTGTGTCCTATTCCAATATGTTAGCTTTTGTTTTATGCTATTAAATTTTATTTCATTTTTAACCCTCAGAAGCCCATTTGCTTTCTAATGAGTGACAGAACTGGGGTGGAAAGGGAAGGAGAGGAGGAGGAATCAGAGGTAGAAACCATATTCAGGATATACTGTATAAGAAAAAAAATCCATTTTCAATGAGAATACAAAGAAATAATAAATTTTCTAACTGCTGTGATGATTCTAATAATAAAAAAGTGAAAGTGATAAAAAACACAAAGTAAAATAAAATTAGAGGTATAGATATAAGTACTAATGAAATGTTTAATGAGCTATTGAGGCTGCAGAGATAATCCATGTGAATTATGTCATCATGTATTCAGAAAAAAGGGTTAAGACACTGGATTAGAGGACATCTTTAGATTGCAGGTCTCCCTCTTGAATCTCTTACATTGTTATTGACAGTGAATTATGATGCCTGATGGAAACAGTGGAAAGCTTTACTTTTTATTTATTTATTTTGTGTCTGTGGTTTTGTATTTGTGTGTGTGTGCTTGTGTATCTGTGTGCACTTGTGCTATTGAGTACGTATGGAGGTCAAAGGACAACTTGCAGGAGTTGGTTTTTTTCCTACCATATGGGATCCAGGTGTTGAATCTAGCTTATAATGCCCTAAAATGTTTTTAATCTTAATATTCCTGTACTACAGTAAGTGATAATTTAGTAATTAATAAACAACTACTTTAAAAATGTGAATGTTTATAAATACTGTTAAAACTTTCATTGTGTTATTTTGACTTGCAGGCAAGAATAATGAAAAGATAATTCTATTTAACTCTCAGGCTTTCATATGTCTGTATACAATCACACCCTCAGTACTGTGCATCTATTTTGTTGTGTATTGTATCTATTGTGTTATGTATCATAACTAGTGTATTGTGTGTTGTATATATTGTGCTGTGTATTGTATCTTTGTCTATTTTGCATCGATTTATTTCTTTAAAAATCACATCAGCAGCATTTATTACAAAACCCTTATATAGGGAAAGTGATATACAATGAGCATATATTGTAAGCCTCTTTATCCTCTGGATGTTATGTAAGTGACATTGAAAAGAATGATTGGCAGTGAATTCCATTCATTGCAGTTGACGTTTATTGACAGTCTAAACAGTAAAGGGTATAAAAATAATGAAAAGATTGCATCCAATCTAGATAAGTTGAATGTATTTTTCTGAAGAGATATTTTTATAACTATATAGAAAAGAATATTTGCTTTTTGTAAATCATCAAATAGTCAGAGATTATAATACACTACATCACATGTAAGAATGTGAATAATGTAAATTTTAAATTTTTGACTGAAGTGGAAATCTAAAATATAAAAAGGAAAGGACTATTCTTTGGCAAATAATGCTGTGTGGGAAAAAAATTGCCATGAAACATTCCCTTTAGTGACTGACAAGATACAAGAGAAAGAGGAGGGGTGTATTTTCTCCTTGCATGTATATGCTTGTGTGTGCAGCTCTCACACACAAGTGTTTTATGGGATTTCTGAGTATATGTGTATGTATGTATGTATGTATGTATGTATGTGAGAGTGTGTATGCCTGCGTCTAAGTCTGAGTGTGTGTGTATGTAAGTGTCTGTGTATATGACAGTGTATATGTATGTGGGTATGTATGTCCCTATACTATATGTGTTTGCAGGAAAGTTTTCATGGATAATTTAGTTATAATATTTGTTTTTCTTTCAACATTTTTGAAAATAGATTCTTTTCTCATACAATATATCCTGATTAGAGCTTCACCTTCCTTTACTCCTCTCAGTTCTTCTCTACCTCCTCTACTTCTCATAGTCTCTACCTTTTTGTTTCTCAATAGAAAAAATAGGGTTCTAAGAAATAACAAACAAAATATAACAAGATAAATCAAAGTCCATTATATCAAAACTGGACAAAACACACCAACAGAAAGAAAAGAGCCTAAGATAAGGCAAAAGAATCAGAGGTCCACTTGGTTACATACTAAGAAATCCTATAAAATACTAAATAAAACTATAATATACATGCAGCGGACCCAGATCAGCCCTGTGTTTGCTGTGTCAGTCTCTATGTGCTCTTATAAGCTTTGCTCAGTTATGTTAAAGGGCCTTTTTCTCCTTGTGTCCTCTGTCTGTTCTGGCTCTTATATGTTTTCTGCTTTCTCTTTTGAAGATTCCTCAAGCTCTGATGGAGTGATTTGATGGAGACATCCGATTTAGGCTGTGTGTCTCTCTTTTAACATATTGTCTGGCTATGGCTCTGTATTTGTTCCCATTGGTTGCAGGATGAACTTTCTCTGATGATGGCTGAACAGGGCTCTGATCTATGAGTATGGCAGAATATTATTGCATTATTAGGAGTAATTTTATCACATATTCCCCTTTATTGACTAGTAGTTATTTACCCTAGGTTCCTGGGCTATCTGGTCTCTGGTTCTTGATCACTTAAGCAGTTTCAAGTATAGCCTTTATTACATGGAGTGGTATTTAAGTCAAATTAGACATTGGTTGGTTACTTCCACATACCTTTTGCCACCATTTACCTACAATAATTTGCAGGCAGTGTAGCTTGAATTCTAATTGGTCTTAATAATAAAAACCCAGAGTCTGATATCAGGGTAAACACTAAAATATCAGAGAATCGGAACAGCCAACCACATGCTCATCTTATGTCTACAAAATCCTCAGACCCAATGGAGTCTCCTGTCTCTATGAATCCTCAAACTGTAAGTCAACTCTACAAAACCTCAGACTGAATTCTAAACTCCTGTCTCCTCTCAACCTTATATTCCTCTCTCCACCAAGCCATAACAGTATCTGTTTCCATCTCTGTAGTGCTGTGATAAAAGGTATAAATCACCAACACATGGCTCTGTTTCTCTTTTAGATTGATTCAATCTTGTGTAACTAAGGGTGGCCTTGAACTCACAGAACTCCACCTGCCTCTGTCTCCCAAGGGTTGAGATTAAAGGTGTGTGCTGCTACTGCCTGGCCTCTATGGCTAATTAATGTGGCTAGCTCAGCACTCTGATCTTCAGGCAAGTTTAATTTGTTAAGGCATAAACAAAATATCACAACAAGGCAGAACACCATTGTAAAACAAAGAGTTAGTAGCTGGTTTTGGTATTTACATTTCTCTTTTGGTAGCTTGCAGCATATCTTCCTATATCAAAGATACTAGATCCTAGGGATAAAGTTTCTATGTAGGAACTAGCTGGAATTCTCCATATTCAATGAATTGTGAGGGAGTTGTCTTCATCAGTGGACCCTGGCTGTCATTTTGCAGAGAGCAACCTATTTTTTTAACAATAGCCTGGTTTGTTTGGTGATTTGGACCCCTTTGACCAACAACTCAATTGGATGCCACCAAGTCCCAGTACTGAAAGTGTCATTTGGTGACAAGAAATGGAAATTGTGATTCCTTCCTCATTCTTAGAAGAATTTGTTAGGATCACCTTTATATATTTTAGGAAGTTTACATTACACTAGGTTTCCACACTATCCATCAAATGCCCCTCAGTTGTAGCTGTCTTTTTTTGCATTCACTCTCTGAGTGTCAACTCCCTTGCTATGCCCCCTGAGGTCCCTTAACGTACACATTGACTCTCAGGGTCTATGGATTATAGGAAAGTGGCAGCATACAGAATGGCAAAAGACTAATATCCAGTACAAGGTTAATAGCATATATATATATATATATATATATATAACTCAAGAAACTGGATATTAAAAACAAAACAAAACTAAACAAAAACAAATGATCCTATTTAAAATGGAACAAAAATCTAAACAGAGAATACTCAAAAGAGGAAATTTGGATGTCTTTGAAAGCTGTCTTAGTTATGATTTCAATTGATGTGTAGAGATACCGTGACTGTGGCAACTTTTATAAAAGAAAACTTTTAATGGAGGCTGGCTTAAAGTTTTAGAGGACTAGCCAATTATTATCATGGTGGTATACGGCAGTGTGAAGGTAGATATGGTGTTGGAGAAGGGTCAAGAGTTCTGCGTCTTGATCCACAGGCAGAAGGGGAATGCCACACTAGGCCGAGCTTGAGCATTTATGAAATCTCAAAGCTTGCCTCCACAATGACACACTTCTTCCCACAAGGCCACACCTATGCCAATAAGGCCATGCCTCCTAATAGTGACATTCCCTATGGACCAAGCATTCAAACACATGAATCTCTGGAGATCATTGCTATTCAAATCATCACAAACACTTAACTAACATTCTTTGTCATCAGGGAAATGGTGATCAAAACTATTCTGTGATTCCATCTTTTACCTGGAAGAATGGCTAAGATCAATAACACAAGGAAATGATAGTTCATGCTGGTGAGGATGTGGAGTAAGAGGAATACTCCTTCATTGCTGATGGGAGTACAAATTTATATATCCATTATAGAAATAAATATGGTGGTTCTTCAGAAAATTGGGAACTGATCTACCTCAAAACCCATCAAATCCCTCACCCCAGAGCTCAGGGAATCCCATGGAAGAGGAGGCAGAGGTGTGAAGGAGACAGAGGAGATGAAAGACACCAGGAGAACAAGGTCATGTAAAACAACTCAGAGAAGCTCATATGAACGCAGAGACTGAAGCAACAAACACAGGGAGGTTCTGCATGGTCTGCACTATGTCCTGGGTATATATACAACAGCTCTCTTTTTAGTGCCTTTATGAGACTCCCTAGTGTGTGAACCAGTGGGTCTCTAGCTCTTGTGCTTCCTCTTGGGTAGCCTTTACTTTTCTGTTGACTTTTCTTATCCAACTTTGTTATGATAGTTTTTTGTTTTATATTTTGTTATGTTCTTTTGCTATCTTATTGAAGCCTGTTCCCTTCTAATGAGAGACAGAAAAGAAAGCAGATCCAGAAGGGAAAGGAGGTGGAATAGAACTGGGAGGAACAGAAGTAGGACAACAAATAATAAGTAGAAAGAGACCTTGTATTTGGGTAACCACGTATTTCCAACATTACCTTTCATTTTTCCCATCCTTTCATTGTTAGATATTGAAGTTGGTATTAATAGATTTGACCAACAAGGGAACTTATCAGGCTCTTTTCTCTCTCCCTTCCTTCTTCCTTCCCTCCCACCCTCCCTCCCTCCATTCCTTCCTCCCTGTCACATGTAGGGCATTAATGTATAAGTGCATGAACAAATCCAAGGTCAACACCAGATGACTTCCTCAGTATCTTCCTCTGGTGTTTGGAAACAGGACTCAAGTCTGGCCCTGAACCTCACACTGATCCATCTATCCTGGCTAGTCACCAAGCTTTAGGTGTCCTATGATTTCTTCCTCTCCAGCTCAAGTTTCAGGTGCAAGCTTTAGTTTTAGTGCTTGGGTTGCTTCTTACATCCTCATCTTTCAGGAACAAAAGTTCAATGACTCAGGTATCTATTCAGCTCTGGTCCTGAATCTTTTAATTAATTTGTTGAGTATCTTTTACTCTAAGGTATTTGTTTGTCTCATACTTATTTCTTTTTAACCTGATTCTACACTAATGTTTTGTTGTTGTTATTATTGTTATTACTATTGTTGCAGAGTTTCAGAATCCTTCACTGTCTTGGTTGTATGGGACTTGGGTCCCTTAATTACTTTTGTCAGAATTCAATTAGCTTCTCTTCATTTGTCCTGATCAGTTTTACAATTTTTTCCACATTTTTTAAGGGGCCAATTTTCTAAGCTCAATTGTTTCTGGTCTTGAATATCTTTCCCTAGCTTGTCTTGTGTGGAAAATTTAAATCTTTACCCCCTTCGGTGTGTTTTTATATTTATCCCGATGACTTTTATTATTTTTACTTACACAGAAAATTTAGAAATTAGAGCCAGGCGTAGTGTCACACACCTTTAATTTCAGCACTCAGGAGGCAGAGATTCACTCTGAGTTCAAAGCTAGCCTGGACTACAAAAAGAATTTCATGATAGCCAGGATTGTTACACGGAGAAATCCTGTTAGAAAAGAAAATAAAATGAAATAAAATGAAATTTAAAAATTGTATGGGACAAATTTCAATGCATGTTAGTGTTTCCTTTTATCTTTATTTTACAATTCGTTTTCACCCTCTCATGTTTTATTTTGGAAGCCTGCATGTACTTTTAAAGTCTTTGCATTTCAAATGCTGCAATGCTAAATAAAAGGCTGACCTCTAGGATCATTTTGCAATAATTATTGTTAAGTTTTTTTCAGGGGCAGCAGAGTCCAGCTCTACTGACTCCTCACCAAGGTTAAGGTCAATTGCCTCAGTGTAGCAAAAGGACTTAGAAAATTTCCACTCGAAGGAGGACAAAACAAGTTCACATTTGTGCTGTTCAAATTGTTCTTTATTCTTCTTTCCTGTTCTCTCATTCTGCAAAGTTCCCAGTTTATATACAAACACAAAACAAAGGCAGTTCTTTGCTAATCATGAGGTTGCAAATCTAATATTTCTCTTAGGGTCATAACGCTGATGGAATCTGTCCCAGGTGAAGCAGTCAGCAATTTATGGTTCCAGGGAGGCGTGGCTAAGAAGATGCCCAAGTAGCACTAGGAGGCAGAAAGGCTGATTTAATAGGCTCTAAATTCTAAAGAGGGTTCATACAAAATACCACATTTCTATGTGTGCTGTGATTAGCTAGGAGTTAGTGATTGATAAATGTAAAGGGGAAAATGGGTAGACATAGAGGGTTGATAGCTTTTCTTCATAGTTAGAGCTGAAGGTCAGCTGAGGTTAGCACTTTCTCAAGTCAGCAATGGGAGAATTAGGGCGCTCAATCTCAAATGAGTTTAGCTGTCCCTTTATCTTTGAAGGTCCCAAATGTGATCTATATGAAAGTCCTTTACTGACAGCATGTCCTGCCAAATGGAAGAAAGTTGTATGGTGTTTAGCTTCTAATGTATCTCAGAGAACAGAACAGAGATTAGGCTGTAGCAACCAACATTTTTGGCTATGTGGCTAAACTCTGTCACTAGTGGTCTCACAGTGTGGGGAATCCATTAAGTAAGCAAAATAAAAATGCAGGCTTTTAAATGTCCACAATCCATGTGGGACAAATAGGTACAGTTATGCATCATTCCCCAGTATATGCATATATATATATATATATATATGCATATATTAAAATTATATAGCTAAATGAAAAGTCATTTACCTGACCACCTACAGATAAATGTGCCTAATATTTTGATATGCAGTTATGAGATTACATACATACATCACATGAGATCACAGGTATTGGGGAGAGATCAAGCTGCTTCAACAAAAGTGAGCAACAACTTTCAGAGTCGATGGTCTTGCAGATCTTGTCTGGACACAGTTAATCCTCCATCAGATAACCATGCCTCTGGTGGGTTGACATCTGAACCGTAGTTGCCACCTGCTGTAACTCTCATGGCCTCTGACAAAGTTTATTTAAGATTTTTCTTTGGCCAAATTGCCAAGTTCTCTTTTACTCCTATTGGAATCCATAAAGTTTAACTTGCACCTGCTCTAAATTTCTCCTTCAAATGCATCTAAGTTTTCAAATTAAGTAATACATAAAGAACATTAGACATATGTGACCCAAATAGCTGCATTATGATAAAACTAATTAAATGTATCATATAAGCACAAATATTTTTAAAAACTAACACTGTAAGATGCAGAAAATAACAGAATATGGCTTCTGATTTTAGTATATAAACGTGTTAACATACGAATGGGGATTAGTACATTAGTATATTATTCTTATTGTGTGACTTATTTGGTGACAAACCTGGTCTTATGTTTTATTTTTTACCACTGATTTGAACATACCAGATAATTTATTTAACCACACTAGCTTCTACTTCCTAATCCGTAAAACATGAAACAGCCCTTGATGTGTAAGATTTGATAACGACTGTAAAAATATGTGAGCGTTTAATGAATGGTTGCTTCTTTTATATACAGGCTTCCCAGGTCCTGGTCAGTCACAGAGCTTATGTTGCTGGATTGAAGATTTGGAGTTGAGGGATTTCCCCTATTAATCTTTAGCTACCTGGTGAGAATCAAATTTCTTGGTCATAATACATGAAAATTGATCCTGGTGGTTGATATAAATAAATATTGTAATGATCTATAAAAAATGAAGAGAAGAAGAGATACAAGAAGAACTGAATATTGGAGAGTGCTATGGAGGAAGTAATAGCCAATGGAAAGGTTCATACTTATACTTTATTAAGAAACAGAAATAGGGCTGAAGAGACAGCTCTTTTCTGTTCCTGGAGAAAACCTTGGTTCTGGGTTCCGTTCCCAACACCATCATCAAGTATTTTACAACTGTCTGTAATTCCAGATACAGAGAATCCAATGCCCTTTCCTGGGCAAGCACAACTGCACACATGGTGGGGGAGGGGAGTAACAGACAGAGATTTAGACTGATAATTTAAATAAATTCACATCCATATCCAGAGAGCAGAATTGTATTCTACCACTGTCTGTGTTTGGGCCCTTGGAGTAGAGTCTGTCCTTGATTAACCCAGACTGGCTAGACAGGCTTTAGGTTTTCACAAACTGATCTAAGGGATGTTTAACTCTGAAGCACTTTAGAGTATTAGACACTAAGGTTGCTTATTTCAGCATCCACTGGGTTAAATGATGCCAAAGATTCTTAAAAAAGTATGGCTTCCAGAAATCAAATGAAATGGGTAACAATGTTGTAATTGTCTGATTAACATTAAGCTTAAAGAAGTACTGCAGTGCTCAAGATTGGTCTTATAATAGCATGCATAAAAGAAAGTCATGTGAAAGACATTTCAAAATGTGGCAATTTCTAAATATATAAAAAGACAATATCATACCTAGAAGATAGAAATCATTAAAAAATAATCGTAGAAATCATTAAAAATTAACCTTAGAAATTGCTAAGAAAACATCAATGGGAAGCGAGGAAAATCTCACTATAGTGATCATGTGAACTCAATTCATGGATATTAATATGGTGGAAAAGCATGTTAACTTTTTCCCAATAATCATGAAACTAAGAGGATAATAGAAGAACCATTGTAGTATATTTGAGTCTACACATTTGTGCTTAGCATAGTGCCATTTTGGAAAACATATCTTTAAAATTTGGCATACATATTTCAAGGACTACTTGAAAATTTCTAACTCTCTAAACCCCAAGTCAACCTGGGAAGATATGGAAGCCTGTGAGTGTATGAGATCCGAGTGCATACTGGAGGAGAGGTATGCTTAGGACTGTTCTGGTTGTCTATTTCAAATGTCGCATCTCCCTGCACCTGTCACATTTAACTGAACTCAGTGAGACTGAACTAGTTCTCAGAGCCCTCGGATGAAGTTCCTACCCAACACAGCAGCATCCATCACAAGCCAGAGAAAAGTAGAGGGTTTTCTTTTAGGAAACAGTGTGGGCTAAAGAGAAACAGATGTAATTTAAGCAGCTCCCCAGTGATCTTGCTCTTCAATATGTCACAGTGGGTGGGAGCTTTCTGCCATGAATCCTTTTCCATCTCCTTGACAGAAACATGTTGAAAGAAACAACAAAGGTATCTCTTAATGCCTGCTGTAGTTTAGTGGATGAAGCTGTTCATCCTGATGGGTGAAGAATAAAGCCACAGCCTCAAACAGGGGAAATGGGCTAGCTCTCCAGGATCATTTAAGAGAGCCTGAAAGGAATGTTAGGTTTCTGAAAGATTCTGTATTTTAGAGTTACAGCCCTGAGCTTTTCGTAATGTGTGAGTTGAGATGCTGGCACTCAACGTGATTGAACTCCATTCAAAGGGGAAATTTGGGACCTTTGAGATGCTTGTACACCAAAAGGCTTTCATTGACTAAAAATTCCAGAAAGAAACTGTGTGTCTGAACAATAAAAGTTGACATTTTCCATTTAAAGCATGTTTGGTCTATTAGATGATAATTAATAAGTGAAAATAAGATGACTAAGTTTCCTCTATTAATTGACTCTTAGTGTTATCATTGTAATAATGAAACTGAAGTTTATGATAATTCAGATAAAATTCAAATTTAACATCTAAGTTCCTGGTAAAAGGTACTCAGAGAGGAATACTTCTGGATCGCACCATCCAGGTGCTCCCATTGCAAAAGCTTCCTTTAAACAAAAACAAACAAACAAAAAAAAAAAAAAAGTCGGGCAGTGGTGGCACACATTTTTAATCCCAGCACTCAGTTTCTTGAGTTCTTTGTATATTTTGGAGATCAGACCTCTGTCTGATGTGGAGTTAGTGAAGATCTTTTCCTATTCTGTAGGCTGTTGTTTTGTCTTGTTGACCATTTCCTTTGCTTTACAGAAGCTTTTCAGTTTCAGAAGGTCCCATTTATTGTTTCTCTCAGTGTCTGTGCTGCTGGGATTATATTTAGGAAGTGCTTCCCTGTCCCAGTGCGTTCAAGTATACTTCCCACTTTCCCTTCTATAAGGTGCATTGTGGCTTTATGTTGATGTTTTTGATCCATTTGGACTTGAGTTTTGTGCACTGTGTAATAAATATGGGTCTATTTTCATTTTTCTACATGTTGATATCCAGTTATACTAGCACGACTTGTTAAATATGCTGTATTTTTTCCATTTGATATTTTTTGCTTCTTTATCAAAGATCAGGTGTTCTAAGAGGTGTGGATTGATATCCAGGTTTTCTATTCAGTTCCATTGGTGCTCCTGTCTGTTCTTATGCCAATACCAGGCTGTTTTGGTACTATAGCTCTATAGTTTGAGTTTGAAGTCAGGGATTGTGATACCTCCAGAAATTCTTTTATTGTACAGGATTGTTTTGGCTATCCTGGGTTTTTTGCTTTTCCAAATGAAGTTGAGTACCATTCTTTCGAGGTCTTTGAAGAATTTTGCTGGGATTTTGATGGGCATTGCATTGAATCTGTAGATTATTTTAGTAAGATTGTCATTTTTACTATACTAATTCTGCCTACCCAAGAGCATGGGAGGTCTTTCCACTTTCTGGTGTTTTCTAAATTTTTTTTCTTCAAAGATTTAAAGTTCTTGTTATACAAGACTTCCACTTGTTTAAGATCACATAATCCAATTAAAAAAATGGAGTACTAACCTAAACAGAGAACTCTCAACAGGAGAATCTAAAATGGCTGAAAGACACTTAAGGAAATGTTCAACATCCTTAGTCAGCAGAGAAATGCAAATCAAAACAACTCTGAGTTTCCATCTTACACCTGTAAGAATGACCAAGATAAAAACACTGATGACATCTTATACTGGAGAGGTTGTGGGGAAAAGGGAACACTTCTGCATTGCTCATGGGAATGCAAGCAGGTACAACCCCTTTAGATGTCAGTGTGGTGATTTGTCAGAAAATTAGGAAACAACCTTCCTCAAGACCCAGTAATACCACTTTTGAGAATATATCTAAAGGATGCTCAATTGTGCCACAAGAACATGTGCTCACTTATGTTCATAGCCAGAACCTGGAAACAACTTAAATGCCCCTTGATCAAAGAATGGATAAGAAATTGTGGTACATTTACAAAATGGAGTATTACACAGCAGAAAAAAATAATGACAGCTTGAATTTTGCAGGAAAATTGATGGAGCTAGAAAACATTATTTTGAGTGAGGTAACCCAGACACAGAAAGACAGTTATCACATGTACTCACTCATAGGTTATTTTTAAGCATAAAGCAAAGAAAGTCAGCCTACAAACCACAATCCCAGAGCATTTAGACAATAATGAAGATACTAAAAGAGAGTTACATAGATATAATCTACATGGGAAATAGAAAATAGAAAAAGACAAGATCTCTTAAGTGAATTGGGAGCATGAGGACCTTGGAGGAGGATGAAATGGAGAAGGGGAGAAGAGAAAAATGTAGAGCTCAATAAATATCAATTTAAAAAATTCCCAGCACTTGGGAGGCAGAGGCAGGTGGATCTCTGTGAATTCAAGGCCCGCCTGGTCTACAAGAGCTAGTTCCAGGATTGGCTCCAAAGTTACAGAGAAATCTTGTCTCAAAAAAGCAAAAAAAAAAAAAAAAACACAAAAATTTTGTTCAGTTAGACTGTGCCCTCTAGTCTCACTCTGATTTGACCAAGTTACATTGCAGTTGGAGAGAACTAATATTCACAAGTTATCCTCTGGCTCTGCTTTCATGCTATGCTACGCATTTGCATACACACATACACACACTAATAATAACAATTTAAATACATAAGCAAATATATAAATAAATGAATATATAAATAGGAAAAAAAACCCATTAGTGTTGGCTGTATAAACTTGTAATTTCAGTGCTGGCTTTCTTATGGTCCAGATACTCTATTGAACAGTGAGCTCCAGATTCAGTGAGAAATCCTGTGTCTAAAGTATGTGATAGAGAAGCAATAAATAAAGATCCTCAATATCTTCCTCTCATCACCATATGCAAGTGTACACATGTGAACATGCACACAAACTCGCCCCATGTGTGCTCACACAGATGAAAATACACATACATAAACAAATGCACAAACACATGAACACATGAAAGGGAAGGGATAGAGAAACACTCAAAGAGAAAGAGAGAATTAAACCCAAAACATAATGCTTGGTTTAACTCACCTATACCTTACTGGTGCATGTTCTGGGTAGAACATTCTTTGGTAAGTTCATGTACATATTTTATAAATGAGATAATAAGACAAGCCACTAGAGAACTAATGGCCTAAAGGCTGTGCGTGTATCACTGCTGAAGTGTGACTAGTAGACAGTTATCCAGACTCCTTCACAGTGTAGCAAATTAGCATTGGCAGCTATGCTTCTTATTATGAAATATTTAGTTCAGTTTTACAACCAATACAGTGAGCATTACAGTTAAGTCTATAGTTTATTGCATATTATAGGTTTAACCAAGTGAGCGTTCAGGATAGATGTATGAACAGTAGCCATCATCTTATAAAACACAGCAGGAATGTTCATGGTCAGCAGTTTCAGCGAGCTCTCGCTGGAGAGCAAGTGTGTGTCAGAGCAGGATCTGGGATATTGTCACCTGAACTGTGTCTCCATCTCTATTCTAAAGTCCCCCTGACATTGGGTTTTCAGGAACTCTTCCAAATACCAAAGGACAGGAAGGACAACAAGTCTTCTGTGTGGAAGAAAGGTATTCCATCTGAATCTAGGGTTCAGTGTTAGTGGGCTGTCCTGTTGGCATAGCCATCAACTGAGTTTTAGTGCTAATATTTTGGCTAACACTTCTTTAATATACCTTCCTAAGTGTTCTTTAAGTCATTTCTGTCTCAATCAACAGAAAGCAATACTGAACTTTTGTACCTCCAATCCTAAATAAAACAAACAAAATATTAAACCAATTATAAAATTGCATGCTGTTGAGTATCTGAACTCATATTGATATACTAAAACAAACACACACATACACACACACACACACACACACACACACACACCTTTTCAGAGAATGAGCTGGATAAATAGGCACATTCTGTTGCTGTCATCGAGCAGGTGGGTGCATGAGATGAGATGACCTTTATCTTAATAAATACAGTGCTCACTAGGCTGAATTCTGTCAAGACACTCACAGAATTTAACAAAAGTCCTTATTTTAGAACTGAGACTAAATTGCTTGTTCCCATTAAGAACGACCTTGATGGCCTTTCCACATTTCTTTCCACAAAACTAAAAGCCAACAAAACATGGGTGACAGCACTTGGTAAAAGTGATTGTAGTGACATTTTAGATCTGTCGAGCTTTTCTTCAGCTGCCACACCACAGGTAGCCTAATGAGACACACTGTGTAGTCCCAGAGTGAGGGAAACCCTACAGATCTCTTGTTTCAGTCATTTGTAGAGGCCCATGAGCCTGAAGACCATCGCTTCCTGCTGGGCCATATACTCTTCTAATAGATACTGAATTGGAGCAAAAGGGTCTTTCGTCATAGCTGCATGAAATGTATACACATTAGGCTTTGGTGGGTGATGGACATAGATTCAATATCTGTGGAGCTAAGCATTATACCCAGTGCAATGAATTCTGACAATCTACAGATTTATGTGACTCTCAACTCGTATGCACAGGAAATGTGAAACTGCTATTAAATTATTGAGTCTTTTTATACTAAAACCTTGCAGTTTTCTGTCACAATAATAAACTTGTAAGTATTGAGAATAATGCTGATGTTTGAATATTTTCTTCTGAAAGATGATTGCAATAGGATTTATGTTCAAGATAACTGAATATGTAAAGCATCAGGTTTTTAGGACTATAGGAAAATATGAAAATTGTGTATGCAATCCCAATAAATATTTATTAAGATTATACTTCATGTGATAAAGTATTCCAGGCTTTATCAGAAACACTTGTTGTAGTGGGCTAGGCAACAATGTAACTAACACAAAGTTGTTATGACACAGGGCAAAATCAAACAAGCATAAAAATTCAGAGTACATATATAGTTTTCATTAATTATTAATTTCTACTTTTATTTCTCTTTCCTTTTCAAAAATTACTTAAAGATCATTATGTGTATTTGTGTATTATTGCATATGATTAAAAATGTGTTTGTTTGTGGATATATTATGAGATTGAATAGAACAGATGGGTTATGGTGAGTGGTACCCTTGGGCACTGCAGGCAGTGTGATCAGGAGTTCAAGGCCAGTTTTGAAACTCATAGGGAGTTCATTGTTAGCCTGGGATTCATGACACCTGTTTAAGAAAACAAAGAGACACAAACACATCTTAAACAAAACTAATAATTGAAAAAGAGATACTATGTAGGTATAAATATAAATCTTATCTGATGGACAGTTTTTATGTATTGATTTCTAAGAAGAATTATCATGTCATAGTTAGCATCCGCTGTCAGCTTGAGACAACAGGGCCATTTGGACAAAAGGGCACTCAAATGAGGAATCATGGTCAACAGACTGGCCTGTGAAGCCTTCTCCTGATTGCTGACTGATAAGACAGGGCAGGGCTCACTATGGGCAGGGCCATCTTTAAGCAATTTGGCTTGAGCTCTATAAACATTCTCTCTGATGGTCACCATTGCAGAAGACCACAGCTGTTCAAATGCAGAGACCAAAATACTTTGTGTCTAGCAGTCCCAAGTAATATATCTACTACATGATTTCTGCACTTAATACACTGAACAAGACTAGTATCTACTGTCTTCCTGCAGAGAAACCATGTGGTAGGTACCAAAGGCTCTTCCCACACCTTACATCCAAGTGCTTACTCTGTAGCACTATTTCTGACTTTGGATCTGATAACTAAGGCAACTATGGGCAGGTAGTGTATACTACTTGGATATGTGCACACAATTACTGAGAACCTCCAGATGAGATGGGATATGCTGGTCTCACTAACATGAACTACTTAAATCTTCTGGATCATTTTCTGAAAACCCTCATTTGTTATTTCAGGTCACAAAACAAGAGCGATCTAGAATAGAGAAGACCAGCAGTTAGTGAAGTTCTAATGAGCACTGTTGAAATCTGCATGCGTGAAAAGTCAACTGTGCGTGGGACCTCTAAGATCTTTCACTTCAGCAATGTTAATGCGTTTATTTTCTGAAAGTTATGGTTTGTACCACAAAGGTTAGTTAATAAGGAAGGTTACATAAAAATTTAGAACAGAATGCTGAATTTGAGTTATTCGACTCAGTGTTTATTCCTCTGAAAGGTCATTTGGATAAACCTGCCTTAAGAATGTAAAATCACAATTGTAGTAAGAACTAGTGATTCTATGAGAAAAATGAAGGAAATATTTCACTTTGTTCACTTGTTTTGAAGATTTTCTTTTAGTATTGTAGTGCAAGCTTTTGAAATCAGAGGTTATATGTTACTGTGTGTTCCCAGCACCGTGCAGGGAACAAGCAAGGTTGATAATAGACTGAGACATATCTGAAAAAAAAAAAAAACTCCCCTTACAAATTTAACATTTTCTGTTTTACTTTCAATGGCACTACTATTATGAAGCAATTTTCTAAAATTCTAATTCTAATTAATCTCATTTCTATATCTATCTTACATATCAATACAGCAGAGTTGTATTGTCAAGCGAACTTGATCAGAGTAGATAATTCCCAATTCCTGGTACTATGGAATATTGTAAATATAAATTTCCCAATTTCTCAGCTTTCTTCTACATCATTATTTACTAAATACCATATGGGAAAACAATAGCTTTGATGACTGTTTCATAGCTTTTAGTATTTATTTAAAATAAGTGAACTGTATGAAAAAGCAGTTAGAATGTCATCTAACAAATGATGAACAATTTATGTTTAAGGAACTGGAAGAATTACTATATTCTTATAGACTGACATATCTATTGTTAGGATGAGGTACTATATTTCTTAAGCAAGTTTTAGCAGTTTTAATTTTTCCTCTACATATAGAGTTACTGTCACATGAAAATGGGCAGAAATGAAGGAAAGTGCGAGAAGGTGGGTATTGAGAGAGATGCCCCCAACTTCTATTCTGTTTCTTGCTGGTACCATTCTTTTCTGAAGCCCATTTGCAAAACTTGTCTAGGGCACAGAGCACATACTTCTTATTTTTTTTTTCCATGCCACATAACCAAAGTCATCTGTGTGACTATGGTTTTAGAACACTTTGTTGGAGTTCAAAATTCAGCAGTAGGTAAACAACTGAAGGCAATAACTTGACTTTCCCTTAATTTACAAATAGTCAATAGTTCATGGGGACTTAGTAAGTCACTGTCAGCCACTGCCAAGACTAATAGTTTGCATGGCCTGTCTCTTATGGGCTCAGTGCAGGGAGCTTTAGCTCTCATGGGCTCATGATTTGAATGATTTTATTCAGTTTAGGGGACAGCACTTCAGAGTCATTTGTCTAAGTTTTAGGCTGTTAAATACTTCCCTTCCTTCCTTCATGAAGTTACTTGAATCTTTGAGTAGGTGACGCAAATATCTTGTTTAAAAATAGGCCCTCACTCTCAGCTTCTTGGACAGTTATGGATCTCTATATTCAACAACGCTTATCTCAAAGAGATGTTTCTTTTATTAACGGTGAGAGCATCTTTTGTCTGTGGCTATGTATATAGATATTCAGAAGGCATTTTAATAATCTGTCTATTAAGTTGGACAGCAATAGTAAACTCTCTTAAATCTATGACCATCATGGGTATGAGTCCATCTTATTTTTAACATAACTGTTCCCAGAGATATTGAATGTGCTTTTGAGACTTTTAAAAATTCCCAGAAAGAGGTTATATAATTCAGTCATGCATTTCTGCTTACCTACATAGGATATGAGGCATTCTAAAAAAGATTGAAGAAACCCTGTCTCGAAAAACCAAAACCAAAAAAAAAAAAAAAGATTGAAGAACTCAAGAAGGTCCACTCATTTACTGCTTACCATGTGGGATGTTATGAGCCCATCCATACAACACATGAGAAATGGGTACTCAACACACGTAACTATGAGCATATGTTTTTAGACTTCTCAGATACAAGAAGGTTAAGGAAAATGTAATGTGTAACTTTCTCAGTCTAAAATATTTTGACACAGCAAAAGGAATGATCTAAGGCAGTGGCTCTCAGCTTTCTTAATGCTGTTAACTTTTAATACAGTTCCTCATATTGTGGCAACATCAACCATAAAATTATTTTTGTTACTATTTAATAACTGTAATTTTGCTACTGTGATGAATCATAATGTAAATATCTGTGTTTTCTGATGTTTAAAGGGGTTATGACCCACTTGAGAAACACTAGTCCAAGGCATACTTTATAGGTATCTGTCTTAGTTATGGTTTCTTTTGCTGTGAAGACAGCATGACCATGACAACTCTTATAAAGGAAAGCATTTAATTGTGGCTGGCTTAAAATTTCAGGGATTTAGTTCATGACTGTCATTTCAGGAAGCTGGTGGAGTGCAGGCAGACATTGTGCTGGGGAAGGAGCTAAGAGTTCTACATCTGGATCTGAAGGCATTAGGAAAAGAAAGCCACATTGAATGCGGCTTGAGCATATGAGACCTCAAAACACAAGTGACACACTTCTTCCAACAAGGCTACATCTACTCCAACAAGGCCATACCTACTAATAATGCCACTTACTTTGGCCCTATTAGGGTCATTTTGTTTCAAACCACAGCAGTATAAGAATAAGAACTCATAGGTTTTAAACAGTAAATTCTTGAACCAAGTTACCTACAGTGTTTCTTGAATCTATAAAGTTTGCTAATGTTAAGAGTTACTGGATATAAGGACTCCCTTATGGCTTGGCAACTCCCTTCTTTCCTTCCTTCCTTCCTTCCTTCCTTCCGTCCTTCCTTCCTTCCCTACTTCCTTCCTTCCTCCTTTCCTTCTTTTATTTTTTTCTTAAAGATTTTATAATTATTTTTAATTCCCTCTCTCTCTCTCTCTTTCTGTGTGTGTGTGTGTGTGTGAGAAAGAGAGAGAGAGAGAGAGAGAGAGAGAGAGAGAGAGAGAGAATTTCAGTAAGTGCAATGACTGCAGGGATTCCTTGGAGTTGGAGTTACAGGAGGTATGCTATCCTATTCAGATTCTAGAAGGCAAATTCAGGTTCTTTGCAAGAGCTGGATGCTCAGCATCTGAGCCATCTCTCCAGCCTCTATTCCCCTCCACCCCAAAACTGGGAATCTACAGAGAGGTTAGGGGGCTTAGGAAAAAAATTTTGTTTTACTTCCTATACTTAAGAACTCTTTGGCTCTCAAAAGATGGGAATGCAACCATTTTAAGTTTTTTTTTTCATCTCTGAGAACATGTTTCATTTATTCCCAAGAATTTTAAAGTTATTTTATGATAGAAATGTAAGATATTTATTTTACTTTGAAATGCTGTTCTTGTTACTCTATCAGCTTATAGTACATGCAAATGATTTCTAAGTCATACTCCAAAATTGAAACCTAGAAAACTAAGCAAAGAATGATAATTTCATTTCAGAGAGTATGAAGAATATTTTGGAGGGAGGCAAATAAACAACCAAATGGGAACTTGTCAATATAGCAATCAGAATTAAAAATAAAATTCTGTCTGATAATTTCCTTTGAAAATTGAAGCCAGCCTAGCAAATTTTTTTTCCATTTTTTTATTGAGAAAAGGAGAAAAAAAAAACAAGTTTCCACCTCCTCCCAGCCTCCCATTTCCCTCCCCCTCCTCCCACCCTTCTCCCCCTCCTGCCACCCTTCTCTCCCTCCCCCCACTCCTCTACCCCTCCCTCTCCAGTCCAAAGAGCAGTCAGGGTTCCCTGCCCTGTGGTAAGTCCTAGGTCTTCCCCTCTCCGTCCATTTCTGGGAAGGTGAACATCCAAACTGGCTAGGCTCCCACAAAGCCAGCACATTACGTAGGTTCAAAACCCCGTGCCATTGTCCTTGGCTTCTCATCAGCCCTCATTGTTCGCCATGCTCAGAGAGTCCAGTTTTATCCCATGCTTTTTCAGTCACAGTCCAGCTGGCCTTGGTGAGCGGAGTCTCCAATTGGTGATCCCAAATAAGCTAAGTAAGAAGGTGAACCAAAGGAAAAACATAGTTGTCCTCTTGGCTATGGGAAGTAGACAAAATGGCCGGGGAGAAAATTGCGATCTCGGGGGTGGGGTGGGATGGGGGTAAGGGGAGATGGGGAGAGAAAAGGTAGAAGGGAAGGAGGGGGGGAACTTGGGGAAAAAGGAGGACTGGGACAAAGGAAGGTTGGATAGGGGAGCACGGAAGCACAATTCTTAGTTAAGAGAGCCACCTTAGAGTTGGCAAGAGACTTGAACCTAGAGTGGCTCCCAGATGCCCAAGCCAAGGTCCCCAGTTAGTTCCTTGGGCAGCTGAGGATAGGGAACCTGAAATTACCCTATCCTATAGCAATACTGACGAATATCTTGCATATCATCATAGAACCTTCATCTGGTGATGGATGGAGATAGAGACAGAGACCCACACTGGAGCACTGGACTGAGTTCCCAAGGTCCCAATGAGGAGCAGAAGGAGGGAGAACATGAGCAAAGAAGTCGGGACCACGAGGGGTGCACCCACCCACTGAGACAGTGGAGCTGATCTATTGGCAGCCTAGCAAATTTAAAATGAATTTATGGACACAATCAAATGAAGTTCAAAAGTAATAATAATTTGGAATCCAGAAAGATTTGTGCTACAAAATTATTTGAAAATGATTAACTTAACTGGGCAGTGGTGGTACATGCCTTTAATCCCAGAACTTGGTCTACAAGAGCTAGTTCCAGGACAGACACCAAAATTACACAGGGAAACCTTGTATCAAACAACAAAAACAACAAAAAAAAAAAACAAAAAATCATGCATTTACAAATTTGTTAATGTCTTTTATTAAAATGTTTTTCTCAAATGTACAGTGGGGAAATTTCTAAAATGTATGTACCATAGAAAAAACATTGCAAATTGGAAGACAAATGCTTATTGTATTTGTCCTATCAATAACACATTACATTAGATTTTTTTCCTGAGCTGGGACAATGGACAGTGTCTCTTTATGATACAGACAAAACAATGATAACCTGCAGAAATTTTAAAAAATAGCTCAAAATACAGTCTCAGAATACATAAGTGCATATAAAATACATGTTTCTATGTGAGTACATATAAAATTATATTAATAACTATATATATATAGAAAAAACCTATTATTTTATGTCTGTTATCATTTCCATCACTGCACCACTGAAAGTTGCCAGCAAAAATGCCTCTCCACCCCAAGTGCTGGCACTTTCAGGGTCCACAGCCGCACGTATGCCCTGAAGTGTTCAGTGAACTTATATAGCTACCCAGGGTCCTCAAGCCCTAGGTGACCTACATGAAGCATGGTCATATGATCCACACATGACACAGCTTTGTAAGACCCTGTGCACATGCTCTAATCGGCCTTTAAAAGCTGGACTTGCCTGCTCCACCTTCTCTTCCCCACACCAGCTTCTTCATGCCTATGTATGTGTCTTTCTCTCACCCTAATAAACCCTTAAAGTGGGTTCTGTTAAGTGTGATTTTTCTTGAGTCCAGTAATTTCATGTCGACTGATATGACAATAAAGAAAACGAGTTTTAGAAAACACGAATTAACATTAGTCAGTTAGAAATGCTTTGTATATTGATTTCTAGAATTGGAAATCATTTAACTAGTAAATGTCTGCTGTGTTTGATGAGGTTATCCAGGAGGCAGTTGCTTTAGAGACTGACCCCGAACTTGCCCTGGACTCAGATACTTGATCTGAGTCAGTTCTTACTCCTGAGGTTATATAAACTGCTAAAGCCATC
This sequence comes from Microtus oregoni, assembly GCF_018167655.1. Classification (NCBI taxonomy): domain Eukaryota; kingdom Metazoa; phylum Chordata; class Mammalia; order Rodentia; family Cricetidae; genus Microtus; species Microtus oregoni. The sequence continues at coordinate 29,307,581 of NW_024543067.1, read as the reverse complement.
GTCAGAGATTCTAGACACAATCACTGGGTGTGGCCAGGAATGTAACCAGCACATAGTATGACCTTTTGCTCCTAGGGCCCCATTTATTAAGCAGCTTGGATGGATGGATTTTCACTCAAATACTTGGAACATGACATAATTTCATACCTTTATCAACAGGGGCATATTCTTTATTATTATTATTATTCAGACCTTCAGACTGTCTTGTACTGATCTCCAGTGTTCTGGACATGTGACTTAAATGGTCACATGGAACCTGTGCTGGGAAGCCCCTGTCACTTTCTTATCACTACTTTGATATTCTCAATAATTTCTCAACAAGAGCTCCATGTATCTTTCACCTTGAACCCCATGAAAAAACATGCTTTTCTGTCTGTAGGCTTTCTGGAGTTGGAATATGGAAACCATTGCTATGTGTATTTCCCAAGGTGCTATGTAGTCATTTGAGGAAACACTTTCTATTTCAATCCGTAAAAAAAGACAGTGTCTCCAAACTGAACAGAAAAATAATCTTCTGCACTTGGAGTGTAGGTATGTATGTCCAAGGAGGGAGGAATAAGAAGAGAGAGAAAGATTATTATAAGTCTTTTCCCCTATATCCCTGGCTTGGGGTTGTAATGATTTTGTGTTCTGTTTATCATTATCTAAACTCTCTGAAGACTGAATTCACTTCGTTTCCTAATTACCATGTCCTAAACCTTAGTACTAAGTAACACCACTTTGTCTCTTCTGCAAAATGGCGCCATCATTCTAACTGCAATCAATAAAACACTCTTTGTGCCATTTTTTTTATGTCAGCATTGGCCCCCAGAAAAGAGCTCCTGCTGAGGGCTATGGGGATAATGCATACTGTTCTGTAAGCCTGAAGCATCCTTTGTGGCTGTCTCCTCTGGGATCAACCTTCCATTCCATTGTCCTGTCTCATGGGCTGTGACAGTTTCAGTATTGCATCCAGTGATATAAACACACAATTATACATGCAGAAGTGATTATGGGAATGCCTATTAAAGAGAAATAAAAACTTTGATTTTGAGGAAGACAACTGACATAAAAAGGGTTTTAAAATCTGACCCAAAGGATGAGTGTACCCCTTTCTCCACATTTCTGATCTTACTGCACGCACTGGCTTTGTGGGAGCCTAGGCAGTTTGGATGCTCAACTTACTAGACCTGGATGGAGGTGGGGGTTCCTTGGACTTCCCACAGGACAGGGAACCCTGATTGCTTTTCGGGCTGAGGGGGGGGGGACTTAATTGGTGGAGGGGGAGGGAAATGGGAGGCAGTGGCGGGGAAGAGACAGAAATCTTTAATAAATAAATAAATTTAAAAAAAATCTGACCCAAAGGAAAGGAACAAGGGGAAAACAACAAAAAAAAAAAAAACAAACAAAAAACAGAGTAGAAATAAAGGAACTAGTCATGACTGCAATGTAGCTTTGGGAAATTGTGAATATGCTTAGGGTACTCAGGATCAATGTCAACTATCAAAGACTGTAAACGTTTTTAAGATTAGCCCTGCCTTGTTTTCTATGTCAGAATCATTAATGACACAAGCACTTTTTGAGGAATGTGTGAACTTGGAGATGAATTTCAGTGTTGAACCTATGGCTCTTTAATAATTACAGGCTTAAAAACAAGAACGAAAATTCCAGCATTAGCGATTAGCAGCATGAGGAGTTGGACATGTAATCTCACCACCAGCTAAGGCACCTTTAGCATTTGATAGCTGTGGGGAGAGGAGACTCAGTTGCTTGTTTTGAAATGACTTGATTCCTCTTAGGTTGATTGTATGCAAGAGAAGGGCTAATCCTAAGACTGGCTGTCCAACACACATTTGATGGAGGAGGAAAGGAAAAATGACAAAGTGTCCTCTAACTTGGGGAGACAAGGATGAGAGTTTAAAGAGTGGAATTGAGTGGGATAAATATGTCCAAAACGTTTCTCATGAAATCCTCACCAAGAAATAATACAGATGTTCTTTTTAAAACTTACTGTGTATTGGATATGTTCTCTTGATTGACAATCATTTAATCATATAATCTTTACATGGATTCAAGGACCAACACTTCTACAGTTTTTATGGACATTTCCCTCTGGGGAGAATTCAGAGCTGTAGTTTGGAGATTTGATCTGCAGAGCTTTGCACAGCTGGGATCTGAGAGCACAGCTGCTCTCGTTCTCATCTCACATCACAGTATACGCCCGAGCTCTTCGTGCTGACTGATCACCGGCATTTGGGCCTTGAGTACACAGATAACCAAATATTTATTTGTCAAGGATCCAAACTATTTGACGGTGCCTGTTCAGGTTGACTTTATCACATGGGTTTGTGGACACGTAAACTTTGAGAGTGTCAGAGTTGCCCAAGTGGTTTAATACATATTCTTTTTCACATCCCCCAAAGATGGCATTTTCTTTCATGATGATCATGTTCAGTTAACTTTGGTTATAGTTAATTCAGTAACTCCATGCTGATTCCTGGAAATAGAGTTGGCAACTTCTATGATATTGCTGATTTCTAGAGAAAACTTTATGTGTTGCTTGGCAAGTGTATGCTTTCATCTTGGTCTACAACATATAACCCTACAGATTTGTGACGGTAAGAAACAGAAAATCCCCTAGTGGCTCCTTCAAAGCTCTATAAAGTGGCTCCTGCTTCACCTACAGTGCCTTGAACTCATACATTCTTTCTCAGGAGAGTAAGGCACCATATGAGTGTCTTCTAGGGTTCATAAATACATTGGGTCTTAAAAGATATTACTTCATAAACTCTAAATTCTTTCCCCAAGCTGGCATTAAGCCTCACATTTCAGAGTCTAGCTGTAAGGCCAGATGTCTTTGGTACTAAGGCATGCCTTAGGCTAATGATTTCACATCCTTAATACTTTACAGTGAGATTGTCGTCTGAACATATGCTGTGAAGAACGGAATTCAATAAAGCTCTTAAAACAGTGCTATCAAGAAAAGAAAACTAACATGTAGTAGGAGTAGATCACACCCCTGTTAGAACAGATTAACTGAAGCTCATTTTCCTTCAGTTCCATAACTCTATAATCAAGCAGAGGCAGTCAGATCTGTCTCAGGAATCAGCAGATTCCCTTGTAAAAGCTTACACTCTCTGATTTCTACTTTGTAAATGGCACACAAGTGAATACGTCATACTTTAAGCTATTTCAGTTCTGGGTAATCATTGCTTAGGGCCATCTCCAGAAGTATAGTCTTAGATCAAAAGTAAAGATGAAAAGGACTGGAACATAAAATATGGAAGCTGTAGGAGCTCTCATTTACTCTGGAAGTCACTTTTTAAAAATTTATTTTAATTGTATGGATTTGTGTCTTGGTGTGGGTTTGTATACACAGGAGGGTGTCAGATCCCCTTAGTTCGGGTTATAAGTATCTACAAGCCGTCTAACATGGGTGCTGAGAACCTAACTCCAGTCCTCTGCAAGAACAAGTACTTATAACAACTGAGCCATCTCTTCAGTCCCCAGAAGATCACTTTTTTTAGGGGATGGGAATAATTCTTTCTCTACAGGCGGTAAAAGTTGTGACAGTTTCCGTGGCGAGGCAGTGAGAGGGAGGGGTACTCCAGAAGAACTTGATATGCATGCATGATGACTGTGATGCCCATATGCATAAATTATGAGCTCAAGAATCACTTTATTATTCCCCATAGTGTAAGAAAAGCCTGACTTGACAGATTTGTTCAAAGCAAAGCCTTTATTTAATCTATGGCTGCTTTTAACCAATTAGATACTGTCAGGCTGACAAAATTGTAACTGTGACTTATTTTTGTTTTCCCTTAGAATAAATTTAACATTTTAATCTAAATCTTTAATAAGATGCTGCAGTCTTACAAAAATAAAGCAAAGTAATGTAGACTGAAAATGAGTTTATTTTCTCATAATTTATTGTTATGCCTTTCCATAAATCATCCATGTTTTCAACAAGAACTGTTTTTAAGGCAATAACTCAGTGTTTGAAAAAGTAAGTGGATGGGTTTATTTCTTGTTTTATAATCAATTGAGATGTCTTTTTCCTTTTACTATAACGGTTGAAGAAGATGATAATTTCAGATATTTGATGCAATGGAAATGGAAAGGACTATTTTTAAGAGATTTATTTTGTTTTATATTTTGCTTGTGAGAGTATGCTAGCATGTATGTATTATATCATGTGTGTGACTTTAATATGATGAGGCCAGAAGAGGAGAAGGCTCCTGGAAATTGAGTTACATATAGGTGTGAACTTCCATGTGGGGGTTGGAAACAGAATAGGGGTCCTTTACAGAAGCATCTAATTCTCCTCAATGCTGAGATGTCTCTTCAGTCCCTATGCCCTTAAATAGTTATTTTTCATCTCTTACGAGACATATTTTACATAGCACACACAGCATTTTTTTTTCCTTAGCATTTCCATTGCTGGTGCTGTTTGGGTCAAGACTGATTAATAGTGATCCCAAAAAAACTAGACTAGGAGGCTAATCCCCAACGGGCCAACTAAAAAGTCAATTAATAAAGAATAGAAGTGAGGATATGGGGAAGCATCGCAAACAATGTTTACAGCGACCCTACAAGCACATATTGGTTGCTGATGTGAGCTTTAGGTGTAAATGGAGAATAGAGGCATCTATTACAGAGCAGTCCTGGAGGAGATGTGGTCCCTCCTATCATTGGCCTGCCATTGTTTGGGTCTGATCTGCCCCTCTAGTGAGGAGGCACAATAAACTGAAAGACCATGGAAGATCATCTCCAGGCTGATCCCTGGGCTTCAGCTTTCCCCTCCCTCACCTCAGGAAAGGATTTCTGGGGAAATTTTAAGTAGTCTGATAGCCAACAGGAGGATTCATGTGTCTCTGTAGAGTACTTTCTCTTCCGCTTGGCTATCTAGAGATCTCAGCTGGGCTGCTTTTTCCTTCAAAACCCTTTTTCATTTTATATTCTCATTTTCTTCACCTTCCCTTCTCAGAGACATTTTATTTCTTAGGCCTGGCAGTACAGATGAGAATGAAGCTCAGTCACTCCAGGAAACTCCCCAGCGGTGGCATCATGCTGTCCACATCTCATGTGACTGATGATGGACAGCTGCAGATCTTTACATAAACCCTAGTACATTTTAAATTTTACATCATAGCCTTAATGTCATAGCCAAATAACTGAAGGAAGAAAATTTTATTTTGCTTTCTACCAGATGACCATTAGATAAATGCTTTAAATCATGTCCCATGTCATCTTTCGAGTTTTGTAACAAGATTGACATTATGTTAAAATGATTTTGTTATAAACACAGGATGTCTCAATTTACAAAAAGCTGAAGATTCCAAAGCCGTCTTTAAGGAAGAGACATTTATTTGTCTTTTAAAGGGCAATACGTAGGCTAAAGTGCTTGAGAATGAAGGAAAGAGACTCCATTAGCTCTCAAGGCATGTTCCAGTGGTGTGAGACTGATATTACAAAATGCATTTACTTTACATTTTTTTTGACTAACCTTAAAATGGTTTAGCTTCCTGGCACAAAATCCTGTTACATGCTACTGGAATATGGTAAAACGAGCAGAGATGATTGTTTATCATGCCGTTTATTGTTTAGTAAGAAGCTAATATTCTCTAAATGTAACCATATTTTTATTTCAAACATATTGCAACAACTCTCTCATGTGCCATGTTGAAAGACTTCCATGGAGCCTTCCTTTCACTGATAAATCTGTCTTATCTGGAGTAGCAACTGCGCATGACATCATTCAGAGACACGTTCACTCCTAGATCTCTTTGACTTGAAGTAGCAATTGCATGTGACATAATTCTCCTAAATGTTAGTGCATTTTAGAGCACTGTAGGCCAAAATGCTGAGAAGTTTGGATCTATTTTACCTTAAAAAAAAAAAACAGAAAAAGTTACAGTTATATTACTCTTCCACTAAAGAAAATGCAACTGCAGCATGCAGGATCCTACGTCAATTGCTTAGGTTAAAAGGACTAATAGACTCAGATTCTCTTTCCAGAAGCACATGGAATAAATAGGAGGAAACATGGCCAGGGTTTTAAAAATCTCTAAATTGCATTGCAGTATTTTAAGCTTCACTGTTTGGTTAGGTTAATGTGTTATATATTGACACCATACTCCAGTTTGTACTGAAAACTCTGAAGAGTTTAGAGTAACCAAGAATAATATAACTTAGCAATTGAGTGGAACTTCTTCAAGATATCTAATGTAACCTCCTGTCAAAGCGCATAAAAGATATGCATAATAAAATGGACTATGAGATAGCCTACAAAGTGGGCAGCATACCTTCACCAACATGCTTCAGGCTAATAAAATACCCTGTTTCAAAATAATAGAAGACAGATCCTGAGCAACAATAACTGAAGGCTGACTTCTAACCTTCGTAAGCATGTGTATACAGGAGACCTGCTGTTAGGTATGCCCACACACATTCACACACACACATGCATACATATATATGTATATATATATATATATATATATATAAACCAAATATAAAATTATTTTTAATTTGTATTATTGTGCTTGTATGTATGTGGTATGTGAACTTATAAGTATGTGAATATATTGTTTCAAGTTACATCTTCATGTAGTCATATGCATGTATGTAAAAATTAGAGACTTTGATGTTCATTGGTTTTCTGTATCTACCTTGTCCTTTGAGAATGGGTCTCTCACTGAACCTGAAATTTATTTGCTTGACTAGAAGTGCTGACCAAAGAATGTCAGGGAACTGCTTGTTCTCTTCCACCCTAGTGCTGAGACTATAAAAATAGACCACTGTACTTGGTGTAAATATATTTCAAATGGCTTAAAGGTTACATTATTTTTTATTCTGTTTACATACTATAGGTATTGCATTTTTATTTGACTCGAATTCACACAATATTGATAACTGTAAGTTTGTACTTCTCTTAGTGTAAAACCTACCTGTGTATGCCAATTAATCTGGTTTTGACTATCTACAATAAAGCCAGTGCTATTGATTAGCAAAATTGGTAGCAATATACAACAGATGTTGACTCAAAGTAAACCCTAAATAGGGTTGTATCCTCTCAAATTTGTATTTAATTTTTAAAAATTGAAAGCATAGAGTAACTAGATTATTTTTCTTAGAAATCCATGTTAAATTACTATGGGATACAATATAAGAAAGGTCAAACAGCCACAATGTTATAAAGCAATGAAATGGAACAACTGAGAGCATAAAGAATAATAATTGAGGTGAAGAATCTATTCAACTAAAGCATGAGATGAGCAGTCGTTAGTATACACTCATTGCATGCAGAGCCTATCTTTTGGACTTGTGGTCATAGTTTGAAATGACAACATTTTTTGTTCATAACAAGTCTAAGTCAACCTAGGTGGCAGCGCACCTAGGACCTCACCATAGGTGCAGATTTCTCTAGACATTGTCCTCCAGTACTCATCTGACACTTAGGGTACATCTCAGTAGAGTACATCAATTAGCACAAAATGTGTATATTTGGTATACAGAGCTGATATTTTAATACATGCATTTTTGTGTAAATTTGATATGACTGGGGCAAGTGACAATCCACAGCATTGCCATTTTTATGTTGTAGTGTTTACATTCTACTCTTTTGTACTGTTTCTTTATTTCTGATATTATGATATAAGTACTTCATTTCTTTCTTTCCTTCCCTCTTTTTAAACCTTTCCATATACCCCTCTTTGCTATCTTGCAGATTCATGCCATCTTCTTTGATTAATTTCTCTTTCTTTTCTTTATTAATGCATTAATTTGTAAATACAAACTGTTCAGGTTATAGTTTATATAATGCTACTTGAATGTGTGTTTTTCAGGGCTGACCATTTTGTATTTGATAACCATTGGTGTGCTTTCTCCTGGGAAAGAGTCTTCCTTCCACTATCATCATTCCTTAGTTGCCAATTGGTCATTGAGTAGATTGAGGTCTCCTGGCCTGGCCCTCTATTTTCAGCATCTGCTGCTGTCATCCTTCTTTAGTTCATGTTTGGCAATCGTGTTAGTGAGACTTCATAGTTATAGCTTCTGATGTTCCTCAGAGACACAGTCTCACAGCAATCTCCCTGAGTCACTGGCCTTACAATCTTTCTGTCTCCTCTTCTACAATGCTCCCTGAGGTGCAGGAATTGTTTTCACATTCTACTTGCCGTGATCTTAAAAAATTATATTTTTCCAACTATAGCCTTTGTGTTGGAAATGTATGTAAAACCTTGGATTAGCATCATCCTGTATGAGTGCATATGGGATGGGTTTACCCCATATTGCACTTAAGGCTGACCACCTAAACATTAGGTAACACCTTAATTTTCTCATGTATTTTAGCAAAAATTATGTATGTATTAGTTAGCTTTTCAATGTAGAATGCTTCATTACTCTGAAAAACTAGCTTCTTTTAGTGGGTTTAAGTAAATATATTCTTACTTTCTTTCAATGAATTTTATATTCATTTGGAAAGCAAGAAATTAAAGAAAGTACCTCTATTGTCAAAATATATCAAGAATTTATTTATTGAGGTCTTTCAGCCCGAACACACTGAACCTGATAGAAGAGAAAGTGGGAAGTACCCTACAGGAGCTGGGCACAGGAGATCGCTTCCTATGTATAACCCCAGAAGCACAGACATTAAGGGCAACATTGAATAAATGGGACCTACTTAAACTGAGAAGCTTCTGTAAAGCAAAGGACATAGTCAATAAGACACAAAGGCAACCTACTGATTGGGAGAAGATCTTCACCAACCCCACAACAGACAAAGGTCTGATCTCCAAAATATATAAAGAACTCAAGAAACTAGACTTTAAAATGCTAATTAACCCAATTAAAAAATGGGGCACTGAACTGAACAGAGAATTCTCAGCAGAGGAAGTTCAAATGGCCAAAAGACACTTAAAGTCGTGCTCAACTTCCTTAGCAATCAGGGAAATGCAAGTCAAAACAACTTTGAGATATCATCTTACACCTGTCAGAATGGCTAAAGTCAAAAACACCAAGGATAACCTTTGCTGGAGAGGCTGTGGAGGAAGGGGTACCCTCATCCATTGCTGGTGGGAATGCCATCTTGTGCAACCACTGTGGAAGTCAGTGTTTCGGTTTCTCAGGAAATTCGGGATCAACTTACCCCTGGACCCAGCAATACCACTCCTGGGAATATACCCAAGAGATGCTCTATCATATGACAAAAGCATTTGTTCAACTATGTTCATAGCAGTATTATTTGTAATAGCCAGAACCTGGAAACAACCTAGATGCCCTTCAATGGAAGAATGGATGAAGAAAGTATGGAATATATACACGCTAGAGTACTACGCTGCGGTAAAAAACAATGACTTCTCGAATTTTGCAGGCAAATGGATGGAAATAGAAAACACTATCCTGAGTAAGGTGTCCCAGACCCAAAAAGATGAACATGGGATGTACTCGCTCATAATTGGTTTCTAGCCATAAATTAGGGCCACGGAGTCTACAATAGGTGAACCTAAAGAAGCTAAGTAAGAAGGTGAACCCAAGGAAAAACATATAGTTATCCTCTTGGCTAAGGGAAGTAGACCCAATTGCCGGGGAGAAAATTAGGATCTTGGGGGTGGGGTGGGATGGGGGTAAGGGGAGATGGGGAGAGAAAAGGTAGAAGGGAAGGAGGGGGGATTTGGGGAATCAGGAGAATTGCGATAAAGGAAAGGTGGATAGGGGAGCACGGAACCACAATTCTTAGTTAAGGGAACCACTTTAGGGTGAGTTAGAGATTTGACCCTAGAGGAGCTCCCAAGTGCCCAACATGAGGTTCCCAGTTAGTTCCTTGGGTAGCTGAGGATTGGGAACCTGAAATGAACCTATCCGAGAGCAATACTGACGAATATCTTGCATATCATCATAGAACCTTCATCTGGTGATGGATGGAGACAGAGACAGAGACCCACACTGGAGCACTGGACTGAGCTCCCAAGGTCCCAATGAGGAGCAGAAGGAGGGAGAACATGAGCAAAGAAGTCGGGACCACGAGGCGTGCACCCACCCACTGAGACAGTGGAGCTGATCTACTGGGAGCTCACCAAGGCCAGCTGGACTGTGACCGAAAAAGCATGGGATAAAACCGGACTCTCTGAACATGGCGAACAATGAGGGCTGATGAGACGCCAAGGACAATGGCACGGGGTTTTGATCCTACTTAATGTGCTGGCTTTGTGGAAGCCTAGCCAGTTTGGATGTTCACCTTCCTAGATATGGACGGAGGGGGGAGGACCTAGGACTTACCACAGGGCAGGGAACCTGGACTGCTCTGTGGACTGGAGAGGGAGGGGGAGAGGAGTGGGGGGAGGGGTAGAAGGTTGGGAGGAGGGGGAGAAGGGTGGGAGGAGGGGGAGGGAAATGGGAGGCTGGGAGGAGGTGGAAACTTGTTTTTTGTTTATGTTTTTTTTTCTTCTTTTCTTAATAAAAAAAATTATTAAAAAAAAATTAAAAAATAAAAAAAAAAAAAGAGAAATAGAACATATGAAATTGGGAGGGAAGTGGTGGGGGGGTAAGGGAGAAAATGGAGGAGAAGGAATGAGATGTGAACTTGATCAAAACAATATATGCAAGCATAAAATTCTTAATTAATAAAAAAAATTAAGAATGAAAATAAAGAAATAAATGCCTAACTTCAAAAAAAAAAGAATTTATTTAAAGGTGTGTGATATTTTTAAAGAGGAAAGATTTTTGCTGCACTTAGACATGCAATAAAAGGATTTTCTGAATGCATCAATCTTGTTTCTTGATAAATATTTTAAAGGCATATTTCTACTGAATTTATATTTAATGTTTATAAATGCTCTTTTAAAATAAAGCTTTATTTTAATAAAAACCCAAGCTACTTTTGTGGTTTCTTATTATTAAATTATTCTATTCTCAAAGAGAAATTATTTTTTACCTGTTTCTAATCAAATAATTATATTTTATAACATTGCAATGTTTGTGTCATTCACTAGAAATCTGAATATAATATGATTTAACTATAACAAAATACTGGTGTTTTGAAAGGCTTTCATGAGAACACTGTATTACTTCACCTTTCTATGGATCTTGGAACTGGTGTTCCTTTCAGAGGACCACTCAGTACGAATAGGAAGTCTCTTGTGAAATGTGTATGCTATTTTATTCTGGTGTCTTACACACTCAATTATACCCACATGTACTATTTTTCTTAAATAATAATGAGGAGCTGAGACATGGATGAACCATTAAGAATACCTTCTGTTTTTCCAGTATGCACATGCTTGATTCCTAGGACAAATGTTAGGTGGCTCATAACGTTTTGGAACACCACACAAACACACACACATGCATACACATGAACACACACACACATACATGTGAACACACGCACATTTTAAAGATAAATGAAGCATTGTTGTGTAGTTGGAATTTTCTTTGAACCATCAACCAGTTCCTAAATAAAGACCTATTAATTATGAATGCTTGGCCTTAGCTTAGACTTCTCCTACTAGTTCTTTTAACTTAATTTAACCAGTTTCTCTTCATCTATGTTTTGCCTCTGAGCTTTCTACCTTTCTTTCATTTTGCTTGTCTTACTTTCCTGTTTCCTCCGTGTCTGGCGGCTGGCTCCCAGTGTTTCACTGGCATCTCTTTTTATTTTTTTTCCCAAGTCTAACTTTCTCCTCTTACTTACTCTTCCTGCCCAGAAATCCCATCTGTACCTCCTCTCTCACTATTGGTCATTCAACTTTTTATTAGACCCATCAGGTGTCTTAGACAGGCAAAGTAAAACAGCAACACATCTTTATATAATTAAACAAATGCAACATATTTCACATAGTTAAAAAATATTCTGCAAGTAAGCAAATGTAACATATCTTTGCATAGTCAAAAATATTCTGCAACACTGGCCAATATTTTATACAGCACCTATGTCTTTTGGCTTGTGATACTACACAAATTTTTGGCATATAGTTAAAAATTCCAGCCTGGTCTACAGAGTTCCAGGACAGGCTCCAAAGCCACAGAGAAACCCTGTATCGACCAAAAAAAAAAAAAAAAAAAAAAAAAAATTCAAATCTGCCTTTCCTTTAAGACTCTGCATCTTCTTCTATGATTCATTTCATATATCCCTAGTACTACCTCAATGAACTCCTTCTGCTTGTAGGTTTTAGTGTTACAGACTTGTTACCAAAAAGTATTTTACATATTCTTTCAATACAGTTGATTTCAACCACTATTTGAAGATATTTCTTAGATATTTTCAACTTTTAAAAAAATTTTCTTTGCTATCAAGTGACAGAAAAAATTTAAACAGTTTTAATACACAGTGGGAAAAGGCTCATTAAATAGTGGATTTTTTTTCTCTTTTAGAAATGACTTTTCAAAGCAGAGACAGACTCATTGTTTATGGTCACTAGCATGAACTAGGAACCCACTGACCACACAGAAGGCTTCTGTCTGTGCACTTTCCTTTATCCCATTGTCAGGATTTAAATTCAGGTCCGTTTCACAGCTGACTTTGACTCTAATAACATGGCAGGAAATAGGAACTCACTCTTTTTTTGTCTGGGAAGTTGAGTAGGTAAGGTGGCTTTGGTTTTCCTCCTTTGTCTCTCTCATCTCTCAGCATTTACCCCTATATCTGAGTCCAGTCTTTTATTAAGATCTATTAGAACTTATGCTACATATTACACTTTTCCTTTTATTCTCTAAGTTGCTTAAGATAAAACGAGAACATCAAGAAGCTGAGTTTCCTTTTTTATAAATTATATAGCCTCAGATATTGTTCTAGCAATAGAATATAGTATCTGTTCAACACAGAGCTCATAAAAGAAATACATATATTTACTTTTGGGGAACAGAATAACACTTAGAATTTGTTTGATAAATTATAGTGCTATGTGTGCATGTGCATTGATATGTATGATTGTATGACAGAGGTTTGCCTCTCTGTCACAGTCTATCTGTCTGTCTCTCTGTCTCTGTTGGTGTGTGTGTGTGCGCGCGCATGTGTGTGTGTGTTTGTGTGTGATAAACCATGTTTGAAATTGGAGAGAAACATGGGAAGATGCCGAGAGGAAGTGCTTATGAATTCTTAAGTAGGATTCATCTTGAAGTTTAGAATTCCATTTTAGTTGCACAGTTCGTCAGAAGTAGTTCTCATTGTCATTAACTCTTTCTAGTTTATCTTCATGTGAAAATTGAAACTGTTTATTTCATTAGTCAACATTTTCTTTATTTTCAATTTTAAATATCCAGGAACCATCTGCTCAGCTGAAGTTTTTGAGTGCATGAATGTTCCTTGGAGGAATTCCTGTACGTTTTACATTCAGAGCAGGATCTACTCCACTCAGGTGTCTGTAGCTCTTAGCAATGAGTCCCACTGACTTGAAGCTTCTGTTGTGCTCAGCTTGCTGGTGATTACTACTCAGCAGCATTTACTTTTTCCATCGGTTGTTAAATATAACTCTTATTTTCTCTTCAAAAGAGGCTATACATTTCAGCAATCTGTTTCTGTCATCCTTCAATCACATCCAACATCAATCTGAAAGATTACTGGTCCTCTTTGGGATACCTAGGGAGCAGTCCAAAGCTCAGAACAAATTCCCAATGCTGAGCTCCAAGAGAAGAGTTCAGAAATACTATTAACAATTTCTACACTGCCCCAGCAAAACACTAAAGAAATAAAGATACTAATCTGTTTTCTGCTTGTGTATCTGAGTGCAAACCCATTTAGCACATAGCCAGGGTGGTATTATTTGATCATCTGTAGGATGTCTTATGGTTCTCCAAAGGAATATTCCATATGATTTTTTTCTTGCCACTCACTGGCTTTTTGATGACCTTTCACCCACTGGCCATCGGAGACCCTTCACAAACACCCATCTTACATATATTAAGTTCAAACCTTTCAATATAGGTTCAAATTATTGAATCCCATCCAATTGCAAGAAACCATATCTGAAAACCTAGGATGCAAGCCAGGTATTCTTTATATATTAACACAATAAAATAATTACTAAAGCAGCAACATTCAGAGAAAATTTTGTCAATACCAGAAGGCTGTTCATGGATTTAATGTAAATTAAGACAGATACCTCAGTGGATCAAGCAGTGCAAACATGAAAATTAGAGGTCAGATCATCATAAAGACTAGATAGAAGTGGTGGCTACCTGTAATTCCAGGTTTTAAAAGGCAAAGATAGGAGATTCCTGAAGCATGAATTTGAGAAGTTAGACTCGTTAAATAAGCAAGTTTGGGGTTTTCCTATAACCCCAGTAAGTAAAGTAGAACGCAATCCAAGAAGACACCATCACCAACCTCTGGCCTTGGTATTCATCCATACATGTGGACCCACACCCATGCAAATGCATGTGCACATACAGAAAAAAAACCCAATATATTCCTCCTTCTACCATGTACACATAAACATACAGAAAATAAGTGTTTATCACCTCTTGTGTAACATTGTGAGCCTTGGTGTACTTGTGTCTGAGCCTTTCTCATGCAGTCACAATGGCTGGGCCCTGTTATAGTTCTCAGAGTGCGTGGTTGAATTATCTGACAATTTGTTAGCTTATTGGACTTAACATCTTTGCAGTTTTATCAGTGTTTTCAAGCTCATTGTTGCTGTTTAGATGATATTCCAATGTTTCCTTTTATGATTTAATGAGAGATCTGAGCCCTATCTTTCTAGGTATAAGCATTTCCAAAGATATATGATAGCCACTTTCTATGACTGTATTTCTTCTACGTTCATTCTTAGAAAGTCTTTCTGAAACAACATCTAATAAATGGAATGTGACCTCAAGATAGGGCATTGAAGAGAAAAAGGATATTTCTGATAGTTGCTCTACTACCCTTCTTTAGTTATTAGTACTTCTGGGCTCATTTTCTTTAAGGACTTCAGTGTTCCCCTGAATGTCTGTATTAGCTACATGTATTATCATCCACAATGCATCTTCACGAACCATGCAAAGTTGAGAAAGGCTTCTGAAAGCTGTGCTGTCCCGTCATCCGAGGATAGATCCCATGAACTAATTATACAAAGCTGACATGACAATCAGAGAAACACTGGCTCTAATCCTATATACACCTTGTTTGACTTGTAGAATAATTATTTATTGTTGAATAAAAAGTCATGGTTTTTTATCTTTAGTGGAATTATAGGAATGCATGGGAGAATTACATTGAATTTACACAATAATTATTCTTTTAGGCATACTTCCTAAATTATGCCTTCTACCATCTGTTACTGTCCATATTTAACTGGTGTTCCTATGCCATGTTATGTTCTGGCCTTGTCAGACGTTTGACACTGTAGACCCTGGTAAATGGGAACCATGAACAAGCAAAGACTGTCATATCAAGGGTCTTAACCATTGTTACTTTTCAATGTCTGAATTCTCCAAATAATTTAGTATATTGACCCTGTGAAAAACAAAGAAATAAAGCAATGAGTGTAATACTTTCTACAAGCAATATTTAGTAAGGAGTATTTGTGTTCCTTGTGAGATCAGGTTCTGACCTTTCTCAAAGGAGGCTGGCATATGAGAGAATCCAACTGGATGTGCAAACACTAAGTGCAGATATCTATCTTATTTATGACACCATTTTTTCATCATTTTTTGTACAAATGAAATAGTTAAGTCAGCTAACCCTAAGTGTTGATTTCTAATACAACTTCTAAATCCTTTGGTTCACAATCCACTCAAATTCTTAGTTAAATATAGCTAAAAATATGACAGCAATTTTGAGAAATGTTTTAAAACAGTGTAACATAGAACCATATATTTGAATTAACTAAAAGGTGTGTATATGTATGTTTGTGTGTATGTGTTTATTTATATACACATGTGTACATGTGTACAATTATTCCCATTATAATTTTGTAATTTGAATTTAGATATGTAAATCTAAAAAATCTATGTTATTGAACAACCAAACAAGTTAGTAATATAAATTGAAGTTAAGATCTCTTTCTATTCATATACTATAAAATAATGTGTAAAATTAATAACTTAGTTTATAGCTATGGTTACATCCATAATTATTTTTCTTTACAGATGCATTTGATTGGATTGTGCCAATAGCTTAAACAATTATCATTTTAAAGGCACTACAATCAAATTTTCTAAACAGTTTATCCATTTTGAAATTCTAATAGATCAAGAGTAAAAACACTTGCCTCCTGCCCGGTTTTCTTGAGTAAACTTTACTGGGACCCAGTCAGTCTGGCAAACTGACAGATGAGCCATGGTTTCCTTCACACTGCAGGCCTAGGTTCGCCAACTTTTAATGAAGGCCATATGGCCAAGAATACCAAGTTTCCACTACACTTCCCTTAGAGATTAAAAGTATCCAACTCTTGCTTGATACTATTAAAGAAGCTATAACTATGATCATGCAATTAAGCTCAGATATAAAAGTTTCCATACATATTAATAGCTATACACTATATTTTTCACATTATCTTATATAACACAATGTTATTTATGTTCCTATTATAATTGATTGTATTTTGGCAACATTTATTTTGCTTTCATGCTTGAAATCCACTTAATATGAAATTTCGTGCCTTTGTGTTTTGATTTATATGTATTTTAAGCAATATTAAAATATTATTCTGATTATTCACTTTTCTCTCTCTATGCATCCTTAATTATGTCACCCTTGAGCCACAGTGGGGTGATGTTTTCTTGGCTATTATGGATAGTGTCTGGATTAAAAATACAACCAAATTTACTGTTTCTTTGGTAGTTCCTCCATACCCACGCAGATGGTTTGTAGAGTAAGAGCATAACAAATTACAAGGTAAAGGACTACAGAATAACCATAATTATTGACCTGAAATTTCAAAACCTGCCTGTAATAATTTATTTTCAATCACTTAATATGACATGTATGTTCACTTTGAAAATATGTCCCATCCATAATGGCCTTAGTCAAATGCCGAGTCAGGATTTTGGAAGGAAATTATGACTGACTTTGATTGCCAAAGCGAAAGACAAGTGTCAATATAAAGGTTAGGGTCAATGCTCTGGCATACGGATGTAGTGTTCACCCTGGGCTTCTGTTGACCATAAAATCAGTGAGAATTGCTTGGTCAATTTAACTGCAAACCTGTGGGCATTGTGTTTTTTTTTTTTTTTTTTTTAGAGAGAGAAAAGAAATAGCACCTTAGAATTTAAAAGACTGAGTGATCACAAATAATTCTTTAAACTTTTATTTCTACTGTTTATGTATTCATTTATAATAAAATGGATGGAAAATCAGAAAAATCAAAATAATTAGCGAGTTCTACTTTTTATAGCACATTTGAGATTGTACTCTAGAATTATAATACAGAAAGAATGTGTATGCATTCTTAGGGAATGATTTTCGTTCTATTTTTCCTGTGTGAACAGTGATGATCTGGAATAGAGCACAGTCCCACAGTGGAGCATCACATATGACACATAAGCAAGTACAGTACGTACAGGAGCAGACCTTTTCCTCTCGGGAAGTTCCTGTCCTGGGAGAGAAAGTCCATTTCTCTACCTTACCACACACACCCTGCCTTCCCTTCTAGGAAATGGGTGAGCTGCGTCTGCCTAGCAAGCTGCTTCATGCTCAGCTGGGATCTAGATTCGGTTGTACTTTCCCTAATCTGTAGAATAAGATTCTGACACTATTTTTACCTCCTCTGTGTCTCCAAACTGTCTTTTTTTACACGAAATGTCAGCGAGTGCTGAAATATGTCAGAAAACACACCCAGCACTTTACACATTCTTTAACTCATGACTAGCCATTAACCTGCCAGCTACTTTCAGAGGACTGGAGTCAGAATTTGACACCAGTTAGTGAGGCTCCAGCCTGCTGACCTAATTACCCTGCTATTCATCGCTGGCCTTCATTTTCAACTCATAAACCAATGTGCCATCTGTAAAGAAACACCAAAGAAGAGAGTCCTCCTTCCCCAAGCACAACTACAGTCCTTTCATATGTAGGCCAGCAGTTACTTGTTTTGACTTGTGGAATTCTAAGCCAACACCCTGCTGGGGTGAGCAGAGGCAGTTAGTGTGATTGTTTATCCTCTGGAGCACAAATGAAGCCTTTTCACTCCCTTCTATCATAAGACTTCCTTTGTCACTTTCTGACTAGAGGAAATCCATGCACTAGAGGGTAAAAGAGCTCTCTGGAGGAGGCCTTTACTGTCTCTCACTCTCCTTCCTAACTCACGTTTTGCTGATTTCACAGCAATTTCGTGGGGTCTTGCTCTGCTATTATCTTGAATGAGCATACCTAAGCTGGGAATACATTTATACATGTACTGTCAAGTCCTCAAGGCTGAGTTAAATTCATTTTCCATGGATTAACCTGAACAGAAAAATCTCTGAAACACAGAGACTGAAGAGGAGTCTCGGGTGTTTGACCAGTTAAATATCTATAGGTACACAGGCCATACAGTTAAATTTAGATTCATTGGAGCATCAGAAACCTTGGGTGGTAGGCCCATCATACTGTTACACTTTTTGAGATTTTATGGAAATACAATTTCTGGTAATTAGGTGTGTATATGTTCAAAACATTATCTAACATCCTTGTATGTGTGTGTGAAAGAGAAAGGGAAGAGATACACATTTCCTTTCTGTGATTTAGAATGCAAGATTCCATTCTTTTTGTGTTTTGAATACACTGTTGGGGTTTTATTAAATACTGAATTATTGATCTGTTATTGGTAGCAATTAAGAAAATTACCTTTAACAGCCGGGCGGTGGAGGCACATGCCTGTAATCCCAGCACTCAGGAGGCAGAGGCAGGTGGATCTCTGTGAGTTCGAGGCCAGCCTGGTCTACAAAGGGAGTCCCAGGGCAGGCTCCAAAGCTACAGAGAAACCCTGTCTCGAAAAACCAAAAAAAAAAAAAAAAAGAAAATTACCTTTAGAATACTCAACAAATTTGAGATTTATTAAAAATTGTTTTCTGAGCCTTATCCACACATTTTATGTTAGCTAAATGTAAGTTCTTAAAGACGGTCACAAGTAAGTTCTCGACAACCATTCTTGGATAGCAAAGTCAATTAAGAATGTTGGCCTAACCCAGGTCAACCAGGTATAGTTAATCTTACTGACTAAATAGAATTTAAAATCACCATAGAAAGAAACCTCTGGGTTAATTTTTGAAGAATTTTCTAGATTAAGTTGTTTAGGCCTCACCATTCCATGGAGCAGGGTTCCCAGAGGATAAAATAGAGACAGGGAGCTGCCAGCAACATCAATTCTTCTTTGTATTTTGACTGTGGAGGCCATGTGACCAGTGGCCCCCTCTTTCTGAAGCCATGCCTTCCCTGCCATGACGGACTGCATCCCTGGGACCATGAGCCAAAACAAGCACTTTCTTCCTTAAGCTTCATTTGTCAGGTGTTCTGTCACAGAAACGAGTCACATAACTAAAGAATAGGTAGTTCTGGGAGAAATTGGCTCTGCCGTTTCTTTCTTCCTATGCCATTTTATTCACCTAAAGTGACAGAGTAGACAAAGTTTTTAAAGTTTGGTGGAATTGTATGGGTTAATCCGAGGAGATGCGTTTTCTTTGGTGTTATTGGTCCAGATCATCTCAGCTCATCTTTTACCAGATAGAACCGAGGGAAAGTTTTCTAACCCTTCCTTTCATGACTGTCAGGTTCCTTACTTCTTTGTGTCAAGGGCCAATGACTCCTGAACTCTCTTTCTAGAAATAGCTATCAGTACCTGCAACAGTAACTGTCTACTTTAACAATGTGCTTCTATGACTTTCTTAAATTAACAAGTTACTTATAGTTAATGAGCTTAATTAGCACATTAGTTAAAACAATCACAATGCCTGATTGCATCTATTTAAATAGAGTAAATTGACCTGTGTGGGCTTTCCTCTGACAGGGGCAAACTCTGCTTCCATCCCTTTCCTCTTAGGAAGTTTCTATGTCAAATTCTGAGCTGCAACAATGCTTGCAAGTTGAGTTTGTCTGCCTGGAAACCAGAGAAACCCTACTGTAGTGGGTGATGTCTAATGAATCTCCACCCAGCCTTCTTCATCTTCATGGTGAGGAAGAAAAAACTCTTACTTCATGGGAACAAAGTAGTTGGTTCATTACAAAGCCAGACGTGAGTGACCATTGCGTGGGTCAAAGATTCAAGGTTAGCACATACCGCATTCCAACATGGTGTTTTTAATAATTAAACAAGCAAGCAAAAACATAAATCAAGACACTTTTCAAATATAGGTTGGTTAATATAATAGAGAGACATGTTATAAAAAAATAGAGAAATTCAAATACAAGCCTCACATGCAATGTAATGATACCAATCCATTTGATCGGTAGAAACTAGGGGTCCATTTGCACATTCTGAAGGATTCACCTAACATTCATGAAGATGTGAGGCCACACAGAGAGCATGGCAATAAAAGGCTACTAAAGAGGTTCAGGATGGACCAAGATAATTTGTCACAGGACTTGGAACATTCCAACTTTTCCATACAACTTAAGTTCTAATTAGTTAATTAATCACCCTCAGTTGGAGCAGTTCTTTCCTGGAATTCCCCCACACACTGAACACATGTATGAATGAACATATTTGCTCATGGATGAAAAGATCCTCTGTCCCTTTTGTAAATTTTTTTGTACAAAATTTCACTTATTCATGTTTATTTCTTGCTCTTCTTTTCATTTAAATTATTATTATTATTACTATTATTTTTAATAATAGTATAACTAGCATTTTGGACATAGAAGAAGTGGGGTTTTATCATTTTTGTCCTTTCGATTTTGAGCCTAAGTCTTTAACAGCTAACCAATCTCTTCAACCCCAAACTAATGTAATTTTAACTAAACATGTATCATTACGAATAAATATAGTTTCATTGTTCAATCAAGAAACTTGTTTCTTAAATATGTACACACCATACAGAGATCCATCGATGGTTGAAATGCAGAAACCGGGGAACTCAGGGTCCTTAGCACCTACAACAGAGCCCTCTTCTGACAGGGAAAACTACAGCAGAGGTGCTGAGAAGACTAAAGGTGCTAAAAGTTCAGGAGTTCTGCTGCAAAAGAGTGCCTTCAGGAGAGCAAAGCCTCACCTACAAATTCCAATACTGTATTTGCCTAAACAGGACCTTAAAAATGACAGATTCACCAATGCAGATGGTGAAAATGCCATAGGACTTCATACTAGATGAGGTGTTACCAGAAATCAGTATGTACTGAAAAAGGGAGACTCAGTTTTCTTTACAAGTGAGATTGATTATAAGTTATCCAGTCCCAAGAGTTTGCCTCAAACACATACACATATGAGCAACACTAAATAGAATTTAATACATTATAGTTGAAATTTCTGTTTTCCTAGAAGTTGCCTACCAGATACCAACCATTGTATGTAAAAAGCATCTTTTATATTTTTTTGTTGTTGCTGTTTGGTTAGTAAAAACATTATGGAATGTTGCCATATTGTTGCCATTTTGGAACATGGTATGTATTTATTAATTATGTATATAAAAGAAGAGAGTGTGAATTTGAGAGGCAGAGGGTTGGGAGGAACAGGGAGAGTTGATGAGGAGAGGGAGGGTAGAAAAGACTCAAATACATTACACATGTATGAAATTCACAGAAATGTGTAATTTTTTAAATCAGGTCTTCATCTCAAAGGAATAACAAACTTCACAGTGAGGTAGGAGATGAGTTGATACTTGTTTGTTTCCTTTATCATTAATAGACCATTTAAAAAGCAACAGTTGGGTTTTAAAATATTCTTATTTTTTTTTACTTATTTAAATCTTGAGAGAATGATACCTATTGTTAAAATATTCAACTTTTTAAATGCTTTTGGAATTTTAAAATTTAGAATTTTTTTGCTCTTTATGCCCACATTGATGCCCCAAAAGTAATGTACTAAAAGTCTTTTGTAAGACTGTTTCATGACTTTTTTCCCTTTTCTTTCTGTATATTCCTTTAAAAGCCTGTAATCATTGGCTATAAAGTAACTCTATTTTATAATATAGATACAATATTTGCTCAAAGGGATAAACTTTAAGGAATTCAATTGAAGTACATAAATTTAAAATTTTTGGTATTTCTAATGTCAAATTTTTAATTTTAAAAGAAAATAAAGCAATTAAAAAGTTCAGATTCTTAGAGATGATAAATATGAACAGCTATGCTTCACTTTGTTAATGATGGATCCTTGAGATGTCTCAGTGAGTGAAGATAACTGCTGCACAAGCCCGGTGGCCTGAGTTTAATACCTGGATTCCGTGTGAATGGAGGAGAGAAAGATCCCATGAAGTTGTGCTCTGACTTCCACACATGTGCTGTGGCATGCACACCCACACATTCATATGATAGATACACATTGACACACATAGGAAAATAAAAAACAAAAATAAGAACGGAAATTTTATAAGACACAAAGTTTTCTCCTTTTCATATTGTATATTTTGATTAAATCATGTCCTAGAATGAAAATCTAGAGAAATATAACCCTAGTTACCATATCCATAAAGGTATCATTTCTAAAAAGGTAATTATAGTATTTGGAAATAATTGATGTAGCAATAATATCTTTAAATATACTTAAATATATATACTACCTATATCTATCTATATCATCTATAAATATCTTATGAAATTTGTAAATATTAGATAAACAAAATTATATAAATATATAAAATTATAAAGTGCACAAATATAATTTTAAAAAATGGGAATAGAAACAAATTTTTTTCTTTTCTCAATAAAAAAATAATTATTTTAAAAGCAAAAAAAAAAGATTGTAAAATTAAGAACATTTTCTAACATTATGAGCCAGTGAAGTGTGCTTGGGGGAAAAAATAGAAATTCTTGTAGAATAGGGATATAATTGGCACATAGTCCTTGGAAGGAAATGGGCAATACCACCTCGCTTATATAGATTTTCATCATCTTTATTTCATCATCTTTATTCTAAGGATGCTACCTCTAGAAAATTATCCTTTTAATGTAGATTGAATCAAATGAAACTGTTGGTTAAGTTGGCTAAAAGATACTATAGACTATCTGCAGTTTTAGACAAATGCTCTCTCCCCATGAGTGGTATATCCAGTTTCCAATATGTGCAATTTTATGATTAAACATAGTTCTTGAAAAGACAAAAATAATGATTGTACAAATTAGCACACACTAGGAACAACCTGTGTGTCCATTAATAAGGGACAAGTTAAATAAATTATGATAGATCATTTCATATTAGTATTGTTTCTTTTATATGAATATTTGACTTAGGATTATTTGAAATAATGCCATGTTACAATATTCAATTATTAAAACAATATGTGTAGATGTGTCCATTTGAGTTAAACAATTAAGAATAACACAGTAAATTTATTAAAATAAAGTGTGTTTTTTTATCTACAAAAAAAAGATGGGAATACTATTTTAATTTAAAACAAAAGATTATCTTATTTAATTCCTGATGCTAATAGTCAAATGTAGGCTGAAAGACGTGCATATTGTATGATGAATAGTGGTTCTGGCATTGGAAGACAGGATTAACTGACTGGCTCTTCTAAGCTTCAGCTCTCACTCTATAACCTTAAGGCATGATGATGGACACTAAAAAGAAATCCCACACTAGCTCAGAACTGAGTATAATAAAGGGTTATTTATTTAGGGGTAGACTCACAGATCACAGTCCTCTGCATGAATGGGGAACAAGAACCGAACCCAGCAGCCAGAATAGAGAGAGAGTGACGTTTATAGTATAAGAGGCCATGCCCAAGTGGGCAGGTAACTTAAGGCTGCTGGCTGTAGGATTTCCTATAGCACCTCCCCCTTTTGTTTAAATAAGAGAGTTCTAAGCCTAATACAAAATTATATACAATAAGAACAAATATCAGGTAAAAAATTAGAATTACAACTAGCATAAACAATATCAAGCAAGAAACATGTGATAAATGTTTCAATAATTATCCTATCCTACAGAGTTTAAGTCTTGTATTATAAATAACTTGGCCAAGTCATGAGAGAAAAGTAACTATAACTATCTAGTCTTCAACCCCATCAAAGATCTGAGAAGAGAAATAATATTACTTGAGTAAGCAGGAAGTGCAATCAAGCAGTTCCAAAATGTTTAACAAATGACAGACAACTGGTTACCTGGGCAATCACCCAAAGTCTCATTTTCAATGTTGGAGCAACCAACTTTAGCTAAGGCCTTGAGTAACTGACTGACCATTTTCCGAGGCAGAAATTTTTTCAAACACACTTTACCCTGACTTGGAAAGATTTGACAGTCCTTTTTCTTCTATTCTGCTTGTCCTGTCCAGACATGCATTTTGTCAGTGGTTGATGCATGGGCAATTTTTCTCCCAAAGGCCATTTTTGCCAAGAAGAAAACAAGCTCGCAGTGGAATGTCTTCAGTGCTCAACATTCTCTCAGGAATAGATAGATGCTGCCAGGAGCAATCGTGTCTCATGTCAACAGAACCCTAAGTTATTTAAATGCCATATCCTACAGCTCTTTGAAGTGGTTGAAGATTACCTATCTATGCAGAATACAATCTCTATGTATCTAAAGAACCTGATTAGTCTAACTATAAGTATGACAAACATGGATGATTATATCCCTATAATTCTTAATTCCTATATGATTTAAAGAGTAAGACTTCATATTAGAATATTAAACATCTTTAAACAACTGTGCAACAAATGAGGACAATGACCTTAAAATGTATCAATATACAAAATGTCTTAAGCAGAAGTACAAGCATGCATGCATGCATACATTATGACAAAATAACTTTGCCTAGATGTACATATATTGTAGACTAAAATATATTCAATATATTTTATGTTTGTATCAATATGCAAGAATCTATACCATTGTAAATTGCCTATAAATAATAGCTTACAAGTATTCACTCTATTACTCACTATTATTATTAGTGTGAGTAAGCTCACACTAATTTATTTTCACATCCAATTCCCCTGCTTTTCAATTTCAATGAGATACCTGAGCCAACATAATTTCCCCCTAACCCCAAACTCTATACCAATTATAATCAACCCCAATTTTATATTCCTAACACTGAGGAAAAACTTTGTTGGGAGAGGGGATATCATCTTCTAGAATTACTTCCAACTGTCATGGGGACGATGTTCTTTCTATGGGATCCAGTATAAGTAAAATGATGGTTGAGTTCCAAGATTACTGTCTGGTATAATTGCAAATAGTTTCAGAGTATTTGATAGAGTTTTTCTGAATTTCCTATTTAGAGTTCTGGCCAGAACATTGTAAAACGATGCACCATTTCAGCTGGCCATGTGGAACCATCTTGAGGAGATGGTACCCAAAACAGGTCTTATAGTAGCATTATCAGCATAATTACGTCATATCAACAATGGAGTCATTCATTGTTGTTGGGCACCATCTTCTTCCTGGAAACTTCAAAGATTACTGTAGGGAAATTCATTTTTCATTGTGAAAAAAAATAAACGATACACACACACACACACACATATATTTTTCAATGAAAAGTATGATAGAGACAAAATAAGTATAAAAAAGTAATTTTTTTCTAAATACTTTCTTCTTTTTGTCCCATACTGGATGGCTCCTGACATGAGAAAGAAACTGATATTTTTTCTTTTAACAACATGCTTGAATTTAGAGAAGGACGGAGCCATTGTCCCAGTCCTAAGCCAGCTTTGTTTTTATGTGAGTCATGAATATTATTCTAGTTTAAGTTTAGAGATTCTTACCCTCAGATGACCTGCCCTTATAAGTCATATTTCTCTTTACTTGGTGATCCTATCTGGATAATTATCTTTTCCTCTTCAGACATCTAGATTTCCAGGGTCTCTTGACTTTTTGATAATGAGTATTTTCCTGAAAAGACAAGAACAGAACTGTGCCACAGCCCTTACGAGGTTTCTGTACGACCTGTATGCTTGTCACTGTGACACTATATGTCACTGTGGATGAGCTGTCATTTCTCTTTCTTAAGAGATTTCTCTTTTTTAAAACTGAATTTTTACTAATTTTGATGTTACTCATAATTTTTCTTCTCCTGTTGAAACAAGAGCAAAATCAGTGTAAACTGTATGGGCTCTAGTTATTGGTATGCCACATACAATATGGTCAAGGATCCAAGTAGATGTCCTTATAAAATTAATTCTATCACTTTTGGGATAATTGCTAGTAATCTCTCCTAAAACGTTATCACAAGCTCTTTGCCAAGGTTCATTGTCTTCCAACAATTTTTAAAATTTCATCGGTGGTAAAAAAGGCACTATAATCTTTGTGGATGACTGGACCAGTCTTGACTTGGGGGCCTGGGAGTTGCCTCCCCAAAGAGTTTCTCAATGGTTTCAGGTTGCCTTGTCTGTCTTTTGTTTATCTGCACTCATAGGTCCATTGTCAGTCTTTGCCACACCTTCTACAAAGTCCAGGAGGTTGATACCTCTTATTTTCGCCTTTCCCAGAAGAGATATTATTTCTATGAATTCCTTGTCTATAATCCCTTCTGAGATGTCTTAGTCTATCACAACTAAAACATTTGGCGTTTTGATCTCTCTTCATTCCTTTGGAAATTGCTTCTCCTACCCAAGATTTAGTATTATAGTCAAATATCTGTATGTTCATTGTATGCAGGATCCATTCATCCATTAGTGCTGATCTAACCTTCAAATGCCCAAGTATCATTTTGATTTCTAAGTTGACATTTTCAAAAGTCAGAGATTCAGTAAGTATTCATCTATCATCTGGGTCTATTACTCCTAATTGTAAAGCCTTAGTTAATCTTTGTAAAAAATCACGAAAGAGTTCTCTCTGGTCCTGTTTAACCCTGATATATTATTCAGTTCATTTTCCTGGTTCTTGAATTTTGTCCTAAGCATTTAAGGCTGTTTTGTGGCATAGGGACAAGATTTGTTCATCATAAAGATCTAAAGCCTGTGGGTCAGCATAAGTGCCCTCACCAAGAATTTGATCTTGGGAAGTCTCAAGTCCTTTC
This sequence comes from Microtus oregoni, assembly GCF_018167655.1. Lineage (NCBI taxonomy): Eukaryota > Metazoa > Chordata > Mammalia > Rodentia > Cricetidae > Microtus > Microtus oregoni. The sequence goes on along the minus strand of NW_024543067.1, from coordinate 29,280,593 downwards.
GCTTTCCCTGTTTTTCTAAAATTTTTGCCTGTTCATGCAAATAACACTTCCACAGCAGTTGGGGCCCATCATCCAGGACTGCTGAAACTAACTGAAGCCAGTTGTTTACGGTAGCTTCAATGCTAGAAGCCCATGTCTTTACCATCTACCTAACATATACGGAATGCAAGCCATTAATTACTACTGCTTAATTTCTTATAGATCATTCATTCCAATAGGTATCCATCTACCTTCTTTGGATCCTTTTGGGTCTTTAGAAATCGATGCTTTGTCAGGGTAGATTACAGTGTAGGAAGCTAAAACCCTGGGTAAGTAATCTCTGACACATATTGGTGATCTTAAATCCTGTCCTTGTACCTTCTTTCTCTGCTCATCAGCTCCAATAATTTCCTCAATCATTTCAAATCTTTTTACTACTATTTCTTGTAAAGCTTGAATCTCCTGGCCTATATATATTTCTAGTAATTTCATTGAGGCACCTAGCCTCTGGTTTTCATTCTTCACATGTGATTCCCAGGCCTGAAGTTTTTCCTTTAAAGATAACATCTGATCCTGGGACATTATTCGGATAGCATGCAGATTGCCTTCTTGAAGAGATACTCTATCTGCTAACCTATCATAAGTTTTTAACAGATTTTGATTGTCAAATTAAACAGTATGAATTCTTTCAGATAATTTCTCAGTACCATTTGACATGGAGTGAATTTTGTCTGTCACATTAATGTTATCCTTTTCAATAGTATTAATTTTATTCAGGTTACTTTTGTTTTTCGATGGCATTAATCCTATCAGCTAGCTATTCATTATTAGTTGTAAAAACTGTATCATTGCTAAAAAGTGCCTCCTTCTTGGTTCTGTTATATAACTATTTTCTTAAGGATATAATATGAAGAAAAATACTGAGTCCCAATATCTAATAAGTGGATGTATCACAATAACCATATAAGTCTTTCAGAATACAATCCATAGTATCAGCAAAAAGGTTACCAAAATTTTGCATGTTAATGCTGTCTGCAATTATATAACTTTGAAGATTATTGATTTATTAATTAATTAATAAAATATTTACCTGTGTTATGAGGTCCGGTAAATTGTTTTAGGTGTGATAACAGGTGTCATGGTTGCAGAGTCAGGACCAACAGCAGCATAACTGGTTGCACCACAAACAGTCCTGTACCTTGGTGCTGGCTAAACACTGACAAATGTGCTTTGCTTGGCAAATGAAAATCAATTAAATTAATTCTGTACATGGAACAAGGAACTCAGAACTCAGGAACAGGCAGTATAAACCGGAAACCTATGCAAGTCACCATACGGCAGAGAATGTTACAGTGATGTGTGTGTGTGGGGGGGTGTGAGTTTAGGAAATTTCCAAGCCACTGCATGCAGTTAGCTTGGCTGTGGCAGGAGTTTTTAAAAAATAATGATTAGTAGATGAAGGAAGCTAGGCAGGCTGGTGTGGGAGACTTTCTAGGCTGTAGACCGTTTGGGCCTTTTAGACCAGTCTACCTGGTAGATGTGGGGTTGGGATCCACATGGGGCAGCAGATGATGATGGATGCTAAAAAGAAATCCCACATTAGAGCAAAATTGAGTATAATAAAGGGTTATTTATTTAGGGGTAGACTCACAGATCACAGTCCTCTGCACGAACGGGGAACAGGTAACGAATCCAGCAGTCAGAACAGAGAGAGAGAGAGCATGTGCTTTATATCAGCATTTGTAGTATAAGAGGCCATGCCCAAGTGGGAAGGTAACTTAAAGTTACTGGCTGGAAGATTTCCTACAGCAGAGGCACAGCAGTGGAAGGCAGACACTAACGTGGATGACGTGGGAGCTGTGAAACTGGAAGGAAGGCACTGGCTGGGGATGACGTGGCAGCAGCTGAATTGTTAACTTTAATGTTCACCACAGTTGTGATAGAAGTTGTGACAGAAGTTGTGATAGAATGTTGACTGCAGAGTTTTCTGAATAGTTGGATCTTAGAATGTGCTTTCTTTTTCTACTGCCCTTTTATTTCCCACATTTGACATTGACAGAGACAAGTCAAACTGCACAGTCCAATATCCAAGCCCAGAGTCCCCATTGTATTTCTTGATAAAATCTTAATTGTATTTTATGCTGATTGGATTTGAGGTCCCCATTCATTTTCCACTGACATTGTAAGTCTGTAAAATTGAAACATATTAAAAAATAAAATGAATTTTTTTGAATTGTTTATGATGTTTAATCTGGGTTATTTCTACATTGTATAACCTCACAGCCATTGTAACAATTTAAAACTGCACAGTACACCACAGTATTACTGGAAGCACACTGTTGAGGGTATGGAGAAACAAAGCAAACATACTTGACTTTTAAGAAAAATTTAGGAAGATTCTATCAAGACAGGTATTAGCCATCAAGTCCCATGGCAAAGCTCTACCAGTGAGCAGCACTAGGAAGTAGCTCACTTTGCCACACATTTCCTACCTCTCCAAATCTGAGCCAATGAAGGCACAGGTTTTGTGCACATAACTACAAATAGAACATAATTTGCAAAGTATATGCTAACATGTTACTCTGAATTTCTTAAATAAAATATTGCTACACAGGAGTGAGCAAACCCACATGGGTTATTCAACCAATGGGAAAGTATGAAATAACAAAAGGTTCTGCCAGTACCTTCACGAAATGACCTCTAGTTGAAAGGTTGACGGAGTAGGCCAACTGTGGAAGTATGAGTCGGTTCTATTTTTACAGAGCATTTGCAATCACATTGTGAGAAGGGTTTAGAAATCTCTCAAGTCAGTAACATTAACAGTATCAATGGTGGAACAGAGGAATGTAAGGAAAGTGCCTTCTCATTTTTGCCTACAGTTTTGAAAAACCTGACTGATAAGAACAACTTGAAAAATTTGAAAACATGTAAGCAATTAAGTACAAGGTATTGGTAGTTGAATTCTCAGTAGAAGCCTCCATATTATCTTCAATTCCTCTTTTCAAAGTATCAGTTACCTGAGATCATTCACAGTTGGTGCATATTAAGTGGAACATTAAAGAAATAAATAATATGTAGGCTTTAAGTAACATGCCGCTGCAATGTCACTTGCCAATCCATCCAGCATCATCTGAGATCATCAGATCAGCAGTCACAGCCTCACAATGCTCTTTTGAAAGGTTAATTATATTGTGGCCTAAAACTATGCCCCAAAGCTTGCACATTCCTTCACGAATACAAGAAGAGGAATGAGAGTATCAGCAAAGAAATGGAGGTGCTACATAAAGCTGGATGATCCTAACAGGCTTCAGTGAGGGTGTAGAAGACATCTCAAGAACCTGCAAGCAAACTCCGGCTGACAGAGCAGCAGAGCAACCAGTGTGAAGGTCTGAGCCAGGAAGGATAGTGATCAACGTGTCACAGACTGGGATAAGACAAAGGATAGTATAGTGTGTGTTAGGGATCAACATGTCACAGACTGGGATAAGCCAGTCAAGGAAGTCTAGAAAAAAACTTGTGTGGCATTGTCTGTGTATGTTCAGGCTTGTGTTTGGGCACAATAAAATCTGTGTGGACAGGGTAAGGGTTAGCTATTGTAAAGAAGTGAATGTAATTATATAAATAAATTTGAATTTGTTGCAAATAAAAGAGAATGAAACCATGCCTATATCCTGCTCATTGGGTCACTTGTGCAGTTAATTATACACACACACACACACACACACACACACACACACACACACAATTGATATTTACAACCAGTGTATTGTTACAATATGTAAAATTTAACTATGTATCATTTACAGCTTGTTGACACATAAGGTCATTGTAAAAGGTTTAAGAATTATTTGTTTCCTGTTGTAAACAAACTGAGAAGCTGAGTGCTGGAGTCCTCTTTGTTAGTTTATTGTTTCATTTCAGGTGAAGGTAACATGACAAGTGTTTTAGAATTATATACATAATCAGATATCCTTGGAGATTTTCACTACAATATTCATCAAAGGGTTGTCTGTTTTCTAGAGAATATTTTGTGGAATTAACATCTAGAAAAATGTAGTTAATTGAATGACACCCAAATTAAGAAACCCTTGAACCTTCACCTGGCAATATGTTTAGAAAATAAAAGGTACACACAATGGAAATTTCCATTTGCTTTCCAGGAGGGTAAGATAAAAGGAAAATCAAGCCATGTATGTAACTTGGGCAATGGTTGATCAATGAGGATTCCAGGACTATTACATTTCAGTGAGGCATATGACTACTAGGGATTTAGTATCAGGGATAAACACACAAATTGCAAGTAGATACCTAAGGAAAGAAGGACCCTGAAAGGCAGAAATTCCTGGAAAGTTCTATAGAATAACCAGCTTGAAAAGGAAAGATAAGAGTATTCAGGAAAAAAAAATATATTGAACAAGAAACTGGTGTTCAATGTTTAGCAGAAAAGTATTGTGCAGAGTGAAGGAAAAGGCCTGGAACATGTCAGTCAGGGACTCCCCGGAACAGCGCGGTGGGGAACATGTCAGTGATGGACTCCCCAGAATAGGACGGACATCCACTTTGAATTACAGCACTAGCAAACAGAACTGGAAGCTGGGAGAGTAAAGGGCTTACAGAAACCCATTTTATAAGACTGTGAGTCTAAACTGGGTGATGAGAAGCAAAGTTTATTGAAGAATGATGAAAAGAAGGCAGGATAAAACTAGACACTATCCATGAACATAAGTCTCAAATTGGAATGCTTGTTAACCAGGTCATTAAGGGTTTCTAGTATGTGTGTGTCACCCAAAGCCAAATCTGACTCTGACTTTCCTTCATTTGCTCTGGGTAAGAGAAGCATTAGAACCAAATGCAATAATGCATCATATTTAGGCAGCATTTCATAGACAAGCCTTACACATATATCAGAATGTCTGAAAGTTAATAAATAGCAAACAAACCGTCGTGTATTGTCTCACAGATTAAATAGATTAAGGAAATGTCCCAGTAATGAAAGTGTCAACAGCACATACGTGGATGACATCTACAGAGCAAACTAGAAAATTATCTCAATGAAAGCCAACTTAGGATATGATAACTTCGATTTCTCTTTGTAAGAATTTTATTTCTTTGAGTTATACCTATTTGAGTGGTATAAGAAGGTGCATTGTGCATATTGGATTATTTTTAAAACATATTCCTATTTTCAGATAATTATGCTGCCCAGAATTGAAAAGCTGTAATGTATACATTGTAACGGACCCAGAAGGCATGAAGCTCTGTATTTGCTAGAGTGTTACCTGAGACGTGCAGTTACTGACCTCCTGTGAATTCTTTAGGTTTTGGAGATGACACTAACACTGAAACTCAGCAACAATAGGTAACATTGGAATAACCTTGCACATTGGATATCTTCTCTTAAATAGATAGCCTCTGTTTTTAGAGATAAATGATTTATACATTTTTAAGGGAGGGAAATTACTGAATCTTTTGCCTCAGATAGGAAATGCTCTCAGTCCTTGATAATAGGAAAAGGAGGATTAAGCATTAACCATATTTCAAAAGCTTGTTTTATGAATGTAAGCACAGAATCAGCAAGATAATCTAAACCCTGAACGTGGGTAGTCTTTCACAAGTGCTGCCCTTGCAGAAGAAATCCTTACCATAAAGTTCTGGGCAATTTACCGAGCTGTGCTTGATGACTGCAAACCCAGCTAGCACAACCCTTTTTTCTTTCCTGGACACAAAGAAGACAGAGCTTTCCTCTCACACCACAGGAGTAAAAAGAAATGTCAAGATTCTCACTGTGCACCTGTTTCTGGGATTTATGAAGTTGTAAAAATTCTAATTGCAAACCAAACCAAATGTGTCTCTACTTCAGACAAGAGCATAGCTGTGGAAAAAAGATTAGGTCAACTATGCAAAAATATGGTTTCAAGGAATGTGATGTCAATGATACTGATAACAATTTGATAAAGTAGTAAATGACAAAAATATTTCTTCTTTAAGATTTTATTTTTAAAAGTATATGGCTCTGTGTGTGCCTAAAGGTATGTTCACATAAATGCAGGTGCTATGGATAATGTGATTTTTTTTTATTTTTACTGTATCAGGAAAATCCTCATTTCATATTTCACTTTTGAATACAAAAACTGCTTTTAACAACTCTGGTGAATGTGCAGCTATGAATTTCTTCCTCCCTCAGAATTCTCCTCTAAATATACTGGGACGTGTTTCCACAGGGGGCCTTGATTTAAAATGAGAAATATCAAATCCAGTGGGCTTCAGCCTTTACGTGAGTCTATATTTGCCCCTGTTTAACATTTACATAAAAGGTTATCTTTCCCATCTACCACTCACATTTGCTGAAGAGTATTGGCAGTTGTGACAGACACCACCTCAATAAATCTTGTACAGATTAACAAGCCTCCTGGTATTTTTTTCTCATGTACCACTTTCAGAAAAATCTACCCTTTTATGTTTGATTTTCTTCTTTTAAAAGATTTATTGCTTATTTATGATGTATGTATGCATAGATGGCAATATGATGTACTTGTGGATATATCCATACAACTCTATATGCCATGACTATGGATATATCCATATGTATCTTTATGCAGCCATGTGGGCATATCCATATGTATCTGTGAGTAGTAAATGTGGGTATATCAAGATGTATCTATGTACAGTCATGTGGCTATATCAATATGTATGTGTGAGTAATGCATGTTGGCATATCCGTATGTATCCATGTGCAGTGAATATGGGTATTTCTATATGAATCTGTGAGCAGTGCATGTGAGTACAGAAAGGCTAGAATCTTGTCAGACATCCTGAAGATGAGTCAGATGCAGTAAAACATAGTTCCCAATGAAGGCAATTCATTGGAGGTTATTTTGTGAAATGGTTGGATGAGGGCTCTGGTTTCATCAATGTATTATCCACTGGTACATATCAAGTTTAAATGGATTATTAGAACTTAGTGCAACAATAGAAGCTAAAGTCTTGTTTCACTTGGTTCACTCTAGCTGTGCCCTGGAAAGGTCGACCTTATCCCGGGCTGTCTCCATGGCTTCCAGGATGTCATGAGATGAGCAGAGATGCTCTACCACACATTCCCACAGTGATGGCATACTGTGTATCCTATTCAGGACAGATAGGAACTGACACCTTTGAATCTGTAAACCAAATACAAAATAATCTTCTTTTACTTTAGGAAATTTATGTTAGGGCCGGAGAGATGGCTCAGAGATTAAGAGCATTGGCTATTCTTCCAAAGGCCCTGAGTTCAATTTTCAGTAACCACATGGTGGCTCATAAGCATCTGTAATGAGATCTGATGACCTCTTCTGACCTGCAGGTGTATATGGAGTTAGAACACTGTACACATAACAAATAAATAAAAGAAGAAACAAATAGAAAAAATATTGTTAGGTGTTTTCCCAAATTTAGAGCAACTTGACTCACATACATTAATCCTGGAAACTTCCTAATAGTGTGGAGGATGCTTTGAGAGGATCAGGCACAAGCAGGGTAGTGTTGCAGCAGACTCAAGCTGCTTTCTGAAACAGTCCATGAGACTACGGAGAGCTTGGGAGAGCCCTACGTGGCTTTATTTCCTCAGGACTGGTGGCAGCTCCTGTGGTTTCACATAGCCTGTCTTTTGCTCATGTTCAGATCACACTGTTCTGAAGTATGTAGAAGAAGTATGTCAGGAAGTCAGTTATTGACAAGATGGAAGAAACCTGTAGTCACATCACACACGTGACTACAGGCAGCCAACTACTGAATGGATCAGATAAAAGTGTTACAGCCCTGGAGGGAAAAGTACCTGGATTGTCAGAAATCAAGCTATACCTGCAAGTGTTACAGTTCTAGAGAAAAGGTGTCTTGACTGTTGGAAGTCAGGCAATGCCTGCAGTTGTGAAGGGATGGTATCCTGGATACCAACTTTTCTGGAGGGAAAGGTATCTTGACTGTTGGAAATCAGGAAATACTTAGAGCTGTGAATGGAAGGTATCCTGTATACCTACAGCTGTCAGCAAGAAGGTACCTAGACTGTCAGGAAGTTAGGCTATATATGAAGCTAGGTTCCAATGGGACATTGTCTCCTCACAGGATGTGGCAACCCTACCCCCTTCCAAGAAAGAATCATTACAAGTGAACTCTCCTTGCTACCCTAAGGGAAATTCCCAGCAGATCTGTCCATTTCTTCTCAGCCCTGGCCCAATTTTTTCTTCTTATGTTTCACTCTGCTAAAGTTGAAAGCCCTGGCTCTTGGTTGTTACTTCTGCTCTACTCCCCTAAAGGAGTTTCCCAGCAGAGATGTTCATTGCTTCTCTGCTCCACTCTGCAAAGAGCATTTTCCAGCAGGGATTCTGCTTGTTCCAGCAAAAGAAGGTCTTCACTCAAACCTTCTTCAAGAGATTTATTTTGGAGGGAGGAATCTATGAGAGTGCTTGCCTTGGCCAGGGTAGAGTAGGACAGCTGCCAGCTGAACAGGTTGTCCTTGAACTCACAGAGATCTACCTGCCTCCCAAATGTTGGGATTAAAGGTGTGTGCCACCACCACATCTTGAATTCACAGAGATCCATCTGCCTCTGCCTTCCAGGTGTTGGGATTAAAGGTGTGTGCCACCACACCCAACTACTCCATTTTTTTCTTTTTTCTTTTAAGGACATGTATCCTTTTTTTTTTTATCCCAAGCCTACAGCTATTTTCAAACACGCTATAAACTGTGTAGAGTTTTTTCTTCATCTGAATCTGTCTTTACTGTATATCTCTCTTTTTCTGAACACACTAGTCTTTAATTTTCTAAATGATATGGCCTAGGATTAAAGCTATGGCTTTGACAGCTGGATCCAGCCCATTCCTTCGTTTTCTGAGATTCCAGCCTCATGGCAGAAGTACAGGTCAGAGCCATGTTTAATGCCACAACTCTATGACATTTCAAGGTCCCTGTCACCACACAAAAGCATGCAGTCAGCTTTTCATCAACACCATTTACGTGTTTCGTGGTATGACTTCTTAAAAGAGCTGCAAGGTTTTGCAGCTAAAGCTGAGTCAGGAAGCCTCTTTTAAATGAGATGTGCTTTCCTCTAGAAAGTAGAGCAAACCTGAGAAATTGCTGCTACCAAGAATTCATGCTTAACTCTGTTCCCAAGCTCTCTCAGGTTTTCTGTGGAAGCACTTGTACACACATTGGGCACCATTTGTTGACCGGGGTTTCTGTCCTGCCCAGTCAGGCAGCCATTCAGTCCCTAAGACACCACACAGATGTGTACACTAATTATAAAACTGATTGTCCCATTAGTTCAGGTTTCTTATTAATCTTATAACTTATATTAGCCTATTATACTTGTTTATGTTAGCCACGTTGCTTGTTTGCTACCTTATTTGACAAGACAGTCACATCTTGCTTCCTCTGCCTCTGGGTCACAACAGCAGATTGTGCTTCCCCCTTCCCAGCATTCTCCTTGCCCTGCCAATACTTCCTGGTTGGCTACTGACCAATCAGCATTTTATTAAACATAAATCAAGTGACAGGATAAAGGACCATTGTCACAGGGCATCTTTTGTCCTTGTTTTGTTTTGTTTATGCTGAAGATAAGAGATAAGTAAATAATCACCATACAATGAGCCCTTGGTATTCTCATTCTTATTGAGACTGCATAGGAGGCACATTTAGTCATATGTACTTTGAGAGAACTGAAGCTCCAACACAAGCAGCTTATGAGCACAAACCTGTGATGTGGAATGTCTTTCTGTATGTGTTGCTTTGATTGGTTGATGAAAAATATTGTTTCAGCCAATGGCTTAGCAGAGTAAAGATAGGTGGAAAATCTGAAAAGGGATATATAGAGCAGGCAGAGTCAACGAGATGCCATGTATCTGCCAAAGGCAGATGCCATGTAGCTGCCCAAGAAGCAAGAGGCAACAAACCACAAGCCTGGTGGTAAAATACAAAATAATAGAAATGGGTTAAGATATAAGAGCTAGCTACATATACACGAGTCATTGGCTAACAGTGTTATAATTAATATAGTTTCTGTATTATTATTCAGGTCTGAGTTGCTGGGAAAAAAAATGAGCAGTCTTCATTTACAGACCTGCAGGTCCCCAAAGGACATCCCTGCTGCCCTATCATGTTAAATCTTTTAGAGACAGGAGCAATAAGATTAGACCTCAGTTATAACGTTGTTAAGTAGGAAGATAGCAACTGGCCTGTCATTAGCTTAGTGCAGATCTCTATGCTATTTGTATTGTACAATATATTACAGAATTGTCACAAGCTCTTTGTGCTAGCTCAGAGTGGATTCTGAGAACAAGAAGTATGTTTACTCTAAATATTCTGCGATATTCCTTGTCCTTGGCCAGGCTGAAATATTGGCCTTACACTCTGGAGAAAAAGAAAACAAAGCAAACAGCTACAGCTGTTGAGTCTGCTAAAGTAAATTGAATCCAAATAGATACTACTATTGCTTCTTTCTTGGTATAAAAATGCTTTCTCTGGGGACAAGAGGCCAGAAGTTTACTCCTCAATGGAGAGTTTCGGTCTGGAACTTTGGCATAATGGCATTTTTCCAGTTTTAAAAGACAGATGCTATAAACATTCAATTGATGACTGCCACCATCTTTGTTCTTGTAACTATGCCATTCTAGATGTCTGTCTGTGATCTGGATGCTTGATGTTGAAAATGTTTTATAGCTATCTGATACTTGCTATGTACTTAATAAACTATTGCAACTACTCTAGATTATTCCCCATATGGAATACATGTGAAAACACAGAAGCAGGACTGAGTCATTGTGCACTGTTTTTGATAAGGAACAGTTGATAGGAGGAAGGATGGAGAGAACACAGAACACTCTAATCATAGAGGGTAGATGGAAGATCAACATTAGAGGCTAGACTGACCAAAGCCAGATGGGCAGCTTCGTCAGGCAGGGGAGCATGGCAGAAAGACATACTTAAGTTTCAGTGTTTTGCTCTGTTTCCTGATTCCTGCTGTGTAAATAAACCAATACCCTGCAGCTGTTAGAATCCTAGTGGTGAACAGGGCTGAAATTCTCTCCTCAATTACTTTTTTTCTTGTGAGGAAAATATGCGTAAACAAATACTTAAATAAAATGGTGATAAGTAGCCAGAAGGGAGCATAGAAAGGATTGCAATATGTGATGCTGCAATGTTTTCTACATTACAGGGAGGGAATTAACTGTTGGGTAAAAAAATAAACAAACAAATAAATAAGAAGTGAATCACTCCAGAAAACTGAATGTCCAGTCAGAGCTATGACTTGGGTTTACTTTTTCATAGTGGTAGTTTATTTTGCTCATCCCCTTGCCTTTCAACCAGAGCATAATGAAAGACTCCATCACATATCGGAGTTCTCTTACTGGGGGTAGGAGACAGCTGGGTCTGTGAAGCGCATAATAGCCCCTGTAAGCACCTGAGCATGGCCTCCAGTGGCATCAAAAACAACTTGTTTGGTGGTATATTATTGTAAATCAGTGCTGGGGAGATAAGAGAGAGAGAGAGAGAGAGAGAGAGAGAGAGAGAGAGAGAGAGAGATGGGATGGGCAGACTCAAGTTCTCCCTGAATAGCTGGCCTAGCATATTTGTCAGAGTCCAGGCTAAGGAGAGATACCATCTCATAAATTGCTATATTTTGGACCTAGAGCAGGCCTTACTTTATTTCTGGTAAGCATTTACAGGTGTGCACATGTTCTTCCAAACTGTCCAGCCTTATAATTATGCACGCCTTTATTACTATATATTCAGGAACACACACAGGCACACCATTTTATTAATTATTATCTGAACAATTGCAAAATAGGTCTGTATAAAACACTTTCATATCATGGTGTTTGGCAAGAAAAAACTCATTTATTTTTTCCATCAGAGTGGTAGGAAAACATTCAAACCATATAAAAGATAAGATTTTATTGAAAACAATGCTTCTGTCAAAGTCTGACAGACATGTCATAGATACCTTCGAGGCTGTTGCTGGCTTACCAGTCACCCAGAGCAATCAACTCTGATGGGTCTTCTTCAACACTAAGACACATTTTGGAATCCTGACCTTATTAGGGAACAACAAGACAGGAGCACAAGCATCGAGAGAGAGAGAGTAGAATTTGCTGTCAGCCCACCTCGTCAAAACAGTAGAGAACAGAGCACTCTACGATTCATTCTCAAAGATGCTGGATGCTGCTTTCAGTGATTTTAACAGTATGAAATTCTTTGTTCTCAGTCAAAAGAACTGTTAAAAAAATGATACAAATTACCCAGCAAAGAATGATGAAACCCCGGCATTGTGGATGTCTTTTCTGTGAGAAATCACCTGGAGCATCAATAGGAGCCCGATGCTGTCAAATTCTATTTCTAGACCAAGTTTTCCTGGTCCCCAGGGAGCAACTGTCAGAGGGCTCCTTGGCTAACATGCAGAGAGAGTGGTACAGTTGATTGAGTATTCTTAATGAATAAAGTCAGCTGACAAAATACTTGTAGACTTTACTTGATGGATGAAAAGACCCTTTGCTGTTTCTTGCATTTTACTTTATCCTGTTAAAGGAAAGTGGGAAAAGAAAATGACTATAATTAAAAATAGCCATTGCTTCATTGCCATCCCACAGTTGTGGTTTTCCTTGACAATACAAGCAAGTAGAGCTTGGTTGCACAATGCACAGAATGGACCAGTTGCTCTTTTTATTTCTGAGGATGTGAGATATAAAGACAAAATAATTACAGTTATATTACTGGCTAAAATATAGATTTATTTTTCGAAGTAACTTTTCATATGAAACCATTTCATTGTATTTTGTTGGAAGCTCCCATGTGTGTAGCCATACACACTGGGACAGCACTTCTGTAATGTTCTAGGATGTTCAGGAATGAGAATCCACATCCCTAAATTTAAGCTCTCAGTTTTAATTTCATGGCAATTTTAAGTACACTTTTTCCAAACTTACTTCCTAATGAAGGAATATAAATTGCATAATGATTGTGTTAATCTTGACTTGGTAACTGTTAAATTCTGTTATCATATTAAATAATTTATTCATCAATAATTGAAGGCAAAAGGAAGGGGTGTAGTTAGCTCAGTCAAGAAAGCACTTGCCTTGCAAGCAGGAGGACTTGAGTTTAATACCAAAACACATATAAACAAACATCAAAACCAGAAACACAGTTCTGGTGGTATACATTTATAATCCCAACTATGGGAAAACAGATAGAGGTATATACCTGGGTATCATTGATCAGTCTGATTAACACTCTGGTTGATTTCCAGGCTAGTAACAGTCCCATTTCAAAAAAAAAAAATAAGTGAAAGAAAACAAAGATATAGTGTCTTGAAAACAGGTTCAAAGGTTGAGGCTGTCCTTTGGTTTCCATGCACACATCATGTAAAACATGCCTACACATGCACAAACATGTGCACAGATACACACATGCACATGAAATTGAAGACATGTATTTCTAGTACACTTGATAGGATGGTTGTAATCTATTTTTTAAAGATAAAGTGCATTTAAAACTCCCCTTCTGTCTCTCATTTAGTAAAGTGTGTTATATGTGTGAAGTGCCACAGGTAATGAAATGGAGCTGAAAAAGATACAGCTCTTCTCAGAAGCAGTTTGAAGACAGGAGGAGGAAGGTGATAATTAGATGCTAGGACAGAGAAACTATCGAGTCACCCACAACTTTGGAAAGTGCAATATGAAGGCACAAACTGATGTTTAGCAGGGAGTGATCACAGAGAAGAGCATGTGCAAAGGCAGATGGCTGGAACACTGCAGTGCATTTGAAGACTGTGCAGTGTGCCGTAACTGTAACGGAGCTTGCTCGCCGGAAAGTCAAGGAAGACATTGCTTTAAACATTGGAAGATAGCAGAAAGTATTAATTGCTCATCTCTGGGAAATATCTAGGGAAGTTAATGAAGAGGCTAGCCTGATGTCAGATATGACCTCTTTCTAAACATGGCAAAATCTGCAACTTTTTTCTCCATAATTACATTTACATGACATGATAGAGTGAAAAGTCAATAAAACAGAAAAAAAGAAATTCCCCTCCTTTAACAGGTTTAAAAAGAGAAAAATGTATGTGTTGGCAGATATATATCTCAAAAATGCGTGCAAAATGTAATTTTATTGGACATGAAAAGCCACATCCAATCCCACACCTCTATAATGAAGTCAATTACACATTGGTACTTACATTATAACACCACATTTGTACAGACATCTAGTATTAACAGAAATAAACATCCATATTCCCTTTTCAATAATTGCCATGCAATTATCTATGCTAAAATCTGCAGAAATTGTCAAAAATAAATAAATAAACTGAGTCCCAGTTCTGAATGTGCTGATTTAAGTATAAGGCACAGAAACACTGAATTAAAATGTCTAAAACACAACAGAAGTACATGGAAGATTTTCATATGATACCAGATTTGGTTCCTCAGTCAGTCATGTCACCATTTCACACCATTTACTGTAGCACTCAAGTGTATTATTAGTCAATGTATGTAAGTCACTCCCTGACATTATACCAGTCTCCTTGCTAACTTTTCTTTCAAGCTAGAGGGATGAGTGAGCAGTTAAGAGTGGGGGACATTCTTGCAGAAAATCTGGCTCACAAACACATATAGCTTCAGTTCAGGGGATCCAACAACTTCTACTGGCCTTCACAGAACCTGAACCCATGTATTCATGTCCATATACATATACACAAATGTACAGCTAATTAAAAGATAAAAGCAGGGCATTGTGATGCACACCTTTAATCCTAGCACTTCCAGGACTGCCTCCTAAACTACAGAGAAACTCCCTTCCAAAAATTAAAAATAAAGATGTCGAGTCTGTTCTATAATTTAATCAATTGACTTTTTGTTGTTGTTGTTTCCTATCAAGACAGGGTTTCTTTCTCTGTGTTGCATTGGTGCTTGTCCTGAAACTAGCTATTGTAGACCAGGTTGGCCTCAAACTGACAGAGAGCTGCCTGCCTCTGCCTCTCGAGTGCTGGGATTAAAGGTATGTGCTACTACAGCCTGGCTTCAATTGACTTTCAAGAAGATACCTGACTGTGGATGTGTGTTCAAAAACATATGAACAGCAAATTTGTCTTTTGGAGTTTCTTGTACTTTTCTCACCTGTATAATAATGACAAGACTTTATTTTATGAACTATCTCTGTTCAGTACTCAGTGAACAGTTTTATAGATCCCAAGTTTCAAGTGACTACCTGATCTTTCTCCTAAGAATAATTCACTACTTTTTAGATTATGTGATACACAATAAGATTCAAAATAGTTAATCTGTTGTTTGTATTATATATACAAGAAGCAGAAAGAACCACATTGCATCAAAATATTAGAACACTTTGTTTTGTTTTATTTATTTATTTTTTTATTGAAAAAATTTCCACCTCCTCCTGCCTCCCATTTCCCTCCACCTCCCCCCAATCCTCTCCCCTCCTCGCACTCCTCTCCGCCTCTCCCCACTCCATTCCCCCTTCCTTTCCAGTCTGAAGAGCAGTCAGGGTTCCCTGCCCTGTGGGAAGTCCAAGGTCCTCCCCCTTCCATCCAGGTCCATGAAGGTGAGGATCCAAACAGGCTAGGCTCCCACAAGCCAAAGACCTCAATATCAATCTGAACACACTGAAACTGATAGAAGAGAAAGTGGGAAGTACTGTACAACTTATGGGCACAGGAGATAATTTCTTACGTATAACCCCAGTAGCACAGACATTAAGGGTAACATTGAAAAAATGGGACCTCCTGAAACTGAGAAGCTTCTGTAAAGCAAAGGACACTGTCACTAAGACAAAAAAGGCAACCCACTGACTGGGAGAAGATCTTCACCAACCCTGCAACAGACAAAGGTCTGATCTCCAAAATATATAAAGAACTCAAGAAACTAGACTTTAAAATGCTAATTAACCCAATTAAAAAATGGGGCACTGAGCTGAACAGAGAATTCTCAACAGAAGAAATTCAAATGGCCAAAAAAACACTTAAGGTCATGCTCAACCTCCTTAGCGATCAGGGAAATGCAAATTAAAACAACTTTGAGATACCATCTTACACCTGTCAGAATGGCTAAAATCAAAAACACCAATGATAGCTTTTGCTGGAGAGGTTGTGGAGAAAGGGGTACACTTGTCCATTGCTGGTGGGAATGCAAACTTGTGCAACCACTTTGGAAATCAGTGTGGCGATTTCTTAGAACACTATTTTTAAAAACCTTTAGCAATGTTCCTTTAGGGTCCTAATCAAAGTAACATACCAAGAAACGTTTTTGACAGTCATCTTACATAAACAAAATACAGAAAAGTTAGGTTCAGTTAACTGAGATCTCATCAAACAGCATGCTGCCTTAGTCACATGTCAATCTAGTTCTTATTTTATTTTGTTTAATAAATGCATAGGATCAGTTTTATTGTTGACACAGGTTTCTGTCCTGCCCAGTCCCTCAGCCGTTCATCCCCAAAGAAACTCACAGAGGCCTACATTAATTATAAACTGATTGGCCTATTAGCTCAGGCTACTTATTAACTATTATAATTTATAATATCCCATAATTCTTGTCTGTGTTAGCCATGTGGCTTGGTACCTTTTTCTTGAAGTAATAAGGGCAGCGGGGCTGTGTCCCCAGCACCCCGGCTGCCTGCTTGGCAGCTAGCTTATGCCCCGAAATAATTACAGGGACACTGTATTCCTCCAAACACTGCCTGGCCCATTCTCTTCTAGGCTAATTCTCACATATTAATTTAACCCATTTCTAATCATCTGTGTGTAGCACCCCAAGATGCGCTTATCGGGGAGATTCTAGCCTAGTCCATCCTGGGTCGGAGCTTCATCCTGGGAGCGAGGCATGGCGTCTCTCTCTGGCGTCTGCTCCCGAGAGAGCTGTGGAGTCTCTGAGCTCACTTCCTCTTCCTCCCAGCGTTCTGTTCTGTTTACTCCTCCCACCTATCCTCTAACCAATAAAATGGGCCAGGGCAGTTCCTTTATTAGCCAATGACCTTCCTCCATCATTTTCTGGTGAGGCAGTCATGTCTTGCTTGTTCTGTCTGCCTTCCTCTGTGTCTGGGTAATGATTGCAGATTGACATTTCCTCCTCCCAGAATTTTCCTGTTCTTATCGCCCCACCTCCACTTTCTGCCTGGTCTACCCGCCTATACTTCATGCCTGGCTAATGGCCAATCAGAAGTTTATTATAAATAATACAAGTGACAGGATAAAAGACCATTGTTCCACAGCACTTCGTTACTGTTTTAGAAGTGTTAAGTAGATGTTCCATGTATAAGTGCTGGCCCAAGATCACACGTTACTGAGAGCACAGACAAGATCCTGAACTTCAGACTGAGTCTAATTCTGTTCTGAGACTGGGGAGGAAATTATGATGATACCATGGAGAAGGTTTGAAAACCTTCCTGTTGTGTAGAACTGGGAAAAGTTAAGATAAAACCACCTGCAACTCCTGACACAGCTATGGTTCTACAGCAACCTGGGAATCCTGAATTATCCCTGATGCCAGAAATCAGATTTTTTTTCCTTATTTATTTATTTATTTATTTATTTATTTTTACTTAAAAATTCCCACCTCCCCCCCTACTCCCCTCTTCCCATTACCCCTCTCCCTCCCTCTCCAGTCCAAGGAGCAGTCAGGGTTCCTTGCCCTGTGGGAAGTCCAAGATCCTCCCCCCTCCATTTAGGTCTAGGAAGGTGAGCATCCAAACAGACTAGGCTCCCACAAAGTCATTACACGCAGTAGGATCAAAACCCATTGCCATTGTCCTTGGCTTCTCAGTCAGCCCTCCTTGTCCGACAAGTTCAGAGAGTCCGGTTTGATCACATGCTCCATCAGTCCCAGTCCAGCTTGCTTTGGTGAGCTTCCATTAGATCAGCCCCACTGTCTCAGTGGGTGGGCGCACCCCTTGTGGTCCTGACTTCCTTACTTATGTTTTCCCTCCTTCAGCTTCATTTAGGCCTTGGGAGCTCAGTCCAGTGCTCCAATGTGGGTCTCTGTCTCTAGATTCATCCATCGCCAGATGAAGGTTCTATGGTGATATGCAAGATATTCATTGGTATGGCTATAGGATAGGGCCATTTCAGGCTCCCTCTCCTCAGCTGCCCAAGGATCTAGCTGGGGACATCTCCATGGACACCTGGGAACACCTCTAGAGTCAAGTCTCTTGCCAACCCTAAAATGGCTCCCTTAATTAAGATATATACTTCCCACCCTTCCCCCATCCCAGCTCTCCCCATCTCCACTTTCTCACTTTTCTCTCCCCAACTCTTCTTACCTCCACCCCACCCCCACCCCCAAGTTTCCAATTTTTGCCTGGCAATCTTGTCTCTTTCCAATATCCAGGAGGATAACTATATGTTTTTCTTTGGGTTCACCTTCTTATTTAGCTTCTCTAAGATCACGGATTATAGGCTCCATGTCCTTTATTTATGGCTGGAATCCACTTATGAGTGAGTACATAATATTCATCTTTTTGGTTCTGGGTTACCTCACTCAGGATAGTGTTTTCTATTTCCATCCATTTGCATGCAAAATTCAAGATGTCATTGTTTTTTACCACTGAGTAGTACTCTAATGCGTACATATTCCACACTTTCTTTATCCATTCTTCCATTGAGGGGCATCTAGGTTGTTTCTAGGTTCTGGCTATTACAAATAATGCTACTTACTATGAACATAGTAGAACAAATACTTTTGTAGTATGATATAGTATCTTTTGGGTATATTCTCAAGAGTGGTATTGCTGAATCCTGGGGTAGGTTTATCCCGAATTTCCTAAGAAACCACCACACTGATTTCCAAAGTGGTTGCACAAGTTTGCATTCCCACCAACAATGGATGAGTGTTTCTCTTACTCCACATCTTCTCCAGCAAAGGCTATCATTGGTGTTTTTGATTTTAGCCATTCTGACAGGTATAAGGTAGTGTCTCAAAGTTGTTCTATTTCTAATGTTAGGGAAGAAGGGGCCGTGGGAATTTCTGTTTTCTTCCATATTAAAACTTCCATAGTTCACAAAATTTTTAAAGTATTTGTCCCACAACTAAAATAGTAACAAAAGACAATATATAAACTATCTTGTATGATGCTGGGAATGAACATCCCTCTATCAGTTAATCAGGAAAAAGTTTCATTAGGTGGCACCTATGTATTATTTTCAATCCTTCCTTCATAGCAGCACAGAAAAACTGCATATTGTAAAGTAAATTTTTATGAACATACCCACAGCTATATACAGTACAAACACATATCTAATTGGTCATTATATTATAAAGGTGATTCAAAATACATTTTGATTATCTTCCCCAGAATAGATCTTTTTTGGAATATCATAATAAAATTCTCAAATCAATAACATTTTCAAAGTGCTTTGTCAATAACTTATCTGGATGACATGAAATTGATTAACTTCTTTAGTTTTTGATTTTACATTAGAAATAAAATTTCCAAGCATAGTTAATATTGCATATTCATAGACAAATTTTCAAATAATTTCATACATAGATTATGCTTTGAAAATGTTTTCTAGATCTTTCAGTTTTAGTCAATGTGCAAAAATAGCTTGTTTAGTCAAAACCATAGCCATCTATTTTGAGATTTGTATAAAAGATTTCCTATACTATCTTTTTCAACTGCATTCTATGAATAAACATTTAGATTTATAAAAAGAATATATATATATATATATATATATTAACTAACTCTAAGTAGAAAATGTATTAAAGATGGAGCTGACTTGATCTTTTCTATGTATGTAATTTGTGCTAGTATCAAAATCAAATGCTTGAAAGTTTAAATTTTTGTCAAATAAACTATTAAAAACTATAAAAAGTTGATAATTTCCTTTCATCCAACCTCATATTCTCTGAAGCTTCTACAAATATATTTATTCATTCTGATGATTTGATTATGTTTCATTTGTATTTGTTAGGCCCTTCACAAAAATGCAAGATCAAGACTTATAGGTTTGCAACTAAGATCCTTCACTTATACCTAAAAATAAAGGGAAGCATGTAGGAATATGTATTTAAAAATTTGAAGCAACAACAAAGCTTAGCCTTCACCTTGAATTAATCTGCATGTGCCACACTTTACACTATTAATGAAGATCAAAAAGAGAAAAGTGCTATCCCCATGTTATTCATTTCCTCTTGTTCTTGCCTCATATCAATTCACACCCCAAACTAGAGTTACTGGCAGTTTGTGATGAAGAGACTCTTGGTTTCTCTGTGCTCATAGAAATCAAGGGACACTGTCATTCAGGTATAGCCTTCAGAACAAAAATAGATTTACCAGCTTCATATTCAATAGAGGACTAGTATATAAACAGAAAAAGTATGTAAGAAAGTAGATATCAATACCTCCAAATAATTTAATTAAAACTGGGGTACAGATCTAAACAGAGAATTTTCAAATGAGAAAACTCAAATGACTGAGAAACACTTAAAGAAATGTTATATATTCTTACCTATCAGGGAAATTCAAATCAAAACTACTCTGAGAGCCCATCTTATATCTGTCATGGTGCTTAAGATCAATAGCAAAATTAACAATTCATGGTGGCAAGGGTGTTAAGTAAGGGGAACACTCCTCCACTGCTGGTGAGAGTGCAAACTTGTACAGCCACTGTGGATATCAGTTTGACAGTTTCTCAGAAAGATGGAAATATATCTACCCCAAGACCCAACTATACAACTCTTGAGAATACACACAAAGGCTGCTCCATCCTATCACAATGACACTTGCTCAACCATGTATACTGTTCTATTCACAACAGCCAGAAGCTGGAAACAGCCCAGATATCCCACAACAGAAGAATAGATAAAGAAAATGTGGTACATTTATACAATGGAGTGTTACTCTGCTGTTATAAAATAAAATCATGAAATTTGCAGGCATACAGGTATAAACGGGAAAAAATCATCCTGAATGGGGTAAGCCAGACTCAGAAAGAGAAATATGATATTAGTTCCCTTATACATTGATATTAGCTGATAGGTCAATTATAACCAAGCTACAATCCATAGACCCAGAGATGTTAGGTACAGACAAGGTACTAAGGGGACATGCATGACTTTCCATGGGAGGGGAAAATAGAATAGATTCTATGGGTGGACTCATGCTGATGGTGTTAGGAAAGGAGAGAGGAGGATAATTTGGAGAAGAGAAGGGAATGTTAGAACTGAGGGGTGCTTGGGGGTGATATGGAAACCCAGTACAGTGGAAACTTCCTAAAATATAGAAGAAAATCCTAGTGGTCTCCAAATAATGAAGGAGAAAGAGTCTCAACTGCCATCTTTTGTCACCAAACAGAACTTTCAGTATTAAGACTTGGTTACATGCTGTTTCTTTTTTGGCTAGTTGGGTTCCATGAGTATCCCTAAATAATTCAGATAGTTGGCCAGAAAATAGCCTGCTGTTCACAAACTGTCAGCAAGGCCCTATTGCTAAAGACAACACCCACACAACTCAATGAACATGGAGAAGTCAAGTGGTGCCAACATAGAACCTCTACCACTAAGTTCTAGTGTCTTTGGTAGAGGAAGGTACTCTGCAGGCTACTAAGAGAGAAACATACACATCAATCCAGCTACAAAATCTTTGACCTACACTGCCATCGTGCCTGCAATATGCTAGGGAAATAGCAGCACAAAGTTTATGGAACTAACCAACCAATGTCTGATTTTATTGAAGATTCACTTTGTGAGATGGGACCCATATTCACCATTGGACCAAGAAATCAAGACTAGATACCCAGAGAGCTAGGAGAAAAACCAAACACTGATCATATAAAATGAAAAAAAAAACCACAAACAAACAAAAAACAACAACAAGCAAACAATACCGATAAAATAATTCCTAAAGATATTCTGTTATACTCATGGATTAGCACCTTATTTAGCCATCATCAAAGAGAAGCTTCCTCTTGCAGCATATAGGAACAAATACAGAGACTCACATCCAGGCACTATCCAGAGAGTAAGAGACCTTGGAACACTCATCTCTAAATAAGATACCTACAACAATTCTCTCCCTTCAGGGTTCAGAGAACCCTATGGAAAAGGAGGCAGAAAGAATGTGAGAGCCAGAGGGGATTGAAGACACCAAGAAAAAAAAAATTCTCAATCAACTAGGAAAAGCAGCATGCACAGGGCCTGTAAGGGTTATTATCATGTCTTCTGGATGTATGGTGTGGCTTTCAGTTAATATTATATGGGAATCCTGGAAATGAGAATGAGGGATTTCTGATACTTGTGCTTTCCTTTGGGCTTTTTCTTCTGTTAGTTTGCAATGTTGAACTTCAAGGTGATGGTTTTTGTTTTATATTAGTATATCTTATTTTGTTATATTTTGTTATCTCTAAAAAGCTATTTTCATAAATGGTTTGACTAAAGATTTTTAAAGAAACACACAAGATTCATGAAGGAAAAAGCCCACAATACATTATTAAAATTAAGAATTTCTTTTTGAGTGCTGATCCATAATCCATGGTACATTTTAAAAACCTATGTGAAATATGCAATTGTATCTATCATTCTGATAATAGTTGGGCCAGTTAATTTTGCACTCTATAAATCCTGTTTTTCTTTCTCTGTTGGAAAGAACTCAAGTCTCAGACTTTTGTTGCCCCATGCAAGCACAGTTAAGCACGTTTCCTTTTGTTTTCTAAGTGACCCATCACATATGTTCAATAGAGCAAATATTCTGACCAGAACGATAAACTAGTAAATGTTGTTACAGTGCTTGTCCATAATGTGGGACCTAGGTGTTGATAGATGAAGGGCGAGGACGAACGTACCCTTTGTTTCCTCCTGTGTGTCAGTACAGGAGGCTGTATGGCTGTCAGACCCCCATTAAGTGCAGTTTTATTAATAGTTCCTGCTTACATAAGGCCACTCCATTTATCAGCTTCATCGACTGCAACAAAGTGCTTATGCCACTAGCAAAGCCTGACTCAGTCAAGAGGCAAAGAGATGGCAGTTTCTGTAAAGTCCTGTAAAGAGCCCAAAGATGGATCTCATTGTGTGACTGAAGAGAGATAGCGAAATTCAAGGTACTTATGGTGTATTTGGCATAAATTTGAATTGTTAGTAGTGGCAGAAGGTGAGTGACAACATACCATGATATATTCTGCGACACAGTATAATGTAATACAGTTCCTGGAGCTTTGGCATAAGTTTTTAATAATGTTTATCAAGACAAGAAACACTTGTTTCATGTTATTTTGGGGCAGTTACTTCAAAAATCTGTCTCATCTTAAGTTACTTGGTGATGAAGAATTAGATTTGATTGATGATAATATGAAGCTCTATCAGAGAACAATCATATAGCAGGAGTGAAGCCGTGCATTCCAGCCCAGGTACAGAAGCGCATACCTTTAACATCAAACTCAGAGGTAGGAAGGTCTGCATTCAAGGTTGTAATTAGACTACATAGTAAGCCAAAGTGCTTGTGATACATGAGACCATGTCACAAACAATCAAACACAAGAACGGAATCAGATTTGATTTGACACACTGTGTTAAAATTCACCTAAAATTGTGTGCATTTTGAGTCATTCCCTGACAAATAAATGAAAATCCACCATTAGTTCAAGATAATTGGGGTAAAGGTTATCAATTTAGGGAAATATCTGCCTTATTAGATACATGCTTAAAATAAACTCAGGCTTTATTAATTTAAGATTGTTGGTCTTATCAAGTGGGCAACAATTATACTTTAGTTGTTTGCAAATAATAAAAAATTATTCTTCTCTAATAATTTAGTGCATTAGCCAGAAATTTGTCACTTTCTGCTTAGCCAATAATCCTGCTACCATTTTCACCATTTCCTGTGATTTGAGTGCATTCAGATCGGTTTTGAAGTGTTGAAGAGGCAGGAATATAAGTACATATTTCTGACCTACATTGCACTGTGGGTCTGATCTAATGGACAACCCAGGGCCTTTGTATGTCTTAATTAGAAACTGGTGTCAACTTAATCTGTGACTTTCCATTGCTCATGAAATAAAAATAAGCATACAAGCAAAATCAAACCTATAAATCACACATTTAGTAAAACAAAGAAAATATTCAAATTCTAAGTGGTTGAAATGCTGCCAAAATTGCTTACATTACTAAAGTCAAGGAAGAACTCACATAAAATATTACCATGTATTGTCTGATTTTTAAGCACAGTTTTAGATTGTATTCTACCCATAAAGGAGAGAAATCAACCTTTTTCTCCTGGGGTCCAACACCCAAATTTCCATTTTATAAATGACAAGAAATTATAAATAGAGTAGAAAAACATAAGTTTATATAGCTTAATTTAAGGAAACAGCATACCAACTTATAAAATAATATGGCCAACAAGCAAGAAATCTTAACTTTGATGAGACATAAAGAATCCCCGCAAAGAAACAACAATGAGAATATTTCATAGGAGTCTATCGGCGGTGCTTGCGAGGTAAAGATGCTGAATGCAGAATAAAAACATTCACGTGACTCTGGAAGACAATCATATGTATGCATGGTTACAACTGAAGAAACAACTCATAAAACCAAAGTAAATCTCAAGGGAAAACAGTAAGATTTTACATGAATAAAACAATAGCATCTTAAGATCCAGTCTCATCACAGCACAGAGTTGAACTGACACCATTCTCTAATTCAGACTTAGACAGTTTAATTGGACTGTGGGCAGCTCAGAGTCACAGTTCTGCTCAGCAAGTAAGAGACCCAGTCAGAGTGGGCCTGACTTTGGCTGTGGGAAGAAAGTGACTGAAACCGTGTCTGTTATAAAGTAAGTATCAACTGTTTAATAGGACAAGTGTTTGAATGGGTCATTGCTACCATGAAGAGGGCTGCAATCACCCTGAAGATGTCTAGAGACACCAACATTGGCAGTAAGTAATTTGCATGCCTGACGCCTTTCTTGAATATGGTAGCTGTTTCTCAGGATCTCTCTCTGTAATCAAAACCCTGATTCCCTGATTCCCCATCATATGTAAATGAAAGTTTTCTGTCCCAAACTTCCCAGTCCCAAATAACTGACACAGAGACTTAATATTATGTTGAGGACCAGCCTCAACGAGAAACACTTCTTGCCAGGGTAGAGGCATCAGAAGTAAAGAAATATAAGTGAAAGATATGAAGACACATCAAAATAATAACACTGAAAGTGTAGGACAGTATTGGGAGGGAGTTTCAGGGATCATTCAAATAAAAAATTACCTGTGTTTATTTTTCCGCAGCTTTTATGTGAATGTAAAGTCGGGGAGCAGGTAACAAAAGGATTCATTCACAGTCTGTTGCCTGGCTATCTGGATAACTCGAGTCATGTTTACTTGATCAACACTTGATCATGTAGGCAGAAAACATCTCATCCCCAGGTAACCTCATAGTTACAATGGAAGGGGCAGAATGAAATTAGCATGTCCTGACCACCTCAGGCAACCACCTCCTGTGTTGGACAGTACAAACTGTGCCTGTTAGTGTCGCAAATTCTCTTACCACCAGACAATGGTGAGAAATGGGTCTACATTTCTCAGCTCCTGCAACATTATTTTTAAATGCTCATTTGGTAACTTAGGCTTATTACTAGCTAGCATTTATAACCCATATCTCTTAAGCTCTGCTACATGGAGGTACCTTTATTGGCATGGCAAATTCATCTGCTCCCTACGTATCTTACTGGTGACCTCTGACTCCACCCTTTTCTTTCCCATCATCTTGAGTCTGGTCACCCTGCCTATACACCCTGCCTGGCTCCTGGCAAATCAGAGTTTTCTTAAGTTAATTTGAGTGTTTATTTGAATATTATAAGTGATTATTAATCTGTATTTTAATTATACATTATATTTTCAAATGATCTGCATAAGAACAGTATTTTAACAAGAGTAGAAATATACATATATTACCAAAATTAATTTAAATTTGTATCAATAAACTAAAACTTATACCAATAAGAAATATTCTGAGATTAACAGCTGGTTTTTGGATTAAAGAAGACTCAACATTCTACCTGTTTCCCCCCATCATTTCTATGTCATATCCTGATGTAGGAGTCCCCTCTGTGTGCTGTGATTATTATTAGTGAATAAAGAAATTGCTTTGGACCTATAGCAAGGCAGAATGTAGATAGGCAGGGAACGTTAAGCTGGATGCTGGGAAAAAGAAGGGTAGAGACAGGGAGATGCCATGGAGCCACCGGACATAGATGTTCTGAAACTTTGTTGGTAGGCCATGATCTTGTAGTGATATACAGATTAATAGAAATGGGTTAAATAAACATGGAAGAGTTAGCCAATAAGAAGCTAGAGCTAATGGGTCAAGCAGTGATTTAATTAATACAATTTTGTGTGATTACTTCAGGTCTACGTTAGCCAGGCGACCGGGAACCAACAAGCAGCCTCTCCTACAACAATATCCCCCTGTATTCTTTTAGAAAGAGGTCTCTGAAGTTAACATTTTTGTTTGCTATTTTTTGACATTACCAATAGCAACTTGCAATCAACTCTCCTAAACAATGGCAAACATTTCTAACAAATATTTTGGGAATGTGGGTATAGTTCTCTAGACTACTTGCTGATTGGGGGTTCTAGTAATCTTTGGGGGACCCTGAAGAAATTTAGGATTATGGTTATGTCTTACTTGGGGGCTAGATCATCTCAATCAACAGCCTTGAAGCTGTTCTGGATGCAGACTTTGGAGGAGACTTTTACAAAGGCATTTTGAGATGCTGGATCAGCTGGGCCACTCATTTCCATTGGTATTTGGTGTCCCTGCTCTGAAAATACATAAACTTCTTAAAGGAACACACATTGCAAGTATAGAATATGTGGTATGTACAAGTCAGTTAAAAATGATTTTTTTTATTTTATGTTTGAGAAAGTAAAGTATATACAATGTGTCTTGCAGCTCCTTTAGTCTTATTTCTTTGTGTCTGTACCCAAGATTCTCCGGGGTGTGTGGGGGTTCTTCCTCGATCACAACTGATCATCTTTCACATGGAATGAATCTACAGCCTTTTAGTTTCTGTAGAAAAAAATCAAAACCTCTCCCTCAAAGTAAAATATCTTTTGACTTCTATTTTGAAGTGGAGATATTTTTAAAAACATAGCTTGATTGAATCCATCAGCATTTATAATCAAATAACTCTTACCAGATATTGCCCCTTCCTCAGAAGTCACAACTTCAAAGACAAGACAGCAACACAGAGTATCCAGACTTTCTCTGTATATTCTATCTTTATGTGGTTATTATATTTTTATTCCTCTATTCCTTTTTTAAAGACTTTATCCTTTTTCTTTTCTCCTCCTGTGTCTTTATATAATTTTAAACACATTGTAATCTATTTATAGGTTTGTTTGTTTCTGTCCTTTCTGGGCATCTGTAACCTTTTCTGTCTACATGAGAAAAAAACAAACAAACAACAAACAAAAACAAAACAAAGCCGCTGTATAACTCAGATCATGATGTGCTGTGCTGGTTCCTCCCCCTCAGTCCCCACAGAGGTTAGTCTCATGGTGGCAGAGGTTTGTTTACTGCAAACTCTTGGAAATGTGTTTACTGCCCCAACTCTGGAAAGTTTCTGGGGCCATGCTGCCCCTGAGTAGCGGTATGTAGGCTATCTGATATGTGATTTTGGTAAAAAGAATCATTTGACCTCTAAAGGTTCACAAGCCATACATTGAGCACCACTGATCTAGTCAATCAACATCTCTGATACTCAGAAGTGTCTTCCTTCTATTAGATGTCTCTATGGCCTCTCCATTGTCAGTATTTGATCTTCATTATCTATATCTAGAAAGACACCTGTCATGGCCACTGTGTATAGGACAGTCACCATATTAGGCTACTGGCACCCCACTTTTATCGTCAGAACTCTGACAGCAACAGCATCACCATCCATTAGATGAGAGACAGATTTGGATTTGAGACAAAGGAAAAACCAAATGATGTCATATAAACCAGTCAAAAACCAGCCTCCATCTTCATACACAAGGAATCTTCCTTTTCTTTCAGGGAAGAGACAGTTGCCTTAACATCCTTGTTATGACAGACTGACTTCTGGCCTCCTTACTGGTCTAGGAAACAACACACACTTTTACTTTTCTGAGAAGCGTGAAATCTCAGAGTCCTTGATTTGCAAAATTTTATTGTCAGGATGGAGTAAGATTTGGGAACATTGTAAGAATGGTAGTAAGAAACTATTTAACAAAGCCACTCACCTAGTGGAGAGAACAGTTTTATAAAAACAAATTAACTAATATCTGACTGCCTCGGGCAGGGAGTGGACGACAGCTCCCAGGTGAAATCTTTCTGGGCTTTATAAGGGTAAACAAGGTGGTGTGGGAGGGACTTTGATTCAGATTCTGGAAAAGCCATGAGGCTAATGTGAGGACTCTTTCAGAGGCGGAGCTAACAGTTGTGGCCAGCAGCATTTAGCTAGCACTTAAGGTCATACTTCTCAACCTGTGTGTCATGACTACGACTCATTTAGGGGTTGTATATCAGATATATACATTATAATTTGTAAAGGTAGCAAAATTGCAGTAATGAAGTAACAGTAAAACAATTTTATAGTTAGTAGTCGCTACAACATGAGAAACTGCATTAACTGGTTACAGCATGGCAAGGTTGAGAACCACTGCCTTAGCAGTTTTTGAGAAATGCTGTAGGCTTCTGCTTGCTGGCAAAATCTGGTTCAGGTGAGCGTGGAGCTGTCCAGCAACACTGCCTTTGGGGGGCTGACTAGTGATCCTCTCTTCTAGGCTTTTGTTGATAATAATGGCCAATGG
This sequence comes from Microtus oregoni, assembly GCF_018167655.1. Taxonomy (NCBI): domain Eukaryota; kingdom Metazoa; phylum Chordata; class Mammalia; order Rodentia; family Cricetidae; genus Microtus; species Microtus oregoni. Next base: position 29,251,814 of record NW_024543067.1, on the reverse strand, counting down.
TGGTCCACTTGCTCCTTCCAGGTGAGTGGGGATATTGGACAAAGGGGTGTTCAGGAATGTTTCTCCAAAGCAGATGGTCAAATTGTAGAGGTAGGATATCTAGAAGGAACTCCACCATGAGCATCTGGTTCACTGAGCATTGGGTCAACTCATTCTTAATTCTGGGGGGAAAAAATCCCTGAAGAGACAGGGAGTAATCATTACTATGAGGAGTCTAGAGATCAGAGGCATAAGCCACAAGCCCATAGGAGACCATAAAGTAAGTCCTGTATTTAGGTCAGCTCCTGGTGGTCAGATGCCATGTGCTAGCTACTGTAGGTTCTTATTCTGCTCTTTTTCACCTGATCAGAATGGTTTATGTGGAAAAACAGCTTTCAGTGAGGAAGTGATGTGTGCTTCCTTTGGGGCAGTCATCAGGTCAAAGGCCCTTGTTTTGAGAACAGCCAAGGCTAGGGAGGTAAGCTGATTTCAGAGTGATTGTGGGGTAATGTTGATTCGGAATGGCATTTGCAAGTCTGGTGGAAATTTTATGAGACAGAGACTGCGGACAAAAAGAAAAGTTAAAGAGTTTAGGGAGAATTTTCTCTTGGGTGTATATTTGAATTCTTGAGGCCTGTTTGGAGGTGGCCTCGGGGCTACTGCCTGGAGTTGTATTTCTGCCTATAAGGGAAGTAATTTCCTGCTCCTTCTTCCTATTAAATACCTTCAATGCACACTCAGCAGATCTCTGAAAGGTTTGAAGGCATTATCTAGTGCCTGTTTTGAATACTAATTAAGATCAAGTAAACTTATTTTTAGTAAATTTTATGAAGCTTAACTTTGAGACCATATACAAAATGTTAAAGCTTGTCCCTGTGAATAAATTATATTTGTACTTAGTATGATAATAAACACGGTTTTGAGTACATTAAGGAATTTGATCAATTTTAAGTTGACTGACCATTAACTTACATTTTTTTATCTTCAACAGTTTTCAATAAAATATTAACTTTTATAAGATCTTATGATTTTTCACTGTTAAGTTTGAGTCTTAAAATTTATAATTCTGAATTGAAACCCATTTATTATCAAAAAAAACTTTAAATCATAAATACATTCAACAGAGAGACTGGGTACAGTATTTGTAACTCTTTTATATCATACTTTTACAAAAATCATCATTTTCTATATAAGTTTTTCTAAAAGCTAAAGCTTATCAAAATTGGCAAAGACCTAAGAGGCTATACCTTAGGTCCAGCTGTCAAAGTATTGAATTTCAGCATCAAAAGATGTCTTTTAGCTACTCTAATTAATATTTCCAATCAAGACAAACTAAATCATCCTAACACGGTGTTTACCTTTATAAACTGCTATTTTTCCGTAGGCCACAACTCTCTCCTCTCTACAAAAGCAGTCCTTTGTCCCTCTGGAGAATACATTCCTTTCCCCTCTCTTATTTCTTTCCCCTTCTCCCCGGTTCTCTATTACCTGCTTTTGTCTCTTATTATTCCCTGTCCTTTGTTCCTCTGAGGCATGAATCTCCTTTGCACTGAGAATTTGGTCTTGGTGTGTCTTGTACAGCTTCTGGTCATGTTTATCAATCCTTACGTTGTAAGTTCGAAGCTAACATTTCTTCATTATTGCTTTGAGAGCTTACATAACTTTAAACAAATCCCAATTAACTTGAAAATATTGAGATAAAGTTTGCATTTCAACAAAAGCTTTAAAGTTAGTAACTAAATGAAAGAAAATTGGGGAGAGATTATTCAGAGTTAAACATCTGTGATTACACATAACATTTATAACCTTTATTAGAAATGGTTTATGTCTTAGCTGTTATCAAGAACATAGTAAAATAGCATATGACAATGTTGCACTCTTATTTATATACAAAAGACATTTGAATCTCTGTAAGGTTGAACCCAATTATCAGAGGGAAGTCGTAGAGTAGACAGCAAAGAAAGCTTAGAGACACATGCGTTTTGAACCATTATTCCTTGTGGTGGCAGAAGTTGACACATTATGTGAGCATTTGGAAATAAAATATGCCATGATTTGGCCATTGAGACAGGATATAAAATTTGTATTAATGTTTAGCTCTATTGTTGGTGCGGGAGAATTGTCTGTATTCTGTCAATTATATTTTAAATAAATGCTGATTGGCCAGGCAGGAAATATAGGCGGGAAAAACAGACAGGAAGTAGAAATGATGTAATGAGAACAGGAGAATTCTGGGAAGGAGAAAGTTGATTCCTCCCACTCCTGCCCAGACCACCGAAGCAGCAGGATGTGATCTGCCCCACTGAAAAAAGGTACTGAGCCACATGAATAACATAGATCAGAAAAATGGGTTAGTCAAGATGCGAGAGTTAGCCAGTGAGAGGATAGAGCTAATGGGCCAATCAGCTTATACTTTATGGAGACCTATGTGTGATTTTCCTTGGGGCTAACAATTGAGGGGACCAGGCAGGACAGAAACCCCAACAAACAAACAGGCCTGGCCCCTTCATGTTACATATTGTAGTAAAAACAAAATAAGATGTCAAGAATTAATGCTTTTGTGAAGATACCATTATATTAGTATGTAAATATCTTAGAGAATTCAAGAGATGAAAAGATTTAAGGAGAAGGGAAGAGGGGTTGCACAATCAGGAATGAAATAAAAGCAACCTATGGTTATTAAGATGAAAGCATCCAGAAACTGTGGCAACAGAGAAAGAACCCCAGTATCAGTGAAAAATGTAGACAGAATACAACTGGGAAAATCCTTTCCTTCATTTTCAGACACTGGGGATTATAAATAGAAGACATATCAGAGGGAAGAGACCACTGAGTGTGCAAACATAAGGAAGTAGGAACTACAGCTCATAAAGATGCAGGGGGAACGAACAGTGAGAGGTAACTACTCCGGGGTGGAAAGTCAATCCAGAAGGCACCCCACATGGATTGGTCTTCACCAAGATAATGCCTAGATCCCCAACAACAGGCATCCCCACTAAAGTGATAGTGCCCAAAGGGCTGAACAATTACACTTTGGAGGTGAAACTTTTAAAAGCAACTACAGCAAACAGATTTTAAATATCTCTCTAAGGTTATATAAGGTGACTTTAAGGAACCATTTTAAATATTAAAGAGTTTACATTCCTTGGAGCAATAAGTCTTTTATTCTGTATCCTCCATCTGTGGGTAAAGGAATACAGTGTCTGGAATCCATCCTTTTACATTTAAGATAATAATTTGTGTATCTGGAGTTTAATCCTTTTATCCCAATCTATGATGTTTAATCTCTATATGTGATGGAACATACCTAAACATAATAAAAGCAATATAAAGCAAGCCAACAGCCAGCATCAAACTAAGTACAGAGAAACTCAAAGTGATCCCAATGAAATTAGGAACAAGACAAGGTTGCCCACTCTCTCCATATCTATTCAATACAGTACTTGAGGTTCTAGCTAGAGCAATAAGACAACAAATGGAGATCAAGTGGATATAAACTGGAAAAGCAGAAATCAAACTCTCACTATTTGCAGATGAAATGATAGTTTATATAAGTGACCCCCAAAATCCTACAATTCCTAGAACTCCTTCAACTCATAAACACCTTCAGTAATATACCAGGGTACGAAGTTAACTAAAAAAATTGCTAACACTCCTTTATACAGATGATAAATGGATTGAGAAAGAAATCACAGAAATATTACCTTTCACAATAGCCATAAATAACATAAGTAGCTCTAGCCAAACAAGTGGAAGACCTGTATGACAAGAAATTTAAATCTTTGAAGAAATAAATTGAAGAGCACACCAGAAAATGGAAAGATCTCCCATGCTCTTGGGTAGGTAGAATTAACATACTAAAATTGGCAATCTTACCAAAGGCAATCTAAAGATTTAATGAAGTACCAAAATCCCAACAAAATTCTTCACAGGCCACAAAAGAACAATACTCAATTTCATAAGAAAAATTAAAAAACCCAGGATAGCCAAAACAATCCTCTACAAAAAGGAACTTCTGGAGGCATCACAATCCCTGACTTCAAACTCTACTACAGAGGTATCATACTAAAACAGCCTGGTATTAGCATTAAAACAGACAGAAGGACCAATGGAATCGAATTGAAGACCCAGTTATCAGTCTACACAGCTATCAACATCTGATATTTGACAAGAAGCAAAAATTTAAGAATGGAAAAAAAAAGCATATTCAACAAATGGTGCTGGCATAACTGGATATCAACATGTAGAAGAATGAAAATAAATCCATATTTATTTCCATGAACAAAACTCAAGTCAAAATGTGTCAAAGACCTCAACATAAAACCAACTACCTGATAGAAAAGAACCTGATAGAAAAGAAAGCAGCAAGTGCTTTGGCGCAGGAGACTACTTCCTAAATATAACCCAGCATCACAGACACTGAGTGAAACAATTACTAATTGGGACCTCCTGAAACTGAGAATCTTCTGTAAAGCAGAGAACATGGTCAACAAGACAAAACGACAGCCTACAGAATGGGAAACGATCTTCACCAACCCCACATTAGTCAGAGGACTCATCTCCAAAATGTACAGAGAACTTAAAAAAGGGGTCATCAAAGGAATAAATAATCTAATAAAAATGGGTTACAGACTTAAACAGAGAACTCTCAACAGAGGAATCTAAAATGGCTGAAAGATACTTAAGGAAATATTCAAAATCCTTAGTCATCAGAGAAATACAAATCAAAACAACTCTGAGATTTCATTTTACACCTGTAAGAATGGCCAAGGAGTGCAAACTGATATAGCCACTTTGGAGATCAGTGTGGCAATTTCTCATAAAATTAGGAGACAACCTACTTCAAGACCCAGCAATACCACTTTTGGGTATAGACCCCCAAAATGCTCAATAATACCATAAGAACATGTGCTCAACCATGCTTATAATAGCATTATCCCCAATAGCCAGAATCTGGAAACAACCTAAATGCCCTTCGACTAAAGAATGCGTAAAGAAAATGTGATACATTTATGCAACAAGAGATTCAACTTCAGTCCAAAAGCTGCAACTTGAACTTTTTTTTCTCATTTGGGGAAATTATTTTATACATTGATAGGCCTATATCATGTTTCTGTCCGAATTTCAATCACTGATTAGATATAAGTCTGTATAATAGTGCTTTCTACTCATTATTCCCTAAGTTTTTATCCGATAGAAAGTACTTGAGACTCATCTTTGAAAGAGAAAAGTTCAGGCTGCCAAGTGAAGGATGATGATGCTCATACTTCTATAAATGCCTCTAAAAACATACCGACTATGTGCACATATATAAAATAAATCATTTTATACGTAGAATTAGAAGGACATGATTTCAGATGATAACTAAGGAATTTAGATATTTTAAATCATGGTCCTTTTATTTTCTGTTTGTTCAATTCCATCTTTCTGTATTTCATTTATGTCCTTCCAAAAAGTAAAAACCTTCCACCCCACCCCCATCCAATCCACAGAGATGGTAAGGCACATTGCTTTGGAGAAGGCCAAGGCCCTCCCTAATATATTTGGGCTGAGTAAGATAACCATTCAAAGAGAATAAGTTCTCAAAAAGCCAGTACATGCAGTAGGGATAAATCCTAGTCTCATTGCCAATGGCCTCTCAGTTTGAGCCAGCCGTGTAGCTGTCAACAACATTCAGAGGATCCAGTTTGGTCTATGTTGTTCCTTCCCAGTCTGGCTGGTGTTGTTGAGATTCCATTAGCTCAGGTAGACTGTGTCAGTGTGTGTATCCATCATGACCTCTTTTCTCATATTCTCATTTTCCCATTCTTTGGCTGGAGTTTGGGAGTTCAGTCCAGTGTTCTGAAGCTGGTCTCTGCCTCTGTTTCAATCAGTTGCTGGATGAAGGTTCTATGGTAATATTTAAGATATTCATCAGCCTGACTACAAGACAAGTCAAGATTGGGCCCCCTCTCCTTCCTTGCTTAAGATCCCTGTGGCTTCCTGGGAACCTCCCTAGAACCAGGTTTCTGCTAACCTTATAAAGACTCCCTCAATCAAGATATCTTTTTCCCTGTTCTCATCTCTGTCCTTCCTACATCTCGACTATTTCATTCCCTCAAGTTCTCCTCAACCTCACCTTATCCCCTCCTCTTCCCCTTCTACCCTTCCTTCTCTCTCCACTCCCATGCTCCCAATTTTGTCTGGCAATCTTATCTGTTTCCAATATCTAGGTGGAAATCTATATGTTTGGCTTCACCTTATTACTTAGCTTCTCTAGGATCATGAATATAGGCTCAATGTCCTTTGTTTATGGCTAGTATCCACTTACGAGTGAGTACATACCATATTCATTTTTCTGAGTCAGGGTTACCTCACTCAGGATAGTGTTTCTAATTCCATCCATTAGCATGCAAAATTCAAGATGTCATTGATTTTTACCACTGAGTAGTACACTAATGTGTAAATGTGCCACATTTTCTTTATCCATTGTTCAGTGAGGGGCACCTAGGTTGTTTCCAGGTTCTGGCTATTACAAATAATGCTGCTATGAACATAGTTGAACAGATGCCTTTGTAGTATGATTGAGCATCTTTTGGGTATATGCCCAAGAGTAGTATTGCTGGATCCTAAGGTAGGGTGATTCTCAATTTTCTGAGAAACTGCCATACTGATTTCCAAAGTGGTTGTACAAGTTTGCATTCCTGCCAGCAATGGATGAGTGTTCCTTTACCCCACATCCAATCTAGCACAAGCTATCACTGATGTTTTTGATCTTAGCAATTTTGGCATTTCCCAATTGACTAATGATGTTAAATATTTCCTTAAGTATCTTTTGGCCATTTGAGATTCTTCTGTTGAGAATTCTGTTTAGTTCTGTACCCAACTGTTTAATTGGGTTATTTAGAATTTTAATGTATAATTTCTTGAGTTCTTTTTTTTAATATTTATTTTATTTATTATGTATACAATATTCTGTCTGTGTGTATGCCTGCAGGCCAGAAGAGGGCACCAGACCTCTTTACAGATGGTTGTGAGCCACCATGTGGTTGCTGGGAATTGAACTCAGGACCTTTGGAAGAGCAGGCAATGCTCTCAACCACTGAGCCATCTCTCCAGCCCAATTTCTTGAGTTCTTTATCTATTTTGGAGATCAGTTGTCTGATGTGGGGCTGGTAAATATCTTTTCCCATTAAGTAGTCTGCCTTTTAGTTTTATTGATGGTGTCCTTTGCTTTACAGAAGCTTCTCAGTTTTAGGAGGTTCCATTTACTTATTGTTGCTCTCAGTGTCTGTGCTACTGGGGTTATATATAGGAAGTGGTCTCCTGTGCCAATTCATTTAAGACTACTTTCTACTTTCTCTTCTCTAGCAGGTTCAGTGTGGTCAGATTTAAATTGAGATATTTAATCCATTTGGACTTGAGTTTTGTTCATGGCAGTAGATAAGGATCTATTTTCAATCTTCTACATGTTCACATCCAGTTATGCCATCACGATCTGTTGAAGATACTTCCTTGTTTCCATTGCATAATTTTAGCTTCTTTGTCAAAAATCAGGTGTTCATAGGTGTGTGGATTAATATCCGGATCTTTGATTCGATTCTATTGGTCAACCTCGCTGTTTTTATGCCAGTGCCAAGCTGTTTTCATTACTGTAACTCTTTAATAGAGCTTGATGTCAGGAATGCTGATGCTTCTGAAAGTTCCTATTGTACAGGATTGTTTTGGCTATCCTGGATTTTTTGTTTTTCCATATGAAGTTGATTAGTCTTTTTTCAAGGTCTGTGAAGTTTTGCATTGGGATTTTGATGAGGATTACATTGAATATATAGATTGCCTTTTGGTAGGACTGCCATTTTTATTATGTTGATCCTACTTATCCAAGAAAATGAGAGATCGTTCCATTTTCAGGTATCTTTTTCAATTCCTTTCTTCAAAGACTTAACAATCTTGTCAAATAGGTCTTTCACTTCTTTGTTTAGTGTTACCCCAAGATATTTTACGTTATTTGAGGATATTTTGAAAGGTGATGTTTCTTTTATTTCCCTCTCAGCTTCTTTATCATTTATGCAAAGGAGGGCTACTGATATTTTTGAGTTGATCTTATATCCTGCCACATCACTAAACATATTTATCAGCTGTAGGAATTCTCTGGTAGAGTCTTTGTGGTCACTTATGTACACTTTCATATCATCTACAAATAATGAAAGTTTGACTTCTTTTTTCCAACTTGAATCCCCTTGATCTCATTATGTTATCATATTGCTATAGTCAAAACTTTAAGAACTATTTTGAGGAGATATGGAGAATGGAAAGCCTTGTCTTTTTCCTGATTTTAGTGGAATCGCTTTGAGTTTCTCTTCATTTAATTTGATGCTTGTTGTTGGCTTGCTGTATATTGCTTTTATTATGATTAGATATGTTCCTTTTATCCATGACCTCTCCAAGACCTTTATCATAATGGGGTTTTGGATTTTGTTGAATACTTTTCCAGCATCTAATAAAATGATCATATGATTTTTTTTCTTTCAGTTTATTTGTATGATAGATAACCTGGTTAGATTTTCACATGTTGAACCATCCCTGAATCTCTGGGATGAAGCCAACTTTATCATGGTGAATGATTTTTTTGATGGGTGGATTCGATTTGCCAGTATTTTATTGAGTATTTTTGCATCGATGTTCATGAGTGATATTGGTCTGCAATTCTTTCCTGATTGGGTATTATATGGTTTTGTTATCAGTTATCTGGAGCCTCATAAAAAGGGTTTTGCAATGTTCATTCTGTTTCGATTATGTGGAACACTTTGAGTAGTACAGGTGTTAGCTTTTCTTGGAAGTTCTGTTAGAATTCTGCACTAAAGCCTTCCAGTCCTGGGCTTTTTTTGGCTTGAAAGTTTTTGATGACAGCTTCTACTTTCTTGCAGTTTATAGATTTATTTAAATTGCTCACCTGGTATTGATTTAATTTTGGTATATAGTATCTATCTAAAATGGTACATTTTTTTTTACATTTTCCAATTTTGTGGATTAAACGTTTTTTTGTAGTATGAACTAATGAATCTCTGAATTTCCTCAGTGTCTGTTGTTATATCCCCCTTTTCATTCCTGGTTTTAATAATTTCGATGTTCTCTCTCTGCCTTTTTATTAGTTTGTATGATGGCTTGTCTATCTTGTTGATTTTCTCAAAGAACCAGTTCTTTGTTTCACTGATTCTTTGTATTGTTTTTTTTTGTTTCTATTTTGTTGATTTCAGCTATTAATTTGGTTATTTCCTGTCTTCTTCTCCTCCTGGGTGAATCAGCTTCTTTTTGTTCTAGAGCTTTCAGGTATGCTCTTAAGTCACTAATGTGAGCTTTCTCCATTTTCTTTATATGGGCACTTAGTGCTATGACCTTTCCTCTTAGCACTACCTTCATAATGCCCCATAAGTTTGGATATGTTGTGCCTTCATTTTCACTGAACTCAAACTAGTCTTTAATTTCTTTCTTTCTTTCTTACTTGACCCAGGGGTGGTTCAGTAGTTCAATTGCCATGAATTTGTTGGCTTACTGAGAGTAGTATTGTTGTTAAATTCTAACTTTAATCCATCATAATCTGACAATACACAAGGAGTTACTCCAATTTTTTTCTAACTGTTGAAGTTTGCTTTGTTACCAAGTATGTGATCAATTTTAAGGAAGGTTCCATGTGGTGCTGATAAAATTGTATATTCTTTTGTGTTTTAGTGGAATGTTTTATAGATGTCTGTTAAGTCCATTTGATTCATAATATCTGTTAGGTCTCTTATCTTTCTGGTAAGTTTCTGTCTGGTTGACCTGTTCATTGGTGAGAGTGGAGTGTTGAAGTCTTCTATTACTAGTGGGTGGGGTTTGATGTGCAATTTAAGTTTTAATAATGTATTTTTTCATACGTGGGTGTTCTTGTATTAGGTACATAGATTTTCAGGATTGAAACTGCATCTTGATTGATTGTTCTTCTTATGAGTATAAGATGTCCTTCTCTATCTCTTCTGATTAATTTTTGTTTGAAATCTATTTTACTAGATATTAGGATAGCTATACCTGCTTGTTCATAGGTCCATTTGATTGGAAAACCTTTTCTTAACCCTGCACTCTGAGGTAGAGTCTGTCTCTCAGGTTGAGGTGTGTTTCTTGTATACAGAAGGTTGAATCCTGTTTTCATATCCATTCTCAGCCTGGGTCTTTTTATAGGTGAATTGAGTTCATTGATATTAAGCAATATTAATGACCAGTGGTTGTTAATTGTTGTTATTTTTCAGAAGTAATGTTTGTGTGCTTCCCTTCTTTGGGTTATGCTGGTGGGGGATTATCAGTTGCCTGGTTTATTTATTTATTTATTTATTTATTATTTATTTACTTTGTGAATGCAGTTAGCTTCCTTGGGTTGAGGTTTTCCTTCTAGTACATTCTTTAGGGCTGGGTTTGTGGACATGTATTGTTTAAATCTGTTTTTGTCATGGAATATCTTGTTTTCTCTATTGATGGTGATTGAAAGCTTTGTTGGGTATAGCAGTCTGTACTTTCATTCATGGTCACGTAGTGTCTGCTGCAGGACACTAGTCCAGGACATTTGGACTTTCATGTTTCTATTGAGAAGTAGGGTGTAATTCTGAGAGATTTACCTTTATATGTTACTTGACCATTTTCTTTTGCAGCTCTTAATATTCTTTCTTTATTCTGTATGTTCTGTGTTTTGATTATATGGCAAGGGGCCTTTTTTATTTTTATCTAGTCTATTTGGTGTTCTATAAACTTCTTGTAAGTTCATAGGGCTATCCCTCTTTAGGTTGAAGTTTTCTTCTGATGGAGGAAGGTCATTGGTTAAATAAAAAGAAACTGCTTGGCTCTCATTGGTTAGAGATAGGTGGGAGGAGTAAACAGAACAGAACGCTGGGAGGAAGAGGAAGTGAGGTCAGACTCCACATCTCTCCTCTCAGGAGCAGACGCCTCAGGGAGAGACACCATGCCCCGCTCCCGGGCAGACACACGTCATGAAGCTCCGACCCTGGATGTACTAGGCTAGAATCTTCCCGGTAAGACCGGTTCTCACAGATTATTAGAGATGGGTTGATCGGGATATCAGAATTAGCCAGTAAGAGCTAGAGCTAAAGGGCCAAGCAGTGTTTAAAAGAATACAGTTTCCGTGTAATTATTTCAGGTAAAACTAGCCATGGGGGCGGCCGGATGCTGGGGACGCAGCCCCGCCACTCATATTACTACATTCTTCTATTATTTTGTTGAATACATTTCTGTGCCTTTGAGCTGGAGTTCTTCCCCTTCTTCTACCCCTGTTATTCTTAGGTTTGATCTTTTTGTGGTGTTCCAGATTTCCTAGATGTTTTGTGTTAAGAATTTGTTGGATTTAATATTTTTTTGATCAATGAGTTTATTTCCTCTGTAGTATATTCAGCACCTGAGATTATTTCTTCTATCTCTTATATTCTGTTGGCTATACTTGTCATTGTGGTTCCTCTTCTTTTACCCAGATTTTCTGCATCCAGAATTCCCTCAGTTTGTGTTTTCTTTAATACCTCTATTTCAATATTCAAGTCTTGAACTGTTTTCTTCATCTGTTTGATTGTTTTTTTGGGGTAGGGGGGTTCTTGGGTTTCTTTGAGGGATTTATTAATTTCTTCCATTTTTTTTGTCTTTTCTTCCATTTCTTTAAGGTAGTTTTTCATTTCCTCCTTAAAGTTCTCCATCATTTTTATAAAGTTAAATTTAAGGTCATTTTATTCTGCTTCTTCTGGTTTTAGATGATAAAATCTTCCTGTTGTGTGACTACTGGGTTCTGGTGTTACCATGTTGCTTTTTAGGTTATTGGAGGAATTCTTGCATTGGTGCTTACCCATTTCTTCCTTCAAATGAGGCCAGCAATGTCTTTTCATCATGGTCCAATTCTTGCAGTGGCTGTCTGAAAATTTTGGAGTTTTTCTTGGTCTGCTCGATACAGTCATTGTCTGTATCAGAAAGCCTCTGAAGTCTCTATAAGCCTGCTCTCTTGGCCTTCTTTCCAGTTTGGCTATCTTGGTGCTCTCTCTTGGTTCCCTCGGTGTTGTAGCAAGCTCTTGGTTCCCTCAGTATTGTAGCAAGCTCTCAGCTCTTCGGTGGGGTGTAGCTAGTAGCTCTTAAGTTCCCTCAGTATTGCAGCAAGCTGTGTTTCAGAGTTACACCAAGGTTGCAGAAGGATAGGTGATTTGGGGAAAGGGTGGGGGTAATATTTTGTAGTGGCTGCTGGATGAGTTTGGGTTTGGGGGAGTCTACCCACAGGAAAGTCCTTCCTGGTGGACTAGAAAGTCAATGGAGTTGGAAGAAGGGCCCAGGATTTTGTCCTACTGTGGAGGATCTAGAGTGTGCGGTGTTTTGTGGTGTGGCTGTTCACTTACCTCTTAAGTGCCCTCAGTATTAGAGCAAGCTGTGTTTCAGAGTTCCACCAAGGTTGTAGGAGTATAGGAAGGATTGGGTACAGGGCTGCTGTAGGGGGTCAAATTTTGGAGAGTCTACCCATAGGTAACTCCATGCTAACTGGTTAGAAAAGCCAAATGAGTTGGGGGAGAGGCCTGGGCTTTTGCCCCACTCTGGAGGACCTAGAGAGTGGGGTGTGCCACTGTGTGATTGTTCACTCAACTCTTAAGCCCCTTCAGTATTGGAGCAAGCTGTGTTTCAGAGCTCCACTGAGATTTCAGAAGGATAGAAGGATTTGGGGATGGGGTAGGGGTAGTCATTTAGAGGGGCTGATAGATAAAGTCAAAATTTGGCCGAGCTTTCCCACAGATAACTTTCTGCTGACTGGCTAGAAAAGTTGAGAGAGTTGAGGGACCTGGGGTCCCAATGGCGAGGTCCTAGAGACTGTGGTATTCAGCCGCATGGCTGTTCACCCACCTCTTAAGTCCCCTCAGTATTAGAGCAAGCTGTATTTCAGAGTTCCACTGAGGACGCAGTAGGATAGGCAGATTTGGGGACAAAGTGTGGTAATATTTTGTAGTGGCCCTTGGATGTGTTTGGGTTTTTGGAAGTGTACCTGCAGGGACACTTCCTGCTGGCTGGCTAGAAAGGCTGAGGGAGATTTATTACATTTTATTGAACTATACATTTTTCTCTGTTCCACTCCCTGCCTCATTATCCCCCTTCAACCTTCTCCCATGGTCCTCATGCTCCCAATTTACTCAGGAGGTCTTGTCTTTTACTACTTGCATGTAGATTAGATCCTTGTATTTATCTGAAGGACATGTGCTCAACTATGTTATAGCAGCATTGTTTGTCATAGCCAGAAACTGGAAACAACCTAAATACCCCTCAACCAGAGAATGGATAAGGGAAATGTGATACATTTACACAATGGAGATTATTTTATTTGTAACAGTTATTTTGTTTATGTGTAAAATTGACCTAGAATTTTATTTCTAGCAGTGCAAATTACTTGTTTGAAATAGTGTATATTTCTGTTGTGTAGGAAATGTCAGGAATAAAAAGCAAGGTAGAGGGAGAGCTACCAGGCAGCTGAAGCACAGAGGTTCCTTTGACGAAGAGGGTACAGGCACACACCCGTAGTAATATCTCCATGCTTAAAGCCCATTGTAGTAGTTTTTGTGTTAAAAGGTCTTCACTACTGAGAAATTACCTGAGAATTTGTCTGACACATGTCCCTTGGCTTGTGTAGTTCATGGCATGGTGACTGCTTTTCCAAACATAAATTTACTCAGAAGCAAAGGAAAGGGGAAAGCTGACATAAAGTGTGTTAGAAGGGCCATTTCTTTTGCTACTGCAGAGTCCCAAAGTGTACAGAAGAAAACAGTAAAATATAGAATTTCAAATCCAGAAGTTTATAGCACTAATAATTTCCAATATTTATCAATGTGAATTCTACACTGGGTCCAAAAAGCACTTGTGGTCTTTCCAGGAATGTAATATGCGATACAGAATAGAAACACATAGATTTAAAACTTGAAATTTAATAATTCTTTTGCACACTTCATAAATGTTTTTTTATCAAGATACTTATTGCTTGTTTACTGGTTTGTAGTAACTTTTCAATTATATCCTTATATAGACAAAATGCCTGATTAAAAGTAGAGCAAGCAGCTAGGAGACTATGTTATCAAATTTGTTATCATTGTTCTGTGGATTTCATTTAACAGATAAATTTTACATTGGCACTCTCTATATTTTTATCACAGGATCTATAAAATGCTGTATATAGGTGATGCAGGAACATTTTGGGTACTGCCATGTAGATCATGATAAAAGACAAGTGCAGGCTGGACTTTCCTTCTAACATGAATATGCCCATCTCTTATACTGTCTTTCATCATAATGTTGAAGCACTTCTATTCACTTATAAAGTGTTATTTTACATCTTCCTCATGCAAATTGTTCATATGCAATTAGTGTTTCAGTCCCTCAAATATCCTGCTGCCTTTATTCCATACACATTGCAACTTGGCCTGGTTTTAACATATATCTTGTTGTCTTTTTGGCTTCAGTAGATTTCTTCCAAAAGTACATTTCAGGCTCATTGATGCCAGATTCCTTAAGGAGAAGAGTTTCCTTCCTATCTATTACAAAACTCAAAAAACTGCCTTTACCATAAGTGTTTAAATTATTCAACAAAACTCATAATGGTTTGTGTTATAGTCTGTGTACTTCTTGGAATTCTCTAAATCTACTGTGAACACAATATAGACTTATAAAAGGCTATGATGATTGAACTGTTATAAATATTCAGCCCAGTATATAGTCAAATACCACCATATTGACAATGGTTTCTGTCCCACCCAGTCCTGCAACTGTTCAGTCCTGACGAAACACGTGGAGGTCTACATTAATTACAAGCTGGATTGACCTATTAGCTCAGGCTTCTTATTAACTAATTTTTGCATCTTAAATTAGCCCATAGTATTTGTCATTTTAGCCACATGACTTGGTACCTTTTATCAGTAAGACATTCTCATCTTGTGTTCTCTGTGTCTGGATGACAAATGAAGACTGGACCTTTCCTCTTTGCAGAATTCTCCTGTTCTGATCACCCTGCCTATTCTTTCTGCCTGACTACTGGCCAATCATCATTTTATTAAATTGGTACAGGTAACAAATCTTTACAGAGTGTAAGACCAGTGTCCCATAGCAGCATGATTTATCACTCCTGTAGGCATTATTTTCCTGACACCATGGAGCATGTGTTTATGAGCATATACATACAAATATCAATGAATAACTGGCACATGATTACAATCTCATTCTCTGTATTTTTGCTTTCCTGAAAAATGAGCTATTTATGTTCATTCTGGATATTTTGACCATTACATTTCATCCTTATTACTCTGGTTACTACAATGGTCCTAAAAAGCCTATTTTGACGAGGTTTGGTTGCATCATTTATACTGCCCTATGGTTCAGTTGTAAATATACACGGGAACAATACTTTTGTTTGTCTGCTATGCTACTGAAATTTCATTGTGCTGTATTTACAGATGGGGAGTCTGAGGTCTTTGGGAATATACATACTGGGGTACTCAGTCACTTTGTAAGCTGAACTAAACTGCAGAGCTCCTCCTCATTTTTTGGTAATCTATTTAGAACAGATAAGCAGCTTATTTCTCTTAATAATGTATTGTTCTTGGAAAGTTCTGCTGTTACTGAGACTACCCATGAACTTCCTGCATTCCTATATTTGTTTTAATAAGAAAAGAACCAGTGTGTTTTCTGTCTTTATTACAAAATGTGCATAACTGAAGTAGGCAGTTTATTTTCTTGTGTTAATTTTAACCCATACACACACACACATGCCTCAAATATGTTAGGCTCCTTGTTTTCAGAATACCTTATCCTCTTTCATGACTTTTATATGTATACAGAAGGCAGACATACATGCAGGGGAAGGTAAATCTGAAGATGCAATCATCAGTGCCCCATGTCTCCCTTAGTTCTATGGGCTAGTTCCTCCTTTCACTGTTCTCTCCTAGGTACAGAAAATTTTCAGTTTCCATATTTTTTCCTGCAGCATTAACAAATATGAAGGTAAACACTTATTCGTTTTTCTATTCCAAATACTAGTGACTATACACTTTCTAAATTAGTGTTACTGCATTAGTTTTCCTAGTTAAACTGGTAAGTACATTCAGACTCACGAGAAGATAGATCAAACCACAAGACTAAGCCTTATGTTATTACCTATAATAATTAATTGAGAGTTACCCTATTTATACTATAAGAATATACAATAACATTTCCCATATAGCTGATTTTTAAACATAAAAATTATAAAATAATTGTTAAATTATTTCATTAAATTTTATTTTAACTTTAAATATAATTTAAATTTAAAAACTATTTAATTAATTTAAATTTAAACAATATTTATTTATTGTTATTAAAATTAAAAATTACAAATATATAAAGTACTTTTATTTGTATTAAAATTTTTATAAAATGATAATATTCATAAAATGTTTATAAATATTTCTAATGCTCATAAATATTTTTAAATAAGTTAATTAAGTATTATCAATATTTACAGAAATAGAAAATATATCACAATAATTAAAATATTAATTTAAATTAAAAAAATAATTTTAATAAATTAAAAGAATATAAAAATGAACTATAATAAATATTATCCTAATATAT
Organism: Microtus oregoni; assembly: GCF_018167655.1. Taxonomy (NCBI): domain Eukaryota; kingdom Metazoa; phylum Chordata; class Mammalia; order Rodentia; family Cricetidae; genus Microtus; species Microtus oregoni. The sequence continues at coordinate 29,235,206 of NW_024543067.1, read as the reverse complement.
TAAATTATATAAGGCACTGTATATGGTTAAGTTTATTCTCATGAAACAATGCATATTGAGTATAAATTTATAAATTGTTTTATAATATATTTTATTATAATTTATATTTTATTATAACAAATTTATAACTTTAGATAATGCATTTTAGACATATACAAATTAAAAATTTTAAAGTTCTATGTGCTCTATAGAAAATAAGAGATTCTTATAGTTATTCTAAAACCAACATGCAGATGTTTGTCTCAGAATGCTTCTGAATTACATTTTTCTCAGTGTTGTCTTCCTTAAAAAAAAGTGAACATAAGCAATGCTTTTCCAAAGTTTAGTTGATTCTGAGCCACATTATTCAAAGATTTATGAAGAATATCAGTTGTATTTAGCATTTAAAAGGTCTATAATTAGTATATATCATGTAACATCTTATCCAGTGTTGCTTTTGTGTATACACACATACAAGACATTTCAGAGCATATTTGCTTCACAATTTACTTTTTGATTCAAATGTAAAAACAATGTTTTTTTTTATTGATTTTTTTTGAGCTAAAATTTTTCTTTTTGCTCCTCTCCTGCCCTTTCCCCTACTCTCAACCTTCTCCTGTGGTCCCCACGCTCCCGATTTACTCATCAGATCTACTTTCCATGAATGTCTCTCTTAGAGTTCTCATTGTTGTCTAGGTTCTCTGGGATTGCGATTTGTAGGCAAGTTTTCCTTGCTTTATGTTTTAAAACCACTTATGAGTGAGTATATATGATAAATGTCTTTCTGGGTCTTGGTTACCTCACTCAATATGATGTTTTTTTTAGCTTCATTCGTTTGCCTGCAAATTTCAAGATGTCAATATTTTTTTTCTGCTTCAAATATTTTCCATAGAATAAATGTACCACATTTTTCTTATCCATTCCTCAGTCAAGGGTCATTTAGGTTGCTTCCAGATTCTGGCTATGGCAAACAATGCTGCTATAAACATAGTTGAGCACATGTTCTTGTAGTATGATTGAGCATCCTTTAGGTATATACCCAAAAGTAGTATTGCTGGGTCTTGAGGAATGTTGTTTCCTAATTTTCCAAGAAATCACCATACAATTATTCAAAGGGGCTGTACCAGCTTGCACTCCCACCAGCAATGCAGAAGTGTTTCCTTTATCCCACATCCTCTCCAGTATAAGTTGTCATTAGTATTTTTTGATCTTGGCCATTCTTACAGGTGTAAGATGGAATCTCAAAGTTGTTTTGATTTGCATTTTTCTGATGACTAAGGATGTTTCTTAAGTTTCTTTCAGTCATTTTTGATTTCTCTGTTGAGAGTTCTCTGCTTAGGTCTGTACTCCATTTATTTATTGAATTATTTGTTCTTTGGATGACCAATTACTTGAGTTCTTTGTATATTTTGGAGAGCAAACCTCTGTCTGATGTGGGGTTGGTGAAGATCGTTTCCTATTTTGTAAGGCTGCCATTTTGTCCTGTTGACCACGTCCTTTACAGAAGCTTTTCAGTTTCAGGAGGTCATTTATTGTTTCTCTCAGTGTCTGTGTTACTGGGGTTATATTTAGAAAGTGGTTGCCTGTGTCAATGTGTTCATGAATACTTCCCACTTTCTTCTATGAGTTTCGATGTGACTGGCTTTACATTGAGGTCTTTGAACCATTTGGACTTGAGTTTTGTACATGGCAATGGATATGGATATATTTTCATCCTTCTACATGCTGCTATCCAGTTATGTCAACACCAGTTGTTAATATGCTTTCTTTCTCCACTTGAATTTTTTTTTGCTTCTTTATCAAAAATCAGGTGTTTGTTGGTGTGTGGATTAATTAGATTCATTTCCATTAGTTCTCCTATCTGTTTTTATGTCAATACCAGGCTGTTTTCAGTACTGTAGCTCTGTAGTAGAGTTTGCAGTCAGTGACTGTGGTGCCTCCAGAAGTTCTTTTATTGTACAGGATTGTCTTGGTTATCCTGTTTTTTTTTTTTTTTTTTTGCTTTTGCATATGAAGTTGAGCACCATTTTTTCAAGGTATATGAAGAATTTTGCTTAGATTTTGATGGGACTTGCATTGAATCTGTAGATTGCTTATGGTAAGATTGCCATTTTTACTGTGTTAATTTTACCTACCCAAGACCATGGGAGATCTTTCAATTTTCTGGTTTCTTCTTCAATTTCATTCTTCAAAGATTTAAAGTTCTTGCCATACAAGTCTTCTACTCGTTTGGTTAGAGTTACTCTAAGAGAACAATGGAGTTCATAGTCTCATCTTATAAGCTGGTAGGTATCTCAGTGTTATTCAGATGGTGTTGGTGAATACTTAGGAACACTCAGCTCCATTAAAGAAGTCTGAAAACTAATCTTGAGTGCTGAGTCAGATGCTTGATCTGTGTCTGCTGCTCAGGGACAATGAGTCAGTCAGTGTTAACCAGGGAGCAAAGCCATCAGTACTCATCTGAGTCATTTAACAGAACATAAAAATCATCTCTTATCCATGCCCCTCCCAGCCTCCAATACCAAGAGTTTCACTTCAAACTTTAGGAGGTGGAATTGAGACAGAATAGTATCCAACAACCCACAGCTATTCCATGAAGGGGAGACATGTATATAAGAGCAGGCTGTGTCATCCACATTTTTAAAATATAATTTTAATTAAACTGAATTTTATAGTTAGATCATGGTTTCACTTCCCTGAACTGCTTCCAGATCCCTATCACTTCACTGGCTCAATTCCACACCCTTTCTTTCTATCTATCTATCTATCTATCTATCTATCTATCTTTACAAAACAAACAGATAACAAAAGATACAATTAAAATTTTAGAAAAGAAAAAAACACAACACATACACAAACCCTATGAAAAATGAAATTTGAAAACCCTATTATATAAGCAAAAGACAAGTAAGACAAAAAATGACCAAAGTAATGTGAGACAAAAATTATAACAAAATGAACGTGTGGTACATACAAGAAAATTTTATTCAGCTAGGAAAAACTATGAAATTAGCAGGAAAATTAATAAATGTGAAGATTATTACATTAAGTGAAGAAACATAGGCTCACAAATAAAAGTATCACATGTTCTAGCCCATATTCAAATCCTAACTTATTTGCTTATATATATATGTGATTATTTTAAGTGTGGATGCATGTCATGAAATAAGATAAGATAAGACATCATGCAAAGAGAAAAGAGACTTCAAGAAGGCATAATGAGACTGTGATGGAGCATATGAGGCATGAGAATATAAAAGGCACTACTACAGATTGAAAAGTGTAAGTAGCACAGGAGATAGAAATTAGAGCAAAGTGGTGGATTGGCCAAAACAAAGTAGGTGTGGAAATACCATAACAAAACAGCACTTGGTAGGTGAATTATGTCAAGCAAATAAAAAGGTTAGATAATATTTGATTTTTAAAACTAGTTATGGTGGTACATGTGTCTAATCCTAGCTATTTTGAAGGTTGAAGCAGGAGGATGACAAAACTGTAGTTTCTCTGCAACTTAGAAAGATGCTGTCTCAAAGTTATGTGGCACTGGTGATATTGGCCTAACAAGACTAGAGAACTAGTGCATGCAAGGCAATATACACTTTTCCTGAAGCTACTATTTGTGCTTCGTGAGAATTCTCAGTAAGAATTGCTTGATGTCAATGCATGATGTGCAGGGTCCAGCCTAAATGATGTGTACATTTATGAGAAGGAGAGAATGGATTGAAGAAAGAAACAGACAAGAGACAGAAGATAGAGTCAGGAGGGCTTCCAGTGAATATTATAACAAAAAAGCCCCGAGTATATTACTCTCAGTCTGTGTCCACCCCAATCAAAAGTGAAGAGCACAAGAAGTCCTTGATACAGAGAACAAGCAACAATAATTACCCCTTTACATCGCAAAACATCTGGCAACGATGATATAAGTCAAACATCCTCTTGTCGGACTTTTGAGGAGCAAGGCATCTGGTAGCCAAACCTTATGTAAAATTTCCACTAGTTCATCTTGAGGAGCAAGAATAGGTTTGACCTTTCCGACCTTAGTCAAGATAGAATGCATCCAAAAGGTTGGACTTCACAATGATGATATATGCATGTGCTTTCTTCTAAGAATGATCCAGTTCTAGTTTTTTTTAAATTGAATTTTATTGAGCTCTACATTTTTGTCTGCCCCCCTTCCTGCCTCTTCCCTTCCCTCAACTCTCTCCCAAGATCCCCATGCTCCAAATTTACTCAGGAGATCTTGTCTTTTTTTTTTTTTTTTTTTTTTTTACTTCCCATGTAGATTAGATCTATGTATGTCTCTGATTGCTGTCTAGGTTCTCTGGGATTGTGATTAGCGGGCTGATTTTCTTTACTTTATGTTTAAAAACCACTTATGAGTGAGTACATGTGATAATTGTCTTTCTGGGTCAGGGTTACTTCACTCAAATATGATGTTTTCTAGCTCCATCCATTTGCCTGCAAAATTCAAGATATTGTTATTTTTCTCTGCTATGTAGTACTCTATTGTGTAAATGTACCGCGTTCTCCTTATCCATTTTTTGCTCGAGAGGCATTTAGGTTGTTTCCAGGTTCTGGCTATGACAAACAAAGCTACTATGAACGTAGTTGAGCACATGCCCTGGTGGCACGATTGAGTATATATACCCTTTGGATATATACCCAAAAGTGGTACTACTGGGTTTTGAGAAAGGTTGTTTCCTAATTTTCTGAGAAATCACCACACTGACAGCCAAAGGGGGCTATACCAGCTTGCATTCCCACGAGCAATGCAGGAGTGTAGTTTTTAGCTCTAGAATTCTGATAGATTTTGTTATTTTTTTTAACTTGGTGCACTATATTTAGTTCCAGCTTACCTTGTTAAAAAGGATTATATTCTCCCCAACTAAATTGACTTGGAACTTCTGCCAAAGTCATTTGATAACAAAAGTGAATATTTATCTGTGCCATTTTATTTATTTATTTATCTTAAGTAAAATAAAATGGGGTGCCATGTAACCCAGAAATGTCACTAACTCACTATATTGTACAAGATGACTTTAAACTTATGCTTGGTCTTCCTTTCTCACAATGTTTTAAAGAGTTCAAATAATTTGCCAGATTCATTGATCAGGTGGATAGCAAAGCTAATGCTCTGCCTTTAATGTCTTCAGAACAAGTTTTTTTGCAGGAAACCAAGACTCAGTAACTTACTACCAGAGTCTTGGCTTGAGATTTTGTTTAGATCATAATTTACAACATTTGCTGGCTTATTGGTCTTATTCTTTTTGCTCAGAAACAAAGGACAGTCAAAGACAGGAGGATAATCTGAAACAACGAGCAAGGTGTGCAAGGATGAAATAGCTTGTGTATATAGGATGTAAAGATCTAATTGCAGACATCAGCATCTATTTAAGTACTTATTTTTCAATTTATTTGTTACTTTTTATGACTATTATCCATAAAATCCTAATTGTGATGCTTATCAAGTAGAAGCTACTTAGCAAGAAAATACAACAAGAACACTATACTCAAACTGCTGTGATCTTGTTCTTCATAGAAAAAATGATGAGTAGTAATAAGTTCACCATAGGCAATATTGAAAATAATGTAATTGGGTGTTTCAGATATGTAAATTCATCAAATCCTCAAGAAAGTGTTGGTAATGACAGCACAGAGGCACAGATATTTAACAGTATTATGGATTTTAGCCATGTTTTAGACCTCATAGAATGATCCATGGCCAACTTTGGTATTCATTCCCATGTGCTCTGGAAATGATTGTATATCATTGTCAGGGATCATCTTCAACAAATATACCACTTACCAGGGTAGGAGCATGAGGATAAGAAAAAATGTTAAGTAGAAGGAACAGAGATACAAAGAATCACTAAGACATAGGATGGTAACAGGAGGGCAACTCAGCAAATATTGAATACTGAATTTATCTGCATTTATTTTCCATACACTTTTATACTCCAATACAAAAGAAGACAACATGCTGCTTTAACATGATACAAAGGACAATTAGAACTTTTACTTGCTTCAGTACTGATGCCATTAAGACATTAAATCTTTCTTGATGAAAGTATTCTGTTTTTTAGGCAGTGAACCCACCCTAGACCAAGTACCCTGAAGCAGTCACTCACTAGGTTAATGCCCCTAACTCAAAAGACGGAGCAGAAGTATGCTTGAATTGCTGACCATTGGTCAGTGAGTAGAGAAGTTACCTGTATTGGCCATCTTAATGTCAAAAGGACCAAGTAACCACACCCTAGGTCAGAATATGTAGTCCTAGTTGTTGTCAACAATTTTGAGGAACTTCAAACTCTCTGACCTTCAGACAAGGTGGAAATATACTCATTTTGGGGGCTCCACATATCATCATCATTTGTATCAGTTTTTTGAGTTTTTTTTTTTTTTACTTATTTAAAGAGAAAACTTCTTTATTTTCCCTCCCCACTGGTTAGTTTTTCCCTTAATGTGGATCAGAACTTGTCAAACAATTAGCTCTATGGGGTAAGTCTGCACTCATCGAGACACTTCAGAATTCACATGGGATCTACAGAAGGGGACCCCTTAGGCAATAAATCATTAAAGAAAAAGATAAATTAGTGTTGTGTTGTGATCTCAGGTGATAGAATAAACCAAAGCTACAGACTCAGCATCAAACTCAAATGATGCTATGGAACTTACCACATCCTGAAAGATGATGAAGATATACATTACTCTGCATTGAAATATCATTTATTTAAATAAATGCTAATTTCTCAGACATGTAAACAAATGGCATAAAATATACAAGAGAAATTTGTAGTAAAAAAAGAATACATATAAAAAGCAGAAAACAATTTCAGTGAACATATTATGTGACTTCAGGAAACATTGCTGAGTACTTAAGAGATGACTCAGAGGTTAAGAGCATTTGGAGAGGAGCTAAGTTTGGTTCTTAGCCCCCCAATTTGGATAGCCACATCTTTCTGTAATTCTAGTTTCAGTGCTCTCCATACACATACACAGACACTGGGCCATATACACTCAATTAGAAAATAATTTAAAAATGAAGTATACTTGCCTGGGGACAAAGGCAGAACCTCACTCACTCACTCACTCACTCACTCACTCACTCCACCTCTCTGTATCAGCCTCTAATACCCGGATGGAATCTCTGTCTGAGCATACACTGTGCAAACCAGCCTTGATCAGTGATCTTCAACTCTCCTTCTTGACTTACATTTCAAATCCTTCACATCCTCAGTCCTGCAACAGATCAAATTGCAAAGGCCTATTTTTCCTTTCTGCCCCTCCCTCCTTAGACTCCGTCAAATGCTATGGCAGACCCATCTTTCCTGTCATTCCTGTGGACTCTCTCAGCCAACCCCCATTCTAGTCCATCCCCATTCCTTTTTGTCTGCCTAAAACATGTTCTAACTAGGACCCCACCCAGTGCCTACACTGGACAGGGACTCAGAAATACTCTCTACCAACAAAACCACAGTCTCCACACATTCCCAAGACCCAAGGAAGGCAATAAGAATCTATTGCCTATTAGAATAACAATTTTTCTTGGTGAAGACTTTAACATCCAAAAAGAACACACAAATTTTCTACTACTATAATCACTAAAATTTTCAATTGCAATAGATGTATGTCTTATAGTTTCTAGTGTTGTGCCAAAACACCATGCCTAAAAAGCAAGTAGGGGAAGATAGGATTTATTTGGCTTACACTTCCATCATTGGAGGAAGTCCCAACAGGAACGCAAACAGAAAAAGATAATGGAGACAGAGGGTGATGCAGAGACCTTGGGGCTTACAGTCTTGATTCCCCTGGCATGCTTATCCTGCTGTCTTACAGAACCCAGAACTAACAGCGCAGGAATGGAACCACTCACAATGGGCTTGACTTTCTCCTGTTAATCACCAATTAATAAAGTTCCTTATATCTAGATCTTATGAAGGCATTTTCTCAATTTAGTTTCCTTCTTTCCAGGTAACTCTAGTTTGTATGCCAAGTTGATGTAATACTAGCCAGCACAATGTATAAAGAAAGGCATTCCATGATAAAAAAAATTAATGCAGTATTTATCTCCAAATTAGTGTCTTGAGAAAATGCTAGAAGGAAAATTTCTGTGAGAAAATGTTAACCACGCTCATGAAAATATAGGGAATAAATATTATCAGTTCAAAATATAAAAAAAGGGGAAATACCCATACTACAGCAACAAAATAGTAAGAAACAACAAACACTATTTATTGATAACTTTCACCATCTTTGTTCTCAATTCCCTAATAAAAAGACATAGACTAACAGAATGGGTGTAAACACATAATCCATCCTTCTGCTGCATCACTGAAACATACCCTAACATCAAGAACAGACATCACTTCAGCAAAAAGTGATCAAAAAAAGTTATTCCAACCAAATGGACCTAAGAAGCAAGCTGGCACAGCCATTCCATTTTAATACCTGACAAGATAGACTTCAAACCAAGATGAAACAGAGGAGCGAGGGAAGACACAACATATGCTTGAGAAGAAAAATCTACCAAGAAGACATTGCAATTATAAACATTCATGCTCAAAAACATGGGTGCTCAATTTCATAAAAGTAACACTACTACAGTTAAAATCATATATTGATCCTCATACAGTATTCATAGAAGACGTCAATATCTCACACTTACCAAAGGACAGGTCATCCAGACAAAAACTAAACAGAGAAATACACGTGCTAAATGATGTTATAAATTAAATGCTGCTATCAGATATTTACAGAATACTCAATCCTAATAGAAATGAATACACCTTCTACTCAGTGCCTGATGGAGCACTATGACTACATAGTAGGACACAAAGCAAGTCTCAAAAGTCAAAATATTGAACTAACATTTGTATCCTCTCTGATCACCACAGATTAAATCTAGATATCAACAACTGAAACAACAGCGAGCGTCTAAATTCATGGAAACTGAACTTATTACATGATGAAAAATGGGTCAAAACAGTAAGATAGAAATGAAGTGAAGAATTGAATGAAACTGAAAGCATTGCACACCTAAAACTATGGGGCACAATGAAGGCAGTTCTAAGAGGAAAGCTCATAGTATTAAGTGCCTACACTAAATAATTGGAGAGATCTCATATTAGCAACTTAAGGTCCTAGAAAAAAAAAACACTCCAAAGGAGAAGATGGTAAAAACATAATCAAACTCAGAGCTGAAATCAATAAAATAGAAACAAATATAAATAAAAAGAATCAATGAAACAGAGTTGTTTCTTTGAGAAAAATCATAAAGTTTGACAAACGCTTAGCCAAATTAATGAAAAGGAAGAATATACAAATTAACAAAATTAGAATCATAATAACAGGCTTTAAAAATCTATACTCCACCAAATTGGGAAACCTAAAAATAATGAATTATACCTACAAAATTTAAATCAAGGTCACACGAGCAACTCAAACAGACCTATAATTCCTAGTGAAAATTAAGCAGTTCTTAAAATGCTTCCAATTTTAAAGAGCCCAGGGTAAGATGGCTTTAGTGTTAAAATCTAGTAGACTTTCAATGAAGATTTAAGTACAATGCTCCTCAACTTCCTCCACAGAATAGAAACAGAACGAACGTTGTCTATTTCTTTAACAAAAGCATAATTATCCTATACCTAAACCTTATAAAGCCTCAACAAAGACATAATATTACAGAAAAAAAGGACATAATATTACAGACAATTTCCCCTTATAATCAAAGGTGAAAATTCTCAGTACAATATCTTCAAATCAAATCCAAGAACACATCAATATGTCATCCACTACAATAAAGTAGGCTACATCCTAGAGATGAAGGGATGGTTCAAGGAATGTAAATCTATAAACATAATTCATCATATTCACATATTCACAGACTGAAAAACAAAAAAAACACATGATAATCTCAATAGATTCAGAAAAAGCCTTTGACAAAATCAATATTTCTTCATGATAAAAGTCCCAGAGTGATTGGATATACAATGGACATACACAAGCGTAATAAAACCAATTTACTGGAAGCTTATAGACAATATCATCAACCTAAATGGAGAGAAACACAAAGTAATTTTACTAAAATCAGGAACAAGACAAAGTTTTGCATTCTTCCCATATCTATTCAATATAGTACTTGGAGTTTTAGCTAGAGCAATAAGACAACTAAGGGGGATGAAAGGGATACAAATTAGTTAGAAAGGATGAATTCAAAGCATCTTTATTTGCAAATGATATGATAGTATGCATAAGTGACTCTTAAAAATCCCACCAAGAAACTCTAAAACTGGTAAGTAATTTCAGTAAAGTAACTGGATACAAGATTAACTCACAAAAATCAATTGCCATATGTGTGTGTGTGTGTGTGTGTGTGTGTGTGTATATATATATATATGACAAATTGGTTGAGACAGATAAATCAGAGGAAAAATACCTTTTACATTATGTTCGTAAAATAAAATTTTGGGTAACTCTAACTAAGCAAGTGATAGACTTATATAATAAAAACTTTATGACATTAAAGAAAAAATAAATATACCAATAAAAATTGGGATACAGATTTAAATAAAGGATGGCAAACACTTTAAGAAATGTTCAACATCCTCCATCACCAGAGAAATGTAAATCAAAACTACTTTGAGATTCCAACTTAAACCAGTCAAAATGGCCCAGATAAATAGAACAAATGAGAACTCATGCTGGCAAGAATGTGGTGTAAAGGGATCCATTGCGGGTGGAAGTGAAAACTTGAACAGACAATATGGAAGTACGTGTGGTGGTTCCTCAACAGGCTAATAACTCTACCAGGAGATTCAGCTATAACGTTCTTGAGCATATGCCAAAAGCCTCTAAAGTCTACTGCAAAGACTCTTATTTAACCATATTCATTGCAACTCTTCAAAATACCTTGAAATCGCAAACAAAGCACATGCCCATCAATAGATGCATGGATAAAGAAAATGTGATACATATACACAATAGAATATTACTTACCTTAAAAATTATGAAATTTGGATGTAATGGATGATGCTAGTAAAATCAATATGCATTTGCTTTTATGTGAATGCTAGTGGTTAAGTCTATTATAAGGCTGCAATTCATATAACTACAGAGGTTATGTATAGAGTAATCAAATAGAGGGAATGGTTGAAACACTCTAGTATGGAAATATACAAAAGATAACAATAAATGGATGGGATAAGACAACACTGGAAAGTGAAGATGAAACAGGATGTGGAAGAAAAGATGGGCTTGAGGAAGGAAATGCAGAACAGGACAATGAAAATTAAAAGCCACTTCAGGAGTCACATAGAGATCTAATAAAGTAGAAATCTCCTAAAATATATACATATATGAAGGTGATATAAATGGAATCACCATATAACTATGGAGACAGAGCTCCAACTAGACATCTATCAACACCAAATGAAGCCTCCAGTTTCAAAAATGGATTACATCTCATCAAGTCAAAGGTGCCCCATGGGAACCCTCAAACGACCCAAGTTTTTGCTAAGGCTATTAGTTGCTTGACACAAAACTAATGGCTAGGTATTATTGCTGAAGACAATACATACAAGATTCATTGAAACAAGGCCTTCTATAAAGAGCAGGAACACTGCTCAGACAAACAAAACACACAGACTTCAGGGTCTTTTCAGGCCTAAGCCAGATAGGACCCCAATGCCAAGAGCGAAAGTGGATACAGACCCAAATCTATCTCTAAATAACTGCCACTAGAAAATGAAAAAAAAAAGTTTCCCCAATGGAATCTTACTGAATATTTCAAACACACTTAAGTAGAGGCCCCATGCTCAACAGTAAATACCAACACAAATGAACTTGATTTTTGGAGGTTTTTTTGTTGTCTCAGAACGCTTTTTTTGAGTTTTTTTTTTAACATTACAGGCTTTTGGTTACATATTATGTTTTTTGATTTTGTGTTTTTATGGGATTTCTGTGTTTACAAATATGTGTCTCTGTGTTTACCTATGTTTCTTGTGCTTTAACTTTGGACCTTTTTGCTCTTTGTTTGTTTTGTTTTGGGCTATTTGGATGTGTTTTATTTTAATTTAGGTAATTATTTGTTTTCTCATGGTAGAAACAGAGAGAGAGGGGGATGTATATTTGGATTGGTGGTGAGGTGGGGAGGGTTTGCGAGTAGTTATGGAGGGGAAAAAGAATACATTTTTGAAGAAAAAAAGGCTATTTTCCATAGAAAATAATGAAATATTTTTAAGAGTAGCACTGTGGAATGTGCTTTTGGATCTTGTGTATAAGTTTGGGCTGAACTATCTCTTAGAGACATTGAAATGTCTCTAAACATGACCTCTCTCTTAGTTTGATTCTCTGTTGTGATAGAAACCATGATACAAAGCAACAGGTAGGGAAAAGATATATTTAGCTTAGAAATCACCCCCATCATGCAGGGTAGCTAGTGCCTGAGCACATGGAACAGAGGCCATGGAAGAGCATCTCATATTAGATTGATCTCCATGGCTCACTCAGCTTGCATTCTTCTACACCACAGGCCTCTTTCCCAGGAGGTACTCTGTACAGTGGGCTGAGTACTCCCATTTCAATTGTAAACCAGTCATGGTCACTGATCTCTGTGACTTTGATTTCAGTGAGAGAAATACTATCTTCTATGACCTCTGAGCATAACCCTTGGACTCCCTCTTCTTCATCCTCTATGCCCAATGTGTATGTGTGTGTGTATGTATGAATGTTTAATGTATAATATATATGTAAATATATATTTCCTAATCAAAGTGCTGGTTATCTTGTTATTTATTAATTTATCTTGTTTTTGTTAAATTACATAAATTTTGAATAAAGTCTATATGTAGAGCCCTTTGCTCTAACAATCAAGTAACATCTTAGGCTTTGTTTTATTAAATCTTTGAGAATTTAATATAATATAGTTTGATCATATTTACCAATTCCTTCCAGATCCAGCCCCTTTTCCTATCCACTCAACTTTGTGTCCTTTGTTTATTTTAAATCTACTGAATTCTTTTGTGCTGTCCAAATACTCTTGAGTGTGTGGTCAATCAATGAACCACTAACTTATCTACAGCCACACCTCATAGAAAATTGACTCTCCTTCGCCCTACAGCTACCACATGCAAATGGTTCCTCATCTAGGAGTGAGATGTTAAGCTCACCTTCCCTTTCCAAACTGAGATTTTCTTTTTTTATGTTGATTGAGATTGCGTAGTCTTGTGCAAGCTGTCCTATCCACTCTGAGTTCAAGCATGCACTCGCCCTTATGTTTTTTTTTTTTTTTGAAAAATGTTTCTTCTTTCTCAGGATCTAACAGTCTTCCTGCCCATTCTTCTATATCGGTGTCTGAGCTTTGGGAGGAGGGTATATGATAAAAGTCCTATTGTGATAAACATTCCATAGTAGTCTATTTTACTCTGTACCTTGACCAGTTGTCCGTTGCTGTGTTAATCACCATCTACTGAATAAAGAATTTCTCTGATCAATTTTGAGAGATGTACTAATCCATGGGTACAAAAGTAAGCCATCAGGGCTTAATTTAATATTATGCTATTTAGCAGAATAAAAGAAGTTGGCTTTCTTCTAGTGTATATGGCTTGTATAGCCACAGACTTCTGACCCAGACATAGTGCCTCACATGGCTTTCATCTTTAGGAGAAGGTCATAAATTCAAGCAGAAAGTGATTGGATATTTCATTGACGTTGTGTCACTATTGAACCGGTGTTTTTTATCTTCCCAGGCTGGTTATTACTGTGGATCTCAGGGATCACAGATGGACAAGAATTTCTATCCCTTACTCATCCAGTAGCTTGAATAACACTACAAAAGCTAACTCTAGGGATGAGAGTTTCTGGTCAGTATCAACTTGATTCTCTGTGTTCTATAACTGAGGTATGTGGTTTTAACATCATGCTCAGGAAAATAACTAAGAGAAATCCCACTAATCTGTAACGTTTTAGGGTCTAGTGTTGTGGAATATTAGTTGAAGATGTGTCACATTTGTTTATGCTGTGGAACTTTTGTTTCATGATGCAAAGATGTGCTTCATTCTTCTATGTTGCATTTTCTAAAACTCTATGAAGCTGTGTTACTTTGCCTGTCTAAAGCACCTGATTGGTCTAAGAAAGAGCTAAACAACAAGTAGGAAGGAAGGCAGGAGGAAGGATAGGTGAGGATGGCAGGCAAAGAGAATAAATGGAAGGAGAAAAACAGTAAAAAGGATGAGTGAGACAAAGAGAAGGAGAGGAGGACACCAGGGGACACTCACCCAGCACACAACCAGGCATGGAGTAAGACATAAACAAAGTCACACAGAATAGAGAAAGATAAAATACCAATGGCAAAAGGTAAATGGGATAATTTAAATTAAGAAAAGTTGGCTTAAAAAAAAGTCAAGCTAAGGCTAGGCTTTCATAAGAAAAAAATAAGTGTATTTTTATGGGAGATGTGTGGTGGTCGCCCAAAGAGCAAAGAGTAAAAAGCCAACAAACAAGCAAACAAAATCTCTAAAAAACAAACAATCAAACAAAAAAACCAACTACAGTCTATGGGCCCTCATTGGTCAACAACTTAAAGGAGGGAACCCATCTTGGCACTGGGCCTTTTGTGTTTTTTGAAACATCTCTGCACTTGAACTTAATAGTGGGAAAGGTAGCTTCGTCTCTCATTAGATTTGTTGTTTCACAGAGAAGGAAGACATGAAAAATGGAATTCCTCAATCACAAAATTACCCGCATATCACCTGTTTCAGGAAACAGACATATTTCTTCTCTTCATTATTTTTTTAGTATATGCATAGCTTTTACATGTTCTGAGAATGAACAGAAGTTCAAATGCAAGAGCATAACTTCAGATCAAGGAGCAAGTAAACTTGATTTCACTTTAACTTCACAAAGCCATCTTAAAAAAATAATCTATTTTTCTTTTCAGATTGGGACCTAAAAATTACAGTGTTGCTCCAAAGGCTGACAATATGGCACCAAGATTGTAATTATTATTGTTATAACTAGAGCCAAATTCATGATGACACTCTGTTAATACTGCAAGAAACAGGAGTTTTAATCAAAGCATTTATTTAAAAAAATTATTCCCCAGGGAGAAAACATAATCTTAATAAATTAGTACTTTGAAAGTATGTCTGCTTATTGATGTTGCTTACCAAGGAGACCTAAGCAAATGCATTTTCACCAAGATAAAATCTTTGAAGGCATCTGTCACCTAATCAGCCTTATTCATCTGAAACGTAAGTAAAACCAACTTGCTTCTAGAAGTGTTAATTAGGAATGTAAAACACATCACCAGACAAATGAATACAGGTTGATTTCTCCGTGAGATTTCAAAATGTATCTCATTTTCAGTTATCGTACACACAAATCACTGAAAATATGTGGTTAAGATTAGCCTGAAGGGATAAAGCATTACTCTTTTTAAAATATCTTAGAACCAGTGGGATCAAATGTATTTCTTCTGCTGAAGTAATATTGTATTGATTAAAATCATGACATTATCATATGTGAAAGGGACTTAACCACACAGACAAATCATTTGCTTCTTTACTGTTCTTAGTACGAAACATCATCTATACAGTTTAATAAAAATTGTATGATGATATTCATAGTGCATACAGGAATAATGAAAATCAAAATACTAAATAAAAGATAAGATTATCAAGGGTCTTAAAATTTATCAAATTTTGGAGTAGATAAAAACCCAAATTATATATATTACAGAGAGTGATATAAATTTGACACTATTTAGAACTACAACATACTAAAGACCCCGTGAATAACATATTGCATATATTATGACATTAAATATTAATAAAACACAAAGGGAAATATATTATTAGCCTATTATTTTCATGACAATATTAAGGTTTCAGCAAATGATAAATTCTTCACCATGGTGAATGCATTAAGACTTCTTAGTTGAAATATGGTGGAAGGTTGCTCCTGGCAGAATGTTACAAAAAAAAAAGAAAAAAAAAACCTCCAAAATCTACAAGGTCAAGAGCATGCCCAGGCATGAAGAAAGCTTTCTACTTACTTTGGAAGTAAATAATGCATACCTCTGTTTTCCATGCTTGGATTTTTGTTCGCGTTGAGATTATGTAGGTCTTGTTTGTGCTGGCCCAGCTGTTATGAGTTGCTGTGTGCAACTGTCCTGCTGTGTCTGAGAAGCACTGTTCCCATGTAATCACCTGGCACCGCAGGTTCTTCCTGTCTCCTGGCTCTGATTTTCAGTGGTTGCTGAGCCTTCGGAGAGGGAGTTTGATCAATGTCCAGTTTAGAGGTGGGCATTTGTCAGTCTCTTTTCCTCTGTACCTTTGACCAGTTGGGTGTGGTTGTAAAATAAATGTTCCATTTTGATATATTATAATGTGAAGAACATTGATAAACAAACTGTAAATACCTATGTACTGAGAGAGTTAGAAACTCCAATTTGAGTCTTTCTAATAGTATGCCTGGAATTCCTTCTAGAAGTTTAAAACTTTAAAAACACATACACTTTGTTTAAGTGAAGCTATCACACCAAGAAGTTCACTCATAAATGGAATTGTAGTAATGAGAGTGATCAATACTAATTAGGAAATTTAGTCATTGAGTGCTTCCCAAATTTATATCTATTTCTTATGTTACCAAAAAGCATACTTTTGTGATCCTTTGAAACTTTTACTATTTTCACAATTTTATAATCATGTATTCTTGAAATTACTGATTTTTAACTGAGAATTTGGAGAAATTACACATCTCTTTCAAGTATTTATTTACTTTTTTTTTATTTTTCATGACATGGTTTCTCTGTGTAGCCCTGGCTGTCCTGGAAATCACTATATAGACCAGGCTAATCTTAAACTCAGAACTCAGAGATCCACCTGCAATTGCCTCCCAACTGCTGGTATTAAAGGCATACATCACTATTGACCGGCTTCAAATTTTACTGTGTATTTTGTCTATGTGTATATCTATACACCACGTGTGTACACTGTCCTCAGAAGTTAGAAGAGGGCAAGGATGCTGGGTCATCTGGAGTTAGATAAATTATTTGGAGGTTACCTGTGGATATTGGGAATTGAACCTGGGCTATTGTAATCCTAACTGGGTTTCTAGTATGACATTTCCTTTGTACTCAGCTGTGATGAAGTACTTTATTTGTCCCATTGCTGGACTAACATCATTAGGAGAACTTAGGAGAATGGGAGATACATTTGATAACATTACTGACTTACACATAGCTTTAAGACGCTCGGTCTGTGACATGGTAGGGGTAGGATTGCTTTTAACATTCTATCATGTGTAGTCTTGAGAACACTCATCAGAAAGTGAAATAAAATTGATCCAAACATTACACGAGTTTTAATTGTTCTTAATAATAAAAATTCGGAGTCCAATATTAGTGGGTAAACGCTGAAAGACTGTAGAAGAAGAGCAGCCAGACACTAGCTCTTACCTCTACAAAATCCTCAACTGAATAGGGTACCCTGTCTCTACAAGTCCTCAGACTGAATGTCCTGAGCTCCCATCTCCTCCCACCTTATATTCCTCTCTTCATATATCCATATCCCTTCCTGCCTCCATCTTCCTAGTGCTGGGATTAAAGGTGTATGATTCCCAAGTACTAGGATTAAAGGTGTGAGCCACCACTGCCTGGCTTCTATGGCTAACTAGTGTGACTAATTGCATACTCTGACCTTCAGGCAAGCATTATTTGTTACAGTACAAACAAAATATCACCACACCCAACTTGTCTAAAAAGCTCCAGGACAGATCTGGTTCCTCCAGTTAAAGAAAAAGTGTAGCTTGAATATTTAAGAACTCTGGAACCATAGACAGCTCCTTATGCAAAATATCTCACTCATTACTCTTATAAATTATCTGAGTCATTGCTTTATATAAACTATACTATCATCAGTTAGTGTGATGCTATTATTATTATTTTACATAAAAACAACCCTCTGTACAAAACGAGCCACACTACAAGATGAGTGATTTGCATATAGGAAGAGAGGGAAAGCAGACTGAAATGAGAAGAAAGAGATGGATGGTAACATTTGGTGCCAATGTAATAATTTAAGAGTCTTTCAAATTTTGCATTTGTGTAAATCATAGCACTTTTTTGTGGCCTGGTGAGAGTTGTGTATTCCCTATAAACTACTGCTGTGCTAAAGTTGCAGCTTGTGAGGTACATAAACTGAGCATCTCACTGTCGTAGAGGGAGGTCAAGTATGTAGAGAACCAGGAACTTATCAAAGCCTCAGTTTAGTATTTGCCATCGATAAAGCTTAACTCATGAAGCACGAAGCAAGATGGAGCTTCACCTTAGCTTTGAAAGGATTTGATGAGTTCATTGGCATCAGTGGAATCAATGAAGTTTAAAAGAAAATAAGAAAGAAATGACTATAGAGGGCTGTGTATTTATTATTTTTAATTATATAAATACACTTCTCAATCATTTATGAAAATAATTTTACAATTATTTTTAGAGTGAAATTTTATTTGCAAGGGTTCTATTCCCTGTTGTTTGAAGCTCACATGTATTTAAACATAACTTTTGTAAATTTTTCTCTGAATAATAAAAATTTGTAAAGCTTGTTTGAGAAACTATAATTATAAATGAGAGATGAAGGGGTGGGAGACCTGTGTTAATAATGGCTGTGATAAACATGAAAGGTAAGGAACTCACGGTCTTTTCTTTGTTCAGAAAGGATAATTTTGTAAACAATCTAATTTAAACAAGTAACTGTCAAGATTGATTTCATTACATTCGACATTTTGTGGCTGGAGTCATTTATTTAAGATCTCATTTTAAGGGGCCTTTAGGGATTGCTCAGCAGTTAATGGCATGTACTGCTCTCCCAGAGGACCTGAGTTTGGCTTCCAATATCCAAGCTTGGTGACTTAAAAGTGCCTGTAACGTTCCCTACCAGGAGATCCAACACACTCTCCTGGCCACTGGGTGTGTCTACACTCACAAGCACGCGCAAGCTAACACCTATACACAAGCACATATGCACACATGTAATTAAAAGTAAATATAAAAAGTAAAATTAAAAAACATCACTTCAAAGAACACCAAATTAAAAGACTAACTGGAACATAGAAAGATGAATTAAATCTTTTTCAACTTTTGTTCACATAAATTCTTTGATAAGGAATAAATTACTTTAATTGTCAGAAATTCTCCTAGTATCTATTGTCTTTACATATGTGAACTAAAACTTATTTGATTATTTACACAATTTTTTCTCATCAAGTTTTAAATACAAGTCACTCTTGAAAAAGGAACATGACTAACATACTCTACATTATTTGTAAAAATAGCCTAAGCAAAATAAAGATTGAATTGACAGAAGAAAAAAAATGACAAGTTGTTTCAATAAAATCAGGAAAGAGAACCCCACTTGTTTAGAAAATCAGTGCTATTAACAACTGGTCCCACCAACTGAGGAGATGGCTCAGGACATGGTGAAAATTCACAGCTAAAGCAGAGAAATCTAAATGTATTTGTGTATTTGTCAGCAAAGAGTCAGAGAAGTGGAAACCACTTCCACAGAGTTTGCCAATGTCAGACACCGGTGGGGAAGTGAAAGGAGCTCACCTACTGTCTTCTGCTGTTTTCTAGTCTAGACTGTCGCCATTGTCTCTGTGGTTTCTGTATGTGTGGTTGCTTTCTGGTTTGTTTTACTTTTTGGAGTTGTAGATATTTACTCGAGTATATTCTGTTTGGTATGGTTTGCTTCTTGTTTTGTTTCATGTTTTCGTCATTGTGGGGATGGAAATCCATGGCCTTGGGCATGCTAGGCAAGCACTCTACCACTGACATCTACATTTCCCCAAACCTTTGTTGCTAGAGTGGGGAGCCTAGAACTGTATTATTTTCAAGATGTTGAATCATTAATCAGGTTCATAATAATTTTTTGTGGGTTCATTTTTAAGTTTTACAATACAGAAATACTTCTGTTTTGCACTTACCACACAACATACAATGATACAAACATCCACCTGTATTATGGAAATCATCTCCAGAACTGCTGTTTCACAAAGACTCGAGGTCGAGCCTGCGACTGAAAACTGCTAGAAGAGGGAGATTCAGTTTTCTTCAACAGAGTCACACTGAGCCTATCAGCTACACCCCAGGGCAGGACCCATGTCAAGAGTTGGCCAATTCAAATTGTGCTCCACGTAAGTCAGTTAGTTTAAGAAAGAGAAAGAACATGGAAGTTGGTGGCTAGGGGTGTGGGGAAGAAGAACGTGGGAAAAACTGAGTGAAATTCTCAAAGAAAATTATTAAAACATTGTTACAGTGCCTGCCATGTATTCCCAAAATGACTATGAGAACACAAAAGTTACAAAAGCAAACTCTCCTTTCAGATTATGAGGAATAAATGCACTACAATTTTAAATTTTCTTACGAAGCAAATTTTCTAACAAATGGAGTAGATTCAGAGTGAGTCGTGTGCATGTTTCTATATTTTCATTAAAATTACACAGAAAATATCATGCAAATGGCTCAGATCTACTCCAATATTAAGCAATAATGCTGAAGTTCTCTCTACTACCAATTAGTCCTCACAGTATGAACTGAAGCTCATATTTTTAAATTGTTATTCCATTTTCTGAGCATTTTCCTTTCTATTGCCATTATACGGATTTAATGGAGGCTGCCCCACTGTATGAGAATGTTCCCCCTAAAACCAAAGAAAGATAATTATAAGCTATCACTTTTTCTAAGCCCACCACAGCTCTCTGTGGAGATATAAATTTAGAAGGGATTATGATTAACCATTACTCCATATCTACCTCAGAGCGAAATCTGTGAAGTTTAATTGGATAATATCTGCAAAGTGCTTCAATTCCAGGGGAAAATAATACCCAAGCATAAGGGGGAAAAATGTCAAAGTAAAATAATGCCATGCATGTAGCTGTGAGGTAGGTTTGGGTCGAAGTGTGACAGACTAAAGGAGGGACACAGAAATGAGTTGCTTTAGAAAACTATTGCTAAGTTTATCAGCAAACACTCTTGGAACCAAATTATTATGGACACATATTAGATCGAGAGTGAGGTGACAGCCAGTTTCTTTCTTTCTTAGCTCTTTTCTTATCAGATGTGAGTCTGTAACGCTGCCACACAAACTCTCAGTTCCGTCAGCAGGACAACACTCCCGCTTATTTCACATGCTGCTGTGATGCTAACACATGCCTGTATATTTGAAACACATGAATTTGCTTGGAAACCCTCAGACTGGTTGGTAAATGTTGCCTAAATGGCACAATATAATTATAAACACAGAATGAACAACATAATGCATGGACGTTGAATGTTTTGACTGAACACACGTATTTGCATTGAGTGCAATGCCAGGTGCCCTCAGAGGTCAGAAGTGGGCATCGGGTCCTCTGAAAACAGAGTCGTAGCTATTTGTGGGCCAGATAACCACTCTATTAGCCATACGGGTGCTGAAAACAAAACACAGGTTCTTTACTGAAGCTTCAAGAGCTGCCTTTCTAGCATAAAGTTTATTTAATTTTAAAAACCAAAATAGTTTCATTTTCTTATATTTATGTTTTTCTGAGGGGTTCTGGGTACTACATGGTACTGAACACCCCATTTAGCAGCTGTATTTTTGTTCCCCAGCCTCAGCTTAACTTCAAGTCTTTTATTTTTCCCTCTTATGGGTCTTCTAACAAAGATATGTTCCAAACAGGGCTATGGTTTGAGTGACTATTGAACAATCCCAACGAGAAAGGAAGTATTTTTTCTTACTCCCTTCTCTGAACTACAAGTGAAACTATCTAACTTAGCCTCTGTGAATTAATCCCTTTAATCAATCTTCTATAGCCTATAAAAGTAAGTCCTAGATACATTTATGCAGGAACTGCTGATAGTGAATGCTGATAGACACTACCACGACCATAAGAAAACTACAGTAGTCGTTATCACGCAACTCTGGGCTTACTTACAGTACTCGATCTGGTAGCAGTGCCTCTCGTCCTTTATTCTGCCTCAGTTTGCTCCCTTTTCTAGCTGTCTTTCCATATTGAGTGTGAATTATGTATTTATAATTAATTACACAAAGGGGAATTATGTAGTTATTGTGTTTCTATTATAACTTCTCACCTGATTTCTTTAACTCTTATGAATGTAGTTTGATGAGTGAATTGTGTTTGTACGTGTGTTCATTACGGTGAGTGTGGAGACCACTGGTGGTGCTGTCTTAACCAAGCTTTTATCCACTTCTCTGTCATGCTAGATGATAATGAAGAGTCTGTTTCCAAACACTTCCTGGAGTCAAGCCTGTGCTAGGCTGACCTCAGTGCATACTGGTTTAATACTAAGTCACAGTTACTCCTATTACAAAGAAGAATGTTTTGGAGGCTACTAAGGAGCTTTGACTTTTCTCACTGATTCTTAAGTACTGAGTTGCTATCCTTACATTTTATTTTTCACCTCTTGAAGCTTCCTTCCTCTACTTCTATATGCAAAATCCTTACTAAACAATAAGTTTTAATTAAAAAATATGTTGTGGACTATTTGTTGAACTAGGCAAAGATGTATTCTGTTTGTTCATGCTGCATTTTTAACTACATAAAGAACTGTTTCATTTGCATCAATTAAATAAAATTAAAGTGGGCTCAGAGAATTGAGGTTAGCAACTGGCTGATAGGAAGTAGCACGGAGGAACTTAGTGTGTGCGTTTCCTGCGTGTGTGCATGCATGCGTGTGTGTCTGTGTTTTAGTTGGGACAATGTGAAAGGGAGTGGTCTCCACGTAGTCAGCAAAGAAAGTTAACCAGCTGCTACTCTAACTCTCAGCTCAGTGGTTTTCACCCTAGCTTTTGAATCTTGAGTTTTATTAGAACTAGAGATATTTGGTTAGAACTACCTTTAGCTGCATTAACTGAGATAATGTCTTGGGGGAAAAGATGTCCCCTCAGGGCTATGGCCTTAGCAGTCTGGTTGTAGTTGAAAAGGTAGCCACTGTAACAGAAGTAAAACAACATAAATACATATTCTCTATGATATCATCTCTGAGCCTTCCAGATTAGCCTCCACCCACTGAATCACAAAGTATGTTTTCTAAATTCAAAGTGCTAATGTGTAATAGAATCCTGTTCATAAATGTGTTAATGTTTCTGTGTCTGTGTGCATTGCAGTGAGACAAAAATCTCATAAAAATATTGACTTTTATTCTCTTTCATTCACATCCTAATTTCTAAAGAGCAATTACACTACTGACATAACAAATTCTTTTGTGTGAAAGGTGAAATAGCATTGTGCATATTTTCTAAAGAAAACTGCTATTAGTATATGTGTACCATTAGGGAGCTATTTAAAAACACACTAAAACGAACACCAATAGATTCTAAACACTTAGCACCACACCTCCTGTCAGCTACTTAACCACTGAGTAGCACCCCAAAACCCCCAAATGACTCATTTCAATATGATTTTATTTTTCATGTGGACATAGATGTGAATGGTTTTAATTTTATTTATAACATGTGAGTGCACAAGAAAATTATGAATCATACCTTTAATATATTACTTAAAACTCTCTTAACACCTAAATTATAGCTGAGAGATATTTGATATTTGATAGTTGAGCAATAAAGTGATAGAAACTTGAGCTGGGTGGTGATGACACATACCTTTATTCCCAGAACTCAGGAGGAAAAGACAGGCAGATCTCTGTGAGTTCAAGGCCAGCCTCACCTACAAGAGCTTGTTCCAGCACAGGCTGCAAAGCTACAGAGAAACTCTATTTCAAAAGAACCCACAAATATATATATATATATATATATATATATATATATATATAAAACAAATTTCAATAAAAGAAATCAAATGACTAGATTACTATGCTCATTGAAGATTGTAAAGATTGTTGGCTGGTTCATATTATATTATCTTGCTTGGTTTTAAAGTTTATTTGATTTTAAATATAGAAATGAAAGGACTTATAATGATGTTAAACACATGAAATAGGGATAGGATTATGCTGCAATGCATCCAACTTTCTTTGAATTCAGAAATGATATGTGGCAAGACAGAGGAACAGATCAAACAAATCTCATCTTATCCTGTTCTGTACTTTGGCATTCTTTACTCGACATTTCTCTGCAATTCCTGACCAGTAGTTTCTTTGACATCATGACCTTATAAGCCTCTGCCTTTTTGTGAACAGTAGTAAGTAGATTTGGAGGAATTGTTACTAACATTTAATTACAAATAGACATCTAAAACAGCACCTGCATAATCTTCTCTTGCCTAATTGTTATGGTTCTTCTAAAATGATACATTGTGCTACACTTTTCTAATACCTTCCTACATCTTTTCTTGAGTACTGTTGTGATAGGAGGGTATTAAATATATTCCTACAATCCACAGATAAAAATGAATTTTAAGAGGCAGACATTATACAATGCCCTAACCTATAAATATGTCTTAGGATGTTTCTCCCACTGTTCTGAATGCAAATTAAATTTTAAATTATAATATCTTATAAAATTTATAGTTTCCTCTCTTGCAAAATTAACTCAAAACTCAAAGAATACTCATATTGAAGATGTGGGCAGAGAACTAAAGTGAGATTCAGTTGTATTAAGTACAGTCTGAGCTTTAGTGTTAACACTCTTCTGTTGCCATTTCATTGTCTATAGATCAGAGTCACATATCCTACTGATTTTCTATGCATAATGAGAGATTTCAGTGAGTCTTATTCACATGACAATATACCATGCATTACAGTAAATTGTAGAAGAAAGACTAAAAGTCAAAATAAAAGTGTGTGTATTAATTTTAAAAATTAATATTAAAAATAAAGTTAATACATTGGAAATGTTTAAAATAATTCTGTATAAAAATAATAAAAGTAATTTCCAATAGCGAGACATTTAATGAAAATTTATGTCAGAAATGATCCAATTCTTGGCAGAAAGTCAATTAAGTTTGTATTATTGTAGATCTTAGCTGATGAATTTTCCACTGACTTTCTCTGACAACTCCATAAGGTCATAGTTTAACTAGTTAATTTATGACTGAGGAAAGATCAAGTATTTCCTGTCACAGGAAAAAAGATTTTAAAAGGGTTATTTTTATTTTCTTTGTTGGAATGCACCAGTTTCTTAGCAACCTGGCATTCATAACCTTCAAATCCACTTGTGAGACTATCTGTCCATTTAGGTTCTTTGAAATAGTTCTAACAATCTAGCTCTTTGCTTAACAATAAAGTGTATAACTCTATGTGTTGACATTTGCTCACTCCATACTTGGGTTTTGGGGTTCCCACTAAGTCGCTAAAGTGGACCAATTGTGAAGTCAAGACTTAAATTCAGGCTGCTGAAGCTAACTTCCCTCCTTCCAGAAAACAAAAAAAGGAAGAAAGGAAGCAAAGGAAAGAGACTTCAATTTGTGAACTCTTCTCTAGTTAATTACCATTCCACTGAGATTCCATTTTTTTTAAATTTCCTAATTGTATGATAATTCATTGTTTCATTTTAAATCTTGTAATTTGAAGGCTCCTATCAGTTAAATGTGAGAATCTACATTCTACCAAGCAAGGAGTGACAGAAATGTTCTTCAGCCTGGTGTGTATGAGTGTGTGTAGCTACATGTGTGCACCTGTGTATTTGTCTGAGTGTGTCTATGAGCATGCCTGTGAGTGATTACATGTGTATGTGTGTTTATGCTTGTGTGTGTGTGTCTGTGTCAATGTGGGTGTGTGTAGTTTTATGTAGTTGCATCTGTGTGTTTGGTTGTGTGTGGCATTCACATTCTTATGTGTGTGTGTGTGCGTGTGTGTGTGTGTGTGTGTGCGTGTGTGTGTGTGTGCATGTGTCCATGTGCACGCGCATGCTCGTGTGTGTATGATTGGCTATAAAAAGCTATATCCGAGATCATTTAAGATCTCAGATGCAATTAAAGATATTTTAGATAAGACTTTAATTATCTTTGGTGGGTTTTCTTATTATAAACTAAGAACCACAGAAGATTTATAAGATTTATCTTTGTTTAAAGCCACATTGATCTTGGTCTTTTAATTAGAGTTCAATGAAAGGTTAACTATGTTTTAATTTGGTAGCCTTTCAAGAAAACAAAGAACTCATCTTTCCAAAGGAAACCTTTGACTTGTGTTGATTTTATATTATCATAATTATTTATCAAAAAAAGCAATGGGGAAAGTACCTACTTCTCAAAGTTTCTGTATTGTTTTCTTCTAATATGGAAATGGCTGCCTCATTCATTCAGTCAATTTTCTGAAGATTCACAACTCTTGTAATAGTCAAGTGATCGTGTCTCTGAGTAATTTATAAAGAAATTGCCTATAATATCTATACCAGATTCTGAAATTTCTCAAAAGCCCTTATAATCACAACTTTTCCTGATGCTGCTTGTGGATGTGAGAAGCATCACTGGTCAGCATTACAGTTGCTGCACTGCAGACTCCTATTAGCAGGAAGTGACTTGGTTTTCTTTGATCGAGCTTGCATAGTAGAAACACAGTCATTGCCAAGATGTGGCTTCAGAAGCAGTGATGCATGGGGGTCACTGAGCAAATGACGCCACCCCTTTTCTGGAACAGGGGTCCCCTATACAATACTTCTGCATTATAAGGGGAAATTTGCACTCCTCCACTTCTACTTCAATGACTGTGAAAGTAAACTAGACACAGACATTCAGCTTTATCCACCAACAAATGTCATCTTTTCTGTATGATTCCTTTATACTCTTTCTACATTCCTTGCTAATGTCTGGAAGCTGTGTGTCAAACAAAGAAGGATACCTCAGAGACCTTTAAAAAAAACCATACCAGTTGTTTAGAAGTACCCTGTTAAAAATAAAAACAAGCTCAAGTACAAATTTCAATTGAACATGGCTTTAAGTTTGTAAGCAGATATTACTGACACTATATTGAAGAGGAACAATAGTATTTGTGCAAACCTATGTTGATCAATAGGTTGAATATACTGTTTCACGTTGCTTGGGACTGCTGTTGATAGCATTTTATCTTTAAAATCTACTGGTACCTGAGAGTTAGCCCTCCAAGTGTTTAGTTAGCACAATTGAGACTATGAAGAGTGGAATTCCACCAAATCAGAGCCTTTTAGACAAAATGAATATTGTGCTTGGTTTCCAGATAGCTTTAGCCCTGGGAGTGGGTTGAATGATTTTCAGAAACATTTCCAGGGAAGTATAGATCTTGGGAACACATCTCTGTCCACAAAGTGTTCAAAATGTCTTGAAATTAATTAACATTTCTCTTGACTCATAGGTTCAAAGCAACTATGCTTACTTAATAAAATTAATCTATCATTTTATAAATTATAATTAGATGACAGAATATTTTAAAAGAAATAAGAGGGAAATCTATAATGTTTGTGTGTTAATTTTCTTGGAAGATTTAGATTGTAAGCACTTACTTGATTCTATGCTAAAAGTATGTACTTTCGAATACATACATCAGTAAAGAATATGTCTGTAGAATTGTGATGTGCACATTGCTCTGAAAATCTATCAAAATTAAAACATTCTAATGATCAACTACCTAAGTCTGGATAGTCCAAAAGGATAACACTGAAAGGTGGAATGAAATAATATTAATGTCATTATCAAAAATATTCTAGAACCTAGTAAAAGTTACTAATTATGAAAATTTTCCTTTATTGAGAGAAATTATGTGTCCAGGTTATTTTTTGTCATCTTGACACAAAACTAGTCAACTAGGAAGATAGAAATTATTTGAAGACTTGCTACTATCAGATTGACTTGTAAGCATTTCTATGAGCATTTACATGAGTGATTTCTGATATGGGAGGGGCTAGCATACTGCGGGAAATGTCTTCTATGAGCGGGTATTCGGGGATGCTTAAGAAAGCAAACTGAGACTGGAGGTGGTGGCAGATGCCTTTAATCCCAGCACTCGATAGGTAGAGACTGGTGGTCTCTGTGAGTTTGAGGCCAACTTTGTCTACAGAGTGAGTCTCAGGACAATCAGGGCTGTTACACAGATAAATCTAGTCTCAAAAAATAATAATATTATTATTAATAATTATAAAGGAAAATAAAGCATGTTGGGCAAACCATGGAAAGCAGGTCAAAAAGCTTTATCCCTCTGCGGTTCCTGCTCTGCATTCCTTCAGTGATGAGCTGTAATTGGTAAATGTAAGCAAAATAACCCTCTTTTCCCTGTCAATGATTTTGGTCACAATATTTATCACAGAAACAGAAGCAGATCACTTGAAAGGCCAATGGCAGAATAGCTGCCAGAAGAAACCAGGCATTCAAAATATGATCAAATTATCAGTTATTTTCACATATCAGTGTCAATCCCAATTGTCATCAAACTTCCTCCAGCAGCTGATGGGTGCAGGTGCAGAGACCCACAATGAAACATTAGTCAGAGCTCAGAGATGCCCATAGAAATGCTGGGGCAAGTTTGTAGGAACCAGAGGGGCCAAGAACACCAGGAGAACATTGCCTACAGAATCAACTAAAAGCTGAGCCCATGGGGCTCCCAAAGACTGAAGTGACAATCACGGACCCTGTCTGGGTCTGAGCCAGGTCCTCTGCACATACTGTAGCTCTTTCACTTGGGATTCTTTGGGACTCCTAATGGTGGTAGAGGGGTATCTCTGACTTTTTAATTTCTTCTTGGTATCCTTTTCCTCCTACTGGTTTGCCTCATCCAGCCTTGATATGAGGGCTTGTGCCTACTCTTATTGTATCTTGTTATGTTATGTTCAGTTGATGTCTCTGGGCGGCCTGCTATTTTCCGAAGGGAAATAGAGGGATAGTAGATCTGGGAGAGAGAGGAAGCAGTGGTTAGCATATACTATATATATGAGAAAAGAATAAATAAAAAATAAAACAAAATATGATAACATATTTAGGTTTTCAAGAAAAATCCTTGAAGATAAATAGATTAACACAGTGAAATGTTTACACCGTCATAGCACTGTATTTAGAGGAAAGTAGGCTGCTAAGTTAGACTTTTAGCACATGTTCTTTGAAACTTGAGTCTGGCAAACAAGTCACCTATTAAGGATTAACTTTAAAAAGAATACAAGAATGCCCACACATTAAAGTTAACAACCAACTATGTGGCAAAGTCAATCAGCACTGGATGTGTGGAGAGGTGTTTTCCTCCTGCATTATTGAAAAAGAAAAACAACAATAAAAACAAGATCTCTGCAGTGATGTTTTGTGAGAAGCTTCTGGGAAACATGAGTCTCGGGGAGCTGAGATAAACATCAGGAAAGATCAAGAAACTGTAGTGTGATGGCACACTAAGATGTGGTGCCAGGAAGAACCCCATGTGCGATTTCTTCTGATATCTCAATCCCTGTTGATGTGATTGTGAGTTCCATGATGGTATGTGCATTATGCTTTAGGGAATCTATTTTTTCCTGCTGTTTCCATTCTGTGCCAGCTTTTTCATAATTTACTTTGTTTATGAGACATAGGGATTTCATGAAAATGAAAGAGTGAAGATATACTGGTTTAGTGACATTTGTCACATACTGCTGAAGAGCAGTTTAAGTAGACTGGATCATTTTAATGTAGAACTTTTAAAGTAGAGTGGATCATTCAATATTTGTGAAGAGATACAGAGAGGCTGTATATTGAATAAGGTGGAAGCCACTAAACATGGCCAAGAAACTGGATGAGCTTCATGTCAGGATTCAATATGTTATCTAAACCTTCAGTGGTCACATTAACACACTAGATAGAATGTAAATCAGAGGAGAGTATAGAGTTTCACAAATAGGAGATGAAAATTCAAAAGTTTATGATGACTTCTCTTAGTGGAAATGAATGGAGTCCATGAAAACTGATATACAAAGTAGTTTTGCCTCAAAATTTTTGTTATAAAGACATTGTTTGGATGCTTCATAAAAGGAATTTTGTTAATTTTAGCAGTATTTGTTTCCTAGCCTTATGGTTGTATTATGACTTAGCAGTAAAATGTCAAAGTGTCATATGTGAGAGTAAGAACTCTCTCTAAATGTATCCCCAAAGGAAACACTGTAGGAAAGGTGTCAGGAGGCCACTGCTGTTTCTCTGGGAGCTGCTATTGCTTTAATGTAAAGAGATGAAGAACAATAATAACAACAAAAGCAGCAGTTACAAACAACATGTGCAAAAGCTAAAGAGAACTCTGTGCCACGTGGGTGGACTTGAGCCTGTGTTTGGTTACTTGCCAGCTGAGAAATGGGAGTGGTGGGAGTCAGTAGAGAGTATGAACAGACCCATACTCAGATTACAAAGAGTCAAGCAAAATAAATATTAAAAATATACTTTGACCTTAACGGAAATGTGAAAATAATATAAATTCACAGATTTTAGAATTACTAGGTTTTTCATTCTTCACTGAAAAAAAAATATTGCTTTCCTAAGTAAAGGGGGAGCATGTTCAAAAACAAAAATGAAGAAAGCTCTTAGTGCCCAACTAATTTGTAGCTTAGCTACTTTAATGGGGTTTTACTGACTCATAAGCACAATCTAGAAAGTGTCCCCAAGATTTTCACTGACCAGAATTTTAGAGAAATATTTCACAGTA
The DNA here is from genome assembly GCF_018167655.1 of Microtus oregoni. Lineage (NCBI taxonomy): Eukaryota > Metazoa > Chordata > Mammalia > Rodentia > Cricetidae > Microtus > Microtus oregoni. The sequence goes on along the minus strand of NW_024543067.1, from coordinate 29,204,662 downwards.
TCTCACAGAACTTTTGCAGGATGATGATTTATGAATGGTCACTAAGTGAACATGGGCAAAATTTAAGGAAAAAATGATTGGTAGTGCTTTGTTCTTGTCAATGCTTGAACTCGTAACTCGGGCTCAAGTACTTGGATGGCAACTGTGTGCCATGCTAGCCATGCCTAGGTAAATGTTTTTAAAGCATGATATGAAGCCACTTCAATTTGTTTACAGTAAAACATTAGGCTATTGTTTCCTGCACCTAAGGATCACTCCTGGATGCTGACTGCGAAGGAAGGAGTGCCTCACCAGAGGGAGTGTTCTAAGTCACATCTCCTACAGCAGATGCAAATTGCTTCAGAAATCCTTAGACTGAAACCATATTCAAAGGTTTAAAAAACATAGAAATTAGAAAAACTATTTTAGTGTGATAAAACGCACAAAGCCCTGGCTGGGAAACTTTCATCTTTGAAGAACTGGGATTATAGGCTCGTCCCACAAGACTCAGTCTATGAGCAGATTATGTAAACATGTCAGGACTTTATAGCAGGTTGTGATGGAATGTACACAGTAAAAGAGGGGGGAAATAGCAGAGTAAGAAGAAATGGTCAGGAGTGGCTTGACCAAACATCCATCATGTTAAAGATACTATTCTGAATCCAAAGTAAAGTAAGCAGTACTCTACACCCCTTGGTGGCTTGCTACATATGAATGGACACTGCTTGGCTAAGGGAGGAGACACTCTGTTTTTTAGTCTCTGTTGGACTTTCCCATTTCCATTATCAGAAGCCTTAGTTAGGAGACAACAGCATATGTGGAACTGAGACTCATAACTCAGAGCACTACCATAGAAGGCAAAGAGACAGGAACACAGTTAAACACGAACACTGGGAATTTTAAAAAGCAATAGCACGTTGTCACCATTTTATGACAGGCACACTCATTCAAATAAAGAACATGTCTGAATGAAATGATAACCAAACATTTTTCCTTTCTTTGCATTGCCCTTCTATTTCATGACTTTGTACTCTGGAACTATGTGCCACGGAGGGAGGTGTTAACTAGTGTCTTAGAGGTTGAGCATTTTGTATTGTTTAGTTTTGTGTGTCAACTTGAAACAATCCGGATTTATCTGCAAGGAATGTCCTGAGTTGAGGAAATTCTTGAATGAGGTCCGGTTGTCAGGTATTTTTTCAATATGATCAAGGGCAGAGGGCCCAGACCCTGGTGATGCCATCCCTGAGCAGGTGCTCCTGGAATCTATAAGAAAGCAGACTGAGCATGCTACGGAAAGCAAACCAGTAAGCAACTCCCTGACATAGTCTCTGCACCAGCTCCTGCCTCCAAGTTTCTGCCCTACTTTTCTGTCCTGACTCATTTAGTGATGAACAGCATTGTGGAAGTGTAAGCGAAATAAACCCTTTCCTTCCCAATTTACCATTTGGTTATGATGTTCAATTTTAGCAATAGAAACTAAGACACATTTAACAGGAAATTTTGCAGTGTGGTACCATTTGTAAAATATCTAGGTTATCTGTAAATTTAAAGCTTTGTTATCAAATGTAGAAAATTTCAAAATTCACTTTCTGAGTAAAAATCAGATTTCCTTGAGATTATTTGGAAAACTTAATAGGAAAAATGGTAAAGCTGTGGTCTGTATTCTTGACTTTCATTATGATATTATTAATGACAAAACAATATGTCTAAGTAAAAGATGATTGTTACGCTCATAAATGACAGCACAGGTATTATCTGATAAACTATCATATCTCCAAAATCTGAAATTCTCTCAGGGGAGAATATCCTAAATAATTACAATGGATGAAAACACACCTGTATCTGTACAACCTAATAAAAACCTCCTTTAATTGAATTTCTGCTCCCCAAGAAGTGTCTGAGCAGGAAGTATTTTGTTCCCTTTTATTTAAACGAAGCCCAAGAAGTTCCTGCTGATAAAGTCTCCAAAATCTTACTGAAAGCCTTGCAGCTAATTATCACAGAAGGGCAGCTTTGTTCCTCCATTTCTGGGACCTCCAGAGTAATCTGTGAAGTTTTCAGAAAGGAGAGAAGATGGACTGAGCTTGCTCCATCTGTTGGCCTCAGCTGTCAACTCCCCTTTCTTTAAAGTCCCCACGTGTCCTCTGTAGGACATTCTCACTGGGAAGGTTTTGTCTAAAAGGGAAGAGAAAAGAGGTACCCAGAAGAAAAGAATACAGACTAAGTGGGAGTATGTGCTTCAAATGGAAGAACAGTTAAGTAGGATGGCCAAAGTAAGAGCATGGGATCCTTAAGGGAGAGTAAAGAATGGGTTGACTTTAACATTAGCCATATATACCCCTTTGGTGGCCCGCAAGTTACACCTCAAATGTGTGTAAGAAATCACAGGTTCTTGGCTGGGAAGCAAAACTTGTCTCCAGCAGCTTGTAACTGTGCTGAAGCTCTTGTGACTGGCAAGGTACCAACGAGATTCTAGGACGAGGAGTTCCTTTCCCTCTCTCTTATTCCCAGGATTTTTCCTGCCTTTCTATACTGCTTTCAAATGATAATACTCATCAAGCACAAAGGTCTTTGAACTGGCTCTTGATTGCAACATCTAATAAAAAGATTCATGAAAATTTCAGTATTTGATTTGTTTTTATTCTTAATTCACTTTAATCAGTGTTTTTCCCCTAAGAAATTTCTGATGACAATTTAAATAAAACACTTCAAGCCACGATTAGGATGTGGCGTGAGTAATCTAAAGCAATGAAAAGCAGAACTATCTGGTAATGACTGTGCTGTCATTGATGGACTTGGAGAGCACCTTGTACTTATGCATATTATTTTTCATTAATAGTAATAGCATATAAAGGTCAAGAATGCATAATAAAGCTTTATCACATTTCCCATCAAGTTTTCCAACTAAGTTCAAGGAAATTTGATTTTCCTCAGAAACTTGGTTGCAATGTCAGAGGGTAAGAACATTATCATCATGTAGAGAGCATGGCAGAAGGCAGACATGGTGCTGGAGAAGCCCCTGAGAGTTCTACATCCTGAGCAAAATGGGCCTGGCCTGGGCTTTGGAAGCCTCAAATCCACCCTAGTGACATACTTCCACTAACAAGGCCACACCTACTCTAAGAAGGGCAGACTTCTTCTCAAATAGTGACTCTCTCTGTTGGCCCAGTTAATGGTGGGTGGTGACATCCCTGGACTGGTGATCCTGCTTTCTACAACAAAGCAGACTGAGAAAGCGAGGGGAAGCAAGTCAGTAAGCAACACCCCTCCATGGCCTCTGCAACAGCCACAGCCTCCAGGTTTCTGCCCTGTTTGAGTTCCTGTCATGTCTTCCTTTAGAGATGAACAGCAATGTGGAACTGTAAGCCAAATCACCCTTTCCTTCCAAACTTGCTGTTTAGTGATGGTGTTTTGTCACAATGATAGAAACTCTAAGACAGACTCTAAATGAAGCATAGTTGGAATTATTTTCCTCTAAAGGCAATTTTATGACATTGCGGTCAGTGTGTTTTATCTATTTTCATATAATAATGGTGAATATGTTTGGACTGTAATTACACATTTTTAAAGTTTTATATAATGTACTCTTGCAAACATTTTAATAATAGGAAAACAATTCTTTGGTCAACTTACCTGAAACTTTTCTGCAAACTAGGGTCATATACTTTTCCTTGTTTTCATTTAAATAATTATAACTGATTTTAATTTTTATAAGAAATTGCTAGTATTTAAAAAATATAATTGTGTTTGGATATTTTAAAGGTCTCTCCAGCATTTTAAGTGTTTAAGCATCCTGTGCTTCATAGTCTACTTCATTTGTATTTTATGATAAACTTGTTGACTCATAGTGTTTTCACCTGAAAATACAAGAATATTTGCTTTGGAGGTAACTGACATTTCTTAGATACTGTATCTCCCAAAACATATAACTGTATTTTGTAACCATATTTTCTTATGTTAATTATTATGTTGTGATTTTAATAATGAATCTTTCACAAACTATTTTGGAGAAATTTTGAAATTGACACCAATGTATACCTATCACTGTCTGAAAGCATTGCATTCTCCCATGTAGATTTTATGGCTTCTTCTTATGGGTGCTTTACATCCTTCTCTGTGTGTGTTTGATACTTAAGATATTGTGCTGTTTAAACCTTTTCGTGTGCAGATTTTTCTCAGATATTCACAGGTAAATAAAATTATCTTCAGGTGGGCTATTTGTGTTATTTTTACACTACATTGGAGATTCACCTGACCCACCATAGTAGCTCAGTAGGTATTAGTCAGATAAAGTAATGAGCTGAGAAAAATGAAACCCAAGCAGAAGTATGCAGGGCTTACTCCTGTGGTTGGCTAAGCTGGAAGGGGAGTGACCTGAGGGATCAGAATGTGACAGCTGGCCAGAAAGCAGTGCCATGTCATGCAGTGTCAGAGCCTCCAGAATAAAAGACTTTGTTAGCTCTAGGAAACAATGAGTGTTTAGAATGAGGATGAGATTTTGGTGACTGCGTGCTCCCTGGGTGCTGTATGAGGTGTAACAGGGAAATGCATGGAGGACCATGCTGAAATAGTGTAATGAGGGGGAATGGAAAGTCAGCTCACCTTTACTTGATATGTAGCTCCTATTTTTAGAATATACAAAGTCAGGAAGTTAAAGTTGGATTACTGTAAAATATCCTTAATAATGAAACAAATTTTGAAAGGTCCTTCTTCTGCAGAAACCATGCACTCACCCAAAAACTTGAATGTGATTTTGTCAATTTTATTGGACAAGTTTACCCAGAAACAATGTTTGGTATTATAGATTACCTCATACAAAAGAGACCTACACAGTCACCATACACATCCTTAATGAGAGTCAAATGTCCAAGGGGAAAGGAACCTAATTTATCATCATAGTAATTAAGATTTACACAGCCCGTGTTCTGACCGTTCCGACTCCCTTCCACATGTATTATTCATAAACACATTTCTCACAATTTCCTTTGTTAAAGCAGTGGTTATTTTTCTCATTCACAAATGAAAAAAATAAAAAAACAGAGGAAAGTTTCTATGAATTACCCCATGTCACATAGTTAATGAGTAATTCACTAGCTCTTTGAAGAAAACAGACTTTGGTTAAGTTTTTTCTTTGCAATTTGTTGCATGTATATGACACATTCTGATTACTCCTGCATCACACTCCCATTTCCCTTCCCCATGCCTGTTAATCTTACCTCTTCCTACAAGTCCAGTGTCCTTTCTCATAGCTTTGGTTTTTATTTGTGATTTACTGTGTTTCATGAATGCTCCCTAAGTGATCATGGGTTGGAATTGTACAATGGCACACCCAAGAACTCACTACTGTCAATTAAATAATTTTGCATAGCTTTAAATGTCCTTCCAAAAATTGCCTCTTGAGTGAAGATCATTTCCTTTTACCTCATAACATCCTGTAACCCTATATTTAAAATATATTTTAATTCCCCAAGAATATCTAATAGTCAACATTTTGCATACATTTTCAACTTTTATAACACTTTTATTTAGAGTTATACACATTGTTTAATAAAATATTACCATAATTGAAATTAATTGAAATTTTATTACATGAAGTTTTTTTCTTCAAAGAATCATGCCATTATCATGTGTGCCTGCAAGCATACTTATATGTTTGAGTATATATTTGTCTATTTTCTTGTTATCTATCTTCTTTAATTTTGATACTTCGTTAATGTTATATAAATATAATCCATCAGTATGGGAGCTTTCATATTGTTTATCTTCATTATATTTCTTTAAGAATTAACTTAGAACATAATCTATATCAATTGTGGGGATTTTCTGATGTTACATAAAATTTTACAGAACATAGGAATGTTTTTTACACATTGTGTAAATGTCATTTACACACTGAACAAAAACTAGGATGTCTTCAGCTTATATTCATTATTAACAAAACTTCTATAACATTCATATATTGTTTTATAAATAAACATTTCTTAATTTCTCTGTAATATGTACTGAGAAATTCAATCGCTAGATCATAACGCTGCTAAATATTTAGTTATTCTGGCAACGGGAGCATTATTTTACCTGAATGTGCATGAATTCTGTATTTCTACTAGTGATGGATACACAAATTACTTTTGGTACATTCTTCTAAGTATTGTTGATGCCACTTTAAATATTTATGTATAATATGTGTATATATAAGGGTTTATTTATATATATATTTGTTTAAATACAAATCTAATATATTTAATACAGTAAATAATAACATAATAAATATTCTCCACAGAAATTTTTATTCCATTTAAAAAACTTTATACATAGTATTTATAACATATTTTATTTATAATTTAAATCTATTTAATATAATATTGAACATGATCTATTATAAAATATTGAAATCTATATTTATTGTGGAAACTCCTTCAACCAATTTATCAGCCTTTAAATTATCAGCCCACTTTGGGCATGATCTCATGTACTATAAAGGCAGACAAAAAGCATTCCAGGCTCTCTTTGCTGATGGATTTGGTTCCATTTTTCAGTGCATGCAGAGGATTGCAGATCACTACCCTTACTGTGAGATTATCCCTGAATAAATTAAATTTTAATTTACTTCATTCTGGGCTATTGTGGAACTCTTTGGTATGACTGAAAAATGATGCCCAGTGTTAGGCATGGATCCTCCCTCCCTTCCTTCCTTCCTTTCTTTTTTTTTTTTTTTTTCAAGACAGTGTTTCTCTGTGTAGCAGTCCTAGCTGTCCTGGAACTGGTTCGTATTGACCAGTCTGGCCTTGAATTTATAGAGATCCACCTGCCTCTCTTCTCAAGTGCTGGGATTAAAGGCGTGCAACACCACTGCCCAGCCCTTCTGAGAAATTCTAAGTGACACTGAACTTTAAATCTTTCCTTCTTCATTAATTTTTCCTGCATCTCTTGCTAGCACATAGAAGCACAGTTTAGTTCCAGAGGCGCATTTTTTTCTTCTTCATGAACTATATGTGCTTTATGTTCCATCTTGTCTCATTATAAAGTCTAGATTTCCACTTAGTGAAAGTAAGTAAGGTGAGAACAGGTATCTTTGTCTTTTCCCCACAACCCTGGAAGGGATACATTCAATGATTTGCCATTTAAGATAATATCAACTGCAATGCTCTTGAAAAAGTCTTCTATTCAGTTGGAGAAATTTCTCCATTTCTATTTTCTGAGAGTGTTTAATGAGCAGGTATTAAGCTTTTTCATAATCCTTTTTCTACTTAATGTAATCTTAAACTAAAACTAACACTAACATAACAATGACTAGAAATTATTTTATTGCATTTATTATTCTTAAAGTTAGATCTCTGCATTTTATTTTTTTAAGATTTCATTTTATCTGAGGATCTCACAGGAATAAAACAAAAAGTAAAAGCTTTCACAAGGGTCTTCCACATAGGAGGAACCTTGAGCTCTTTATTGCTTCTTATCCACGATTCTCTACAATTCCATCTTCTCACCCAACTTATTATTTTAGTGAACAGGAATCTCTTTACTTATTCAAATAACCCCAAATGCATATTCTCATTCATTATATTTTCATTCATAAAGGAAAGTGTGCTGTAATGATATTTCATTTATATTTTAATAAAAAAATCTTGCCTGAAGTTTAGAGAGTAAAACAGCCATACTGATCAGCCTTACAGACCAGGCAGGATTAAAGGTGACACACACCTTTAATCCCAGTAGCCACACTAGTTTGCCATAGCAACTGGGAGGTAGTGGTGTAGGTCTTTAACTCCAGCACTAGAGAGGATTATAAAACAGGAGGAGACACCTCTCATAGACAGTCTCATCTTGAGATTCCTGGAGGCAGTATTGTTATTTCAGAGTTAGAGGTAAAAGCCTACCGGTAGCTAGCTGTTTGGCCTTATTGGTCTTCAGGCTGAACCTCAATATCTGTCTCTGATTTTATTAATTGTGGCACAGTGTGCCCATTCATTACATGAGTTTTAAAATAAAGCTTTCAGGATTGCCTTTACCCACTTTCCTTTCTGTTTGCAGCAAGAGAACTCCTGGACATATCAGTACATTTGTCTATTTTCAAGGCCTAAAAGCTTTACATTTTTTTCTTTAAATACTTTTGTAATATATATTCAAATTTATTTAAGCAGATCAGCTGTATATAATTCAAAGAGCACATCCAAATGAAATAAGAATATTTAATTTAGTAAACCATAATGATTAAGTAACCTTTTAATTTTAAGGTAAATTATTCAAAAGCTCTTTTGGAAATCTCAATACAAGGACAAGAGACAAGAATTAAATAAGAATATACAAGAAGTTTAGGAAAAAGAAATTTCACTTACTTTTAATAAAGTAATGAGTTATTATCAATATGAAAAATAAAATTTAAGTGTCAATATATTTCAATATCACTTTTATCTTCACTAAACAATGTAAACATATACCTGTATAAATTAAATTTATCTACTTTTATAAAACATAAAATGCATTTTTATATTAATTTGACTTGCTCTTCAATGTTAAATTTTATTAAAATATTTGTTGTGTTTTTTAATCTTTACAATATAGAAGGTAATCTAATTTATACATTAACAACATCAAGTTGAATGCAAGTGAAATTTTAAAGTACCAAATGCATTATATTTCATGTGTTTTATACAGATTTAATTTTACTTTGACTTTTGATCTACTTTCATTGTAAAATCAGTTTATGTCTCTATATATGTATTACAAAATTTTCCACTTGAAGAATTCTAAGGTACTAGTTGAGTTATATTACATTTTTATCCTTGAATTGCTTTAGAATGAGGAGGATGTAAAGGTCATGCAACAAAAATGCTGTGGACTGGGAAGGAAAGGACAGTTTCCATAGAAACCCAAATAAATTCTACGAATCTGAGTGCTTTACTCATAACAAGGGGAGAAAAGAAGCCATCCGTTCTTGCATTTTAAATATGAATTCTGATGAAACCAAAGAGAATTGTTAACATGCTTTATCAAATTGAAATTTTACATGACTTTTTTGAATAACAAATGAAATGGAACCTATCCTAATACCTCTTCTTAAAGCTGGTAACATCCCTTTCTGGCCTTCCACAGAAGCATGTTTGTGCAAAGTATGACTGCTAGCTCAAAGCTGGAGTTGCTGAGCAAATGTGAGGGGTACAGTCCAGGAAATCTCACTTGCTCTACAGTAAGTACCATGTATACATGGACAGAAGAGGGGTTGTTTAGCCAATTAAATTATACTGTATCACATTTTAGTAATAAAATAATACATATAAATGTATTAAAATAGTAACATAATTTTATAAACATTCTTATAAAATAGATAAGATAGAATTTTATTGTTATGTGAGTTTTGCCTCTTCCCTTGATTAAACTCGATCTCAGATCTTATTTTGCTTTTGTGCACAATGCAGTTTATGTGTCTATAGCTCAATAAAGTAACATAAATATTGAAAATATTTGGAAGTAATACATCAATACCAAAAATGCATAGACTGTGTTTACCATTATCCTCTAAATAGCTTGGTCTAAATGTGACTCATAATGCATTTACATTCTACCAGATGCTGTAAGCAATGCAATCATGGGAGATTATAAATGAAATTACATGCTAATATGAGGTTATTTTCAAAAAGGTATTTACACATTCAGGTCTTGAAGCTATTTTACCATAATACTGAGAGACAAAAATGTTTGTGTGTGCATGTGTGTGCGCATGTACATGCGTGCGTGCATGTGTGTGTGCACATATTATTGCTGTAGGAAGACCTGCAGCTTGTTAAGTACCCGCCTACTGGGGCGTGGCCTCTTATATACGGGAATGAAAAATCTGTGTCCGTCCCTTTTCTCCTTCCCCTTGCTCCTTTCCTCCGTCTGTTCATTTTGGATGGCGTGATTCAACCGGTCAAGCGGAGGATTCTGATTTGTGAGTTTACCCCTAAGTTACTAACTATCTATTTCTCAATTCTGAGCTAGTGTGGGATTTCTTTTAAGCGTCCGTTTACTGTTCACTTGACAGGTTCCCTGCGACATATATTCAGACACTTGTATTAGCACACATGAAAAATACACATACATAAAGCTTCCATTCTGAACACAATATATATATGTGAACCTATTTTTATGTAATGATTAAAGCAAGCTTTAAAAACTACATATTCTGTGCCTTCCTATCAACACATGTATCTGCATGTATGTGAATGGAGGGCTCTTAGAAAATAAAGTGGCTCTGTATTCCAGCGTATAGTGAAACTGACATTTCAAATCACGGAAGATACACATACACTATATGTATATGTAATTTATCAAATATTTGTTGTTATCATTTATAAAGTTACATAACAAATATGACATATAGTATTTATTATATTATTATTATTTTAATTTAATTACTATATTATATACTAATATATTTATAATACATACAACATGATAACAAACATATATATACATACACACATATGTGTGTGTGTGTGTGTATTTATTTTTTAAGACATGTTTTCTCTACATTTCCCTAGATATCCTGGGATTTGCTCTGTAGACCAGGCTGTCCTCCAACTCAGCGATCTGCCTGCCTCTGCCTCCTAAGTGCTGGGATTAAAAGCATGCACTACTACTGCCCATAATATTTTTAAATTTCCTTATGGATTGAATTTAAAGTACTGTGATACCTTAAGTAAGCAATAAGAAAACCATTATGGTTATATCATACATATATTCATTTATTAAATATGTGCATATGTTTGATTTATGAGACTATTTTGACTAAATTAGATTATAAATCATTTGAAAATTTATGTGTTTGGATATTTTAAATTGAAATATTTGATCAATTAACAAACCAGAAATAAGTAGGGACTTGAAAGGTTTACATAACACGTTTTTTCTAAATTCAGATAACAAAAGCAAACTGTGTCAAAACAAATAATTAAATGATAAAAGGAAAGATAAATAAATTATGACCTTTGACAAATCACTCCTAACATTCTATGATGCATATTGCTCATTATCTAAGATTAACTTCTTTCCACTTTTCTGAGTTCAAACAAACCAGAGTTGTCCCAAAACACTTTATGGGGTTATGGGAACTATTACACCGATTGTCTTAATCTTTGGTTTTTTTCATAATCTTAGTAAATCTCAAGAACATTTGACTTGAGAAACATTTGGAAAAATATCATTTGACTCAAGAAAATGCTAATATAGTTGAAATCAATATTAGATCGTGTATTGAATATTACTCCTTCAAAAATTATTTTTCTAAATTTGACAAAACAGCTTAAAAATCATTTCTAGAGGAGTAGATGAAAGAAACAGACATGTAATGTAATTGTCTTTAAAAATATGTTTTTTCTGTACGAGTTTTTTAAAGGAATATTTGTTACACCTTGTTGTAGTGCTTGAGGGGACCAGTAGAGGGCGTCAGATACTTTGGACTGCCAGTTACAGAAGGCGTGAGTCACCACATGGGTGTAGGGAACTGAAGTCTGTAGGAACACCAGTTGTCTCACCCACTGAGCCGTCACTCCAGCCTCCTAGACATTGTAATATTTATTTATTTATTTATTTATTTATTTATTTATTTATTTATTTTTAGATTTTGTTTTTTTTTTCTTTTTTAAAAAATTATTTTTATTAAGTCTTTGAGAATGTCATACATACACATGTACACTCTGCATTTTGACCAAATTTATCACCATTTCTCCCTGACTCCTCTCACACCCATCCCTCCCGACTTCTTGTCCTGTTTGAGTTCCCTCTTTTCATACCCCACTGAGTGTAGTTTGTGTGATCACATACTCACAGGTGCAGGGCCATCCACTGGAGCATGACCACATTACAGAGAAAACAGGGTCCCTGTTCCCCAGAAACCATCAATAGCCTCACTGTGCTAGAGGGTCAACCAGTTGACACGGGGCAGGTCTTCCGCAGGCAGCCCCCTGCTGACCTCACCATCAGAGCGGTACCGTCACACCAAGACTTCATTTTCCTCTGGCCGTTTCTGACCTCTGGCTCTGACAGTCTTTCTGCTCCTTCTTCCATGTCGGGCCTTGACATGTTGAGTCTTGAGAGAAGGGGTGTGGTACAGAGGCCCTGCTTGTGGCTGAGCGCTCCGCTCAGGCTTACTCTTTGCACTTTGACCAACTCTCAGTCTCTTCCTTGTTTTTTTTTTTTTTTTTTTTTAAACGTAAGTTTTGACTGTGCGTGGGTGTTTTGCCTGCGTGAGTGCCTAGTGCCTCCGGAGGCCAGAAGGTGTCAGACCCCCTGGAACTGGGGTTACAGATGGTTGTGAGCTACTATGTGGGTGTTGGAAAGCAAACCTGAGTCCTGGGAAACAGCAGTCAGTGCTCCCGACAGCTAAGCCATCTCCCCAGCCCTTCTCTCTGTTTTCATGCATATCAATTACGCAACTTTTAATTTTTTCCTAAGCTGTCGCAGAACTGGCCATATACATTTAAAACAAAGCCAAGTCCACGTCAAATAGCAATTTGTTACTTTACATCATGTGTAAGCACGTATAAGCTAAGAATTCCCAATTGTCCTGGTTGTTACGTCATCTTATTTCCACATAAATTATCGTTGGGTAAATTGTTGCTAAAATCTGAACAAATTTTTATCTGTTAGGTAAATTAAGAACAAGGAAAATTTTAATTTTAACTGCACTTATTTCCTCCATTTTTGTTTTTCTGATGAAGTATTTCTCGTTAACTCTGGAGGATGATTTTGCAGAAGCCTAAGTTGGTAGGCTCTTCTCATCTTGTATGATTCGGAGCAGTCAGGTGGCCTTACCTGTACTCCGTGCTAGGAACAACCCCCCTCTGGCTCCTTCCCAGACTTTCTGGCTCCGTCACTTGTATGATGCCCACAGCTGTAGTTGTGTTGTTACCGCTGTTAGTTTTGTTTGAACGTTAATCCCGCATGGTGTTTCCCGAACCCCTTACATCCACGTCTGGCATCTGACATTAACTTGAAGTTTTCCTTTTGCTTCCAAACTCTCTTCCGGGTGTCAAGTTTGTCAGTGAGGCGGAGCGGCGGCGGCCAGACGCACAGAGGCGGAGCGGCGGCGGCCAGACGCACAGAGGCATTGTAATATTTAGTATTGGTTTTATTTTCTGTTTATTTTATTTTTAGATAAATGTCCTATCTAGTTAAAACACTTACAAAACCCTTCTTTCCCAGAATCTGAAGGCCTCTTGATAAAATTTTGACATGGAAAATGAATTCTTAAAATAGCTCTTTATTTTCTAAGTAGTAGAGAACACAAATATCTAGATTATCAAAGACTCTCTTCTACCCTGCATGGGTGCCTGACACACATGTGGTACAGAGACACATTCAGACAAAATACCTATATACATAAAATAAAATAAAATATTTAAACATAATAGCAGTGTTCAGTATCCAAAGAATTTTCTCAAGAGCTTTATTCAGGAATAACTCCAAAGTGTCCCAAGACTTAAAATCTCACAGCAAGGCCTCTTTAGACTAGATTTTTTGGCGTAAATGGAAGAGTATGGCCTTCTTATTCCAGATGTTATCACTGTCTACTCCTTCAGTCCATTCAGGTGTAACAGACAAGTAATTTATACTCGGCCCAGAAGATACTAAACAAGATGGTAGTAAAAAACCTGGAATTCACTAGACCTTGAAAAGGAGACTTTTTACAGGCTAGAATGTGAACTTTAAGATACTTCTACACTTCACACAGCTACTCTCTAAACATCAGTGTTCATAGTAAAGGCTCATATTTTCTTTAAAATGTTCTCTGCAACACTAAACTGACTATTTAACCTTCTTAATAATTAAGATGCATGTATTAAGGAACACACGAGTGTAGAATAATTGGATTTGGTCACTTGTTAAAATGTTTTTCCCTTATTTCTACAGACTTTTAAATTTCTTTTTAATACCTCTATCCCCATGTAACTTTACTTATATAGCTAAAAAATATTTAAATTTTTGGAAGTAATTTACTACAATATTTACCAGTTTTCACTGGCATTTCACATCTTAAGTTTTAGTAATAGCATCTCAAGTGTTTTGTACCCAAATTTTTCAAGGTTAGAAATTTCTTCTTATTGAATTTATATTTTAATAATAGTGTGTTGGCATAATGTTCTTGCTAAATCAGTGAAAGTCATTAACTTTACTTATTAGCTTTTAATGTCATTGTAAAAAAAATTGGAAATCCATTAGAATTTTTTGCATCAAAGTTCTAATTAGACAATATGAGGTAAACACATGCCAAGAAAATATGAAGATGTATTTAACCACATTGACGATCATGAATAGAACAGAAAAAATAAGATTAATTGAAGGGCCAAACTCTTGTTATGCACATCAGAATTTTAGGTCATTTTAACAATTATCTTACATTTTAGTCAGAACAGGAAATTGGATAACAGTTAAAGATTTCAGTTCAGTGAGTGCTAGAAGGTTGTGTGCCCCCCTCTCTGAGGTGAAGTGTGGTGTGGTGTGGTGTGTGTGTGTGTGTGTGTGTGTGTGTGTACAGCACCTGTGTTTGTAGACAGTGCTACTTGCTAATCTCATACAAGTGTCTCAGCAAGCAGATGCTTATCTCTTTCATGTAATAACGTGATATTATCCAGAGAATTACAGATACGCACAGTATACGCTGATTAAAGGCTTTGATCTGAACCCCTTTTATGTTTCCACTTAGCTGTTCCTTAAGCACTAAATAGAGTTTTGGATGAGGATGAGATGTTCTTTATCTGCCCTGTCTGTCACCACAGTCCCCAGAAACTTGTGGCCTCTAGATGGATGATGTCTAAATTTGGGTTGCTATTGCTGTAATGAAACACCCACCATGACCAAAAGCAACTTTGGGAGGAAAAGTGTTAATTCAGCTTACACTTCCACATTGCTGTTTATCATCAAAAGAAATCAGGCCAGGAGCTAAAACCCAGCAAAAACCTAGATGCAGGAGCAGATGCAAAGATGGAGAAATGCTTATAACAGGCTTGCTCTGCCTGTGTTTTTATAGAACCCAGGACCACTAGTGCAGGCACAGCATCTCCAACAGAGGGCTGTGCCTTCCCCCACCAATCACTAAGAAAATGTCAAACAAGCCTTTCACTTGCTAGAGTTACCCACAAGATATTTGATTTTATTAATGGCTATTGTAAAGGGTATTGTTTCCTGACTTCTTTCTCAGTCTAATTGTCATTTGTATATAAAAGGGCTATTGATTTTTTTTTTTTTGGAGTTAATCTTTTGCCCAGTCACTTCACTAAAAGTATTTAACAGCTATAGAAGTTTCCTGTTAACATTTTTGGTTTAGCTTTTATAAACTATCAAATCATTTGCAAATGATACTTTGAGTTTTTCCTTTCCAATTTCTATCACATTGATATCTTTTAGTTCTCTTATTGCTCCAGCTAGAACTTCAAGTACTATATTGAATAGATATAAAAAAAAATAGACAGCTTGTCTTGCTCCTGATTTTAGTGGAATTACTTTGAGGTTTTTCTCCATTTAATTTGATGTTCACTAGAATCTTGCTGTAAGTTGCCTTATTATATTTAAATATGACCCTTATATCCCTAATCTTTTCAAGAGTAAGCATCAACAAACCAAATAATCCAATTAAAAAATGGGATACAAATCTAAACAGAATTCTCAACAGAAGTATCTGAAATGGCTAAGAAACACTTAAAGAAATGCAAATCAAAACTACCTTGATATTCCATCTTTTACCTGTCAAAATGGCTAAGGTTAAAAACACAAGTAAAACCTCATGTTGGCCAGGATGTGGAGGAAGGAGAACATTCCTCCATTGCTTGTGGGAGTTCAAACTAGCAAATCCACTATAGATACCAAGATGGCAGCTCCTCAGAAATTTGGCAGTCAATATACCCCATGACCCGCCTGTATCACTCTTGGGTGAATGCCTAAAGGATGCTCCATCCTGCCACTAGGGCATCTGCCCAAGTTTGTTCATTGCAGCTTTACTCATAATAGCCAGAAACTGGAAACAATCTAGATGTTCCACAACCAAAGAATTCGTAAAGAAATTGTACATTTATACAATGAAACCTTACTTCTCTGTTAAAAACAACGACATCATGAAATATGCAGGCAAATCAATGGAACTAGAAAACCATAATCCTGAGTGAGATAACCCAGACCCGCCTAGCCCAATTATTATCCGAGGTTTGTCATCTAGCAACTGATGGGAGCAAATGCAGATACCCACAGCCAAACTCTAGGTGCAGCCAGGGGAACCCTGTAAAAGAGGGGGAGCAAGGATTGTAGGAACCAGAGGATGGAGATGAAAATATGACCAACTAAGCAGGACTCATAGGGACTCACAGAGACTAAAGAGGCAATCATGGAGCCTGCATGTGACTGTGCTAGATCCTCTGAATATATGTTATAGATATGTAGCTTGGTGTTCTTGTGCAACTCCCAACAATGGGAGTGGGGTGTCTTTGACTCTTTTACCTGCACATGGCATATGTTATCCTTCTATGATGCCTTATCTACCCTTGATATGAGGGATTATGCCTTGTGTTCCTGTATTATTTTAGACCATGTTTGTTTTGGTGGATATCCTTGAGAGACCTTCTCCTTTTCCTCCCTATCTCTCCTTTCCCTCTTTCTTTTCTTTTCTTTTCTTTTCTTTCTTTCTTCATTTCTTTCTTTCTCTCTTTTTGGAAGGGAAGCAAAGGAGGGGGAGGGAAATGGGAGGTAGGGGGAGATACTGGGAGGGGTAGAGAAAGGGGAAGCTGCAGTCAGGATACATTGTATGAAAGATTAGAATTAAAAAAGAAAAGAAAATGCCTTACATGCTTGCTGGCAGCCAGATCTTTCAAATGCATTTTCTAAAGTGAGGTTTCCTCTTTTCAGATGACTTTACCTTGTGTCAAATTGACATAAAACCATCTAACACAGATGAAATCTGGCCAGTGGCTCTGAAATTCTAATATTTTTGTTGCTAAATATAATCTCATAACCATCTGAAGCTGCTATGTGGCTGATATTGTGGTCATCATCTGAAATGATATCATCCACACCTACATCTTGATTTTTCTCCACAGAAATTATAAAGAAAGGAACTTCTTCAGAAAAGAGTTTGTGATTTCTTTAGCAACGTGTCTGAACACAACTCTCCAGCTCCTAGTCCACCGACACACTGAGGGATAGGAGATGGGAAAACCTATCCATAGCTCACACATGTATATATGTTCGTAAAATAGCATAGTGATTGCAGATCATTCTGTTGACTCTTCCAGGTAATCATGAAGAGACACAAAACAAATTTATATTTTACAAAAATAACAAAGTTGGACACTTTTCTTTGGGTAGGAGGGTGGTAGCAATAATACTTTAGTTTTTAAAAAGCTCTTACATATGTAATGTAATTAAGCCAATATATACTTACACTGTGTACATAATTTGAGTTTTTCAGTTTTGCCTATTTATTATTATTAAATAATATAAAAACTTGAATATAGAGGGGAAAGGATTATCTATCAAAAAACAGTTGAATATCATGATTGAACTGAGAGAAGAAAGCATGACTGTAAGAGATGGTGACTCTAGTTTACAAGTATTGTGGAGTCCTGAGTGAGGAACATTAAGTCTGATAGGGCAATGGATGAGCAGCAAAACACAAAAGTTACTGGAAGCTGGTCAGGTACCAATACAAGAATCATAGTGACCTTTAGAGTGGAAAATGTCCACACTAACACACCCCAACTTCCTTGAAGAGGATGATGCATGACAGTTCAGCAGGAGTTGTTATGAGCTGAGACAGCAAAGCTTATTCCTAAAGGTAAGGTGCAAGTTTTCTGAAACATGATACCTACAAGCTTTTTGTATTATCCCCAAGAGACTATGAATTTCATCAGGTTTAAGCAACTGTGATACATGACATTATATTAGTGATTGAAAGAAACAAAACAAGCAAGCCTCTTCCCAGGACATCATGAAGGGCACCCACAGAGGTCTACTCAGAAGACAGCAATGATACTGAATCTGGAGACACATGAAGTTCTTGGGGCTTACTTAAAACTCCTTCATATTTTGTTGCTCTTGCTTTTCACCTTCCAACCATCTCTTCTGATGCAAAGTTAATCTTTAGACATTGTTAATAAAAATATAATATTTAAAAGCATAAATCATAAAAATAAAGTTTTATCAAATGCTAATTACTTATGGCAAAGTGCACACTTAAACTCAGAGCATCAAAACATAAAACTTGGAAAATTAAATATTAGATCTCATATAATAAAGATTTACCAAAAGAAACATTTCAAAATGCAGTAATGTGGAGAATGAAGACCTTATTGGAGTCTCTTGTCAAAATTTCAACAGACACATCAACATTAGTTTGTGAAATTAAATATGTTGATGCTCATAGCATTTTATTTGAAGTTATGTCATACATACACTAGCCCCATTGACTTTTGTAAGTAACTTCTTATTGCTCTGTCCTAGAAAAGTAGAAGTTTCTCAATAAAAAGATTCTCTTTCTGTGTAAATTAAATGTACCTTAAATTTTATGACAACAATATAGAATAAAATCTAGCAAGTATATCAGATTTCTGAGAGAAATTTAATGCTAACTAGCAAGTCATAATTCATATAAATCATTAATCAATTTAAGATTAGTTGAAGATGTAACCAAGTCTGGCAGTTCTGAAAGTATTACCATGTCATTCTTTGTGATGATTATAAAAGAAAAATAAGATTCTTATTAGAAAGCATCAAGAAAAGAATAATAGAAGAAGCCTCCCAATGACAGAAGATTAAAGGAGAATTTTTTTTATATAAAAATAACTCTGTCCCATTATAACAGAGGATACATGTTTATCAGTCATAACATTTCACATTATTGATTTATACTCATGAAGAGATTTTTGTCAGATTACGGACAAATATTTTATCACTATATCATTATTACTATAATATCATGATTTTTGTGTATTTTCATGACAATGTAGATAATAATTTGTTAAACACTGCAACATAAATAAAAATCAATAGAGCAAATAAAAATGACAGATAAAATATTCAGTGATTATTAACATGAGATTTAAAAGAAGTTGTTGATTATCACCAGAGGACCCAAATTAATAGTGTTGTTATTAAATAAACACTGACAATAGCAAATTTAAGAGAACTACAGTTACAGATAAAGTTTTTATGGCATAAATGACCTGATGTATCTTAACACAGACATAAGATTTGGATGGAAATGATGAGAGGGGAGAGAAACCTGAGTTCAGGGAAGAGTGCACGTAGAAAGAGGTTCATGTTGAAGGCATTACTGGATTCTCTGTGAACCAAGTGTTAAGAACGGACACAAAAAGTGATTTATACCATAGTGTGTATAGTCCTATGGATTGTAAAGACATTAGCAGCAGTTGTTTTACTCATAGGATGATGGGTACGCTAGTCACAACATAGCTGAAATATTGAGATTTGACTAAAAATGATTCACTCTAAATTTATTCATATACACTATTAACTGAATGCTACTAATGGTCCATTTAATAAACTAGGTAATTGTGACGCGTATGAAGGTGTTACAAACTCTTGAAAAGTGGGTTCTGTTATAGACATGTGCATTAAAATACAATGGAGTCATTTTTAAGGTGAATCAAAAGGGTAACCTGGGGACAGATCCTAGGATACGTTTGTAACATAAAATCAAACTTCACTGTAGTGATCAAATTTCCACCTTAAATTTAAGAAATTATATGTGACATAAACCTGATGAGACACTGCAGAAAAATTAAGGGAAATATAGTAATAAATAATAAATAAAAATAATGGTTTGGCCTCCTCCCACCATGCCTTTCCTACTGTTCTGGACTGTGCTCCCTCAGAACTGTAAGTCAATATGTTTTCCTCCATGATGATGCTTTGTCAGGTATTTAGTCTTATTTAGGAGAAAAGTAACTGATAGGAATTATTTAGTAATTTTTAAATAAATAAAAAGTGAAACAAGGCCAGTCACCTAAGCTCCCTTTTAAACAGAACTACACACACACAAAAAAAAAATGGCATTGCTTATACCAGCCTTCAACATAGATGGCCGCTCTTTTCAATACCCTACTATAGGTTTTCTCAAATGAAACCCAGCTGCTCCAAACAAAACAAGAATGAGTTGCTTGAATATTCTTCCTGTGATCTCTCTTCACCAAAGGCTCATGGACAACACAGCCCACAGAGGAGGATCTACACTGTGAGGAGAGGCAGTGCAGAGTCAGCCACAATAGAAGACACCAAGTCTCTCCATCTACATGAAGGGAAAGTCTGCAGTTTTGTGGTAGTGTTCAAAGAATTCAGCCTCAGATAACCAGAATCAGACTATAGCTTTACTAAGAACATTGAACTTAATATGGAAATGATTTTTTTTTCCTGCAACTGGAAGATGCAGCTTAGGAATTATATCAATGGTCTTATTTCTCAACTTGGAAATTAATAAACCTCTAATGTGTGTTATCTTCTGTCTCTAAACCTCTATAAGCGAGTTTTAATAGATTACAAAATTATTTGTTAAACTGTCTAATAACTACTATAGTTATATGTCTTTATTGTGACATTTTGGATTTATATTTAATAATGATAAAACACATAATATGAGATTTGTATTCAATGAATTTTAAGGATAAAACATAATGTCAGTTCTCAGTATGATACTGTATGGAAGTTATCATTACCATTTTTGCACTGAATGTAGAGGATGACATTTTGAGACCTTTATCCTATGTTCCAGCTTGAACATATTTCCTGTTCCCTTTTCCTCAATGTTTTTAGAGTAGCTTTAGATATTCATGTTCTCGTTTTATTTTCAACTACAGTTTGCATATTTTTTCTGCCTTCTTTTTCCATCTATGTATGGCATTGCTGAGGAAATCCATTTTCTGCAGGTAAACAATAATGTGATTACTAAGTCTCTGAGCATTTTATCATTATTCCCCTGATCAGTAGGCTTAACGGGAATAACCATTCAATTCCAAGAGTGTCTACTATTATGCACTACTGTGTATACATTTCCTGTTCCCTAAGTCTTCATCCTAATTAACACCACACATAATAATTACTATACATTTTCCTTTTTATTTATAAAATGCTTGTGTGCAGTATGTTAAGATAAGATAAAATAGCAAGCTAAAGTAAAATGTAACATCTCTGACACAGTTAAGCATAAACAGACATGAGATTTAAAGTTCATACATCTGGAATAAACAGTTACAACTTGCTACACCTCATACTCAGAAGTACATTTTTCCCCTCATTGTTTCTTTCAAGACTTCTTGCTAAAATAAACTACAATTGTAATTTTATCACATTAGGCACAGAATGAAGAGTTAAAACTGTGACAGTGCAAATGGCCAGTTCATTGCAACATCTAAGTGAACAGTTTATTGCTCGGTTAATGTCAACACTTCTCACATTTCATAATTATAATAGAACCTTTGACCCTAAAAGACACCTGAGAAATTTCTGGATATCAACTTTCCTTCCATATCAGAAGGGAAAGATTACCTTTGGACCCAACGTTTAGGAATAGACAAGTTTCTACCTAGGAAGTTGTGATTGAATGGGAATTTATATAACTCTTATGACAGTCAACAATTTATGTGGGAAAGGCTGAGAATTAATACCATAGATATTTTGATCAGTGCATTCTAAAGAATATGTTTTTAGTAACACTTGAAGCTATTATTTCCAAATTTCATTCATAAAATAATATGAATGCGAATGACCATATCTATTATCTGTTTTGATTCTACTATGACTTTGAGTGTGTTCCTCATAGCCAGTTTTTAGCATGAAATTGATCAAAATAAAATTAATAATTAAAATATGCATCCACAAATCATGGACATTTCCAAATTTCTTCTGTGATTTGTAGACTTGTGCTTAATTAGATGAATCATCCAATACGTTTATTAAAAATTTGTTTGATATTCTTTCTTTATTCTGTATGTTTTGTGTTTTGATTATTATATGGCAAGGAGATGGTTTTTTCTTTTTCTTTTTCTTTTTTGGTCCAGTCTATTTGGTGTTCTGTATGCTTCTTGAACCTTCAAAGGAATATCTTTCTTTAGGTTGGGAAAGTTTTCTTCTATAATTTTATTAAATATATTTTCTGGACTGTTGAGCTGTACTTCTTCTCCTTCTTCTACCCCTATAATTCTTAGGTTTGGTCTTTTTATTGTGTCCCAGATGTCCTGAATGTTTTGTGATGAGAATTTGTTGGTTTTGCTGTTTTCTTTGATCAGTGTGTTTATTTTCTCTATGGTATCTTCAGTGTCTGACATTCTTTCTTCTATCTCTTGTAATCTTTTGGTAGTACTTGTCTCTGTAGTTCCTGTTCGTTTACCCAGATTTTCCATCTCCATCCTTCCCTTGGTTTGTGTTTTCTTCATTACTTCCATTTCATTCTTCAAGTCTTGAACTGCTTCCCTAACCTGTTTGATTGCTTTTTCTTGTTTCTCTTGGTTTTCTTGGGAATCTGTGAGCAATTTATTCATTTCCTTTACCTTTTTGTTTGTAATCTCTAATTGTTTATGGCAGTTTTTCACCTCCTGTTTAAGGTCCTCTATTATTTTAATATAATTCACTTTTGAGTTGATTTCTTCTAATTCTTCTGGAGTAGGGTGTACAATTCTTCTGATTTGGGGATCCCTGGATTCTGGTGATGTCATGTTGCCTTTCAGGTTGTCAGAAGAATTCTTGCATTGGCGCCTTCCCATCTCTTCCTTCAAATGGAGCCAGGAGAGGCCTGGTGCCTTGGTCCAGACTTTTCTGTGACTGACTCTCTGGGTGTATCTCCTCAGTGTAGAAGCAGGACCCGTTCCCGTCCAGATGAAACTCCTCAGCACCGAAATATGGACGCCTGGTAATCCAATGACCAGTGGACAAACGGGCAAACTTGGGGGGCAGGGCAGGGTCAAGTAGAGCACAGGAGACCCTGCCGCGCAAGCTGAAGGTGCCCAGGCTCCCTTTGGGGGTCCTTGAGGACTGCCCTGTAGGCAGGCACTCACCGCTCTTGGTGGGTAGCCTTAGTGTAGGAGCAGAAAACTGTTCCTGAGCAAAGGACCTTGCAGACCACGCAGGCTTGGGGGGGGGGTCGTGTGTAAGAAAGACAGCCCTGCAAACGGAGCTGGGGGAGGGGAGTTTTTGCTCTCTTCCGGGACAATCTGCCCCTGGATAGCACACACTCACCCATCCAGATGGAGCTCCTCAGTACCTAAACAGGGACGGCTGGTAGCCTATTGAGCCAGGGACAAAAGGAAGAACGTGGCAGGCAGGGCAGGGTCCAGTAGAGCACAGTAGACCCTGCCGGGCAAGCTGAAGGTGCCCGTGCTCCCTTTGGGGGTCCTTGAGGCTTGCCAGGTAGGCAGGCACTCACCGCTCTGGGTGGGTAGCCCGTCCAGATGGAGCTCCTCAGCACCTCAAAAATTTGTCTGAAAATAGACATTATCCTCATTTCTTATTAAACTTTCTATCAAGATCAAAAACCATTTCACATGTCACCGAATATAATTATGTAATTACAAGTATATTTCTAATTATTTTACAATTATTTTGAAATGTTTTTCATTGTGTATCTCATAGGACTCAGGAAGACTGAAAGTATAAAGTTAAGAGTATATACCAGAGTTGTTTAAACAATAAGCAATTGCCAGGAAGAGGCTCTGCCACTGTCCAAACTATCTGCTTGACTTTGTTGCTTTGCTTATTTTTTAGCATTAAATGAGATAGTCACATCACATTGTCATGAGATAGATGGTTATGTCATGAACTGAGGAAAAATCTACACTATAACTCCAAATAATGAAATATTCATAACCAGTTATACACTTCAGTTGTTTAGATAGATAGATCAATAGATAGATAGATAGATAGATAGATAGATAGATGATAGATAGATGACAGAGAGATAGATAGATGTTATGTATAGATAGGTAGATGTTAGATAAATAGATAGGAGATGATAGATAGATAGATAGATAGATGTTAGATAGAAGACAGACAAACAGATAGATGATTGATAGATGGATAGATGGATGGATAGATAGATAGATAGATAGATAGATAGATAGATAGATAGATAAATGATCTCCATGACTATGATATGCCAAAGTTTCTGAGTTACATTACCGTGAGACTTATTGCAAACAGCACTGGTCTAACTGGACAGCTAAAGAAATAATGCCTGAATTTATATAATACAGCTATGTGAAAGCTTTGTCATAACTATTGTAGTATGCTTGAGAATGTGGACAGCTTTTATTTTCTTCCCTAAGACTTAGCAAAGGTATCCTCCACTTAAAACATTGAAAATAACCAATAACCTATGTTCATTTCTCTTGGGTGTCTAGTGTAGGGCATGAGGCCTAGTATTTAAGTATAGTTTATATACCCAGTGAGATTCCATGAAAGGAAACTAATGATTACTTTGTAGGTTGTTATCAATTAGATATGATAGTTTCTATATTAAGATTGTGTGCTGTGTCCATTTCCATTCTCAATGCTTGAACACTATCAGCACCTACATGTGCAGGCCCTATGCATGCTGGCATAGTCTCCATAAGTCGTGTGTGTGTGTGTCTATATGTGTGTGTATGTGTATGTATGTATGTATGTGTATATGTATGTGTGTGTGAGAGAGAGAAAGAGAGAGAGAGAGAGAGAGAGAGAGAGAGAGAGAAAGAGAGATGGTCCTGATATGTTTAGAAAATATTGTTTCTTTGATGTCTTCCATCTCCTCCGCCTCTTGCAATATTTTAGTCTCCTTTTCCACAGGGTTCCCTGAGCCCGAAGACAGGGATATAATGGGAACATCCCATTTAGTACTGAGTGTTCCATGGACTCTCTCTGTCTCTGCACATTGTCCACCTGTGGGTCCCCAAAAACTATAGGGAGTTTTTAGCATGAAATTGATCAAAATAAAATTAATAATGAAAATGTGCATCCACAAATCATGGACATTTCCAAATTTCTTCTGTGATTTGTAGACTTGTGCTTAATTAGATGAATCATCCAATACGTTTATTAAAAAATTGTTTGAAAATAGACATTATCCTCATTTCTTATTAAACTTTCTATCAAGATCAAAAACCATTTGACATGTCACCAAATATAATTATGTCATAACTATTGTTTTCTCTGCCTTGTCATGAACTCGCCATTTTTGTATTGTCATAGCCATTTAATGTCCTAGCTACAGACCCAGCCCTTTGCATGCATAATTACTTAGACATGAGGTGGTATCTTCTGGGATGTTGGTTTGCTTGTCCCTGATATCTAATCACACTAAATTATTTTTCAGGGATGTGTGGTATATGAGCATAAATCCTTCAGATACATATTTATTCAACTTCTATCTCCTTTTAAAGTGTGTTAGTTGCAATTATTGGTAGTTTGAACAGTTCTCCACATATGTGAGGGAATAGATTCCTATCTATTTTGTGTTTTAAGTTTTATTACCTGCATTTATTCTGCTTGTGTTGTTTATGAATGAGTGTATGTGAGAGCACAAGTAACGTCAGAAGATAGTTGAAGCACTCTATATTATTCTTCAGTTGTGTGTATCTGCTGACCCAAATCAGGTGGACAATGTGGCGACAAACACCTTTATCTATAGATCCTTTTTGATGACTACACACTGTCTATCTGATATTTTATTTGTGGATGTTTATTTGTGGGAGTTTTCCTACTCTCTTATAGCATCTTTTGACATGCAAATGCTGTTGACTTTATAAATTTAAGTACTTTTTATTCCATTATAATAATTATTGTATGTTGTATTAGAATTTATACATTCTTTTTTAACTTCTTTATTAAATCGTTGGGAGTTTCACATCATACACCCCAATTCTGTTTACCTCTGGTCTCCTCTTACTTCCCCATGATCCCTGTTGCATCCTTCCCACAAAAGAAAACAAAACAAAGAAAACAAAGAAACAAAAGCAAGAACAAAAAGAAGAGAAAAAATCCATTAAACAAAAATAGAACAACAACAACAACAAAAAAAACACATCAGAAACAGAGAAATCTTTAATTCTTCTCTCCCGCCTCTCCACAACCTCTTCACCTATCCTGATGGCAGTGGAAGCTTCAGTGTGCCATATAGTGTATGCCTCTGCCCATCAACTTGACTGGCAAATGTTCATTGTAATGAGTCTTGTTCAAAGCCTGTGGTTTTTGGTACACCAGCCACACCAAATCTTCACTGGAGCTCTTTTGGGGTATCCTGTCCTGTACATCTTCAAGTATCATTCCACAGGACTAGTCCAGAAGGCACACATTCTTATTAGGAAAAGTTTTATGGCATTAACTTATTTTTTTCTTTTAAAAATTCATATATATATATATATATATATATATATATATATATATATATATAGTTGATTTTGTTTTTCAGCTCTACATTTTTCTCTGCTCCCCTCTATGTCTTTCCCCTCCCCTTCAACCCTCTCCCAAGGTTCCCATGCTCCCAAGTTACTCAGGAGATCTTGTCTTTTTCTACTTCCCATGTAGATTAGATCCAAGAATGTCTCTCTTAGAGTCCTCATAGTTGTCAGGTTCTCTGGGATTGTGATTTGTAGGCTGGCTTTCTTTGCTTGATGTTTTAAAAGCACTTATAAATGAGCACGTATGATAATTGTCCTTCTCTCTCTTTGTGTCTTTCCTCTTTTCCCTTCTCCCCTTCCCCCTTTTCTTTTCCATAACCCATGAAATAAATATTCAACCTCACTCTGCATGGTGTGATCATCCCTCTCCTTCTCTCACCTGACACTCCTCATGGGACTGGCTGCCCCACCAAAGTCTCTCACCCTACCTAGGCTCGCTGCTTAGGATCTACTGGCCCTCATGGCCCATGGGCCACTTTGGGGCCTCTACCTGGGACTGACTGCCTTCATGGCCCACCATGGTCTCGGGACCCACTGCCCATGGCAGCCACTTGGGGGAAGAGTGCCATTTATTTTCACTATAACATTAGTGCTGGTGACTAGGCCAGGCTCTCCATGTTCCCTCCTACCCACAGACAGGCCATCTGAGGACACATGGAATCCTGGGCTTGGGAACAAGGTTTCTTTACAACAGTTCTGCCTTCTATCTGCATGAACACAAACCTCTAAGCACACCAGCCGCTTCAGT
Source organism: Microtus oregoni (assembly GCF_018167655.1). Lineage (NCBI taxonomy): Eukaryota > Metazoa > Chordata > Mammalia > Rodentia > Cricetidae > Microtus > Microtus oregoni. The sequence continues at coordinate 29,177,530 of NW_024543067.1, read as the reverse complement.
GGTGAGTTTTCCCCTTCCAGCCCCTCAACCACGGACTTCATGGCTATGAAGTCTTTTGCTAACATTCAACTCTGGTTGCTTTTCATAGCTAAAAATGTAACTGGACAACCCAGGTTGGTCCTCCCATGCTAGCACTGTACATGCTATGTGGTCCATTTGATTTGGGTCCCAGGGTCCCCCGAATGTTTCTTTTTTATTTCTTTTCTTTTGGACCACTCATAAGTGGTCCTCACTGTGAAAGACTGCTTGGAATAGCCTCTAGCCTCTCTGGCTTCTGAGTGGCCTGGAAAGGAGCCAGTAAGGCTTTAAAACTCTGTCTGTGGAGAGAGAATGCTCTTCTATCCTTGTGGTGTTTTCATGGGTTCTCTCATTTTCAGCTATGGCATAAACCCTCAAACTATCAGCCAACTGCCTGTAAAATAAACAAGATTGGTCAGATTTATCAGGTAGCTGTTTCAATACTAACTTTTGCTCCCCATGGCAGTTCGACGAGAGAGTGGATCATGCCTCTAGGTCTCTCATTATTATGTTTAAAATTCTCATCACTCAATAAAACATGACATCTCCATACAAGATGTGACCACCACCATCGTAACTGAGCTAGGTGACTTCACTGCCATCTTAATTGAGAGCCAGGTCAGGTGACCATGTTCCACTATCTTACCAAGGTATTCCTTGCCTGGTTCCCCAGTGTTGAGTGTTTCATGTGTGTTTTCCTAAGTGGCAAGCTTTGGTAGGGTCCACCAAGAGCATCCACTTCACTCAATTCCTGTTCACTATGTGTGTGTGTGTGTGTGTGTGTGTGTGTGTATACATGTAACTTAAATACAGCTATGTTTACAGCTAAATGTTATAATTGTCTGTTAATTGTATCTCATTCCAGACTAACAAAGCAATAAGTTTTGTGTTTTAAATTGGTTTGCATTTCTAAGTCTGTTACAAAAATATGGTATATTTAGTCCAAACTCTTTCAGCCAGATTTTTAGCTAGTCTTCATTTCTCCTGTTAGCTTCTCTCCTGAAACATGAGGTATGGTTTACTGACCAGCTTTAAGTTTGTGGTTTAAGTTTAATGGATTCTGTGATAAAAGGTTTTCCCCATTATAAGATCAAAAGTATTTTTCTATATGCTGTGCATTGTGCTCTAATCAAAATTAATTTTATCATTTGCTTATTTTTAGTGTCATTCTTACTTAATGCCTTCATTCTCATATTTTTGTTCATGCCATATCTTTCTTCACTTTTAAAAGGGCATCCAATTGTTTGCTTTTTTATCATTAATTTTAGCAATGTTTTTTAGACTTACATTTGCAAGAGTCTCCACAAGTATGAGTCTACATGTGAATATTTTTATATTAACTCCATTTTAGTATCAAGCTTCAACTTACACCAATAAGATGCTGCCATATCTATGACCCAAACCATAACTATGACGCTAACCCTAAGCCTAACCAACCCAAACTTAAACACTAACTCTAAAACCTAACCCTAAGCTTTAAATCTAAACCATAACTTTAAACCTAAATGGAACCCTCAATCAAAACTCTAATTTTAATGCTGCATCCTAAACTACTTATGGCAGTCAGAAGAACAGCAGAAGTTCAAGGTATCAGCCCACAAGGAGGTAACTCCCTGATGGGTGAATCTCAGATAGAAAAGTTCCTGAGACCACAGGTTCCAGAATGTCTTTTGCTTCTGCTATGCCTTTACATGTTTGCTGGAGCTATCTTTCTCTCGCATCTCAAATGGTGTGAACAGGTGCAGGAAGAGCCCCACTGTGTGTAATGTAGAGTGTTTATCTCATGGAAACAAATCCATTCTACTGGGCATTTCTACCTGTGGACTATATGAAGATGACTTTTTCCTAAATTGTACTATCAAATTTATAACAATAATGTTAATTTAAATAGAGCTTTGATGATAGGTAACAAAATAAGGAAATGTCACATGGCTAGAACAAATGAGCTTCTATTGGGGAGATGTACAGACTGTGGTGCAGGTTAATGATTAAAAAGAACAACTGAGTCCCAGTAGCACAGATAGCTTACAATCTTTTAACCTTAATGTTGGAAGATATGTTCAAAGATTTCAGAGTGCATAATAGCTGAAACAAAGCTTTGAAATTAATTTAAAGACAGATGTTTTTGTCAAATAGCTTTGAGGTAAAAAAAAAAAACAAGAAGACAGTCTAAAGCTTTAGAAAGGCACATAGTTGAATGAGGAACTTTTTAAGGTCAGGGAACAAGAACAAAGCAGCCCAGTTATCTTTAACTGATGTGCCTTTGTTGCTAGGATTGAGTAATAACCAAAGATGGTGATTAATTCCCTATACCCATTTCTGCCCTCAATCTACTGATATAAGAAACTATTGACAAGTTGGTATGTATCCTAAAGATTTAAAGAAGAGCTGACTGATTCTTTTTCATATGTAAAAGCTCAGGTTTATGATTTCCTTATGATCCCTTATATGATTACATTTCCAGATAAGTAATAAAGTAATGCCCTTTCTTTGTAACCACAAGATACAATCTGGAAGTAAAAGATTTGACTAAGAAGAAGATCTTGTTTGTCTAGATAGTTAATCTATAACAAGTTGCTTAGGTATGAATGTTTATGGGTTATTTGGATAATTTGTTTTTTACCTGTAACATGTAAAATGCTTAATCATGTAGGGGATATGGAAAACATGCTGTTTTATACTTGCATTTGTTCACTTGAAAAACAGAATGTAACCACAAAGTGTAAGGGAAAGAACAGAGATAGAGTTAGACGGGGTTAAAATGGGTTAGAAGGAAAGCATCAAAAATGAGAGAACTGGAAGAAAAACAGTAAGAATAAAGATAGAATTAGAAGGAGTTATAAATAAAACATCAAGAGAAGAGGAGAAAAACATCAGGAGAGAAAGAAAAATATTTCTGTATGGGGATTAGAACAGAAAATATAGTATACAAAATCAAAATACAGAAAAACGTGGAAAAATAAAGAATAAAACCATCAATAGAGAATATGAGTGTCTTTTTGTAACTCCCTCATATTAAAGACAAGTAAGTGTCAACTATGTGGATTCCCTTTGAGTCCTACACTGTTGGGGGCTGGTGCCCAAGGCAGTGAAGCAAACCCTAACACTAACCCTAATCCCTAGACTCAAAACCTAGCTCCCAATCTGAACATTTGACAGATGTAGCTCTGGAAAGTTGTTAACATTGAAAAGAACAACTTTAACCACATTTGGCATCTAAACAACCACTTGAACTTTTGTATTTTATATGATTTATAATTTTTTATCTGTGAATAAAGAGATGGTATACCCAAAACAAACCAGAGCAACATTTCCTTAGAAGTCTTGCTTGTGAAACAGTGACATTCATTGAGATTATTTAAGAGAGAATATGCAACTAAGGCTCCTCTTCCCAGTAGCTTTCTTAACCTCATCAAATCCTGAGTCTCTGTTGACTTCTTCCACTTCTGTGATGGAAGATTCATGATTCATGCAGGTCTCTTGTGAATGCTCATACCCATGAGACTTCAGGAGAACAACAGTCATATCATGCCCTAAAGGCAGAACTCCATAATGCTAGAGACATTTTATCATTCATCTGTATGTAATCATATACAATACATAAAACTGCAAATACATATAAACATCCATGGAAACTTTAATGCATTACATAAAACTTTTATAATAAATGGGAGAAAATCACTATGTTAATAATATTGAGTAATTGGTTGCATAGATATGTTACTATGATAACATTAAGCAGGATAATGTACATGTAAGAATAAGAAACACTTAGCCCATGGAATACTATTGAGCCACCTGTATGGTTGGTGATAGAAAAAGCAGTTTGAGGTTATACCTAGCAGGTATTTAATGTAAAACCTTACAAAGGACAAATCAAAGTTGGATAACTAGGGGATTTGACTACCAATCACTATATAGGCACCACATAAACAGTCCATGATCACCTCCCTGTTTGAGTCCCAGGGATATTCATACAGCATCCTGGCCTCCATTGGTCAGCCCATTAATACCGAGAGAAGTAATCAGTCCCTTAGCAAATAGTTTTATACTTCTGTCAAAGTATAAAAATCCTGGGAAGAAAGTTTGACTTTTTCACCTCTTGGAAACCTTTTGACTCTCAGGTTTTCTTTTCTTTAGTTTTTGATATTTCCTTAATTTTTCACTTGTCTGTAAATCACCTTGGAAGCTTGCTTCCATTTCCTGTATTCACAAGATGGACTGCATTTTTAATAAACATTAGAGCAAAACAGTAGGCTCAACCCACCACTTTTGGTCAATCATTAGTGACAGTGGATGTTCAATGTTCTAGGCTTTTAATAATGCACGACTTTATAATGTTCCTTCCAAACACTCACATAACTGGAAACATATAAAAACTGCATGTTAATTGGACTACTGAAGTGACATGAGTAACACCATTTTGTCCTGACCCTATTTTGTTTCTGTTTTACATCCCTAGGACTGCCAGACTCTTTAATAGCCCTGTTTGTCTTGGCATCATAATTGATATATTCCATGACCCTGACCATGGTCTGGATGCTTTAACCAAAGTAACTAATGTTTGTATTAAAACAAAACATAAACTAAAATAACCAGCACAGGTGCAAGTAAAAATTAACCATCATGTTGTATCTGAAATGACTACTGTGTTCTAGCCAAACAGACGTAGCAAGGTTACTCTGATCGTCAGTTAAAATTGATGTAACTATTATTTGTGTTCGCTTTTTGCCTTTGAAATGTTTTACTTTTGAATTTATACACCAACCCTCTTTCAGAGATGATAATCTACTCTTGGTCTTTGCTTAAAAGAAAGGACTCTAATTTGAATTTATATGTCTATGAAGGTCTACAACGTTCCCATCTATACTATAACATTTTATATCTCTTGTCAACATATAAAGATCTCTTCTTAGAATGTGTAGCTGTGCAGTTTTGTGCCTTGCTCATTTCTGCACATGACAGCATATACTAGCCCAAACCTTAATGGAATAGGAAACTGTATACCTATTGTACATTATTTTGCTACAATAGAGAAGCCACTAAGCATGTGATACCTCCTTACTTAAAGTAGTTTTCATATAAGGTAATTCCTAACACTATAAAGATGGATAATGGGTCTGAACATATTAGTAAAGCATTTCAGCAACTTTGATCTCAATGGAATGTTGAACAAAAAAAACTGTTAGAGACCAATTTAAAAAGGCCATCCATCTTCATCATCCTTCACTCCTATATTAGGAGATATTGCGGCCATAGGAGCATGTGTATTGCAAAGCACTATCTGGTTACATATGATTATCTAGTTTCTGTGACCTCTCTAGATGGAAAGTTTTTCAGAGGTACACAGTGCCTAGCTGCACACCTTCCCATAACTCTTTATTTACAGAAAGTAGTGGCTAATGATGGGTAAGATCTTTTTCCCTCTAGGCAATCCAAGACAGGACATGCATGACAAAATGTGTGTACCAATGATGGCTATGTCAGGAAAGTGGACGAAGATGGCCTAAGACACACAATTGTCTGACTTGTAGCAGAAGCTTAGATTTTTATCAATAAATTAAAAATGGAGGAATAATGTTTGAGCCCACAGAAGTTGATCCATTCTGCCTTTACCAAAGGTCAGAGTTTAGGTCTATTCTTGGACCTTCAAGGCTATTGACAGGAGGTTTGACTTACGGTGTGGATACTAGCAAAGATATCTTGACCTACGGCATGGTAATTTGGTGGTTTTGGTTTTAAGATAGCCCACAGAGGTGGATCCATTCCACCTTGACTAAAAGTAAGAGAGTTCAAACCTAGTCTTGCTCCATTAAAGTTATTGACAGGAGATTTGACGTAAGGTGTGGCTATTAACAGGATAACTTGACCAAGAGTATGGTTACATGGTGCTTTGGATATTTAGATGGTAATCACTAGTGTTTATTCCTTGTATCCTGATTAAAAAAGTCTTTTAATTTCTTCCCTTTTTCTGTATTGGGGTCTTTAAAGATCATAAGAAATAAACACATACAAATTCAGTATCCATTGGGCTATCCAATGTATCTGTAGTTCTTTTGTATCCTCCTACCTAATATTTCTAATCCACATTCCCACACCCTGGAACTTGTGAGCCCAGTTGAGACTGGACCACAACAGGTATTGTCACATTATGAGGTTTGCAATACATGAACCCCAACACTACATTTTCATTGAAATATTTTGGTGCAATTTTTTTTTTCATTAGAAAACATTCAATTCTATATTCTCATTCAGACACAGGAAATAAATTAAACTTTAAAAGTTTAGGAAGTAAACAACTTATAAGCTTCAGGGAGTACTTGAAACATACAATAATCATAAGCATCTTCCTTCTGCCAACCAGATCACAGAAGCAGTAATAATTGGTAGAGAGAGGAGACTCTATTACCAGCAACGCTGCATGCAGTCATGCACAAAGCTCCAGTTCTGCATCTCCCATTTCTGCTGTGGTGGGATGGTGACTGATACAAATGCTTGTCAGTTATCACAACCCCTATAAATTAACTCCTTACCCATACTTCTCTAAGAACCACAATAAAATCACTGGTTCACTAAATTACACTTAGGCATAATCACTTATTTCTTTTATGGTCACTTCCCTATCTAGAAAACAGACATTGCTCACATTTTCCCAGAAAAAAAAATGATCACAACAAACTGGAACTGAAATAAGTGTGTTTATATCTGTAATGAATCACACAACAATTTTGATAAATGTCACTAGGTGACAAGAATTTTTCAGCTACCTTGTAAAATCTTATTGAATTACGACACATGGGCCATCTTGACTGAAATGTATTTTGGTGCATACTTAAATATAAACATTTTACACATGCATGAATATAGACTTTCATGGCACATATCTGTTGTCCTCCATCAGGACTTTCTGAAGATCAACATAGTTCTAATTGACAAAGCTTTATTCTTATGTACTATTGTACCCAATCTGTATAGTACACTACTTATTATACATGGCATATTTATTATTTACTTTTATAAATAAATGAATCCTTGTCTTACAGCAAATTAAACATTGCACTAGTTAGCAGTAATTATTCTCACTTTCAGAGAAGCACCATTCAGTATTAGACACAGACACACAAAAACACGAAGGTTAGATTCAAATGCCATTTCTAGGATTTATTATTGGCTTTAACTTTTTTCTTATTTTTCATCCATGAAATTCAAATGATATTAGTTCTTACTCATGAGTTGTGAATAGGAGTTGATCTACTCTTTCTAGCACATTTAATCACCATGCAAGTATTTACTGTAAGTATTCTAGTTGAGAGGATTTGATGCCTGGAAACAGGATGTGCTCAGGACTATGGAGAGACCTGACAGTTGGTTACAATAGAAATGCTCAGAGAAGCTGACTCCGATGTACAGAAAACCTGACTATCAAGAAAGAAAACTGCAGTAGGACCTTTATTCAAATTTATTCCTTTCTATTATGTTTCTTGATTAGATGGTCTGGGGTGTTTTAGGAGATGTTTCTGTCCTATTCAATACATTGCAACTCAATCAATAGGCCAGACCACAGGCTTCTGCCAAATAACAATGATCATCACTATTTCCACATTACCACCATTACATAATGCAGGTGAAGGCTTTGAATAAATGGCAAAAAGCTGTACAAATGATAATACACCAAAACATGTGTTTTATGGATGCTACTGGTCATTTATATTTGTTGGATTTTTCTCAGCGTTTGACCTCCCTAAAATCACAGATGTCTCATTTCCCCACAGCTTTCTGTCTGTGCTGATAGGGAGGTATATCTTGTTTCTGGCCTCTTTATTTCTGTCTGGGTTCTTATCTTTCACTGTCTGCCAGACATCTCTACTTAAATGTCTCCCTATCACATTAAATTCCTCATGCTCAAGACAGACTGTCTGATCTCTCTCTGAAGTTCTTTCTTGTATTTCTTTCCTCTGTCTGCTGAAGATATAATGCTTTATCAGAGTATAACTGAAGACTTAGAGAACTGTTCCAGAGCATATATCTCTGTGTACAGAAGTTTTTGTCTATATCACAAAAATCTATAATCACTCTACTATTCTCAGTGGAAAAATGTTATTATTACCAGTACCTTGTGGTCACATAAGTCAAAATGTGCAATATGGGTGTTAAGATGAAAAGTATTACTACACATCAAAGTCATACTAGGCAAGGAAGTACTTCCACGAACAATTCAACTGGATAATCAATATATAAAATTAGGTCCAATAAGGATGAGAAAAAGTAAATATTAAAACTATAAAAAATAAGATAAAGTAATATAAATGATTTAAAATAATGAAAAATCTGGACTATAAGATTATTTAAAGTAACTCTTTAGAGAATCACCCAAAAAGAAGGTAAATAAAGAATAAAGGTTGTGATTTAATATTCTTCTATTCTATAATTATGTCAAGCGAAGAATATCCAGGTATACTACATTTTAAAAAATTTAGTAGCTTCCAGTGTCTTTGCTAATGTATTTTGTTTCACCAAGATAATTGTTTTGTCTACTTTGCCATTATTCTTTACCTATAAATATGAAGGCAATTATTCCAGTATATAACTAATCTACATTAAAGAGAAGTAGTAAGCAAAGCCCTATGATTACCTTGACAATCAATTTTGATAGTTTGTTTACTTACTTAGTTTTGACAAACAAAGTGAACTTGCTGAACTTCTTATGAATGTTTTAAATTCACATTTTATTTGACCCACAAAATGCACAACCTCTAAACGAAGGGTTGAAGTTAGAATCCATACAAGGATGTGTTCTGTGGACTCTTGTGTGGACAAAGACTAAGAAGACAGGAATTCACATGAAAGATCTGCCTCGTCTTCAGTGGGAGTGTCAAGGAGTCCTGGAGCATCTTAGCTTCAGTATAAAAGATGAGAATGTTCCTCCTCATGCTTGAAGAAAGAAGGGCCTCCCCAAGTGGAAAAATAATGTGAGAAAATACAACGAATAAACAAAATTTAGGTGACTCAATGTAATTTTACTTTGGGGTGTGTATCAAGGTATAAGTTGGGGTCAAATTTAGACAAACTTTATAAGTCTTCATAAAGACTGTTGAATGTCTTATGGTATATGGACACATTAGAGGCATAGAAATCAAAGAAAAGGACTTACCTAGTGCTCGTTCACAAAAAAAAAAGGAAAGAAAAGAAAATTCAGCTCAGAACAGAGCACCCCATGAGTCTAGGACCTTCATTACACAGCTGGATGAATCTAATGCCTTTTACAAGATCAGATTATGGTAGGTTTGCAGCTGCCAATTCATGGATCAGTTTAAGCACAACACATAAACAATTGTAGAATTTTAAAATACTGCCCTATTCTGTGTTCTGTGTCTTCGAAAGTTACTTTAGGAAAAAACAATTACTATGCAACACAGTGCTTTTCTTCCTGTGGAAATGCATGGCAGAATGAAAGAGCCACTTAAGTTCCATGCCTATCTAGTTTCCACAACTAAATGATAAGACCTTGAGTCCCTATCCTGAAAGCAAGGGAAGAAATGAACCTTCCCCATGGTATTCTGCCCATGTCATTCTTCATTGTCATTAAAGCTATGTTATCAAAGTCAGCGTTCAAAGTGTGTTTCTGCAGTAACTCGCTGTCATTTTTGTAGTCTCTTTCTCTGTGCTAAGTGATGTCAAAGGTAACTCAATGCCTTACACAAGAGCATCCCTGAAGGGATGCTTAAGCTGGCATCCCTGATCCCTAGTTTTTCAGCACAGACAATTCATCAATTCAAGCACTTCATAAATATTTGATAGTGCATTTATTAGATAGAGGGTTTAGGAAATCTCCAATAACAGCTTCCATATATATGCATGTGTGTAACTTCAATCATACTTTGTAAAACAGCTAAGCATAGTGGTTAATCATGAATGGCTCAGAACAAACAGTCCCAATACAATAACCTCAGCTTGGATAATCTTTAGTTATATCGCCCCAGGACATCTTTCCCCATTCTTTAGTTTCTGTAATCTGCAAAGTGGGGACACTGGTTGTAAATATCTTAGAGTTTGTTTATGAGAATTCAATGAATTGATTAACTTTGTCCTGGGATTGGGGAGTAAATTCTTAAAATGCAAATTATATGGCAAGAGCCTTTCCCTATGGTGTTTCAGCTTGAAAACTAGCTCTTCTTGATACGGCTGTGGCCCCATCAGTCATTGCAAAGCTTATCTTCTCAAAGGAACAACTAGAAAAAAAAAAGGAACAACTAGAGTGTCACACTTGTGTACATGCATGCATTTCCATGTAAGTACATCCATTGTCAACTTTGTGTATGTATGTTTAATTGTCTTCTTTGACAGACATTCTGATGATCTTGGAACACACCCAGCTTTCCAGGCTAGCCAATGAACAGGAGGGTTCCTTCTCTCTCCCCTTTCTCTGTGCAGGAATGACAAGCACTTTCCCATACTTGTTCATTTCACATGGGTCCAGGGATCAAACTCTGGCACTCATGACCACTTCATAAACTGAGCTAGTGTCAGTCCTATTATATCCAACCTTTTGAGTTGCTTGTCATGGATTTTTATATTCCTAACTTAGCAGTATTCCAAATCATGGTACATCATACAATTTTTGTTACCTAACAAACTATCCCAAACTCTGTTTCTTAAAATGTTAAAGAACATACGTTCTTTAATAAGGTAGGAGAATTAAGATTTTGTAAGACTCAAAATAATATAAATTTAAAATATCCACAAACGTTCAGTCATTTTAATAAAATTCTAAACCTGAAACCACTTCATCCAATATATCATAGGAAATTCTTGCTTTATTTTGAGGATTATATATGGACTTGTGCATGCATACTTGAGGGTTCTTTGTTAGGTAGGATCAACCTAATAAAAATAGCAATCCTACCAAAAGCAATTTACAGATTCAATGCAACCCCCATCAAAATTTTGACACAATTCTTCACCACTTTGAGAGAATAATACTCAACTTCATATGGGAAAACAAAAACTCCAGGATAGTGCAAACAATCCTGTACAATATAGGAATTTCCAGAGGCAACATCATCCCTGTTATCAAGCTCTACTATAGAGTTAAAGCAATAAAAACAGTGTGGTATTGGCACAAAAACAGACAGGTGGACAAATGACATCAAATCGAAGACCCTGATATTAATCCACACACTTAGGAAGACCCAATTTTGACCAAGAAGCTACAATTATACGATTGAAAAAATAAAGAATCTTTAACACATGGTGCTGGCATAATTGGATGTCAACTTGTAGGAAAATGCAAATAGATTCACATTTATTGCAATTCACGGAACTTATGTCTAAACAGATCAAAGATTTCAATATAAATCCAGCCACACTGAACCACATGAAAGAGAAAATGAGATACCGCCTTGAATGTATAGATGCAGGAGACCTCTTCCCTAAATTCTTTTAAAATATAGTCACAGTATGCACTAAATAAAATAAAATTTCTCTCAATTAGGAATTTTGTATTTTGAAGACCACAAGTGTCACAATACATTCATAAGTGAACAATACATTTTAGTGTGATTTCTAAACAGCAAGGCCACTTTGTTTTTTATTTATCATTTGTTTTGTCTTCTTTTTCAGAATGTAAGTCTTGCCTATGAGGTAATAACAATAATAAATTCAATTTCTTCTCAACATCTTTAAACTTTATATGAAATGCTTTATTCATCTATTTATCCATTTATTTATTTTGTTTGTTTTTCAAGGCAAAGTCCATCTCTATGTAGTCCTGGCTGTCCTGGAACTTGCTGTATAGACTAGACTGGCCTCGAATTCAGAGACCAACTTTACTCTGTCTTTTAAGTGCTGGGATTGAAGAAGTGTGCCACCACTTCCCTGCTTGAAACCCTTTAAATTATTTCATAATATTATATTTTGTTTGATTGATAACTGGAGAATGCATTTAGTTATATGTGTCTCTTAGGTTCCCTAGTGTTGTCAGATCACATCTCTCTACCTTTATTCCTCTTGGAGAATAGATGTGGATGATGATATTAACATTTAGATTACTGTAAAGAATTATACAGTGTTTCTTATTTTCTTTACAAAATTCCCAGTGTAGATTTTTTTTAACTGATTTTCTTTTTCTTTTGTGAATCCTGACATCCTTCAGTATATTTTTATTTCTGTGGTGGACAGGTGCAAGATTAGTCATGATGTCTCAATTTCCAGCTGTTTTCCCATTGTCACTCCCTTATCCACATACGAATTGTAATTTGGGGGACAATTATCTCTAGTTCACGATTCCTGTGAATCCCATTAACATTCATGACATGTGTTAATGGTGATGATCTTCCCCAGTAACCCAGCGCTTCTACAGCTAAATGCTACTTCCGACATTGATATCTCTCCTGTTGGAAATGGTGTGCTGAGGTGAAACCTTAGTGTGCAACACTCAGGAGGTCTCACAGGATGTTCAAAGCCCAGTTTCTGCAATCTACCTGATGGGGAAGGAACTCCATCTTCATCACATCACTGGTGTTATTGTTTAAGGCTATGTTGAGACTAAAGACTCTGTGGAGGGATTGGTGTAAACAATAAGAACAACAAATTAAATTTACATCAGTTCAAAGAATCTCTGCGATTGTCTTCTTTTCCAAATTGCTACTTACTTTCTGCTAAGTCATAGTATCGATTTGAGTCAAACATCCACAGATGATTGCACAGCACTTGGAGTGAGTTCTCCTTAACTTTAAAAAAAAAAATAACAAGAAACTTAGGATCACCTGCAATGAAAACTAGTGTTAATTTATAATATATGTGATTAGGTACTAAACTGTGTTAAAGAGAATACTTCTTTCAAATGAGATCACATCGGTATAATAAAAAACACAAATAGACATGCTTGCTGATTGATGGTTAATATTGACTGTTGGCTTTATAGGACCTCGGAGGCAGATTCTGGGCATGCTTACAAGGTACATGGAAGAATCAGAGGACCTACCCTGAATATGCATAGCACCATTTTGTGGGCTGTCCTCTTCAACTGTACAAGAAGAAGAAATGACTCTGGAAACTGGTCATCCTCTATTGCTGCATCCTGACTGCAGCTGCAGTACAATAATTGCTTCCTGGACCTGTTTCAGTGCCTTCTCCACCATAATGTACTGTACCCCCAAACCATGAACCCAAAGAAACATTTTATAATTTATTGAACAAAGTTTACTTTAAAGACTTTAAGGTTGGCACAACTATCCTTAATCATGAGCATAAGGTAGAAATAAGCTTCATGGAACAGCATTACATTACAATGGGAATGTAAGAAAGGAAGGCTTCATTGGTGGGGGTGATCATTTATCTGACCAAAATTCTTTCCCGTGAGAAATGAATGAACATGAGAGCACATTCTCCATCAAAAAGTCACAAAAGTCAGGAATGAAGGATGTAGCACCAGACTGAAGTATATTGGCAGGGAATGTCTTCCTACCACATCTCCCCAAAAGTGACACTGACCTATTTTTAGATTTTTATCGTTCTTGTGCTTTAAGCAACACACATGTTAGAAGCCTGTTTACTTGGCGTTGGGATTTAGCTTGATGATAGAGTACAGAGGACAGTTTGATAATATATCAGTTTTGGAAAATAACAGCCATAGATTCATGTGAGCTCCCCAGCCACCCAAGTCTGATTGAAAAGTAAAAAGGCATATAAGTAATTTTTCTCACATATAAAGCATACTAGAGCTCTTTCTGGTTCTAAAGATTTGTGGAAGCTCTGAAAGTGTTCTCATACTAGAAAATAATAAAATAGTGACTATCAAAGGATACTAAAGTGTAGAAGAAGAGTGGGAGGGTGGAATGAATACCAAAATATAGTTCCATAGGAAGAAGTGTTTAGATATCTACAGAACAGGAAGTTTGATCTTCACTAATTTAACACACATTTCAAAATAACTGGAAGTGTATGAATATCTCTATTCAGAGAAGTGTGAAATGCTTGAGAGGATGCAAACACTAATTACTCTGGTTTGGTCGTTGCATAAACTAGATATTCACTGAAAAATTCTTAGTACTTCAGAAATATGTAAAAATATCCTGTGACATACCAAACTTGGAACAATAAATGTTTAAAATAAGGTACAGCTGTAAGGAAAAGGAATAGGTCGTTACATGACTTTTAACTTTAATATACTCTAAGATTACTATGGAAAAGATTATTTTATGGCATTTTCCATGAGTTGAAATTATTGATAATAAAAATTAGATGTAAATATCAAAATATCATAAGTCAAGGAAAATTAACTAAGTATAACCTGCTGATAAAAGACACCTCTTCATGTTTCAAGAACTGACAAAAATACAACTAAATGTAACTAACTTGATGATCTTTTATATGAGTAAAATTATCTATTTACTTATTTATCTATCAAAGAAAGTGTCAGAATTTGTTTAGGCTGATTGTCTTTCATGTATCCTCTTCCCTTCCACTCCCAATATTCGTTCCAGGTTCATATCCCAAGTTCTGTCATTCCTCCATTGTTTGTCAATATTTCTTTCCTTCCTTCCTTCCTTCCTTCCTTCCTTCCTTCCTTCCTTCCTTCTCTTGTGTTATATCTTCTCACTTAATTCCAAAGCCTACAGATACACACACCACATCTCTCTCTCTCTCTCTCTCTCTCTCTCTTTCTCTCTCTCTCTCTCTCTCTCTCTCTCTCTCTCACACACACACACACACACACACACACACACACAAACAAACACATTATCAGCAAATGTTTCTGGGGAAAACGGCCCCTTATACTCAACGTTCTGATTAACTGATTAGAGCTTCAATGACTGTGGAGATGTTGGAAAGTTGCAAGTCCACAGTCTAATTAGAATTTAATTTGAAACATCTGTATGCCCTTTAACAGCCTTGCTTACCTATCTTGTACCTGGCTTAACACTATTATAAATAATAAATGAAACCCTAAGATAATCATCAGGTAGCATTTAAGTGCTGTGGCAGAGGTTTTCTGGCTTTGCTGTTATCTCCAATAAAGTGTTTGAAATGTGCCTTGTTCTATGAGGTTTTTTTTTTTTCATCTGTTACTATAAAAATGTCACCAAATTATATTCACCTCATGTATTGGGTGGTTTTATTTGTCAGTTTGACACAAGTTAGAGTCATCAGAGGAAGGATTCGCAGCTGAGATAATGCCTCCATTAGATCAAAAGCTGTAAGGTATTTCCTCGTTTAGTGACCAACGTGGGAGGACCCAGCCCTTGGTATGTTACCATCCCTGCAATGCTCATTCTGGGTTTTAAGAGAAGGTAGACTGCATAAGCCATGGGGAGCATATCAGTAAGCAGAGCTCCTCTCCAAGGCCTCTGCATCAACTCCAGTCTCCAGGATCCTGCCCTGTTTGAGCTCCTCTTCTGATGTCCTTTAGTGATGAAGAACAATTTGGAAGTGTAAGCCAAATAAGCCCTTTCTTTCCTAACTTGCTTTTTGGTCATGGTGTTTTGTTACAGCAATAGAAATCCTAATTGAGACACCTTGGAACATGAGTATCTTTTCTAAGACCACAACTATAAATTATCTCATCTTTTTTGAGGTGAGAACTAAGTTTTTGTGTCAGCAACACACATCTAAATATTAAAAGTAAGATCCACATATGACAGAGATTATATGGTATTTGTATTGCTGAGTTTTAATCACCATACTTTATATAATAATGTTCACATAAAACCTTTAACCTTAAACTTTCATTATTACATTTTTCTTTATACATACATACATTTTCATTGTCTATATGTTATATTTTCTAGACTGTTCAAAAATGTTCACATATACTTTGGTATTTTCTATGCAGTGAATTTTCAAGGACATCTCTAGGACAGTGTTAATACCTTTTGATGGAACATGTTATATATTATTCATAGTTTTTACAGAAAATATTGCTGATTTTATCTTTATTGCCATTTCTAGAGTGTGTTTATATGTTTTTGTATAAAAGTTTTGTTTGCCAGCAAGGGTCAATCTGTGTTCCTACTGCAGCTATGGAACATGTTAATGTCAGTATCAGGTGTTACCATTGAAGGCCAGATGGATGGTGTTTGTCCATGCTGCCAGTTAATATGGCCTTATGGATTTATTCTATAATAATGCATTAGTTTTGCTATCATCCATCTCCCTGGGTCTCCATCAAGATTATAAACAAAAAGATCCACATAAAAGTGAAGATAGAATCTAGATCCCTAGTTGAGATTAAATACATTGTCCCAAGGGATCAAGGTGCTAGCTACAAATTCTGTAAGTGAATATATAACCCAAGTTTTCTCTTCCAGTCACATTCAAAACTGTTCGACTACTCTGACTATCTAAAGATTTGTGATGTTTATTTCTCTTAATACATAGTTCTCATGCAGAATAAATAAAAAGCTACTGATAACTGGCCCATATCTCTGTAAATAATGCTAACTAAACTCACTGGTCCAACAATAGAGGAATGGGGATATTTTTAATAAACCAGTAAAATAATTAAAAAATTGCATCAAAAAACTAAAAGCAAGTATTGCATATTTTAACCAGCATAAATTATTAAGATAATTTGTTCTTCAAAAATGCAACCAAAATTTCACAAATTTTCTAATTACCAAAAGTAGAAAATTATATTTAATATTGTCATATTTACATTAATTATATTATTTTTGCCAGGTATACATCTGTGCGGCTCATCTGTAGAGTTGGAAGAAGACCACTTGTTGGTTCCCAGCTGCTTAGGCCTGAAGTAATCACACAGAAGCTGTACTATTTAAGTCACTGCTTGACCGATTAGCTCTAGCTTCTTATTGGCTAACTCCTACATATTAATTTAACCTATTTCTATTAATCTCTGTATCATAATGTTTCTATGGCTTACCAGCAAGATTCAAACCAGTGTCTGTCTTCAGCAGCTCTATGGCTTCTCTCTGACTCTGCCCTTCTTTCTCACAGCATTCACTTTAGTTTTACCCACCTAAATCTTCCTGCCATACTCTGCTATTGGCTCAAAGCAGTCTTTTATTAACCAATGATATTCACAGCATACAGAGGGGAATCTCACATAACCTCCCCTTTTCTGTTTAAATAAAATATTAAGGTTTTAATTTTAACATAGTAAAATTACATATAATCAAACAGGTATCAAGCAAGAATTACAGTTACAATATTTATATCTACTTTACCTTTTATCATAACTAAAGAAAATTATAACTATAACTTTTTCAATTTCATCAAAGACTTCAGAAGGATATAATATTACCTAAGTAAACTGGAAGTGCATTATAAGCAACTTCCAAAACTCTAGAATTGATAGAGACATCTTGCTGCCTGGACACTCACCCAAAGTTCTTCTGTATTGTTGGGGCATCCAGTCTTTAGCTCACAGGCCCATAGTATCCAGAAGACTTTTCCATGAGGCAACAAATTTCAAAGACAGTTCTACCTATATTGGCAATTTGTCAGTCAGATTCTTCTGTGTCCTGCAGAATGTCTGACAGACTCTTTCATGGAGCAGGAACCCCAAAGAATTATCTCACCCTTAGGCAAGTTCAGCAGTCATTTCTTTGTGTGTCCTGCATGGCAAGTTCATCAAGCAGCCCAGGCAAAAGCAGTCTCTTGCCCAAATGGTTAGAAAACTACATAAGGAGGCTCTTCGATGCACATCATCCTCTTGAAGTTGTTTGGTGCTGTCAGGACAAGATGTGTCTCATTGTCATCAAAAGTCCTAACTTCTTAAAACATTTTAAATGTCGCTGGGTTATGGTGGTGCACGCCTTTAATCCCAGCACTTGGGACGCAGAAGCAGGCGGATCTCTGTGAGTTTGAGACCAGCCTGGTCTACAAGAGCTAGTGCCAGGACAGGCTCCAAAGCCACAGAGAAACCCTGTCTCAAAAAACAAAAAAAAAAAACAACCAAAAAACAAAAAACATTTTAAATGTCATAGTCTGTAGTCTGTGAAAGGTTTGATGAATGCTTATCCATCTGAAATACATCTCTGTACATCAAAAAAACCTAACTAACATGACTACAAACTTGACTAGTATAGATGGCTATCTATTACATTACATTTTTAAATGAGCTAAACAAATACAGTACCTTGGTCAAGTCCAGAAATATACATATAACAAACTTGCCTTAAATTTGTATCAATAAACCAAGATCCATACCCATAAAAATATCTATAGTATATGCTCCTTTAAATGTAAACAAACATTTATAAACAATATTTGGGAATATGGGTGTAGTTTTTCTCCAAACTGCTTCCCGCTGTTTATTGGGGGAAGTAATTTTTTGAAGGTTGTTCAAGGTAACCTTTCAAGGTATCTTGGTCCATCAAACCATGTTAGTCTGGGAGGATTCCACAGGTTCTCATCCTCTGTGGAAACAAAAGAAGAATCTCTTTTCCAAAGCAATATATCCTTAGACCCAAATTCTGAAGCCAAAATACATTTATAATATGCATGCTCGTTTAGCTTAGCAGCCCATACAATGAAATGTCTCTTTGTACTTAGCTCATTCATAGGCAAAATTTCAAGGAATAATAATATACTTAATCCAGACTTTCTGTGAATTTTCCATCTTTTCATGGCTTGTTTTTCTTTACTCTTTTTAATCGATGATTATCTCTACCCTGTGTTTTTAAAGACTTTGTTCTAATTTTTTATAAGCGATTTATTTCCTTTTTATAACTCTCTATACTCTTTTGCGAGTGTCCCCCAAGCCTACATACATTTACCCAACACCATTACCTATTTAGAGGTCTTTTATGTCTGAATGTCTCCTGTTGTGTATCTATAATTATTTACTGTCCAGGAGCACTTCTTAAAATGCTAAGTTCTTCTTAAAACCTTAAGTGATACTGTTGCTAGGGGAAATATAATACCTCCTACTTCCCCTGCACAACCCAGCATGGTGGAGTTGCTTGCCATTTCCAAGAGCCATGTACAATGCCCCATCTCTAGGTACACAGTGGTCCATGTTGCAACCAAGAGAACATGTTGTTCATAGACTCCATTCAAATGCTTGGTCTCCTAAAACAGCCAGAGGTAGTGCTGGCAGCATGGCCCAGAAAGCTGCTACCACTGAATCAGGAAAACCTCTCTTAAGGGAGCCACACTGTGCCACCAGCAAGCAAAGCCAGTTCAGGAAAAAAACAGTAGTTCAGCTTTGTTTTCCTTAGCATCTAGAATTCCTTTTCAAACCCTCTCAGGTTTTATATGGATTTAGTCTACCACATAAACACCAATAGGAAGAAGGACACTTGTTGGCTCCTGGTCACTTAGCCCCGAAATAATTATATAGAAACTGTATTAATTAAGTCACTGCTTGGCCCATCAACTCTAGATTCTTATTAGCTAACTTTTACATACTAATTTAACCTATTTCTATTAATCTGTGTATCACCATATGGCTGTGGCTTACCAGCAAGATTCCAACCTTTCAACCGGCATCTGTTTCCAGCATTTCCGTGGCTTCTCTCTCATTCTTCCCTTCTTTCTTCTAGCATTCACTTTAGTTTTCCCCACCTAGCTCTTTCTGCCCTGCTCTGCTATTGGCTCAAATGGTTCTTTATTAACCAAAAGTATTCACAGCATATAGAAGGGAATCCCACATCACTGGTAGAACATTGACATATTTCACTGATGTGGATCAGTAGGAGGAGGAGCTGCTTGTTCATTCTGACTGCCCAGAACCATAATAACCACATAGAAACTGTATTAATTAAATCACTGCTTGGCCCATTTGCTCTATATTCTTATTGACTTACTCTTTCATATTAATTTAACCTATTTCTATTAATCTGTATATCACCATGAGGTCATGCCCTACCAGCAAAGTTTCAGCATAGCTATCTCCAGTAATGGTGGCTCCATGGTGTCTCTCTTCTGTCTTCCTTCTATGAGCATTCAGTTCCATCTTCCCTGCCTACCTAAGTTCTGCCTTATCATTAGGCCAAGGCAGTTTCTTTATTCATTAATGGTAATCACAACACACAGAAAAGACTTCCTCATCGTGGATCTTCTTTGTTTCTCTCATTTTTGTTAACACTGTGGGGACCAGGCGTGATTAGCTAAGTATGGGCAGTTCACCCTAAGAAAGTTCTTTAATTCCAACCATTATCACTGCCGGAGTAGCACTCAGCCATCCATAAATTTAATAAGAGGCCTGAGTCTTAGTAGTTTACCCTGAGGCAATACCTGGTTGCAGGAGGAACCACAAACTGAGATTCCCCAATCACTGCCCAAGAATAGACCATTCAAAGAAAATGCCTAACGTTATAACTATTGTAGATAGGATCATCTGCCTGCACACATCCACCAGGATACCCCAGACAAATGTCAGTAAGTCAGGGTTCCTGAACTGCAGAAACCCCTCACCCCCACCTTTACCACTATAAAAACCCAGCTCTAATTGAGCTTGGGGCTCTTCGGTTATTCCAATATGTTGAACATACAGAGAGACTGAGTTTGCAAACTTGGTTAAAATAAAGGCTCTTTTCTTTTACATATGTGACTTGATCTCCTTCTTGGCATTTACAGGGACTTCATGGATTTGGGCAAAACAAACCCTCCACAAAAGTATTAAGCATGCTATGGGGTACCGGCATTTAGTTTATATTTAAGTGTCAAATTAGGTGTGAACCTGTCTGTACATAAGTATTAGGCTATTTTTCCTGTAACACATTTGATATTTGTCTATTGTGCATCTGCTATTATGGCAACATGGACACTCCTAAACGTAAGGGAGAAGCAGGCTCTGTTTAACAACTACGTTGAATTGCAGATGGTCCCTGATAGGCCTCATAAAATACTGGCTTTTGTGTTTGGGTAATCATATGCACACATTGCTAATCAACATAGGCAGCCTGAGTAACATTAGGATTCTGAAGTTGGAAGATGTCTGCTTCATGGGAATGTGATATAAACCTAAACCATCAACATACACACAAAGGACTGAAATAGTTTAGTACACAAATGTCTACTGAACTTCTGACTTTAGTGACTTTGGGATTTAGCAGCAAACTTGAAGAGTTTTGTAGAACTACACTAAATGCTGCTGGAATGGGGTTTGTCTTACTAATAAGGAAGAAGTCTCTGAGAATGAGACTGTGGGACTCTGAGAATGGGACTATAGATTGGTACTGGAAGAAGAAAGCCGTATTCAGGAGAAAATGGAGTAATGAAAGGGTATATACTATTTGACTGGCTTCTTGTGGTAAATGTCAGATGGCACTCTATAATACAGACTTGTGGTAGGAAGTAATGAATCACCTTAAATCATTTTCAGTATTATTGTTGGGTCCTGACAGTTTATCTGAATATATTCTTTAATTTCTTTTCTTGAATATAAGTACGATAAAAAATATACAGGCACATTGTTTTCACAAGTTATTAAGAAAAATGCCTTCAAAATACTTGTCATGTGAAATATAAAATAATGAGGTGATATTTTCTACAAGAAAAACCAAGAAAATGAGAAGTTATAACTAATGCTTTCAACAGATACTGGTTTTTCAAAACTGCTTTTGAACTTCAGCTGGTATTTAAAGAGACTCTACAAATACCACATCAAATCTTACCAAAGCTTCCTTCAAAGATGTACTCACAGTCAGAAAGGGCCTTATATGTGCATGACCCCTCTTTTCTCCATAGATTTAGGTAGCAGTCACATTACATTTCTCTGTTGCTTTTGGAATGAAGCTACAAGGAAAAAAAGCATGGGTGCAGGGAATGTCCACGGAGAAGGCTGAACACTATTCTGGTTTCCAGATACAATGTTGCTACCCTTGTTGGACTTGTCATATCTGCTCCTTGCCATTTTCTCCAAATATTACCAACATCTCCCAAAGACCTAGTGGAAGCTGGCATGTGAGACTGTTGGCAAAACACAAGGCTTTTCATGATTTAGCAAGAATACAAACATTTATTTCAGCATAGTGTTGCTGGAGTGAGTGTTTCTTTCCCGAAACACATGTCTTAAAAGGAAATTTAGACAATAAAAAAAAATAATGACCCCACAGATTAAATTCTTTCTTCAGATATTGGAACTCTGGGATTTGTCCAGGATTTCTGATATACTTTATGGGAAATCAGGACAAATACCTTGTTATTACTAGACTTGATGTTATAATCTTTTAAAGTTTGAGCCAGGTACATTCTGAAAAATATATAACACATATGCTTACTGTGAAAAAATGCTCTGATATTACTTCAAGAACATATGCAAGATAAAACTTTTTATAGCTATTTATGTTATATAATGAATTGTAAAAGCTCAGTCAGTTAACTCCCTCTTCTAGCTACCAGCTGCTCTGCAGAAGAGAGTATTATAATTTTCCAAACACTGCTTCATGGTCAATAGCTGTGCTGAGTCCTCCCTGGCTTAGGTTCCTGGAATTGCCTCCTGAAATAGACAGCAAAACCCTTAACAGGGCACTTGAAGTCTCTTGCTTTATCAAGATATGTATTTATATCCATCCTATTTCTTGGAATTTGCATGCTTCTTTTGAAATGAATTATCTTTCACTCCCTGAATATGCTTTCCTATTGTCATCTGTTTCATTTATTATTCCTTTCTTAGGTCATTCTATTTTTTCCCAAAAGTTTATTATCTTCTAATTATACTTTATCTGCCACTAAAACTGTGTGTGTATGTTTGCTATTGCACTGCATTTCAGATATGATTGTTTTTTTTTCAGGTTGTGTATGACATTATCTAGAATGTGAAAGATGCAAACCAAACATTTGTGAATACTTAGATGATGTTTGTTGAAAAGGTCAAACATTAAAGTGGATAAATTATACTTTATGGCTCATGTACTCATTTGAATAATACTTTTTCTACTTATTCATAGAAAATTGCATAAATGTATAGAATGCATTTTGAGTATATGCATCCCTACTGCCTCCCATCCAGGACTCCCCAAGTGGTATTACTCACAACTTCCTCTTTACCATCAATAACTCCCTGTATTCAATTAGTGCTACCCATCTGTGCATAGATTTGGAGTCATCCACTGGGACCTGGCACTCTTTTATCAAACACATCTCCAAATAAAAGTAACTGTTCCTTCCTCAGCAGCCATCAACTGCTAAGACCTCTTCTGCTAGCAATGGGGAGCCTCCAGAATCAGTCCCATATCACAATGGAATGTTGACTTTCCATCCGCTGGCTTTTATGTTCTTTCTGTACCATTCCCATGATGTTCCCTGAACAGGAGCCAAAGCATTGATATATCAAAACCTCTACTAGTATAGTACGTTTCTTAGTAACACTAAGTAGATGAGTCTTGTTTTAAATTTTGTATTAGTTTCTATTTTTAAATAAGCCTATTTATGTGTATTTGTAAGTGCTTGTATGAGTGTATGTATACCTATACAGCCAAGAGTCTTTGATGCCAGAAGTGCATTGGATATCTGGGGCTGGAGTTACAGGAGGTTGTTAAGCTTCCATGTAGATGCTGAGAACTGAACTTATATCCTCTGCAAGAGCAACAAGTGCTCTCAGAGATACTGAGCCATCTCTCTAGATGTTGGATCTTTTATTAAATTCTAGCTCTCACTCTGCTGTTCAATTGGAGATGCAGGATGATGTGAACATATTGTTGCTACTAGGGGGTATATGCTGTTTCCTGGAAATCTGTTTCACTCTTCCTCAGTTTGAGTAATTTTTTTTTCTTCTTTTCCCTTGTTTTTATGATTTTGTTGGCTTACCAACTTGAAGATACTTAATTACTCCCCAATCACCATTGTTCATCTTTTTTTCTTATGTAATTTGTTCTTCCTGATGCTTTCTAGTTATATCTGTTATCCATGCAGGATTCCTTGAAGAGTCTTTGGTCATGTTGCCTTGATGCCCAGTTGTCACTTGGTCAGTGCTAGCATTGGGAGGCCTTCATTTCGTAGATAATCTGTGAATATGGGAATCTGGGTTGGTCATGATTTTTCTCAGGATTTTTCTCTAATTCAGCATTTTTGTGGATAGATCTGATATAAACTTGATATTTTCTCCTAAATTATTGCTTCCTGCTTGTAGTTGCAAATATCCACTCCTCTTTATTCAACTAAAATTTATGTGAAATGGAAATAATTATTTTCTAGTCATTTCTGCTTAGGCTCAGAAATGCCTCCTACTTTCAATTTGATGTCAGTATCTTTCTCTAAATTTGGGAAATTATCTGCACTGTTTCAATAAGAAAATTTTCTCTTTCTGTAGCTTGCATTCCTCCTTGGATGGTTGGATTTGGGCCCTTGCCATGATCCACATGGGCAAGATAGTTCTTTTCCTTTTTATTCTTTGTTTTGTAGTTTCCCTTCTCCTCTCTCTCTCTCTCTCTCTCTCTCTCTCTCTCTCTCTCTCGGCTCAGCCTCTCCTTGTTTGTAATCCATTGTGCAGTCAAAGCTGGATTCTTGTCTGTGACAGTCTCTGTGAGTCACTAGACCTGCTCCTCACCTGTGCTTTTGCTTACCTTGCTTTAAATGTAACCAATATTTCACCCTTGCTTCAGTGTCCAATATTCCTTTTTCTTTGATCTGATCCATTGGCTACATGTTGCAGCATATGTTCTGCTGATTATTTTTCATATCCAGTTTTACTGAAGGCCTCATTTTAAGATAACTCCTGATCCCAGCATCAGAGTGCTCTCTAGCAGAGCTGATTGCCTAGCAAGACTTAGCATGCTGTGCAGATCACAAGTCCTCCATCCTGAGCTCTATCTTTGCTGAGCTTCAGGGTGACAACATGTGAATCCAACCGTACTTTCCATTTCCTTTAATCAAAAGTCCTGCTGTGGTGGGAGATGCCTCACTCTTTTCCCTAACATTTCTGCTAGCATCTTATGTTGAAGTTCATTGTATACTCCCCATATTTAAACTTCAGTATTTCTGGATTTTACCTGAAGCTTTTCTACTTATTTTCTGAACCCCTATGTCTTTGCAGATCACTCACCTCTACCTGTAGCCATGCAGTTGACACTCTATTTCAGATTTGTGAGGCTGTGGAAATTGCAAACTATCTTGTGTTTAAAATCTGCATATCATAAGCCTGGCAATTTACTTCAAAATTCATATCATTTATCAATTACTTGTGAATGAAGGGGCAATAGAAAGCTATTTTGGGCAATGACAACCATATTGATTCATTGTTTAGACTGTCTTTGGCTTTTCTCACAAATGATTTGTTGTTGTTGTGTTGGGCACCCAGGTTTAATATTTTTTTTCCTTTTATTTTTAAGTTTCTTCTTTTTACACTATTTTATTTAATTGAAACAGTAAATTCAATTGTTTATTATTAAAGTGTAGAGTTACATTTGGGCTCAGTACACTGAAAATTATTGTTTTATCAATTTCAATTCTGTTTTGTAGATTGTTTGTGGTGGAATTTTAATTAGATAAGATGTCTTCAATAAGATAATTTACTTATATTACTTTCTTGAGTTATTATAGCAGCATAATCTTCACTTACTTCATTGATGAACAGATGACAGCATAATAGTCAATCAAGTTGCTTAAGTATATAGTGCTTGCACACAGAGCTGTGGGGGCCTCATACATATGCATTATTACATCAGTCATATGACAATTAACAGGAAGAGAACCAAAACAGAACAGATAACTATGTCCATATAATTTCCAGTATATACATAGATAAAGAACACATTGCAGATCATTAAACACCCTGTAAGACTTGACCAAATTTTTGAGTCATTCTGCTCAAAAGGTTAAAATCAATACTCAGATTTCATCACTTTTTAAAACACCTTCTTATTCTGAGAAGAAGTGGAATGTAAGTGTAATCACAATGGCAAACCAAGTGAAATGAAAGTATGTAATGGGTTTTTATTAATCAATGATCAGCATCAAAATTCCAGATACTTCAGAAGCAGCAGAAATAGTTGGAGGTGATCCATGAGAAGTTGCTAGAGACTATACCACTACGGTTTCATGGCTGTGTGTTGGGTTATAATCCATGCAAATAGAAGATTTGTCTACTACTTCTACTCACTTTTAATTACCATATTTATTACTATTTCCATTTTCTTTGCAAACATTTAACTGTATGTAGAAACAAAATATGTCATTTGCTCACAAGTGGAAGAAAGCAGAAGTCTACATTTAAGGCAGGCTCAGTGGGACAGAAATTACACTATGTGATGCAGCTTAGAACTCTAGTTGTGTATGTTTCCCCACAGGAGCATCTGCACTCAGTATCATTAGCATAAAAATCATTCTTTGGGGAATATTTCATCTGAGTATTTCACTGTTCATTTTTCTAAAGTAATAGATGATATTGTGTGCATTTGCTTAGTTTGACTCATAATTGTTTTGGTAATCCAAAATTTGTTATCATATTAAAATGTGTTTTTAAAAATACAAACCTATAGCAGCAATGTTATATTTTCTAATTATAAATTATTTTGTTTTTAATTTAAGGTACTTTCATATGATATTTATAGGAATTTACAAAATGTATATGTTCAAAATAATTAAAATTTATGTTTTTGAACATGGCAGTGTTTTGTATGAATCCTTAAGTTGATGCTTAAAAACCACCCATTGAGACAGTGGAGCTGATCTACTGGGAGCTCATCAAGGCCAGATGGACTGTGACTGAAAAAGCATGGGTTAAAACTGGACTCTCTGAACATGAGGGCTGATGAGAACCCAAGGACAATGGCACTGGGTTTTGATCCTACGCAATGTGTTGGCTTTGTGGGAGCCTAGCCAGTTTGGATGTTCACCTTCTTAGATATGGACAGAGGTGGGAGGACCTAGGACTTACCACAGGGCAGGGAACCCTGACTGCTCTTTGGACTGGAGAGGGAGGGGGAGAGGAGTAGGAGGAGGGGGAGAAAGATGAGAGGAGGGGGAAAAGGGTGGGAGGAGGGGGAGGGAAATAGGAGGCTGGGAGGAGGTGGAAACTTGTTTTTTTTTTTCTTCCTTTTCTCAATAATAAAAAAAATATCAAAAAAGACTAATCTTGACAGTGCAAAGTTTTTAAAACGAAACACCGACTTGTTTGAATCTCATATCTGTTTTTAAGAGGCAAACAAAAGTTTTGAAGATGACCTGGCTTCCAGGCTCCCTGTCCAGCCAACAAGAAGTTGAGTATGTACATACTCTCTTGAAAAGAGGGTCTCCGCTGAGGGTTTATGTGATGTAGATATTCATTCAAGATCCTTTAAAAAAAAAACTCCAATTACAGAGAAACAGTGTCTTAGTAAAAAAGGAAGTGAATGGCAACCCTGCCTTGTTTGGGAGTTCAGTTTCATCTCCAAAATTATAGGATGCATTCAAACTCATGTCTGTGTACTTTAATCCCCAAATTGATTTTTGCCATAAGATGTTTTGGAAGGAAGGGAAAATAACTAAAATGAAGTCCATAAAATGAAAATGAAGCTCACTTGCTTCGGTGCCATTATATTGTGTTGTATCAATTATATATAAGCACACATGGTGGGCTGGGGGTGAGAGTTTGCAACTGAAAGCAGATTCATTGTTGAAGGAGGCAGCGAGTCCTGTTCTTACATTTTTAATGCTGGTTGTTTATATAGGGGTTGGCTGTTAGATGTCACCTAAAAAAGAAACCAATATTAGAAAAAGTAAGAGGAAGGTAATAGCAGCAAAATCCATCTCCTAAGTGTAACTGTCTCTCTTCCTTTGACTTCTCAAGATTAGCATCTCAAGGAGTCCTTTACCTTTGTCTCGCTCTACAGCTTTTCCAAAAGAGCAGTCACTGCCATCATATGATAATATTCACTAGTTCCAAATGCCCTGCTTCCAACTCCCTACTCCTTGCTTGCTAGCCATGAAAATGGAAACCAAGCAAGGTCCATTCTTAGCATCCTTTCCTGAATCTCCAACCTCATGTCCACCCTCTGCCTTTCTCCTCTCCTTCAATGTCTTGGTTAACAGACTTTATGATGCAATCTTGAAACCCGGGTTGGGATGACCAGAACCTCCTTAAGAGCTGAATGAGTGCAATTAGTGCAAATGGAATAGAGAGACAGACAGTAATTGTCCCTAGAAACTTAAAGGCTAGCTGTCTAGGCTGGGAGGAGGCTCTATCTTAGACAAGATGGCAAGAATAATACCAAAAGAAATCATCCTTTGGTGTCCACACACACAGTTGGTGTTGTTTAGTAAAGCTCTTTGTACAGCACTTTCCCATTTGTTAATATTTAAGTAATTTTAGAGATTACTTTGTAATCTGAAGACTGTACTGCCAAACCACCAGTGAATTAGAAGGGGCCACAATTATCTTTCTATAATGGTGAAAAACATCACTCACATGGAAAATCACATCTCTTTATTTAATAGGTATTTGTTCATATACCTTCTCCACAGCTTCCAAATATGTGGGCCAAATATCTTGCTGCTAGACAAGTGATAAGACTTTAATTTATTTTGTTTCCATGATAAGGGTTGGAGAGACTAGGATTTGGGATTTATAGATATTCTCAAGCATGTTTTTTCCTCTTCTGTTTTTCTAGATTTTTTCAGAGTATCTATAATACAAACCTTAGACATGATATTAATTAAATTCAATTCATTAATTTATTAGCAAAGTTTAAATATTGTATCAATCACACAAATTTTTACATTATTTTTGAAGGACTTTTAAAGATAATTACTCAATATTTAGTCTATATTGGGATGGGTTTGGTGGTTGTCTTGCCTTGGTCTATTGAATGCCCAAAACATTCATGATATTTTGGAAGTGAAGTAATAGCTTTTCAACTCATGGATCTAGAGAAAGCACATTCATTCAGAGATGGTTGGGCTCCTTTAAGTAGAAAGTTAAGAAAATGGCATTTTCTGTATATTTCTCACCTCAACTGGACCTTGACTTGACTCTGAAACAGGTGTTTGGCTCATCCAGAACTACGAGTTTTGGTCACCTCTGATATTTTATTTCCATCTTTGCCAAAGAAAGCTTATTTACAAATCCTTCAGTGATTCCTTCCTTGTAACTGTTGGTATACATTGTCATAGATTTTTTTATTGTTCAATCAAATACATGCCAAATATAACTCATCAATCCTAGGTACCCTCTCTGCATGGTGTGATGGCATAGATCAAATAACAATTCAACAACTGAAAAAGTGTATTTATATATTTAGGAAGAGTTAAAGAGTGTATCTTAAAGGGTAATGTAGACTAATTCCTTATTTTTCATGAGAAACAACTTGATGCCAGTTTCTCTGGCTTGAGGATAAACTCGTAGTACTGACGCAAACATGAAGATGTTTGTGTTGCTTGGTATGGAACATGAAAGGAGAGAAATACAACTTAACAGTCTGTATGATAGTGTTCAATTGTCAACGTGCTTACTATATAATCACTGGGAGCTTAGCTCCACAGGACACACACTAAACATTCTGAGCATATTACCCTATGTTCTCCCTGACATGTGGGATGTAAGTCCCTATTGCTGAAAACACTGCACTTCAGACACAGCCCAGAGACAAATGATCTGGAACTGACGTGAGAACTAACTTTCATGATACAAGAAGCTGCCTGCAAGCTTCCAAAGAAGGAATCAACCTACAGTTCTTCTCAAATATAACAGATATGCACCATAACAATTGCCTAACACATTAACTTTAAAGACACAGAAATGGCATGAGTAACATTGGCATGTTGGTGGTAACCAACAGCTCTCTAGTTAGACATGAGATCAGTTCAACAAGAGGGAAATCATGCCTGGTACTAGAAGCATAGGTCACTACTCACAGCTAATGAATACATGGATCTTGTAAAAGAAGATAAATCTATCACTTTACTAAACCATAAAAGCCCCAAACCACACTCTAAACATTTTTTCTTTAACACAGGTAAGTGTAATTATCACACCATATTAAAGCACATTCTTTTTGCCACAGATAGGGAGTATTACAGAGAAGCAAAACCAATCAAAATGCTCTGGCCTTTAGTGGGGAGATTAAAATCAGGCAGGAAATCCAAACAGAGATATATAGAGAGAGTTAGCAGTGTCAAAGATACACCATATAGCTGATGAAGAAGAAAGACCCTGGAACCTTAACATTAGGCTACAGTCTTGTGGTGATACATAGATAAATAGAAATGGCTTAATTTAAGATGGAAGGTCTAGCTAGAAATATGCCTGAGTCATCAGCCAAAGAATCTTGAAATTAGTATAGTTTTGTGTGATAATTCAGGTCAGGGTGGCCAAGAATGAAAGAGCAGCCTCCATTTATAATATGTCACCAACTGTCTGGCATTGATACACATAAGACCTAAAAAAACCTTTAAAATAAAGAGGTCTTCTAGACCCACAAAAACAGGAGCCCAGCACAGCTTCTTGGTAGCTGCATTTTTTTTTCTTAGATACTCTCTGTTTTTTGATAGCAAACAGATGTGCAGTTCCTTTAAGAAACAGATTCCTGGTATTTACTGGCTTTACTAATGGCTCTGTATCTTTCAGGAGGTGTCACTAGAGAGTATTTAAATGGGGTTTGTGAGCAGAGTGCTACAAGTTACTTAATGGTGACATAGACCCAATTGTATCCTTTGAGTTGGGGCAGTAAGCATGGCTCACAGAGGTGGTGAGCATACTTATACCATGTTGGATGGGGTAAAGCCAATAGGCAAGTCATAGTGTTAATTTTAGCCATGCCTTCATCGAATTTAAGAAAAATGCCTCTTATGGCCTGAAAAAACATACATAATAAGATAAATTCAGATGAAAAATATCTCTGAGTGCATCACAGTATTGGAAAAATGTACAAGGGTTAAGAGAGAAAGAAGAGCACAGACAGTCACAGATAAAAATGTAAATAATAAAATAAATATTAAAAAGTAATAGAGTAAAAACATTCATGTAATTATACAAATAACAGAGTCTGGGTTATACATATTATTGTGTTTTATTTGAAATTTTTGATGTGAATGAGCTAAGTACAAAGAGACATTTCATTCCACAGACTGTTAAGCTAAACAACCATGTAGTTTAAAGATATCTTTACTTCATAATTTGAGAGTAAGGCTATGTTCCTTTGGAAAAGAAGTTCTGTTTTTTTTTTCAACAAAAGATGAAAAGCTGTGGATTTCTCCCAGGATAATGTGCCTTGATGGAACAAGACCCCCTGAAAGATCTCCATGAACCCTAAAAATACTGCACCCAAGAAATAGGAGGAAGCAGTTTGGAGAACACAATGCCCAAATTCCCAAAACGGTTATTTATGGACTTAGGTTTATTAATACAAATTTAAGGTAAATTTTGTTATATGTATATTTCTACTTTTGTTTAATGGTTTATGCTCATTGAAAAATATAATGTACAGTTAAGAAATACAGATTAACAGATTGTCATCTATAATCAAACTTTTAATTGCATTAGTTATGTTTCTAGATATACAGAGCTATGTTAAATAATCTTCAACAATTAAAATCCTTTGGAATATGGAATTTAAAAGGTATTAAGAATTTAGATCTGCTCGAGTGTGAGACATGTCTGCTTCTGGCAGCACCAGTCTTCTTCATAAGGATGATGGGCATTGATGAGATTGCCAGTCAATTGTGGAAGAAAATGCTCTTGCCTAAACTTCTTAATGGTATGGTAGGTGAATGGGACATGCAGGACCCACAGAAAATGACAAGAAGGGGTTCCTGCTTCATGAAACAGTCTGTCAGACATTCTGCCTAACACAGAAGAAAGTGACTGTCAATCTGTCAAGATAGGCAAAGCAGTCTTTCAAATTCCCTGTTTCATAGAAAAGTCTGCAATATCCGATGGGCCTGTAGGCTAAACATGGATGCCATAACATTAAAAAAAATGACTATCCAGACACTGACATGTCTCTGTCAATTCTAGAATTTTGCAAGTTGCTCATAGTGTACTTCTTGTAAGGTTATATTATGTTCTCCTGGGGTATTTGATGGATTTGAAGGCAAATCGTTATAGTTTTATTTAGTAATAATAAAATATAGATGCTAAACATTAGACTCACAAAGGTAAAATATGTTATAGAATATTTTTTAATTTTATGAAATACAAATAGACTAATTATTGTAAGTGTAATTATTGCTTGATACCTGTTTTGCTATATATAATTTTACTATTTAAAGATAAAGCTTTTTTTTATTTAGACAGAAAAAAAGGAAATGTTGTGAGATTCTCCTATGTATGCTGTTAATATGTTTTATTACCATTGGTTAATAAAGAAGCTGCTTTGGCCTATGGAAAGGCAGAATAAAGTTAGGTGGGAAATCCAAACCAAGATAAAGAGAGACATTAGGCAAAGTCAAAGAGATGTTATGTAGCTGCTGAGGAGAAAACGCTGGGAGCTTATCAATAGGCCACAGCCTTGTAGTGACACATAGATTAATAGAAATGGGTTAATTTAAGATGTAAGAGCTAGATGGACATACGCCTGTGTTATTGGCCAAGCAGAGTTCTAATTATTATAATCTCTATGTCATAATTCAGATGTGGGCAGCTAGATAATAATAAGACACTGTCTCGGTTTACACTTCCAAATCACTACACCTGGTTGTCCTAAGTGAACCACGTGAACAAAATCTAAGAAATGAGCACAAGAGTCTTATGACCTCAATATTTTCAAAAACATAAAATTATTCTTGAATTAGGCTTTCATACCTCTCTCAGGTATAGTGGATATGAATAAAGTTGCATCAGGTAAATTATTGCAACTGGTGATTGTTATTTGTTTATATGACTCTATGGAGAAACATGTTTTTACCTCTTGTGGCTTGCCCTTCTGATTGGACACATTATCTGAGGGTCTGAATGAAGTTGATTATTCCATGATTCTTTAGTTTGCCTCATTCATCAGCTCTATCCTCCCAAGTCCCTTTGCCTCTATAGCAATAAACACTGGACTCTTCTAAAATGATAGTTCATGAGATGGAATACACATTTAAAATTGTTTTAGTATCTGCTATATTAAAAAATAACAACCTTGAAGAGACTCTGAATCCAAGCATTGGTCTCTGGGAAATATTAGAAACTAAGAAACACAGAAACCATCTTATAAACCTGTGTACATAGAGGTTTGAGATGGCTGAAATTAATTTATTTTCAACTTTAATCTGACTACTTCATATTTGGAATATTTGTCTTTTTAGGAAGATTTTACTGGGTGGTACATTAAATATTTATGTCTTCATTCCTTATATAAATCAAAATTATCACCATTCCTCTTCTCACTGATTTTACAGATGAAACTGCATGACTAATCCATAGAATTTTGAGGGAAGAAAAATGACTTGACACATGGCAGGAATATGCTCACCAGACAAGCCATCACTCTACCATTTCCACTAGCTCAATCAGGAAATGGCTGTACAATAAAATATATGACAGATTGGAGTCTATTACTCCCATGCGGCAGTTTGACAGACCTACTAGTAAAGACAAACAAACAAAAAATTCTCATTTTACCCACAATCAAATGACACTCCAACATATAAAAAAAAACCACTACCTTATGTTTAGCACTATTTTTCTCATCTTACAAAGCAAAAACAAAATAGAGAGGAAGAGAGAAAGGAAAGATAGTGTGCCAGGATGGAGAAAAGGGTTGTTAAACAGAGCACATTATGAAGGAAGAATGCATGGCATGTAGCCCACTGAAGATTGCGGTCTTCTTCACAAGGTTGTTGGAAGGAGGTCTCTTGTTTCTTCCCAATTGCTCAGCCCCAAAATAGTCACACAGAAACTGTATTATTTAAATCACTGCTTGACAAATTAGCTCTAGCTTCTTATTGGCTAACTCTTACATGTAAATTTAACCCATCCCCTTTCATCTATGCCAGGAAACGTCTTAGGCGGGGCTGCATGGCTTCTCTCTGATTCTGCCTTTCTTTCTTCCAATATTCAGTTTAGTTTTAGCTGCTTAGCTCTGTTCTACTCTGTAAGGCTAAGCAAGTTTCTTTATTAACCATGGTATTCACAGCATACAGAGAGAAATCTCACATTGCCTGGCTACCTCTCCTACACATCAGAACTGTCCTACACTGACACATCTCCTGGATCACAGCACACTCCATCCACTGTCTAAAAGACTTAACCTAGCAGTGATGTCAGTGTGCTTTTGAAAATGTGATGGCATTATAAAATCAGGGTCTTGCTATTTAACCTAGGATACCTTGGAACTCAGAACCCTCCTATCTCAGCTAGCCAAGTCCCACAAGGAAAGCATATATCAAACAAGACTACTTAGAGTCACAGTAGTTGTTCCTGTAGCCTCATTGCTCTTTCTCTTACTACTGTACACACTCTTCTAAAAGGTTTTTTAGAGTTTCTTTCACTCACATTTTCTTCTATTGGGTTTTATCTACCAGAAATCAAAGCCAGATTTAAATCTCTCTCTCTCTCTCTCTCTCTCTCTCTCTCTCTCTCTCTCTCTCTCTCTCTGTGTGTGTGTGTGTGTATTTGAAATATAAGCTTTTCATGTTGAAATAAGAATGAAAAACTGAAATGTTCAAACATCTGAGTATTAAGGTTATTTAATTAGAACAGATTTCAAATGACGCATTATGTACTTGCATTTGGCATTATACACATTTTTCTGTTCTGAGAGAGAATCCCTAATTTTCATAGATCTACTTTGCTTTTTTAAATATTCACTATTCATCTTAAGTTTTTTTAATTTCAACAATTTTCAACTCTTCATGAAAATCATTTGTGTGCTGACATTTTTTTGTATTTAGAAAAATATGAGACTGTATATTAGGTCAGGTGAACAATACTCCAGGGGCAGACAATGTGTTACAAATTGTTAAACCCCAAAGACAAAACAGTATCTCAGTATTTCAATGAGTGTCAGTATATGAATTAGTCTGTGTATTTATAATGGAAAAAAGTGGAATTTTTGCTTGGTGACTCTTCTCTCTAGTGATTCCTGGCAATCTGTCTTCTGTACCTCATCTTTTCTCTGACACATTAGGTTTCTTGTAATAAGTTTTTTCTGTATTCATCCTGGTAATTAGTGACCTCCATGTACAGAATCTTTACCACTGCTATAGTTTTTGACAGTTCAAGTTGTATAATGATTATTAGTCATTTTCACCTCCCTATCCTACCTCTCTTGCTGGAACTCTTCTCAAATCCTTCTCCATCTTCAGTCCGTGTGTGTGTGTGTGTGTGTGTGTGTGTGTGTGTGTGTGTGTGTGTTGAGTTAAAAAAAACTTAGGGTGGTGATTACTTAATGGGACTAAACTACTGAAGAATATGCCACTTGCTCCCCCAAGAAGTTTGAATGATATTAGTATACAAATGAAGTGGTTAATCATTCTGACACAGCCCCCTTCTTTTGTCAATGTCATTAAAGCCAAAGTTTATTAAATACTTGGGTTCTATAATACAGCAAGATCCTTCACATTCCTTGTAATTCCAACACTTTGGGACCCTTTATTTTCCTCGACAGGGTTAACTATTTCCAGGTATGCATTCCATGTCATCTTATTTATCACATAGCCCCCACATGCAACTCATTTTCCCAGTATTATTCTATAAGCATAAACCCTTGTAGCAATACCTCAGAAATAACTAAATATCTAAGAGAAATTGTACATGATGCCATTTAGGAGTTGTTATATGACTTATTATGGATAATTTATCTTTCCCACAAGAATGGAAACAACAGGACACAAAGCATTAGTAATCTGTCCTAGTGAAAACTGTTTCATTATCACCCAGTCAATAAGACAAACATAAACTCAGTAGTGAATACATTACTGACAAAGTATTTACAAGCAGGTGAGTCCATGAGTTCTTTTACTGTAATAAATTTCTTTTTTAAAATAAGAAACATGCTGGGCTGTGGAACATGACTTTAATGCCAACACTTGGGACTTAGAAACAAGCAGATCTCCGTGAGTTTGAGGCCAGTCTGGTCTACAAAAGCTAGTCCCAGGACAGTTAGGACTGATGAATAGAGAAACGCTGTCTCAAGAAACCAAAAATAAATAAATAAGAAACACCTTTCATAAGTAACCTGTTAAGAAATATCATATTGCTTCATCATGCACGTCTACCCAGGAGCGGGGAGCATGGTGTCTCTGCTCCAGAGAGCAGAGCTGTCAAGTCTGAGCTCACTTCCTCTTTTTCCCAGCATTCTGTTCTGTTTACTCCTCCCACCTATATTTTAACCTATGAGGTCCAAGCAGTTTCTTTATTGCTTAACCAATGAAATCAACAGATTGATATATGACACTCGGGATATCAAAATTAGCCAGTAAGGGCTAGAGCTAATGGGCCAAGCAGAATGGGCCAAGCAGTGTTTAAATGAAAAAAAGAAAAAAGAAAAAAAGAAGGGAAAAAAAGGGAGAAAAAAAAGGAAAGGAAAAAAAGAAATATCATATTGATATGAATTTTTTATTTCCTATATTAATGTTTAATTGAAATTGGCCACATGAGTGAATTTAGACAATGCATTGAATTTGTAAAGAAAGCCATTTCAAAATGATCTGGGCAGGATAATAATTGGATCCAAAAGCCAACCAGAAGTGAAGATCAATTCTCTTCAGTATTACCATTCAGAAGAAAAGGTGTCTAATTATAAATGTCCAGAATTTATAATATTTCATATCAAAAACTTCAATGATAATTTCCTTTGAAATGATTACCTTATGTTTGCCTAATTTTGTGATAACAAAAAAATCAGCATCTAGAAAATGATGACATCTTTGCCAAATTGTTATTGAACAAAAAGCAGGTAGATGTTTGTTCTAGAAATGTGAGCATATGCAGATCAGCAAGATGAGAAAGCCCTTAAATAAAAGAAGGAAACAGGTAATTATCCTAACATTGGAAACTCCATGGTAACATAACTCTGGAAAGAAACACAAGCATGGTGCTGTCTTCATTTCAGTGAGAAAAGAACATACAGTGATGTCTGAATTCAAAGGAAGATGGTAGGTCAGGACACAATCTTCAGCTACTAAAGCAAAGTAGATCTTAAAGTCTTTTTACTGAGAAGTATCACTCCACCCACCTCAAGGTTCTGCCTTGTAGTTGAATCCCTGTGAGCATTATCAGCATTATTTTGACATTAAAATAACTTCCTCTTCACATACATTATCTCAGAGACATCATTACCTTTGTGTAACCAAGATGGAATCAAAACATAACCAGGAAATCACAAATTCTATAAATGAACCCAACTGAGGAAACTACTGGAAAGTCTCTTATGAAATAATACTGTTTGCACTTAATTCCAACCTTTTGGAGTGAGTAAAGTCAAATTCTCAGAAAAGGAATACAATGTAAGTAAACCACAAATTGGAAAATATATGAACAGAAAAAAAGATTTTCACTAGGTAAGAATAAGTCTTACACCAGACTAAATATGCAATTTTTTGTTTTGTTGTTTATTTTTTGTTTTGTTTTGTTGTTATTCTTTTTGTTTTGTTTTGGGTTTTGTTTATTTGAAACATGATCTAACTATGAAGCCCTGACTTATCTTGAACTTTCCATTCCTTTTATTCAGGTTATAGGCAAAGATCAGCACACTTGGCTAAAGTAATTCTTAACAAGCATAAAACTGTGGTCAGAAAGCTGGAAAAGACAATCCCCAATGCTCTAGCTAAACCTTGAAAATTGATCTCAAATGCCCCCTCACATTTTTTTAATTTATTGAAGTATTCAGATTTCAGTACACATCACTTCTTTAAGACTGAGTTCTGATATATTCAAAGCTCTCTAATTTCTATCATATGGCTGTATTACAAAAGTGCTTGATGGCTGTCTTCTCTGAATCCTTAGCTCATAACAACAGAGATGATGATCATGGAGATAGGTCACAAGGAACACGTAAATTAGTATAATAACCTGCAGAATACAAGATATACCTTAGGATCTTTAGGACAGTAGTCAGCCATTCTAAACTAATGACAAAACACAGAGTATATGCCCTTGAAAACACACACAGTGACCTGTCCACTGCTGAAGTTCATCACTGCAACAGCATGCCACGTGGATGCCAGTGGGGAGTGAAATGAGAAGTCTCTCTGCCAAGGTTGGATCATTTTATTTCATTTATTTGTTTTTTAGGTCTTGCCTGGATTTATTAACATCCTCCATTTATGGTGAAGACTCTGGCTCTACTATAAAGTTTAGGATATTTATTCTATGGTAATATCTTTATTTAACCAAACACAAACATTTCAATTTACCATTACAGTTAATTTTGTGTTTTCTTATTAACAATAAAATCAAAACTTGGTGGTATATGTCCACGTGTGTATACTTATTCTCTTTCTTCCTAGCTTGTTGTCTCTTCCTCCCTCCTTCCATCATGCCATTCCTTACTAAGAGCAAACAAAATAATTGGATGAAAGGATGGATTAGTTGGGGATCTGCTAAAATTTTATTTTATCTACTATGATCCATCAGGAAATTAGCAGCAAAGCAACAATAATTAAATAACAAATACAAATGGTGGGATCTTGAAAGAGACTTAAATATGGCTTTACAATTGAGTGTGTGAGCCAGCTAGACTTTATGAAAAATCAGTATTTATAGAATGATCAGAAAACATAAGCACTACCTATAAAAATTGCAGGTTCACTGAAGATACTAAAGATTCATTTCAGATGAAACTGTTTGAGATGCATAGAAAAGCATTTACATATGGCAGTCTTCCATTTAATTAAAAATGATCAGGCACTCAAAGTGGGCTACTAATGAACAGGAAAAAGAGTGGTTGGAAGTGTAATTTCTAAATCCTTGTATTACATGTGTAACTTGATATGGTAATTTAAATAATATCTCACAAATTTTTGATATGAGTTTAAGTGATTGGCAGGATAAATGATATATAATTTAATTAACACAATAATGATTATTCTCTATTAATCTCTGCTGTCAAATACTCACGTCTAAGAGAAGGATTATATTATAGGATACTTGTCATCAGAGGGGACTTACTTTCTTCCTGTCTCAGTGACACATTGTAACTATTTTTCAATACCAACACATTGGCCAGGAGCCAGCAAAGAGTAATCTTGAGTCAGTGATATATCTTCTGCAACAGTGCTGGAATTAGGACACAGAGTTGCCATAAATTGAAACAGAGACAAGAGCAACTTTGTTGTATAAAACTGTACTTGAAATATCACTGCTCTGCACATTAAGGTTTATGACAACATTATGCAGGCTGAAACTTGAAAATAAATTAAAGTTGATGTGAGTCTCTAAGACATCCCTGTGCAAAACTGGCCTTGCATCTCGACATGAAACAGAAGGAGTAACAATCTGAAAATAAAAAGAGGAACTGGATGTGAGAGTCTTTTCACCAAGTTCTCCATCTTCTTTTTTTCCCTCCCTTTCATTAATCCATCCCATTGTGGAACTAAGCATCCCTAGAGTCTGACAGCATTTAGCCAAGTGTACAGAATCAGAATACAAAAGGCAATTCATGCTTTCAGCTAACCACATTTGTTTAAGCTAGATTCATCAAAATCAGGTAAATACAGGGGGGAAAACTGTGGTTAATATGTAAATAAATAAATAAAAAAGAAAATACGAACAAAATTTAAAAAGTACGTAAATACTTCGTAAAAGCACGCTTAAATAAAATATCAAAGTGTAACAATTTTGACTCCTATTATAACTACTTTTGAGAAAGAAACTTTTTTTCTTCAAATTGCAAATAGTTAATTATCTTATAACTTCCACTTTCTTCAACTAATTTGTTTCCTCATATAAGATAAAGTTACAGAAACATTAGTGGTCTGACTCTCTCCCTCATCACTTCTGCCAACTGACCAGTAAGACAAAGGATCTTCAGTCCCAGGATTAGATTACCTGTGGACATTCAAAACTCTAATTCCCTAGGTGGACATTAATGCTCATTTATTTGCTTTGTTTCCAAACTTTTGTCTGCATAGTAAACCTGAAACTCTGGACCGATCATTTTAAAACTCTCCCTTTATGTTGTTAGTAGCGATCACTGCACTTTATGCTTCTGCTCTAGCATATATATATTTTCAAAGATATTAAGTTGATCTCAGGAGCTTAGTTTAACAATTAAAAGCTTAAAAGCAAGTTCAAGGTTTTGAAGGCGATTTGTAAGTAAAATTCAAGCCTAGGCTCTTTGCCATTCTCGGTTTATACTGATTCACGTCTGGGATACCATATGTGCTTTCTCCATGGCAGGCAATTTTTCATTACTCAGAATCAAGTGTAAATAAACCAGTTGGTAAATAAATTACCCATATTCAATGTGTGTTCATGTGTGTGCATATATATATATATATATGTATATGTATATACCTAAATGTGTGTTTTTTATTTATCTATTCATTCCCTGAAATCTTTTTTTTAAAGTTGATCAGAATGTTTCTCTTTGTATGCCTTTAGTTTATTCGATATATCATGAATTTCCTACTAACATGTTATCCCAGTTGCTAGCCACATTCTTGCAGCTTTTCTCGCAATTTTGTAAATGTGATACCAGTAGCATGTTTTTTTTTTCTCTTATTTATTAGCAAGTTGTTTAGTTATATCTAATACATTACGGTAAGATATAGATCAGGTTAAAGACAGCAATTATTTATAACTTTTAAAAATGTTTTCAAGTTAATTGCTGAAATGAGAAATCCACAAAGAATGCAGAGACAAATCAATCTCTTAGCCTGTGGTAATAGTTGATGACTCTTTTCTTCCCTATGGTTTTCAATATCTCTTTAACTCTGAGCTAAAAGTAAGCACCAGCCATTACCTAAGTGTTTTAATAATAATGGGTGATCTTGGTTGCCAACTTGGCTACCTGTGGAATCAACTAAAACCCAAGCATCTGTGCACATCTGTGAGGGAGTTTCGTGACTGAATCATTTGAGACTGGAAGACTCACCCTAAATGTGGGCCATACTTTCTGGTGGCAGCATACATAAGAAGACCTGGGAGAGGGAAGCTTTTGATCTTGGTCTGCTAGCCCTCACTGTCTGTGGCAAGCTTTCTGTTTTATTCCTGAGTTCTTCCTTTGCTGTATTAGGATGTACTTTTCCGGGTTCCAACATAGAAATGACCAGCTCAGACTTCCATCCTCATGGATGGAAAAACCACATGACCCTTTGTCTTTTCATTGGTAGATATCCATTGTTGGACCACACTCCCAGCCACCAGAGTAAACCCCCGTTTGAAATTTATAGGTAAATTCTACCAGTTCTGTTCCTCTGCAGAACACTGATATGATATTTTATACAGTTATTTAATCTTTACACTAAACTAATGAATTTTAATTACCTCATTACCTTATTACCAGAAAGTTACCTGCATGATAAATCTAACTGATAACTTAAGCTAAAACTCTTGTAAAATTCAAACTTTCAAAACTGAAGAAACAAATACATTTCTGCTTATTCGGTAAAGACATTTTATTGGGCAATTCATTTATAAGTAAAATATCATTATCCAACATAGCTCAGGGTAGGGAACCACTTTCTAGCTAGGATACACAGGCATAGATGCCTGGATCTTTGGTGGTGAGAGGAGAGTTAGAATATTAACACCAATTGGGCTTCTCTTCTTTGTGTTATTTCATGGGATCAGGGCAATCTCAGTATACTAGATATTTTTTCAATATAGCTTATTTCTTTACAATGCAAAACAGTAGCTGCTTTATAAGGTGTGCCTTGGACTGAAATAGTATCACACCCCCACACTCTGTTCCACAATATAATCACATGCTGCTTCAGACTAATGGTTAAAAACAAAAGTACCTACTTATTGATTGGAATCAGGACACATAATTGACATGCTTATTTATCCATGCAGAAACTGACGTGAACATGTACTTTTCTTTAAAACAGATGGCTTTTTAAAGGGAAAGCAATATCCCCATGGAAGCTATAGTAAACAACTCCTTTTTATTTCAGATTGTGTAGTGCAGCCAGAGGTCAGCGGCCCATCCAGGCTAATTCTGATAGTCAGCTTGGTTGGTTAAAGCAATGCTTTGCATCCATATCTGGGTGTATCTTGGAAGGTGTTTTCAGGGAAGCCTAACTGATGGGGGAATTTATGCCCTGAAGTTAGGTAACAAAGCATTCTCCTTTCTCTCTTTCCTGACCTGCAGAGGGATAAAGAAATTGGTGCCTGCCACCACAGATGAGAGATGGTCATACTACAGTATCTTGCCTGCCATTTTTGACTGGATTAGCTCAACCTTGAGCCAACCTCTTCTCGTCTGTGTAGCTTATACTATGATCCTTGGTCAGAAGCTGCAAGAAAAGTCACTGATACACTCCCCTAGACAAAATCCTCCGCAGGGAAGTTCACATCCAGTGACTGGTCTACCTGTAGTAGATGTTTCAGTTCACAATGCTCCTTGTTCTGATGTGATTCCTGTTTGAGTGCTGGAATCGTGTCTCCATTATAAATTAGTTCCTCCATCATCCATATCACTCCCTTTCATCACTGTTGTTTGCACGTGAACCTTCAAACACCACTAAAAAAAATGTATTATGATTTCTTGGGAGATTAATCAACATGACCTTCGAAATATATCTTAACCAGCAATGTAGCAACTTGTAAATCAAAAACCACACATCTTTATTATGTGTTTTGGACATGAAACATACTATACTAAACATGCACAGTTTATCTCTGAGGTTTCAAGATCATTAATCACAGGAAAGAGTTTTATTTGAAGTTTGTTATCTATCGAGTTATTTTCATAATTCTCATAATACTTTCGTAGGAAGCTGATATTTCCCTGCAGCCATTACTTGTGATTGAATGGCAGTCCACAGTATTCACCCCATGGTGCTTTCTTTCTTTATTATAAAATTTCACAACAACGTTTCCTTTGCAAAAGTTCAAACACATTATAGTGCCATTCTTTATAACACTTTGCTGATCCATTGTCTAAGGGAATTAATGCTCATTTCAAAACTAAATCCCACCACCAAGGAGCTTAAAGCATAAGGGAGCCTGCAAACCACACTGATTTTAAGATTAAAGGTGTGAGCGTGAATGAGATAGTATAATGCAAATCTCAGGACAAATTCTCACAAAATCATTCTGCTCGGGTGACAAAGGGTATTCCTGTTTTTGTTTAATTTTCCATGTCCTTTTTTCCATAACCAGTCCTGATCCCGAGATTTCAATAAACAGAAGTACTGATGGACTGAGAATCACACATTCAGTGTGGCTAAGTATTTCAAGTCCAGAGGGAAAGTATTAGCATCATCGTATTTGAAATTTTCCACCATATCCTTTATTTGGTAACTCTGACTTCATCTGTCAGAGGAACCAGGTGCAATCCCTCAGCTACCTTCGCCTGCCCCAGCTCATCACTTATTTTCTGGCCACTTTAACTTCTCCCTTTGATTCCTGTAGACTGCATATGGTTCTGGTTACCAGTTTTTGAACCTGCACACACTCTTCTGATATTACTTGCCTGGTAAATATTTTATAGTGCTTAATATGCTAAAATTTATACCTTTGTGTCCCTATTCCCATTTTATGCATGCACAGCATTTTACTAAGTATCTGACTTCACCTCCGATCATTAAGACCAAAGCCTTCTTCTTCACCACCACAAGAGAAAATATTTCTCCTGTGTCACAGAACAGATACTAAATAGAGTTTAAATACTGTCTTGTCTTTTATATTTATCTTTATTTATGTGTACCTCTCTATGCCTGATAACTGTTGTATGTATAATGTGTGCACATGACTCACAGATGTCAGAAAAGGGTGTTGGAGCTCCTGTAGCTGGAGATACAGGCAGCTGTTATCAGTCAGATGTGTGTCCTGGGAGCTGGATTCCAGGTCTTCTGCAAGAGCAGCAAACTTTTAAAATTAGCCAACTCTATAGCCCCATATTACCATTTCTTTGAAACATTTCTTTCTTCCATCCTTCATCTAAAGTAAAGTAAAACTTCGTTATCAATCCTGCTTAGTTTGTCTTGTTTAGTGTTTTATAAAACCTTTCTTAGGTTCCTGTGAAGCTCACCTGGGAGACTGCCGTCTACCCTCTTCACAAATCTTAACTGATTTGCAATATTTTGCTAATTTCTATGTTGGGATTTGGAAAAGTGTTCCCCACAATGATACAAATAAAAACAATAAAAGGCAGTGACTTTCCCCACAAAGAAAAATAGTGTAAGATAGGAATGCAGGGTATCAGAACTATGAAAATAAGAGAAATTTCTAGTGTCCTTAGTTATTTATTCTTTAATTAAAATAACACATTAGCATATACATCTTTTCTAGCCCTTGCATTTAATAAGCACCAGCATATATACAGGAACATTTAGTGATGAAGACACCACAATTTCATTAAATGGAAGTGAAAGCCTATGATCCAGGGTGCTAGAGACGATATTAGTCATAAATGCACTTTAATAACTTATAGTGAATTTCCAGAATCTCAAAGATAGTCATGCAAATGTCACATTAAACAAATAGTAAACGTTTTTCAGCATTGAAGTATGCACACTAAATCCTGTGCACACTATTCCCATTTAATCAGAAATTGTGTTTGTTATTGCTTTTGAGTTTTCATAAATTTACATATGTTATATTTAAAGTTCCATACGAGTCAGATATGATTCTTACATATGTTTCAGGTGATATT
This sequence comes from Microtus oregoni, assembly GCF_018167655.1. NCBI lineage: Eukaryota > Metazoa > Chordata > Mammalia > Rodentia > Cricetidae > Microtus > Microtus oregoni. Next base: position 29,132,936 of record NW_024543067.1, on the reverse strand, counting down.
AAACATCTTCCTGGATCTGGCATATAGATGTTTTATCATTGCCACAATCCTGAATTCCAATTCTTTTTCCACATGAATAATTTTCTAACCCCTATCAAAACAAAGCCACCAAGTTTTACCATTTATAAAAATTCATCAGAGTACTCCCACAGTTGCTTTAGCTTCCTATAAAGAGGGAGTGCAGAACTGTAGACGCCTGTTAAGGGGAGCCATAAACGCTGCTTTTGAGAAATCATGATTTAGGCATGTTATATAAAGTTCAGTCTAAAGAACAGATGTTAAACACTCTGAGTCATCATGCTGAGAGTCTCCTAAAAATCACTATTGTTATTATGTGCCCCTTCTGCTTAAAGAGCTTGTGCCCTGACCCACACTGCTGTTCCCAGTGATCTAAATACAGGATCCTGCCATGGACCCTGGCTTCTGGAACCCATTATTTGGGCTAATTAAGATAATTGTTTTCCTGAAATTTGCTTGTCTAACAGAAAGTTAAATCACTAAAGAAATTTCTCCTTTTGCATCATCTGTATGCTGCTATTTGAAATTAATTGAACTTCATATAGTTTGAAAATTATTAGCCCTACTAATAAGAGTTCTGCCACTTAGAAGTGGGGCTTCTTATTGTACATCTAATACGAACAGAACTATATTATAAGGATAACATGAAAATTAGAAATTCCCGGCAAGAATATATCCTTCTGTGTTTTCTTGGTTACTTCTTCAAAGAAGTCAAGGTTAATTGTGCATATCCATTTTGTGCGTACATAAATAAGCATTCTGCAGGCTCTCCTGAATGCTTTACGGCTTCACTTCAGTATGGACTGTTTCCTCTCCAGATGCATCTGTTGGCTTCTATACTCTTTATGTAATCTCTAAAGTATATAGAACATTTTGCTTTTGAAATTTGCTCTACTAGTTCCTTCCAGAACTTTCATATTTCAGCCAAGTTTTTCCCTCTACAGAGGAGTTACATTCAACTGACTTCAGACCTTCATAAATTCTCCTACCAGTTTTTCACATGTGCTCATGTTAATGCTTTCTTCCAACAGCCACCACAAAGCTGAGAAAAGAGTTCCTATTGGCTGTGGAGTCCTGCCTGAATGCTTACTCTTTCTAATTGCTTCCTGTAGCCATTGCATTGGATATGTTATGACTCTCTTGTATCAATATCCCCGTCCATTACTTTGCAAACCAAGGGTACTTTGCATTCTAGGCAATTATATGGGCATAGCAGATAGGTCTTTATGTATGAAATAAGTGTTCTACAGTGATCTTATTCTAATATCATAAGTTGCAGACATTGAGCAAGGAATAATATTGAAGTATGTTTTTTTTTTTATTGAAAAAAAAATTTCCGCCTCCTCCCGGCCTCCCATTTCCCTCACACTCTTCCCTCTACTCTCCCCCTCCCACCACTCATTTCCCCCTCCCTCTCCAGTCCGAAGAGCAGTCAGGGTTCCCTGCCCTGCGGAAAGTCCAAGGTCCTCCCCCTTCCATCCAGGCCTAGGAAGGTGAGCATCCAAACTGACTAGGTTCCCACAAAGCCAGAACATGAAGTAGGATCAAAACCCAGTGCCATTGTCCTTGGCTTCTCATCAGCCCTCATTGTCCGCCATGTTCAGAGAGTCCGGTTTTATCCCCTGCTTTTTTAGTCCCAGGCCAGCTGGCCTTGGTGAGCTCCGAATAGATCGGCCCCACTGTCTCAGTGGGTGGGTGCACCCCTCACGGTCCTGACTTCCTTGCTCATGTTCTCCCTCCTTCTGCTCCTCATTGGGACCTTGAGAGCTCATTCCAGTGCTCCAGTGTGGGTCTCTGTCTCTATCTCCATCCATGGCTAGATGAAGGTTCTATGGTGATATGCAAGATATTCATCAGTATGGCTATAGGATAGGGCCATTTCAGGTTCCCTATCCTCAACTGCCCCAGGAACTAACTGGGGACATCGCCCTGGGCACCTGGGAGCCCCTCTAAGTTCAAGTCTCCTGCCAACCCTAAGATGTCTCCCTTAATTAAGATATATACTTCCCTGCTCCCATATCCACCCTTCCTTTATCCCAACCATCCCATTTCCCCAAGTTCCCCCCATCCTCCCCTTCTCACTTTTCTCTCCCCATCTCCCCTTACCCCCATCCCACCCCACCCCCAAGATCCCAATTTTTTGCCCGGCAATCTTGTCTACTTCCCATATCCAGGAGGATAACTATATGTTTTTCTTTGGATTTACCTTCTTATTTAGCTTCTTTAGGATCACAAATTATAGACTTAATGTCCTTTATTTATGGCTAGAAACCAATTATGAGTGAGTACATCCCATGTTCATCTTTTTGGGTCTGGGTTACCACACTCAGGATAGTGTTCTCTATTTCCATCCATTTGCATGCAAAATTCAAGATGTCATTGTTTTTTACCACTGAGTAGTACTCTAATGTGTAGATATTCCACACTTTCTTCATCCATTCTTCCATTGAAGGACATCTAGGTTGTTTCCAGGTTATGGCTATTACAAATAATACTTCTATGAACATAGTTGAACAAATGCCTTTGTCATATGATAGGGCATCCCTTGGGTATATTCCCAAGAGTGGTATTGCTGAATCCTGGGGTAGGTTGATCCTGAATATTCTGAGAAACCGTCCCACCGATTTTCAAAGTGGTTGCACAAGTTTGCATTTGCACCAGAAATGGATGAGGGTACCCCTTCCTCCACAACCTCTCCAGCAAAGGCTATCACTGGTGTTTTTGATTTTAGCCATTCTGACAGGTGTAAGATGATATCTCAAAGTTGTTTTGATTTGCTTTTCCCTGAACGCTAAGGTGGTTGAGTATGACCAATGTCTTTTGGCCATTTGAACTTCTTCTGTTGAGAATTCTCTGTTCAGTTCAGTGCCCCATTATTTAATTGGGTTAATTAGCATTTTAAGTTCTAATTTCTTGAGTTCTTTATATATTTTGGAGATCATACTTTGTCTGTTGCGGGGTTGGTGAAGATCTTCTCCGAGTCAGTAGGTTGCCTCTTTGTCTTAGTGATGGTGTCCTTTGCTTTACAGAAGCTTCTCAGTTTCAGTGGGTCCCATTTATTCAATGAGGCCCTTAATGTCTGTGCTTCTGGGGTTATACATAGGAAGCAATCTCCTGTGCCCATATGTTGTAGGGTACTTCCCATTTTCTCTTCTATCAGGTTCAGTGTGTTCAGATTGATATTGTTTTGTTTGATCCATTTGGACTTGAGTTTTGTGCATGGTGATAGATATGGGTCTATTTTCATTCTTCTACAGGTTGACGTCCAGTTGTGCCAGTACCATTTGTTGAAGATGCTTTCTTTCTTCCATTGTATACTTTTAGCTTTTTTATCGAAAATAAGGTGTTCATAGGTTTGAGGGTTAAAATCTGGGTCTTTATTTGATTACATTGGTCGACTTCTCTGTTTTTATGCCAATACCATGCTGTTTTCATTACTTTAGCTCTGAAGTATGTTTTTATGCTAAGAGAATTGGTGTAAATTATATAAACATGAAGCAGGATATTTGAAGTTTGGGATAAACTCCCTTGAGCCACTTAACAAAAACAACATGTAAAAGAGCAGAAAGATAGTATATATGCTTCACAAATTTCCAGGAAAAAGTAGAATTCACTGGAATACATAGGTAAAGGGAGGGATGACAAAAGTAGTGAATTGTATATTGCACAGATTAGCTGGGATGAGAATAGCTGAAGAGGCAACAAAAGGTGATAATAAGGGAATTTGAGAGAACTAAACAATTTAATTATATCAGCAACTTATTAAATTTACAGTTTGAAAGAGCTCTTTTCATGGATTATTTAACATTCACTGAAACATATTGGAACTTCCCTCATGGAATTTACTCCAATGGTGTGGGATTTGTGTTCATTTCCTCTGACCCAGCATTAACCATGTGTTCGTGTATCTGCAGTGTTCTGGGTGTTCTCAAATATATTTTCTATTATTATAGTAAAAACTCCCCACCTGTGGAAAGGTAGGCAAAGGAGATGTGTAAAGAATGGGATTAGTACTGGAGGAGTTCAAAAGTCACAATAATGATAATGATGGAAGAGAACCTCCAAATAGCGATTACTGAAAGGTAAGAATTTTGAGCTTTGCTGAATTGTTAGAAAAGCAAATGTGATAAAGATGAGCAAAAGGAAATAAATAAAAGTGTTTGCGCTCATCTGCTGGAAGCTAGACGTACCACTCTGAGCTATGGTGCAAGGAGACAGAAAACACTGAAATGCTTGCGCTAGCACAAAGTGGAGCTACCGAATGAGAGATGTGCACATGTGCACTCCTGAGAAGAAATGAATAATACTTATAAAATCAATTGTTGGCAGATTTCTACACAAAGTTGAAGACATAGGTATATTCCTGATACCCTTCACTGGATTTGGTGCTTGGGAGGACTACTAAAATCAGTTACATTTACAGGTATATGTCTGTATGTAGATATATGCGCATGCTTTCAAATGCACATGTGCACACCACACATTTGGATTAGGTGAAATGACCATATTGAAAATAAATTTAAATTTGTTAATAAATGAGTAAAATTTAATCTATTTTAGCTAATTCACAATATGACATGGATATTGATTTTATAGAATTAAGGCATCAGCCCAAGGGAAGTTTGGAGGACTACAGGGTAAAAGGTTCGAGGCCACACTATTTTGACCTTGTTAAATCTTAATATTTCCTAAAACTCTTAATAGGAAGATACTGATATGGTTATGATATTCTAGAATTGGACTTAACTCTGAATATTTCTCAAATACTAAACTTAAAATTTACTTTGAAAATTGAATTAATGCATGTTTTGTAGACTTCTAACATAAGTATATGTTTCAATATATGTTAAGTAGAGCCATTCATCTTTGATTTCTTTTTATGTCTGGAGTAATAGGAATAGATTTACCATTCTACCTAAAAATTAGTAAAAATGACCAAACACTAGCTTATAAGATTGTGTTGAAGGGACATACAATAACCCTTACTAACTACCTAATCAACCGAGAAAATGATTTTCCTAGTATGCTAAGAAATTTCAAGAGATAAATTAATAAAAAGTTTATTTACTACTGAAAGGACACAAAAATATGAAATGGAATGTCAGCTGGGACAAGTGAGAGGCAAATTGCATGGTGATATGTTGATCATAGCCATGCTATTCACAACACTAAAAATAACTGACGAAAGAGATAGTCAGACTACATATTTCAGAAAGAAATTTCAAACTGTTTTCTCTATAAAAACACACACTATATTTATAGGTAAGAACTGGAGATAAGTAAAGTAAAGGTGAATGTCAAATGTGCTGCAGTGATCCTAATGAGGATATAGATTGAGCAATTAATGACATCCATATGGAACACAGTGAAGCTCAGAGGACACCATCAAGGAGGCAAAGTTACTAAAATAGTTCTCAGAGATTATTTCCTTGATGTCTATACTAACTCCTGAATAAAAATGCAAGTTTTGCAATGTGCAGGGTAAAAAATAGCCATGCACAGAGCAGAAAGACAAACAGCGTTGGAACTAAATATCTCAATACTCACACAACCAGTGATAGAATAAGCAGAAGGAATTTCAGGAGGCACTTAAGATATTTGCCCAACTCCAACAACCAACTTGATCTGGGTGGCAATCATTAAATACATCACCTAGCAAGCGACAATTTCCAAAAAAAAATCTGCTGGACTATAATTGGTCTCAAAAGACACAAAAGAATTTAGTCAGAGGAAGTGTGCTCTCCAACCTCAGTAGAATTTAATTAGAAATTGACAAAAGACTCTCATGGAAAATTCTAAAATGTTTAAAAACTGACCCACATAAGGAAGCTATGCGAAAAAGAATTACTGGAAACACTTTAAGTAGCTAATGGTCTGTAACACAGCAGCAAAACTTTGACATCTCGACAACTGGACTAACTCAAGACATGGAAACTTGTAAAACCAAATGTGATGTGTTTAAACTCACTGCTCAGCTAAAGGATAAACCCAAGTCTGTAAGAAAAATTATCAATTTCTTCTTGGACCAGTGATCAGAAAGCTGAAATGTAAACCCATGGGGATTGATGGGATTGGTCATATCCAGTATGATCGCTCATTGCAGGACATTACAGCACATCCAGCAACGGGCTGGAAAATAGGATCTAATAGCAGAGTTGCAGAATGAAGTTCTGGTCTATGGAGGCTGAGGAGCTGTAGTATGGTTTCAGGTCCAAGGCTGATGTGCTTCTGGGCAGAATGCAGTCTTCATGCCTACATCAATAACTTTTTCAGGTGCAGAGACTCAGCATGGCTAGTCTTTGTTTCTTCTTCCATTGATCCACCTTGCCATTTCCTGTGATGAATACAACCATGTTGTGAGCTCCCGCTTCGTCACAAGCTCCTGAGCCCTACTCTGTCTTCTTGTGTATCTGTCTGTCTCCTAGACTGTTACACCTAAGGGTCAAAGTGATCCTAGTCGTTTCCCTACAGAGCCCACAGTTTACCTGGGGACTCACAGCACACTGTTACTTCCCATCGTATGGTAGACCTGCATGTAATATCATAAGCATTATTTGTGTGAGTCTTAGTCATTTCCATAATATTTGCCATTATGTTCCTATATTTTCCAGATAGCACAATTTGCTACAAATAATAAAACAAAGAATCTTAATTTCTATTAACTGTACTTAAAATACTCAACATATGCATCTTGGAAGGGAAATAGATGCTTCTTTAGCTTTAATTTCTTTGTATCAATAACTGGTATCTGTTTCAATTGAAAATTTCTAAATAAAAATGGAACAGGACTCATTATCTAGAGAGAAAGAAAGAGAGAAAGAGAGAGGTAGATAATGGGTGACGGATGTATATGTAGAAAGATACAGATACACACACAAGCACACACACATATACTTATGTACTGATAGAGTATATGTATCTTATACATATATACATACATAATGTGTGTATCTTGGACATGAAGACCTGTCCTTTTTACAGTTTCTATTTTGTTTTTATTATTTATATGTGACTGTGTATAGCATGTCCAAGGTCTACTCTGAGGCCAGCGATGTTGAATCTACTGGAACTGGAGTTACAGGTGGATTTGAGTTGACAGCAGTATGCGCTAAAAACTGGACCATCATCCTCTGGAAGAGCAGTATGTGCTCTTACCTGCTGAGCAACCTCTCCAAGCTCTGGAAGCTAACTTGAAAATATGATTTATTTTTAACCTTGTGGTAATGGGACATACCTCCAATCCCAGCACTGAGGAGGCAGAGGCAGGTGGATCTCTGTGAGTTGAAGGCCAGTTTGATCTATAGAGAGAGTCCCAGGATAGCCATGACTGAGACATTGAGAAACCCTGTCTTGAAAAATCAAGAAGAAAATGTGATTTTGAAGCTGAATAAATTGTTATCTTCATGAGAGGCCTTCATGTTCAACCAGTTTTCATAGCTGTGTATGGGTTCCCCTAGTGGGCTGCAGCCTTCGTTACTATAATCTCTCTTACAGAAGGATCATGTGATTTAGCTCCCGTCAATGGCAGCAGCCTCACTTTCTTTCATTTCCTAGGTACTCAGAGAGACATAGGTCTTATTACAGAGCACAACAATTGTACTAATTATTTTAGTAAGTGTTATGAAATTATTGTGCTTCATTAATCAATAACCAAGTTTACAAATTAATCTTTCTCACAGCATATATGTAGACAAACAAACAGTATATCTGTTTTGGCATCTGAACTTGCTACATACACATACATATATAAGTATATATATACACGTATGTGTATATATCCATATGCACATACATATATGAAAAAGGAAGAACAGAAGAAAACAGGAAGTGACCTGATAGATTTTCATAATTTTTCCCAATTATTACTATGAGGTGTACATCATAATTTTATGAGATTTTTGGATTACCTGTAAATCCTTTGTTTGGGGTTCATTGGTAGACAGGTCAACAATGCAGTAGAAAATTGATCCTCTACCCATATGAAAGGGCTAAACCTGCCTTTGCAGACACCAGGGGCTGAAAACCTGCTGGGAGGGAGCTGTGGGATGCAGTGTCTTCTACAGCTTCTTCCAACCCCAAAGGAAAAGCAATTAGAAACAGGCATTTGGTTTCTGGAAACTGTATCAGCACCTATGATTGAAGACTGCTGAAGTACTCTTTCTTCCCTGGCAACTGGAACATTTTTAACTATTCTGAGAAACTGCTCCCTGGAGAATCTCCATAGTAGCCCTGGTGACATTTATTTCAGATGTTTATGTGGCCATGTTTGGAAGGGCCATTCTCTGTTTGCATCAGTTTAAGACTCACATTAATTTGAAAATGAATGTTGTAAAGTCCGAATAAGAATTTGGCCTTGAAGGGGTGGCTAGGCTATGAAGAGCACTGGCACGTTGGTGGAGCACCTGGATTTGGTTCCCAGCACCTGTGCAGTTCTGCTCAACTCTCTGGAGCTGCAGTTCTGGGCATTTGACATTCTCTTCTGACCTCTGTAGGTACTGTGCAATACATACAGACACACCATTCATACACACAAAATAAATATTTAAAAAGAATTTTATTTGTTTTTAAAAGCTGAGTTGGATGACTTTGAGTTCACACTGAATATTTAATTTGTTCTTTATTATGTGCTAATAGAATGCCTAATAATTAGAACTTTTAATATCACTCCATTTGACTAATGGAAATATTTTCTATATATACTATTATATATAATAGTACATATATATATATATATATATATATATATATATTCCTTCTTTATCCATTGTAATACAGGACCACAGTGCATGTGTGAAACTCAGGTATATTTATATATAGTGTATATACATTTACCTATGATAAATCTAAATTTATAAACTTAATTATCCTTATGAAGCACAGTAAGGGATTAGTAACAAACTAATAAACTAGAACAATTGTAGCACTGTGCAACAAAACTTCTCAGAATATCCTATCACGTTCCTTTCCTCTGTCTTATCCTGACACTAGACGGGCCCGTGTCTAAACAATGAGCAGAAATGAGGCCACTGACATTACAGTGGGGTCAGGGCTGTAGTCCATCACCAGACTAACAGTAACAACTGCAGTGTAGATCACTAGAGACAGCAGCTACCATAACTAAGGCTTTGTAAGTTCCAGTCACTAGAAGACAGCAGGGCCTTTTGCTTCACGATCTCAGTTCACATCTGTTCCCTGGGGTCAAGTTCAAGAGAGGCAGATACAAACAGAGGTATAGTTCTGTTCAAGACAAGATCCTTTGCAAGAATGTCTTCTGATCAGTGCTATTCAAATGTTAACTCTGGAAGCGTGCAGTTTAATGGAAGTTCCAGCTTCCATTCGGAATGTATATTCTAACTTTGTAGATGCTCATTGAGTCTCATAGACTTCGGGTCTTGTTAATGTTCTTGTGTGATGCTTTTATTTATTTGCAAGTTATTTTTACAATAAAATTTAGGAAGTTAAAAACCAGGCAAAGGAATCAGGATTGAATGTGTATTGAAGCTGAACTGTAACTCAGTGGTAGCTGAGGCACCAGTAAATTCTATTAAAATTTGGGAATGGAGATGGGTGTTTAGGAATGTTCTCAATGGCAAGTAAGGAAGCAGGTCCTGCATTTCACTATGGTATTGCCCTATCATGAAGGCAAGATCCAAGAATTGATAGTTCACACCTACCTGGACCAGTAGCTAAGGAAGAACCTGATTCAAGAAGTTTATAGACAGCCTTCAAGGATGAGGTTGCAGGCCCATTGTCACTGCATAGATGTGTTCATCTGTGGAAAGAAACCAGTCCTAGAAGCGAGGGTATGGGAATGTTAGAAAATGTACATTTACCTATAGAAATAGAGAACTATGAAAGGAGGGCAGGTCCCAAGAGTTGGTATAGGACATGCCTAGATACCAGACTAAGCAAGAGGGAGATTTATTACCCCAGAGGGGAAAGCAGTTGCAGGTGGCGGCTGTCTCTGGATCAGGCAGATGCAGACAATAAGCAGCAACCTTAGCAGCAAGCAACAAGCAGGCAGGTTTTGCAGGCATGTGTTTTTGAGGGAAAATGTGGAATCTGTGCTAGTGTGAACTGGTAAGACCTGGGTGGTTATTTTAGTCAAATAATGAATTTTCATTATTTGACCTTGGTGTTTTGTTTCAGGAACGAGTCAGTGGCCAAAGAAGGGACTGGAGCTGCTTTAGAGATATAATCTAAGGGTTTTAAGCAAGAAAGGGGAAAGGGGAGGAAAGGACAAACTTGTCAATAGCATGTTTACCATGCTCTAGCCTGCTACAGAGCACTCATCCAGGGTCCCCACTACCAATATAGTGTAGGTACTGGACACCCATTTGTGAAGGGATGTTTAGAACCAGTGAGATAAATTAAGATATTATTTCTTTAATTCAGTAAATCATAATACATAATAAACTTAATGTCAATTCCATTGCTCTCAAAGAACAATAAAACAGAATATAAATACAAATTTCAAGTGTCTATAAAGTAAAGCCCATTGTGCTTTGTAGAGGCAGTGATCCTTTATTGAAAAATTACATAAAAATATATCCTACTGCTAAAATAGGGTAGACTTTGAAGAAAGAACCTTGTGTTTATTTGAAGATATGAGGCAGAATATACATTTCCAACATGTGTTTCCTCTGCTGCCTTGGAAGACTACCCTGCTAAAGTACCTTGAATGACCACCCAGCCAAGAACCTTGCATGAAGACTTTGCTTAAGTAGCACAGCAACTGTTTCAATTCAGACTACCGCTAGGATTCATATAAACTCAGTTGTCCTACTGGATTTGTTATGTCAGAATGTGTGTAATTCCACGCTTTGCAAGTCATTACTCATGGTATCTATCAGTCATTTCCTTATTGGGGTAAAAATGTCTGCACAGATGCATTCCACTTGCATTTTCTTGAGGCCATCCTCTGAATACGAGTTTGCAGAATGTTTAATTAGATGCACATTTATTTATGTCAAAGATTTATTTTCTTTATGGTGTTTGTTGTCTAAGAGTCACTTGCCCTACTGAAATGTGATTAATTTGTACTTCTGATGATAGGCCAGAAAAAACAAAATAAAAATGCCAAACTAATAAATATATAATATACATTTCCGAGATGTCTTCTGCCTCAAATTACACTATTAACAGATGAAAATTAAAGTTAATTAACATATTGGTCGAGAATAAGAAGAACAATTAATTTGTAGGTTCCATAAACGAGAACGTTTATCAAGATCCCATTTCTTGGTCCTTTATTCAAAGGACAATTTAATAATTCCAGAGGACGGTAAATTTATTACATTATAAAGGATTATAACAGAAGTAGATCTACCAAAACTTAGTGAGACTTAACTCTCAAAGCAGAAAATTTGTAAATGTCATCTGAAGACCCTGAAGGGATATTTGAAAATATGTTCCTTTTCCAAAGGTAAGATTTTGTTTGGTTTGGATTTCTTCTTTTTTTTATTTCATTTTTAAATTCTTTGACACTTTCATGGACATATACATGTATTTTTCTTATCTTATTTTCCTCACACCTTCCACCTACCTTGCCTTTGGCACTCTCCCCAGTATGTATCCCTTCTTTCTTATTTTTAAATAACCCAGATTTCAACTAGTTCTTTACATTTTGGGAATCTGGTGGGGAAAAAAACACGGAAATTTCCAGGCATCGATGGATCGGGAAATGCTACGTTGAGTCCAGTAACTTGGACCCAGAAAGGCGATTTTTACGTGTTCTCTTTCATGTGAGGGCCTTCGGTTCAAATCTTTTGATTTCTGCAACATGTGTTGAATCCCAGAAATTACAAACACATCATTGGTGGAAAGGAGCATTTAAAGAGGGGAACTGGGCAACACAAGTACAATAAAAAAATGCTAGCGGTACGGCCATTGAAGCAAGTGGTGGGGACAGGAATGATGAGTGGAGGAACACTAAACCAAAATGAAGTGTTCATGAAGAAGCCAAATAGAAACCTGTTTGGCGAATATTATTTTAAGGTATGTTACTTTTATTTATTCTGTGGAACTTTTGTTTAATGATGTAAGATGTATTGCTTTTGTTTATGCTTCATTCATTTAAATCTGTGAAGCTGTGATTCTTTGGCTGTCTAAAACACCCTGATGGTCTAAGAAAGAATAGGATGGCCAATAGCAAGGCAGGAGCCAGGACAGGCAGGGCAGGCTGATAAACCGAGAGAATAAATGGCAGGAGAAATGAGAGAGAGGAGGAGGAGCAATGAGAGAACCAGGGAAGGAGGACATCAGGGCCCAATCACCCAGGCATCCATGGAGCGAGACTGAAAGTAAAATTTACCGAAGTAACAAAAAAGGAAAGCCCAGAGGCAAAAGGTAGTTGGAATAATTTAAGATAAGAAATCCTGGCTAGAAACAAGCAAAGGTAAGGCCCAGTATTCATAACTAAGAATAAGCATCCTCGTGTGATTTATTTTAGAGCTGGGTGGCACTCCCCCAAAAGATCAAAAAGTCAAAAGAGTAAAACATCACACTAGAGGAATCCATGATCTTGCAACCCAAGTGAAAAATAGAAGGGGGCTCACATAATGTGTGTGTTATAAAAATGTCTGATAACAACTATATTTGTTCTGGCTTCCTTATCATCACCCTTTCCTTAGTGTGAGGTAGTGTTGAGCCACCAGGAGGATTAGGAGCCTCTGGCTAGGAAAGAAAGCTTGAGTAAGTTTAGTTAAGATGCAGTGGGCTGGTGATGCAGATCACTGGTAAAGTCCTACTGAGACATTATCCATTCCAAGTCTGAGTAAAATATCTACCATGATTACACTTATTTTCATCCAAAATATAATCTCGAGCTTGTCATTCTTCTTGGTAGCACCCATGAGATTTAAGTGATCATGAGCCTTGAATTGTACTGAACAATTTAATATTAGTGTTATTTCTATTTACTATATTTTGGGTGGAGAAAAAACTGTGGACAGGATGTATTGAGGAAAGAATCTATTTTCATTAAAAAAATTAATTACATAATTAACTAAAAACAAAACAAAACCCAAACTAAATATTTTAATTCTGATCTTCTTCTTTTTGCTCTCAGAATTTTTCCTAGTTTCTAGTAAATGAGATTACCCTATAGTATCTTTTTATCCTATGTCTACCCTGGAAAATAACATCTTTAAAGTAAATCTCATTTACTTCATTGTTTATAATTTCATTTGTACATGCACAGTGTTAAATTATTTTTTTAAGAAAATGAAAGATAAATTATTTAAAATGTTGTTTAACATGTTTAGCTAAGAAAGATGTGTACTGAGGTTAAAACGCAGAAATTATGTTATATTGTCCTCACCAAAGTCAAAGTCTAAAGAAATATTTGATGGCTAAGGCATGGAATAAAATTTGGTGAATGCCTTCCAGAGGCAGGAATAATAACTGTACATTCAATTACTCAAAGACAAAGTCATCCAAATTAATTTTAAATACAGAATTACTGCATTGTATGGACTAATGCTGAATATTGTTAAGAATCATAATGACTTAAATGTCTGATGCATCATTATCTAATTACTTAACATCTTTATTTACTATATCTTTTCTATGATAGGAAAATTATTCCTGAATATGAGAGATTTCAAGTTTCTAGGGATTTTTCTTGGTTGTTTGGAGTGACTGTAACCTTCATAAGACTTATACTTGTTAATGATTTCTCTGTAGGCCTAGAAACAATATCCTTACTTTGTACAACTGGTCTCCAGTATTTACTTATTATCCATTCATCTATCACCTATGAATCTATGTACCTATCATCTATCTATCTATCTATCTATCTATCTATCTATCTATCCTCATTTGTCTATCATCTCTCTTTATATATCAATCTCTGTTTATGTGTCTATATCTCTCTCTTTCTAATCTATAAGTATTCCACCCATCTATGTAGGATTGGTCTATTTTCCTCTATCCATTTATACACATAAGTATTCATATACCCAAGTTCGCATACATGTGTGCATGCAGATGGGAGGTTGATAAGGTTGATATTGGATGTCTGATGACAGAGATTTCTGTCCTGCCTGGTCCCACAGTTGTTCAGTCCCAAAGAAATACACAGAGGCCTACATTAATTATAAACTGGTTGACCTAGTAGCTCAGGCTTTTATTAATTAATTCTTTTTTTTTTTTTTCGAGACTGGGTTTCTCTGTAGCTTTGGTGCCTGTCCTGGAACTAGCTCTTGTAGACCATGCTGGCCTACAACTCCCAGAGATCCGCCTGCCTCTGCCTCCAGAGGGCTGGGATTAAAGGCATGCGCCACCACATCCTGGCTTATTAATTAATTCTTACATCTTAAATTGGCACATTATTCTTATCTATGTTAGCCATGTGGCTCGGTATATTTTTTGGTGAGGCAGTCACATCTTGCTTCCTCTTGTCTGAATGACAACTGCAGACTGAATCTTTCTTCTTCCCAGAATTCTCTTGTTCTCATTACCCCACCTCTACTTCCTGCCTAGTTGCCCTGCCTATACTTCCTGCCTGGCTACTGGCCAATCAGTATTTTATTAAAATACAATTGACAGGGAACAGACCATTGTTCCACAGCAGATGTCTTCCTTACCTACTGTCTACCTTATTTTGTGAGACAGAGTTTCTCACTAAACCTGGAGCTCATAGATACAGTTAGGCTGTTTAGCTAATAACATTCAAGTGTTTGTCTACTTACCCAAACCCAGTCCTAGGGTTACAGACACATGTAGCACTGTTTTTAGATTTTATATGGTTGTTGGGGATTTGTCTTATGTATGGCTTCTTTTGCTGTAAAAGGCACCATGAACATAGCAACTCTTATAAGGAAAAAATTAAATTGGGGATTGGGGTGACTGGCTTACAGTTTCAGAGGTTCACTCCATTATCATCATGACAGGGAGCATGCCAGCATGCAGACAGACATGGTGCTGGGTATATCTTGATCAGAAGACAACAGTGTCACCATGAGTGAGGATGGAGCAAAAGCCTGCCCACACATTGACACACTTTCTTCAAGGCCACACCTTCTAATAGTGCCATTCCCATTAGGGCCATTTTCTTTCAAACCACCACAGGATCAAAACTCATGTCTAAATTCTTGTATGACGGATACTTTAATTACTAACTCATCTCCTCGGTCCTTTTACTGTTTATGTAGGGCCATTTATCTTAATTTGAAATTTTTAAAGTACCCTAATTCTAACTTCTGATGTATCTATTAAAAACTATGTAAAGATGCATTGTCCTAGTAAAAAGCTGTTAGAATTAAGAGAAATAAAGTAAAAGAATCTGTCTTATGATTGTAATCATTATCTTAATCAGGTTAATTTAATTTTTGTCTCATTCTTGACTGAGATCTTCTGCAAGAACTTTACATAC
The DNA here is from genome assembly GCF_018167655.1 of Microtus oregoni. Taxonomy (NCBI): domain Eukaryota; kingdom Metazoa; phylum Chordata; class Mammalia; order Rodentia; family Cricetidae; genus Microtus; species Microtus oregoni. The sequence goes on along the minus strand of NW_024543067.1, from coordinate 29,117,542 downwards.
TATTAACTGCTAAGTCATCTCTGAAATTCCTTAGCTATTGTTTTATTGTAAATAAAAAATTGTCTTTAATTCTAAATTCTATCAGCTTATTCTTTTTTTCTCTGCGTCTCCTAGATTCTTCTGTTTGTGCATTAATTATATTTGAAAATAAATAATGTTTTAAATTCTGTAAGAGAGGTTAAACATTACTAATTCCCCTTTTGTGGACAGTTGATAGAACATAGAAGCTGGACATTATGAATCAGAACATTATGGAAATTGTAGCATATGACATTAAATATTAAAGAGTCACCTTACCTTGTCTCTTAGTCTGTCTTCAGGATACCTAGACATCATGCTACAAGCAGTCCCTTGGAGAGTCTCACATCGTGACTAACTGTGACAATGACTGGGGAGATGTAGATCCTATCAGGCCTTGCAAAACAACTGATCATAACCTCCGAAGAAGCTTCCTACACACCTTGCCAGTAAGAGTCATGAGAAAACATGTGTTTGCCTTTCACTCAAGTAAGAATTTAGTTAACATTTCTCAACAGCTTCATGAAAATACTTGGAAAATTTGACTTTATATCATTTTCATAATCTACTGTCTATTTTAAATTTTTTTGAGTTGTCTTTAAAGCCAATAACTGACTTAAGATACAGGTGATTGCTCCATGATGTAGTGGTGTCTGTCACCTTGAAAATAATTGTCTTTGGTTCACAGTTAACATTAGGGAAATAAAATTGTTTTTTTTTTCTGCCAGCCTCATTGAAGTAAAATGCCAAATCTTCTCATAATACATACTACTGACTAGTCAGTATAGTCTTTCAAACACTGCACACCCGGCAACTTATTTTCTCTCTGTTGTGCTTTCCATTGGTGTCTGATTTTTTTGCATACATCTCTGCCCTTTGATCATTTGTACAAAAAAGACTTTGATGCAATTTTCAGTAAACATGCTCTCCCATTTACTTGAGACCTTTATCTCAACCTATACTCAATTTGTCCTGTAATATTACCTCTTTATATTTCTTGATCTTCACTGAATTAAGCAGCTTTTCCTCAGTATGTAGTGCTGAGTTTGGTTATGGATCCCAAATTTCACATTTTTCATAAATGTTGCTGTCATTTTCAGTAGTTAATTAAAGGTTTAAAAAATGACCACCTCACTCCACGCCACATAAACATTATCTGAGACTATCTTAAAGCTTCCTGTCTTCATTTTTAAGTGAATAAAGTTCTCATGGGTTGATGCCACAGATTTGTACACTGAATGTGCTTGTGAAGTATGTTTTCATGTTTCTGTTTTGCTTTATGAGCAACTTAAAGCTGGATGTCTTTGTCTGTCGTGGTCTGCGTAGGCACACCTGTTCTGAACCTCGTCTTCAGCGATACTCTCCCAGTCATTATTTGCTTTCACGATTATGTCTCATGGTTCCTGCCATCTTCTTCGGGTTTTACTGCTGTCATTGTAAATAGTCACTGGCCTCTTGATCTTCACTGCATGGACCCTGTACTGTAGTCCTTGTCTTTTCTAAATATCTCTCCTTTTCTCTTCACTGATTAGTGCTATGAAAATGGCCTGATTTGCTTTTGTTTCTTTTTCTCATATGTGTATAGTTTGTCTGGATTGAGTTTTCTTATTCCAGAAAGAGTTATGAGTTACGAACATCAAATAATTCTGTTTTACCTCTAACACTTTAAAGCTGTAGTGTTTCCAAGTTTAAAACTCCCATTTGTGCCAAGAACCTATAACTAGATTAGTCATAAGCCTAGAGTAGAACCCAGTATTCCTAAACGAATATATTATTAAAACCATTCCTAATGATTATGGCTACATTCATAGATCATAACATATTTCAACTCCTCTTTGGAGTAGGTGATAATTAATGTGAGACCTCCCACTGGTCAAGTGCAGAGAAAAGAGATGAAGAGGTGCGCAGGTTTTTAAAGGGACCTACAAACCACAAACCCCTACACCCCAAAAGGCACTGGGTCTTTGCTGAAAGGGACACAAAGATTGTGAAAAACAGAGGTGGCAAATAACATGACAATATCAAGACAGCAAAGGTTCACAACATGGCATTTGAACACATGAACTCACAGCAATTCTGACAACAGCAAGATCCAAACAAGATCAGGAGAGAAAAAAAATCCCGAAAAAAGCAGAGAAAATGGAGACAAAATTACATCAGTAGCTGAGAATCCATTGCCATTTCGTAGCTGCTCTGATAGATAGAGTCATTTTTTTACTCTATCATTGTTATATCTATGATAGGGTGGCCCCAAGCCAGGGCAGGCTCTGCTATCAAGACTGACCGAGCAATACAAACTGTACTTGCAGTATGAATAATAAAAGCTCGGAGACAGAAATTGGGGTTCAACCTGAAAACCAGAAAAGCAAAGCAGTCGAGCCACTGAGAAGTCTTATTTGTACTAAGGCTAGGCAACGGCCAGCTAAGCAACCTAAACGCTTCTCTACTCTGATTTGATATTCCCTCTAGTGTTGGGATTAAAGGTGTTCATAGACACTGTGTTATCCTCTCTTTTACAAAGCATCATGAAGGCTTTTCAGGACACAGCAACTGTCACCAGTCACACTGGCGTTGTGTATAACAGATTCAATGGCTGAGCCTGAGAAAGGTGTCTTATTTATTGTTACATGTTTTAGAACAAAAATTTTGCATTTTAATCTAGTCTTATATTCTGTTGCATGCCCTGCCTACAAACTGATGTACCTACAGAGAGTTTAGATAGTGTTTGAATGTTTAAAAGTAGCTTTCCTAGATACAGGAGATGATTTACATTTTAATTAGCTTTTAATATTTCTCTTTGTTTATTAAACACACAAAATAATTCATTACCATCTTGGGATACATCTATTTTACATTAATGATAAAATATCAGTCATCACTTAAATAAATACTGGCATATACAGCATTGATTATATTCCATCATGCTTTTCATCATTGTGGTGAATCTGAATGGGAGAGATACATTATTAAAAATGAGAAGATTATGCAATCTCCTTAGATTCTTAAAATAGACACTTTCATAAACTCCCCCTTAGTAAATAAGTGGCACACATTTTCCATGGGTTTCCCAGGCCAGAAGTATCGTTCAATTAGAGGAGAAGGACTAAAGCAGCATTGGTGGGAGAATGGCTGTGAAAATAATTGTTCTCTAATGCAGCAGCTGCGGTGTCAGGCAAAGGACATTTCTGAGGAGCACTCTAAGCCATGAAGAGCCGAGGAGTTCTCTGTCTACTGCAGATAGAAAACTGTGAAAGACACAAAATGGTCTTTACAAGACCTGAATTCAGCCCTCCAAACACATATGAAACACCTGGACACAGTGGCAAGAAGGGAAATATTAGCTCCAGAGTCAGGTGGAATTCTGGATCTAACTGGTCAGTTGAGTAAGAGATATATTCACAGAGAATGACAACAGCAACACTCAAAAATAAAAACACAGAAAGAGACCAGACAAGGTGGAATGCAATTGAGGAATATACCAGATGCACACACATGAATACATCTCCACAGATGTATATTTACATCCCCCCAAACCTTGAACTGGCCAATGAGCATGGACTTTGATTATGAGGAAAACAACGAGATATTAACTTTACTAAATCTTTGAAATGAACACATATTAGGCATTATGCAAACCTCTCTAGTGATTCAATGATTTATTTTTGCTTTTTATATTTATACTTTTATTTAGTGTATCATGTGGAGAAATGTTTGCCACAGAACTGGTTCAGATATAAGAGAACAAACTTTATGGAGTCTGTCTTCCTCCATATCATGTGGGGCCCTATATAAGGGCAGACTATACATCAAGGCTTTGCAGCAAGAGCCTTTTCCTGCTGAGCCACCTCACCAGCCCTAATGAAATTTTTCAGTACTCTTATTTAAATGAGAATTACTGTTGTGATTTATTCAGGAGGTAAGATATGTAGACATCATCTTTAATAAGCAAGGCATTTAGGCATGTGTAATTGCACTACTTGTGATGGCTGGTTTGAATGTTGACCTCCTACAATAACAATAACCTGAGTTGGGAGTCTCACCTGAAGAGTTGTTCTGATTGCCTTAGTTGAGGGGGAAAGGCCCACAGCTAATTTGAGTGGTACTTTCTGATTGCAGTCCATAGAAAAGGGGCAAGATAGTAGGAAGATTTTTATTTTTGTCTGTTTCTCCTTGCTCCTCTCTTGTTGTCCAGTTGGTTTACCCATCACTGTTGCTGTCGCTGTGTGCATCACTGATATGAGAATTGGTGTTATTTGGCTTCCATCTTTGACTAGGCCCAAGTTGTTCTTCTGAAAATCTGCTTTTCCAGATTAGGACTGCCGAGGGACCCATCCTGGTGAACTGAGTAAGTTTTCACCCACTCAGGTATGGAACAAACATCTTGGTTAGTTCAACATAAGCTGATTTAATAAATTCTTCTAAAACACACACACACACACACACACACACACACACACACACACACACACACACTCATTGGATCAATACTGCTCCTCTAGAGAACCATAAAACAATTTAACAGTCATTTTCATTTGAAAGTTAACTTGATATTATTTAAAATTCCTTTATACAAATCAAAATTTCAATTTTGAATTTTTTTCTCTATAGAATAAGCTTATATGCATTCATTAAATATTTTAATAATATCATAAAATATTTATATAAATATATAAATTATTTATATATAAAATATAATAATATAAATATTAAATTGCTTTTATATTTAATGCTTTTTTAAATTTTTATTATGCTTATTTAGTATGTATTTGTGTGTGTCTGCTTGTTTGAGTGTTACAACTTTTAGATGGAGGTCAGAGGACAGACCATGGGAGTTGTTCCTCCTTCCACAGGTTGGTACTAAGGATAAGACTCAGATCGTCATTAAGACTTGCCTGCTGATACCCATAAATAAGCACCCCTACTTACATATTTAAAAGCATGCTCAGGTTTAATATGGTATTATAAATGACTAGTTTCTAATTTATGATCACATAATGTATCTCAGATTAAAGCTTCAGTTTCTAAAGATACTATGTATATTATTTTTATATCGATGAGAGACTAGTATTAATATGTATTGAATGAACAAGGGAAAGAGGATATCCTGATCCAGATGAATTTGCATTTTTTATTCCATGGATGCATGGTTATACTCTATTATTTTTGCCAGATGATATGATGGATGTCTCCTATATCCTGTGGCACTCTGGAATTCACCCTCTTAATGAGATGTCCCTTCCAACTAGTCACTGTCAGAGAATAGCATTCTATCAAAAGTGTGATTCAAGTTATCATTGGGAAAGAAGTACGCAGAGTGACAGTTGAAAACTATGGGGCACTTTGGGACTAGAGAAGGTTGATTGGAAGTACTGAAGTTAACGTTCACTAACCTAATAAACAAAAGGCTTTCTTTTATTGTTAAATGCTGAGTGCATTACTTTTCTTCCACCTGATAATGCCTCTTATTCATTTGCAGAGATTTACTTTAGATCCAAGAATGAATGGGTTTAGAAAAGTGTTTTTAGCAAGCAAAAGAGCATTCAAAAACGTAACTTTGAAATATTAATTCTTAAATTAATAATTCAAACCTATTTGATATAATCACTTGAGGCCTCTGGTTCTTTCTGTAAATTATATTTTTTCACTTGAACTTTTATATCATTCAAAAATAACAGTGATTGATAAAAAGTTTTCTATTGTCAAATTTTGTTTCATAAAATGCTGTTCATTCAACAAATTACACATTAAAGACTCATTTTATCAAAATTATAATGCTTGCTAACATTCCCATGCACGGAATTTAAACTCAGAATACATGGACTTTCACCTCTTATTAGGTCTCAAGGTAACACATGCAAATACACTGACCTCAGGTTATTTAAATTGTATCTAAATTACTCCTCTGTCTATTTGTCCATTAATTGTCCTCAGAGAAAAGGTGGAGGAAGCGTTTTATAAAGATGAAAAGTCATAAACCTTGATTTGTTTTTAACACAGTGAGAAGATTATGGAGATCTGAATGCATGACAGCTCATGTGCCCCCCACACATGTTCTTGTCTATCAAGAAAAATAAATGGAGAGGGAAAATATCTCATCAATCGGTGATCATATTACAAACTGGATTATTTAATTAAACATGATTTTCATCTTGATTTTAAAGTATTTTGCAAGTTTTAAGATAAAAAGGTTGTTTTATATTCCAAAGTCTTGACGCTTACACAGTTTTTTGAAAGGCAATCGATACTGGGCTAGTATCTGATGAACATCGAATGCTACAACAACCTTAGCATGTTCTATCATGCCCAGATCACAGATAATTTTGTCATTCCTCATCTTTCAACTTTAAGAGTTTGAGAACATAAAAACAAATGTGAAAATAATTTGCTTCTCTCAAAATATCACAGTATATGGGATAATCTACTTTTACACTACATACATGAATATATTTTGTTAATTTTTGTTACTTACAAAATGTTTCATTATATTTTCATGCATGTTTGTCATATTAGTTCACATTTATTTGCCCTTCACTTTCCCAATATCTTTCTAAATTCCCTTCCTGCCAGTCTTCAGCCTCCGTCCTAATGATCATATAATATATTTATGTGCAGTTTTAAATATAGACTATGCATATGAGAAAAGTAATATAAAGTTATCCTTCTTTAAAAATCAATACTTACATGTTTATGTTGCCATTTCCATACCCTGAAGACTCTATGGTGTTCAACTTATTGTCTAGTTCTATGGCAATGTACATTGTTTTCTTCCACATATTAATACATGCTCTGGTACCATTACATTAAAAGGCTATCATAACTTTGCCTTTCATTTTAGCTTTCCTTATTGTTAACTATATAAGAACATTACGAATATATCAAGATATTAATGTAGTAATATGTTGAGAATTTATATTCAAGAATATTTAAGAATATAGAACAAAATACTAAATACTAGTATTAGCTTTGCAAACTAAAAGCTACACAACAGTGTGCACAACTCTGAATTGAAATTTTATCACATTTGTTGATTTCCCTGGGTTTAATTTTAGCCTTGACAGTGCACAGCATTTATACATTCAAGAGGAGCTATGGACAAGCTAGTTGAATTTTTAATTCTATTCTATGTATTACATGTATTTGTGTATATATATACATATATATATAATTATGAGTGTAACTCTTACATACCCTTAACAACTTTATTATAATCTTCATCAGGTGTTAGCTCCTCTGTAGGGATTCTCACATCATGAGGTTGTTTAGAAGGTAGTTGCTATTATGAATGGTGTGTATATATTCTTCATTTAATTAATTGTTGTAGAAGAGAATAAGCTTTGTTGCAATACTTTTGATAAGTAGTAAACAAATAATGTCATATGTGTATGTCTGAGATTTACAGCTTGATATTATGTAATATCTATATTGCAAAATGCTTATGTAATCTGGGTGGTTAGCTCCACATTCTCATTTGTGAGGAGAAAAGTTACAGATGTACCTTTCATTTAGAACAGTTTCAAGTATGTACTGTGTTATCATTTATCTCCAGGGCAGATCACACATCGCATGTCTTCAGAATCCACTTCTTTGTAACTAATATTTTGTAATATTTGTAATATTTCAGGACTTCAACTTAGTTACTCCAATTTCTGCTCCTGATACAATGGTTAACATCGATGACATAACAGGATCTAGACAAGATTACAGGAATCAGAAGGACTTACCTTACATTTCTCATGCTAGGATCCCAGATAGATGAAAAGAGGAAATTATGACTAGCATTCCTCCCACTGTTTTGTTTTTTCAATTTGATGTGACCAGCTATTTCAAACCCCTGCTACCCTGATACCCCATGAGGATTATAGTTTCCTTCAACTATGAGCCAAAATGAACTCTTTCTCCTTAAGATGGTTTTGTTAGGCCTTGTCTTACAGTAGCTAACATACTGGTAACTATGCTCTTGATGTCTGTGTACATTATTTGGAATATTTTAGACTCCATGTGTGAGATATTGCAGCTTACCTTTTGTATCTGGTTTATTTCACAAAGTCTAAAGGCATCTAAGTTAGTCCAAACTATTGTAATGACAATGTTCATTATTGCTTAGAATATTGGGTATGTACTGCATATTAACATTCCATATTCATACAGTGTTGAACTGAGCATTTACAGTGCCAACATAGCTTTACATTCTCACAGTCAGCCCTTCTTTGGATAATACATGCTTTTTTTTCATCTTATAGCAAGATTAAGATCAGGAACTCTCACAGAGATTAAATTTTACCACTTTTGGGCTAAGACTATTGGTTTATACATAGAAAGCTTATGAGCATAAATATTCATTCAGAAAATCAATAAGAACATGTACTATTTCTCAACAAATATATACAAATGTTCATCTGTGTGTGGAGCTCATGTGTTCATGCCATATGTATGTGCATCTGTGTATGAACTTTACATGTGCTTGCTGTGTGCATGTGCATATGTAAGTGTCTCTATACATGTGCATGTGTGGCTTGTATATGATTTGTGTGTATATGCACATATAGGTGGGGTTTACATGTTCATGGCATGTGATTGTGTATATCTTAGTACATGTGTGTGAAGTGTATATGATGTGCATACATACGTCTGTATATGTTTTGGTGGGTTCATGTGTGTATAGTGTATGTATACATGTGTATATGGTGAGTATATGTTGTGTATATGTGTGTATATGTGAGGCATGTATATATGGGAAATATACATGGTAGGTGTGTGTGTGTGTGTGTGTGTGTGTTATTGCCTACCTGACTCTTTCACAGAATTGATCACCTACGTATGTTTACATAAAAAATACACCTTCAGTCAGCATCACATCTTTCTATCTAATTCTTCTGGAATAAATTTTCTTTTTCTAGCATTTCATAACATATATTTCTTTCAAAGTTTCTATATATCATAAGATATTTTCTTTTGCTTAACTTGCTGGATACGGGATTTGAAGTTGGAAGTTTTTTTTTTCCTCATGACACAAAAGATAATTTTCAAATATTCACTTTGAATACTCTTTCCACTTACATTCTAAATACTGATTTTCATTCCTTTATGTGTTTCAGAGTTCTTTAATATCTACTTTAAATATTCCTAGATTTTGATACAGCGCGCACACACTCACACACACACACACACACACACACACACACACACACACACACCAGAAGTGTAATTATCTCCCCCACTACCTATATAATTCCATACACTTGATTCCTATGAAGGATCAAAAAACAACAGCTGCTCAGTGGGGGCTGCTGCTCATAAGAATCACTTCATTTCCCTCTCTCCAGCCCAGCCTTCTCCTTAGTCTGCAGGTACAAATGAGAAAGGTTGGAGCAAATGGTATGCAGGGACGACAAGGCAGATCACTTCTCTTTCCTTGAAATTTAATCTATTATTTCCTCATTGGTTTCACCTCTCTCTGATGTTTAAAAAAAAAATAAGATTCTTCAAACATGATTGCTTTTCTAACCATCTGCTGCAGCTCCCTTCATCCGTCCCAGTTGCTCTTTAATGTTCTGATACATTATTATTATTATTATTTTATCTCTATGTCAATATTTGATTAGAACCACATCCAGTATTTGAAATTTTGTGTCACCACACTAGGAAAACTGATATAATAGAGTTACATATTTGTGTCTTGAGAAGCTGTGAGTCCTGGTGCCTCAATGTATGAAATATTATCATTGATTCAAGCTCTTTCAAACTAAGATGCTATGACCAATATTAGTCTTTCAAACAGGAATGTCAGAAGAGACCCTACAATCTATGTGTTTGTGAATTCATATATATATTCACATGTTTATAAATATATTAAAATGTGAATTACATATATATATATGCATATATATATATGGTATGCATAAAAACAAATAGAGTTATCCTTCATAAACTGCATTGTGTTGACCACAAGTGAGTTTGTACAGCTATTCAGTTATTCGTTAGAATATAGTGGTCCTGGACTCACTGGTTCTTGTCACACAGGGAAGGAACCTGCTGCAGAAGAGAATGGCAAGGCTGCTGACAATAGTCCTGTCTGAAAGCTGGGTTGGGTAAAAATCTTTAGCAGGAAGCGAAGCCTGTTTGGTCATGACAAACGAAGGGATGATAAAGAGGTTATACTTAAGCGGTGACTTGAAAAGTGGCCGCTGTTAAGACTTTCCAATTTATGGTAAATTTTATGAGCATTTAAGACAAACAGATGGGACATAAAATTGGCACTGAATTTTATTTTTCAGAAACTGAAAGATGTCAGGACTAACATAAATATAAAGATAAAAATGGGCACTGTAATCTCAGCAAAGAGACAGGCTTTAGAATAGAGAATAATTTAGATACTATACCCTGGGGAAACAGAACACTGAAGATGTGACTGGATGAGAATTGCTACAAAAGAAAGGCTAACCCAGAGGAACTGAAAAAATAATAACAACAATAAAACAACATAAAAATAAACAAAGAAATGTAGAAGGCAGCATGTCTCCCTGGAAGCCAGCTAACAGAGTAAAACAACAGGCAATCAGGAGGTGGTTACTACACACTAGGGTTTCGTTGTCTGCCTCTCATACCCAGATCTCCTTGTGAAGGTCTCCCCTTACCTTTATTCTACTAGCCACTTTGTTGTTTTCTGTCATCCCAAATGCTTGCCTAGTTCAAGTAACTGCAGATTAGTTGCTTTCTGTGGGGTCAGAACCATAAAATCATCATGTATAAGCAAGAATGAAAAGTTTAAAATAGAATTAAAAAATTTAAACCAGCATTTAAGGTTTAATGGTTTTCTATAACACTTGAAATAAAACCAAAGAGCTTACCAGGGAGTGTAAAGTCTGTGATTTATGACATGCATGACAACTTCTCTACTAACCATGCTTTAATAACCATGATCTCATTGCTGGTTCATGTGCATGCCAACCGCATCCAAGGCTATGACACTAAAGACAGGTGTTGTGATATACTGACTTCAAAAATGGATACAATTTTCTTTATTCTCTATGCACATGCTTTTATGAGAATTTGTATCTAGACAGATTGTAAGCCTAGGGAGAAGCATACTATCTTTCTGCTAAATGAATATTAAGCCCACTCCTACTGACATACAGTTATACCCTAGAATAATGCAACTTTCAGTCCTCATCAAAGAAGCTTCTACTTGCAGCAGACTGTGATTAATACATAAATTCAAAATTGATCAGAGTGCACAGAACAAGAGACTGAAGGATTTTCAGAGCAAAAATGGACACCTTTATCACATACCCTCCACCCAAGGGACAGAGAGACTTTAAGAGCCAGAGACAGTGTATGACTACAAGGAACCAGTCTCCCCTGAACACAACAGAGTACTTCATGATGGTTAGAAAAACATTCACAAGCTCAGTGCCAGCTGTATTAAATCACTGCATGGAGAGATGATGTAGATATGGTAATTTATAAGAATGGTCTCCATAGATTCTTACATTTGAATGTTTCGTCACCACGGACCAGAACTCATTAACTCATTAGAAGGATCAGGAGGTGTGGCCTTGTTAGAGGAAGTGTGCCACTAGGGGTGGGCTCTGAGGTTTCAAAAGCCCATACCAGATCCAATCTCTCTCTCTCTCTCTCTCTCTCTCTCTCTCTCTCTCTCTCCTCTCCCTCTCTCTTCCTCCTTCTCCCCCTCCCTCTCTTCCTCCCTCCCTCCTTCCCTCCCTTCCTTCCTCTGCCTATAGATCAGAGCTACCTACTATTTCTATAGGTAATTCTCAAAGGCAACTCTAGCACCATGCCTCAATGCCTACTGCATGTTCTCTGCCATGTTGATAATGATCAAGCTTCTGAAACTGCACACATACGCCAATTGAAATATTTTTCTTTATAAGAGCTGCTGTGGTCTTCTTGTCTCATTACAGCAATAGAGCAATGACTAAGACAGTGGTCATGAAGCCTTATCCCTATCTGAGGAACTATTGGTAAAGAAAAGCACCAGCAAGTAACTGAAGAAAATTTAATGAATAAGATGGGAATCACACAACAATAATACTTAACAACCTGACATCACATCATATTCATCAAACAGAAAAGGCTTCTTTTGCTTTTCTTTCTTTCATTGTTTGACTTTGGGCTGAATTTATGATCAAAGATGATCTTAGGTCAAAAATAAAACAGCTATTGGACACTCAGTTCAGAATCTGGGTCACAACAGTATTGGAGCATTTCCTCTTCCTTGAACTTAGTCTTGGGCTATTCTGTCTAACTATAAGAAGTTTTATAGAGAAAGTTTAGTTTAATCAAGTCCAGGTTGTTTGTGATTTATCCATCCCCATTTAGGGGGACAGTTGAAAAGATGCACAGCTCATTCTCTGGCAAAATTTTCATCCATAGAACCCACAGCAGACTCACAATGTCAATGATTAAAAGATCTTAATATTTTAATTTGCTGAGTTTTGGTGTTTTTGTTTATTTTTCAATAACTCAATGATAGTTATTAATATTTTACATCAGTTTGCAAGGTCTTAACAGCTTTCTATTTTGATTTAGGCATTGTTGATGCTAGAAAAACTGCACCTGTATGCTCTGCCCTAATTATTTCTGGTTTTATAAACAGAGGCATGCATACTTGATTGTACATGTTTGTAATACTAGCTTGTTGGAGGCTGAGGGGCAGGGTACAGCTGAATGTTCAAGGCTAGCCTGGCCTTTGTAGAGAGACCCTGTCTGGAAAAAATAAAACTGAAATGAAACAATACAACAAAACCACATAAGCAAACAGAAGAACCTCACAAAGCCATCTCTAGCTCCTTCATAAATTCTGAGTAAGACCCTGTTATCTGATAAGGTGGGAGAATAGTCTGGAGGAATAAAGCTAAGAGCAACTTAAAAGTCAGTTCATTTAATTTCTAGAGACAAAAAAGAAACCGCATAGATTCCTAAAATATACCTTTCAAGTATAAGAACTGAACAAGTTCTGTATTTGAGAGGTTTCCTTAACATTAGTAAAAGTAGCATGACTTTGAACTAAGATGTGATTTGAATTCATGGCATATAAACCAGGAAACTTCTGGCCAGCAGGACTGCCACAGAGACACCCGACTGGTTAGGACTGGTCTTTTAGTGGTTGTTTAGCAAGACAGTAACATAGACACCTCATCCTGTTAACAGAAACTGTCACAGAGACACCCTGGCCAGTGAACAGGAGTGTCACAGAGACAAATGTTTGTCTTCTGTTCCTTGACTTAGCCAAGGCACTTTGCTATCTTGTTGGGAAAGCTAAGTCTTGTTGAAGTGGGATGTTTTCAGAGTGAGGTTGTAAAAAGCTCAGCTTATCCTCAGATGCACCTGAGGACAGATAGTTAAGGAGAGGGACCCTTTGTCCCCAGCTAATGGAAAGATATTAAAGACATTTTTAATCTCTCAAAAAAATTCCTATTGCTATTAAAAAGTCTTTCCCGCTTACAGTGACTGTTCCTGTTGCTTATGCTTCCATAAACAAGAAGGCACTGGGGTTGAGCAATTTGGCTCTCAAGTTGGCACCTGGTGGGCTCTGTCTTTCCACTTCAACTCTTTTGGGCAAAAGGACAGCAAATCAAATGTCATCTTGGCTTACCTTCACCAGCAGGAGCATTTTTAGCTCTGACAGAAACTTTAAAAATAAAACTGTTAGGTTTTGGTTGATTATCCCAGAAGTATTTTCGAGCCGGGCGATGGTGGCGCACGCCTTTAATCCCAGCACTCGGAAGGCAGAGGCAGGCGGATCTCTGTGAGTTCGAGACCAGCCTGGTCTACAGAGCTAGTTCCAGGACAGGCTCCAAAGCCACAGAGAAACCCTGTCTCGAAAAACCAAAAAAAAAAAAAAAAAAAAAAAAAAAGTGTTTTTGATTGTCTGGCCCAGGGTTTGTGGGGATGGTAGATGACTCTGCAAGCATTCACTTTTAGGACACTGGATGGCTTAGAACTGCAGGTACTAGTGCAAGAGCCATGACTGTGATTAGTGCAACCCAAGCCTTCATTTGCATGTAGCATATGGTGATAGGGCACACTCTTTTCTGTCCCTTGGTGCAAGGCACCCTTCAGTGCTGACCAGTGCAGTGTTGCACTGCAAGGCTTCTATAAAGGGTCTTTCCTTGTACCTCTAGAAGTGCAGACGGGCATGTGAGAAGCCCTAGTAACAGCTGAATCATCAGCAAGGCCAAACCACAAAAGAGGGAAGGCAAGTGAGTGCTTGACAGAGGAAGGCTAAGTAGCTTCACAAACTAAAAGGTGCAGGGCAGCAGAAAGAGGGATGGTGGAAAGAGAAAGAACAAGGAGCTGAGGTTGAAGAGGAAGAGGTTGCTCAAGCCAGAGAATATAAACTACAAATCATCTTGCTGAAGGGTTTCCAGAGAGCTGTCAAGGCTTCAGAGCCAAGAGCCTCAAACACTGCAGACCAGAGTGGTCCATGTAAAAAGCTAGAGAATCCCAGTAATAGCTTATCCCATACATAATCTACAGTAGGAGATGCTTCTGAGGCCTAAGCAATCATGATACCCGTGGTCTACAGGGCCCTTTACACACAAAGATTGCAGTTCTCTGGGCCTGAACCTTACCAGTAGAGGGAGCTACATCTCAGTGGTTCTTCTGGTCTATATGGTCACTCATCTTTGTCAAGCTCAGGGACAAACAAGAGCTTCCAAAGACCACCCTGGGGGAGCTTTTGTTATCTACCCATACTTCCATGGGGCAGAGCAAAAGAACTCCCTCCAGCCAGGAGAATGGTAACTCGCACATACAAATGCATGCATTCAGAGTATTTGCATCACCATTAAAACAAATGGTTCACACAGATACATCCATTCACAGAAATATCAATGAACACTTAATATTGAAATAAGATCATGTGGTTTTAAACCAAGATTGAGCCCCTCTTGTACTTGTCCTGGCTTACACCCATTTAGGGCTTAGTTTAGACTTAACCTCTTTTTATCAATGAATATTATTATATTTCTGCTTACAATACAAATAAGACTAGCATTATTACAAGTGCTTCAACACACAAAGAAAAGCATACTTGTGAGCACGGCACACAACCTCTAAAGCTAACAGAAAACATTTTACAGATCCTGATCCTGAAGCAATCCTGAGAATAAGTCCCTCTCACTGCCTTAGTCTGATGACGTTTATGTTAAGCTCAATCATATGAACCTTGAAATGTGGCTAAATTACACCATTCTGAAACCAGCATGGAAAGAAGGGAACAGAACACAAAACAAGAAACAAGATCGCCGACAAATTGCTGCTATCAACAAAAGCTCAAACTTCCCTGAAGGAAAAACAGCTTTAAACAGCCTGGGGGGAAACATTCATACATGAGCCACTTGCAATAGAGAGAAAATTGAGCGGTACGTGAATCTTCAAACACCACATTGACACAGAAGGACTGGGACCTGGGTGTAGGAAGAAGCCTGCCTAGGCTTCATTCAGACATGGAGTCTGATGAGAAAATTCTGCCGTACAGGAACATGGGAGAGGAAATGGCACATGGAAGGTTACATATCCCATGCATCTTATTTTCTTTGTTGTCTTGGAGTCAGGCCGCTGGCCTGCTCTGGCACACCTCTATTATAGTAAACTGTCTCTTCTACTGTAGCTATCTTTGTTTCCCTGTGCAGTCCTTTGAACAAAAGCACAAGATACTAGATAGTATGGTTTTGTATTCTAATAACACATATACCAAGAACAGGACCCCTCCATCTGTAATGTCTGTGATAATGTATCTCTTTTTGATGTAACAGACCTCACTGTATCATAGGAGGTCATTTGTAGATTTCAGTAAACAATAGCCCTAACAACTATCATAAAATTATCCTGTGCTGGTTTTACCTTACATCTGATAATAGATTCACTTATTTTATAACCTGCATTATACATGTAAAGAAATAGCCAAGCAGTATTGTCATGATGTGTAGCTTGCTATAGTAATCATCTGCAGTGACAGAGGAAATCAAAGTTGAAATAATTTAAGGAATTTGCTTTTCTCTTGATAGAAAAAATTCAATATGTAACTGATAATTGAAGTGAGAGAGACATTGTTTATTCCTAATATACCCTTAAGTGTTTTAGAACTGAAATGGACCCTATCATCATTTAAATATTTTAGTATTCAACAAATTGTACTGCATACAGATAAAAGGTTTTTTTTTCTGATTTGTAATAATGTCTTCCAGAATCCCAAAGCACAGATGCTCATGCTTTTGAGTTATTGTACAGAAAATGAGTAGAAATTTAATTTGTCTGATAAGTGATTGCCTCTTGCTGAAACAGCATTGTGTCATCAAGAATGAAATGAATCCTATTAAAAACAAGCCAAAATCCAGCATAAGAGAATGGCTGGGGATTCCCAGATTAAAATACCAATATATCTAGCTAGTGTTTTCATGTCTGTGGTAACATGCTGCTTCATCCTGTTAGTAATATTGTCTACAAAAAATAACTGATGAGTCTTCTCCATTTAAATTATTTCATATTCTATGGCTAGCAGCTTCATATGGTGGGACACTGGCTATAGTCTTTCTTCATAACCCAGGTTTTCTGTCTCAGTCAGTATTTTATTGCTGTGAAGAGATACCGTGACCAATGCAACTCTTATAAAATGAAGCATTTACTTGTGTTTTGCTTACATCATTAGAATTTTCGTCCTTTGTTTATAGCTAGTATTCATTTATGAGTGAGGACATATCACATTCAACTTTTTGGGTCTGGGTTACCTCACTCAGGATAGTGTTTTCTAATTCCATCCATTTTTTTTTCCGCTGAGTAGTACTCTAATGCGTAAATGTGCCACATTTTCTTCATCCATTCTTCAGTTGAGGGACATCTAGGTTGTTTCCAGGTTCTGGATATTACAAATAATGCTGCTGTAAATGTAACTGAACAAATGCCTTTGTAGTATGATTGAACATCTTTTGGGTATATTGCTGATCCTAAGATAGGTTGATTCCCAATTATCTGAGAAACTGAAATATTGATTTGCAAAATGGTTGTACAAGTATGCATTCCCTCCAGTAATGGGTGAGTAGTCCCCTTACTCCATGTCTTTTCCAGCATAGGCTATCATTGGTGTTTTTGATCTTAGCCATTCTGAAAGGTATAAGATGGTATCTCAAAGTTGTTTTGATTTGCATTTCCCTGTTGACTAAGGATGTTGAGCATTTCCTTAAGTATCTTTTGGCCATTGAGAATTCTTATTTTAGTTCGATACCCCATTTTTTAATTGGGTTATTTAAAATGATAATGTTTGATTCCTTGAGTCCTTTTTTTTTTCCTTGAGTTCTTTATATGTTGTAGTAAGAGCGGCGGGGCTGCGTCCCCAGCACCCCAGCCGCCTGCTAGCTTATGCCCCAAAATAATAACACACAAATTGTATTCATTTAAAAACTGTTTGGCCCATCATATCTAGCCTCTTCTTGGCTAACTCTCACACCTGGACTAGCCCATTTCTAATAATGTGTGTAGCATCCCAAGGGCCAAGGCAGTTTCTTTATTTTTTAATCAATGACCTTCCTCCATCATTTACATATTTTGGAGATCACTCCTTTTTCTGATGTGAGGATTGTAAAGATCTTTTCCCATTTAGTATGCTGTCTTTTTGGCTTATTGACTGTGTCCTTTGCTTTATAGAAGCTTCTCAGTTTTTGGAGATCTCATTTATTTATTGTTGCTCTCAGTGTCTGTGCTACAAGGGTTATATTTAGGAAGTGGTCTTCTGTGCCCATGTATTGATGACTACCTTCCAACTTCTCTTCTGTCAGGTTCACTGTGGTCAGATTTATATTGAAATCTTTAATACATTTGGCCTTAAGTTTTGTGCATGGAAATAGATAAGGATCTATTTTCATTCTTCTACATGTTGACATCCAATTATGCCAGCACCATTTGTTGAAGATACTTCCTTCTTTCCCCCCGCAAAATTTTAGTTTCTCTTGTCAAAAATAAGGTGTTCATGGGTTTGCAGATTAATATCTGGTTCTTCGATTTGATTCTACTGGTCAACATCTCTGTTTTTATGTCAATACCAAGTTGTTTTTATTATTGTAGCCCTGTAATAGAGCTTGATGTCAGGGATGGTAATGCCTCCAGAAGTTCCTTTATTATACAGGATTGTTTTGGTTATCCTGAGTTTTTTTGTTTTTCCATATTGATTGTTGTTCTTTCAAGGTCTTTGAAGAATTGTGTTGGAATTTTGATGGGGATTGCATTGAATCTATAGACTGTTTTTGGTAGGATTTCTATTTTTATTATCTCGATCCTACCTATCAAAGAGCATGGGAGATCTTTCCATTTTCTGGTATCTTCTTTAATTTCTTTCTTCAAAGGCTTAAAGTTCTTGTCAAATAGGCCTTTCACTTCTTTGTTTAGAGTTATCCCAAGATAATTTATATTATTTGTGGCTATTGTGAAAAGGTGATGTTTCTCTGATTTCCCTCTCAGATTATTTATTATTTGTGTATAGGAGGACTACTGAGTTTTTTGAGTTGATCTTGTATTCTGTCACATCACTGAAGGTATTTATCAGCTATAGGAGTTCTCTAGCGAGTTTTTGGGGTCACTTATATATGATATTATATCATCTTCAAATAATGAAAGTTTAACTTCTTCCTTTCCAATTTTAATCTTTTTAAATCTCCTTTTTTTTGTCTTATTGCTATTGTGAAAACACCAAGAACTATGTTGAAGAGATAAGAAGAGAGTGGACAGCCTTGTCACGATCTTAGAAAAGCTAAGTAAGAGAGTGAACCCAAGAAAAGCATATATAGATCCACCTGAAAATTGAAAACAGACAAGATCATGTGAAAAAAAATGGGAGCATGGGGGCGAAGAGAAAAAGAAGTGTAGAAGGGGAAGAGGAGGAGAGAAGGGGAAGGATGAGGAGAGCATGAGGGAATGGGATGGTCAAGATGGAGGAAGAACAGAGATGAGAGCAAGGAAAAAGATATCTTGATTGAGGGATCCATTATAGGGTTAGTAGAAACCTGACTCTAAAGAAATTCTTAGGAATCCACAAGGCTGACTCCAGTTAAGACGCTAAGCTATAGAGTAGATGGGGACCGATCTTGATTTGCCCTCTAGTCAGATTGATAAATATCTTTAATATCACCATTGAATCTTCATCCAACAACTGATGGAAACAGAGGCAGACATGCATCAGAGCACTGGACTGAGCTGCCAAAGTCTGATTGAAGATTGGGAGGAATGAAAATATGAGCAAAGAGGTCATGATCATGATGGGTCACCCACTGAAACAGTCTACCTGAGCTAATGAGAGCTCACCAACTCCAGCCAAATTGGGAACAAATTAGGACCGAACTAGTCTCTCTGAATGTGGTTGACAGTTGCATGGCTGTGGCTGACTGAGGGGCTACTGGTAATGGCACCAGGATTCATCCCTACTGTATGCATTGGTTTTTAGGGAACCTATTCTCTTTGGATGGATACTTTGCTCAGCTTAGATATAATAGGGAGGGCCTTGAACCTTCCACGTAGCAATGCACCTTACCCTCTCTGAGGATTGGAGAGGAGTGGTGAGGAAGGGTTTGTGGAGGGATTGGGAGGAGGGAAGGGAGTGGGAACTTGGAATGGTATTTTTTAAAAATTTTAAAAAATAAAAATATTAAAATAAACAGTTACTAGAATGAATTTAAAATAAAAAAATGGTTAGTTCATTGTCATTATGGAAGGCAACACAATGGCATGCAGGGAGATGTGGTGCAGGAAAAGAAGCTGAAAATTCTACATCCAAATCCACTGACAGTAGAAAAAAAGAGCGACCCTGGGCCTGGCTTGAATCTTTGAAACCTCAAAATCTACCCGCAGTGAAACACTTCTTCCACCAATGCCACACCTGCTACATTAAAACCATGCCTCCTAATCTAAGTAATGCTACTCCCTGATGACTAAGCATTCAAATATATAAGTCTATGGGGCATGTCCTTGTTCAAGACACCTGACTGTAGAATTTGTCAGGTTCTAGGTAGAATTAACAGAGCATATGTGGGTTTTTTTCTTGATTCTTGTGCATTCTTGGGGTCTATTATCTTAAAGCATTTTGTTATTCACAAAGAAGGGCTTCTGCTAAACACATAGGTTAAAATGGAATTACTTAATGAAGTTTGAGAAGAGAATGTATTTAGAAATTGTAGTTGAATGCATTGGCTCAGTGCATATACATGTGCAAGGACATATGTACATACTTCATTCAGCACTTTTGTAGACAGATATCCAAAATATTCTTTGTCAATAAGGGTTCTCCTGTACAACAGTATGCACAGAATAGGGAGACAGTGATAGATAAAGGTTACATAGATGGTAGGTGGGAAGGTAGGTAGGTAGATAGATAGATAGATAGATAGATAGATAGGCAGAGGATAGCTTATAAATAAATAGATAGGAGAGAGAAAGATGAGAGATAGGAGATACATTGATGACAGAATTAGTTAATAGGTTCAAATAAATAAATGGATAATGAATAGCTAGATGATAGATAAGTAGATAGATAATGAACAAATAAATGACAGTTAGATGATAGCTAGGTAGACAATAGATGGTAGATGATAGATTAAATGATAGGTGATTGTGAAACTGATGGATAGGTATTTAAACTTTCCCTATGTGTTGGACAGTGATGGTTCTGGAATATTGGCCCTAACATACTGTGAGCTCTCTAGACCATTGCTGCATGAAACACAACAAGTACACTAGTCTCAAAGAAGAAATGACTTTGTTATGGTAACAGACAAAAAGCCATTGTCAAGCAGTGTATTGCAAATAGTATAATAAGCATATTTTTACATAATTACAGATACCTCTCTACCTCCTATTGCTACAAGGGTTAATCCATTTACTACTATTAGGTATACACTCTCTTTTCCTATCTCATTTATAACATTTTGAGAATCAACTTCAAATTCTTGTGTCCTTTATAACTGGTCAGGTCTTGAAGGGATCCTAAACTCAGTATGTCTAAACACAGAGCCTTGGCTTACTATTTCAAACTTAAAGGTTTTGCTACTCTCAGAGGACTCAGCATAATGAAGCCTGCATACTGGGTTACTTATATCTAAAGTTCAGAGTTTTAGAACAATCCCTTTCCCACTCGCAACTGAAACTCTAGGCCATATAATATAAAGCCTGGAATTTTTATTCATAAAACTAAGCTCTATTCAATTGCCATTATACAAACTGAAACTAGTACAACATTTGAACTAAACCATTAAAGTTGGTTTCTTATTAAAACTCCACCCAAGTAAATTCCCAACACAATAGCCACACTAACCATGTAAAACACCCCAGGACAATACTTAAGACCAAGTGTTTGTGGTTTCCAGAGTAATTTATTTTTTTACCAGATTCACTTTTATGTTCCTCTTGTTAATAGACCATACTGTAGGTAATCTTAAATCTTAATATGCATCAAAGCTTGTTCTTTGGCCTGGAATGGTCTGTACTATCAATTTTTTATATGCGTTTGGGGGAGTGTTTGTTCTATGAATTTGGAAAGGAATATTCAAAAAATACCAATTAGACCAAAAACAAAGTTAGTGCTATTAATATTCTTACTGGATTTATTGGTTTCTGGGTGGGTTTTCTATTAGTAAGAGAATTATTAAGTTTCTTATTATGATAATTAAATCCTAAAAATATTCCTATCTAACTAATTTTTAAACTTCATTCATTTCAATTTTATATTATTACTAATGGTTTCTATTATAAATTGTTTTTTTTTCTAATGCTATAACTCTTTAAACCATTAGCAATGAGTCTATCCATTGTGCCTAATAATCTGTTTCAATACAGATTTGAAACCTATTATCCAATGTTAACAAAACCATTCATTTCTGTACACTGACTGTACAAAGTAATTTTTTTCTGTATATTTACTACAACCTATTTTTTTGGTTTAATTTTTTGTCTTTTCTGTAAAACAGGAATGTTTTGTTTTATCACCCTTTGTAATATCTTCATTTTAGTAGGTGACTACACAATTAGCACCCAAGGAAACTAGCTAAAGATTGGCCTTTGAACTGTATTGTCTGAGTTTTCATTTTAATCATTTTATTTATGACTACACTTTATAGTTTGATGTCCTTATCTTTCCTTTCATGACCACTTTGGGATTCCTTATATGATGTTAGTCTCACTCTGATGCTAACTGCTAGTGAGAAACATGTTATGAACTGTCAGTTCTGAAAAGTGCAGTATTTCTAAAAGGTGTTTCAGTCATATCTCTTTATCACCCTTCAATATTTTCTGCAAGATTTTAGTGATTAAATGATAGTATTATATAATAATGAGTCTATTAACAGCCACCTATAAATTAATAGTGTGCCACCTCACATAAAATAGAGAGCACTTCTGTTTGGTTTTCTCTCCCATCTTTCATGTGACCATGGTCCTGTGTTGTTTTTACATATAAATAAGCCATATATGATTCTCTTACAGTTACAAGTTGAGTCACAAAGAGGTCTATTATAAATAAACATTGCTTATTTGGTGGCATTTCTCTAATAATTGAGATTTTACTGTGTTTCTTTGTGTAACATTCATAAAAAAATTGTTCTACAGATAGCTAACATTTCTGATATTCTTAAACCTCTCCATGTGTTGTTTCAGCTTTGCCATCTGCTCCTTTTATTTACTTTACAATCCTCATACAGCTAGCTTTTGTTTCTTCTCCCCATTGAGTTCTTAGTTGGAATTAGCAGGAGAGATTGACTGTTTGACACGTATAATCTTTGAAAATGTTGATTTGTATTCTAGAAGCTTTTGATGCATTTCCACTGTTGTTTTGGTCCAAATACATGCACTGATGTTTCTACACTGACCCATGAGTTCGTGCAAAGTGAAATTAGTAATTTGGAGGGGAAATGACTTGCTTTGTTCTGTTGTTGTTTTCTATTTTAATTCAGAGAAGATATTCTAAATTCTGAACTCTTAAAGCGTATAAAAACAGATTGTGTGAACACATATTTGTTATGTGATCACTATTTTGTTTTGAGTGTGAAATGCCTCCCAGATGCACACATGCTTGTATACATTGTTCAAGCTGATGGTGCTCTTTTGGAAGAGGATGGAACATCAAGTAATATTAACATGCTAAACAAGAAAGTCATGGGGGCATGGTTAGAGGTGTGATCACCAGGCTAATCCTATTCACCTCTGCATCCTCATTGGAAGCACAACGTGACCACTGCCTTCTCCATTTCTGTCATGCCTTCTCTGCCATGATAGAGTGCATCCTCTCAAACATTGAAACAATGCATGACCCTCCTTCCTGAACTTTTTTTTTTGCCATATACTTGGTCATATGATCAAAAAAGTAATGAGCACAGTCACTTTTTATGCAGCATGTTATTTATTCACATAAGAAAAATACATTTGTTTTGATTCAAATAACATTCAAAGTGTGCCAGTTTGGTCAAGTGAATTAATATATTCTGTCAATATTCTTGATGTCCAGTGAGATATTGCTTGCTCTATTGATGTGGGATTCCCCTCTGTATGTTGTGATAACCACTGGCTAATAAAGAAACTGCCTTAGGCTTGTGCAGGGCAGAATAGAGGTAGGCAGGGAAAACTAAACTGAATGCTGAGTTATAGAAGGCGGAGTTAGAGAGAAGCCATGTATCCCTGTCGGAGACAGAAGCTGGGTAACCACAGCCTCATGGAGATACACAGATTAATGGAGATGGCTTAATTTAAGATACGAGTTAGTCAGAAATACGCTTAACCAGTTGCCCAAATGGTATTGCAAAAATAAGGCTTCTGTGTGATTATTTCAGGGCTGAGCAGCCAGCAAATAATAAGTGGCTTCTTACAACACTCTATTTTCTCAGAGATATGCTATGAATATACAGCATGGAGTAGGAGTTCTCTGTAACTTTAGAGGTATGGTAGAATGTACACCTATGATGTGGAATTATGAGTTTCTCCAATTGTCAGTTAACACATGCTGACATGTAATAGACCTGGCTGGGATTTTGTTATCCATGTTACATTGGAGCTATGTGACACTGTAATTGCAAGATAATGCTGACAGTCTCAAGTGATTATGTTCCAGATGCTTTTCCTAGTAGAGTTTCCTTCGACTGATATTCCTACATGTATGTCCTTTTCATGCCTCTTTATGTAGTTCTTCTTTCAACATGTTTTTCTTTTTATCTGTATAGTATACATATTTTGATGGTTGAAACATTTACTATCCTTTTATTTTTGTTGTTAATCTGTTTTAGTTGAAGTAGAATTATATTTTTCCTCAAACGTTTTCCATGGCACCTACCTTGATCATGTTACTTGCCTGACTTTTTTTGATTATTATTGCTACATTTATTTTTGAATATGTGTGTTATACATTTATATGTTTATGCATGTTCACAAATGCTCAAGTATTTATGTTTTGACTTATGCATGTTCATTGTGTTCATGTGTGTATAAACCCAGATTTAACAATGGGTTTCTTCCTCCATCACTGTTTACTGAAGTCTCTCTCTGAATTTAGAACATGCCAGTTAAAGCTAGATTAGCTATCCAGCATGCTCTGAATTTCCCATTGTCCTAATCTCCTCATTTCTAGGGTTATAAGTTACCCCCAATGTGTCAGTCTCCTATGTGCACTACAGGAACCCTAATTATGCTTCTCACCTGTGTGCTAAGCCTTGAGCAGCTTGCTTGCTGAACCATCTTCCCAACCCAGAAACGTTTACTCTTCTTGTGTTGAGAATATGCCTTTAGTTGGTTGCTTATTCGCCTATTCTGAAAATGATTTCTTAGGTTATTCATGATTCTGGAAAAGTCTGGTAATGATATTCATAAAGTATTAGAAATCTTATTTTCTCTAGACTTGATTAGGTTTATATCAACAATGTTATTATTTGTTTTCCATTTCTGTTTGTTGTTATATCCTAACCCTCTTCTACTTCCTTCTATCTAAACAGATTTTTATTTTATCTCCTGCAATTTGCTCATGGCATTTTATTCTTGCATTACTCCTAGGTATTTGCTCATAAAATGTAATATACACTGAGACATATTAAACTATTTGTTAAATTATATGTTACATTTTCAGAAGCTCCCAGGAAACTAGTTTATGGTACTTCCTGAAATTCTCTGTTGCACTTAGCTCTGCCTATTGCATATAATGTGCTCTGAGTGGCTCGTGGATGTCTAGATGCTGCCATTTTTGAGACCTGGGACTAAAGTAGCATTTAATGGTTGTAGGACTTAATCTCATTTATACTTAAAACAATTGCAGCTTGGTCAAACTAAAGCTTGCTTTGTAAGAATAGATATGAAACAGCATGTATTACAGAGTGAATTCAACCCCAGGGCAAGGTGTGAATACTTTGAAAAATCTCCTCACATAAATGTTAAATATCCCTAAATTTCTGAGGACTTTTCCAGGCTTTTGGTTTCTGGCAAGTTCCTATTGGACCAAGAACACCTAAGTAGACATAGAAATAGAAGTCATTTATTAGGAAAGGAAAAAAGAATACTCCCAAGCCTGGGAGTGGACTAGTTAGTTGAGCAAATAGCATGGCTCAAATGTTCTGGGCCACTAGCTGCATGAATCTTTCTAAGTCACTAAATTATGAACACCTTCTTATTTCAGGATATCAGGTGCTTTCCTTATGTTTTCTGTGTAAAGTCCAGGTTGGGAAGGGCATTTAGTCTTTCTCTACTAATTTACTTTTTATATGTTACTCTTTTAATTATTCATATTAATTAGTTAAATGTGTGAGAGTATGTGAGTGTGTGCATGGATGCCACAGTGCACGTGTCTGGATGAGTGGACCTCCTTGAGAGTCAGTTCTCATCTTCTACCATGTAGACTCTCAGATAAAACCCAGATCATTAGGTTTGCTCCTTTTCTTAGAGTCATCTTGTCACCCAAGCACATAACAGTTTCCATCTCTCTCTCTCTCTCCCGAGTGCCCCCTCTTCTGACAAAATACAATGAGGCATTTCTATTCTTAAAGATGGAGGAAGGACATATTAACTATTCCTGACACTGCACAGACTAATGGAAAGATCTGGTGTATATCTGATCTTCTGTGTTTCTTTCCCAGCAGTGAACAATTTCATTTCGTAAATCTCAGATCAGATACAGATAACACCAAGAAATGAATATCCCCCCTTCACAAAGATCTCCGAAGCTCTTGGGAAAGTCCTTTCTCTTCAACTGCCCAAATTGAAATTGAACTCCTTGGCTCTCTTAGCATCCAGTGATTTCCCCTAGTCATTGAGACAGTCAGCTCTCATGTTCCCTTCTTGCTCTGTGACTGCAAACTGCCTCTAGGAAATGAATGTGGACAATGATAGCTTGTACTTCATTTGTTTATTTCCCTCAGGGACCACAAACCTGCTTTATCTGTTGTGATGTTCAGTATCTGAGGCAGTCAGTTCAGTTATTTAATTTGGTTTTCTAGTTGAGAGTAATTCTGGCACTATGACGACTGAGGAGGAAGTCCTCTCAATTTCATTTTGGAGAGAGAAGCAGTTTGATGAGATATGAACAAAGACAGTTCTGCGAAACTAAGCAAAGTAATTGAGACATTCTTTCCAGAATAAGGCATCCCTGTAAAATATCATTAACACAAAAGAATCCTCCGTGTTTCTAATTGGCCACAAACCTGGTTGGCTTTGTTTTTGCATGTCAGATTGTCCTCTGTCAAAATGAACTAAAAAGGTGAATGAATGCAATGAATTAGCTCAATCTATTGTTGGCTATTCCCTACATGTGTGTCAGGAAAGATACCTTTCCTATGACCAGAGAAGGTGCCAGAGCTGCGAATCCACTACAAATCTCTTTAGTTTTTACAAAGGTAGTAAAATATCAAATGACTTCAATGCAATTTAAATTTTTAAAAAATCAAAATCTGATAGTGTCTAAGATGTAGTAAACAAGCTATAAGTATTTTCTCTAAATTAATGAAAGAAACAGTTTAAGAGAAAGTGAAAAAGAATAAATTTCATTTCAGTAACATGTGATGGTATTTCTTTCTTTCTTGAATTTTCCTTTGAAAATCACACAGCAAGGACAGTCCCTAGCATCTCAACAAATGAATTGGAAGAATAAATTAATATCTGGACTTTGGGACCATAAATGCATTATATAAGTTGTCGAAGATTAACAAGATGGGCTACACTGCAGGCATTTTCTGTTTATATTTTGTGCCAGTTAGAGCCACCCTGTCTATTGGGCTATCTAATGATAAATGATGAGACCATTGATTGATACAGAAAGTCACTCCTTTGCTTCCAGGCTTTTATGCTCATTGCCATCTTCAGATAATGAATTTTGAGAGGAAGGCAGGCAGTCAGTATTCATATTCATAGTTCTGTGGGTAGTAGTCATCCCTAGGTAACTCATGATGGGAAACCATCTTCAAATGTTTACATATTTTTACATTTAATGGTACTCGATGGACAATTTTATTAGAGAATATTGTAGAAAAGAGCATGATGCATGGAAGTTTTTATTCCTTCTTGTGTCAGGTGCTCAGGATGTCTAAGATGATAATTCAGATAATCAACTTCTGTACCACACTAGGCACAGTTAAGTGCTGTGCTTGTGTGTTCACGTATATATTTGTGTGTGTGTGTGAGAGTGTGTGTGTGTATGTATATATATGTGTATATGACAAAAGCATATTAGTCAATTTTCTTCTAGATTTTACATTCTTAAAATTTTCATATATTTTGATCATATTCTTTTTCCTCTACTACCTCTAACCACAGATATTTATTGCAAATAGCTTTTGATCAAGGATAGGATTTGGTGTCTTATCTCCCTTCCCCATAGTGAGAAACTTTCATCTTGAATTTGTGCAGGTCTTATTTATGTTATCAGAGTCTCTGGGAATTCATATATGCGTCAGACCTGCTGTCTGGAAAACACTGTTTCATTGGAGTTATCCACAACCTGTGGTCTTTATAGTCTTTCTACTTCCTCTTCTAAAGAGATCCCTGAGTTATGAGGGAAGGTCATAACACTGCTATCAGTGTCTGTCTGTGTTATTAGTGTTATACACAGGAAGTGGTCTTCTGTGCATTGAAGGTTTCTTCCCACTTTCTCTTCTATCAAGTTCAGTGTGGTCAGATTTATATTGAAATCTTTGGTCCATTTGGATTTGAGTTTTGTGCATGGGGATAGATATGCATCTATTTGCATTCTTCTATATGCTGACATCCAGTTATGGCAGCACCATGTATTGAAGATGCTTTCATTTTTTTCCATTATATAATTTTAGCTTCTTTGTCAAAAATCAGGTGTTCAACGATGTGTTTATTAACATCTGGGTCTTCGATTAGATTCCATTGATCAACCTGTATGTTTTTATGCCAATACCAAGATGAGCATGGTATGCACTCACTCATAAGTGGAAACTAGCTGTAAAGCAGAGGATAATAAGCCTATAGTTCAAGGCCCCAGAGAAGTTAAGTAACAAGGAGAAACCTAACAGCAACATACATAGATCTCCCTAGAAACATGAAATAGACAAGATCTCCAGAGAAAATTTGGAGCATGGGGGTGGGGGAGAAAAGGGAAAACTGAAGAGGAGGAGGAGGGAGGAAGGGAGGAAGAGAAGAACTTAAGGAACCAGATGGTTGAGATGAGGAAGGACAGAGGTAGAAAACAAGGGAAGAGATATCTTGATTGAGGGAGTCATTATGGGGCTAGCAAGAAATCTGGCACTGGAGAAATTTCCAGGAATCCACAAGGATGACCCCAGCTAAGACCCTAAGCAATAAAGGAGAGGGTGCCCAAATTGGCCTAGCCTTGTAGTCAAACTAATTAATATCTTAAATATCACCACAGAACCTTCATCCAGCAACTGATGGAAACAGAGGCAGAGACCTGCATTGGAGCACTGGACTGAGCTCCCAAAGTCCAGTTGAACAGTGGCAGGAATGAGAATATGATCAAAGAGGTCAAGATCATGATGGGTTCACCCACTGAAACAGTCTACCTGAGCTAATGGGAGCTCACCAACTTTGACCTGAGAGCAAGGGAACCAGCATAGGACCAAACTAGGTTCTCTGAAAGTGGGAGACAGTTGTATGGCTGGGTCAAAATATGGGGTCACTGCCAGTGACACCAGGATTTATCCCTAATACTTGTACTGGCTTTTTGGAATCCATTCTCTCTGGAGGGATACCTTGCTCAGCCTAGATGTAGTGGGGAGGGCCTTAGTCCAGCCTCAAAGCAATGTGCTAGACTTTGTTAACACCCCATGGGAAGACTCACTCTCTCTGAAGAGTGGATGGGGTTGAGTGTGAAAAAGCAGGGGGAAGGTAGAGGAAGTAGAAGGAGGGGAGTAAATGGGAATTAAATTTGACATGTAAAATGAAAAACAATAGTTATTAAAAATAAAAATAAGACTCATTTTGTAATAGTTAAAAAGTAACACTTTTAGGGATGAGGGATCCAAAGTATCTCATTTTCTGTACATTGTCCAGTTGTTTGTTAGTCTCTGTTAATTACCATCTATTGCAAGAAGAAACTTTCTGATGAAAGTTTAATGACACATGAATCTATAGTCATAACAATACATGTTTAGGAGTTATTTTAACCCTGAATGTCCTTAATAAAATAATAGTAATAGATTTTTTTCTAGAATCCATATGTATCTAGTCTCAGATTCATGACTTCATTAACAGTGTTAGACATGAGTTCTATGTAATGTTATTGTAATTAAATCCAATCAAAAAGTAGTATGTTATTCTATAACATTTATGTTAACATTCATATCAGTATAACTTGCATGCAGATCCCAGTTGTAGCTTTTTGGATTTGTAGCTGATGAAATGGATGACTATTTTTCTTCTTGAGTAGCATGTATTGTACCTGATAGCTCCATGAATGGCAGTCTGCAAAAATGAGCCTCTTGGTTGGGCATCAGTTCAATTCCTCCATGTTTGATGACATGAGTATATAGTGTCTTCAGCCATAAGGTCATGCTGTCAGGTTGTGGAGCAACCAAAAGTACTGAAAACAGACTGTAATGTTGAGGGTATGTCAATGAGACCCATTTAGCCCATATAGAAAGCAAAAATTTAAACTGGGAAGTTAGAGTCCAGATCTACAGTGTCATGAAAATAAGAAGCTCCTGGGAGCTATAATCTGGTAATTTGCTTAAAATACAGTGGGCAATATATAAATACAGGAATCATACAAAGTGACTATAGCTTTTGCAATGGTTTAGAACAATTTTCATTTTCCTTAGGGAAATAAAATATGTTACATATCCTCAATTATGCTTAAAAGTATATGGGTTTGTCATGGATAAATGCTACATTCAAAAATGCAGGAAAAATATGGGGAAACTGGCATAAATCATCCTTTTAAAGAAATTATTAATTTTACTTTTTACTACTGGGAAAAAGAACTCTTGCCATTTCCATTTATTTAGTTTCTACCTTTATATTGATTTTAAATGTATATACATGTAGGCAGCACTGGAATGCAGCTTTTGCGAATCATCTGTGGGACGAGATTGCAAAAATTTAAATGTATCAACATGTAGGCAGCACTGGAATGCAGCTTTTGCGAATCATCCGTGGGACGAGAATGTCCTGTACTCACTTCCTTTGTCATTATGCGCTCCTGTCAATAACTCCAGTAAGTTCACTACACTAGGCCTAAGTGGAATCCTTTCTTTGTCTGTCTCTACTGCCCTATGTGTGGTAAATCAATGTTTTTCACATCACTCCATAAAAAGTCATATAACACTATCCAATTTTGTAAGTGTGTATATTCATAAGTTACTTTTAACAATGGATCTGTATATCTTGATCTTCAGATTTTACAGTGGCAATGTGTCCTGATTACTTGTTGGTTGTCTACTGTTATAAGGATGAGCATGTGCAATTTAAATCCATGAAGGGGTATTTTCATATCATATGAAGTAAGCTTTTTGATAAAGAACTTATCAAAAACTAGAGATATTTCTCAATTATGAAAATTGATTCACAACAAAGACTAAAAATGTCTTAAATATTGTCACTAACAAGTGAAATTCAAAGTAAAGTGTATAAACTTATACATAGAGGGAGTTAGAAGTAGAAATTTTTCTATAACAGAGTTACAGTGCAGAGTTGTGATCTATACTATTATAAATTAAATGTCTGTGTCCTTTACCAAATTTCACAGTTAAAATATAAAGTCTCCTATTTGATAGGGTGTGTGCAAGGCTCTTTCAGTAGTATTTATATATACAGGATCTCATGAGGAAGAGTGTCCAAAATGGGATTATGACACCAAAACAAAACACCGAAAGTATGAGAGAAACTGTCTCTGTTCCATTCTGTTTGTGTACATAGAGAAAATGGACTTCTCTAAAGGACTTCTACTGTGTTTAGCAGACCAGCTAGTCTGGTACCATGTTCTGAGCCTCCCCAGCATGCAATGCTGTGATAAGTGAAAGTCATGATGAAGCTATTTGTTTCTGTTGTCTTAACAACAAGATAAACACAATCAGTCACCTTGACCTAATTGACCTTTAAAAGAAACAATCCAAAGTAACTGAATATCCCTTTCTTTCCATTGTATGGAGAAGAGTGTGTGCTCAGCTATGAAAAAATCAGAATGCAAGAAAAATTAGACACATTAAATTAAATTATAATTAATTGTTAAGTTGATTTTAAAAATGCTAGGTTTTAGAAAATACATTTAAATAATTCATGGGTCAAAGATGAAGGGACTTTGAAAAAAATAATTCTAAAGTATATGTAAAACATATAAAATGCTAAGTCAGTATCAGGAAGGAAAATTACAGTTTTAAATATTTATATTAGTGAAGAAAACTAAAATCTAAACTCAAATTTTAACCTTAAACTACAAAAGAATGGGAAAATAACCACAGCTAATGAAATAGCGAAAGCTTGGAGCAGAATTTAAATATGATATAAAATAAATTGAGAACAGAGAGTAAGCAGAGGCAAACACTGATATTTTGATGAGTTCCCAATGTCAAGAAACTTCTAGCTCTGCTGATAAAAAGAAAGCACAGGTTAGGATTTCATACATGGAAGAGAAAACAAGCAATAAATCTGAGAAGTCAAATTACTATGAAATTCTGAAAATTATAAACAAATTCATATGAACAAAATTGACATCTGAAATAAAATTGACAATATTTTTTGAAAAATAGTTTATTGAAATCCTAGAATAACCAGCAATACATTTAAATATCACTTTAATTATTAAGGACATGAATGAGTGAGTATACTAACCAATTAACAAATGTTAAGTAATGATTAAAATCAGTGAATACCAAGTTGAAATCATATGCAAATTCTAATTTAATAGACTGATGATAAGAAGGGTCAGGCAAAGTGTTAACAAAAACAAATATGTTGTCAAAGAATACAGCTTGAAAAGATTGCTACATAAATGTCCTTCAGTTACAAGGCTCTAAGGTGTTAGCCAAAGGCATGCAAATGTGCATACCCACAGGTGACTTGCTGGCTCTCCCCAAGGGTAAAATTAATCGTAGTGCTAAGTGTTGAGAAATAAAAATTTGTATTTATATTTTGTAGAATCAACTCAACAGCAAAAAGCTACAAAAGATAGATACAGAGAGATTTGAGGACATTGATGAATTTCAAAACTTTTGTTATATTAGAAGTGTGGTAGAAAAGTGTCCTGGCTTACAATTTTATTGAAATATAAATTTAGGAAATGAAAACCAAGCTCATCATAAGAAATTTGTTGTTACAGGACAGAGTAATTGAAGACTAAAAGAAATTTCAAAAGCTTTCCATTGAGATGATGAGAATCTCTCTCATTTGATCATGATGATTACAATGATGGTTTTGTATATGTATATACATATTGGCTCTCATCAACATTTACCACACTCTGTTCATTTAAAATTAATTGCATGTCCCTCACACGCTATCAAATTTGAAAACAAGTGGCTGAGAAGCAGACAAA
Source organism: Microtus oregoni (assembly GCF_018167655.1). Taxonomy (NCBI): domain Eukaryota; kingdom Metazoa; phylum Chordata; class Mammalia; order Rodentia; family Cricetidae; genus Microtus; species Microtus oregoni. The sequence goes on along the minus strand of NW_024543067.1, from coordinate 29,084,547 downwards.
CTCCATAGATTGCTTGCTGCTTAGGATCCTCAACACTCATAAAAGTTGAGCATGGTTGCGTGCTGCTAAAATCCCAGTTCCACAAAAGTAGAGACAGGGGAATCCTTTTCTAGTCTGCCTAGATCAGCAGTGAGCCCCAAGTTCATTGAGAGACCCTTCCTGAGAAACTTGGTTAGAGAGTGATTGACTTGGAATTTGATATTCAGGAGCATCTCCATGCACATGCACGGACATAAACACACATGAAGATGTACATATACCACATACACATCATACAGTAATGATGGTGATGATAGAATTAAAATACATCTGAAAATGAAGTATTGCATTGTCATTGAAAATGGCATTTTCCTTAAATTCTTTGTCATTTTCTTTGTCACTCTGTGTAAAAGAAATAAAACTTTCTCTTTATTACTCCCAGGTTTAGCGATAACATTTCCCTTAGCCAGAAAACAAAACAAAGCAAAACAAAACATAAATTAGGGCCTCTCTTGAGTTTTCTGAGCCATCATCTGGTCCCACCAATCTTCTTAGCTTCATCTGTTCCAGATCATATTAATCAGAGTCCAGAGCACAGACATGAGTGCTAGACTATAAGAAAGAATAGAGAACAGCCCTAGAAAAATCTGTAACGAATGAAATAGAGAAAAAAAGCAGCTTAGTTCTGTACCTGACTGCACCTTAGTACTATATTAGTACTGTACCTAGATGATGGGGGTGCTGGTTACAAGGCAGCAGAAACAATGTCTTTGAAATCATGTTTTCAAGAGTACTGCCTTTTTAAAAAATATTCTTTATTTATATAGTGTATAAATATGGTATGGCGTGTGTGTGTGTGTGTGTGTGTGTGTGTGCCCCAGATGCATGTTACATATGAGGATACACACAGAGGTCCGAAGTATCTGTTGAATTTCCTGTAACTTTTCTCACTATTTTAGTTGAATTACCTATTTTCCCATCATTTCTTTCAGTTTTTACTTTGTAGATCTGAATGTTAACTTGTTAAAAGAATTTATCTTTAAAATAATTCTTTTTGAAATGCTACTTGCATTTGCTTTTGTACTTGGGTTATCTATATGTTTGCCTCTAAAGTATTTTCCATCACCAAATGTCATCACTCATTTTTCTATCTAGTCTTATCATTTTTAGATCTTGATTAGATGTTGCATCAATTACATTTGTTTCTGTAAATATTAGTATGATTATCTGACTCTGTGGTGTATAAAATCTATCCTTGTGATTATTATATAAAATCAAAGGATTCCAGAATTAGAAAAGAAGTCAAGGAGCATTTCCATACGTAGCAACTGCATCAAATCTGTTAATTTAAAGTATGTATCAGTAGTACTCAGTCAGCTGCTGTAGTGTACATTATAGATAACATGTGTGAAAATGGACATAACCTAATGCCAATAAAACTTTATTAACAAAAACAGATGGTTAGATAATTCTAAATCCTTTCCTATTTAATTTTTAAATTTTTTCAGAAAAGGTTACAGAAGGGATGGTTTGAAGATCATGGGTAATGCCCATTAGGCTTGACATGGAGCACACTGAAGGGTGCATAGAATTCTCCATAGAGAGAGATGCTGTGTAGGAATTGCCACAGTGCTGACGGTAGGAACCATGGCAAAATCTATGATCTATTTTTCAAAACCCATGCCAAGTAGTACATTTAATAGCATCTTACATTATAGCTTTTCCCTTAAGCCTGGGATGAAAATAATTGTGAGACCTGAACTGTTCAGTTGGAAGTATGATAAAGATCACTAAATAATTGACTATAGATCAAAATTTTATGATACAATGTTTAATTAAACAAATATTGAATACACACATGTACATACACAATCAGGATTCAACGGGTTTGGAAGCTATATTATCCACTATGATTATGTGGTCAGAAATAAAAGTAACAATTTTTCTTGAAACAAATCCTATTTTTTGATGATGGAAATAATAGGTGGATAGATGGATTGTATAATAGATGCATAGATAGATAATAAATGGTTGATAGATGATGGGTAAGTACTAGCTTAATAAAAGTGCATGATAGAAATTATTGTGGCTTGAACGTGAAATATCCTCAATGAGACCTTGCATCTGGAGCTGCTTTGAAAGTCTGTGTTATCTTTAACAGGTGGAACTTCACTAGAGGAAGTGGGTCTCTTAAAAGGGTTTTGATATCTAAGCTCCACTTCCTGTTGGTTCTCTGCTTCCTGACTGGCATGCACAGGGATCAATAATGGCCTCATTCTTTTGACTTGCTCTCTTTGTTATGATAGATTTAAGTTTCCCAAAATTTTCAGTCTTCTACACTGGATTCTTGCCAGAAATTTAGTTACATGAATGAAAAATAAAATAACATAAAAATATGACAGACAAGAGATGGTCAAGGAGGATTTCCTATGGCTTAGGTATGAATGCCTTTTTTTTCCCTAAGTTATGCACAATATCCAAGCATTATGTGAACTTCACTATTGTCCCAATAAAGAATCTCTGAGGATTTCTACTGCACAGCACAGCAAAAGGAACTCCAGTGGAACAAGTAGAACTCTGCCCCTGACTGCTTAGTTACCAGACAGTGATACGAATTACATAAACTTATAGACAGTGACTGAACTTCAACAAATTAATTGAGTTAGGCTGACTATCGCACATGATCTTACAACAAAATATGAGGCACATTTTTAGTCAAAATCATGAACTCTCTTTAGGCAAAGGGAAACAGAGCTTCAGTTTGAAAGTAAAGAAAAAGACATTGTGGAAACAATATACTCACTTTTCCCCCCTCCTGTTTGGAGCACTTAATAAAACACTCTGCAGACATAGCAGGGTCAACATCAGTGGAAGAAACTCTTGGATGAGAAAACAGATTTCTCAGAAGCAGTTGAGGAGACTGGTGAGGTCATGGTGCAGGGCTTTTAGCTCCACAAATAAATCACTTCAAATCTTTGCACAAGCAATTTTTGAATTATGATGCCACAGTTCCTTGGGGACCAACAGAGAATAGAGACAGTAGTAGATTAATATTCCAGCCTTCATCTGAGAACCTCAGTAAGCACCATTGGAGGACTGTTTGATTGGGCTATTGAGATACAAGGCAATATATCTATATCCTCTTAAATTGTAAGCCAGTAAATGTACAAACAGCAAGCTAATCTAAACAAAATGACAAGGAAAATAGAACACTGTCTAGAAAAAGGTAACACAATTTAATTTTCATATTACAAAGAATTCTTGGTGTCTCACAAGTAAGTACGATAAGACACAGAGAGAAAAAACCAACAAGAATTTCAAAAAAAAAAAAAAAAAAGTTTGTCAGTAGAACAGATCCAGAAAGACTTATGGACTTGTTCAAAATGTAGGACTGCTGTTTCACAGTAAGGCATGTATTCAAATCCCATGGACTTCTCAGATTTGTTAATTCTTATATGCCAATGATGTTAAATAACATATGATAGCCTCACAATACCATAAAACTGATAAGAACACAAACATTTTTTTTAATTTTTTATTTTTTTTTATTGAAAAAAAAAATTCTGCCTCCTCCCAGCCTCCCATTCCTTTTCCCCTGCCCCCATTCCTCTCCCCCTCCCCCCACTCCTCTCCTCCTCCCTCTCCAGTCTGAAGAGCAGTCAGGGTTCCCTGCCCTGTGGAAAGTCCAAAGTCCTCCCCCCTCCATCCTGGTCTAGGAAGGTGAACATCCAAACTGGCTTGGCTCCCACAAAGCCAGAACATGAAGTAGGATCAAAACCCAGTGCCATTGTCCTTGGCTTCTCATCAGCCCTCATTGTTTGCCATATTCAGAGAGTCCGGTTTTATCCCATGCTTTTTCAGTCACAGTCCAGCTGGCCTTGGTGAGTTCCGAATAGATCAGCCCCACTGTCTCCATGGGTAGGTGCACCCCTTGTGGTCCTGACTTCTTTGCTCATGTTCTCCCTCCTTCTGCTCCTCATTGGGACATTGGGAGCTCAGTCTGGTGCTCCAGTGTGGGTCTCTGTCTCTATCTCCATCCCTCACCAGATGAAGGTTCTATGGTGATATGCAAGATATTCATCAGTATGGCTATAGGATAGGGTCTTTCAGGTTCCCTATCTTCAGCTGCCCCAGGAACTAACTGGGGACCTCGCCTTGGGCACCTGAGTGAGGTAACCCAGACCCAAAAAGATGAACATGGGATGTACTCACTCATAATTGGGTTCTAGCCATAAATAAAGGTCAGTGAGTCTATAATTTGATATCCTAAAGAAGCTAAATGAGAAGGTGAACCCAAAGAAAAACATATAGCTATCCTCCTAATTATGGGAAGTAGACAAGATTGCCGGGCAAAAAATTGGGATCTTGGGGGTGGAGTGGGAGGGGGGTAAGGGGAGATGGGGAGAGAAAAGTGAGAAGGGGAGGATGGGGGGAACTTGGGGAAACGGGATGATTGGGATAAAGGAAGGTTGGATAGGGGAGCAGGGAAGCACATATCTTAATTAAGTGAGCCATCTTAGGGTTGGCAAGAGACTTGGACCTAGAGGGGCTCCCAGAACACAAACATTTTAAGTCAGACTTAAACTCAAGTTGCCAAGAACAGAACACAAACAATTTAAGTCAGACTTAAACTCAAGTTGCCAACAAAAATGAAAGACTCTCAACTCGCTTTATGTCTAAGGAGGAATACAAAATCGATACAAGTATAATGACAATAAATATTTGAAAATGTGATGTTTTTACTATTACAAACCTTCTGTAACTATGAGTATAATCACAATGTGAAATGTTCTTGACACTGACAGTACTCTCCTTTCCCCAGATGGAGGAGAAAGCTTGTCCACAGTGGTGGCAGTAATTTCTGGTTGTTGTCAGCCGAATTTTCAATTGGCAATCCCTCCTATTTCTAATTCTCCTCATTTTGTTCAGGTCAGTAAATCTGCACAGCAATAAACAAATGTGGTAAAGAGCAGTTATAGCTCTTTCTAGATGAGAAGGGGAAGATTTTATTTTTTAATATTCTCTGGGACATAAGCAATAGTTTAATATCAATTTCACAGAAGATTCCACTCATCAGATTTAATTTTTTCTCAATTTATTAAGAGATGGCTTCTTACTTTGTTTCACAATCATTAGCAGCTATTGGGAGTTTTAAGATAATACTACTTACTTTAAGATGAGTGTACACAGTTACAACTCAATCACTGGGAAGGAAGACTCTGATACTTGACAAATTTTCCATCTGGAAGATTTCCTTCTTCCCAGGGGATATGTCCTTGTTCCTTACTCTTTCTTTGATTAAATTAGGTGCTCTGATAACTTTGCTAGTCACTTCATATGCCCCTCTTTGATTCTTGCTTTGGCTCGCTGCCCCGCTAGCAGCAGTGCATACTCTAAGGCCTTTTCTAGTGGTGTAGGAGGCACCAGGGATGAGCAAGTATACAACCTGCTGCTGTGTCATTAAGATTGATTGGCATCTGGCTTATGTAGTCCTGAGAGTGTTCTTCGTGGTTTCTCTATTGCTTCACACTGTTTTTGTGTATTCTATTTCTTCTGAAGAAGCACTTAAGGGAATGACACAGTAAATATTTTTTAAATTATAATTGTACATTCTTTATCTTCAATGTCATTTGTAACACAACATAAAAATGTGTAATAAAGCAGTATCAGATCATTTGTACTCCTTTTGATGTTTTTTTTTTGTTTTTACCCCAAATATTTTTTTGATATAGAAACAGAACTTTAAATCTTTAGTTTTAGCAATTAACTGCAATTCCTAGTCTTGTCCTTACTTTATCTGAAAATTTTATTCTTACAGTATAAATTGAATATAAATTAACTAATCTTGATTTTCAAAATATAAAAGGTATAAAAATAATTCTTTTCTAACTTTTTTCAACTTTAAAAAATAATAATCTCTTAACCGTATTCTTTTGTATTTTGTCCAGTGATAACACTGCAATTGAAGAATGTTTAGCTACAGTTTTGATTCAAGATGATATTGGTCTGAGAAGATCAATAACAGGTTACGTTGATATTGATTGCAGAAAATAATTTCCTTTTATTCTTATTTCATCTCATCCTTGTAATAGCATAGAAAGTAGAATGTAACGATAATGTCACGCAAGCTCAGAAGCTTGCACAAACACTACGCAATGGGCTGTGTTTGGAGACCTAGACTGTAATCTCAACACACAAACAGCTGGGGCAGGAAGATGGAGATCAGGTCTAGATTGGTCTACATGGAAGCCCCTAAATGATGGAGATACTACTTAGTGTCAACTTGTTTGTGTGTAAATTCACTCTCCTAGTGATGTGTCAATTGAAATGTCATTCTTTTAATCCCTGTATTAATAAAAAAATAAATGTAATCTCTGACTTTGTATTAACCTCATAGCATTCTTATAAAATCACAATCATCAATGATTTCCAAAATAATGCCAAATCAAAATTACAATATGACGTGGGTCACAGCAAGTACAACTTCATATAAAGTTCACTTCTCAGTATATCTTAGGTTCTTGTCTCTTTCTTTCTGTAGTTGATCATTGACTCAGCATCTTTTTCTCTGAACTCTCAGTTTCTCATCAAGGTAACATCTGTACAGACTTTGCAAACACATCATCAAACCTAGATGTGGGCCCTTGAAGGCTATCTTAAAGTTTCTTAGAACTTAAAGCAAATCATTAATAAAACTTTATGTCATGGATAATAACTGAATCAGTTCCTTTAAAAATACAAATATCCCACATAAAATAGTATTTGAAAAAGTTGACTCTGATCTGTTGCTTTAGAGACTCACAATAGAATTACTAATTGTCTTAATGAGTTGCTCTTTGCAGTTCTACCTTGCAGTTTCTTTGGAGGAGCAGAAAGAGGCCCTGTTATGGTCAATGTAAGCACATTACCATGGCTAAGCTGGGTAACCTGCACTCAACCACAAAAACAGCATTTTAAAACAACACAGATTTTTTTTTTTTTACATCATAATGTCCTTGGTTTGGTAGTTCGAACTATTTACTTAAGTTCTCTGCTGACTGTTATCATGCAGGTGTCACTAGAGACTGCAGTCTTATCTTATGCTTGCCCTCTAAAAGACATACTGCTGACAGTGGCAGTTAGCAGTATTCCTTTGTGAGCTGTTGGCCTGAGGGAGGTGGCCTTAAGTTTTCTAGTGATATAGTCCCTTTCTGTCTCCAAACTGATAGGACACAGTCTCACCTAACTAGGTGAATATCAGGATGTGAGCAACTACATAGAATTCCATTACTTTCCCTAAATCTAATTTGATCCAAGAAGCCCCAGTTTTTCTTTTTTTTTTAAACTTTTTTTTAATGAAAAAAGGAAAAAAAAAACAAATGTCCTCCTCCTCCCAGCCTCCCATTTCCCTCCCCCTCCTCCCACCCTTCTCCCCCTCCCCCCACTCTTCTCCCCCTCCCTCTCCAGCCCAAAGAGCAGTCAGGGTTCCCTGCCCTGTGGTAAGTCCTAGGTCCTCCCCCCTCCGTCCATTTCTAGGAAGGTGAACATCCAAACTGGCTAGGCTCCCACAAAGCCAGCACATTACGTAGGTTCAAAATCCCGTGCCATCGTCCTTGGGTTCTCATCAGCCCTCATTGTTCACCATGCTCAGAGAGTCCAGTTTTATCCCATGCTTTTTCAGTCCCAGTTTTTCTTAAAATTGCCCTCCTCATGGTATGAATACATACCAACAGAGTCATATTGTAGATTTGATTCACATCATCTCTTAAGTTGATAACTAAATTAAAATATCATATGAATAATCTACACTGACAGTGCATGTAAGGAATTTGAGAAAAAGTTGAAAATTGTTTTAAACAAGCAGTTCCCAATGCAAAATAAATTATGGCAGTTACAAAGTGAAGACAGAATCCTCTACTCTCTTCCTTAGATATTAACAATGGCAGACTGAAGGGCTCCTTACTTGCTTGCTATGTCACCATACATACCATTATTGACTAAAGAACAAACACACCAATTTTATCAGTTTGTGTGTGTGTGTGTGTGTGTGTGTGTGTGTGTGTGCATCTTTGCAGGTAAAGTCAAACAAATGGCTAAAGAATGGTGCATGTGTACCTTTTACACAGAATAATCAATCTGAATAAGAATTACAGGATAAATAGATGAGTGGACAGGACTAGGCAAGCCTGGAGATCATCCTTAGAGATCGATTCTGGAGTTTGCACAAACCGGCAGAAGACAAGGGTTGAGTGGTTTTATTTGGGCTCAATGAGTCCTAAGTACCACCCTCTTGAGATGATGGCTATTTTCCAGCTTTGGTTTGTAAAGGACCATCTCCGGGAAGAAATAGACTGACCTGCTGGCTTTGGGGCTACAGACCAAATGGATCTTCATGAAACAAGTGTTCGGCTTGAGTGTGTTGTTTGAGCTAATCAATATCCCAGTTTGGTGTGTGTTGAGATGGTGTATCTCAGATGCTCCACAAATCACAGCATCAAGGAGTCAGAAGAGGAGGAAATGGAGTAAGTACTCTGAATCTCCTATTGTTGTGATAACAAATGACCACAGACTGTCTGTTGAAGCTGGCATCTATTTCATGTCTCCCACTGTGCAACCTTCAGCATGAGCGGGAAATAACCAGGTTGTTAATCTCCAAGTTTCATAACAAGAAAATTTAAAGCAACAACAACAAAAAAAAAAAAAAACCCTGCAGGTCTGTGTTTCTTTCAAGATACTCTGTGAATCAATCCCTTTCAAACTTTTGTGGCAGAAAAGGCAGAAATCATCTCACATGGTTTAAGACCCAGGTTTCCTTGTATTAGGTGTTGTTTAAGCACAATCTCCATCTGTTCAAATGCCATCCTCATTCTTTGTCTCATGTTCTGTTCTTCTTCCTATCCCTAGCTCCAGGAACACTTGAAGAGCTTCCCTGGCTTCAAACCTCCCTCATCTTCCATCTCCCTCTTTTGTGCTTGACTTACAGAAGTTTTTAGATGATAAAGGATCGTGTTATTTGTGTTGAGCCAGTGAGCTACTCTCTTGTTTTCTAATTCTCCATCTCTAATACATAGGTAGAATACCTCTGACTGGGCAGCTTATTTAATGTTTGTGGGGTTCAGAGAAGGACATCTTTTGTGAGGTAATGTATTTTCTTACTATTGCAGCAAGTTACAGGGCATTAAGTCATCATGAACCTTCATCCTGTGGAGGATAAAGACATTTAGAATACTACCCTGTCTCAGGGATGTACACTCTAATAATTCTAACAAGAGAAGACTTTGTGCTGCAACCTCAGTTTTATCTTAATGTGTGTAGCTCCTTTTAAATCTGTTGGCAATGTGTCTAACTTTGACAGCAGGTTTATGTTAGGAAATTGAAATGTAAACTATTCATGAAACATTTAGATGTCTGCTTTACACCTCTGCAGCAGGTAGTACATGCTGGGGAGAGATGAGAAGGAAGCCCCCAAACTTTCTCTGCAACATAGCTCATTGGCCTGTTAATATTCCCCAAAGAAACATCACAGTTTTGCTTAATGAGGTAAGAGACATAAGCCCTTTTGTGTGGCTTCATTTTATCTGAATCCTGAAGAGCATTAGTGGTTCTCAAAAATTTAAAAACATTTTCTGTGGGTTTTGGGAACTCTGCTCAGGAGTTCACGATGCTTCAAGAAGAGAATCACAGGGCAATGTCAATTGTAGCATGCATGTAGAATAGGGGTAAACACTCACTGGTACAGAACCAACTAGATGTTACCACTGATCCAGGTACCTTCGTCCAGTCCTTCTGTCTGGGGTGAAGAATATCAATAGCAAGCTGCTTGCTCTGCTTGGACCACTAAAGAGAGCATGAAAGGAAGAGACTCTCAACCTCAGTTTAAAAATTGTCAAGTACAGAGATAAGATCATGTCCTAGGGTTTGTAATCTTCAAAAGCCATTGGCTATAGGTATGGAAATCCCACAATACTTCCCCTTTTTTTCTAAATCAGAATGTTCTAATTCTAACATAAAACTATATACAGTAAGAAGAACTAGAAGAAAAGGTAATTGTCAAATTTCAAAAGCAGCTGCAGGAGCAGGTGGGACGAGAAATCTCCAGTTACAGTCAGTATGTGCTGATCCAGAGATTGCATTGTCAAATAGCAATAATAATAGATTACATTGCTTGAAGATGTCCTCCAAAAATAAAAACATTGTGTTAAGCATTCCCATTAAACATCCATTGGATTCTGAAAGATTATTATATACTTTTGTAGTCTAAGTTTAAGTATGAGAAAATTGACACTAAAAGGTTAAGTGGCATTTGTGTTCTGGTAGGGAACACAAGATAGAGTAGGGAGAAAGAGAAAGAAAGAAAGAAAGAAAGAAAGAAAGAAAGAAAAAGAAAGATAGATGATAGACAGACAGATAAGGATATTTTAAGAGTTTGAACTTTGTTGAGTTTAGTCCTTTGGCCAGACCTTGGTACACAGATATTCAATGTTTGAAAGATAAAGGATTGCTGGGTTGAGAAATGCAAAAGCCTTATTCTCTGTTACAAAACATTTGCATGTATTCCTTCCACATTGTTATGTACTTCTTTTGAAATAAAGTTGTGCTGTTACTTTAGGAAAAGCCTCTGAATATACAAATTTAGCTGGAGTAAAGCTATGATGAAGATGTGTGATTAAGCCAGAACACAGCAAATTACAAATTAAAAGATGCTAAGGTCCTGTGGATGCCAGATGTCAAGAGAGGTATTTTGTTGAAAGAGCTGTTAAATGAACTTCTGAAAGTTTGCAGTATTTGGGACAAAATACACTGGCCATACTCCAAGATTTCAGGTAATTGAACTAAGATCCTTTAGAGGGAGTAATTAGGCCTAATTTGAACAGGTGAGGTCATGTGAAAGACTTTCTGGTGGAAAATGAAGCTAATTGAGATTAATGACTCTTAAATACATTGTTTCTCTACTTAGCATTTCAAAGCAATACTTCCTGGAGAATAAAATATGTTCCTAGAAATTTATTAGGGAGAAAGTCTCTTCAGTCTTTACCTTGCTTTTATTACACAACACTGTTAAATGTTTCCAAAGTATAACAGTTATGAATGAAAACCTTTAAAAAGTGTGTCTGTATGTGTATGTGGTATGCCTATGTGTATCCCTACTGGCATACATATGGGAAAATATGTGGGTTTATGTGTGTGTGCATGAATATGGGTGAGTGAGTGACTTAGGGTGTCTTATTTGATTGATTTCCATTTTTCTTTAACAGAACCTTCAAATTTTATGCCCTTGGCCAAACAAGCTTGTCAGCTTGCCCCAGGGAATGCATGTCTCTCACCCTGGTCTCTTAGGCTTGTCATCAGGCCTACCTGAAAAGCTGTAGCATCCCAAGCTCTGGCCCTCACCCTTGTGTTGCAAACCCTTCCCTTGAAAGGGAAACGTGGAAGTTCAGGAACAATGATTAAGTTTTAAATTTTATATCAGTTTCTCCTGGTACCTTTTTCCCTCTAACCTTCTGAAGTTGTTTTTTCTTCTATTTCAAAATTATTTTCCTCATACGCAGCTCATGAATGCTTTATTCATATTTTTCTACTTTTAAACTGAAGATGTTGTTGCTCTTGAAGCCCTAAGTACTTTTCTGCCAGCAAATGATATCAGGCTAGGGAATTAAGCCAGATCATGTATGCCCTCAAACCAACACAGGGTTAAATTAAAAAAAAAAAAATCAATCATAACATATATGCCCGTCTTGTCTGTGAATTGGAACTCAGCTTGGCTCTTCTTTTCTATAGTTATTCTTATGTGTTTTTACTAAGTTAAAACATATGGGAAAATAAACAGTACATTTGTTCTGTGCTGCCTTATATTATCTATAAGCACAAGAGGTAACAAACAAATTACATAGCAAATCTATCAAATTATCAATATTCTTTTTAAAAAACTGAGAAAGAAGAGATAATAGGATTGTTGTAGCTACAGTGTCTGGGTAAATATTGCTTTTTTGAGAGAGGCCTCTTGTTCGTTCCCAGCTACCAAGACTCGAAATAACCACATAGAACCTGTATTAATTAAATCACTGCTTAGTCTATTATCTCCAGCTTTTTATTGGCCAGCTCTAACATCTTAAATTAATCCAATTCTATTAATTTGTGTATCACCACGTGATTGTTGCTTACTGGTGAGGTTTAGGTATCTGACACCTGCAGGCAGCTACTTGGCTTCTCACTGACTCCACAGTCTTTCTCCCAGCATTCAGTTTAGCTTTCCTACCCAACTCTATTCTACCATATCATAGGCCTAAGAAGCTTCTTTATTCATTTACCAATAAGAGCAACACATATACAGAAGTTCCTTCCACACCATTGTAATAATTAGGGCAGCGGTGGCTGCGTTCTCAGCACCCCCGGCCGCCTGCCCGGCTAGCTTATGCCCAAAATAATTACACAGACACTGTATTCTTTTAATCACTGCTTGGCCCTTTAGCCCTAGCCCTTACTGGCTAATTCTCACATCCCGATCAACCCATCTCTAATAATCTGTGAGAACCGGTCTTACCGGGAAGATTCTAGCCTAGTCCATCCTGGGTCTTCATGCCGGGAGCGGGGCATGGCGTCTCTCTCAGGCGTCTGCTCCTGAGAGGAAAGCTGTGGAGACTCCGACCTCACTTCCTCTTCCTCCCAGTGTTCTGTCCTGTTTTCTCCTCCCACCTATCCTCTAACCAATAAAATGGGCCAGGGCAGTGCCTTTATTAGCCAATGACCTTCCTCCATCATTTCCCCTTTTTCGGTTTAAACAAAAAAAAAAGGCTTTAACATAGCAAAATTACATATAACAAAACAGTTATCAAGTAAAAGTTACAATAATCTTTATCATAACTAAGGAAAACTATAACTATAACTAACTATTCTTAACTCCATCAAAGACTCCAGAAAGATATAATATTACCTAAGTAAACAAGAACTAAGAAACTTCAAACTCTAGAAATGACAAAGACATCTCGCTGCCTGGGCAGTCACCCAAAGTTCTTTTGTACCGTTGGGGCATCCATCTTCAGCCTTCAGGCCCATGGTATCCAGCAGACATTTCCATAAAGCAGGAAAATTCAAAGTCAGTTCAGTCACTATCTGTTGTGTCCTGCAGAATGTCTCGCAGACTCTTTCATGAATCAGGAACCCCAAAAGATCATCTCACCTTAGGCAAGTTCAGTAGTCCTCTCTCTGCGGGTTCTCTGTGTCCAGTTTATGCAATAGTCCAGGCAAGAGCAGTTTCTTGCCCAAATGGCTATCAAAACTCCATAAGGTGCCTCTTCGATGCCCATCTTCCTCTTGAAGTACATTGGTGCTGCCAGGAGCAGAGTGTCTCATTGTCATGAAAAGTCCTCAGTTATTAAAACATTAAATGTCCTATTCTGTAATCTTTGAAAGACATGAAGAATGTCTATCTAAAATATATCTCTATATATCTAGAAAATCTAATTAACATGACTACAAGCTTTACTATTATCGATGATTATCCATTAACAACCTATATTTCTTAATTATACAGTACATATTTAAATGAACTACATAATCACGATACCTTAATCAAAATCAGAAACACTTATATATATAACAAAATTGACCTTAAATCTCTATCAATAAAGCAAAATCTATACTAATGCAAATTATTCATATCTATATCATATCCCCTTTTAAATGTAAAAGAACGTTTATAAACCATATTTGGGAACATGGGCGCAGTTTTTTCTCTCCAAACTGCTTCCTGCTGAATGGGGGCGTCGTTAATTAGGTCTTTCATGGTATAACCTGTGTGCTAGTTTCATCTCAGTTGGCAGTTGAGCGAAGTAAATTTTCTGAAGATGTTCACTGCAACCCTTCAGGAGGGCGTGGTCCATCATACCAAATCGGAATAGAAGAAATGAACAGGGTCTCATCCTCTGTGAAAACAAAATAAGAAACTCCTTTCCAAAGCATCATGTCCTTAGATCCAAATTTCAAAGTTAAGGCATTTTCAAAGTATCTATGTTGGATTAGTTCAGCAGCATTTATAAACAAATATCTTTTAGCAGCTGTTGGTCCTTCCTCAGCATTCAAACGATTCAAAGAGAGCATAATAGCATACAGTATCAAAATTCTCTGTATATTTTCCATCTTTGTGCAGCTTTGTTTTAACCTCTATTTTGTTTATTTTTACTTTTAACTCTTTGCTTTTTGAGACAGGTTCTCTGTATCTTTGACCGGAAGTAACTCTGTAGACCAGGCTGTCTTTGAACTCTCAGAGATCCGCCTGTCTCTGCCTCCCAGGCATTCGGGATTAAAGGTGTACACTACTACACCTTGAACTCACAGAGATCTGTTTGTCTCTGCCTTCTAGGCACTGGGATTAAAGGCGTGTGCTACCACACACAACAACTCTCTTCCTTTTTTTATGTTTTTTACTTTAAGAACTTCAACTTTTAGTCTGCATATATTTTTAACACACTGTAAACCATTTAAAAATTTTCTTTGTCTTTGAATCTCTCTTTACTGTATATCTCTCTTTTTCTGACCACATGAGTCTTTAATTTACCAAGCAATGTCAGTAGGATTAAAGGCGTGGCTTTGCCAGCTAGATCCAGTCCATTCCTTAGCTTTCCAGCCTCGTGGCGGATATACAGGCTGTAGCCATGTTTACTGCAACAACTGTGTATGGCATTTCAAGGTCCCTGCCAGCAAGTGAGCTACAACAGACAACACTCAAGTCCTCTCTCGGTAGCCGGCCCTCCTGCCTCAAACAGTCAGAGTTTGCCCTGGCAGGATGGCCCAGAAAGCCGGCATTTTTAAACGGCGCAGCTTTTTTCCTGCTATGGCTGAAAACCGAAAAGCATGCGTTCAGCTTTTCGTCAACACAGTTTAAGTGTTTCGTGGCAGGACCTCTTGATGAGCTGCAGGGTTTTGCAGCTAAAGCTGAGTCAGGAAGCCTCTCTCAGATGAGGCGCTTGCTTGCCTCTAGCAAGCAGAGTAGATCCGAGAAATTGTCACTATCAAGAAAACATGCTTTACTCTTTCCCAAGCTTTTTCAGGCTTTCTGTGGATTCAGTTGTCCTTGTGGGCGCCATATGTAATAATTAGGGCAGCGGTGGCTGCGTTCTCAGCACCCCCGGCCGCCTGCCCGGCTAGCTTATGCCCAAAATAATTACACAGACACTGTATTCTTTTAATCACTGCTTGGCCCTTTAGCCCTAGCCCTTACTGGCTAATTCTCACATCCCGATCAACCCATCTCTAATAATCTGTGAGAACCGGTCTTACCGGGAAGATTCTAGCCTAGTCCATCCTGGGTCTTCATGCCGGGAGCGGGGCATGGCGTCTCTCTCAGGCGTCTGCTCCTGAGAGGAAAGCTGTGGAGACTCCGACCTCACTTCCTCTTCCTCCCAGTGTTCTGTCCTGTTTTCTCCTCCCACCTATCCTCTAACCAATAAAATGGGCCAGGGCAGTGCCTTTATTAGCCAATGACCTTCCTCCATCACACCATTTTCCTTGTTTAAATAAAAAGGAAGGTTTTAACTTTAAAATTGTAAAATTATGTATTAAAAAACAGGTATCAAGCAAAAATTTTAGTTACAATATTTATATCTACTTCATCTACAACTAAGGAAAACAATAACTATCTCTTCTTCAACTCTATCAAAGATTTCAGAGGATATACTATTACTTAAGTAAACAGGAAGTGCACTGTAAGCAACTTTCTTTCTATTTTTTGTTTGTTTTTTCAAGACAGAGCCTGTCCTGGAACTCACTCTTGTTGACCAGGCTGACCTCAAACACACAGAGATCCTCCTCCCTCTGCCTCTAGAGTGCTGGGATTAAAGGTGTGTGCCACCATTGCCTGGCTGTAAGCAACTTTCAAAACTCTAGAATTGACAGAGACGTTTCGCTGCTTGGACACTCACCCAAAGTTCTTCTGTAATATTGGTGCATTCATATTCAGTCTACAGGCCTATAATATCCAGCAGACTTTTTCATAAAGCAGGAAATTTCAAAGACAGTTCCACCTATATTGTCAGTTTGTCAGTCACTTTCTTCTATTTCCTGCAGAATGTCTGGCAGACTCTTTCCTGAAGCAGGAACCCTGAAGGATTATCTCACCTTCTTTAGGCAACTTCAGCGGCCATTTATTTTCCTGTGGTCCTGTAAGTCGAGTCAAGCAGTTCAGAAAAGAGCAGCTTCTTGCCCAAATGACTAGCAAACTCCATGAGGAAACTCTTTGATGTCCATCAGCTTTTTGAAGTAGATTAGTGCTGCCATGAACAGATGGGTCTCATTGCCATGAAAAGTCCTAACTTCTTAAAACATTTTAAATGCCATATTATTTTAGTCTTTGAAAAGTTTAAAGAATTACTATCCATCTGAAATATATTGCTGCACATCTAGAAAACATAACTAAAATGACTACAAGATTGACTATTATAGATGATTATCTATTAACCTATATTTCTTAATTATGTATTATATTTTTAAATGAGCTGCACAAACACAATTCCTTAATCAAGAGCAGAAATATACATGCAAAAAATTGATCTCAAATTTGTTTCAATAAAACAAAATCCATACTATTTCAAAGTATTCATTTCTATTGCATATCTGCTTTTAAATGTAAACAAACATTTATAAAAAAATATATGAGAATTTGGGCATAGTTCTCTCCAAACTGCTTCCTGCTTTTTGTTAGGTGAAGTAATTTTTGAGGGTATTGATAGCAACCTTTCAGGTAGACTTGGTCCATCAAACCACATTAGTCTGGAAGGAATCCACAGGTTCTCATCCTCTGTGGAAAAAAGAGAAAAATCTCTTTTCTAATGCAACAAATCCTTAGACCCAAATTTTGAAGTCAAGAAAACTTTAAAATGTATATGTTACTTTAGCTTAGCAGCCCATCCAATGAAATGTCTCTTTGTACTTAGTTTCTTCATAGTCAAAAAATTCAAAGAAAACACATTGATATACATAATCCAGACTCTCTGGGTATATTACATCTTTGTGTGGCTTATTTTTTAATTCTTTAGTCTATGACTGTGTTCTGTGTCTCTTTAAAGACTTTGTTTTATTTTTTAAAACTATTTCCATTTATAACTATCTATACTCTTTTTCTTCTTTCTCTCAAGCCTACAGACATTTTTCTTTAATCACACTGTGACTGATTCAGACATCTAAATTTAGATTTCTGTCTAAAACTGTCTTTATTGCATATCTGTAAATGTTTTCTGATCAGGAGCGCCCATTTTTAATAATGCTAAAGGGCTGTGACTTGGACTAAGTTCACTTTGCCTTTTGCTTCCACACAGTATGACATGGCAGAGACATGTTCACTGCCTCTGTGCGCCATGAACACTGCCCCAGTTCCAAGTATGCAGCAGGTCTATGTTGTGCTATTAAACAGTTGTAAAATGTTGCATACAAACCACATTTAAATGATTTATCTCCTGAAGGAGACATAGCTATTTATACACTCAACAAAAATGAAGAAACCTTCTTAAAGTTACCATGTGGGTTTTGTTGCCAATGCTGAGTCAGGAGACCTCTCTTAAACTAGCGGCCAGCAGAGTCTATCCAGAAAACAAACACACAAAAAATTGCCAGCTACCAAGACACTATGTTTAACCTTGTTCTTTTGTGCTTAGAATTCCTTTCCAAGCTCTCTCAGGTTTTACCTGGCACATGTTGGCATGCCAGTCTGTTGGTGGAAATTTCTGTCCTATGCAGTCTCACAATAAACCCACAGAAATTGTACTATCTGCAATACTGTTTGGCTTATAGCTTACGCATATTGCTATCTAGCTCTTATATCCTAAACTAACCCATTGCCATTAGTCTGTGCATCACCACAATGTCCTGGCCACCATCAAAATTTTAGTGGGCTTTAGCATTTCCTGCATGTGGATATATATAGTTTCTCATTGAATCTTCCTTCTTTCTCCCAGGATTCAGTTTAGCTTTCCCACCTAGCTCTATTCTGCCCTGTCATAGGCCCAAGCAGTTTCTTTATTCATTACCCAATAAAAGCAATACATATACAGAAGGACTTTCCACACCATAGGCTCTGTGCAACTCAAGGCCCTACAGATGCTGTGCCAATGATTAAAACTAAACCTTAAACACTGATCCAATGCCCAGCTGTATCTTTAAAGACATTACATGTAAATGAAGCCATGCTGTATGAGTCCTGGAATTCTATCATAAACTTTCTTGAAGTTGTGGATAGTGAGAAACAAACACCACTCATAGTCACTAATTCACTTTTCAAGACCAGAAGAGAAGGAATACTTTTACAGACAGAGAGATAACATGGATAGAATGTTGAACTTTGAACAAAAAGTTGACTATTCAGTAATTGGGTCCAGTGTAGCTTTTGTTGACACATGTATATAAACTATATTTTGCCTAGGGTGACATGAGTTTTGGACTCAAAATTTCTCACTTTTTGGGCCAAATGTGAAAGAAATTGTTGCATTCTAGTTATTGTTGTTGGCTTTAACTCCACAGTCTGTTAAACATTGCTCTATTTTGCATGAAACTGAGGTAGGTGCTTGAGAAGGGACAACTGAAGGGTACTACCCACTGCCAGCTGTCTTTTAATCATTTAAAGGCCCTATTCTACATTGTTTGCAGGTCAGTTACAGTCCTGAGTCTTTTTTTTTTCTGGGACAGCAATGGGGAGTTGGAGGACTGTCTGCTGAAAAGTCAGCCTTTGACAACCCTATACATTCTCAATAAATAAAACACAAATGGCTTAGAAACATTTAAAGAAATGTTCAGCATCTTTAGTTATTAGGGAAATGCAAATAAAAACTACTAGATTTCATCTTTCACCAGTCAAGTTGCCAAGATTAATAAAAAAGTGACAGCTCAAGTTGATGAGGATGCAAAGTAAGGGAAACTTTTGTCTATTACTGAAGGGGGTGAAATTTGTACAAGTATGGGAATCAGTGTGGCATTTTCCCAGGAAGATGAGAATAGATATACCTCAAGATCCAGCAATACTACTCTTGGGCATATAACTAAAGGACTCTATACCCTGCTCCAGAGATACCTGCTCATCAATGTTTATTGCTGCTTTATTCATAATAGTCAAAAATTGGAAACAAAATAGATGCCTATCCACAGATGAATGAATCAGGAAAATGTGGTACATTGATACAATTGCAATATTACCCTACTGTTAAAAAAACAGAATGAAAGTTGTAGGTAAATGGATGGAACTAGGAAAAAAAAAACATTCTGAATGAAGCAACTAACACAACCCTTCCCGACAAATAAGTATACTATGAACACTCATATGTGGATGTTAGATTTGAGCCTTTAATAGACATGCTGTAAACCATATAACAAAAGAAGTTATATATCAGTTAAGGGGTTAGGTGGGATAGACCCTACCAAATAAGGGGGAATAGAATATGCCATTATGGAGGGTGTCTAAATGGGAGAACTAAACAGAGAGGGTAAGGAAAAAGGAGAGTAAAAGATGGAATACTGACAGAAACAACCAAAACTAAGGACCACTTGAGGGTCATACAGAAGCCTACTATAGAAGAAACATTTTAAAATACATACATATATGAAAGAAATCTAAATGAAATCATCAAATAATAGAGGAGAAAACTTCTCAACAGGACAGTTCTTACCACCAAGTTAAATTTTCAGTGGCCACAGTTAGTCGACCAAAGAGAAACTCTCAAACAACTCAGGTGATGTCAAAAGCTATTTTGTGTTGTGGTAGGGCATACACAGAGAGAGTAGTGAGAAAGAGAAGGATAGATAGATAGATAGATAGATAGATAGATAGACAGATAGTAGATAGATAGATAGATAGATGATAGATAGATAGATAGATAGATAGATAGATAGATACTTTAGCAGGATATTTTAAGAGTTTGGACTTTGTTGAGTTTAGTACTTTGCCCAGACTTTGGTAGACAGATACTCAATGTTTGAAAGATTCCAAACTGATGATAAGGCCCTATTGCTGAATGATGGGGGAGAGTCTTCTGTTTTGTGTTAATTTCATTGGTTAAATAAAGAGACTTCCTTGGCCCTTTAATAGGAAAGAAAATTAGGTAGGCGGAGTAGACAGAACAAAATGCTGGGAGAAAGAAGCCCAGTCAGTCAGTCGCCATGATTCTCCCACCCGACACAGAGGCAGGTTAAGATCTTACCAGTAAGCTACCACTTTGTGGTGGTACACAGATTATTAGAAATGGCTTATCTAGATGTGAGAGCTAGCCAGTAAGAGGCTAGAGCTAATGGGCCAAGCAGTGTTTAAAAGAATACAGTTTTTGTGTAATTATTTCGGGTATAAAGCTAGCCGTGCAGGCAGTCGGGCGCCAAGAACCTAGCCCACTGCTCCTATTACAACAGCTGAAGATAGTACCTACATATTTCATTGAACATGGCAAGTCATGTTGGTGCTTCACTAAAGATTTAACCCCAGCTGACTAATTCTCATGGTACTGAAAGTTTCTCTGCACTCAATTGGAGGAAAAAGGTAAATGCCAGCACAGCTGCTAAACCTTCCTTCCAGTCTACAAGGTAATCTTCCTGCATCGTATGCTGATGCAATAACAGCACAAACATTGTGGCAGTAACCAACCCCATTGGATCCGATTTAAGGTCACTCCAAGAGGTGAAATCCATGCCTGTCAATGTTTAGATGGCAAAGGTTCTTAAACTAAATAGACCACAAACAAGGGGAAAACTAAATACCTTTGTTCTCCAAAGGGAACAAAACAGTAAAAAGACTCCAAATGGCATTCTGTTACACTCATAGATTAGTGACTTGCTCAGTTATCATCAGATAAGCTTCTCCTGCAGTAGATGAGAACAAATAGAGACCAACAACTCAACAATGTGATGAGAGTGGAAAGCCTTGGAACATTTAGTCCTTAATGGGATGTCTTCATCAAACCCCTCACCTCAGAGCTCAGAGAGTCACAGGAATATGAAGCAGAAAAAAATTTAACAGCCAGTGGTGATAGAAGACACCAAGGAAACAAAGCCTTCCAGACACAACAGGACTGATGTACATGTGAACTCACAGAGAGTGTGAAAAAATACAGAGTCTACATAAGTGCAAGCTAGATGGGGTATAAGGGCTGAGATTCAATTTGGACACCAGTCTTCATTGCTAACCCAGAAGCTATCACCGAGGATCAAATTCCTGCAAAGGAAAAAGTAGTTTTCTTCAGTGGAGTCTCCCTGGGTATACAATCTACATTCAAAGGAGATCCATGTCCAGCAGTAGATGACCGACACAAACTATCCATTATTACTCAATGGAATTTTTAGATATAACTTGCTCTCAACTTTTTCGTTGGGCATTTTCTACCTTACTAGTATTTACAAGTTTGTCTGTGTATGTGTTTGTGTGTGTGTGCGCATGCGCGTGCATGTGTCTTTTTGTACATATGTATTTCTTGTGCTTTTTCTTTTTTCTTGTTTGTTTTTCTCCTTTGTTTTATTTATTTTTGCATTTGATTGACTGTTTTTTAATTTCCCATTTGTTTTCTAAAGTGAAAGAAGAAAAATGTAGAGTTGAATGGATAAGGAAGTGAGCAGGATCTAGAAGGAGACAAGAGAGAGGAAACCATGATTAATCAGACCACATTGTATTTAAACATATTTGCAATAAAACATAATTTTAAGCTGATTTGTTGATAATCTGCTATGTCAGAATTTCCTTACTTCCTGATTAACCCTTTAATCACATATTTGAATTTCTTTATGCCTGAATATTTTAAAATTATTGTTTGTTGGATAAAAATAAAATTTTAAATCAGTTAAAAATCAAAGTGTTAATCCTAGAACTGAATAATATTCATGAGTGCTGAAACTTGAATGCATGCATAGAAAGGGCAATGACTTGAAATAAGTGAATCATGAGTGCATGAGCCTAGAAGCAACAAAGAATGCTCAAAGTGGACATCAGTTCATGTGGAAGCCAAGAAAGAAGGCAAGAAAGAAGGCAGCACAGATGATGGAGAAGTATAGAAATCTAAAGAATAGCTACATGGCCACCTATAGCATAATTAACATCATGAGATAGTTTTAAAGTTATCCTGAAATTGAAAATAATTACTTATTTACAGGATATCCTAATATATATATATATATATATATATATATATATATATATATATCAGGAAATTTATCCTTTTTATATGTAGATATTTTTATTCTCACAATAAATCTGTATTCTAGCATCAAATAACAAAAAGACTTTAGGTAACTAGAAAGTATAAGATGTAGACACAATATATAAAAAGGTAGTTCATGGACATGAATTTAATTAAAATGTAGAATTAGATTTTCATTAAATTCTTTATTAGTTTCCTTAAAATAATTTCTATAATATATTTTTAATTGCGTAGCTTCAGAGTTTTGATTAGATTATATACAATGCTGTTTAGCAACAATGAAATTTATATGTCCTTCAAAATTCAATTTATCTCTAATTAAAATGTTTACCTAGTTTAATGAATTAATTAATTGACTAATTAATTAACTGTTATCCTCCACAATTGTTAATAACTTTTTCAATGAATCATTGGGCAATTTTCACACTGTATTTAGATTGTTCTAGTGTTTTTATTTCTAATGTAGCAAAGTGGTAAAGTAAATCTTCTGGGGAGCAGATTATACATATTTTGTGTTATGAAATAGTGTCTTCATTTGGGAAACTTAGCTACTATGCTCTGTGTTTCTGAGACTCTAATTAAAATAAGAGGTTTAGTTGATATCATCATTGAGTTAGATCTGAGGTATCCAGCACTGTCTAGAGTTTAGGACTAGTCCAGGCCATGTAAGTCCTGGTGAATACTGTTTTGTATGATGGTGCTGTTAGTTAAGACTTTATCTTTTATTGTTAACAGCTTAATGTTTTCCTGTGGCTAAGAAAACTACAGGGAAGGCAGCATTGTACAGAGCATGTGCACAGTTATGACTGACAGTCTTGTGCAGAGAATTATGAAGAACTAAGTGGCTTTCCAGCTTCATGGGACACTGTGGGCAGTTCAGACTTCAGCACTGCTTCAAGAAGGCCATTTCCTTCTCACTCAACACCAGGGCCAGGGTCCTGCACTCTAGGTAAGAGAAGCTCTGAATTCCAGAGGCTGTGTTGCATGTAGCTTCTATTCCAGACAGCCACACCCCTCCCTGTGTCCTACTTTGCAGAGGTCATCTTCATCTAAGTCTGCAGGAAATACTTCCACTTGAACCCCAGAGAGAATACTGAGAATTCAAGAACAATTGCAGTGGGTTTTTGATCCTACTGCACGTACTGGCTTTGTGGGAGCCTAGGCAGTTTGAATGCTCACCTTACGAGACCTGGATAGAGGTGGGCAGTCCTTGGGCTTCCCACAGGTCAGGGAACCCTGATTGCTCTTCGAGCAGATGGGGGGGGGGACTTGATAGGGGGAGGGGGAGGGAAATGGGAAGCGGTTGTGGGGACGAGGCAGAAATCCTTAATAAATAAATAAATTAAAAATAAATAAATAAATAAAAAAAAAAGAAATCTATGATCGACAAAAAGGGGGCTTTGTGCCTACATGCGGCTCCCACTGGTAGATGAAAACTCCAAGATGGTTTGTGACTGTCATGATGTACAACCCTCTTATCAGTTCACGCACTTATGCCAAACCCTTTTCTAGTTTCATAATAAGGGAGTTCCTTTTCAATTTTGAGGCAACTAGGAAACACTTCTGATGGTTTTTCAGCATTATGTTTTATCCAGGTTTCCCCTGAGCTGTGTTTTCTTGCCATTCTCTTGATCTTTCTCACTGATATGGTAGGCTCTGCATGAGACACTGGTTGTAGTAGTGGAGGCAGCAACCGCAGCTACTGCAGCAGTGTCAGCAACAACAACAACAACAGGGCGCAATGTCCTGTCAACAGCAGCAATGGAGGCAGCAGCAGCCATGGCAACAGCACCAACAGTAGCAGGGAGCAAGTGGCAGGCAGCAGTAGTATACAGATTGATGACTGAAGAACTCCAGAGGGCCTCTAGCGACAGTAACACTGAGAAACAAGGACAGCTACAAAACTCAAAGTCCACAGAACTGTAGAGATGGCAAGAGATGATGAACAACTAAATCCATAGACTGCTTGTTAACAGAGACTCTCCAGGGAGCTACATACGAGCCATAATGATCCAGAGTCCCAATACCCAAAGCCTGTAAGAACAGCCCTGATTGGAAGCAAGGGTCCCATCACCCAAGCCATGGAAGTTCTAAGACTGGCTAGCACCTGCTTTGTCAACAGCCTCTTTGGACCATGGACCACTGCTCATGGACTGTAAGACTACTGACAGTGAACAAGTACAAAACGAGTTCTGGGCAGATCTCCTGCACCTCCAAGTCTCTAACCTCTAGAGGCGGAGGCCACAACTCCAGTTCCCAGGCCTCAGGCCTCAGTTTTATATTTGTAGGGTGCAGACCCTATGCAGTCAAGACCTCCCTCATCAAGCACTTCTTTGCCTGCGCATCTTATATGCAAGGTGCTTGAGAGAACCGATTTTGGCTGATTTGTTTTGATTACTTGCTATATATCTTCACTTTTGCTCAAGAAAAATAACTATGAAATAAATAATTTTCTGACAGTTCATCAGACAGCTCACATGGACATATGACTTTGTTTCAACTTTTCCTTCCCGAGGCACTAATATTCATAAGCATAATTTAACAGAACCTCTTATACAGAGTATGCCAAGAAAACATGAGAAAACAAGCTCAATTTTAAAGCTAATTAGAACAGCGGGAAGATGCCAAGCAATGGAGGATAAATAAAAAAGCCACAAAATAGTAATTAATGGATGACTTTATTATAATGCTAAGTAAAAATTATGCTTAGGATACAAGTTATACAAAATATATTATTATTCTATTTAAAAAGTATTTTTATAACGGATAGAGTTTGAAGATGCACAAACTTAAGCAGGCTAAGTTTAAACTGTCTCGCTGTCTCCTGAAAACTACTTATTAAATGTTGTTATTTTTCTCACCAGTACATTGGGTCCAATAACCAAATTTAAAAATTGCTGTAATGGTAAAATGGCATTTATAATCATGTAACACAATGCCCTGAAAATAAAAATACCCTCCAGCAAGTGCTGATGTGTTAAGCATTTTCTACAGGCTCAGTAAGGCCAGTAACGTGAAAGGGGCTGTGGAGGACTTGAGCAATGAGAGGAAAGAGCTGGGCAAAAGTGATCAGAATGTGGGTGGGGTCTTTATTTAGGGAAGGAAAAGATTAATGCGGAAGCAGAGAGATGAAACGGTAACAAGAATATTATTATATACTAGAATTAAGTACAATAAACACAAGTCTGAATATATATGTATATTATATAAATATATGTTACACATAATATATCATCAGACCCCTCCCATTTTACACATGTTCATATTCTGATCACTTTTGACCAGCCATTCTCTCTCATTGCTCAAATATGTGTGTGTGTGTGTAGGCCATCTAACAAAAGCTCCAACAACCGGTGTGAGAAGTTCCCTTTTGAACTGATATTCAGGGTTGTCTAACAGATTTCACAAATACTGGCTAATAATCTCTCAAAAATTAGCTATTTCTGTTGCCTTTGGTTTCTCCCAGAGTAGAAAGTAATTCCCAATTACTAAAGATACCGTAAGCTTTATACACAGATATCTGAGATTCCAAACTGGTTCTTACCTGAGACACTTCTCCCCCATGACTAATTTTCATGCACACACTTTCACATGTACTGGCACTTACAGGTAAATAGCATAAATTTTCCCCAGGAAAGAGCTTCCCAAATGGTTCTCACACACCCAGTGGCTAGTCCTGAAATCATATACATAGAAGTAACTTTAAGGAGATAGAGAAAGCTGTATTTACATACAACAGTTAAAGAAATAAAGTATGTGTATTTGAGACAGAGTGGGGCAAATGGGAAGGGTAAGAGGAAGGAAAGGGAAGTAGAGAAATGATGTAATTATACTTTAATGTCAGAAAAATAAAACTCAAAGAAGTAATACATAAAGAGCTAAAATTACTACAGACTTAATCTCAAGGTGAGAAATAAATGAGAAGCCTTGGGACTTTGCTTATTATCAGACATGTGACAACTCTCCAGTCACAAGTATCAACTCATGGCAACACTGTCAAAGCTGCAATGTGAGGTAAATCAGGAAGAGGGCAAGGGAGGACATGCACATGTTCTAAGGCAGTGTTCCCACTTCCCCTGAGCACAAATGGAAGGGCAAAAGAAAAGGAATGGACAGTTAAATGTCATGAATTTCCTGTTTTCCTTACTCTACTGTCTCCAGCATGGCACTGGGCCCTACCTGTATATGAAAAAGGCAGGAGACACACAGAAGCACATTGAGAAACCTGTTTACAGGTGAAGATTCATTTTTCACTTTTCAGTAATGCAATTAAATCTAAGCTTAAGCCAGTCAAGTGCCTGGAGGAAACTCATCAGCACAGTGCCTCTCACACAAACTTGGGACCTACTCTGATTAGCGGGACTGGACTTTTGCCTCTGCACTGCACTTGAACCTTCTTCTGCCATTGCATTCTGGTTTGTTTAAGTCTGCATTAAATCACAGGAGAAAAGGTCTGAGGATGCTTTGAAAAAAAATGTGTAGGAAGAACATGAAACTAAAATGAATGCATTATTTTACTAGAATGTCATTTTAAAGGAAAACACCACCAGCAACCACTGATTGGCCCCACAATGTTTCACAGACATCTTCACACAGTGGCTGCTAGAGTATTCCAAACTTCACATCCTTTGACTACTATTTTTTTCTTTAATAATTATGCTCGCTCATCTTTTCCCAAGATACTATCTTATTCATAACAAACAAGGAGATAGACATGTCTCCCTAGGTCACACTGTTCTCAGGAGTCCACAATGCTCACATTCTTAGCCTCCAAAGTACCCCACAGTCTTACAGAAATGAAACTAGGCTGGCCTTTGGAAGCCTCTGAAGGCCTCTTCAGAGTCCCATATTGGCTAGTCATATTTTAGGCTACATCCTGACCTTTACATCTTTATGTCTACGTTAAAACATCCAACACGGAAAAGATGGAGCCAACATCCTGGTGGAACACATTCACTATGTTTTCTTTTCCTTTTCAACCATCTCCAAACTGTACTTTGGTTATGGCTGCTTACCTAAGACCATGAAACAGAAATCCACATTCTCTGAAATAAGTATTTAAACATCTTACCTAATTCCACTTTCAGACATCATATATTTCCCTGATGTAAAAATTTCTTCAATATCTTGGGCACTTTCAGTCATCATCAGCTGTGATCTGATCCTTCCTTCTCTCTCTCTCTCTTTATACAATTTGGCAACAGGCATCTAATCTACAACTGTATTTTCTGACTGGCTGCTTTTCTCTTCATGACAATTCTGATTTAACAGAAACTTACTTTAATGTGGCAGGCTTCTGACCATCCTACACAGAATCTGATGGGGGAATTTTCAGAGTATACTGTTCAACCCTTGAAGCCACACAGTTTAAGCTATCTGGAGCAACCCTGTGATAATCTGGTAGGTTTACATTCCCGTTTTGGTATGAGGTAATATTTTAACATCAGCCCTGAATCTCTCTATCAATTGCTTGAATTTTTACTCCCAGATGCCAGTAAAAGCAAAGTAAATATTCGTGAAGCAAAGAGAATATTCATGAAGGAAAGTAAATATTCATGAAATGCTCCTTGCTGGATAAGCACAGCCTTATGTGGTTGTCTCTGTTTCCCTTTCAAAGATTTAACTGCTCAACACACCACTTTAAGTCTGTATTGTAAAATGCCCTTGGCATCTAATTGTATCTTTATTGAAGGATTTCATGCAGAGTGCTGGAGACAGAGTACCATGTTTAAAGTGTTTGCCTAACAGTCCTGAGAGCCTGATTTTGTGTCCCTAGCAATTACACAAAAAAAGCACACGTGATGGAGAATGCAGAGAGAGGCTATGACTGAGGGAGTCTGGTAGGTCACTGATCAGCTAGTCTAGTCAAGTAAGAATGCCAGGTTCACGGAAAGACTTTGTCACATAAATTAGTATAAAGAGCCAGAAGAAGACAACAGACATTGGTGCCTGAATTGAACGCCATAGCGACAGGTAGAAAAACCCACAGAGAAACACACACATTCATCTGTACAAAAGGAAAATACACTTACATAAGCCCAGGTGTTTAGCAAACACACTCAAGTAAATGGAGTTTTATACCACATACACACATGTACTTGCACACTTGTATAGAACATACAGATAACTTTGCACACACGCCTCTGACTTCTATACCCTTTCTTTGAATCATGATTTTTTTCTTTGCCATATGCTATACTATTTGCATAAATAGACAATATATCTCTGATTTTTTATGATTCCCCAAACTATTAATGTATTCAGCTTCAATTATTGATAAATCTCCAAATTAGGCAATCTTCACAAAAGGTGTTTATATCTTATGCTTCTAGTTCTCTGTGTATATTTTTCTGTAAATTTTCTGCAATGACGGAGATTTTCTCCATTCCCTTCCAGCATTACTTTATTCAGCACTAACAATGGCTTCTATTTTGCTGTTGACAGTATCAATCTGATAAACTTAACAAGCAAGATAACAGCTTTTAATGCTTGACAACAGCAGTCATGTTTGCTCAGTTTTAATCTTTTTTATTTTCATCTTCCATACACTTTCAAGTTCTTGATAAAATCATGGCTACCACCTGATGGAACTTTATAATATAAAACAATTTAATATAATATAAACTTTATAATATAAAGTTTATAATAACTTTAATGTCAATTATTAAATTACTGTAACTAAACTTGCATAGCCATATTTTCTCACTTAGTAATGAAGATAATTAGCATGAAACATTGTTCGGATTAATATAAATATTAATTCATATATGTCAATGTATACATACATATACATTTAATGGTTGACTTTTATGAGGGATCTAATGGTTGCCTTTTATTAGGAAATTAATAAAAAGCCATGAAATTTAATTCTCAGAGCAACTCTGTTTTGTGTTGAGGCTGATTCTTTGTTTATGAAATACAAGTTAGAAGGGAATTTTCTGTTTTGTATCCTATCTTAAGTTCAAATTTGAGGTCACACGGGCAAACTGTCTCTCTGCCATCTAGAGCCCATTGAGTGACTGTTACAGTTTCAACTCATTCTTGTAACAAAGAAACAACCAGCTATTAAAATCACATTCTTCTTTAGCAGAATGACAGGCAGAAATAGCCAAGGGCTGTCACCCCAAGAGCATCTAACTTCACTCTTGTCAGTATCTTTCAAAAGACCTTTCAGAATTTACCAGGTAGAGGATGTTGAAGACTATTTCTCCGAGATAAGAGCCGCAGCCTTTTGTTGAAGGGACACTAGTGAAGTTTTTCAATGTTTTTATCACTCTTTGAGCTCAGAATGCATTAATTCACAAATCATCTCTTATTTCTCTTTGCAAATTTTGTTCAATTAGAACTTAAAATACTGTCTGTATAGAGAGGTACATTTCAGATAGGAAAACATCAATCCATATTGCTCCAATTCAGTGCTTGAACCCTAACATCCTCCACCTCAATTCACTCATGTACTTAAGTTATACATTAACAGTGGTTCTCATGGCCTATGTGTAGCAGCAGTTTTGAGCTCTGCATCTGTGTTCTGGATCCTGGAGTTCTCTTTAAACTGTGATTCTGGACATTCTAGCTTCTCATGACAGGTATGCTTCATGGATTAACTCATTACGTGCCTATCAAACAACTGTGGTTTCATCAGTGTTCAAACAGGAGACACATTTTATAGCAATAAGATCTTTATATGATAGGTGATTCTTGTGAAGATACAAAGGTGATAAAGAAAATAACTGAAAATATTTTGTTGGTTAATGTATCTTATAGCACATACAATTTTTCTGGTGTTCACGAGGCAATGATTCATCTGTGCTGGTGCCTCATCTTTTTTCTTTTTTTCCGTTTGTTCTCAGATATAACCACTCCTGAGTGTCCCCTTTTCTAACCACAAATGATGAGCAAGTTTGTGGCATGGGAGCCTATCTTCTCCAGGCTTCTTTGCTGATGTTTTTCTCTTGCACGGGGAAGTTTCAGGAACATGTTATACACTTTCCATCAGCTATATTTTTTTTTGTATAAGTGCATATCCAAGCTTCCTTTTCTATGAACACTGATTATTTGTGAACTGTTACCTCCAGCATGCCCTGCTGTCTGGTCTTCAGACTCACATTCAACCTCTTGATATGACTACTTGTAGGGAGGTAAAATTTGAATTATTCCCAGGGCCCCTTTCTCATTGAAAGTCAATAGTATCCATCCATTGCTTAGGTCAAGTCATTTGATTATCTGTTTTTTATTACCTTGCTTCATCAGTAGATGATACTACATTTTCTTGGTAAGTACATCACTATACAGTAGCATCATTTGAAATATCCTAAATCTTCTCTTCCCCATCTCTTTCTTTCTACCCTCAATCCTTAGTAAGTTCCTTAAAAGTAGGAGTTAATTCTGTGTCACTGGCTTACTCTATCACAGTGGTTTCTAAAGGAAAAAAAAAAGAACCTCTTGAGGTAGATTTGCCTTCCACTGTGATCCCATTCTACTTGTTACTAGACACAGTGCAAACCTAGGGAAGTGAGGAGCACAACTTTGTCCAAAAAGATTCCTGTAGCAATCACAATTTTCATTAATGGGTAGGATGATGCCAACTAACTCTTTAACTTCTAATTAGTGAAAGCTCACAAACATTTCAAGCATTATGGTCAATATAAAATGATTTATGTGTTAATTTAATTAAACACTTGGTCAGGATATTAGACCCCATCAATGATGTACCTAGAGTCTTATGCAAAACAGTATTTCTTAATCATTTTTCAACTATATATTTTGACATCTTTTATCAGTTGAGAAAGAAACCATTGATACAGATACAGACTTGCTACTCTCAATCTATGAATTCTCTCATCAAAGGTCTTTAACAGCTTGACTCTACTGTTCCAAGGGACTTTTGTTTAAGAATAAAATCATTTAAATATTTTATTGTTTTCCTCACACTTTCTGAAAATCCATTTAACTAAAAAGTGATCGTGAAATTTCAAATTAAACACATCAGAGGACGATTCCCTTCAAAATTCTACAAGAATCCTCCCTCCAAACTGTCGCCTTTCTGCATCCCTTAATTCTAAAGCAGCTTATAGATTACACACCCAGTATTTGAAGAACTCCCAGTAGGATGCTGACTTAAAACCAGACCTCAGAACACAGCACAACACAAAGACTGTTGTTTGTCCTCTTTCCTCTTGACAAGCTATTACATAATGCCTAGACTCTGAGAGTGTTATCTTGATAAGCAATAAATGCAAGGCCAACAAAATGTTCTATGTTTGTTTGAGGAGACAACATGAAATATTTTATATGCACTGCTAAATTAATTGGTTCTTTATTGAATTTATCACATGTTGAATTCTACATTAAGCAAGTTCAATTATTTCTCAAGTATTTTATCAATTATCATTATATTTATTTGTGTAAATGCATGTATGTAAATGTGTACCTATAAAAAACTAATAATAGTATATTATGTATTTGTATGCTTATTTTTCTCTGTAATAGAAATCTAACAAAGGAAATAGTTCATAGTCTTTTCTATAATAATGTCAATAGTATCTAATGTTTTAGGTAATTATTAACTTGACTACATTGTTCAGTTCTGAACTATGTAGTCAAGAAATATACATTAACTGATTTAATAACTAATTTTTGATGGTTAGGATTTAGTTTTTTCACTAAAATTATACACTTTCTTCTAATTTTTATTTAATATACATTTATATTTTGTCTGCATGCATTTTATGTTACAGTATTGTATCCCCTGGAACCTGAGTTATAGACAGTTGTGAGCTGCCATGTGGGTGTTGAGAATTGTACCTTGGTTCACTTAAGAGTAGCCTAGTGCTCTTACCTACTGAGCTATCTTCCCAAACCTCACTAACTTCACATTTCTGATGTAAAACCTTAACAGAATTCTCAAGTCATACTCATATAGGGGCACTTTTAAACTCTGACAGTAAAGTAGCAAGACTTTTTATGAATATAACTCACTAAAGATTAATACAATTTCACTGAGATGCATCCAATATCCATAAAAGTCTATAAATAGGAAGGTGAATTTCCTTGATAAAATATTATTGTTTCATTATAAGACATGAAATAACTGCAGCTTTATACAATACTTTGGGAAATTTATAAAATAGCAAAACCTGTTGCTATTTTATTGTTAATGTTCATTACACGTTTGTATATTTCTAGTATTCAAGGAAGCTACAGAAAACAAAAAAGTAGTTAAAGGCAGTATGTAATCAAAGGAACGAAGATTTTTATTATCTTGTCAAATAAAAGGCAGGTAGATGTACATAATGATTGACAGTTCCCTTACCTTTGCATATGACCAGAAAGAAAACAACTTGAGAAATGTGTATTCTGTGGTACTTGGAAGCTACAGAATTACTATTTGACAGAGTTCCATCTGTGTCTAGGTTTTCTCTCTACTATCAATTTGTGGGCAAATAATCATATCTAGTCAAACTCATATACAATTGTATCATGGCAACAATTAATAAAACAATAATACTAAAATATTTTTTCTTTCTTACTCAATACTTCTTGAATTTTTAGATTTCCAACCTGTAACAGATCACAATGCACACAGTCTTATGAACAATATTCACTCTCCGCAGCTAGACAGCTTAAGACACAAGGATATTCCCTCAACTCCCGAAGACACATTTTCCTGTTTTACATTTTGTCATTCCCCACTCCCTAGCATGTCATAAGAGATGTCTAAAATACTCAGGGTTCCCTTATACTGTTAATGTTGTTTTTAAATAAGTTGATAACACTTCTTTGCATTCAATGATTGGTTTTGTAATCCCATTGTAAAAACTGATGACAAGGACCTATGTGGATGACAGATACAGTAAGACGCCATTTGCCCGTTTAGAATGTGAACCATTGCTATTGCTCAAAACTGATGGAATATGCATTTAATATCCAAAGAAATACAATGGTGTTAGTATAGATTTCCTCACCCATTTCTATCTTCTCTCTTTTGTTTTTAACAGATAAAAATCACGCTTGCATGTGCCAGTGTGAACTAAAGAATGCCAACAGTACATCGTGATCAATTTCTTTTCAGTACAGGTACAGTGGAGGTAAAGGAAGGTCTACAACAACAGAAACCAAAACTAGAAACTTTATTTTGCATTCTGAAAAGGAACATATTTATGGAATTTTTTTCATTTCAGTTCCTGCTACTATCAAAAATTATCTTTCCCTTCCTTACATAAAGAATACACTGTTGACTTATGAACTGTTTTTCATTTAAAAATTAATTTTTAACATACAGCATGGTCTTGATAAGCTAACTGCATGCAGCTCAACTCCATCCACTGAAAGCCATCTTATAAAATGAAAATTAAACTTTCCAATTCAATATCAAAGTGAGTTCTTGGAATGGCAGGATATGAATTGGCCAGAGGTAAATCAAATTTTGCCAAACAAGGACCCTGAGTGTTTTTAATCAAATTGCAAATTTGCATTCCCACTGAGGTTCCTGAGTTTGAAAGCTGGTACAACTTGCGTGACAGAAATCACTTCCGCCAAGGTACTTGAGAGAGCCACAGAGGTTTGGTTTGTTGCTGTTTTATTATCAGGAATGACAGAGGAGAGCATTTTATGTAGTCTTTCCCTGTTTCTGTCTGCTTGGGGAGATCACTCCACTAATCAAGGTATTCTATTTCTCTTTTATGCTTGCTTTCTCTATTAAGTATGTTTGGCTTTCATTTTTATTTTTGATTGAACAAAAGCTATGACAACTAATTTTTGTATTTTCCCAGGGGCTCTTCAAGATGACCACTAAGAAACAGTGTCTAGCCAGATTTAAGTCTTAATTCCAGCCAATTGGAACCACACCAAGTCATCTGGGACCTAGGAGTTGTCTGAGTTTCGAGACCACAAGATTTTAAAGCACAAAAGCATGGCCTGGCATCTCATCTGGCAGTCATCAATCAGCATTCATAGGGGGCTTTGCAAAAGGAAGCACTTTGAAGCAAGAACCGTTAGCAGAAGCTAATAAATAAAGCAGTTTGCTTTTGAAGATTCCATACAAACAGGCATTTAAACAGAAGCTAAGTTAGCTGGGACCTTTGGTTCCTAAAATGGTCTTGAGTAAATTTCCCTGGGATTTTCCATCAAGGAGATCAAATACTAGTTAAGCCTGAAATGGACTTAACAGGAATTCAATTCTGCACTATCTTGCCCAGTCAATGTGAAAACAAAAATAAAATCAAATGAAAACCACAATGGGGATCAGCACGATTGCTCAGGGGTTAAAGCTACCTGCCACCAAGCTGGATGACATTTCTTCACTCCCCTGTTCCTACATTGTAGAAGAAGATAATCATTTCTTCTAAGTTGTCTTCTAACTATCGAAAACACAAGGGAATTCTCATGCACATAAAATAAAATGCAGTCAAAGATTACACAATAAATATCTAAGCTACAAGTCTAGAAGAAGATTAAATGTCTCCTGATGTGACTGGCAGAAAACAATGACTGTGTGTGATCACAGGATGATGTGAGAATAAAGACATCTTTTCCTTACTATTCTTTTTTTTATTTATTTATTTTTTAATTTTTTTTATTGCGAAAAGAAGAAAAAAAAACATAAACAAAAAACAAGTTTCCACCTCCTCCCAGCCTCCCATTTCCCTTCCCCTCCTCCCACCCTTCTCCCCCTCCTCCCACCCTTCTCCCCCTCCTCCCACCCTTCTCCCCCTCCTCCCACCCTTCTCCCCCTCCTCCCACCCTTCTCCCCCTCCCCCCACTCCTCTCCCCCCCCCCCCCTCCAGTCCACAGAGCAGTCCGGGTTCCCTGCCCTGTGGTAAGTCCTAGGTCCTCCCCCCTCCGTCCATATCTAGGAAGGTGAACATCCAAACTGGCTAGGCTCCCACAAAGCCAGCACATTAAGTAGGATCAAAACCCCCTGCCATTGTCCTTGGTGTCTCATCAGCCCTCATTGTTCGCCATGTTCAGAGAGTCCGGTTTTATCCCATGCTTTTTCGGTCACAGTCCAGCTGGCCTTGGTGAGCTCCCCGTAGATCAGCTCCACTGTCTCAGTGGGTGGATGCACGCCTCGTGGTCCCGAATTCTTTGCTCATGTTCTCCCTCCTTCTGCTCCTCCTTGGGACCTTGGGAGCTCAGTCCAGTGCTCCTGTGTGGGTCTCTGTCTCTATCTCTATCCATCACCAGATGAAGATTCTATGATGATATGCAAGATATTCGTCAGTATTGCTCTAGGATAGGGTCATTTCAGGCTCCCAATCCTCAGCTGCCCAAGGAACTAACTGGGAACCTCATCTTGGGCACTAGGGAGCCCCTCTAGGGTCAAGTCTCTTGCCCACCCTAAAGTGGCTCCCTTAACTAAGAATTGTGGTTCCGTGCTCCCCTATCCACCTTTCCTTTATCCCAATTCTCCTGTTTCCCAGGTTCCCCCTCCTTCCCTTCTACCTTTTCTCTCCCCATCTCCCTTTACCCCCATCCCACCCCATCCCCAAGATCCCATTTTCTCCCCGGAAATTTGGTCTACTTCCCTTAGCCAAGAGGACAACTATATGTTTTTCCTTGGGTTCACCTTCTTACTTAGCTTCTTTAGGTTGACCTCTTGTAGACTCCGTGGTCCTTATTTATGGCTAGAAACCAATTGCTGGAGAGGCTGTGGAGGAACGGGTACCGTCATCCATTGCTGGTGGGAATGCAATCTTGTGCAACCACTGTGGAAGTCAGTGTTTCGGTTTCTCAGGAAATTCGGGATCAACTTACCCCTGGACCCAGCAATACCACTCTTGGGAATATACCCAAGAGATGCTTTATCAAATGACAAAAGCATTTGTTCAACTATGTTCATAGCAGTATTATTTGTAATAGCCAGAACCTGGAAACAACCTAGATGCCCTTCAATGGAAGAATGGATGAAGAAAGTATGGAATATATACACACTAGAGTACTACGCTGCGGTAAAAAACAATGACTTCTCGAATTTTGCTTGCAAATGGATGGAAATAGAAAACACTATCCTGAGTGAGGTGTCCCAGACCCAAAAAGATGAATATGGGATGTACTCACTGTACTCACTTACTATTCTTTCACTAGTCTCTAACACGCTGAAGGATGGAAAGCATTATTCCATATTAGAAAACAGAAAATACTATGCCCCCAAAAAGAAATGAAGATGGATAACATAAAGTTCCTTTTAAAATGTCCAGTGTCTATAACCACCAAAAAAATGGGGAAATTAAAACTAAGTTAAACTTGATATCCATATATCAATATATATGTCCTCAAGACAAAATAACAAAGAAAACATCGACCCATTTTCATGCTAAAGAGAAATGAAAAAAATAATCAATAAAATAACTGTAGACTGAATTTTTGTTTACACATTAAAAAACACATTAGGAAGTTCAAACATCGTAACCAAAAGGTTTTCACTTCAGGAACTCAAGGTTGAAGGAATTTATATATATAATCTGAGTTTAGTATAATACTTAAACAAAGAACAGAAATCATATGTCATCTTAGCAGAAGCAGGAAAAAATGGCCAAAATGATTTCATTTTAAAAGTCCTAAAGAAAACATGAATTAAATGGACTTTTAATTATTATTACATTCATTGATTGATAGATTTTTGTGGAGAAGGCAAATGTGTGACTGTCAAAAGATAGCATGTAGAAACCAGTTCTCTCCTTCTAGGTTGTGGGTCTAATGTTAGACACGTGTGGTGAGAACATAGCAATAAAGAGACCATGATTAGTATAGATCAGTGTCTGGTTCATCTATCACTGTGAAGCTTCCTCCTGCAGTAGATGGCAACTGTCTTGAGTAAGAAAATATATGGATATAGATATTGATATATAGATAGAGATAGATAGATATAGATATGAATATATATAGTACAACAAGTTATATTTTATTAAGCTGAGGATCATCACACAAGGTTAACACCCTAAATTCCTAACTATGATCCAAAGCCTGTCTCACCAAGGCTGCTCACTTGTGCAATATATCTTGCCTGAAAGCCAGGAAGTTTCTGATTTGAAGGTCAGTATTCTAAGGGACACTCTCCAGACACAGGACAATTCAAGGTGATGTCTCTCTAAATGTGCAGAGCAGAGTATTGCTATTAGTCTCTGCTTATGCACTGTCCAGTGAGTGCAATGTGGTCTAGGACTTTGTCTATTAATCTCGAGTGAGTAATGTCACTGGGTTCTGGTTATCATGTGCGGCTTTGGGTGTAGTAAGGATCCTATCTACGTTATTTTTACATGTTTAAAAGGCATTTTTACTTTGCTTATTACATTCCATCTACTGGCCCTTGAGGGATACACTGAGTGATGAGGACCATATATAAGAATTAGTAACAATTTCACAACAATTTAAAAATTCAGGCCAAAACAGCTAAAATAGAAAACATGCTATAAAAACCCCAATAGCAAATAAACACATAAGAGTAGAAAAATGAATCTCAGCCGGGCGGTGGTGGCGCACGCCTTTAATCCCAGCAGAGGCAGAGGCAGGCGGATCTCTGTGAGTTCAAGGCCAGCCTGGTCTACAAGAACTAGTGCCAGGACAGGCTCCAAAGTTACAGAGAAACCCTGTCTCAAAAAAAAAACTAAAAAAAAAGAAAAAAAAAAGAAAAATGAATCTCAGACACTAAAACATATAATTAGCAAGCAAAATGGTCAAAACAATCTAAAAAACAGATGATGGCCTTCTATACTATGGTATATACGTACATTCCCAAATTTAGATTTTCTCCAGATCTTGTATACACCAAGTTGCATTCAGAAATAAAAGATAATGCAATGAATTTCAAGAAAAAGTATTGTAGAGTAAAAGGGGTCACAGCAGTGTTGGAGCTATATGACTTTGAGCTAAGGCAATCATAGAAGCATCTTCTTAATCTGATCAATGTCAAGTAAGAGCATGTGAGTCAAGGCCAAAGGCTAAATAGTTCTTATTTTATTAATTAAAAGAACAACTAAGAGTCCAATAAGCTTCATAATTAGCTACCAGTATTGTTTCTCAGTTTTGTACATGGTAATATAAAAAAGCAAATGATGAATATAAAGCATCAGGAAGTCTGGTGAGCCCCTAGAAGGGTCCATCTCTAGTCTAAGACCAAAGCATACACACCATCTTTCTTGACAAAAAAAAATGGCAATTGCTTGCTGGGCTAGAGCTAAGAATCTGGAATACAATATTCTTAGCCTGAGATGTCACCATGGGGATGAAACAGCTCCTGAATGAGACTTTCCAATCATGGTTTGCACAGATATGTTTGCCAGAATCATACATATCTGATTTGTTCCTTCTGAGAGTAGTCTCTGTAGCTCCTTGTCATACTTCCTTCTAAAATGGAGTTTATTAAACAAGCCCAAAACAGTCATGGACATTTCCAAGCCAAAAGGGTCAATATAGTATATACAAAAGGATAAAAGCTCTCCTTTATCTAGCAAAATAATGTCAATGTGGGGAAGCAAGTATAGTCAAATATAAATATTATATTGATTGTGTTGGATAAATAGCACTTTTAAGACTGCTAACTTTATGAGTGTGATTTGAATACAGTTGATAAATGTTGACTTTGTCTATCTGTACTCCTAGTGTCTCAATATACCCAGAAATCTTGTAATCCATTGACTACACTTGTATTATGTTAAAGAAGAGAACAGTGGAAAATTTATTAATGGCTTTCCTAGCAAGCAATCTTCATGTTACTTGTTATATTGGGTATCAGAGTCAAAATCATGTCTCTGTTCAAAGGATAGAGAGAGATCTTGGACATGTTTACCTGTCCTGAGAAATTGGTTATAACTCTAATAGTATTGAATATAGCCACGCAACCAATTTCTGCAGAATAAAATGTGGAGGCCAAGGTATTCATGCTGATCTTATAGATGTCTACTCTGAGGCTGAAGGCCTTCATTGAAGATTCAGTAACGATTTCATTGCTAAGATCAGTTAGTTGGTTTGAAAAGACTGAAGGGGTTGTTTATATTTGGAATTCATTGGACAGAAGGTGGGTGCCATAAAAGTGTTGGCCCAATGTGAGATGGTATGTTCCTCTGGATAGCAGATATCCATTTTATTAGGCCATGTAGTCCATAGGAAAGAATTAGTGGGTATAACAAATTCATCTCCAAGTTTCTTAGACATTGGGTGTATGTGATATGCTAGTATTGCATTGTCCATTCAGACAAAGAGTAAATGTGTTTTGAAAAATGCATGCACATACTAAGAGACTTGCATTGGAACCAATAGAGTCTTGTAAAACTTGGCTTCTGGTCAAAATACCATAGAAAAGAGTTGAGAGAGATCTGCCTCTACTCTTTGAAAACGCAGTCATTCTTGGATGCATTCTTCTATTTGTCTGTAATTCAGAATAAGTTTTAGTAGAAAATTTAGAGAGATCTGGTTGGCCACACCTAGTCTCTTATGATTTTCAGCCGTATAATTGCAAGTATCTGTCAATGATTTCTTTAATAAATTTATTTCCAGATGAAGGCTTGTAATTAGTTTATTTGTAGTGACTCGTCCATCAGACAAGGTGTTAATAGGCCAGTGTTTGACATTCAGTAAGATTTCTGATATCTGCTATATCTGCATTTGTGTCCAAAAGAACAGAAGATGCTGTGCCAACTACAAGTAAGAAGACAACCAACATAGCTTCAGTACTCATCAATTATAAATATTTCCTTGTAGCTAAACCATTTCCCTAAGAGTAGGAGAAGACATGCATTTTCCTAATTCAGTCTCAGAGCAGAATTAATTTTTCAGGTGGCAGCCACGATTTGAGATTGAAAGTAAGTGAGATATTCTGAATCCTAGGTGTAATTATATAAGTCTTGCATGTAGGATAAGGTCAGGCAAAATAACCTTTATGTTGGTTTAGCCTAGCAGCTCCCACAATCAAATCCCTCTGCAGTTAGGTAATTAACAGTAAAAAACAGAAATAAAGAAAATAGTATTTATAATCCAGAATTTCTGTGTATTTTTCATTTTACATGGCCTTTTTATTACTTTTACTGTCTCTTTAAAGATTTTGATTCCTTTTTAAAAACTATTTATTTCTTTATGTAACTGCCTATAAACATTTTTTCTTAAGCCTACATATATTTTTAAACACACCATGACCCATTTAGAAGTGTGTTTTTATCTGAATCTATCTTTATTGTGTATCTGTAATCATTTTCTGACCAGCACAGTTTTTAAAAATGCTAAACAGGCATGGCTAGGACCAAAGATTAGGCTTTGTCTGTTGGTTCTATTCTGTTTGGCTTGCCAACATGTGGGAGTTACACTGAGCACCAGTTCTGGAGACCATGTTCACTGGCCCAGCTCTAAAAGCACAGCAGGTTCATGCTGCCATCAACCAGCTTGTAACATGCTGTCCACAAAACAGCTTATAACTGTCCACAAACCCCATTCAAGTGCTCCACAGCAATATTTCTTGAAAAAAAACCATCTGTGCCCCCAGCACAAACCAGGAAGCTATCTCTTAAAGGACCCACACATCTGTTCCCCACCAGCAGCCAAAATCTATCTGCAAAAAATGTGGCTACAAAGAGGCTCTTTTTTGCTCTGTTTTTGTGTTTCTAGAATCCTTTTGTAAGCTTTTTTAGTCTTTATGTGGATGTACATGCCCCAAGCTGGCACCATTTTTAACTGGCAATTTCACTTCTACCTGGCATTTCCTGAATAACTACTCTGAGGCTTAAGATTAATTGCAAATTGTTTGGCCTATTAGCTCAGGCTTATTATTAACTAGCTCTTACAACTTAAATTATCTCATTTTTATTACTCTCTAGTGTAACATGAGGCTCATGACTTGTTACCTCACATATTGCTTCTCTGGTGACTCCAAATGGCTCTGTCTTTCTCCCTGCATTCAGGTTGGCTTTACCTCTTAAATATATTCTGCCCTGCCATATCCAAAGTAGCTTTATTTATCAACCAATAAAAACTACATATATTCACATTGTATAGAAGGACATACCACATAATTTGCCTTTCTCCATTAATCAAAATACCAAACTGTATCCTCAATAATTTCACAATGAGAATATTGAGCATAAATGAGTTCCTGGAATATGTGAGGTTTATGATGAAGTGCTCATGGTCCCAATATTCTGGTAGGAATCTTTTCAAAGTATAATAGGGTTAATAACCAATACAATACTTTGCTTTTGTTTTATTTGTTATAATAGCTGTTCATAGGGTGATTGCTTCATTCTTTTTCTTGCTGTTTCTCATATGTTTACTAATAAATGGTGACATTGTCTCTCTGAGTATGATGAACGTAGTGATGTTGGTGATGATGAAACATACAATGTTGTTGTCAAAGAGCCTGACCTTGACTCACTGAATAATATTAAACTTGTAGAACTCAATTGGAGAGTCCCAGAAACAGTGTCCTGTATGCTTTGGAACAGTAGATAAATACCATGGTGCTGTTAAAACTTGTGTTCTCTTTCATTTTCTTGTTAAGATTTTTATGAGGCACTGGGTGGAATTTGTTATGACCATGCCTTGACATATGCTATTTCCTTCTCTATTTGGGCAGAAGGCAAAATGTGCACTAAGCAGTAGTACTGAGTAAATAAATTCTAAAACTATTACTATCCTTATGAAAATGTAAATCCAAAATATTGGATTATATCTTAACCACAGTCTACTTTTAGACCATATAATTTTCTAACTTTAGGTTTCCCTTCTTTTTTGTGTTCCAGATTGTATTTCCAGTTCTGTGTACCATGACTTCTGACTTTCTTTAAGTTTTGAATATATCCTGCATGGTACAGAAATATCTGGTGGTTATTCTAGTTCTAAATCTATTTAATAGCATCTTCTAAGGGAGAAACTCTATTCAATCTTAGTCTAGTATTCAAATCATAGTATGTAATTTCAACAGATTTTTATAACTGATACCTTTGAAATGGTTTGAGAAGTCTATTCTACCTTTCTACATTAGCAGCTGCAGTTGAGTTATATGCTAGATAGAAGTTGTATTGTATGTCTATAGTCTGGGATTATCTCTGGACTTTAAATCCTGTAAATGGTGTTTCTTGATCTGATTCAATAATTACTGGGCAATCTGGCTATTTAACACCAGAATGTGTATATTGTTGCCAACACATCTATCTAGTCTATGACTTTCTTTAGCTAACTCCAGCCCTGTGCTTACATCTACAAGGGTGCAGGCATCTAGGTCCTTGCGAACAGTTAAGGGTCCAATGAAATATCTTTGTAAGTTACGTTTAAATTGTTTAGGATATCATGCTACACAGCTAGTACTTGATGTCTAAATCTAGTTTTAAGTGATGAACAAGGGCAGCGGTCTCTAATGGCCTGCTTATAGACATGCCAGTATACCTTGAAGTCTCTTTTATCAAACCAATGGAGCAAGCATGTGTGCCTATGCGTTCCTATGTAATCCTGGGATTTCTTCCTGACTAATTGTGCTAACACTCTCAGGTTTCTTAATTTTCCTGTCTGAGTTCCTTTTAATAGTTACTCTCATAGGGTTGTCCTGGTTCGATATAGTTCTCCATTTCCCCACATTTTAACTGTTATGGGTAAACTTTGAAGTTTATCCCCAGTATGATCTATCATCCTTGCTGATTTATTCTGAATTTGTATCACAGAATGTTTTAATATTCTAGTCATAATTTAAAATGATGCCAATTTGTCTGCTATTTCATTATTTTTAGATGTCCTATCTATCTTACCTGTTGTGGGTGTCTGTATGAGCTACATCAATTTTGATGTCTTTGCTAAACTTTGCCATTTCAATCTATGCCTCTCTTAACCAAATGCCTTTGTCATTTATCTGGCAGTTAGTGGTGTTCCATTTTTATGATTTTGTGATATATTATGACCATACAGCAATACTGTTGTTCAGAGAAAATACAGATTTTCATTTTGCCTTCCATAGCTGTTAGTTTTATAGCCAATACTGCTATTATTATTTCAGAGTGTTATGCTGATTTCGTGGCTCCATCCTCGGTAATAGCCATTT
Organism: Microtus oregoni; assembly: GCF_018167655.1. Taxonomy (NCBI): domain Eukaryota; kingdom Metazoa; phylum Chordata; class Mammalia; order Rodentia; family Cricetidae; genus Microtus; species Microtus oregoni. The sequence goes on along the minus strand of NW_024543067.1, from coordinate 29,041,422 downwards.
CATGTCCTGGTCTATAGGCTTCTGCTTTCCATTTAGCTAAGGTTCCATCAATGTTAATGAGGCATCAGTAAGCAATGCATTAGCCAAATGCTATGATTGTTCCATTGGTCCCATAGTTCAATATGTACCTTTTTTGGGGGAAATGGGTGAGTGGTTTTGGGATGCAGATTTTAGGCAACTGAGCTATTTTCTCAGTGTGGGAAGGTACAGACCTTTTTTAATTTATCATATCCTGATCATGAAGGAATTCAAATAGGTATCATTTCCAGAGTAATACCTTTCCTTTATGGCTAAGTCTGGGAAGAACACTGCCTTTGAGTAGATCCAATCCAATTGGAATTGGTATCTTATGACCATATGGTAGTTAGCAATTTCTGGGTGTAGGGTTCTGCATACCTCATAAAATGGCCAGATTTGTTTTTTAAAAAATATATTTATTCTCCACATATGTAAAGTATTTGCAATAGAAGTCAATAGACAAATGCTGGTTGAATCCCTTTCACTTTCTAGAGAATCCCCAGTTAACCACATTCACCAACAAATATGATATTCATTATTAATGTATGACTTGGTTCAATATTGGTCAGCGTTGCATGCTTAGAGATAAGCTTACAGGCTGCCTCAAAAATCTTCTCTTCATTATTGCACCCAGTTGAAATCAGCTGCCTTTATACTAACCTGTAGAGAGATTTTATAATAACCTGTATATATAGATTGTTATTCCTCCAGTATGCAAACATGCCAATTATGTGTCACATCTGAATTATGTCCCTGGGTGGTGAATATTGAAAATCTTATGCAATATGCTATTTATGACCTTTGGTCTTTCAGGTGTTCATAACATGCCTAGAAATTTTGTTGCTGCATCCGACCCTTTCACCTAGTCTTTATTAATGGTTTAGCCATCATACATCAAGGTATCAATTACTGTTTTCATATAATTATGAAGTGTGTCCTTATTCTGTCCTGCAATTAAAATATAATCTATTTATCTCAAAAGTAGGAAATCTGATTTAGGTATCTTTCCAGTCACCATTTTAGTTTCTCCTGAGCAGTGATTGGGCTATTCTCACAGCCTCGAGGCACTCTCTTGAGTCCGTTTTGTTAATAATTGCATGTAAAGGCAGTAAACTCCATAGAGTACACATAGAGTGGTATGCTAAAGCACATATCTGATAAGACTATGGTGCCAAAGAACTTTAGGTTGTAATTCCTAATCTTAAAAATATATATCTTCTGCATTGGATAAATTTCCTGGTATTTGTGGAGAAATCTGATTAATGTTCTTATAGTCTATTGTGACTCTCCATTGACTGTTTGACTTCTTTCCTGGCAAAAAGGGACTATTGAAGAGGAATGTGTGGGTTCAATAATATTTTTTCTTCATTGTCAGTTATGGCTTCATCATCTCCCTTGATAGGGTACTACCACCTGGTAAATAATACCTTAATTTTAAGGAACTTTATAAAGAGAATTTGTACTTGGGTAACATTACAGCCAAGGGTTTAAGTTTTTAATGTAATGTCATTGGGGAAGTAAGTTGGGTATGACATCCTTTCCCAGCACACAAATAGGTGCTGGTGTAAATATTGTTTATTTATTCAGAGATAAATTATAGACTAATCATTCTATTTTTTATATTCCTGCTTTAAATGGTTTTCCTGCTGCTCCTTCAATAGTTATATAATCTGGGGGCATTTGGTTAGGACAGGTTGAGATTGCAGATTGTTTCCTTACCGCTGTATCTATTTGTTGGCCCTGAACCTTACTGGGATCTGCATAAAGAATTTGGTATTTTTTTCTTGATTTTGGTTGTAAAGTTTATATTTATTTTGTCTCCCTTAGAATCTGTTTCTCAACCATTTTCCTTGTGGCTACCTTATTTGTACCTTATCTCTTTTTTTCAAATGGTACTATAAGCCTGAATTTCTGGAAATATGAAGGCTAGATTCTGGGCAGTTGTTTTGCCCAGGCTTGCCAAAACGACCAACTTTTAGGTGAGTTTTTCAATGCTGTTGATTGGTTCAATTCTGTCCACTAGACTGGAGGAATACTATCTTATCTGTCTCCAGTTCTCCAGTCTGTTGAAGACGTTAATAGCTTCCCCAAATGTTTAGCAATTGGCCAGAGTTGACATCAATAGCATCCTCAAATGTGGAGGGGAGCTCTTTATTAGAATTTTTCTCATGCTGGGGAGCAGCAGAGATACCTGTGTTTGGAGGCTGTTATGGCAAACTAAGCAAAGTATACTCAACTTTCGAGCCAGTTTAATTGCTTCTTTTATCATTTCCCATTGTCCTTCTGCCTCAAATTGAGTCAGAGTACATACAGAAATATCCTGTTTCCATGCTCCATTATCCAATATAATAAAGGGAGAGTTTGACCTCTGGTTATATCTAAATTCATTCCAGACCTTCATATATATGGGGATTTTGCAAACTCCCTTTGATTTCCTTCATTTCTTCTGAGATTAACATTATTGTATCAGCTTCCTTTCTCTATAAGCGGTTACACAGGATGAAACCTTATATACTCTTTTTACAAAATGTTGTCTAATTTGCTACAGCTCAGTCCTTCCACGTGGTCTGGATACTACTTCAGTGGTCACATGAGTGTGATTGGCTAAACGACTAGGAGCAGTCTTAAGCATACCGGTAGAGAGATCTTGATGCCATTAAGGCATCTGATTGGGACCTTATCAGCTACCTTCAAGTCAACTCTGAACAGGTTGTTTCTCTACCTTTCTACCAAGTTGCTAGCTAGCTGTTTACTTTTCATGCTACATGAGTCTTTAAGTATTTTGTATTAGAACACAGGTACCTATCAGGTGTCTGCCCTCTCTACTAAGAGCTCAAGACTACTGGGGTGAAAAATGGAATATCTACTGTTTATTCTTTCTTTAGACTATGTAAGTTTTGGTGTAGCAAACAAAATGTTTTGTCCCATCTCTATCCCTGGGATGGTTTTTGTCATTTTCATTCATTTTCTTAATTCCTTTCATTAGTCTTTGCTTTTGCCAGTTTGACTGGAAAGTAATGGAGGAATTTGATGCTTTTATTCTGAAGTACCAATTTAGGTTGCTGGAAGAATAGGTCTCATTTTCCATCTTTTCAAATTTAAGATCTCTACTTCTTGTTATTCTCTTGGTTATCCAGTCCCTCATGTAACACTGAGCCAACTGCTCTTGCTACTCAGTCTTAAGGAAGAATTCTGTGCCTTGATGGGAGTTAGCTCCTGACACAGGTTTCTCCTCAGGATTCTGGATTCTCCTTCCTTCCTGAAACCACCTTTCCACTAGAGAGTCTTAAGGCTAGAAGCCTATGCCTCCATAGATGGAAGTCCTATATTCACCACATCACTCCTCTTCCTTGGGTAAATCTGGGGATGCCTTTGGAATAGCAAGAAGCCATCTTAGTTTTACCTCTTCTAAGGATTATCTAAGATCCTGATTAATCCCACTGTCCTGAGCAAGAAAGTAGATGCATGCAGTTAGTATAACAAAAATTATATTTTATTATGCTGAGGGTCATCACAAAATATTCACTCTCTACATTCTGAAGGTCGTAAGCTTATCACCCCAAGGCTGCTCACTGGTTTGGCATATATTAGTTGAAATCTCCCATTTTGGGGACAGGATCATGGAGGAAACTCGCCAGTCCCGGGAGATCAAGGTGACATCTTTCCATATGTGCAGAGCAGAACATTGCGCTTGGTCTCTGCTTATATACTGTTCATTGGGCATCATGGAGTTCTAGGACTGTGTCTGGCCATTTTGAGGGAGTGATGTAACTGAGTTCTGCTTATCAGGTGCAGTCTAGGTTTTAGTGGGTATCCTGACTAAGCTATTCTGACATGTCTAAAGAAAGTTTTCAGTAGGTTCTTTTCAGGAACAAATACAGAGATCCACAGCTGAACAAACCACAGGAGTGAGAGATCTTGGAGCACTCAGTGCTAAATAGAGCATCTGGGAACTCTGTGAAAGAAGATGCAGGGAGAATGTAAGAGCCAGAGGGGAGAGAGAACACCAAGGAAACATTTTTCCAGATATGACAGGACTGGCACACTTAGGAACTCATAGACTTAGATATGCACAATGCTTGTACATATCTAAGTCAGTTTGAGTCCAAGTTCTGAGACCTGAAGTCAACACGAGTCCCCATTCCTAATTGAAAAGCTCTGTCCACGATTGACCTCTTGCAAAGAAAAATTGTGTTTCTCTGATGGAGTCTCATGGAAATATTTTCCATGAAAATATACAAATATAAGTAATCCATTTTTTGAGAGAAAATTACAATAATATGCTGGCATGAATGTGGGAAAAGATATGGAGACAAATCTTGTGTTTTTCTCACCCATAGAGACCATACATATGTTTTTGTCCTAGATACTTTTCTCTTCTTATTATGAAACACTGTTACCTGGAGCAACTTGGGGGACGAAAAAGGTTTTATTTTCTTACACTGCTGGGTCACCAGCCATCTGTAAGTGGGAAGGGTCAGGGTTAAACCTGAAGATAGAAATATGAAGTCAGGGGCCATGCCAGAACATTGTGTGTTAACTCTCCCCCTCCAACAGGTCACTGCTTTCTAACTTCCTCATCCAGCCCAGGACCATCTGCCTCAAAGATAGTGCTCCTTGCAGTGGGCTATGACCTCATACATCAATAAGACAACCTTGAATAGACATACACAGACAACCTGATACAGACAATTACTCCCTTGACACTTGTTTTTCTAGGTGATTCCGGGTTGTGTCAAGTTGCAAGATGACAGTGGAAACTGTCATAGAGCAAATGCATATAAATACATGTAATATAAACACATGACACAAGCACACACACACTCACACAGAGAAGAGAGGAGTCTATATGGATGGGGGAAGTAGGAAGAGATGGTAAGGAGGGAAGTAAGCTGAATGAAGCAGAGTAGTGAGAGACTAAGAGAATGCTACAATTGTGTACATAAATATATGTATGTGAGCATGCCATAACAAAACTCATTATTTTGTATCCTAAACTATAAAGAGACCAAATAAATAAAGGCTTCATTAAGTCAGTGATGCTCTAGAAGGACATTCCTGCTGCTGGGTCTTGTAGGTGGGAAATCTCAGGAGTAGAGGCTGGTGTCGAAACCCTGCAGCAAATCACACTCATAGGAAACAGGAGTGTCTCATGTTTTCAGAGTAGGGAAGGCTGAAGGTGATGCATTTTCATGTTCACTGCTGATTCCTCCCCTGTTTCAAACTGCAAATGAGTGGAACATATGCTGCATGTGGCTATCAATCAATTAAATTAATGTCTGCTCCTTCAGTTCTGTCTCAATGTTATGCTGTTTATATAAATGGGATATTGTGAATTGTGAAAATTATGCTGGCCATCTGGAATATTTTTGTACTTAATCTTTATGACATCTGTCTCCTTCCTTCATGCAGATAGAAGAATATGAAGTGAAGACATGTTTATTAGGGCCTTCAGGTGCTTCTCAATTTATTTTTGTCAAAACTCAATAAAATATATGTAATTTATAAAAAATAAATTGTTTATTTATTAATTATTTTGTGTGTGGTGTGTAGCGCTTTTGATTGTGCATCTATACATACCATAGCATGCAATTAGAGATCAGGGGAAACCTTGCAGCATCAGTCCCTGGGTTCAAACTCAGGACTTCAGGGTTCTCATCGAATGCCTTTATATAGTGGACCATCTTGCTGACTTTATTGCCTTATTTTGAGGTGACTAAATGTATTAAATTGTAAGTTTGTCACTAACATTTATTGTCACTGGGAAATTTAAATCATGACTATAAAGAGATATTTAAGAAACTGATAATGATGAAAGTGTAATTCTCTTTCAATTCATTTTTGTCACCACCACCCACTCCAATGGCATAATGACAGTCAGTTGTCATGAATCTTCATGCTTGCTACCAGTAACCATGGAGCTGTGTATTTACACTGTGCCGTTTTGTAGGCCATCACTTCCAGCTCTTCTGCAGATCACAGAGTTAGAGCAACTGCTAAGAACATTTTTGCAATAAAGAAGAGAACATAATTTCTGTCTGATTCCAGAACAAAGGGCAGCAGCGATAGTTGCTAATGATTTTGACAGTACACATATTACTATTTCCATGGTATCAGCAGAATCCATGGCCTAAGTGAGGGACAGAGTGACACATCTTGAACAGAGAACAGCATGTGATGAAGTAAGGAGTCCACCAGATAGTAGAGTATGGCTAACAACCTTTATCCAACACTGAAAAGAAAAAGATGGAGGAGGACCTTGTCTGTAGCCAGTAGGTCATAGACAGAGAAGATGCACACTCCACAGGACAGCTAGGCAGAAAATATGTAGAAGCTTCTGATGTCTGTCATGTGGTACTAGCCCCCCCCCCCCCCAGGTTTCCCAGACTGTTCTGAAGAGAACATTACCACCAGAATGTTTGAAACGGAGATGTTCAAATTCTATATCTGTCAGAGAATAACAAAGAGACACTTTTGGTTACAATTCCAATCCCTCAAGAATCAGTGTGAAAAACTTTCAGACTCTAGCCATCTCCTCTCCAAGTCCTTATGTATGCCTCTTTGCAAGTGTTCATCTGCTAGAATCAAGTCCTAGGGCTATACCTCATCAATCCATACTTAAGACAAATCATCATAATAGCAAGTCAGCTGCATTTCCACAGGTCATTGTCTCCATAGAGTTCCAAGTTCCACTCCCCAGCCAAGCTGTAATGGTGCTTATCTGTGGATTGAAGCCACAGCTATAGCCAGAAGGCTTTTCTCTGTCTCACCCAGTCTCACTGTACCCTTTATTTTTCTCTATCCACTGGATCCCTGCTCACGAGTTCAGTAACTGCTTATGAAATAACCACTTTCAAGCTTAATATTAGTTAGAATTGTTTGGCCAATGACTTAGGCCTCTTACTGGTTAGCTCTAACTATAAATTAAACCGTTTCTAATAGTTTATATTTTACCTTGAGACTAATGTTTGCACCTCTTTCTCATTTGGCAATTACATGGCATCTCCTTGACTCCACCTACTCTCCCCTGTCTCTGGATTTCCTGCCTAGCTTTACTCTGCTAAACAATTGACCCAAACGGTTTATAAACAACCAATAAAATCAATACACATTGACAACATACAGAAAACTTTCCCACATCATACAACTACTATAACTATAAACAATTTTTGTGCCAAATGTGCCGCTTACTATTACACCTCAAATAGCCATTGTTATACATAGTGTAGAACCTATTAACCAAAATGCTTATGCCTGCAACTGGACTCCTGGACTGCTGCTGCACAGAGCTGAGCTCGACTCTCCAGCGTCACTGTGCATGCTGGTCTTTTCTCCTGTCTTCCTGTTGATTCTCAAGTGCTCACATCTGGCATATATCTGCCAATTCAATAGCAAGAATGCTGATGCATGGGGCAAGAGTGCTAGTGTTGCTAGTGGCAAAACACCAAAATGGTAGAGCCATCATCCCCTTATCTATTTCTATGCTCATCTCCAGGACTGGTATGTGAGTATCGCTCCTCACACAAAGGTTTAAGCAATATATAAGGGACTGAAAGTGTTGAGAGCAAGCTATCACTAAGAAAAGCTGCAGCTGAATTCAGAATGCACCAATAGATCGTGGTGCCCTGAAATTTTTTTTTTATCTTTGCTATAACTTTTTAAAGAAAAGTTTCTCTATGCCTTTGGTACCATTCTCCTCATGCTGGATCACCCTGTCTAGCATTAATGAATGGAGTAGTGTGGATGCTTAGTCTTGCTGCCACTTGATATGCCTTGTTTCGTTGATACTCATAGGAGACCTGCCCTTTCCTGGACAGAGGTGGTTGGGGGAGTGCATTGGGGGATGAGAACATACAAGTGATGGATTAGAGGGGTTGGGAGGAGAGGAGGGAAGGGAAATCATGGCGGGAATGTAAAGTAGATAAATAAACGAATCAATGTATTAAAAATAAAATCGATATAAATTTTAAGATAGACAAAATATAAAATTTTGATATAAAAGATAAACTGGAGTTCATGAAGTAAAGGTGTAAAGCTTTTCAATGTCATTAAAATATTTTCTTTAATTAGTTTAAAGTAGTGTATTGTAACTATTGTCCTAGGTTAGTTTAAGAGTAACCATAAACCAAAAGCATAATAAAGAGGAATAATATGTTTAAAAGCTATAATGCCCAGTTTGTCTTGGTAAAGTGTCAGACTCTGCTCGAAGCAATGACCAATGGTGAACAACACCTTGGGGAATTTTGAGAGAGCCTCCAGGAAAAGGCACTGGCCCTTCTACCTCAAGTGCATTTTGTTTCTTGGATCATTCTTGGATGTGATTTCGTGCCTTCTGTGTTAAACATTTGCATTCAATTTGCAAGACATATTTATTTCTGTTGGATGTCAGAACATAGCTTGATGTGGGAGTGTCATATATCAATCTGTTGATTTCATTGGTTAAGCAATAAAGAAACTGCTAGGCCCATTTGATAGGCCCACCCTTAAGTGGGTGGAATAAACAGAACAGAAGGCTGGGAGAAAGAAGCTGAGTGAGTCAGTGAGTCGCCATGATTCTCACACTCCAAACAGAGGCAGGTTAAGATCATTCCTGGTAAGCCAGCTTGTGGGCTACAGCAGATTATTAGAAATGGGCTAGTCCAGGTGCAAGAGCTAGCCTAGAAGAGGCTAGATAGAAATGGCCCAAGCAGTGTTTAAAAGAATACAGTTTCCATATAATTATTTCGGGTAAAGCTAGCCGTGGGGGCAGCCGGGTGCCGGGGACGCAGCCCCCCGCTCCTTATTTCAACAATAGCTATAGAACCCAGAATGGTGAAAGGGTATGCTGAGTGCTGTTTTCTGTGCACCCTCAGTCTGGATATGGCCTCTGCCTTGCTTTCAAGCTATAGATGTGATCTTTAGTATGTGCTAGGCAATTGTCTTTAAATTTGTCCTGAAAAGTTCTGGGGAAAGGCTGCTTTGTTAATATTTAGTATGGCTTACTGAATACATGTTTTCCTGCTCATATTTTCCTGAGCTCAACACCCTTCATTGGACCATTGCTTCCTTTGTCACATTCCTGTTTAAATATACACTAAAACTGAAGTAAATTTGTCAATAGCATCAAAATGTACCCCATTCCTTAAGGTACTCAAATCTCAGGTTTTGCAAAAAAGGTGTGCATATGTTGGTAAAAATCCAATTGTAGGTAAAAGTTAAAGAGTACAGATACTTATGAAACATTATATGTAATCCTCAAAGAATTAAGAAAAGGTAGTTTAAAAATTAACAGAAGGAACTAGCTCTTGTAGACCAGGCTGGTCTCAAACTCATAGAGATCCACCTGTCTCTGCCTCCCTAGTGCTGGTATTAAAGGACAGGCTATAAAACTTCAGAGAAACCCTGTCTCGAATAAATAATAATAATAACAATAACAACAATAATAATAATAACAGAAGGGTGGCAATGTAGAAAAAAATAGCAAAACCATATACAAAGATAACTTGAGAGAGGATGAAAAATAGCACAATCTATAATAAAACCAGAAAAGCTGAAATAGCAGTAGGAAATCTTTACCTATATATGACGATCTTAACATGAGTAGTTTACTATTTCCAATCAAAAGCATATGCAGCTGAATGGACAAGAAGTGGCTCTACTATTTGTTGCCTGGAATAACCTTACTTCCTGTTCAAAAGCACATATGGATTAGAATGAGAAAATGAAAACAGTAAGTTTTGGAAACAGAGACAAAGCTGGATGGTGGTGGCGCACGCCTTTAATGCCAGCACTCGGGAGGCAGAGGCAGGCGGATCTCTGTGAGTTCGAGACCAGCCTGGTCTACAGAGCTAGTTCCAGGACAGGCTCCAAAACCACAGAGAAACCCTGTCTCGAAAAAAAAAAAGAAAAAAAGAAAGAAAGAAAGAAAGAAAGAAAAAGAAAACAGAGACAAGATTATCTAGTATGTTTTTACTTGTATCATAAAAAATGCATGTCAGATACTCTACACTGAGCCCATGAAGTAATTAAAAAACAATCCAGAAATCCACTAACTGAAAGGATATAGATAGATGATAGATGTGGACACTGGGCAACTTAAATATATGTGGCAAATTTTACTAGCTATAAACAGAAAGGAAAAAACTGTAACACAGACTCTAAGTGACGGTGATTGCCCAAACAGGAAGTTGCTAAAACTTGGAAATCAAGTTTTAAAGTTATTGAATGTAATGACAACTGCAGACCTGTTATTTGTAAAAGCAAGGTCAGCATTTTTCTTAGCCACACATGGAAATTTCCACATGTATTTCAGGCTAGAAATCAGTCTTAGCAAATAAAACAGAGTGACACTGGGTCAAGTATCTTTTCTAACAATAATGGCATCAGACCAGAAATCAATAACAGATATAAATTTAGAAAATGCACAAGGTCATGGAAATACCACCTGCTTCTCCTGAAAAAAAGAAATAAAACAACAACAAAAATCAAACAACAAACCAATAAAAAATGAAAACAAATACAAATATATTAAGACAAAAAATTAAAAAAAAAACACAGAGGTGTATAAATTATGGTCACATCAATAGAAATTATATGAGAAAAATAATTAACAAATGATTATACTGAAAACTATAAAGACCTCAAAGTTTAATGTTATATTTCAAGCTACTGAGAAGTAAAAAAGCTAAAACTAAAGTAAATAAATCAAGTATAGTAAAATTTTGAGTATATATACAAAATAGGGACTAAAGATATAAAATAGAATTTTCTAAAAATATAAAACAGACACAAATTAGTAAGACTACTTAAGAAAACAAATATTAAAATGAAATTAGAAAGAAGAGATGTCATCCACAATCGTAAAGTCATAAAAGGCCTGTGAAATCATCATGTGTGACATAGAAAGGCTTGATGGGTCCTAAAAACACATGGTCTCATGAATGCAGAGTCAGTCAGGAAGAATGGGAAAGCCTCTTCAGAACAAAGTGAACAATTTCACCTGTCTCATCAGGAAGGGGCATGTCCCAATAGTTGCTTAGGAGATAAATAATACTGATTTTTCTTAGAATGTTCCAAAATTAAAAAGAATACATCCAAATCTCTTATGTGACAAACAAATTATTCTAATATCCAATACAAACAGAAGAAAATCATATTAGAAATTGGTAATGACCATCAAATTATAAAGACATGTCCCATGAAGCATGAGAAAACTGTTTTCAGTTGCATTTTTATAAGGATCTTTGACTACTAGGTCTTATTTATCTCCAGGATTTATAGAAGCTCATAATATACACATCCATAAACATTTAAAATAAGCAAATCTATAAATATAACATAGGATATAAACAAAATTAAGAATATAATCATATGATCATTACAATAAAATAAAAATAGAGAAACGGTTTTATAATTAGTAAATTTACTCAAAAACTAGATTTAGAATCTGGGAAAATAATTTTGAGTACAGTGTTTGCTCTGCAAGCATGAGAATCCAGGACTATATAGCTGTGTGTGTGTGTGTGTGTGTGTGTGTGTGTGTGTGTGTGTGTGTGTGTAAAGTCCCACCTGGAGTTTTTTGCGTGTGTTGTGTATGTCTGTAATTCCAGTATTGAGAGGTGAGGGCAAGAAGGAGTTCCATATCTGTTTTTTTCTGGCTGAATCTGTGAGCTCTAATTTCAGTAAGAGACTGTCTCAAAAAACAAAGGTGAAGAGAATAGCACTCAGCATTCACCTCTGTTCATCCTTATGTGTGCACAGGAATAAACCCATCAGATCTCTTTCACGAACTCCACTACCACCAAGACCAATAATAATAAAGTTTAGAAGAAATGTGTGCATTTTAGCACATCATAGTGAGTGGACAAAAAAATGTTGGAAGTTTGCATCTATGATCAATTATTGTCAACAGTGGCCATTCTGGTCACATTTTTCTAAACATAATACTGGTGGTTCTAACAAAAGAAATAGTCATGAAACAGATAAAAATGCCAAAATTAAAAATGAATAAGTGATTATCTCAGTTTTTTAATAGTGCTGTTAAAACTGCAAAATTATTATACTTAATTTGGTAATGGAATACAGTAAAAATGTACAAAATTCAGTAACATTTCTATATACTTGCATTGGATTATCTGCAAAATGATGTAAGTGGGTCTTCTTTCTATGGGTTGCTTTCATTGGTTAATTAATAAAGAAACTGCTTGGCCTGATAGGTCAGAACATAGATAGGCAGGGAAGACAGAACAGAATGCTGGGAGGAAAAAGGCAGTGAGGCAGACACCATAGCTCTCCTCTCTGATATGGACATAGGCTAGAATCTTTCCCAGTAAGCCACCACCTTGTGGTGCTACACACATTAATAGAAATGGGTTAATCAAGATGTAAGAGTTAGCCAACAAGAGGAAAATGGGCCAAGCAGTGTTTAAAAGAATACAGTTTCTGTGTAATTATTTTGGGTAAAGCTAGCCATGCAGGAGTGGGTGGCAGGAAGCGGCCTGCAGCTTTTCACTACAGCAAAAGAAATCAGAAAGTTCAACAAATGGGAAAATACTCAGAAACAAACTAAGAAAGTCAAGATTCCACACACTGAAACACAAGCACATTATGTAAGGAACTGAGAATGACATCAATAAATGGGAAGATACTCCATCCCTACCAAATTCCAATGACATTATTTTTCCCAAATATAATAAAGGGTCTTAAAAATTTGTGCTAAACTCTCAAAGAATCAAACTGTGAAAATAACTTTCAGCAGGAAAACAAAAATAATACAAACTCAAAGCTGTCAAAAAATATAATAATTAGAATTACACTAAATATAGGCAAAAAAAAAATACACCATAGGAGACTTCTTGTTGACATGCAGTTACTAAGAGGATCTTCAAAAGTCAAAAGTTGCCTCTATTTTTGCTAGTAGTGTCTATGTTTGTGTGTGTGTGTGTGTGAGAGAGAGAGAGAGAGAGAGAGAGAGAGAGTTTTAGGAGAAGAACGAGTATATTCAACTCATCCTGTACAAAAAATTAAGGAGTCTCATTGAGGTCTCCTTAGTCATGGTAGAGGCAGCCAAGAGACTAGGCATTGAGTGAGCACAGCCAGATGAATTTGTTCCCAGCTGTCCCCACTGGACTTCCAAGCAATGAGCAGGCAAGTTGACTGCTTAAGCATACGGGAAAAAGGAAAACTAATACAGACTACAAGCCAACAATAAAACATGCTTGAAAATAATGTTTTCTTTAAAGAATTAGGGCTAATAGTCTGCAGCCTAAAATCATGGTATTTATTGTCTTAAAAACAAAACTGCATTAGGATTGCTGTGTGAATTGCAGCAGTGTTGGGAGTAACTGAAAGGATTTCAAGTGCAGGAGAAATAAACCCATCACCATTCCAGAGCTCCTAGGATGCTGCCCACATCTTTGTCTACTGTGCAGCTCCAAAGTTTTCTCTCTAGCAAAGCTGGGTATTTTAATCACATAGAAAGAAGAGATTTAAAGTGTGGGTACCATTTGTCAAAATTCACTATAACAATTTTGCAGCATGGTTACCATTATAATAATGTTTAAATTATAAGAACTGTTTAAATGATAAATGTCGTTTTCCAAATCGTTATTAGAGCAAGCTTTTTCTTTTGGGCCACCAACCAGCTTCTAAATCATGACACAGAAACTGAGTAGTTTGGAATGCTCAACCTAGCTCAGCATAGCTTAGGCCCGTTTCTGGTTAGCTCTTTTAAATTGAATTAATCTGTTTCTCCTTATCTAGATCCTTTTACTTTGGGGCTTTTTGCCTTTCTTTCTGTATGTCCTACTCTGTGTCTCCTGACTGGAAGCTGCCTGACTGGTCCCAGGAATGCCCCCTCTCTTTTTCTCTCTTTCTCTTCTTTTTCTACTTCTCAAGCCTAGATTTCTTCTTCTATTTATTCTCTATGCCCAGTAAGACTATTTATCCCTCTTCTGCCTAGTTACTGACTGTTCAACTTTTTATTAGATCAACCATGTGCCTTAGGCAGGCAAAATGAAACAGCAACACATCTTTACATAATTAAACAAACACTGCGAAATAAATGTTACACATTTTTGTTTGTTAAAGTAATATTCCACAACGTAAACAAGCAACATAAACACATCCTTACATAGTTACATATTCCAAAGCCTGTTATGACTAATGGCCTATTAACATCAGGGAGACACTGGTGAGAGAATCAGCTACAGTTAAACTTTGACAGAGTGCATTTGGAGTAACACCTAAAGTTAAAAATGTGCCTTGCTTTCAAATGGATGTAATATTTATTTGGAAAAAGTCAAAGAGAAAGGAACAGAAATAAACAGAACAAAATATAATAGCTAATACACGTAAAATGAACAAAATTAGATAAGAGCAAAATACCTCAATATGTAAGCAAAGGCAAACGGCAGGAAACCTTAGTTCTATAGTTCTAGGTCATTTTCAGCATGGATTAAACATAAAATGTTCTTTTATATCATAGTAACAAACTTGCATGTTTAAACAAAAAGTCCAGAGATAAGATAGAAAATAAAATTATGGCAGGCAAAATTTAGATGAATCAATTAAAGTAGCTGCCACTAATAAATTCAAGCACATCATCATATTGTTTTAAGAAGGATTATGGATAAAGGCCGTTATACAGTGATTGCATGCCCATTTTACCAGCAGCAGTTAGTAAAGTTGCTAAACAGAAAATTATAGATTCGACTAAAAAACAAACGGACAAAAAAGAAAAATTGACAAATGCTTTATATTATTGAGTTTTTCTACTCTTTGATGGTAGAAAGAATCTTATGCTCAGATTTGATTGTCCAGGTAACTAAAGTCACTCCAGTCAGTGCTCTATTCCCCTCTTTTATTGAAAACAGATTCTTTTCTCACGCACTATATCCTGAAAATAGTCTTCCCTTCATCCACTTCTCCCACCTCCTTCCCCACCTCTCCTCCCATCTAGATTCAATCCCTTTCTGTCTCTCATTAGTTTTTAGTCAATGACAATGAGACTACAATCTGTAGAACCACAGAGGCTAGGCTTAGAATATCAGACTAGGGGGAGACAGGTCTTCCTAGGAAAGGGAAATAGAGTAGATCAATTGAAGAGAGGGAGAGAAAAGGAATGAGGGAGGGAATACTGGGAAAGAAGCTAACATCAGAGGCCAATTGAAGGGTAGTATGGAAAGCTAATACAGTAGAGGGCTCCTAAAATATGTTCATGTATGAAAATGATCTAAATGAAATTGCCAAATAAAAGGAAGACAGAGCCCCAGCTGATGATCCCTTATCACCAAATAAAACTTCCAGTCCTGGGGCTGAGTTGTTCACCACCAGGGTCCCATGTGAAACTCCAAACAACCCAAGTGGCTACCAAGACTAAAGTTTGCAATCCACAAACTGACAGCAAGGCCCTATTACTGACAACAACACCTATAAAACTCACTGAAATGGAGAAGTTGAACTTGTGCCATCCTAGAGCCTTCACCCCCTAGGAGCTTGTGTTTTTAGTATAGAAATGAACTCTGTGTGCTACCAAAAGAAAAGTGGAAACACCAATCTAGTCACAAACCCTCTGACCTGCAATAGCATCCTGTCTGCAAGATATGCTAGGACAATGCTGGTATAAATCTTGTGGGATTAACCAACCAATATCTGATTTTACCGAAGGCTTACTGTGTAAGATAAAGCAAATACTTGATACTGCCTGGGTATCTAGAACCTAATACTAGATAGCCCAGAGACCTAGGGTAAAAACAAATATTACTGTACAAAAAAAAAGTCTCCTAATAGCATTATGCTATAATCATAGATCACAGCCTTACTTATCACCAGAGACACTTACTTCCTCCTGCAGTAGATTTGAACAAATACAGAGACTTTTGGCCCGACATAATTCAGTGAACACTTAGAAACCTTGGAACATTTTGCTCAGAACATCCCACTGAAGAGGTGAAAAGAATGTAGGAGCCAGAGGGAATGGAGGACACCAAGCAAACAAGGCCTCTAAATCACCATGCTGGATGCACATATGAACTAGAGAGCCTGTCTGTTTTCTAATGAGAGACAGAAAGGGGGTGGATCTAGGTGGGAGGGGATGTGAGAAGACACTGGAAAGAGAGACATGGGGAAACTGTAATCAGGATAAATTATGTGAGAAAAAAAAAGTGTCCATTTTCAATAAAGGTGAAAAAAACAAAAAGAAAAACAAATGGGTTGCCAAGGAGTAATAATAAAACAAAACATAAGAATATAAAACAAATGCTAATACATTAGAATGGAACAAAACGAAGAGAAGGAACATAGCCTAAGAAAAGGCATAAAAAGCTGATATAGATACAGAGACCCACTGTATCTCACACTCAAGAATTCCATAAAAACAATACATTGAAAAGGTATATGCAAGGGATCTTTATGTAAAAATAAAAATTATGATAGGAGTAAAAAATAGAAAAGAAAAAAAAAACACAAGCCCTCACAAGATAATATGGACAGGACCCTCTAAGAACTCCTCTTCAGGGCGGGCAGCAGGATGACAATAGAAAACAGAGAGTTTGGAGGAAGGACGTTTTAAATAGCTGGAGAGCTTCCACTCTTGGTAATTCAGCAGCAGAAGTAGCCCTACCAGAATCATCTAATGCACTTTTTTTGCTAAGGGGAGCAGGAGGAACAGGAACAGGGATGACAGAGGAATGGTGGCCAGGGAACAAAATTTCCCTTTCAAAGAGAACCTTCCAACTGGTACTGACTAAATTGCATTTAATCATCACTTCCCCAAGGAATATATGTGTCAAAACTAACCATTCCCTTCTCACCTTCTCAACCATTGGCCAATTCTTCACCTCTTCAGGCTGATAATGACAAAATTTGCTGGTTTTACATTTAATTAACAGAGCTTGAAAGATAGCTAGGTGGGTAAAAACACTCACTGCTCTTGCAAAGGAGGGGAACTTGCCCCCCACGGCCCCTTTATTAGTATCTCAGCCGCCTGTAATTCCAATTCCAGGCACTCTGTTGTGCTCTTCAGACCTACTACAAAAGGCAATTTTATACATATGGTACACAAACTTGTAACCACTCATACACAAGTGGAAATAAATATTTAAGATGCACAAAATCATGATGAATGAAATTATTGTAGTGAGCTTAGAGTATAATATGTTATGAGATTATAAAGCTACAAAATAAACATAGCTCAAAATATGGTTTATCTAATTTAGATTTGAAAACATTTTCTTAGTGATATATTAATAAAAAATTCTCATGGAATTTAAAAAATCCTGAAAATTAATAATGTGAAAATTGTGAGGTCAGGAAAATATGCTGAATTTTGAATAGTAATAATTCTGTATGAAATGTGTAATAATTAGATTATAACTACTTTATACAATTTAACATATCTAAATTGCACTGTTTTAAATTATGCAACATGATTCTTATCAGAGATAAAAGTCAGTAAATTGAGTATTTAATAAGGAGATTAGATGAAAGCAATTGATTGGGATACAAATGTAACAGTTATATTGATGATATAATGAATTATACTATATTATATATAAATGGATACCTCAGGGTTAGTGAATATTCCAAAAACACTAACAACACTGAAAAATTTGCATAATGCAAGAAAAGGAATATGGGCAGACAGAATAGATGGCATTAAACTGAAAAAATAAGGCATTCTATTGCAATTATGCTTTTGTGTATGACAGAAACAAAGTGAAAATTTCTTAGAATAATATATAACAAATTCAGGCATATTGGTGAATGTTGTTAAAGTACTTTTCAAAAGTAGAGATGTAATGCAATGTCTACCCTTCTTCCTGAGATCCCAAGGACAGACTGAGACACATTTCCACTAACGTTCACTCTGAGAAACTGAGTAATATTGAGCTTCTTTTCATAGTCTAGGCGAGGAGTATTTGCAAGAGTGTGGGAACTCATCCCTCAAAAGTCTGAAAAGTCTCACCCAGCAGTTGGGAGTCAGATAGGTAGAAGTTAGGGCTCTACTCTCTAGTCGTCTGTACACTCCAGGCTGTGTGCATGGTGCAGCTGGACCAGAGTAGCTGAAGACTCAGGAAAGGGATGACTTTACTTCAGTCCTCTATGATGAGGACAGATTGTCAGCATGCCCAACTGGAATAATCTTTTGCATCCAGATGGCACAGCTGAACTCTATACAATGGTAGATGCTTGGCTTAGAGGACAGATAGTCATGGTAAGCTAGACAACAGCATATCAACACATTATAAAATTTGGGAAAATGCATTTCTATAGATGAAACACCCAAACTAGGTCATAGCATAATCTAGATTTATTGACTGTAATTTATTCAAGAGCATGCGGTTGGTTTATCACAGAGAACAAGTCCACAAGATATTAACAAAGAGAGAAAAATAATACACGACCATTTGATAAATTTAGTAATCAGTTTATTTAAAATATAATTCTCCAACCAAAACTATAAAGAGACTACCCTTATCTATCTTCAAAATGTCATTAAGTATGTGTAGCTGAACTTGGTTTGGTGGTACATGCCTTAATCCCAGCACCAAGGAGACAGAGGTAGGGGAATCTCTGTTAGGGTAAAGGCAGCCTGATCTACACAGAGAATTCCAGGTATATCTGGAATACATAGTGAGATCCTACCTAAAAAGAGTACAACTGCCTAGGAATGTGCAGGTGGGTCAGTTGACAGAGGGCTCATCTACCAAGAAGTAAGTGCTAGGTTTAATCTCTGATGACACCCAGTTTGGTGACACATGTCTGTCATCACAACTGCCAGGAAGTAGAGACGGGAGGATCAGAAGTTCAGGATGATTCTTGAGTGTCTAGAGAATTTGAGGATAACTTGGGCTAAATAGGGCCCAGCTCCAAAAAATCAAAGCAAACAACAAAACAAAAGCAAAAGGTGAAGAAAATGGTATTTTCAAGTATAATCTTAAAAAATGAAGAAAAAGGGCTGACAAAAGTGGAGAGTAGAAAAGAGCCTCCTACACGAGCATCATTCTGTGACTCGCATGTAGACATCTGGATGCACAGCAGCAGCAGCTGCCTATAATCACACTGTTATTGAGGTGAAGACAGAGAGGCTCCTACTGCAAACCATGACAGACTGGCTGAATGACCAAGGTAGAGGCTCTGTCCATGAGAGGTCCTGGACTGGATGTGAAACTCAGCGGTTGAGAGCCAGAACAATAAAACAAAGAGCCTTTCTCATTGCAGTCTGGTCCTCAGTCCAGCAACCGTAACTCCTGCTCACTTCGAATATTCTTAAAATTGTAGAATTTCTATGCCCCCCCCCAAAAAATCATCTTTTTGAAATTACTTTGATTGTTCACAACAAAATGTACTTTTAAGCCAAACAATCTATATTGATTTATGTGATGCTGGGAGATATTTAACTCTATCTCTGTCTATTTTAATGTATTTTCCTATGACTTATTTCCTTCATAATGAAGTAGTAACAGGTGTGACAAAATACCTCAACTCTATTTATTCTAAGATCATCAAAACGGAGACAAATGAGAAAAATGAGGTTTGTATGTGCAGTGAAGAAAAGTGGGAAGTTGGTAGTTTTGATTTTCCAAGATCCCAGAGTGGGAGGGTTTATAATTAAGGTGCCTTTTCTTCTTTCAATTGCCTCTGATTTTTGAGTCGACTGATATGCATTTTAGTGACACCCAGTAGAGAACCTAGGTTCAAATAATTTTCAGTAAGTGGGAAATGTTCTCACCTTGATGATAATTGGTATCTTGGGTTTTGAAAACAACAAATTATTTCTGCATTGACTTCGGCTCCTCTAACCTCTCATTGATTCTCACTACTCTTTCCATCTTCACAGGAGGCAGATTTGGGGATTTAAATAAGCTTTAGGTCAAGAAAGTCATTTAAAAATTCATTCATTTTTAATTTACTTATTTATTATTTATTTATTTCTTCATTTTATTTGTCATGGTGACATAGTTGAATATCCAGTTAATTTTGATGTGCAAACTTCTAGGAAATTCTCAAATTCTCTTAAAAATCATAAAAATGATTTTATCTAGTCAGTAATATTTTGCACTGGAAAATATTTATTTATTTTATTATCTGCTTATGATTAATTTTCCTTATAGAATCATTAATCGGTGTCATTTTGGCCTCTGTTCCAATATAAGTTTGACTTTGGAAGGAGAATATATAATAAAGGGTTTTCTCTGTAAAGTCCTGCTAATTTACCATTACAGTGTCATTCTAATGGCAATTTCCCTGTATCTGAGGTTCATTTGGAATCATATTGAAAATGTTGACAAATTATAATGACTAAATTAAGGGAAATCAGATGGAAGGGAAAGGATGCTTAGGATAAACTCTAAGGCTCTTGCCTCTGAAAAGACGTTTCTTGGAACATGGCCCTGTTCAGGGCAGAGAAAATGATCCAGAGGATGGGTTTAAAAATGTGAAAAGATAACTTATTCACCCCACTGATGTTCAAATGGGGTCTCCTTAAAATGCAAATACTTTGTCTCTGATGAAAAGAAGCCCAAGATGGTAGCAATGTTTATGCTCAATTATTACTTTGTTTTATGTCCAAGAACTTGATTTTTTTGTGACTGTTGTTGCTGTGTTGTTGTTGTTTCCTGCCTCCTGATCTCATCAAAAAAATCTTCAGTCTTTTATAAACAGCACCCATTCAAAATTTGTAACTGACCATTCTTTTCCCTTGCTTTCACGTTTTGTATTCCATATAATGAGGCCAAAATTTGACCCTGGAATAATGTAAAAAATGGGACTAAAATATATTATTAAAGATGATTCAGGAGCTACCAGCTACAGGTAAAAGAGCTGCAAGTAGGTCACACCACTACAGGTGCCAGCCATTGAATTCTGTTCACACAAGACCTATTCTGACACATACCTCCACTTATGCCAGCATCCTTCCAGAGGGCAACTCTCTCCAGAAACAGGAGCAGACACTATAGTCATAAGTGCCACATGCAACAGTTGGAAAAATAGGTGAGTGACTGGTCTCTCAGCAGTACTGTCCCAACCTCGATGTCCTAAGCCCCAGGGCACATCCCTTGTCCCTCTCTCTCCCATCTCAGTCCCAGTAAGAAAACTAGGTCCTGTCCCCAACTCTGGTGAAACCCCACTGCACTGCTCTTTTGCAGATTGCAGCTGTCACACAGCAGGTGAGGGACCTGAGGACAGGACACACCACCACCTCTGCTACCCAGTGGACTGTTCCCACATGACCCACATTGGTACCCAAACCCACTTACCCCAATAACCTCCCAGTAGACAGCCCTCTCGGACAACATTAGTAGACCCTTATAGGCACAAATGCCACCCACATTTGGAAGAACAGAAGGCCCTATAGGCACAAACACCACCTACACCATGGGAAAGAACAGATGGATAAGGCCAGTGTAAGAATACATTCAACAACATAAAGGGAAAACATGGTACCTCATGAACCCAATGGCACCACAACAGCAATATCTAAACATTCCAACCCAAAAAAAAAACCAGAAGAAAATTATCTTTAAAATAACTTTGTGAAGATGATAGAAGCCCTTAAAGAGGAAATGATAAATCCCTTTAAAGAAATTGAGGAAAAGATGAACAAAAAATTGGAAGGAATCAATAAATCCCTTAAAGAATGCTAAGAAAGAAACCCCATAACACAAATAGGGAAACACTACAAGACTTGAAAAATTAAAATAGAGGCAATGAAGAAAACACAGACCTATGGAATTCTGCAAATGGAAAATATGGGTAGGCAAATAGGATCTAGAGATACAGCAAAAATAAGAGACAGAAGAAAGAATCACAGGCATTGAATACATGATAAAGGAAGTAGATTCATTAGTCAAAGAAAATGTCAAATTCAAAATATTCTTAACACAAAACATCCAGAAAATCTAGGACACCATGAAAAAATGAGTTCTAAGAATAATAGGGATAGATTAAGGAAAATAATTTCATCTCAAAGGTGCAAAAAATATATTCAACAAAATTGTAGAAGAAAACTTGCCCAACCAGAAAAAGGACATGCATATGAAGATAGAAGAAGCTGATAGAAGACCAAATAGACTGGATCAGGAAAAAAAAGTCTTCTTGCTACATAAGACTCAAAGCACTAAATGTACAGAATAAAAAGAATATTAAGAACTTCAAAAGAAAAAGGCCAAGTAACATGTAAAGTAAGACGGACAGTAATTACTCCCCACTTATCAATGTACACTGTAAAAGTCATGAGTTCCTACACAGATTTTTTTTTTAATTTTATTGAGCTGTACATTTTTCTCTGCTCCCATCCCTGCCTCTCCCCTTCCCTTCAGCCCTCTCCCAAGATCCCCATGCTCCCAATTTACTCAGGAGATCTTGTCTTTTTCTACTTCCCATGTATATTGGATCTATGTATATCTCTTAGTGTCCTCATTTTTGTGCAGGTTCTCTTGTATTGTGAGTTGTAGGCTGGTTTTCTTTGCTTTATGTTTTAAAACCACTTATGCGTGAGGCGTGAGTACATATGTTATTTGTCTTTCTCGGTCTGGGTTACTTCACTCAAATATGATGTTTTCTAGCTCCATCCATTTTCCTGCAAAATTCAAGATGCCGTTATTTTTTTCTGCAGTTTAGTACTCCATTGTGTAAATGTACCACATTTCCTTATCCATTCTTCAGTCGAGGGGAATGTAGGTTGTTTCCAGGTTCTGGCAATGACAAGCAAAGCTGTTATGAACATAGTTGAGCACATGTCCTTGTGGCATGATTGAGCATCCCTTGGATATATACCCAAAAGTGGTATTACTGGGTTTTGAGGAAGGTTGTGTCCTAATTTTCTGAGAAATTGCCACACTGACATCCAAAGGGTCTATACCAGCTTACACTCCCACCAGTAATGCAGGAGTGTTCCCTTTACCCCACAACCTCTCCAGCATAAGTTGTCATCAGTGTTTTTGATCTCTGATGTTTTGCAGACACTGACAGACCAAAGATACCAGCCCAGAATACTATATTCAGCTAAACTTTCAATCACCATAGACAGAACAAACAAGGTATTCTATGACAAAACTATATTTAAAAAATACATATCCACAATTACAGCTCTACAGAAAGTACTACAAAAATATCCCCCAAATGAAGGAAGCTAGCTATACTCATGAAAACACAAACAATAGATAATTTCATAACAACAAGGTCCAAAGAAGGGAAATACACACACACATACTACCACCAAAAACAACAAAACTAAATTAACAATCACTGGTCATTAATACCTGCTAATATCAATGAACTCGGTTGACCTATACAAAGACACAGGACAAATGGTTTAAAAAAAAAAAACAGAATCCTTCCTTCTGCTGCATACAAGAAGCATACCTCAACTTCAAAGACAGGCATTACTTCAAAGTAAAGATTTTCCAATAAAATGAATCTAAGAAGCAAGCCAGTACAGCTATTCTAATATCCAAAACAACTAGACTTCAAACTAAAATTAATCAAAACAGATTAGAGAAGTGCATCATACAAAAATACAGGAGATAAAGTCCAATTCTGAACCTTTACGCCCCAAATACAAGGGGCATTACTGAAGCTTAAATCACTCATGAAACCCTATATATTAATAGTGCGATACTTCAACACCGACTCTGACCAAAAGACAAGTCAGGCAGACAAAAACCAAAGAGAGGAGTAAGAGAAGTTAAGACTCAAAGGAAATTAACAGACAACTACAGAACATTTTACCCAATACAAAAGAATATAGCTTATTCTCAGCACCTCATGGAGCTTTCTCTAAAACTGACCACGTACTCAATAACAAAGCAAATTTCAACAGATACAAAAAATGGAATAACTCCCTTTATCTTATCAGATCACCATGGGTTAAAGTTAGAATTCAACAACAATACAAATACAGAAAGCCTATAAACTCAGGAAAACAGAACAAGGCTCAACTTAATTACCACCAGGTAAAAGAAGAAATAAGAAATAAATTACAGACTTTCTTGATTTCAGTGAAAATGAATGTTCAATATACTCAAACTTATGAGACACCATGAAAGCAGTGCTAAGAGTAATGTTCATAGCAATATATGCCTACATAAAGAATTTGAAGAAATATCACACTAGCAGCTTAACAATACCTGAAAGCTCTAGAATAAAAAGAAGTAGACTCATCAGGGAGTATACAGAAGGAAATAACTGAGGACTAAAATTAACAAAATAGAAACATTGAGAACAATAAAAAGAATCAATGAAACAAAGAATTGGTTCTTTGAGAAAATCAACAAGGTAAACAAACTCTTATTTAAAATTACCAAAGACAAAGAGAGAATATCCAAATTAATAAAATCAGAAATGAAAGGGGGAATATAACAACACACACTGAGAAAATCAGAGAAACATTAGGTCATATTTTCAAAACCTATACTCAACAAATTTGGAAAATTTAAAAGAAATTGAAAAATTTCTTTATAGGTACCACATACCAAAATTAAATCAAGACCAGATAAACAATTTAAATAGACCTATAAGCCCTAAAGAAATAGAAGCAGCCACTAAAAGTCTCCAGACCAAAAGAAGCCCAGAACAAGATGGTTTTGGCACTAAATTCTACCAGAATTTCAAAGAACTAACACCAAGACTACTCAAATTGTTCCATGTCCATTCAAAAGAAATAGCAACATTCTCAAATTCTTTTCATGAGAATAAAGTTACAATGATACCAAAACCACACAAAAAACAAAACTAAGAAAAAGAATTACAGACCAATCACCCTCATGAACACTGCTGCAAAAATAGTCAATAACATACAGGCCAGCGATTTTAAGAGAACATAAAAAAATCAATCACCGTGATCAAGTAAGCGTCATCCCAGGAATGCAGGGATGGTTCAACCTATAGTAATCTGTCAAATGTAACCTACTACAT
Source organism: Microtus oregoni (assembly GCF_018167655.1). Classification (NCBI taxonomy): domain Eukaryota; kingdom Metazoa; phylum Chordata; class Mammalia; order Rodentia; family Cricetidae; genus Microtus; species Microtus oregoni. The sequence continues at coordinate 29,016,507 of NW_024543067.1, read as the reverse complement.
AGACAAACTAAAAGAAAGAAAAAAAAAACACACACACACATGATCACCTCATCAGATGCTGAAAAAGCCTTTCACAAAATCCAATACTTTTTCATGATAAAGGTCTTGGAGAGATCAAGAATACAAGTAACATCCATAAACATAATAAAAGCATTATACAAAAGGCCAAAAGCCAACATCAAATTAAACAGAGAGAAACTCAAAGTGATTCCACTAAAATCAGGAACAAGAGACAGCTGTCCACTGTTTCCATACCTATTCAATGTGATACTGAAAGTCCTAGCTAGAGCAGGAAGATAACAAAAGGAGATAAAAGGAATAAAAATTGGAAAGGAAGAAGTCAAAATTTGATATTTGCAAATGATATAATAGTATACATAAGTAAACCCAAAATTGTACCAGGGAACTTCTACAGCTGATAAATACTTTCAGGAATGAGGCAGGATACAAGATTAAAATTAAAAAAAAAAATCAGTAGCCCTCCTATATACAAATGATGAATGGGATGAGAAAGAAATCAGAGACAGAACACACTTTAGGATAGCTACAAATAATATATCTTGGGGTAACTGTAACCAAACAAGTGAAAGGTATGTATGGCAAGAAATTTAAGTCATTGAACAAAGAAATTAAAGATTTCAGAAAATAAAAAGATATTCCACGTTTTTGGATACATAGGATTAATATAGTAAAAATGGCTTTCTAACCAAATGCAATCTACAGATTCATTGCACTCCCAATACAATTCTTTACAGACCTCAGAAGAACAATACTCAACTTTATATGGAAAGACAAACAAACAAACAAAAAATCAGGATAGCTAAAACAATCCAGTACAATAAAGGAACTGTTAGAGGTATTACCACCCCTGACTTCAAGCTCTATATATAGCTATAATTTTTAAAACAGCTTGGTATTGGCATAAAAACAAATATTTGAGTCAATGGATACAAACCAAAAACCCTGACATAAATTCACACTTCTATGAACATCAGCTTTTTGACAAACAAGTCAAAATTATACAGTGGAAAAAAGATAACATCTTCAACCAATGGTGAGGTGTAACTATATGCAGCCATACAGAAGAATGCAAATAGATTCATATCTATCATCCTTCAAAAAACTCTAGTCCATGTGGAACAGACCTCAAAATAAATCCAGATACATTGAACATAATAGAAGAGACAGTGGGATGGTGCCTTCAAGGCATTGGCACTTGAGACTACTTTCTGAATTTAACACCAGTACCACAGACACTGAGGTCAACTATTAATACGTGGGACCTTCTGAAACTGAAAATCTTCTATGAGGCAAATGACACTGTCAATAAAACAACAGAGCAGACTACAGAATGGTAAAAATCTTCACCTTTCCCACATCAGACAGAGGGCTATTCTCCAAAACACATAAAGAATTGGAGAGACTAGACATCAAAATACCAAATAATCCAAGTAAAAAATGTGCTGCAGATCTAAACAGGAATTCTCAGAAGAAGAATCTTAAATGGCCAAAATACATTTAAAGACATAGTCAACATTCTTAGTTATCAGAGAAATCAAAATGACTCTGAGATACTATCTTATACCTCTCAGAATGGCTAAGAAAGCTCACACTGGTGACTTAACAGGGAAGATCAAAGAGAAGCAGTCACCCCAAAGGAGTAGAAGACAAGAAATAATCAAAATAATGGCTAAAATCAATAAAATAGAAACAAAGAAAACAGTACAAAAAAAAAAGAATGAAACAAAAAGCTGGTTCGTTGAGAAAATCAACAAGATATACAAACTCTAATCCAAACAATCAAAAGGCAGAGAGAGAACATCCAAGTTAACAAAATCAGAAATGAAAACAGGGACATAACAACAGACACTGAGGAAATCCAAAGAATTATTATGTCATACTATAAAAACCTGTAATCTCCACAATTGGAAAACGAAAAAGAAATGGACAATTTTCTGGATAGGTACCACATACCAAGGGGACAATTTAAATAGATGTATAACCTGCAAGGAAATAGATGCTGTCATCAAAAGCCTCTCAACCAAAAAAAAACCCAAGACCCCATGGTTTCAGTGCAGAATTCTACTAGAACTTCAAAGAGGAGGTCATACCTATACTCCTCAAAATGTTCCTGAAGAAACACTGTCAAACATTTTTATGAGGCTACAGTTACCCCGGTGCCAAAACCACACAAAGAGCCAAGTAAGAAAGAGAATTATAGAACAATCTCCCTAGTGAACATTGATGAAAAATATTCCATGAAATACTGACAAACCAAATCTAAGAACACATCAACAGATCATCCACCATGATCAAGTTGAATTCATCCCAGAGATGCAGGGCTGGTTCAAAATACAAAAATCTATCAATGTAATCCATCATATAAATAAACTGAAAAAATATGATCGTCTCATTAGGTGCTGTTAAAAGTATTTGACTAAATCCAATAGCCTATCATGGTAAAGATCTTGGAGAGATCAGGGATACAAGGAACATATCTAAACATAATAAAAGCAATATACATCAAGTCAACATCCAACATCAAATTAAATGGAGAGAAACGCAAAGCGATCCCTCTAAAATCAGAAAAAAGAAAAGGTTGTTCACTCTCTCCGTATCTATTTAACATAGTTTTTGAAGTTCTGGCTAGATCAATAAGACAACAAAAGGAAATCAAGGATTTTCAAATTGGAAAGGAAGAACTTTAACTTTCATTATTGAATTATTTGCAGATAATATAATAATATACATAAGTGACCCTAAAAAAATCTAGTAGGAAACTTAAAGTTGATAAATACCTTCAGTAATGTGTCAGGATACAGCATCAACTCAAGAAAATCAGTAGCCTTCCTTTGCACAAATGATAAAGAGGCTGAGAAAGAAATCAGAAAAGCATCTCCCTTCATAATAGCCACAAATAACATAAAATATCTTGGGGTAACACTAACCAAAACAGTAAAAGACCTGTTCAACAATAACTTTGAGTCCTTGAAGAATATACCAGAAAATGGAAAGATTTCCCATGCTCTTGGATAGGTAGAATCTACATATTAAAAATGGCAATCCTACTAAAAGCATTCTACAGATTCAATGCAATTCTCATCAAAATACCAAAACAATTCTTCACAGATCTTGAAAGAACAATACTCAACTTCATAAAGAAAAACAAAAAACCCAGGATATCCAAAACAATCCTGTACAATAAAGGAATTTTCGGAGCAATCACCATACCTGACATTAATCTCTAAAATAGAGCTACAGTATTTAAAACAGCTTAGTATTGGCATAAAAACAAGGAGGTTGATGAATGAGATTGAATTGAAGTCTCACATATCAAACCACAGATCTCTGAACACCTGATTTTTTACAAAGAAGCTAAAATTATGCAACGGAAAAAAGAAAGCATCTTCAACAAATGGTGTTGGCATAACTGGATGTCAGAAAAATGCAAATAAACCCATTTCTATCTTCATGCACAAAACTCAAGTGCAAATGCATTAAAAACCTCAATGTAAATCTGATCACACTAAACCTAATAGAAGAGAAAGTGAAAAGTATTCTTCAATATATAGGCACAAGAGACCACTTCCCAAATATACCCACAGTAGCATAAACACTGAGAGCAACAATAAATAAATGGGATCTCCTGAAACTAAGAATCTCTGTAAAGTAATGGACACAGTCAATAAGACAAAAAGGTAGCCTACTAATTGGGAAAAGATCTTCACCAACCCCACATCACACAGAAGACTGGTCCCCAAAATATATAAAGAACTGAATAAATTAGACATCAAAATTTCAAATAACCCAATTAAAAAATAGGGTATAGAACTAAATAGAGAATTCTCAACAGAAGAATCTCAAAAGACAGTTAAGGAAATATTCAACATCTTTAGCCACCAGGGAAATGCAAATCAACACCAGTCAGAATGGCTAAGATCAAAAACAGCAATAATTGTTTATGCTAGAAAGGATATGGAGTCAGGAGAACATTCCTCCATTGCTAGTGGGAATGTAAGCTTGTACAACCACTTTGGAAATCAGTATGGAGGTTTCTCAGAAAATTGGCAATCAACATACCTCAAGACCCAGCAATGCCACTCTTGGGCATACACCCAAAAAATGCTGAATCACACTACAAGAATTTTACCTTAAATTCATAGCAGCATTATTTATATGGCCAGACCTGGAAACAATGTAGATGCTCCTCAACCATAAAATGGATAAAGAAAATGTGGCACATTTATATATTAGAGTACTACTCAGTGGGAAAAATGAAATATTTCTTTTTTTGAAGCAAGGGATATGTAATAAATGTACAAGAAGAATAAACCCAAATGTAATCATGCTGTATAAGGAAAAGCAAACTTTGTCCGGATTCAATTTGAATTTGGATGATTTCAAACGGTATGAGTCTGCACATGCTAAATTTGACCTTAAACTTACCTTCTCCACAAACACAAAAATATCCAAATTCTTCTGTAGCTTGCTGTTATCATTTGTCATGCAAATGAAACCACGCATATTCCTAAGTCATCCCTCCTAACACATTAATTCAAAACTAAGCATCATTCCTTTACCAGGGGGTTTCACAAGAAACCCATAATGAGTTATGTCCTGTTGACATTTACTAATATGATGCTTCCTAACATCAGTGAAGCCAGACCTTCAACTCCTAGTCCTGGTAATAGGAATGGTTAGAGCAGTGATGAAATCAAGGTTTAATGGTAGCTCTGAAATTTTCTTAATAAGCATGATTATACATTTTATTTACACACACATATCCCTGGACATATTAAAAAGTGGTTGCTACCTTTCCTGACTTTCTATTTTGCTAGGGCCTTTTGGTAATTATGAATTTAGCCTTGTCTTGATTTTGTGCTTGAGAGTTAAACAGAATTAACTATTTAATTTTATTTAATACCTTTTAAGCAACCATGTGGAAATTTCCCACCAATATCATGATTTGCATTTATAAATTTTATTACTTTCAATTATTCTTACAAATCTACAATAAATTACACGAATCATGGCATTACTCTAATATGTGAACAGAAGTTCTCAGAAAGATAACCAATTGGGGGCTTTTCCCTGGGGAATACTATTTTTCCCACTCTCAACATTCCTTGGTTACCTGTAGTTCTTTGTGTAGGACTGAGACCCCATGAACGTTCCTTTTTCATGTTAGCCTGTCTGTTGGTGTCATCCTTGTTCAACTTGTCCTTGGGCAGCCATATTGATTAAAATGCAGAGTGTCCCTGACAGTCAAGGAATCACGACATCAGCAAATGTCATGTTTCTCTGTCTCTTACAACCATTCTATTTCCACTTCTATCAATTTCTCAGAAGTTCTCAGCTTCAGGTGTACGGATTATGTTGCAATTGGATAAACAGGAGGAAATGAACAACACATACTCTTTGTTCTTTGCATTTAGATAAGCTGCGTTCTCTGACTGTACTTAGTGATCAGCCTGAAATTCATGTGTGTGTGTTTGTGTGTGTGTGTGTGTGTGTGTGTGTGTGTGTGTGTGTGTTGTTTCTTAGTCAGGTTTCTATTGCTGTGAAGAGACACCATGACTACAGGAACTCTTACAAAGCAAACAAAGAAAATGTTTCATTGAGGTGGTGGTGTACCGTTTTGGAAGTTCAGTCCATTATCATCATGGTTAGGAGCATGGGAGATATAGGAAGATGTGCTACTAGAGACATAGTCAAGGGTCCTGCTTATTAAAGGCAAGAGGAAGTCTTCTGATGGTCATACTGAGGAAAGCTTGAGAAAAGAGACCTCAAAGACCACCCTCACAGTGACATATTCCCTCCAAAAAGGCCACACTTGTTAAGACTGTGACTCCCTTTAGGGGTCATTTTCTTTCAAACCACCCCACTGTGTGAGCAACAAAGGTTAAACAAAAAGACCAGAAGCTGTGAATTTGAGAAAGAGCCAGAAGGAGTGTGACATTAAACGAATGGGATTAAAGGGAGGAAAGGGAAAGGAAAATATTATAACTATGTTATAATCTCAAAAAATAAAAATAAAAACCTACTTTAGAGCATATTTTAAAAGAGGTCTTAAAAGAATAACAAATTTATTTACCTAGAAATGAATGTAGCTCCTAACTTTATCTTGCATTAAATGTATTTTGTATCAGACAAAATTTTTTCTCTCTGTGTGGATATTTTTATTTCTATTCATTTTTTAACTCTGGTTTTGTTATATCTTGTTAATATGCAAGCAGCCTTTGCTAAGTAAAAAACATAAAACGTTTTCCTCTTCTGTTTACTTAGATGTTTCAGGCAATGTTCAAGTTGCATAACTTAATAATGTTTTTATTCTTTTGTGAAACCACATAGGGCTGTGGATTTAGCACCAGGAGTACACTGAGTTCTTCGTTTTCTTCTTTGGTAAGAGATGTGTGTGTGTGATATTCAATTTTCTTTGTCCTCCTAGTCCCTGTCTTCAACCATGTGTGGCTTCAGATTTGAAATTGAAACATAAAAACTACTTTTCAATTATCAGTACTTCTACTGAGAACACTTTTTTCTCTTGCTTGGAAAGACAAGATTGCCTTCAGTTTGGTGTCTGAGAGCTCTCTGTCAAGGATGGTTCTTAGAGTTTTTCCTAGAGCAAGAATATCAAAGCACACATGTCAGTATTCTGTTTTGAAGTGAAAACCAATGTATGTAGACCCTAGAAAATTTGTTAAAGTCGTTGGAAAGATATTTATGTTTTAACTACCAAAATCCTCCAGAAGTTGATGCTTTTTAGGTAACTTGTTAATATAAACAATAATATTTTGTCAATATAAACAAAAACAAAAATTTTTTGACAGTGACAGAGTATTAAAATGATATTTTAATGTGTCTAATAACAATGCAGTGCACTGCACTCTCAGTGGGAAACATATTTTAATTTCACACTCAAACACATTAACTGTATAATTTAATGTATTCTGACCATTCACATAGCTTTATAAATTTTGCATGGATTGCTTTTGTTACCTTTTCAAAATTAACTATCACATCATCCTATATGTTTGTTCCATTTCTCTTCTTTGACGTCTTATTTTCCTCTAAGAAGAGAAGGAGAAGATGAGGAATGTAGTTGTTAAGTAGCGAGACATTAAAGAAAGGATGGTGAAGTGTGAATTATTTTACAGAAAATGAAAATTATTTGGAACATCATCTAAAAACAAGGGATAATTCATATGTTCTTTTTCTTAAGATATCTGTAACTTGTATATTACTTAAGATACTCAAACTTTTTTCTTGCCTAATATGATATGCTATTTTTTAATTTAATTGTGTTAGTTGTATATGCAGACATAACTTGTGCAGGGGACACTTTCACCGCTATAATGTTTACGCCTCAATAATTTGCAACCATGAACACATTCAAGGGAAAATGTGTTAATTTGAATGTCCAACACTCTAAATTTAAAACTTTTGATAGCAAAATTATTATTAATTAGTTAATTGTTTCATTATTTTACACAATGTATCTTCTTTCCATTCACCCACACTCCTCTCTCAGATCCTTACAGATCCACCGCTTCTCCTATCTCCTCTACTTCCAGTCTATTTTTTTTTCTTCAGAAGACCCTATTTCATAGCAGATTGTCCTAGTTATCTGAATCTTTAACTCTTCCTGACCCTTCTTCCACCATACTCTCTAAGCCTTAATTGTAGGGTTCATATACTAATTTGTGACAAACACCCCACCTCCAATGGATCTCTGCATTTTGCCTAATTATGCTTTTCTGTACTGATCTATGTCTGCTACAAAAAGGAAGCAAATTTTGATAATTACCTTTAAATGCAAGAATAAGTATTTACAATGCAATTGGAGATTATTCTGACTTAGAAAATGGCAGAAGTGCATTCTCCTCTAGGTTGCCAGACCTTACGAGGAACAGGTAATTGTCTAAGTTTATAGTGCCTGGCATGAATTCCCCCCTTCTCCATTGACAGAATAGTTACTTTGAATGCCTGTTTGTTTCTCCTGAGATAAAAGTACCACTGCTGCCCTTTTAGGAATATTTTGCCTGTGTGACTGTGTGTGGGTGTGTGTGGTGCTGTGCCTGCTTAGTCTAGAAGAGGGAGCTGGATCTTCTGGAGCTCGAGTTGAAGGTGGTTGTGAGCTGAGTGGAATAAGTCCTAGGAATAGTACACGGGTCTTTTTCCAGGGAGGTACATGCACAGAACTGCTGAACTATGTCTCTAATCCCAAGTTTTTCACATTCTATTCTGTCGGCAACAAATTCTTGGCCTCAGTTCTGTGGTCTCACATATGATTACTTGACATAGAAATTAATATAACTTGGTTTCCTCTATAATTATGAAATAGAAGTTGTTGTAAAGTTTAAAGCCCATTTAGAAATCAATGACGAAAAGAGAAGCTATAATTATTTGCTTTGTTTTTATTAATAAATTAACTGTACAGATACAAATAGAATAATCTGGAAATGAATAGTTTTAATCTTGTTTCCTACATTAAGACCAGTAATATTATCTAGTGCAATTCTGCAGTAGTTCAGAATCTAATCAGCTTTATCAATGGAAATAATCTGCCTTTCTTCAACTTGGTTTTGGAGTGGACAGAGTAATGGTACAGCAGAAATAAAAGTGAGTTCGTAAAATAAACTAATACAGGTCATTTCATTTTAAGTTAATGAACCCAAACAATTTTTGTGCAACACATAACAAACCACTTTATGTGCACATTGTAGAAAATCCTTCGTCTATACCTCATTTACCATTATAAATGTTCCAGGAGGCCCTGGGTGGCAGGAAATTCTCAGTGCAGCATGCTGGACTAACTGAAGCAGAATGAAGCAGAAGAACAACAATCATGAGTGATTTTACATTCTGCTAACTTCCTGGACTGAAGGCAATATCTTCCTCCAAGGGGAAAATGCCTTGGCAGCCTTAACCTAAACCTTCATCACCTGGTGTCTCATTAAAAGGAGTGGGACATAATAGCACTTTTTTTCATATCAGGCAAAAAAAAAATAACAAAATACCTAAGAATGAAGGGTGTTTATTTATGCAGGACTTGAAGCCAGCACCCATATAAATGATGAGTGAGTATCAAGGCTCATCCATAACTCTATTGTACCCTTGAGAGCAAGAAACGGTGATCCTTCATGCAAACTGGCTATCTAGACTGTTATAATCAGTGAACTCTGAGTTCAAATGAAATGTAGCCAGCCTCAGTGTAGAAGATGGATAGTGAACACAAAACACACTTCAGTGTCAATCTTGGGTATTGATATATATGCAGAGAAATATACTCACAAGCCCCCCCCCACAAACATACATGCAACCTAATATTAATAGACACATGCAGGCATATCACATAGACACTTAGACAATAAAACTACAGATATAAGAAATGAAGGAAGCTAAAGCATCATAGATAAAAAGAACTCTATGTCCTATTGTGGTCATTTCATATGCTCTCTGCTTTATATTTATTTATATATTTATTTTCATAGTTACCTCCTTTGACCACATATTTCTTGTCTTATACAAGTTTTGCACCAAACAATATCTTGCATGAATTAGTAAATCATGCCATAATTTTTAGTCAATAATAATGTTCACATTTAACGTTCTTGTTTCATTTGGAGCTTACAATAAAGGCTTATTTGAAGAAAATCTGAGTACTTCTTGATGTTAAGAAGGACTTCACTAGACATCCTGTACCTTTGCAGCAGTAAAAGCCATCTTTTCATAAGAGAGAGAAGAAATACTGCCACGTTAGGCTTCTGATTGAGGTCTTGAGTCAAGACCCTTTCCTTTCACATGGCAATGAAAGCTGCTTCTTTTGTGGTTTTGAAAAGTATTAAAAACTTTATTTTTTGAATAATACCTTTTGAAGGAATACAGTATGGAAATTTTCCTCATTGTCAAAACAAAGATTTATATGGCATTTTGAAAGTGTTTTAGCCTTAAGCATCTTGAATATCTGTCATCACCATGCAGTTCAATCAGTTACTTCACTAATGAACACAGCAGCAATAGAGGTGCAATATTACATTATCCTGTGCTTACATATATGCTGATGTTGAAGACTATACTGCCTTTGTTTAGAGAAAGTGTGCACTGATTGCACCACAAGGAACAACCATCAGAGGCATGGATCCACTGGCACCTGGAGAATTGATCACCAGAGTCATAGACAGCCCCAATTACAACAATAAAAGGAAAAGATGGGTAGACAAGGTAAGAACACATCCAACACCACAAAGAGCAACACAATACCAGTAAAAACTAGTGGCCCTACAACATTATGACTTATACAACCAAATATAGATGAAGCAGGAAAAAATGACCTAAAACATAACTTTAGGAAGATGTTTGAGGCCCTTGAAGAAGAAATAAAAAGTTGTCTCAGAGAAACGGAGAAAAAGACAAACAAAATATTGGAAGACATCCACAAATCCCTTAAAGAAAACCATGAAGAAGAAATCAGACATATGAAAGAAACTATTCAAGTCTTGAAAACTGACAAGAGACAATAAATAAAACACAAGCCAAGGGAATTATAAAAGCAGAAATCATAAGAAAACATTTAGGAACCACAAATGTAGCATAAAAAGCAGAATACAAGAGATGGAAGAGAGAATCTCAAGCACTAAGATACAATAGAGGAAATATACTCATCGGTCAAAGAAAACATTAAATCTCACAAAAGCTTAAAACAAATTATCCAGGAAATATGTGACACCATGAAAAGACCAAACCTAAGAATAACAGGTATAGAAGAAGAAGTCCTTCTCAAAAACACAGAAATATATTTAACAAAATCATAAAAGAAAACGTTCCCAACCTAAAGAAAGATATGCCTATGAAGATATAAGAAGCTTACAGAACATAAAATAGATTGAATCACAAAAAATCCCCCTTGATACATAATAATCAAAACATACAGAATAAAGAAAGAATATTAAGAGCTACAAAGGAAAAAGGCCAAGAAATATATAAAGGCAGAATGAAACCTGACTTCTCAATGGAGACAATGAAATTCAGAAGGTCCTTGTCAAGTGTTTTGCTGACATTAAGAAACCATAAACTACTATACCAGCAAAATTTTTAATCACCATCGAAGGACAAAACATGATATTCCATGACAGAATCAGATTTAACTAACACCTAGCCATAAACCCAGCCCTACACAAAATACTAGAAGTAAAACTCCAAAGAAAGGAAGTTGGCTATATCCACAAAAACACAGACAATAGATGATCTCACACCCACAAATCCCAAAGAAGGGAAAAACACAGAAAATAACATCACCAACAACAAAAACTAAAATAACAGGAGATAGTAATCACTGTTCATTAATATCCCTTAATATAAATCAACTCAAGTCACCTATAAAGACACACAGGCTAGAAGATTGATATGAAAACAGAATCTAACATTCTGCTGCATACAAGAAACCCAACTCAACCTCAAAGACTGACATCACCTCAGAGCAGAGGGTTGCATAAAAATTTTCCAGTCAAATGGACCTAATAAACAAGCTGGTTTAACTATCCTAATAGCTAACAAAATAGATTTCAAACTAAAATCAATCAAGAGAGACAAACAAGGACATTTCACATTAGTTACAGGAAAAAAATCAATCATGAGGAAATTTCAATACTGAACATTTACTCCCCAACTACAAGGGCACTCTCATATGTAAACAAAAAGAAGAAAATTTTACTCCGGAGAACTAGGTATCAGAAAATAATCAAAAAAAAAAATGAGAGCTGAAACCAACAATATAGAAACAAAAAAATGACTAAGAATCAATGGGAAAACATGTTAGTTCTTCGAGAAAATCAACAAAATATACAAACCTTTATCCAAACTAACCAAAAAGCAGAGAGAGAATATTCAAATTAACAAAATCAGAAATAAAAAGGGGGAAATAATAACAGAGATGGAAGAAATCCAGAGAAATCAATACTTTAAATCATGTATCCACAAAATTGGGAAACTTAAAGGAAATAGAGAACCTTCTGGATAAATATCACTTATCAAAATTTAATTAAGACCAGATAAGTATTCTAAATAGACCTACAAATGCTAAAGAAATAGAAACAGTCATCAAAAGTCTCCCCCCAAAAAATACTCCAAGATCAGATGGTTTTAGCTCAGAATTCTACAAGATTATCAAAGAAAAACAAACACCAGTACTCCTCAAATTGTTCCACATAATAGAAACAGAAGGAACATTGCCAAACTTCTTTTATGAGGCTACAATTACCATGCTAACCAAACCACATAAAGACATTACTAAGAAAGAGAATTACAGACCAATCTCACTCATGAACATTGATGCCAAAAATACTCAATAAAATACTAACAAAAGGAATTGAAGAACACATCAGAAAAATCATCCACCATGATCAAGACAGCTTCATCACACAGATGTAGGAATGGTTTGACATACGAAAATCTGTCAATGTAATCCACCATATAAATAAACTGAAAAATAAAAACCACATGATCATATCAGCAATCCCTCTGAAATCAGAAGCAAGACTAGGTTGTCCACTCTCTCCATATTTATTCAATATAGCACTTGAGTTTCTAGCTACAGCAGTATGACATAAAAGGAGATAAAGGGAATACAAATTGGAGAAGAAGAAGTTAAACTCTCACTGTTTTCTGATGATATGATAGTTTACAAAAGCATCCCCAAAAATTCTACCAAGGAACTTCTACAACTCATAAACACTTTCAGTAATGTATCAGGATACAAGATTAACTAAAAAAAAAAAACAACAACAACAACAACTAATATCTCCTTTTACTCAGATGATAAATGGGCTTAGAAACAAACCAGAGAAAGATTCACAATAGCCACAAATAGCATAAAATATCTCAGAGCACTCTAACAAAGCAAGTGGAAGATCTATATGACAAGAATTTTAAATCCTTGAAGAAAGAACAAGAAAATGAAAAGATTTCTCATGCTCCTGGGTAGGTAGAATTAACATAGTGAAAAATGGCAATCTTACCAAAAACAATCTACAGATTCAATGCAATGCCCATCAAAATCCTAGCAAAATTCTTCATAGACCCCTGAAAGAATGGTACTTAACTTCACATGGAAAAGCAAAAACCCAGGATAGCCAAAACAATCCTATACAATAAAGGAACTTCTGGAGGAATCACCATCCCTGATTTCAAACTCTATTTCAGAGCTACAGTACTGAAAAGGGCATGTTATTCAAAAAACAAACATACAAACAAACAAACAACAAAAAAAAAAACCAGTGAGGCTGACCAATGGAATTGAATCAAAGATCTGAGTATTAATCCACATACCTTTGAATAGCTAATTTTTGACAAAGAAGCTAAAAATGTACAATGGAAAAAAGAAAGCATCCTTAACAAATGATGCTGGCATAAGTGGATATCAACATGTAGAAGAATAAAAGTAGATCCATATCTATCACCATGCATAAAACTCAAGTCCAAATAGAACAAAGACCTCAATATAAAAGCATCCACACTGTACCTCATAAAAGAGAAATTAGGAAACACACTTGAACACATTGGCATAGGAGACCACTTCCTAAATATGCTCAAAGTAGCACAGACACTGAGAAAAACACATAATAAATGTGACTTTCTGAAACTGAAAAGTTTCTATAAAGCAAAGGACATGGTCAACAAGACAAATGGCAGACCACAGAACTTTACCAACCCTATATCAGACAGAGGACTGATCTCTGAAATATACAGAGAACTCAAGAAATTGGTCATCAAAAGAACACATAATCCAATAAAGAATAAAGTACATATCTAAACAGAGAATTCTCAACAGAGGAATCTAAAATGGCTGAAAGACTCTTAAGGAAATGCCCCACACCGTTAGACTTCAGAGAAATGCAAATCAAAACAACTCTAAGATTCTATCTTACACCTGTAATAATGGCCAAAATCAAAAACACTGATGATAACTTATGCTGGAGAGGTTGTGGGGAAAAGGGAACACTCCTGCATTGCTGTTGGGAATGCAAACTGGTATAGCCTTAAATATCAATATGGTGATTTCTCAGAAAATTAGAAAATAATTTTCCTGCAATACTACTTTTGGGTATTTACCCAAAGGATGCTCAATTTTACCACAGGGGCATATGGTCAACGATGTTCATAGCAGCATTGTTTGTCATAGCCAGAACCTCCAAACAACCTAAATGTCCCTTGACTGAAGAATAGTACATTTACACATTGGAGTACTACACGGAAGAAAAAAATAATGACACCTTGAAATTTGCAGGCAAATGGATGGATCTAGAAAACAACGTATTGAGTGAAGTAATCCGGACCCAGAAAGACAAATGCCATGTGTACTTACTCATAATTGGCTTTTATACATAAAACAAAGAGAACCAGTCTATAATTCATAATCCCAGAGATCCTAAACAACAAAGATGACCCTAAGAGAGACTACATGGATCTAATCTACATGAAAAATAGAGAAAGATAAGGACTCCCGAATAAATTAGAACCATGGTGACCATGGTAAAGGGTTTAAGAGGAAGATAAAGGAAGGGAGGGGAGCAGAGAAAAATGTAGAGCCCAATAAAATCAATTTCAAAAGAACAGTAAATAAAGTACAAACTACTCTACAGAGTGACACATAGGTGGTGATCAATGAAACCCAGCTCTAGGGGTCTTGGTACTTTAAGTTTGAGGGAAACTAGATATTAAATAAAAGTTATGCAAGTGTTAAGTGAAGTTTATGGAAAGGCATTCATTGAAGTTATTTCATCCCTTCTAGGTTCTCACACACTACACAAAATCTGCTCAAGCCAGTTGTGTTGTTAATTTGAATTAGGCAAAAAGAATAAGACACAAGCATCCTCGATGCCAGGCAGGTCTATTTCTCATTTGAACAAGCTGTTATATATTTATATTAAGGACTGGTGAGATAACGCAGCTGTGGTAAAGGTGATTTTTTTTAAGACTGTACATTTGTGAAAGAGTCCCTTCTGTGTGGTAAATTAACTTAGCATTTCTAGGATAAAACTCTCGTGGTCATGATGTGTCATCCTGTTACCATTTGTATGTATTGGTTTTCAAAATTCATTTCAGTCTGTAGATGTATTCTGTATTTCTGCTTGTAGCTACAAGGCAACTAGAGAACTACAGTCTCTGTAGTCCCCACAGCACATATGCTGAGGAGTGCTGCCTTTGGAAGAGTCGCTGAAAGGCTGGTGCTAATCTTTGCCATCATTTTATTACTTGAAAATGATTTGAACACACACTTCCCATGTCTCCTCACACTAAAAAGCTCAAATTATTCATAAAATTCTATCCTAACAATTTCCTGTATGTTCCCTGTAAATTGGAAAGACATAGGGCTTTCATCTGCCTTTCTCCATCTGCTTTTCATGTATCTCATATCCTTGTATTAATGCGTTCATCCATGCTTGTCTCTCTGGTATCATATATCTAGTACTGTACTTTATAATTGTTTCCCCCTAGTTTGACATAATATTTAAATTAAAAAATCACTAATGACTGAGTTTCGAAATGACTGTGGAAATATTACTATTTCTGGCCCGCTTTGTGAGTTACATTACCATGTGTTACCAAAGGTTCCTCTTCTCTCCGTTCCTGCTTCCGAGAAGTCCCGTTCTTCTACATAGCAGATGGACAACCCTGAAAGATGCCCACTAACCCTGCAAACATGTGTCTGAGATGTTTCTGCAGACACTGAGGAGCATACAGAAGGGATATGATAGATGTTTACCTCAGTCTTTCCATTTTTTCAAGAATCATTTGTCCTTGGGACACTTTATTATTGAGTGCATCATTTTGGCTAGAGGCCATCATTGTTTTTAAAAGAATTTTCTTTACTGAAAACTTTTCCACAGATGAGCTTTTGAGTCAGTTAAAACCCACACATTTCTCCAGATCTTCACTCATCAGATAACAATGAAAATTTCATTGCATTTGCTATTTTAATATGAAACACTCTTAACTATATAATTTCAGAAATATACATCAGATATATTTCAATATTGCTATATTTCCAACCTCTTTCCTTTGGGACATTATTGTTGTTTTGATGCTTGCCTTCTTTATAAGGACATAATTAGATAACAAAGAAAAATCTATGCTAATGAACCCATTTTACCCCCCATTAAGAGAAATGAGAAGCACTGTAGTGTTTTTATAAAACACTCTGTAAAATTGTCTTAGCATGGTTTAATATCTTATTGTCTGCCCAACTGTGAGACACTAACTGAAATCTGCAAATTTGATCATCTTTATTTAGACCCATTTGAATTCTTGAAAGTATCTGGTCAAATAGTAACTGTTGAGGAGCTTTTCCTGTCCTTCTCAGGTGCCATCTTCTGACTGACATAATCTCTGTTTTGGGGTTTTTTTTTTTTTTTGAGACACTTTCTTAAACCTTGACACATTTCCAAATGTGTGCTTGTTATTGTGAATATAGTTTTAACTGAACCCATTTCTTCATTGGAATCATTTTGGTACACTGAGAATCCATGTGACTATTTTTATTTAACCAAATCTCCCAAATTTCTAGTAATGTAATTATTTCCAGTTCTTCTTTTTATCCTATTTGGAAACCCATGGCAGTAAGATTGCTGTAAAAAGAAGCAACCATGATTAACAAGTTTGACTTTGTCATTGGCTAGAATGCAGGAGAATTCAGAGTCTGGTTGTATGTTCTTACCCATGTGTGACCCCCTCTGGTCTCATCTTAATTCTGGTTATATATCGTTGCCCACGAGTAATCCCTCCAGTCTCATGCTAATTCTGGTTGTATGTGTTTTTCCAGGAATGGCCCTTCTGCTATCATCTTTATTTGGTTGTATGTCCTTATTCATGTGTGATGCCTCTGTTCTCATCTTAATTCTGGTTTTGTGTCCTTACCTATGCGTGATCCCACTGGTCTCATCTTCTCCCGAAAAGGAAGCTTTAATTTTCTCATTTACATTTCCTGTTTCTTTTAATATTCAGTACTTCTCTTAGGATTCATAGATAATCTACTCAAATAATGTGCGATTTTTCCCGAGTCTGATACTTTCATGATAGGAATATATAATATTCTTCTGTTTAGTATTATGTGAAAATATATGTGCCTTTAGCAATAATCAAAACCTGTCTTTTTTGATTTCAAATTTTACAAATTACAAAGTTTAAAATAGCTTGAGGGACAGATAGTACTGTGAAAAAAATGGAATGAATTATAAGTTAAGATTCTTATCAAAAAATCTTATAAATGTATTAAAATATAATTTTACTTTAACACTAAAAGACTTGTGTCATTTTATATAGTTAATTTAATCATCTCTAAGCTTTCATCAGTTGTCTATGATTGTACCAGAGGATGCTATTTTTTTAATTCTCAAAAAATATAGAGGAAGAGCCGGGTCTGGTCTGACTGCTACTAATGATGATGGTAGTGATGCCAAGATGCCAAGAAATGAACACAAGGCTTTGAACACAGGAGGCAAGGGCACCCCATGGATCCACACCAAGCCCTTAAGTTCTTGGTATTGGACAACTGTTAAAGATCATCACCCAGACAATCGCACAGTGCCCTCCCAGGCCTGAGGTAAGGAAATGCCAACTCAGCATGCCACAAGACACTTTCCTATCACAGTGACTCATCAGAAAGCACCTCTTGAATGACACTGTTTCTGGGTGTTAGCAGCAGGTAAAGACAAAACCACCCTGAGTACCAGGCACTTTTACTCCAACTATGGAAGGCAGGCTGTCTGTTTTGTCCTCATCCTGTCCACTTCATCTGAAAATCAAAAATAACTCTTCTAAAAATCTCATCCCATCCCACCAGAGGTAATAGGAGGTGATGGAGAAATGGGAGCCATAAGGGAGCAGAGTGATGGGTACACAGTGGAAAGACGTCAAACTGGTGACGTGACAGCAGCGGCAAACATGAGAGTGGGCTGAGGTCCACTGAGGATGATGCTGTGCCCCAATGGAGAGTACAGTATACTGTGCAGCAGCCTGGAACTTGAGCAGATACAGACTCAGCTTCTAAGCAAGCTACTAGGCTGTGAGATCAGCCTAGCTCTGGGCAATGACTGAGGCCTGAGATCAGGAAGGGTTTACTTTTTAGATTGGACACCCTCAGACGTCTATGCAGAAGCTTGAAGCTATGTTAATGTTTATCGGCTCTGTTGCTGCCAGGGGTCAAGGTGATATCTGAAATGGTGATGCCACCAACGACCATGTCTGGGTCTGTAGTCTTACTGTGGTAGAGTGTGTTGATATAGTGGCCCATGTTTACACCAAAGACAAGGTGTATGTCCGTGGTCTATTCTTCCACTTGAACCAATAAAAAATATAGTTTCTGTGTGAATATTTCGGGTCTGGGCATCAGGAAAACAAAAAAGCAGCCTTTGCCTACATTTGCATGGTCTAACTCAGCCCATGTAATAAATTCTCTGCTATTCTAGTGTTTTTCTATGTCCTCATTATCTATCATTTATCAGTCTATCCTAATGTTTACCATGTATGTGTTTTGTCCACTAGTCCAAACCTCTTTGTGTTTGGAAGACAATTTATTACTCATTATGTTTTATAATTAAACCTTGGGAATTGTTCATTAATAGCAATACACTGTTTTTAAATAACAAGGCAATTAATTAACAAATAAAAATCACAGAGGAAGCAGTTGCAACTGAACTATAAAGGAAAGCTGCCCTTCTGGGCTTTCAGAAATTCTCATATCTTCACCACCATTTCTTCTTTTGCAATGTGTTATCATACAGTTCTCTTGGCCATACTACAAGACACAGGAGGTGAGAATAGAGACTCTTCATTCCCAAGGAGAAAACAAAAAGAACTCAAGGGGATTACGGACATGAAAACAAAGAATAAAATCTCACTGTTAAGATGAGTTCAGGATGCTACATTAACTCAGAGTACTCCCACAAGTTACCTTGAGACTAAACAGTCCTCTCTACAACAAGTTAACTCTCCTTTTAATGAATGCTAAGTACTCTACCAGAACAGAATGCAATAATGTGGTGGTATGCTTTCTTATTTGGCTTTATTACAATCATGCCTCTAGAAGCAGAAATGATGTCACTTTCTGACTTCAGTATATTAGATGGCATGAGTGTCAGTATATTACAAAAGAGGGTTATGCGACCTGATATGTAGGTGAGAGGAGGGAATATAGAGAAGCTAGTTAGCAGTCAGATAATGCAGGTTAATGTAATATAGAAGAAAAAATACCAAGTGCAAACAAACCATAACTATATAGAGTGTATTTCATATGTAATGAAAATAAATATGTGTATTTCTGGGTAATTGAATATGTAAAAGATATGAAAGACACTTGTTGCAATATAGCCAGGTAGTGGTGGTACTCTCCTTTAATCCCAGCACTTGGGAGGCAGAGGCAGGTAGATCCCTTAAGTGAATGGAGCTGTGTGCAGTCTATAGAAGGTATGGCTCATGTGTCACTCAATCCACCCTCAGCACATTGTCATGAATTTCCCACAGTGATAATACAGACTGGTGGCATCACTGACGAGAGCTGGATCTTTTCAAACCAAACTTCTTGATAAAGATATTCACATAGAATCAGACACTATCAAAAGTTAACTTGCACTTTCCCCATCACTCCCCCGAAGTCAGCACGTTGCATTGCAACTGACATTGTGTGCATATGTGACGGTCAGGTGACAATTTTGAAGGATCCCTTGTGTTAAAATCAACTTCTCAGTATTGGAATCAAGTACTTTTATTCAATTAGCAGTATGCCACACCCTTTGTTTCGAATTATGAAGAAATCACTTATATAAAAGTTCCCTGGATCTGTGAAGTGCTGTGTGCATGTTTGTTTATTTGTTTGTTTTGTGTGTATGTGTGTTTGTGTGTGCTTTTATGTGTACTAATCAGAGAAGAAAGTAGCAGTATATTAATTTACTTGGACTTGTCCTGTAGGAAGGTCCTGGAAGAAGGTTCTTACATTTGTGACAAAAGTCAGTAAAGGTAAATTTAAATATTAGGAAGTATGAGCACTCATCGGTTTTTTATTTTTTCATTGTCTTGTATCTGAACTTCTGAGAATTTGGGTATTTTTTATTCCTATTGTATCACTTGCATAAGTTCAAACCATTTGCCTGATTTTAGAGATAGAGAATAGTAACAGAATATCAGTATCTCCAGAGGACTCTGAGTGCATCTCCTCTTGCTGTTTTCTCCCTTTTAGCAAATGTTTTGATGGGTTAAAAAACTTGCTGCTTCCCAAAAGTGAGCAGTGCAAAATGAGAAAGCTGACTTTGTATGAGTGCATGTAGCTAGGGAAGGATTTCTGGAAACCACTGTTGGGCTGTTGCTGGGAGACGTTCTTCAAAGCCTTTGTCAAAGCCTTGCTAGAAGGTAGCAGGCCTTTGAAATACATTATCAAAAGCAGTTTGAAAATTCACAGGCACTTGTAGGCACAGACAGTCTTCCTGCAATGTGAATTAAGGTAAGCAAACACTCTGCAGGTTTTTTGTACTACTCAGATTTACAAAGAACCAAGTCTCTTTGTCCAGAAACACAAGGTCACTAACCTTGTCACATACCAAAAGCTGGGTACCAGGACACCATAGTTAAAGAATTAAAGAGGGTAAAATGCTCCTAGGAGAGCAAGATATTCTGATAGCTTAACTCCTTTGGATTTTTCACAGTGTATTTTAGTGTTATGGGCTCTTATTGAACATAAAACTCACTGTATTACTTAAAATTGCTGTATTTTATTGATAGTTCAAATATATGTGTGTTTTGACATAGTATAACTCAGAGATAGAAGTTTGAAAAAATGTCTTGAAGAAACTTATAAGAAAAACTGGTTATTTACAGGTTTACTGACAGAATTTTCTAAAGGACGTGGTGAAGAGGGCGACAGTTTGTTGAGAAGTTCATGAAAAGCCAGATTCCTGATGCCCTTCTTTCCCACAGCTCCCAATAGGTAGTATATTACAAGATTTCCACACAGAGAACACACAAAGAAAAAAATCATGGGCTGGGCAGTCACATCCATATACTATATTGCAAAATGGAGCTTGCACCAAAATTTGATCAATTTATTTCTAGTAGAAAAGTTAGTTTGATGAAAAGGTCAGAGTCACAGAATTGCAAATACATACTTTTAACCCTCTAGATAGCTAAAAAAGAGATTATGTCAGATGCAGTACTTATCTAGGCTGATATATCTCAACATCCATATTGTTATAATTCTATTGATTGGGCCAATTGGATTCTGAATGAAACTGTTTACTGAATGCAATATCAACTGCTACAATTCCATTCACATTTTTGGCTATATTTAACCTCTTTCCCATGCTAAGTCCCACCCTTTCAAGACCATCAGTGCAAAGATTGTTTTGTCATGGTGCCTTTATATCATTACTGGCTGAATGAAAGGCTGATTTTGGTTCTTTAAAGGAATGAATCTGGGACTTCACGCAAGCTCAGCAAGTGTTCTACGTCTGAGTTACACCTCCAGGCCCCAGGACTGCAAGAGTACATTTTCTGTCATGTGATGTAGAGATACTTTTTACTGACTAGTTCATAGATGGACTTGTCAATTTTCATACTTGTCTTTTCTCTTTCATTGTAAGATACAAATATTATTCTGAGTAGAACATTCTGTTCTCTAAAAAAAGAAATATACAATGGTTAAGATCTGATGGAAATTTTCATTTAAACTCCCGAGGATGATTTAGACGTGATTTTTTATTAATGAGGTAGCATAGCCATTCTTTCTTTCAAATGACTACAAGAGATTGCCTGTCTCAGCCATACTCCTAGTTTATCTATTCTGTCAGTTTTTGTAGCCAGTTTTGCATGAATCCTATGTAAACCATAACAACGTCTTACTTATTTTTAATGTTGTTTGTAAATATGCCCTATAAATTATCTGTAGATCACGAGATTTTTATTTTATTTATTTATTTTTTATTTTTATTTTTTTTTTTTTGGTTTTTCGAGACAGGGTTTCTCTGTGGTTTTGGAGCCTGTCCTGGAACTAGCTCTTGTAGAAAAGGCTGGTCTCGAATTCACAGAGATCTGCCTGCCTCTGCCTTCCAAGTGCTGGGATTAAAGGCGTGAGCCACCACTGCCCGGCTGATCACAAGATTTTTAAATGGAGCAATTATGCCCTGTAATTGGAAGGGAATTCTGCAAGAATGTTTCTCTTCTCACAATAAAGTCTCCAAAAAACACACATCATCTATCAACTTCATAGCAAACAGAGCTTATTCTCTTGAGCATGTCTTGGCTCAAAAACCAAACACCTGGTTAGACAAAACCAGGTGTTCATCACATCCTGTGAGTAAAGGCAATACATTCCCAGTCATACAGCCACATCCGAACCATATAAAGATATCTTATGTGGCATACTGGAACAGGAGCAGACTGTAAATATATAATGTAAGCCGTTTCTAACCCTGGCTGCTCTTTTGAACATAGCTAACCAGCGTTCAGTCTCATCTGTTTCTTCCTTGAGCGTCTATGTTCCAGAAGATTTGCTGCAAGATTGAACATGTATGGCTCACCACTACAGGGACAAAACTTGTTTGAAATACAAACATTCAAACAATCTAATAAGGCAAGAAGGATGTTGCACAGCAACTTTGTATACACAGATATAATACATGTGCTTTTGGATTTTATCCATCTTCCAGCTCATTTCTTCTCTCCAGATTATTCTCTTTATTTTCCTCCAACACATACAACCAACTCATACTTTTTCTCATAATATTTTGCTGTTTAATATAATCAATCGAATGTTTGTTTTCTGTCACTTGACTTATACTGTGTATTCTCAAATTCATGAACACCCATTGGGCCTCAGAGGGAATGGTGGGATTTCTGGCATGTACTAATATGCTCCCCTTATAGGGTTTTAAATAATTATGTTTTTTTTAAACATGCTTTTCCACTGATCTAATCCTAGAGCCTAGAGATTACACCACATGATCCAAAATCTCTATTTTCTTTCTTTATTCTTTTGACCACTTCTCTTCATTCTGCAGGGGAAAGAAAACTTAACCAACTGTGCAACAACAAGAAACACAACAAAACACTTTTCCTCAGAAACTTCCTGTAACACTGTGAACTTTCTCCATGCTTTTCTGGTGACATCATGAAAAACTTGTGATCGTATTCATTGCTTTACTTTTTATCTGGGATCCTCAGAGGGACAGTGACCTTATCAGTCTTGTACATCACTCCAGTGGTAGACACAGGATGGAAGGTGGGATCATGATAAAAATGTATTGATTTATGAATTAATTTTTATTATCAATGATACTGAATATCAGCCAGCAGCTTTTTTTTAGTTTCCTGAGTAGTTTCCTTGATATAAAATTATTCAATTTAAAAATCACTTAACCAAGTACAAGTAAGCAATAATCTGGTGGCTACATGGGAAGCTGAGCGTGGAGGATTGCTTGAATCCATGAGTATAAGACCAATACCTCAAGATTCCATTCCTTTCCTCCTTGAAAGGTCAAAGATCATTTAATATTCAAAAATTATTTCTATATCTCTTTAACTATAGAGTATTACCGTTTGTCATCTAAGTTAAGTAGGAACGCATTATTTATTCCAGGTTGTCCTGGAACTTGCCACAATTGCTACATCCAAAGCCCCTATTTTACATAATTTAAAATAACTCATCTGAAACTAACTTATCACTTCTTTCTACTCAATGTCACTAAGGTAGGACATTCTCTGTTATAGACTTTCCACTTCAGCTCAAGCTCTTTGGAATGATTTTTCATGGGAAAATACTTTTGTGAAAAATATCAATTAAAAGACTGATAAAGAATGTCCTCTACATTTCTGCTCAAAATAACATATTATGGACAACAAACACACATATGCTTTAATACACTATACACACATGAACACACATACCACATGCATGCACACACACGCACACACCTGGAACACACATATCACACATACAATACAAACACGTACATGCACATGAACACACCACACACATACACCCTGTACACACATATACATACAGGTACATGCACACGACACAAATATACCTATGTATTCACACATATGTACAAACAGATGGATACATGTTATTTACAGTAACTTGAGCCTAGAGGACTGAGTTGGAGTTCAGCTCAGTTACAGTACAGACCTCTTATCTAGGGCTTTAATAATGTTCAGAGTTGATTCACTGTCATATAGTTCCAAGACAAACTCTGAAGGGAAATGGAAAAAGAAAGACAAAAGTAAAGTTATACAAATAAATTCATTCAGATGAACTAAACAGAAAAAAAAAGAAATCAAGAATATTTTCCTGAGTTCTCTGAAACCTCTGATGGACTCACTTCTCCTTAGCTCTTGTCCTGACTTGAAAGAAGTGGACCAGCTGTCTAACCTTGATGTTTTGAGACTCTTGGCCCCATTTTCATTCATTCAGGACAAACTACACTAGAGTTTGCATTTGTCTTGCCTCTTGGAATATAAAAAGTCTGAATACTTATGGGTCCAGGACAGGCTCCAAAGCCACAGAGAAACCCTGTCTCGAAAAAAAACCAATAAATAAATAAATAAATAAATAATTTGGATTCACATAACCTGCCAGTGCCTGGGTCACCCATAGACAGCAGTGCAGCAAATGGCTCAGAGTAATGTGAAAAGAAAACATATCTGCAGGTGTCCTGTATTTCTGTCTTTAGAAGCCTGCTAGTTATTGAACTTTTATTATTGGACTTGGTGTTTATCAATATGCTACAAATCTGTGGTATAAGCCACGCATATTTAAATTCCCTTTGGAAAATGTATCTTTCTATTAAAATGGGACAACATTTAGACTCTGCTAAGAAAAGAAATATATATATATATATATATATATATATATATATATATATATATTAGATATTCTACTTAGACTGGGTGTGACAAAAAGCAATAAGAATAAAATATTCTTGAGTAATTTTGGAGCCAAGAAAAATAGAACTTTAGACACTGTTAGTTCTTCTTCTAAAATAACTGAAACATATTTTTTTTTAAAAAAAGTTAGTGCTGTAGGAAGTCTTACAGATAGTGGTTACCTGCCTACTGGGGCATGGCCTCTTATATATGCCGATAGAGAGCCTGCGTCCTGCCTCTTTTCTGACCTCTCTGTTTTGGTTGCGGATTTTGTTTTCTGAGCTTTCTTCCAGCAAAAGATTCTGATTTCTAAGTTTAATCCTAAATAAATAACGACCTATTTCTCAAGTTTGAGTTAGTGTGGGATTTCTTTTAAGCATCCTTCTTCAAGTTAGCATCCAGATGGTGGAATATACCACCAAAAACACCATTTTTCAATGTGCTATTATATTTGTAGTAGACAACAAAGATGCAATTTGCTGAAGAGTAAGTTTCACGTGAAGTAGAACAAATGAAACAAGTCAGCTAGTTTTGTGGTTGAATATAGAATGCCCCTAAGGCTCATGTATCTGAGAGTTGTTCCATGGTTTGTGGTACTACTGATTGGGATAGTCATGAACCAGTTAATGCCTAGAGCTATATTAGGGAGGACATGCTGGGCGGGTGGTCGGTGAGGTTTTGTATACTGGCCCCTCTTCTTGTCCTCTCTCTATTTCCTGTGTGTGGATGAAACTGTGACTAGCCATTTTCCTG
Source organism: Microtus oregoni (assembly GCF_018167655.1). Classification (NCBI taxonomy): domain Eukaryota; kingdom Metazoa; phylum Chordata; class Mammalia; order Rodentia; family Cricetidae; genus Microtus; species Microtus oregoni. Next base: position 28,990,845 of record NW_024543067.1, on the reverse strand, counting down.
CTCTTGTCACCATCCCCCTGCTTGTTACTTTGCCTTCCACACCCTGATGGACCCTGTTCTTCTGGTGCCATAAGGAAAAAAATAAGCCTGGTCCTTCTGTAAGCTTTTTTTTTGTTCCCAGAGTTTTATCGCAGCAGCGAAGGGAAAGTGATGCAACTATTGAAGGTGAGAAAACATACATTAGTCAAGCTGTGGTGGCACACCGTAAATCCCAGTACGTGGGAGGCAGAGGCAGGTAGAATAAAGAAGTCCTTCAGTTGGTTTTAGGAAATTGGGTTGGAACATCTCCTTGTAACCTTACAATTTTGTCCTCCGTGAGGTCTTTATTCTACTGTGTTCTGCTACATCATCACTAGATTCTGGTGACATTCTCTTCGTGCAGCTCACAGAACTCGCTCACTATTTTTGGAAGCAACTTATTAAGTTGTTATCAGGGAGAGTAGTTCTGGACAGAATCCACTCTAACCCTGCCAATGAAACGCTATATTTTCTGAATGAGTAAAAGCCTGAAATTTTCCAACTTTCTGTTATCTTGATTCTTTTCTGCGTCTAGATGGGAAAAAATAATTTTCTAAGCCTTTAAGCATTTTACAAGCTCTGTTCTTCCAATTATGCCTTGAACACTTTTCTCATTGTTTCCAGGGGTGAATAATGTGAACAGGCAAACACCTACCCTGCACCAAACCTCTCCTTATGGCTTCTAACTTGGTGTGGGATGATCCTTGCTCCACTTTCCACCTGCCCCACCCTGCTGGCTGAATGTGGCAGCAGGTAACCCATCATTTTGATATTACTAAGTTTCTTCAGACATATTCCTTTCAGTTGGCTGTTACCATCTAATAATGATCCCATGTCTTGCTTCTACAAACATCTCAGTAACTGATGAGCTCCCTATTGTTTAGGGACAGCTCCAAAAAGATGTGGAGCCCTGCTACTCCCTTTCCTTACAATGCCGTCTGAAGGAGCTGACAGGCTGGAGGTTTGAATTACTTAAGGCTTTCTCAGATCCTGGAGATTTAAGTGAAAAAATAAATGAGAAAGCTCTCATTGCCGTGAAAGCAAAGGGACTTCTAATTTAAAAACCACTGATTAAGTAAAAGAAAAATCTGGAGGAAGTATTTCAGAGGTCTGTGTACCAGGATGCTCCTCATAAGCCCTAGAGGATCCTCCTCTTAGTCCTTCAATAGCTTTTTATGTTTATTCTTACCCAAAAAGACCATTCAGTGTGCAGGATTCTCAATGCATTGTAGGGAAAGTCTAAAGTTACCAGCCATCATGGCTGCACTTGTATAAGAACTGAAATAGGGCCCCGGTGCTGTGTTGCCCTGCTTGGTCAGCAGGACAGCTTAGTTCGCACATCTAATGGTGTGATAGAACTTTAACTATAATACACTAAGTGTGAATAAGTGTAAGAAAGTGACTGTGACAGGCATCTTATTCAGCCCAGAAGAATGGTGATATAAACATAGAATGTCTGTGGCTAGAAAAGACGGCAGCATCCATAGGTAGTGAGTTCACATTATCCTTGTCTTGAGTGATATTTTAAGGTTTATAAATGCAAATTTACACAAAATTATTAAAGTCTTTGTACATCTGTGGGGGTGTAACTTGTTCAAAGAGGAGTTATCTGATATACTGCAGTTCTGAATTTGATCTTCAGCTCAGCAAACCAATTTCTTATAATAATAAATAAATATTATATAAGCTTATCGGTAAGCCATGTCCAAAAGATATATATGCGTGACAAGAAAATTTCTTGTATATGCTGGGGTTCCACTCCAAAGATAACACAGTGCATATTTATATGCATTCTAAATTGAAAAAAATCAAAAATTTATGGCACTTTTAAACTGTTTCCAGTTAAGGATATCCAACCCATGTTACCCATAGTTCATTAAATTAGTGATTATTTCATTAAAATATTGTTTTTAAAAATACAAGCTATCTTTGCCTTGCTAATGATGTGGTAACATCCAAAGGCTATCTCTTTCGACATGAAGGATTTGTGGCTTTTCTCAATGACTCTATATGTTCACAGATTTTCTTATACCATATATACTATGTTCAGTGAAAGGAAGGAGTTTTGACATCCTTTTGTTGAGAAAATAGCCAATCATTAATTTGTTTGGAAATTTGTTGGGAAAGATATTACCCATAATATACAATGCTTAGTTCTTTCAAAATTATTATTAAATATTCTCAAGGAGCAAGGACAAGAAATGTTAGTAACATTGCCACACAATCATTAAATAAGCTAAATTATATTGAACATTCTATGCTTGAAATCCTCTTGTTATATCAAACACAGATTTTTAACGCTGCACACAAATTGGTGTCAATGCTGAGACATTTGCCAGTATTGGTAAAGATTTTAATTGTCTGAACGACTTCTGTCTCTGGCGGTTACTTTACATTCAAACTGCTTTAGGTTTTCAAAAATACATTACATAGCTATAAATGCTTATTATTATATTTTAATTAACTAAACTTTGCCTAAGAAGAATAGTTCTCAATGATTTATAATCTTTGCTTAGCAGTATGGGGATTTCAGTCATAAGCTTCAGTCCTAGATTTTACTAAACTGTAGGATAAAGATGAATACTAACTTGCAAGCATGCTTAAATAGGGAATAAAATATTGAAAGAAAGTACCCAGGTTATGAAATATTTAAGAACTTGTTATGAATTGAGCCTTTCATCGTAAATAGATTTATTTGTGTGTTTTCTCCATGCAAACACTTTGTAATCAATAACAGTTTTTGAAAGTAGTAGCATTTAATAGACAAAAATCACTGGGTAACTGCAAATATTTATTTTTGTGCATATATGCACATATATACATATATAAATATAATATATATATATTAATGTACATTTGAGAAGAGATTTTTCAAGAAAGCAAATTGCAACTGTTTAACAAGGGAAAAAGACTCTAGATTAGTAATCTACACATTCTTAAAAGGACAGGACAAAAGATGTGAAAATTTGGAAATACTTAGGAAATAAAAACCAAGCTCTGTGGAAACTTGCTTTATTCTTAGGTCATCATGACATCATTTGATGACAGACACGGTGTCCTGATGACATCTCCGCAGGGGGAAACACAGCAAAGCCTTGCCATGTGTGGCAGTGAACAAAGCTGTATGCACTCAGATGAGAAAGCCTTGCCATGTGTGGCAGTGAACAAAGCTGTATGCACTCGGATGAGAAAGCCTTGCCATGTGTGGCAGTGAACAAAGCTGTATGCACTCGGATGAGTGACAATGATGACAGGCACCTGCCGAGGTTGTCTTGGAAACCGCTCGCAAATTCATGGGGCAGTCTTTCCCACTGCGTTCTCACCATGGCAAACACTTACCAAATGTAGATCTCATTAAAAACTCCCCATGAGTTGAAGCCAGGATAACACTTAAAAGGGGATAGCCCTGGGTTAAAGATGAAGGTGAACTGAGTTTATTTTTGTGCCTCATGAAATGGACTCACTAAATTCATTGTGCTTTGATAAAACATAAAAATATAAAGTTCACCTGCAGTTATTAGCTCTGTCTACACCAGAGGAAGAAAAGATTATTGAAAAGATTATTGCATGTGTTACCTTACCATAACTCCTTAAACTTTCCAAAAAACACTAAAATGTAATATATATATATATATATATATATATATATATATTAATTGTGTGCTAAAATTAATTTTGCCAAATCATTTATTTAAATAATCTCAAATCCCAAAGACAAAGTCCAAAGGTGTTTTGCTTTGGAAGTCATATGTTAAATATTACAGTTGGGGTATGGGCTCCTGACTCAGTCTCTTCCATAGACTGAAGTAAAACAGAGAACTTTTGCATTACAAAGAGCACCTTTTGTTTTTAAAAGCAACCAAGTTTTTTTAAAGCTATATATATTGTATTGAGACAAGATATTAGTGGGTACTATTGAAGGAATACATAAAGGTCTTAGAGAATAAAAGATGTTCTATAGAGTTTGTACTTCATTAGCCACGTGAGCTGGAAAGAGCATTACCTAAGAAAAAATCATCAATCATAAACATACTATACACTTTGTAGGTATTGTATTCTGTCTGCTTGCCTGTCTCTTTATATACCTGAAATAAAACTATATATTTTGTGTCCTAAACAATTGTTAAAGGAAGAAAATAACATAGATTGCTTTTGAATCCTATAAAGCCTACTGTAGCTTTTTAGGACAAAGCGAAAAACAAAGAAGTAAGATAAAACATTGAAACATTTTGTAGCTGAGGACATTATTCTCTTCTTGAACTTAAATGATAGTTACCAGGCAGGTCCTTAGTTGCCAGGATCAAAGAGATTCTTCCTGGTTTGAAATGAGACAAGAAAAAGCATCTCACTAGAGGGGCTTTCCAAAGCTGCAAGGCTTACATCACAAAAGATGTTATTAATTTTTATGTCTGCCTACTAAAATATATATGGCAGAGGTTAGAGTTATAACTATACACAGAGTTACTGTGACATTACTGGAAATAAACCTCATCTGTCTGCATTAGCCTCTTTTCTGTTAGGGAGATAAAACACTCTAGAGAAGCAGGCTAAGGAAAAAGGGTTAGTGTTGGCTTACAATTCCAGAGAAATAACTGGGGACCTGGCCTTGGGCACCTGGAAGCTCCTCTAGGTCCAAGTCTCTTCCCAACCCTAAGATGGCTTCCTTAATTAAGATAAGTGCTTCCCTGCTCCCCTATCCAACCTTCCTTTATCCCAATCATCCCGTTTCCCCAAGTTCTACCCATCCTACCCTTCTCAATTTTCTCTCCCCATCTCTGCTTACCCCCCCTCCCACCCACCCTTAAGATCCTGATTTTTTTGCCTGGCAATCTTGTCTACTTCCCCTACCCAGGAAGATAGCTATATGTTTTTCTTTGGGTTCACCTTCTTATTTAGCTTCTTTAGGATATCAAATTATAGACTCACTGACCTTTATTTATGGCTAGAAACCAATTATGAGTGAGTACATCCCATGTTCATCTTTTTGGGTCTGGGTTACCTCACTCAAGATAGTATTTTCTATTTCCATCCATTTGCATGCAAAATTTGAGAAGTCATTGTTTTTTACTGCTGAGTAGTACTCTAATGTGTATATATTCCACACTTTCTTCATCCATTCTTCCATTGAAGGACATCTAGGTTGTTTCCAGGTTCTGGCTATTACAAATAATGCTGCTATGAACATAGTTGAACAAATGCCCTTGTCATATGATCGGGCATCACTTGGGTATATTCCCAAGAGTGGTATTGCTGGGTCCAGGGGTAGGTTGATCCCGAATTTCCTGAGAAACCAAAACACTACTTTTCAAAGTGGTTGCACAAGTTTGCATTCCCACCAGCAATGGATGAGGGAACCCCTTCCTCCACAACCTCTCCAGCAGAGGCTATCATTGGTGTTTTTGATTTTAGCCAATATGACAGGTATAAAATGATATCTCAAATTGTTTTGATTTGCATTTCCCTGATCGCTAAGGAGGTTGAGCATGACCTTAAGTGTCTGGGGCAGCTGAAGATAGGGAACCTGAAATGATCCTATCCTATAGCCATACTGATGAATATTTTGCATATCACCATAGAACCTTCATCTGGCGATGGATGGAGATAGAGACAGAGACCCACATTGGAGCACTGGACAGAGCTCCCAAAGTCCCAATGAGGAACAGAATGAGGGAGAAGATGAGCAAGGAAGTCAGGACCAAGAGGGGTGCACCCACCCACGGAGACAGTGGGGCTGATCTATTGGGAGCTCACCAAGGCCAGCTGGACTGTGACTGAAAAAGCAGGGGATAAAACCGGACTCTCTGAATATGGCGAACAATGAGGGCTGATGAGAAGCCAAGGACAATGGCACTGGGTTTTGATCCTACTACATGTTCTGGCTTTGTGGGAGCCTAGCCAGTTTGGATGTTCACCTTCCCAGACCAGGACAGAGGGGGGAGGACTTTGGACTTTACACAGGGCAGGGAACCCTGACTGCTCTTCAGACTTGAGAGGGAGGGAGAGAGGAGTGGGCAAAGGGGGAGAGAAGTGGGGGGGAGGGGGAGAGGAATGGGGGGAGGGGGGAGGAGTGGGAGGCTGGGAGGAGACGGATTTTTTTTCTCAATAAAAAAAAGTAATTAAAAAGAAAGAAGACAAATATGAAAGAAAGAAAAAAAACAATTCCAGAGAAATACAGTTTGTCATGACAGGGAATGCACAAAAGCAAGACTGGTGGCAAACACTCAATGAGAAGGACAGACATAGTAGGGGCCAGAAAATAACATGGAGAAGCCCTCAGTGATGTACTTCTTCCAGCAAGTCTCCATCATCTAAAAGTTCTGCAACTTCCTGATACAGCATGAGAAGATGAGGACCAAGGGTTCAAACACATGGGGGATATTTTATACTCAAAGAGCCCTTGTATCGTAGAAACAGGATACCTATCTTTCTGGTAAAGTTTTCCAAATTCCCACATCATTCAGAATTGGCTCTTGTGGCATGTATGGTGTTCTGTAGTATAAGCGATGCACAATTTGTATATGTTGAATGGAAAAGTGAACCATGCTGTTATATTTTCACGATTCTGAGACTAGGACTAGAATTTATCTCTCAATTTATAGTACAGACTTAGACAAGTATTCACAAATATGAATACCTGTAACTGGAACAGTAGATATTCTGTATTAGAAGTCAACAGCTGGAGAGTAGGGGAGAATTCTGAAGAAGGCATCATTAACTAACAAGTCAATGCATGGCTGTATTCTAGGGACATGACCAGACCAAGGTTGGTCCCATCAGGTAAAATTTCTAGTTGATGACTATATCTAATGGACACTAAAGACTTTCTTGAGCTTATGAAATGTGTGCTACCATACTTGCTAGATTAAAACAGCAGAAATAGATTATATGTATATTATATGTATATGTGAAATCAGCAATCACAGATTTGTCATATTTTCCTTATGAAAAATAAACACAACAACTTATACAAATTTAGAAACTAATTGGATTCTTTTGGGACTAGAACTCCAACATCATAATTTATTGAATTATTATTATTGTTAAGTTACCATATCCATTGACTTTATGATTAAAGTAACTCACATTTTTTTTGATGAAAAAAATGTTGTTCTTGTTAGGTTGATTTTGGTTGATTTGGGTGTTTTCTTAAATGTGCAATGATGAATAAGATTTGTTGCTGATTGCACTTTTCAAATAAACACACATTTTCACTAACTCATTCAATCCATATAACATTAGGCATCCTAAATAACAAAACATTCCATTCTTTGATGGAGAAGACCACTCTTAGAGTGTAGGAAGATGATACAAGCACATAATAGAAACCATTACAATAAAAAATTACAAAACTAACAATTTAGGTACTACTTCTGGAAGTTTAACTTGGAAAAACTAATGCTTTTATCTGCATCTGAAAATCTTCTATAAAGACAGGAATGAATAGAAAATAGAAATTCCTGTCACAACAGAGATGTCATCAGAAGAGCTGCAGGGTGTGCGGCACTGAACTTTGGCCCAAGGGAAAGACGGACAGCACCACCAGTTCCTAGCATGCTTTAGCTCTCTACATGTAAGCTACAGTGAGATGATGGCGGGTTCAGTGAGCTTTCCCAGGCTCAGAGGGATGAGGGACACTGACATGCATAACCTACAGAAGAGATATACCACTCTCACGACTCCAGAATTAATAGCTACATATAATGATTAAGAGAAAGGAAATATATAAGACTGTTTTGGCTATCCTGGGTTTTTTGTTTTTCCATATAAAGTTGATTATTGTCCTCTCAAGATCTGTGAAGAATTTTGATGGGAGTTTGATGGGGATTGCATTGAATCTATAAATTGCCTTTGGTAGAATTGCCATTTTTACTATGTTGATCCTCCCAATCCAAGAGCAAGGGAGATCTTTCCACTGTCTGGTATCCTCTTCAATTCCTTTCTTCAATGCCTTAAAGTTCTTGTCAAATAGATCTTTCACTTCCTTGGTTAGAGCTACCCCAAGATATTTTAAGCTGTTTGTGGCTATCGTGAAAGGTGATGCTTCTCTGATTTCCCTCTCTGCTTCCATATCCTTTGTGTATAGGAGGGCGACTGATTTTTTGGAGTTGATCTTGTATCCTGCCACATTACTAAAGGTGTTTATCAGCTGTAAAAGTTCTTTGGTGGAGTTTTTGGGGTCGCTTATGTACACTATCATATCATCTGCAAATAATGAGAGTTTAACCTCTTCCTTACCAATTCGAATCCCCTTGATCCCCTTATGTTGTCTTATTGCTATTGCTAAAATTTCAAGCACTATATTGAAGAGGTATGGAGACTTGGACCTAGAGGGGCTTCCAGGTGCCCAAGGCGAGGTCCCCAGTTAGTTCCTGAGACAGCTGAAGATAGGGAACCTGAAATGATCCTATCTTATAGCCATACTGATGAATATCTTGCATATCACCATAGAACCTTCATCTGGCGATGGATGGAGATAGAGACAGAGACCCACACTGGAGCACTGGACTGAACTCCCAAAGTCCCAATGAGGAACAGAAGGAGGGAGAAGATGAGCAAGGAAGTCAGGACCAAGAGGGGTGCACCCACCCACGGAGACAGTGGGGCTGATCAATTGGGAGCTCACCAAGGCCAGCTGGACTGTGACTGAAAAAGCATGGGATAAAACTGGACTCTCTGAGCATGGCGAACAATGAGGGCTGATGAGAAGCCAAGGACAATGGCACTGAGTTTTGATCCTACTTCACGTTCTGGCTTTGTGGGAGCCTAGCCAGTTTGGATGTTCACCTTCCTAGACCAGGATGGAGGGGGGAGGACTTTGGATTTTCCACAGGGCAGGGAACCCTGACTGCTCTTCAGAATTGAGAGGGAGGGGGAGTGGAGTGGGGGGAGGGGGATAGAAGTGTGGGGACGGGGAGAGGAGTGGGGGGAGAGGGAGAGGAGTGGGGGGAGGGAGAAGGAGTGGGAGGTTGGGAGGAGGCGGAAATTTTTTTTTCTCAATAAAAAAAAAAAAACACCCACCAAAAAAAAAAAAAGAGAGAGAGAGAGAGAAAGGAAATAAGACTTCACAGAGCTGAAGTCCAGGACCGATCTTGTCAATCTCTAAATGGATTCAACTCTAAGGTTTTCAAATATTTGCCAAAATTTTAGTTTTCATCATTGACTTTGTACCAAATAAACAGGCATACAAACTCAGCCAGACTGAGGATATAAATGAGAATATGGAATACGGGGTATTTATAAAGTTCTTCAAAAACTTAAATCCTGGATGCTAAAATAGCCTTATCCAAATTTTCAGTTGAATTTTCGAATGAAAATAATGTGCAGTGAAGTAAAAATTAAAAGAATTTTTATGAAGCAATGCAAAATTAGGTAACACGATTACTGAATTTAACCTAAGTAGTACAGTAGACTTCATTTGAATAGTAGACTATTTGTACTATTGTAGTTACACAAGTGGAATTAATGAACAAGAAATAAAGCAAAGGTTATACTCCACACTAAAAGCTGTAAAACATATAGTATGATTAACATGGTAAAGTATTATGGTACTTTAATTTGAATATTATAAATGGAGTAGAGACAGAATTACATAGTATTTTTCAAACTCTAAGAAATAAGGACAATATGGTAAATCATTGATTCAAGAAGGATTCTAAACCCACACTCCCCAAGACACAACAAGGCTCTGTAATCAAGTAACCAAAACACTCAAAGGCAGATTTAAAAAAAAAAAAAAGAAAACCCATGTGTAAACCAGTGGAAAGCCTGCCAGCCACTCTCACACGGAGAAGTGGACCAGTAGAAGAGAGTCAAATATTTACAGCACAAAAAATGAAAACATACCAGTGTAAAAATTTCTATCCAGTAAATAAACAATTTAAATACAAACCTAAAAGACATTTTCCTAATTGCCACCACTCCCAAATTAGAGGAATATCACCAACATCTTTTATCTTCTTTAAATTAAAATATACTTGCTTGTACATAGGAACACAATTCTTACAAAATAATTTTATAGACTGGTTTGACATTACAACTGACTACAAAAAGTCAAAGATAATGCTCACTCTGTACAGTTCTCCATTATGGATATGAATGAGTGTGTTTGGGGGGATGGTAAATGATGCAATTAGCCTCTATGGTGGGGAGTGGTGTTATCAAAAGGATCTGCAAAACTCTACAGTGGAAGGTGCTTAAGCCAACCAAAAAGAATACCTGTATTTATGAAGAGAATCAAAGATCCAGGATGGATGGTTCTCTCTGATCCTAGCAGCAACTTCCTGAGTTCAGCATCACTGTTAGAAGTCTACAAAGCTGGGAGCTGTCTCATGGAAACCATTTGCCTGTGCACCTGCCCAGTGCTGTGCAGTTTTGACCACACATCACTTTGCTCACAAAGCACTGGCTCTTCCACCATGCCTAGCACCAATCATATAGACAAAGTTTGGAAATCAAAAGTATTAGTATTGACTTTTTTTTCCTTTAGCAAGATATTTTATTTTCATGAATACTAATAAAATCTCACTAATAGCAATGGTAAAATAGTAGCAAGTCTTTTTTTTTTTTTATTGAGAAAAAGAAAAAAAAGTTTCCGCCTCCTCCCAGCCTCCCATTTCCCTCCCTCTCCTCCCACCCTTTCCACCTCCCCCAAACTCCTCTCCCCCTCTCTCTCCAGTCCAAAGAGCAGTCAGGGTTCCCTGCCCTGTGGAGAGTCCAAGGTCCTCCCCCATCCGTCCATGTCTAGGAAGGTGAACATCCAAACTGGCTAGGCTCCCACAAAGCCAGAACATGAAGTAGGATCAAAACCCAGTGTTATTGTCCTTGGCTTCTCATCAGCCTTCATTGTTCGCCATGCTCAGAGAGTCCAGTTTTATCCCATGCTTTTTCAGTCACAGTCCAGCTGGCCTTGGTGAGCTCCCAATAGATCAGCCCCACTGTCTCAGTGGGTGGGTGCACCCCTTTGGTCCTGACTTCCTTGCTCATCTTCTCCCTCCTTCTGTTCCTCATTGGGACCTTGGGAGCTCAGTCCAGTGCTCCAGTGTGGGTCTCTGTCTCTATCTCCATCCATCACCAGATGAAGGTTCTATGGTGATATGCAAGATATTCGTCAGTATTGCTATAGGATAGCGTCATTTCAGCTTCCCTATGCTCAGCTGTCCAAGGAACTAACTGGGGACCTCGGCTTGGGCACCTGGGAGCCACTCTAGGTTCAAGTCTCTTGCCAACCCTAAGGTGGCTCCCTTAACTAAGAATTGTGCTTCCGTGCTCCCCTATCCAACCTTCCTTTATCCCAATCATCCTTTTTCCCCAAGTTCCCCCCATCCTCCCCTTCTGACTCTTATCTCCCCATCTCCCCTTACCCCCACCCCACCCCACCCCCACAATCCCTATTTTCTCCCCGGCAATTTGTCTACTTCCCATAGCCAAGTGGATAACTCTTTGTTTTTCCTTGGGTTCACCTTCTTATTTAGCTTCTTTAGGTTCAACAATTGTAGACTCCGTGACCCTTATTTATGGCTAGAAACCAATTATGAGTGAGTACATCCCATGCTCATCTTTTTGGGTCTGGGTTACCTCACTCAGGATAGTGTTTTCTATTTCCATCCATTTGCATGCAAAATTCGAGAAGTCATTGTTTTTTACCGCAGCTTAGTACTCTAATGTATACATTCCAAACTTTCTTCATCCATTATTCCATTGAAGGGCATCTAGGTTGTTTCCAGGTTCTGGATATTACAAATAATGCTGCTATGAACATAGTTGAACAAATGCTTTTGTCATATGATAGGGCATCTCTTGGGTATATTCCCAAGAGTGGTATTACTGGGTCCAGGGGTAGGTTGATCCCGAATATCCTGAGAAACAGAAACACTGATTTCCAAAGTGGTTGCACAAGATTGCATTCCCACCAGCAATGGATGATGGTACCCCTTCCTACACAGCCTCTCCAGCAAAGGCTATCATTGGTGTTTTTGATTTTAGCTATTCTGACAGGTGTAAGATGATATCTCAAAGTTGTTTTGATTTGCATTTCCCTGATTGCTAAGGAGGTTGAGCATGACCTTAAGTGACTTTTGGCCATTTGAACTTCTTCTGTTGAGAATTCTCTGTTCAGAGAATCATTAGATCTTACTACAAAAGACTGTATGCCACAAAACTGGAAAATGTAAAAGAAATGGACACTTTTTTAGATAAATACCATATACCAAAGTTAAACCAGGACCAGGTGAACAATCTAAATAGACCTGTTAGTCGCAAAGAATTAGAAGCTGTTATCAAAAACCTCCCTACCAAAAAAAGCCCAGGACCAGATGGTTTCAATGCAGAATTCTACCAGAACTTCCAAGAAGAGCTAATAGCTATACTCCTTAATGTATTTCACAATATAGAAACAGAAGAGTCATTACCAAATTCCTTTTATGAAACTACAGTTACTCTGATACCATAACCACACAAAGACTCAACCAGGAAAGAGAATTACAGGCCAATCTCACTCATGAACATCGAGGCAAAAATCCTCAACAAAATACTGGCAAACCGAATCCAAAAACACATTAGAAAAATTGTCCATTATGATCAAGTCGGCTTCATCCCAGAGATGCAGTGCTGGTTCAACATACGAAAATCTATCAATGTAATTCATCATATAAATAAACTGAAAGAAAAAAAACTATATGATCATTTCATTAGATGCTGAAAAAGCATTTGACAAAATTCAACATCCCTTTATGATAAAAGTCTTGGAGAGATTAGGGATACAAGGGTCATACCTAAATATAAGAAAAGCTATATACAGCAAGCCGACAGCTAACATCAAATTAAACGGAGAGATACTCAAAGCCATCCCATTAAATTCAGGAACACGACAAAGCTGTCCACTCTCGCCATACCTCTTCAATACAGTGCTTGAATTCTAGCAATAGCAATAAGACAACATAATGGGATCAAGGGGATTTGAATTGGAAAGGAAGAAGTTAAACTTTCGTTATTTGCAGATGATATGATAGTGTACATAAGCGATCCCAAAAACTCTACCAAAAAACTCCTACAGCTGATAAACACCTTTAGTAATGAGGTAGGATACAAGATCAACTCCAAAACATCAGTCGCCCTCTTATACACAAAGGATATGGGAGCAGAGAGGGAAATCAGGGAAGCTTCACCTTTCACGATAGCCACAAACAGCATAGTATTGACTTTTTAAGTAGACTTAGATTTAAATTTAGTTCCAGAAACCCAGTAAGGCTCATTACAGAAGTGACAGATGAAAACTTTTCAGCATGATCATATGCTAATTATGTTACCATCAGAATGTTCAGGTACTTAGCACATATCTTTGACAGAATACAGTAGAGGAAAAACTAATCTTGGCTAGGAATCTACCAGTTATGGAGGCATGCTTCCCTAGCCTTGAGATTTTCGAGTTTGTGAAAGAAGCATGTATAAGTGACTGTCAGTACACTCATACCTCAAGTTAGTAGAAAAGATCAGAGTCAGTAAGTTAATGTATTGAGAAAACAGCCCCTTTGGATGTAACTAAAATCAACTTCTCTCACAACGACAATATTTACGAACCAGATCTAGGAGCAATTCATATGCCTGTAATCCCAGCATGTGGAAAACTGAGGCAGGAGGCTAAGGAGTCTGAGGCCAGACTGGGAAACACAGCACAATTATTTTTTTCTAACCAAAGACAACAACAACAAAACAAATTTTTAAAAAAAGATAGAAGAACTAAAATGAGGAGAGAGAGACAGATAGAGAGGGGAGGGGGAAATTTTCAGGTAATATGATTAACGTGTTTAATACTCATGGACTCTCATTCCTAACTGAAGCATAGTCGGAAAAGGAAGGATCAAGCTCTTAGGGAATCAGTCCAACTCTTATGAAAAATAACTGGAAAAATAACTGGGAAGACGAAGTTTGCAGAAACTACGGAAGGTTAACCTAATACACAACAAATACGCATTATGCCTGACTAATTTGCTACATTATGGATCATATAACACATTAATTAAAATTTGACAAGTTTAAGATGAAACAGGGGCTTCAGAATCAGAAAAAAAGTACAACAGTAAACTTGCAGAAAGATAAGCCATTAATACACCAAAATACACACTCCTTGATTCACTGTCATCTCTGTTTAGCATGTAAATATATGAGAAAATTTGTGCCAGTCATTGGACATCTTTATATCCCTCTATTCACCTTCCACAGAGACAAGATATTTAGTTATCATTAAGGTAGTAAACAGTGATGTTCAATTTGACTGAATAAGTCAATTCTAATGAGAATTCAGACATCTGGATGGTGACATCTTATAGACTGAAATAAACAACCACCAAACACAAAGTAAAGCATATTACGTATAACAAATAAGCCTTACTTTAGTCTTGAAAATGGTGCTGACATTCAGCCGCACTGGGTGTTTATCCCAATAATCTTGTACCTTTTTTCCAAATAAATATTTACATATAAATTGCTTTGCAGAATAGGTTATCAGCCCAGAAGGTAAGAGAGACTTTGAATTAATTTTAATCCTACTTGAGCTACGTAGCTCTTAAGTTTACTACTGAAATAACTTCTGAGAACTTCTAATGTTATAAATATAGTTTATATTCTCATTCCTTGGACATTAGAGCTCTTAGTGGCTTCATCACTGTAGATCAGATTCACTTGAAGTATCTTTATATGCATGTCTGTTCTTTGTGCCTGGAGTGTATGTTACCATGAAATTCAAAGACTTCCAAAGAATGGCGTGATGCTGATTTTTCCTGTGTTCCTAAATGCCACTTTCCAGTTCCACCTGTGGTAGATAGGTAAAGCTGGCATCTCAAACAAACAGAGATGCAATTGCCCCTGGGAGTGAAGTAGGTAGTTCACACTTGTTTATAAAAGTTACAATAGTCTTTTCTCCATATTTCTCTGTAAAACACATTATGAACATAAGAATAGTGTTAAGTTCCTTTTAAAAATGCTAACATGTATTTTATATAGTTGCATAGCTCCTTTAAAGTAAAACAGGAACAAATTGATTTTTGGAGATCTAAGGCAGTAAAAGTGACAATCAATATTTGCATGGTAACATGTAGCTTTCAAAGGAACTCAAACACACCACATTATTTGATGCAGCAATTCTGCAATAAAGGTAGACAATCAATATTATTGATAAGATTCAAAGGACTAGAAATTTCTAAACTTATTTTCCTATAAAACAGTCCTTTGTTTTTACTGCTAATTGTTATATGCTTTATTAACACAACAATAAAAGAGATATCCAAATACATATTTTAAATCATAGCCATATTGTCCATGTTTGTAGGTCGGGAAACATTAACTGCTGTCTTGGAATCTGTTGAATGCTTTTTTACCCACGCATAGAGGGTGAAACCACAGGAGGGGTTTTGAAAACTCATTGCTGCAGATTCCCTCAGGAGGATCTTTATCAATGTACAAACTGGGTGGGGTTTGTGAGTCATGGTCTTGGCCATCCACCATATGTATGTATATATACCCACTGCTCAAAAGGAAACCTGTTGCTGATTTTCTTCCTAATCAAGCACTACAATGGAATAATAGTAGTTGTATGACAAACCATCTGTATTTCTTATTAATGATATATTGGTCCTTTAAAATAAACTTAGTTCTCACTAACCTCATCCCATACCTTTAAATTACAGTGAATAGTATATTAATAAATATGATATGCCTTTTAAAATAAACTTAGTTCTCACTAACCTCATCCCATACCTTTAAATTACAGTGAATAGTATATTAATAAATATGATATGCCTTAGTGTTTATTCCAGATAAAGCATACTTTGTTTATCAAACACTTAATACACTTATGAACTTGGAAGAAGTTGGAAGGATGCAATAAAATCATTGAAGCATTATTTTGAGAAGAAAAGTTTAAATATGTGAAGGAAGATCAAATGTGTGTTGAGATGAAAAGGAACTTTGATAAAACAGAATAATTGAAACCATGAAGAAGAGAAAGTGATATTCTAGGTGCTCCAGAAAGAAGTTGCAATACCAGAGGAAATACTCTACTCACCAGAGTCTGGGTGCAATATTTTAAGTGAAGTGGCTATGTGCATATTTTTTGATTTGAAAGGATAAACAGGTGATGTGGTCTTTTAAAATTTGGGTATAGCAAGTACACATCTGTTTTTAATTCAATACAATAGCTGTTCATGTCTAATTTGAATCCAGTTGTTACCTGAAGATAACATGAGAAACAGAAAATAGTCTCAAAACTCAAGAGCTGTAAAAGTGACACATCTTAATAGGTCCTCATTTATATTGACACCTGATTCAAAAAAAAATGGCCCGAAATAAATACCAGAGAGAAAAAAAAAAAAAAAAAACAGCATCTTCGGCAAATGATACTGGTCAAATAGAATGGCTGCAGAGAGAATGAAAACAGATTCATACTTATTACCCAGCACAAAACTCAACTGCAAATATATCAAAGTCTTCAAAATAAAGCCAGATGCCTTGAATTTGATAGAAGAGGAAGCATGGAATAGACTTAAATTTACGGGCACAGGAAAAGACTTTCTGAACAGAACACTGTTAACTTTGGCATTAAGATCAAAAATTAGTAAACAGATCTAATGAAACTATAAAAACTTCTGTGTGGCAAAAACCACAATCATTTGGAAAAAGTGGCAGGCTACAGAATGGGAAAAAACTTTAACCAATTATATGTCTGAAAGAGGGCTAAGATCCAAAGTATATAGAGAAATAAAAAGATGGACATTAAGAAAAAACAGAGCCCAAATTATAAAAATGTGACACAAATCTAAACAGAAAATTTTCAAAAGAGGAAATTTCAATAATTTAGAAGCTCTTAAATAAATGCTCAATATCCTTAGTCATCAGGAAAACTCAAATAAAAACCACTTTGTGATTTCATCACACTCCCATCAGAATGGCCAACATAAATAAAATGAATAACATGTATACTGTTCAGTATGTGGAGGAATCAGAACATTAAACCATTGCTTGTAGGAGGGCAAAGTAGTATAACCACTATATTTCATTTTAGTGTTCCTCAGAAATCTGGCAATTGATCATTTTGAAAGTGAAAATATACCACTCTTGGACATAATACCCAAAAGTTGTTTCACCCTACCATGAAGACTCTTTCTCAACGATATTCATTCCTGCTCTATTCATAAGACTAGAAATTAAAAACAATCTAGAGATCTCTCAATAGATTAATGAATAAAGAATACACAAAAATGAAATTGGCAACTAAATACATGAAATTAGAAAAAAAATCAACCTGAGTAAGGGAACCCAGGCCCAGAAAGTCATTGATAATCAAGTTAAAATCTGTATATCCAAAAAGGTTAAGTATAGATTGATTAGGTGGGGAATGATGGCACCTCCTAGGATGGGGAAATAGAAAAGATAGCTATGGATATAAGAGCGAGTACTGCAACAGGAGGATCAGTTACAAAATTAAATAAATAAGGTAGCAAAGGAGGAAGTATGAGGAAGGAAAGCTAAAATTAAGAGCTATTTGAGGGGTCATAAGGAAACCTAATAGAGCAGGAGTTCTCAAAAATATAAGAATATATGAAGGTTTTCTAAATAAAATTGCCAAAAGCAAGTGAGACAGAATGCCTTGACATCTCTGTTCACCAAATGAACTTTACAGTACTGGGAATGGATTACATATAACTGAGTTATTGGTCAAAGAGTTCCTATGGGACCTCCCAAACAACCCAGGTTAGTGCAAAGACTATTAGTGGCTCTCCACAAACCTATCTAAGGCCCTATTGTTGAAGACTACACCTACACAACAATTTGAACACTGAGAAGCCAAGCTTGTGCCTCACGAGAGTCTTCACTCCTTGCTGCTAGAGTCTTTGATATAGAAAGGTATTCTTCATGATACCAGAGAAGAAAGCTAAACCCCAACACAGCTCCAAACTATTTTATCCGAAATACTGTCTTGCCTGCAAGATACACTTGTGCAATAGTGGCACAAAGTGTATGGAAGTAACCAACCAACTTAAAGCCTAATTTATGAGATGGAATCCATCTCTGAACACACTTAGGAGGTCAAGAACACGAAATTAGATAGGCTAGAAACCTAGGGAAAACCAAACACCACTTTTCTGCTAAAGGAATACAGCAATAAACTGAGTCCTAATGAGATTCTACTGAACTTGTAAATCAGTGCCTTGCTCAGACATCATTACAGAAACTTCACCTGAGGCAGATGGGAACAAATAGAGAGACCAACAGCCAGTTAATGTTTAGAGAGCAACAGACATGGAAACATTCGACCCTGAATGGGTATTCTCCCTCAAATCCATCCTCTCAGTTCTCAGGAACTTTAGTGGAAGAGAAGGGAAAGAGTGTAAGAGGGAATGAAGGACATCAAAGACACAAAACCTCTAAACACAGCAGAACCAGTGTATTTATGAACTCTCAGATACTGGCAGCATTCAGAGTCTGAACTGGTCTGTATCAGATATGGTCTTCCTGATGAGTGATGTGCACACATATGCTCCATCTTTTTTTTTTAATTTATTTATTTATTAAGGATTTCTGCCTCCTCCCCGCAACCGCTTCCCATTTCCCTCCCCCTCCCCTGATCCCATCTTTAACCTAAACTTTCTCTCCAGTTGATAACCAATTGCAAATGAAGCTTTAGTTTCCTTCAAGGGGAGTCTTACTAGGGAAACAAACCACTGTTGTGTAGAGGCTGTATAGCATCTTTGAGGTTTATTTCCCAAAGATGGGAACTAAATATATTATAAGGGAACATATAATGTTGTGTCAGAGCTTTTTTTTTCAACTTTATGGGTTTTTGCATATATATTATGGCTTCTGGTTTTGGAAATCTTTTGTATAAAATGTGTGTCTCTGCATCTATGTTTTTTGTTTTTGTCTCAGTTCATTTTTCTGTTTTTTGTTTTGTTCCCTTTTTATTTATTTACTTTTGTAATATCTTATTTAATTTACTTTAAAATTATTACTTAGATGTCTAATTGTTTTCTAAGAAGAGATGCAAAAGTGTGGGTCTGGATGGAAGTGGGAGGGAAACAAAATGTAATCAGAATATATTGTATAAAAAATATTTTCAATAAAAGAAAAATAAACAAACCAACAGAATTCCCAAGGACAACAGAATTGCAGGAGCTAGTTTGCCTTTATAGTTGCTTTCACTCACTCAGAGGACAGTGTATTTTCTGCTGACTAATTTCTGGTCAACTTGGTACAAGGTAGAGTCATTTAGGAAAGGGAATGTCAATTTAGAAAATGCCTCCACCACTTTGGACTATGAGCAAGACTGTGATGCATTTTGTTGTTTAATGATTGATGTGGGTGGGACAAGACCACTCTGAGTGATGATATCCTTGGGCAACCAGTTGATCTTGAGCTGTACAAGAAAACAGGGAACAAACCTGAGAATCAACTCAACAAATAGTATTCTCTATAGTCTGTGTTTCAGTTCATGCCCCAGGTTCCCTTCTTAAAGTCCTGTTTTGACTTTCCAGAGTGATGGACTACAACTGAATCTTTCCTTCTTGAGTAGCTTTGGGTTATGGTGTTTTGTCACAGCATTATAAACCCTATCTAAAACACCTTTAGAGAAAGCCATTTATAATTAACATAATACCCTACCATAGAATATTAAAGTTTGAACCCAAATTAAATCTCATTTCTTCCCTCTCACATGCATTTTCAAATATCTCTACCAACCTAATAAATTAATTTTATTCTAAGGCAATTAATTTTAAATTTCTTAATTCTATGGCTTCTAAGGACAGTTATTACTGTCCTTTGAATATTTATAATACTATTCTTTCCCTTACCCATGCATCTCTCGTGGTGCCTCTTTTGTGTAACTGAAACAATAATTGTCATGTCAAACATGAGTATTTATGCAGCCATAAATGCAGTAGATAAATTTGTTTTTGTTGAGGTTTTCTGAAATTGCTTACCCTTCATTCATTCAAATATTTGTTTGAAAAAAAAAAACGAAGAAAGACAGACATTATGCCATGTGAATGAAGAAGTAAGAATGCTCAGAATGCAGAGAGTCATTAAAGTCCCCAAGGGCTTCTTAGTTCATTTATGTCATCAGTACATGATGACTAGAGAAATTCCATTTTGAGCCAGGCATCCACTTTATTAGCTATTGGCCTATGACCTAAATTTCTACTTTCCGACCCTATCCCTTCCCCTAAACTATGTACTTGTTGTGAAGTGATTAATGACTTGTTTTGCCTTCTGGAAACATGCTAATTGCTGGTGGGCAATGGGAATGACAAGGTTTTATGTAGCTGAGGAGGTAGGATAATTCCTCTCACAAAGATATAAATTCCTCAGAAATAGAGTAATTGTGATATTCACCTATAAAAACCTTTCTATGAGCCACATGTCTGATTTAACTTAGAAACATGTCCCTAGTAAGTTTGGCTAATTACAATTCATTTTGAATCTATGGTCATTTCCCTGTAGTCTTGAACTCCATAACAAGTGAGTGGCTGCACTTAATTTGTAATTTAGAACCACTCATTGCAATGCATCTTACCAAAATACCTATGTGCCTTTTGACGACCTGGATGAATAGTTTTCCGTCAACATTAGTGTAGTGGTATATAGTTTTTATTATATTTAGGCTATATAAAGCAAGGCAACAGCTAGCATCAAATTAAATGGAGAGAAACTTAAAGCCATTCCACTAAACTCAGGAACACGACAAGGCTGTCCACTCTGGCCATACCTCTTCAATATAGTGTTTGAAGTTCTAGCAATAGCAATAAGACAACCTAAGGGGATCAAGGAGATTCGAATTGGAAAGGAAGAAGTTAAACTTTCGTTATTTGCAGATGATATGATAGTGTACATAAGCGACACCCAAAACTCCACCAAAGAACTTTTACAGCTGATAAACACCTTTAGTAATGTGGCAGGATACAAGATCAACTCCAAAAAGTCAGTCACCCTCTTATACACCAAGGATATGGTAGCAGAGAAGGAAATCAGAGAAGCTTCACCTTTCACGATAGCCACAAACAGCATAAAATATCTTGGGGTAACTCTATCCAAGGAAGTGAAAGATCTATTTGACAAGAACTTTAAGGCATTGAAGAAAGAAACTAAGGAGTATACCAAAAAAATGGAAGGACCTCCTTGCTCTTGGATTGGGAGGATCAATATAGTAAAAATGGCAATTCTACCAAAGGCAATTTATTGATTCAATGCAATCCCCATCAGGGTCCCATCAAAATTCTTCACAGATCTTGAGAGGACAATAATCAACTTTATATGGAAAAACAAAAAACCCAGGATAGCCAAAACAATCCTATACATTAAAGGATTGTGTGGAGGCATTACCATCCCTGACTTCAAACTCTATTACAGAGCTACAGTGATGAAAACAGTGTGGTACTGGCATAAAAACAGAGAAGTCGACTAATGGAATCGTATAGACGACCCGAATTTTAACACACAAACCTATGAACACCTCATTTTTGATAAAGGAGCCAAAAGTATACAATGGAAGAAAGAAAGCATCTTCAACAAATGGTACTGGCATAACTGGATGTCAACCTGTAGAAGAATTAAAATAGACCCAAATCTATCACCATGCACAAAACTCAAGTCCAAATGGTTTAAAGACCTCACTATCAGTCAGAACACATTGAACCTGATAGAAGAGAAAGTGGGAAGTACCCTACAGCAGATGGGCACAGGAGATCGCTTCCTATGTGTAACCCCAACAGCACAGACATTAAGGGCAACATTGAATAAATGGGACCTACTAAAACTGAGAAGCTTCTGTAAAGCAAAGGACATTGTCACCAAGACAAAAAGGCAACCTACTGACTGGGAGAAGATCTTCACCAACCCCGCAACAGACAAAGGTCTGATCTCCAAAATATATAGAGAACTCAGGAAACTAGACTTTAAAATGCTAATTAACCCAATTAAAAAATGGGGCACTGAACTGAACAGAGAATTCTCAGCAGAGGAAGTTCAAATGGCCAAAAGACACTTAAGGTCATGCTCAACCTCCTTAGCAATCAGGGAAATGCAAATCAAAACAACTTTGAGATATCATCTTACATCTGTCAGAATAGCTAAAATAAAAAACTCCAATGATAGCCTTTGCTGGAGAGGCTGTGGAGGAAGGGGTACCCTCATCCATTGCTGGTGGGAATGCAATCTTGTGCAACCACCTTGGAAATTGGTGTTTCGGTTTCTCAGGAAATTCGGGATCAACCTACCCCTGGACCCAGCAATACCACTCCTGGGAATATACCCAAGAGATGCCCTATCATATGACAAGAGCATTTGTTCAACTATGTTCATAGCAGTATTATTTGTAATAGCCAGAACCTGGAAACAACCTAGATGCCCTTCAATGGAAGAATGGATGAAGAAAGTGTGGAATATCTACACATTAGAGTACTACGCTGCGGTAAAAAACAATGACTTCTCGAATTTTGCATGCAAATGGATGGAAATAGAAAACACTATCCTGAGTGAGGTAACCCAGACCCAAAAATATGAATATGGGATGTACTCACTCATAATTGGTGTCTAGCCATTAATAAGGGACACGTTGAACCTAAAGAAGCTAAGTAAGAAGGTGAACCAAAGGAAAAACATATAGTTATCCTCTTGTCTATGGGAAGTAGACAAAATTGCCGGGGAGAAAATTGAGATCTTGGGGGTAGGGTGGGATGGGGGTAAGGGGAGATGGGGAGAGAACACGGAGAAGGGGAGAATGAGGGGAACTGGGGAAAAAGGATGATTGGGATAAAGGAAGGTTGGATAGGGGAGCACGGAAGCACAATTCTTAGTTAAGGGAGCCACCTTAGGGTTGGCAAGAGACTTGAACCTAGAATGGCTCCCAGGTGCCCAAGCCGAGGTCCCCAGTTAGTTCCTTGGGCAGCTGAGGATAGGGAACCTGAAATGACCCTATCCTATAGCAATACTGACGAATATCTTGCATAATACCATAGAACCTTCATCTGGTGATGGATGGAGATAGAGACAGAGACCCACACTGGAGCACTGGACTGAGCTCCCAAGGTCCCAATGAGGAGCAGAAGGAGGGAGAACATGAGCAAAAAGTCGGGACCACGAGGTGTGCACCCACCCACTGAGACAGTGGAGCTGATCTATTGGGAGCTCACCAAGGCCAGCTGGACTGTGATGGAAAAAGCATGGGATAAAACTGGACTCTCTGAGCATGGTGAACAACGAGGGCTGATGAGAACCCAAGGACAATGGCACGGGGTTTTGATCCTACTTAATGTGCTGGCTTTGTGGGAGCCTAGCCAGTTTGGATGTTCACCTTCCTAGAAATGGACGGAGGGGGGAGGACCTAGGACTTACCACAGGGCAGGGAACCCTGACTGCTCTTTGTACTGGAGAGGGAAGGGGAGAGGAGTGGGGGGAGGGGGAGAAGTGGTGGAGGAGGGGGAGAAGGTTGGGAGGAGTGGGAGGGAAATGGGAGGGTGGGAGTAGGTGGAAACTTGTTTTATTTTTTTCTCCTTTTCTCAATAAAAAAAAGTTAAAAAAAAACATTAGTGTAGTGGTGGTGTTACTCATCAATAGAAGCAGAGTAGAATGACAGTCATTTGCAAGTAGAAATCTACTGCATGCTGCTGAGACTCGGTTCACAAAATTTGTCTTTAGTTGACAAAAGTTCTCCTTGTTTAGTGTGAGATATGGTTGTTCTTAAGAACATGTCTGGCACCGGCTTCATAGGACCTTGAAAGGGATTGGTAAATGATATATTTTACCCAGTGTCTAGACAACTGGAACGTTCTATAGTCTATTGTTTCACATACGCAGTGTCCTGTGAATGGGTATTGGAAAAGAGTGGCATCAGCTTAAATTTCATTGATACAGAGTTTTTCTGATGAGAAAACTCATGATTCCTAGCACAAAGTCATAATAGTAAGAAGAAAAATATCCAGAAGTAACAAAATCTGAACCTGACCATGACTAGAGACAGGATTAAGGCCTCATGGCTACATCACACGAAGAGTGGAAGAGTGTAAATGAACCTATAAAACACATTATGGTTAAAAATATAGCACAGGGTAGAAGAAAAGCAAAAATTAATATTCATTCTAATGAATATAATCCAAGAAATAAAGAATAGCAACAGATGGCTAAGGAATAGCAAGAGAGCCAAGACTACTGCAAGGAAAACAAACAACACCCCGAAGCAGTCAGGAAATGTGCACAGCGGGGAAGAAGAGCGAAGATGACAATGCGAACACAGATTGAAGGATTCGTGCTGGAACTTTGCATTTCTCTCTCCTGTGCTGGTTTTACAAAGGATATTTTGCTGAGTTTATCTCGGAGAAATAATTTCTCAAAATTTACTAGCAAATATATCAACAGAAGTCCAGAAATAACTAACCAGCTTAAAAGGTTTGAATATGTTAGCATAAACACAAGAGGATTTGCAGCTGCCAAGGACCTAAGTATAT
The DNA here is from genome assembly GCF_018167655.1 of Microtus oregoni. NCBI lineage: Eukaryota > Metazoa > Chordata > Mammalia > Rodentia > Cricetidae > Microtus > Microtus oregoni. The sequence goes on along the minus strand of NW_024543067.1, from coordinate 28,966,339 downwards.
ATAAGATTTATTTCCTTTCTAGTAAGAGTTCATTTAAAATTAGAGAAATTCATTCTTCTGTCCTGGGAGGAGGAAGCAAACCACTGTTGAGAAGGATGCAACTGGTGTAATAGACAACCAAGGTTCTGCTGATCATATTCATTGTGGGTAACAATGATGTAAACCTCTTACAATAACTCATTTAGTACAATCTTTTGGTTTGGCAGATAAGAACACAAGATTGCAACACAACTCTATGTAAAGCACAAATGATTATTATTCATTAGGTAGGTCACAATGTTTGAAATGCAGTCACCAGTACATGACTTTGAGTGTGTGTCTGTTATTACCATGGAAAGAAGCAAAAAATGAAATGATAATGGTGATCACACATTTTGTCACATAGGTAATATGTTAGCAAATCTTTAACAGAACTCTAAAGATTCAGAGGGATAGGGAACCAAGTAAACATGGATGGACAACAAGAAAACAAGACTTTCTAAAGAGAACATGACTGACACAATAAATAACTCCACAGAGTCTGAGGCAGCAGGCATAGGACGTCCATGGGCTTGCTGAGAGGATAAGTGCATATACTCCCCAATCCTAATGCAAAACAATCTCCAGTTGATAACCACTGACAGTGACAAATTAAATTTCTCCAAAGGAGTCTCATGGGGAAACAAACTATTTGTAATGCTAGGCCTCATGTCCAGCAGTACATGGCCAACACAAAATAGACTCAACAGCATCTTTGGTGGTTCTCATCTCATTATGCTGAATCAATGCCTTCCTCCCCTCCTGAACATTACAGGTCCTTTACATATAAATTCTGACTCCAAGTTTTGTATTTTTATGTGATTCCTGCATGTGTGTGAACATGTGTGTTTGTGTGAATGTGCTTTTTCATTGGCTCTTTTTCTTATGTTTGTTTTGTCCTATTCCAACTTGTTTGCTTTTGCATTAGCTAATTTTACTTTATTGATATTGCTTAGGGGTGTGTGTGTGTGTGTGTGTGTGTGTGTGTGTGTGTGCTCTAAGAACAGACCAAAAGGCTGTGGATTTGGACAGCAGAGGAGGTCAGGAGGTACTACGAGAGACAGGGAGAGGAAAAAGCATATATTGCATAAAAATGTCTTCTCAATCAAAGAAAACATATTAAATCTTAGCACCACTTGTTATTTATTATAACTATTGCCTAAATGTTATAATCAAGCAAGTAATAAAATATATACAAGACTCAGTTTAACTCTATGCTGAAGAATTCAATATTCTGATTCCGAAGGATTCCTTGAGCACTGCTTCAACAAAAAGACTTGATTAGGAAAATAACAGTTTTGAAGAATTTCAAAGATGTTGGGAAAATTCTGTTCCTTGTTGTAACATGACTGAGAGCCTCTCTGGCAGTGGTGTCCTAAAAGTTACTTCCAAGTTATTCTAAAAGTAAGCACTTTGCTCTTGAAAGTCAGTGGGGTTATTTACTCCATCCCAAAGTCTTTGGTGGGTCATGTGCTTGATTTGCTCTTTCCTGAATTGACCGCAACCACTCCATTTAACAAATGACCAGGAACAGTGTATTCCTTAAAAAGGTCACTATCCAAAGTCATCTGATACAGCTCTCCCTGACTTGATGTGCTTATTTTTTTTTTCAAATTACCCCACATCATCAGAATTTCATTACATCCCTCTTTCTACATTGTATATTAACCACTACCCTACCTACATGGTTTGTAGCACTTAGTTGTTTATAGTTATTTAACACTCAGCACCAACCAAATGCTAAGGATGCTGTTTTGAAGCAACACAGTTTTATTCTCTATGTCCATGTTCAATCATATCCTTGGCATAAAGTAAGTCTAATTATTGGAGTCTGTCACAAAAGCCTCATTGCAAACAGATCATCACCTCCACCTCATTCTTTCTCAGTAGGTTTCAGAAAAAACTCTCAGGGAGATGATTACATTTTCTTGCTTGATATTGGGCTAAAAGCTTTGTCTTTTTCTCACAGGGATCTTTCCGAGGGCTATGCATGCTCATGGCAGCTGAATTCACCTATGAAGTCTTATCAAGGCAATCTTATTATTCATGTTTCTTTAATTCCAAAAATATTTGTGTAACTATTGCTATGGAATATTGAAATATTCTGAACGGATTGGTAATGAATTAAACTTTAAAAACATTGGCTTGTGACATATGTCCATTTTTCTTGATCCCCAATGGTGATAATCACACAGCTTTGGAATGATGCATAATTGCTCTTTATTCTCAGAAATAAGGTTTCAGTTCATGTATGGAAGAGGGACATAGGGACATAGGATTATGGGAGGGAACTGTTGAGCTAATCAGGAGTTTGATGAAAAGGAAGTTTCCTAGTTCTTCTACTCTGAGCTCAGAAACTGTCCTGGTGCATCCCAGTAGCTTTGTTTTAGTTCAAACAACTCTTTGTTTATCTGCTTTTCCCTGAAAACTGATCAAATGGTTCACTAGGTAGAAATGAAAAGCCCCCAAGAGTACAATTCAATTATGACTTCTGAATCCATAGTGTCTAGAGTCACAAACAATAAAAGTTGAGAAAATACAACAGATTTATGTTTTGTTTTATTTTATACACATATCTGCATCCGACTCTTTTACTGTCTTCTTTTTGAAGGGCAAAGGGAATTTCAGATGATTTAAACATTTAGTTTGAATGAATGTAGTTTAGACAAAACACTGTGTGACTTTCATTTTATGCAACAGAATGTGTATGTTTGTTCATAGTGCAAATAACTATTAAATATCAATCTGTCTATCTACCTCCAACCCATATATCATCTCTTCATTCATGATACATAAGTACTTAATTCTCTAAACTTCAGAATCATTTTTAAACATGGAATGTTTTACATTAAAAATGAAATGAGAACACTACAGACTGAACTTTATAATATGAATCAGTTAGAAGATGAACTGTGAGCCAAATAATGAAATAATTTTGTCATTTGTGTATATATAACCATTATATATGGAGATGTTTTATGTGAGCAAGAACCATTGTCTAGTTCCTATATAAGACACAGGTATCTGAAAGCAAATCATTATCTGAAATATATGACTGCATTCACTTATAAGAGAAATAATAATTGCATTAATAATAACAAAACCTTAAAAATTATAAACATCATGAGATGTTTCCCAAGTTTCATTCCTATTACTGTTACAAAATACTCTGGCAAAAGCCCCTCCATTTGGAAATAAAGGGGTTTATTTTATCTTACAGTTTCCCGTCAAAATCCATCATTTGGGGAAGTAAAGGAACTTCCAGCATCTAATCACATCACATCCACCATCCAGAGCAGAGTGGAATTAATGCACAAACGATCCCTTGCTTATCTTCTGGTGCTCAGGTAGATTTTTCCATTCTAATGCAGTTTAGGGCCTTTATTCCTAGGAATGATTCCACCCAAAGTGCCCTGTGTGTTCCTACAGAAATTAACTTAACACAGACATACCCACAGAGCAACCCAATGTAGACACTTCCATTGAGACTCTTTTCCTGTTTGATTCTATGTTGTGTCAAATTGATAACTGCGGTTGATCACCACAGAAACTAAAATGAAAATTTCTTTGAAGTGAAACAAACTTTAAAAAAGTAATAGAAAAAGTTAGACCTCACTAAGGATGATAAAGATAGATATAATAATGCATATAAGTAGAATAGAATAAGATAAAAATAGAAAACAATTCAGTAAAAGATAGCTATCAGAAAAATAGCATCAGTGATGGACAAATTGATATTGATTGTCTAAAACATGATGCAATACAATTTTTGTTAGAAAGTTAACAGTGGCACTTCTCCCAAGAGGTTAAGACTCAAATAGGCCCCAAAGATCATCTGCATAAAAAGACATAACCATCATTGTGTGTTCTCACAATTTAGCAATGTGCGACATTGATGAAGCCTAGACCAAATCTATGGAGAACACTATGATTACATTTCAAAAACATAACTGCGTTAAAGATAACATTTCATAAAGATAACTGTGTTAAGGAAGTTGAATCTAAAAGAGCAACATTGAATAACACCATGTAGGCAATATTGAATTCAACAAAATTAATCTATGTAACTAGACATCAAGATAGCAGTTTACTTTTTAGCAGAGGTAATAAAATTAGGAGACAATATAAGAACTTCTAGAACATTCCTCTTTGTTTCTCATGCATGATGCAGGTTTTGAGTGGTAGTCCTTTTGTTGCAGTGAAGCAAAATGTGTGTTTAGATTTTTATCTCTGATAACATTTTAAATAAAATTAGCTTTCCTATTGATGTGAATTCGCATATCATTGTAACACTTTAAGTGCATGCAGTGCTTACTTTTCAAGAATGTTAAATGATTTGCAAACACATGAAACACTTCTAGGTAAAATCCTATGACACTGTATTACCATTGAAATACTACCAGTGACCCCATCAATGTTAAAATGAAAAACATGAAGCATCTCTATTTATATAAAAATATTAAATTAAAATAATGAAAAAAATGCCATGAGAAAATGACTGTCTTAAGTGCACTTTTGTCTTATATTATATCAAATGGTAATCCAAACCTACAATCCATCCTAAACTCACAGTTTAATTTCACCATCGCCATTGATTAAATAAACAGACAAATGTAAATCTAATTTTGTTTTACACTAATAAATGCCCCATAAATGTCTAAATTGTATTGTTTTGCTGGAAGCAGGAATGGATAAATGCATCTGGAAATGAGGCTCCTGGCTTCCCAACTACATTTCTGTTAATTTTCCTTCCTACCATGGTCATGTGACTTAATTGGCCAGAGATATAACCTATCTCCTACATTTGAATTGCTGCCAATTTTAATCAGAACAGCTGAAATAGTCCCTAATCTGACTTTAACATAGGTTACAGCTATTTTTGTGGCTTATCTTCCTTAATTTTTAAGTTCTAAGGGTCATGGACACCCCTTTCCTTAGATTCTTTATCTCTAACAGGACTGACCCAACAGTTGAAACTTGGGAAATTTTCTATAAGAGATGAGATAATTCCATTTCTGGTAAGAAAACAGAATCCCAGTGGAGACTATATAATTTTATTTAGCATTTCTATGATAAACCATCTAGTTGCGAAAAGAATTTGTCTCATGTCCTGTATAGTTACTATAAACTGTCATCAAATGTACTTGTGGCAATATTTATATAAATTATGTTATGTTATACGTATCTTAGAAACACCTTAAAAATTTTGAATTGGTACATGTTCTGTATCACGAACGGGGCCTGCTTGTTGGCGTATCTGTCCCGCCTGGTATCCCACAACTGTTTATCCCGAAAGAAAATAACACATATGTCTCCATAAAGTATAAGATGATTGGCCCATTAGCTCTAGCCTCTCACTGGCTAACTCTCACATCTTGATTAACCCATTTTTTCTGATCTATGTTAGCCATGTGGCTCAGTACCTTTCTTCAGTGGGGCAGATCACATCCTGCTGCTTTGGTGGTCTGGGCAGGAGTGGGAGGAATCAACTTCCTTCTTCCCAGAATTCTCCTGTTCTCATTGCATCATTTTTACTTCCTGCTTGGTTTTCCTGCCTATACTTCCTGCCTGACCAATCAGCGTTTATTTAAAACATGACTGACAGAATATAGACAATTCTCCCGCACCAGGTACGTGTTCATGTCTTTTTAAAAAACATATTGAAAAGAAGAGAAAGCAATTTTCAAAATGAAATTAACAATGTGTAAAACAATAATTATCATATAATTTTTAAAAATTCTATTAAAGACATTCAATTTATGAGTTATTCAAATACTTCTTATTTTCTATAACTTCATTATTTGCCTTATAATCTAAATGACTGGTTTCCTCAGACAGAGGTTTACAAGTGTTATTACTGCCAAAGGCAAAATTGTAACTTTTTCTATAATTTAAACTGAAGCTGTCTCTGAAACTCAGTTCCAATGGGGCATATCATGATCTCAAGACACATACATGGTAAATCAACAAACACCACTGCCAAGCCTTAGAGGATGCAGAGACCATTCTGAAGATATTCCTGCAGTTATCTTTTAAGATATTCTTGGAACATCTTTGCTCAAAGGGATTCTGGATATTGTGGACATGACAGACTTGGTGATCATAACCTGGTGCCATGTTCTCGATCTTCTGTTAGTAGATCAGGAAGTGAGATGACAGGCTGAGGGAAAACACAATCATGTGTATAATGCATTGCTGGAGGTCAATCCATTCCAGAAACAGGTTTACTGAGAACAGAACCAGCTGAAATGTGAGAAGCTGCATTTTCTTCTATGTAATTTGATGATGGTAGAGGATATGTTCAACTCTTGTAATGAGCTTATTTTATCCCCAAGGTGGCAGTAATAAAGGTGTCAATGTTTTTCCTTAGTTTCTTTAAAATGGTAAATAAAACAATACTGACTTTTACAAAGTCTAATTCAACTCATAGTAAGATTCAGACAATGTCTGACAGTTTTTACAGCCAACAGAAAGCTGATAGAGAAGTTCTTATTATCTTACACATAGATGGATTAGCCATGATACAAATGAGAGAGGTAGCTTTTGATTTTTAGTGTACTCTTTACAGTTTAAACTTCTACTTCTGGTAGGCTCCATGACTATTGTTTGGGATGTGTATGGACAGCCAACATGTATTCATAAACTATCAATGGTGCATGAAAACAAAATCAAAGACATTTTAAAAATACGTGGGAAGGGGTCTGTTGAAATAAAGAGACTTCTGTGTACTTTGTTATTTCAAACTCCAGGAGAGGAAGCACATATATATTTTAGGTAAGCCACAATGTTGACTTTGATCATCTGTGGAATTCAAAATATTCCAATTGTTTTGTCTCTAAAAATCCATTCAAATATCGATGTTTAGCATATTTCCTTTAAGTGAAGTAGCAAATTGTGGAATCACCCATCAGTTCATCTGAATGGATCTTTTTACATTACAGCATTACCAGATGCAACATTTCCATGGATTTGCATTAAAATGTTCTATGAAGGTTAAGGCTAAATTTTATATTCTGATATGCTAGGAACATTTTTAGAGGTTAGCTTTTTTGTCATATTTTAATTTTTTTACAAACCAAAATGCACACATAATATCAAAAGGAAAAAGACACCAAGGCTCCAGGCTTTCACTTCTGCTCAATTTCTATGCCTTTGTCATTTACTTCGTAGATCTTAACACACACACACACACACACAAGAGTCAGGGAAGTCCTCTCCTTCCAAACTCTCCATTACATTGAAGAGAAATATTAAAAACAGCAGGAAATAAGAGGAAAAGAGAGAGGGGAAAAGAAAAAGAAGAGAGAAAATTACTAAGAGTAAACAAGTGATTTATGATGAGTCCCCCAAATGCACGATATCTGAGTCTTCCTAATGAAGGTTTTCTAATATAATGCTTTCTAATGAAGTCTTTAGTAACGACCGAACTATATTCTTTGCTATTTATACTCACAAACTTAAACATAGGCCTACTTGCATTTGAAGAATATGGTAATTTATGACAAACAGCTTGATGAACTGGATTCATTAACATCATGTTAGCATACTATGTGATCACTTATTGATGGTCAAACTTACCCAATGCTGGTTTTGAAATATCAGGAACAAGTTGGGTTAGTAAAATCCCCTTCCTCATTTTCTTTTCTAGATGTCCCTACCTCAAGTAAACATGTGATACCAAAAAATTAAACCGGCTTTTCTCTGTGAGGAAAACTAGTGTAACTGTATGTAAAAGAAAAATTTGCAAATGTCATCACTAGACTTTAACATATATATACACATATGTGATATATATATATATATATATATATATATACTTATATATATATATCTTTAATATACTTTCCATTACCTGGACATAGTATTATTGGAGACACTAGACTGACAGGTTAATTATAGAAGATGCAAAGCTGCACATTCAGATAGAAATCAAAGGAACATTCATTCACTTGGCATGCTATCAGAAAGCAGCTGACATCTTCTATTGGGAATTATTTGAGGATATGAATCATATAATGCCTGACATTGAGAACCCCAGGACAAGTGTTCTGTGAGGCTGCCAGGAAATGACAGATTCACATCCAAACATGAGTGTATGAAGCAGGAAAAAAAGCACCTGAGTTCCCTTAAGAGCAAATGCATTCTCCCATTAGAAAGGGTTCTCTGCAGTTTTCTCCACCCTCACCTTCACATGTGACCATTACCACACAGATGTCCTGACCTAACTTGACAGTTCTATTATTTCTTTTGTCATCTGCACTGTGAGGTGCAAATGTACCTGTGAGGAACTTCATCCACTGTATTCATACCAGGGATAAAAATTCATCCACATTTATACAAAGGCATTCACCTTGCTGTGAATGCAGTCTGGACTTCTGAAAGGAGGAACACGCAATACCTGTTTGACTAAATCTATTTTGAACATATAAATCTTCCACAAGAGATTATTTCAATGTAAGGTGCTGTTTCTCTCTCTCTCTCTCTCTCTCTCTCTCTCTCTCTCTATCTATCTCTCTATCTCTGAATGTTTTGTAGTCCTTCAAGATTTGGCATTTATTAGTCTGGCTAGAAATTGTCCTGTTTTTTTCATATTATCTTGGCTTATAAATGAGTTTTGAATACATCCAAGACATATTTCATAAATGTAGGAATCTCTATGTTCTTCTTTGCCAAAATAATTTCTCTCCCTACTGTGATTCCATATGTTCTGTGCAGAGTGTCTACTTTGCTGCAGCCATCAGCTCTGTAAATGGCCTCATTTCAGTCATGAAGTCATTCCTGTAGGTCAGAAGCCTGATGGGTGTTTAGGGGCCCCAACAAATGAGTGGATCTATAGCATTTAAAGCCAATGAATTAATATGGGATTGCCTTCATGTCTTGCCAATACACAAATGGCAGAAGTTAATATATTCTAACATTAGATCCTCAACAAGAATATAGTTAATAGAGTATTTTTCTTTTTAATTATAGTGCTGATTCCTGATAAATAGCAAGAATTGGCTTTCCCTTTTTAGTCATTTTTCTTTTCTTTCTCTTTCTTCCCTTCTTTTTTTTTTTTGTTTTGGACAGAGAACAATCAAGAAAAAAAGTAGCAAAAATATCACACATTTGATTTCTGTGAGTGTGAAAAAGTATCTGTGAGAAACAATTTAAAACCAAGAAAGTTTTGTTTGGCCTTGTGGGTTAAAGTACATATTTAATCTGCCCCATCTCCTTAAATTTTTGATAGAGCAGAAAACTGTGAAAGAGAGCACACAGGAGCTCAAAGTTGCTCATTTTATGTATTAGAGGAAACAGAGGGAAAGAAAGTGAGAACAGAAGCCAGGAAACAAAGATCAGGAAAGGAAAGGGAGCCAGGGACAAAACAGCCACCAAGGAAGCAAGCATCATTATCTAAATCCATTGCAGAGGTCAAAGCTTTCGAGAGCCAATCACTTCCCTCAATTCTGACCTGTGACTGTGCTAAGGCAAATCTTTCCTTTAACAAGGCTGGATTTAGAATTAGGTAGGAGACACATCTTTGTCCATGTCATGAGAATGTTTCCAGGCAAGTTTGGGAAGGGAATACACCCGCTGAATGTGAGCGGCAGTTTCTTGTGTACTACGGTCCCAGCTGAATAAAATGAGAGAAAGAGGAAATAAGCCAAAATACCTACATTAATTTCAGCTTCCTGACCATGGATGCCACATGACCAACTGTTTCTAGCACACTCTGTGATGCCTTCCCTGAATGATGGGCTTTTCTTCCAAATCATGAGCCAAAAACATCTGCTAATCTTTAAATTTATTTTTTTCTTTGTAAAATAGATCAATGAGAAATATAATGAATGTACTCTATTTGAGTATCAAACTATCAACAAGAATACTTGAAAATATGATCAAAACTGTACTCTTCCTAACAAAATTTAGTTACTGTGTGGCTTAGCCTTCAATGACTCACTTCCTGAGAATTGTGTATGGCTTAGACTGCATTCTAAACAATTTACATGCATTTATATGTTTCTTTTAACTGTTGTAGGGAACAAATCCTTTTATTTTCATTTTCTAGAAGGACATAGGTTCAGTGAAGTTGAACTGATTTTAACCAACAAATAATTATGTATTTGTCAAAAGTTGGCAGATTGGAAAGCTACTGAAAGTGATAACTCACAGCTTCCTTATAGCATCTCCTGCCAGAGAGAACTGCGATAGTGGCTTTGGTTGTGTTATATCTCTTGGTTTTTAAAATGCTTTATTACTTTCGTAAAAAGAATAATGAATTCGTATACAAGTGAGTAGTCAAGGCTCCTACGTGGTTAACAGCATGCACTGGATTCCTGGAGGGCCCACATTTGATTTCTCACACCCAGATTGGGTCATTCTCAGCCGTCTGTAACTCCAACTCTTCTCTGGCTGCTACAAACACGTGTACACATGTGCACACAACCTGCAAAGGAACACAAGCAAATGCATAATTAAACAAACAATGAAATTTATAGAAACCATATTTGGTAGAGACAGTTTTTGTGCCAACTCCTTTTCAACTGGAAAGTGTTTCCTTCCGGATACACACTCCCTTTGAGCCTCTGGATAGGGAAGGTGACAGACAACTGAAGTTACCCATCATCATCTAAGACTCTGGGAAGTCTAACCTAGTGATACCAACACATTCCACATCTGTTTAGAGTATTCTCGCTCATGGACGATATTTTCTTGCTGTGTCTTTACCTGATAAAAAGGGATGAGTGTCTCTTCAATCTGCTTTTGAAGGGAGTAGTTCTATTCCTGAAGTTTCTATCCTCAAGACCTAAACATCTTCCAAAGTCCACACCTACTAATACAATCACCTCCTCAGTGAGTATCTCAAATCACAAATTTGAGTAAGACCTTAATACTCAACATTAGAAACAAACAAACAACAACAAAACAGTTAATGAATGTCCTAGAAACATTACATACATTATGTACGCTGGTGCAGTGCTAGTCTGAAGGAAGGAGTCCGTGACACAGCACAGAGATCCTGGACTGAAGGTCACAGAGCCCAGTGCCCCAATCTCTGGCTTTCAGAGCTAGGTCTAAAGATGTGCTTAGAAGAGCAGCAAGTGTGGAATAATTTAATGTTGTCTCTCTAGGAAATTTATTACCAAATTCATACCTGATGAAAACCTGATCTACGACATCTGCAAAATTACATCTTTCTACATCTTTAGAAATGAACTATTTGATCCCACAGCTCCCTTAGAATGGTCTATGTAAAGCAGTATTCTGAGCATCTCTGTTATGTTAGCAATCCATAAAATATAGATGAGTTTCAGAACAGGGAAGAAAATATGACATGTTTTACATTAATCATTTGATAATAATACTAGCAATGCAATGTAGTATGTATTTAAAAATAAATCATCACTTCTATATTTAATGAACTAAAAGCATGAATTGTTTAATATCCAATAGAACATTTAACTATTTGAAAATAACACTAGAATAAATTTATTACTAGGTAAAATTAGTTTTATCTGATGAATGAGGTAGACTAACTTTACCGTGAAGCACACATTTATCATTCAATCCCTTTATTACATATACTTTTGCATAGTTCTATACTCACCAATAGTCATTGAGTTTGAATCATCTCCTGGTGAAATTTTAAATTATTAAAAGAATATTAATTATCTGAGTTTGCTTTATTTTTATAGCCATTGTTAATGTAAGTATCCATAGGAGTGAAAAGTCTCTTATAAAAAATACTTTTGTACTACCATATCCTATTGGGAAGAGTTGAATATTATAACCAATAACATCAAATGATGTTATGTAATAGTCAGAACTATAAAATGGGAGGTAACCTTAGTTTTATTTTAGATTTCCTTCTCTGGAAAAAGCCCGTTTACCTATTGCGGAGATGTGTTACAGACACAGAAACATCTCTGCATAAAGACTGAGACCTCAAATAACTAGGTTTGTGACAGCCCTTGGAAAGACATACCATTGCTAACCTTTAGATAGCCACATTCCAATCCATCCTGGTGGTCACATACGATGTTTTTCAAGTCAGGGTCATCAAAGACGTGAAATACCAACAAGCCCCTCTTTGAGAAACTGTCAGTTTGTTCTATAGAAATAAATAATATTTGTACCATTGAAATTTTCTTTTAAGCATCCTGGTTCTTAAAAACAAGTATGATGGATTTATCAGCTGTTCAACAAGCTACATCCTAGAATTTTTTCTTTACACAAGATAGTCTACAACATATAAAGCTAGCATGATCTATGTTATCAATATAGACTCTCAGACAATATTGCAAAATTAATAAACCAAACTTTGCAAAGTTACACGGTCTGAAGGATATTTAAAATTTTTTGAATCTTGAAAGGAAAATAGAAAATTGGCAATTCAACTAGGCTTGGTCACTTAACTTCATGTTTAGGTCAAAATAAAACATTCAAGCAGAGAAATGACGGTGTATCTCCTGATGATCTGGCTAAGAATTTTATTATATTTGTTCATTTTGAAAAATATAGTGGAAATGGAGATGACCTATGACATTTATTTTATCGTAGCAATGGATCAGCTGCCACTCTTCTGTCTTTGGCATTGGGGGCAAGCATTGCATAGTTCCTATTTCCTTCCTCACAAAAGAATGTGGGGGTATTTTGCACCTCTTTTGCATGCACTTTATTTTTACCTAACATAGTGACAACAAGAAAAGATCACTGCATGCCTGAAGGGACATTCTTCAAAGCAGTGAACTCTCAAGCACAAGTTAACACCAAGAACTTGGCACTTACAGGCCCTAAAGAGTAGTGATATTCACCTTTATTCTGTTATATCTTCTCTCTAGTATCAAATTTGAAATTGTTCTATAAAATTAAGTGAACTATTATAATAGGGAGTTTATTTTAATTAAAATTCTATTAGTGTTGCCAAAGTGGTCACCTTTATTATTACCTGACATTATTAACTACTTTATTTTTTCCTTGCACTGCTGAATAAAATTATCTTTTATTGATGTGGGAGTGTCATATATCAATCTGTTGATTTCATTGGTTAGGTAATAAAGAAACTGCTTGGCTGGCCCTCATAGGTTAAAACATAGGTAGGCGGAATAAACAGAACAGAATGCTGGGAGAAAGAAGCTGAGCAAGGTGTCACCATGATTCTCTTACTCCAGGCAGACGCAGGTTACGATCATTCCTGGTAAGCCAGCTCATGGGCTACAGCAGATTATTAGAAATGGGCTAGTCCAGGTGCGAGAGCTAGCCTAGAAGAGGCTAGATAGAAATGGGCCAAACTGTTTTTAAAAGAATACAGTTTCCGTGTAATTATTTCGGGTAAAGCTAGCCGTGGGGGCTGCCGGGTGCCAGGGACACAGCCCGCCGCTTCTATTTCAACAGATGACTGCCTTCTTTTAATCTATTCTACTGAGTTTTCCTCCATCACATCCCCTCATGTTGGCTTTCTCAGGAATTGCTGATTTATACCCTTTCTGTAGGATTTTCCAAAGGTTGCTACCATTCATATGTTGATGCTGCTCCATCAGAGATTTCCAGCCCAACCGTCTTTCTGATTTTTGCCCCTTAAGCTTTTCTGCCTGTATCAAAAAATGCACACAGCATGTTAAAATGTATAATTGTATTACGATTAAAATACAAGTATGTATTATATTCTTTAGATTTTTTTCCCGAAAATAACAGGTATACTGTTATTTATTTATTTATTTATTTACTTAAGATTTCTGCCTCCTATCCGCCACTGCCTCCCATTTCCCTCCCCCTCCCCTGATCAAGACCCCCTCCCTTGTCAGCACAAAGAGCAATCAGAGTTTTCTGTCCTGTGGGGAGTCCAAGGACCACCCACCTCCATTCAGGTCTAGTAAGGTGAGTATCCAAACTGCCTAGGCTCCCACAAAGCCACTATGTGCAGTAGGATCAAAAACCCATTGCCATTGTTTTTGAGTTCTCAGTAGTCCTCATTGTCTGCTAAGTTCAGCAAGTCCAGTTTTATCCCATGCTTTTTCAGACCCAGGCCAGGTGGCCTTGGTGAGTTGCCGATAGAACATCCCCTTTGTCTCAGTGTGTGGGTGAACCCCTTGCGGTCCTGAGTTCCTTGCTCGTGCTCTCTCTCCTTCTGCTCCTGATTTGGACCTTAAGATATTTTTATTAATAACAAATGCTCATCCTTTGCTGTAAAAAATTTTGTGTAATATTAAAAATTGTGCATGTCCACACTTAAATTTGCTCAATATATTTTAACGTGAATATCTGATTTTTATGTCAAATACTTGTGGAGGCCCAAAAATGTGAGCCTATTTGCCACTTTGACCAAAGGTTAGAGAATTAGAACTTACCTCTTTTCTTTCAAGGTTATTGTCTGTTTCTACTTCAAACAAAGGCCCCACCTAGTTTTTGACCAAAGAGTTCTGCTATCTCAAGGTTATTGTCAGCAGGTGTGATAATATCCAGACCTTGTAATTCAGGATTAGAGAAGTAGATGTGTTTCTACCCCAAATGAAAGTCTAAGAATCCAATTAAGTTCCTACTTCCTTAAAGAGATAACAATGGATTCCACTGAGGGGGTGATTTGCCTACTAAGTGTTTTGGTCTAGGGTGTGAGCAGTTCATGTTACTTGTCTTATTCTAGCAACATAATGTTTACCTAAGAATGTAGACTGTAAACTTAAATTGGTAAGTTCATTTCTTTGTATCATGTTAATACAGTTTTTTTGATTTATGGTTCTTTTTTTGTCTTTTTTTATCTTACTCCTTCCTTTTGTGGTCAGGGGTATTTCAAACAATTGAAAATTAAACATGAGCGGTTTTATATTCACTGGAACATTCTCCTGGAACTAGCCTATGTTTCTGTTTTATTATTTTCACTCACATCTTCATCTTCTTACTACTTTTCTGATTCCCATACCCTACCCTGGTAAGTGGTATTTTTATTGAAACTGGTCTCCAACAAATGCTGTCTTCATTGACTTAGTTTAGGGGAATAAACATTATCAGTGTTAGTTTGATGGAGAGAGAGTGGTGGGGGCACAGCATCTGTTTTCGTTTGGAATCTTTAACAAAGATTTAGGTTGAGTCAGGCTTTCAGTTCTGATTGGACATCATTCCCTCTTTAGTGAGGAAAACAACTTTACAGTGTAAGAGTAATGCCTTCTACACTAACACAGATTAAACAGAAAGCAGGTCAGAGTTGTGGCAGCTCTATGGCATGCCCTCATGGCCATGGTCTTCTCACAGCCCCAATAGGGATGATCTCTCCACACTTTTTCACGAGAATGTTATTCATGCTTCTCTAGAAGAAACTTGCTTTTCTAGGCACTTCTGTAGGAAGGAAATCTGACCATACACTCCAGCTGCAGTGTTCATTTTTGATATTCATCTGAAGAAAGACTTTGGTTTTGTCTGAGCAGAAGACCAAGATCTATCTATTGTTCACACTGTACTGAGAGAACTGAATAAAGTAAAAAGGCATCCTTATGACTCCTTCTGACTCCCACTTCTCCAAGCCCAACTCCTGCTGGTTTGTTATTTCCTCTAGTGTATTCCTTTAATGTTACTGTTCATGGTAAATGTCTTACCTAATTCTCTATTAACTACCACATATCTCCATCTTAGTAGTACATGCCACATATAAAAGGAGAAATAAGAATCATTTGTAACACCTAGGCCATTGGCAAAGTCATAGAACCCAGAATTAATCTTTAATGTCTCAAACAACAAAATGTCTAAAAATAGGCAAATATATAGATCAAAAATATTTTTATGCTATGAATGTCCATCCTTCCTCATTTCTCCATTCCTCTTGACTACAAGATATTCTGACTACTTAAGTTCTTTTGTTCCTGTTAAAGTTAAACATTATATTTACATTTAAGGAGCTAAAACCACTTGCTCATGAGGGTCCTGGAATATTTGTTGTGGAAGCTTAACTAAAAGTAAGAAACACAAGATTTTCTGACAAAATATGAGGTTCAAAAGGGAAGTCAGTGATTTAATGGTGAATGAATCCAAGGTGTGCAAACAGTAATAAAATGCACAATAAATGGGGTCTATTAGAGCAATGTGAAGATGTCTGACTTCACATTGGTGAGTGGACTGCTGCTGTGTGACCTCTCAATGCATTTGAATATTTCAACATTATGATGAAGTTTAGGAAAATTTCATATAAAATCAATATATTATCAGTGGAAATTCAAAAACACCTTATAGTAATGTGAAAATTACAGACTATGAAAGGAAAATATAAAACAAAGGTGGAATAGGAAAAAAAAGGTGGTTTTGAGAAAGTATAAGTAAAAGGGCCCCGCTGGCAAACACCACCATGGGAAACTCCTAAAAATTTCATTCCCAGTTCCTTGCCAGAGTACCCTTATCATTGGCCTAACCTCATAAAAACTGTAAGCAGTGTTTCAGTAATATCAGATTTGTTTTAAAATTAATTTTAAAAGAAAAACCACTTTTCTCAGTTTACATACCAAATAAGTTCCCACTCCCTCCCCTCATCCTGCTCCCTCCATCTATTCCCCATTCCCCATCCCATCCCCTATCCACTCCTCAGAGCATGTAAGGCCTATTAGCTCAGGCTTCTTACTGACACTTATAACTTATATTAGCCCCATAATTCTTGCCTGTGTTAGTCACGTGGCTTGATACCATTTTTGGCGAAGCAGTCACATCTTGCTTCTTCTGTGTCTGGATGATGGCTGCAGACTGAAACTTCCCTCTTACCAGAATTCTCCTTGTCCCACTTCTACTTTCTGCCTGGTCACCCCACCTATACTTCCTGCCTGGCTACTGGCCAATCAGCATTTATTTAAAATACAAGTGACAAGGTAAAGACTGGGTTCAAACACACACAGAGAGAGAAAGAGGGGGGGGGGGGAAGGAGGGAGGGAGGGAAGGAAGGAAGGAAGGAAGGCACTCAGATATACAAACACATACACACACAAAATCATCCAAAGTGCATGTTATATGGATATCTGACAGAAGCATTATCTTTTTTTTTTCTGTAGTAAATATTTCCCCTACTCTAGAGATTGTATATAAACAGTAATAAGATCAGGGACTAGAGGATGAGAAAGAAACACAATCATCTTAACTGCCTTTATCTGTCCTCTTCATGTCTGTTCTCTGACTTTGGCATCAAGACGCAGTAATCCCATTAAGTCATAGA
Source organism: Microtus oregoni (assembly GCF_018167655.1). Lineage (NCBI taxonomy): Eukaryota > Metazoa > Chordata > Mammalia > Rodentia > Cricetidae > Microtus > Microtus oregoni. Next base: position 28,949,160 of record NW_024543067.1, on the reverse strand, counting down.
TGATAATGTGAAGCTACCTATTCCACATTAGGATGTGAATAATACTTCAAGGTCACCCAAAAGATATTGTAGTTCTTTAACTTCAGTTATAGAGGATAATGGATAAGATTAAAAACAAAAACAAAAAAAAAACTGATTATTACCACTTCCTTGCCTGGGGACATCCAAACCCAAGGAGAACAAAATTAAGCCTGCTGCTCTAATTTTTTTGGTATATGTCACTTAAATTCTTCTTGGGAAAAAGAAAACATCAAAGAGCTGATTTCATTGCAGCTCATTCATGTTTAAACACTCTGCCAACAATTTGCTTCATATTTCATTTAAGGTGGAGTTGAATAGCTAAAAGAAAATCACTTCAGCTAGGATTTGATGCTAATTAGGATCATTATATTTCCTTCTCTTCTTCCTTTTAGCTAAAGTAATCAGAGGTACCACATGCATACCAAGTCAGTCATATACAATATTGCAGCTTGTTTTTGAACAACAATGTGTTCTCACTTTAGAAAAGAACATCTTGTTAAAGGGTTTTGCCAATCCTGTTTTCAGATGCCATTAGGTTCATGGGTAATGGCAACATGGTGAACTGCAGAGCATATCTGGATTAAAATAGCAAATCAAGAGTGGGTCATTATTTCTCCACATCCATGCTTCTAGCTTCATTTTTACCCATTTACCATAACGACAAATTGACAATGCATTAATTTAAACGTTCAATTTAAAATCAGCCCTGAAGTTAATGCATTTAAATTGGTAAAAGCAAAGATAACAGCAGGTTAAAAGCTTTATGTAAATTGAAAAGCTATAAAACCAATTTAAATAATTTTGGTTCTCGCATGCTTTGTCTTTGTCAGAGTAGAATAAGGCTTGCCCACCTTACTTTGAAGATTTGGAAAGTTTGAATGCCTTTCCATGATGCCACTAGAAATGAGGGTTTGGGAAAGTCACAGAATTCATTACAGTTTTGTTTAATAACTCTCCAAATAAAAATAAATTCACACTCTTTTTAAATCAGAAATCCAAATCTTGGAATGGAATTATCAGTTGGGGATGATGAAGGTAAAGTAGCATTAAAGTATAAAAAGGTCACAACAGAACCCAATTTTGGGTGCTAAACAATTATAATAAAAATACAAAAAGCAAGCCATAATGTTTTTGTTTCACAAAGTCATTCTTCAGAACATTTGAGATGCAATACACTTCACTGTGAAAGTGGCTTAAAGTGTATAAAATGCATAGGTAAATTTGGACATAACTTTGTAATAAAAGCAAAGCGTACTGTGGAAGACACATAGTCTAGAAACTTCATAGGTTTAAGCACATGCATTTATTTTTTTATTTTATTTTTTTAATTTATTTATTTATAAAAGATTTCTGCCTCCTCCCCGCCACCGCCTCCCATTTCACTCCCCCTCCCCCGAACAAGTCCCCCTCCCTCATCAGCCCAAAGAGCAATCAGGGTTCCCTGCCCTGTGGAGAGTCCCATATTCATCTTTTTGGGTCTGGGTTACCTCACTCAGGATAGTGTTTTCTATTTCCATCCATTTGTATGCAAAATTTGAGAAGTCATTGTTTTTTACCGCTGAGTAGTACTCTAATGTATAGATATTCCACACTTTCTTCATCCATTCTTCCATTGAAGGGCATCTAGGTTGTTTCCAGGTTCTGGCTATTACAAATAATGTTGCTATGAACATAGTTGAACAAATGCTCTTGTCATATGATAGGGCATCTCTTGGGTATATTCCCAGGAGTGGTATTTCTGGGTCCAGGGGTAGGTTGATCCCGAATTTCCCGAGAAACCGAAACACCAATTTCCAAAGTGGTTGCACAAGTTGGCATTCCAACCAGCAATGGATGAGGCTACCCCTTCCTCCACAGCCTCTCCAGCAAAGGCTATCATTGGAGTTTTTTATTTTAGCCATTCTGACAGGTGTAAGATAATATCTCAAAATTGTTTTGATTTGCATTTCCCTGATCGCTAAGGAGGTTGAGCATGACCTTAAGTGTCTTTTGGCCATTTGAACTTCCTCTGCTGAGAATTCTCTGTTCAGTTCAGTGCCCCATTTTTTAATTGGGTTAATTAGCATTTTAAAGTCTAGTTTCCTGAGTTCTCTATATATTTTGGAGATCAGACCTTTGTCTGTTGCGGGGTTGGTGAAGATCTTCTCCCAGTCAGTAGGTTGCCTTTTTGTCTTGGTGACAATGTCCTTTGCTTTACAGAAGCTTCTCAGTTTTAGTAGGTCCCATTTATTCAATGTTGCCCTTAATGTCTGTGCTGTTGGGGTTACACATAGGAAGCGATCTCCTGTGCCCATCTGCTGTAGGGTACTTCCCACTTTCTCTTCTATCAGGTTCAATGTGTTCTGACTGATAGTGAGGTCTTTAATCCATTTGGACTTGAGTTTTGTGCATGGTGATAGATATGGGTCTATTTTAATTCTTCTACAGGTTGACATCCAGTTATGGCAGCACCATTTGTTGAAGATGCTTTCTTTCTTCCATTGTATACTTTTGTGTCCTTTATCAAAAACGAGGTGTTCATAGGTTTGTGGGTTAAAATTCGGGTCTTCTATATGATTCCATTGGTCGATTTCTGTGTTTTTATGCCAGTACCACACTGTTTTCACCACTGTAGCTCTGTAATAGAGTTTGAAGTCAGGGTTTGGTCATGCCTTCAGACAATCCTTTATTGTATAGGATTGTTTTGGCTATCCTGGGTTTTTTGTTTTTCCATATAAAGTTGATTAATATCCTCACAAGATCTGTGAAGAATTTTGATGGGACCCTGATGGGGATTGCATTGAATCTATCAATTGCCTTTGGTAGAATTGCCATTTTTATTATGTTGATTCTCCCAATCCAAGAGCAAGGCAGGTCCTTCCATTTTCTGGTATAATCCTCAGTTTCTTTCTTCAATGCCTTAAAGTTCTTGTCAAATAGTTCTTTCACTTCCTTGGTTAGAGTTACCCCAAGATATTTTATGCTGTTTGTGGCTATCGTGAAAGGTGAAGTTTCTCTGTTTTCCCTCTCTGCTTCCATATCCTTTGTGTATAAGAGGGCGACTGATTTTTTGAAGTTGATCTTGTATCCTGCCACATTACTAAAGGTGTTTATCAGCTGTAAAAGTTCTTTGGTGGAGTTTTGGGTGTCGCTTATGTACACTATCATATCATCTGCAAATAATGAAAGTTTCAGTTGTTCCTTTCCAATTCGAATCCCCTTGATCCCATTATGTAGTCTTATTGCTATTGCTAGAACTTCGTGCACTATATTGAAGAGGAATGGCGAGAGTGGACAGCCTTGTAGTGTTCCTGAGTTAGTGGTATGGCTTTGAGTTTCTCTCCGTTTAATTTGATGTTAGCTGTCGGCTTGCTGTATATAGCTTTTATTATATTTAGGTATGACCCTTGTATCCCTAATCTCTCCAATACTTTTATCATAAAGGGATGTTGAATTTTGTCAAATGCTTTTTCAGCATCTAATGAAATGATCATATGGTTTTTCTCTTTCAGTTTATTTATATGCTGGATTACATTGAGAGATTTTCGTACGTTGAACCAGCACTGCATCTCTGGGATGAAGCCGACTTGATCATAATGGATAATTTTCCTAATGTGTTCTTGGATTCGGTTTGCCAGTACTTTGTTGAGGATTTTTGCGTCGATGTTCATGAGTGAGATTGGTCTATAATTCTCTTTCTTGGTTGTGTCTTTGTGCGGTTTTGATATCAGGGTAACTGTAGCTTCATAAAAGGAATTTGGCAATGCCTCTTCTGTTTCTATATTGTGAAATACATTAAGGAGTATAGCTATTAGTTCTTCTTGGACGTTCTGGAAGAATTCCGCATTGAAGCCATCTGGTCCTGGGCTTTTTTTGGTAGGGAGGTTTTTGATAACCTCTTCTAATTCTTCGCGACTAACAGATCTATTTAGGTTGTTCACCTGGTACTGCTTTAACTTTGGTATATTGTATTTATCTAAAAAAGTGTCCATTTCCTTTACATTTTCCAGTTTTGTGGCATATAGCCTTTTGTAGTAAGATCTAATGATTCTCTGAATTTCCTCTGTGTCTGTGGGTATGTCTCCCTTTTCATTTCTGATCTTATTCATTTGCAAATTCTCTCTCTGCCGTTTGATTAGTTTGGATAGGGGTTTGTCAATCTTGTTGATTTTCTCCAGGAACCAGCTTTTTGTTTCATTGATTCTGTGTATTGTTTTCTGTGTTTCTATTTTGTTGATTTCAGCCCTCAGTTTGATTATTTCCAGTCTTCTACTCCTCCTAGGTGAGTCTGCTTCTTCTTTTTTTTTTCTAGAGCTTTCAGGTGGGCTGTTAAGTCTCCAATATGAGCTCTCTCTGTTTTCTTTAAGTGGGTACTTAGTGGTATGAACTTTCCTCTTAGGACTGCTTTCATAGTGTCCCCAACGTTTAAGTATGTTATTTCTTTATTTTCATTGAATTCCAGGAAGACTTTAATTTCTTTCTTAATTTCTTCCTTAATCCAGGTATGGTTCAGTAGTTAACTGTTCAGTTTCCATGAATTTGTAGGCTTTCTGGGGTAGCATTGTTGTTGAATTCTAACTTTAATCCATAGTGATCTGATAAGACACAGGTGGTTACTGATATTTTTTTGTAACTGTGGATGTTTGCTTTGTTACCGACTATGTGGTCGATTTTTGAGAAGGTTCTATGAGCTGCAGAGAAGAAGGTATATTCTTTCCTATTTGGATGGAATGTTCTATGGATGTCTGTTAAGTCCATTTGATTCATTACCTCCATTAATTCTCTTATTTCTCGGTTAGGTTTCTGTCTGATTGACCTGTCCATTGGTGAGAGAGGAGTGGTGAAGTCTCCTACTATTAGTGTGTGCGGTTTGATGGCTGCCTTGGGTTTTAGCAGTGTTTCTTTTACGTACATGGGTTCTTTTATATTAGGGGCATAGATGTTCAGGATTGAGACTTCATCCTGATGAACTGTTCCTGTTATGAGTATAAAATGCACCTCTCCATCTCTACTGATTGATTTAAGTTTGAAGTCTACTTTGTTAGAGATTAGTTTGGCCACACCTGCTTGTTTCTTAGGTCCAATTGCTTGATAAGCCTTTTCCCAGCCCTTTACTCTGAGTAGGTGCCTGTCTTTGTGGTTGAGGTGTGTTTCTTGTAAACAGCAGAATGTTGGATCCTGTTTTCGTATCCAATCTCTTTGCCTGTTCCTTTTAATAGGTGAGCTGAGTCCATTGACATTAAGTGATATTAATGACCAGTGGTTGTTAACTTCGGTCATCTTTTTAGTTGTAGAGTTTGTGTGTTTCCCTTCTTTAATTTGTGTTGGTGAAGGGTCTCTAGATATTTGAGTTATTGTGGTCATTATTGGACTCCTTGGTTAGTGATTTCCCTTCTATTACTTTCTGTAAGGCTGGATCTGTGGCTGCGTATTGTTTAAATTTGTTTTTATCCTGGAAAATTTTATTTTCTCCAATTATAGTGAACGAAAGCTTGGCTGGGTATAGTAATCTGGGCTTGCATCCATGGTCTCTCAGTTTCTGCAGTACATCTATCCAGGACCTTCTGGCTTTCATGGTTTCCATGGAGAAGTCAGGTGTAAGTCTGATAGGTTTACCTTTATAAGTAATTTGGCCTTTTTCCTTTGCAGCTCTTAATATTCTTTCCTTATTCTATATGCTTTGTGTTTTGATAATTATATGGCGAGGGGATTTTTTTTTTTTTTTGATCTAGTCTATTCGTTGTTCTGTACGCTTCTTGAACCTTCATAGGTATATCTTTCTTTAGGTTGGGAAAGTTTTCTTCTATAATTTTATTAAATATATTTTCTGGACCATTGAGCTGCACTTCTTCTTTTTCTTCTACTCCTATTATTCTTAGGTTTGGTCTTTTTGTTGTGTCCCATATTTCCTGAATATGTTGTGATGAGAGTTTGTTGGATTTGCTGTTTTCTTTGATCAGTGTGTTTATTTTCTCTATGGTATCTTCAGAATCTGAGATTCTTTCTTCTATCTCTTGTATTCTGTTGGTTATGCTTGTTTCCTTAGACTCTGTTTGTTTACTTAAATTTTCCATGTCCAGCCGGCCCTCTATTTGTGTTTTCTTCTTTGCCTCCGTTTCAGTTTTCAAGTCTTGCACTGTTTCCATTATCTGTTTGATTGTTTTTCCTTGGTTTTCTAGGGTATCATTCACTGATTTATTCAATTCTTCAAACTTTCTGTTATATTTCTCATCCATTTCTATAAGGGCGTTTTTTTACATGCTGTTTAAGGGCGTCAATCACTTTCATGAAGTCAATCTTTTCTACTTCTTCTTGATTAAGGTGTTCATGTCCTCCCGTTGTGAGGTCACTGGTTTCTGGTGGCTTCATGTTGCTTTTCAGCTTGTTGGGCGAATTCTTGCCTTGGCGTCTGCCCATCTCTTCTTCCAAATGCTCCCTTATGGATCTTCTTTTACTGGATCAGGTCTCCTTGCCTACCCAACGCTGGCTCTCCCCAACGTTGGCTCTCCTGGCGCCGAGAGATCAGGTCTCTGTGCTGATTGGGCAGCTCGCAAACAAAGTGCCTACCCTGCTTGGTGCAGGCAGGCCATAGAAACAAAGGAACACCTGCCCGCTTGGGTGCCCTGAGGATTCGGACCCAGTGCCCAGACGGGCTGGGCTGGGTGATGTTATGTGCCTAAAGAGTGCGGTGGGGCCAAAGTGGGGAGGGTTCTGGATGGAAGCTGGGTGGGCTAGGAAGAAAGAGGCGATATGCAGGGAGTGGAGGCCCTGCAGAGAGCTCAAGAAGGATAGGGAGCCAAGGAACCTCTGAGCTTCCCTTCCCAGGCTGGCGCCGCGGGGCCAGAAACTCACCCCAACGCTGGCTCTCCTGGTGCCGAGAGATCAGGACTCCATGCTTACTAAACCTGGATGGAGGTGGGCCACTTTCCAAACTTTTACATAAGAATACTGGTCCCGTAGCTCCTAAGGGGCCATTTTTTTTTTTACCTCATATGGCAATAGCTTTGTAGGGGGTCTTGACAAACACCAAAGCCAGCAGAATCATCTGAGTCAAGAAGTAAGCTATGTTAGACATGACTCAGAAGTCAGTGTTAGTTCAAATGTCTAGAGTACAGTACCAGGCAGTTTACTTTAGGACAATTTAAGTATAGTACAATTAGGAAAAATGTTTCATGGCTACAAGTCAATTCCAAGTGCACCATAACCTTTAAGGATAGGTAACTTCACTATATTTCATATCTGAACTCTTTGTAAAGTGCATGTAACCTCTTTCATAAAGATTGGTTCTACAGTTTGACAAGTGATATCTTAAAGGTCTGGAGAAAGATCTGATGTGGAGTTCATCATACAGATAGCACAAATAGGTTACCAGGTTATTAACCGTGACCATTACTGGCTTTTTCAGGAAAAAACAGCTTGTGCATCTCTTCTTTGAAGAAACAATACTGCATGTTTAATATTCTTTGTTTCTCTCATACTTACCTGTGAGCCCAAGAACCTCATATCTTCTACATTTCCCTTTCTAATTTTTTTTTTTTTTTTTTTTTTTTTTTTTTTTTAGTTTTTCGAGACAGGGTTTCTCTGTAGCTTTGGAGCCTGTCCTGGCACTAGCTCTTGTAGACCAGGCTGGTCTTGAACTCCCAGAGATCTGCCTGCCTCTGCCTCCCGAGTGCTGGGATTAAAGGCGTGAGCCACCACCACCCGGCTCCCTTTCTAAATTTTTAAAGAAATAAAGTAGCTGCTTCGATAGAGGTCAAGATTGAATGAGCTGCCTCTATAATTAGTCTAGTAAATCAAGGCTAGCATAAGAGAATTATAAGAATACCTAACAGAGGACTGAGGGAAGGGGAAGTCATCTTAACCATGATGGCCACTCAACCATTTAAAGGTCACCTGAGAGATTTTGTGTAACTCTTTTATACAAATAAATAATTTGACCATCAACAATTTAAGAAAGGTCTCCTATATGAGAGCAACACATGATGGGCAACTTCTGACAGCCAAGGTTATGCTTCAGCAACAAACAGTCTATAGTCCTATTTTGTAAAACTGTTCTCCGCAAGACTCACCCAACTCTTGATTAATTTCTGCTAAAGATTTTTTGCTGGCAAAGTAATAGTTTCCTAGTCATATAGGCTATTTTTGAGAACTTTCTTTGTATTCCAACAAGCATTCCTGGGACCGGCAATAAGAAGTCCTCTATATTAATGCTGTTTAGTTAAGTTCTTTTAGAATTCATAACATAATCATTATGATCTGAATAGGAACTATTCCTCATAGGCTGATTTGATTGAATCCTTGATGATACTGTTGTGAGAGTGTCTTTAAGAGGTATAGCATCTGAGTTTTAACCACAGCTCAAATGATGTCCTAGTATCTTAGAGGCACAGGCTCTGCCTTAGATCAGAAAAAGGAGTGTGGAGAGAAACTTAATGGGAGTTTTTAAATTTTGGTAGAGTAAGAAAATCAACTAATTATTTATAAAAGGAACTGAAGACTAACTAATGTAACTATGTGGGTGATTATGTGGGTGGCATATTTTATAGGTGAACCAGTTTGAAAAGATCATGTGCTCTGTGATTTCAGTACAAGGCAATCTTATGAGGAAAAGCTATTGCTTGAAGGAACGTTTGTTAGTGAGTTATAAGTAAGTGTTAGGGAACTATGGAATGTGCTGCATACGAGGGCCTCATGAGTGGTAGAACCCTTTTGGATTCTACTTTTAGTCAAGCTTAAAAGAATTTGTATGTACACAAAATTTATTGAGATAAATTACCAGACAATGTTAATTTCATTAAATAATAATATATGTGCTTGCAAAGGATAGTAAATATGAAGCCTGAATCAAAGGAGTAATTTCTGTAAAAATGAATTACAGATGCTATATTATTAAATTGTCTACATTAAAAGGTGGTTTACCATGTCTTCGATAAAATTTAGACAAGTTTAAATTACCAAAAGATTAACAGCTAAGAAAAAGAGCTCCGGGTTACTGGATTGAATGCAATAATATGGTCATGGTTATCAATTATTATTACTCATCTCTATATCCAGTGTATTAGAGTCTGAGCAGGAAAATGAAAGAGTAAATTGACATGAAATGATCAAGAAGGAAATCTACAAGTATTTATAATTTACACAGAAATTAAAAAAATGTGAAATTAAAAATACTTTATAACTTTTTTGGAATTGAAATAATTTGTTTTAAATCATACATTCATCAAGTACTATAAAAGAAAATGATCAATAGATTAAAATAATCAGTGACTGTACCATATGGTTATACTTGTGAATTTCGTTTTTAAATATGTATCAAAGAAATCAAAGAAGGTGTATATGGAGCGTTCTTCCAGTTAACAGTTTGCATAGTAGATTGAAGGCTGAAGAGATTATGGGCCTTTAATCTTTCACTATCATTTAAAATGTTAGTTGTGTGTGTGTGTGTGTGTGTGTGTGTGTGTTTTGAGATAATATGGCTTAAAACACGTTAGGTAACCGAGTTTCTTTGCCAATGCCAGATTCTCCTGAATCCACCTTCAATGAGATTGCATGCATAAATACCACACAGTATTCAACAGTTACAATTTTTGTCTCTTCTAACATTTTAATACTTTTTAATGAGACAGTTCTTAAGAACTAAGAACTCTATGATATGTAGGATCTTCATTTAAAAGTATAGATTCTAAACATTACTTATTGAATTTTGAAACACCAGCCATTGTCAATAAGAATAAGACCATTACATCATACTCAGCTTGTGTCCAGAAAGTTGGAAAAGTGAGTTGGGGACTCTTGGTTTCCCTTCCCACTGAGGTTTCAGAAAAGCTTCAGCAGCACCTGGAAACAGACGTCAGATCTCAGTTAACCTGTATTCTTTGCCTGCCCTTATGATAGACCCAGGGGAAAAAGAAAAGAAAAAGAAAACAATACTGTGCACATATTCTTGAACATTGTATATCAGGGAGCTTTTCTTGTCTACATACAAATACCCGAGATCATTAAATTATAAAGACAAATAGTTATTTTGCTTTATAATTCTGGAGTTTCTAATCTGCATTTGCACAAACCTGTTGCTCTGGACTCCAGGTAGATGTGCAGGAAGGCAATAGTGAAGATTGTTCTGAAACAAATTGATAATATCATGGCTGGTGTAGCTCCCGCTAAACTCATATTAAATAACCACCTATATAAAGCTTATAAAACAGCACATTCCTATGTGGCTTTTAAAAATAACTTAGACTTAGTTATTCTTTCCCAACCTTGCCTATGTCCAAGCCTTTCTTTCTTATTTTCATTTAAGCCATCTTTTCTTTCACTTTCCCAATTAATATCATTTGTGTTCTTTTATCTCCTCTCTGCACCAATGCCCCCTTTCTACTTTTTTTCTATCATATAAGTTATAACTGAATACACAAATCTAAAAGATACTAACTGAAGGGTCTATGATAATAAGGATGTGTACTGTGTCTTTCTGGGTTCCAAAAAGCTGATTCAGCACAAAAAAATCCGAGTTGGGCAAATATGATAAAATTATGTTATATTGTTTAGTAATTAATAAAATATCTTTATTTAGAAAGAGTAAGGAAATGACCTTTTATGTGACGAATGTTACTCAGCATTAAGAGACATAATCAACTGTGAAAGGCACGGGTCTCAAACTTCAGTACTACTAATACCCAACAAACAAACACTTCAAACAACAGTCCAATAGGACAGTATTAGTCATCAAGAGAATTTCTTCTTTCAAAAGTACAGAAGCCCTTGGATTAGAACAGAAGGATCATTTGTATAATTTGAGGAGAATGTGGAAATTTATATTTCTTCAGCACTCCTGAACTCTTCATACAGGTATAGACAATAATACCAACTCATTTTGGTCTTAGGCAGGGCACACTTCAGAGACTGTGTGAACAAAATGTCTCACCAAGATCTAATATCTTAAGAATACCATGTGAATTTTGTTCTGAATCCCACAACTTTAAAGGCTACTTGAAACTAACATTGATAAACTATTTTTAGTGAATGATTTGAACACAAAGCTCAGCAGCACTGGGTACAAATGAATTCAAATTGACACTAAGGAAGCCATAGGACCTCTGATGTGAAACACACTCTAGTACTTTTTTGAGTGCCAGTGAAGCTAAAGAAGATGAAAATTTTTCTAGTATTGCAGTGAGAATGCAAAAATCAACAGCACAGCTGCAATTTATGAGCTGTGCTTGCACGATATAGGATGTAGTTACATTTTCAGCTGACTGGTTTCTCATAATGGATTTTAAGTGATATGTAAATCGATGGTCCTTAAAAGGGATTGAAATGAAGAGAAATATGTTTTTAGAGACAAAGCAAGGAAAGTGTGCTAACACCAAAGACAGCCACCTCACACATGTGGCCTGAGAAAATCCATGTTGATGCTGCTATGTGGTTCAGTTAGTTGATAGCTACTCTGCTCCTTGACATGAGCATCCCTAAAATTCTCACTCTATAGCTGAGGATTCCTGAGAAACCAGACAATTGGCTTCAGTGATGCAGCTAGCAAAAGACAGAGGTAGGTACAGTTTAAATATACCACCTCTCTGGATTAATGTCATTACACTTAAGCATCTCATCACCCCTTCAAAGATTCATCAGCTGCTCACCTCTGAAAGGAGCCCCTACATACAAAACAGACAATTCTTATAAAGGTTGAGTAAATATGGGTGCATGTCAATATGAGCATCTTCACTTAATCAACCTCCGGCTAAAACCATGTACAATGTCTTGAAGAAGAAACAAGAACTCTTAAGTCAGTGAAAAAAAAAAAAAGCTCTTCCTGAAAGAAGGTTTCTTAGGTGACCATATCTGATTGGACTCAGAGCCCTTGATCAAAAGAGAAATGTAGGGAAGAGTTAAATGAATGATGTTACTGTCCTGTGCTTTAGAGTAAGACTGTATCGGCACTGTTTATTTGACATTACACAACAAAACAAAAATTAATACCAATTAGAATAACCATTAAACAGATCCATTGCAGGGAGGTCCTGGGTATTTGTCTAAAGAGTTTTACATTGCATTCCCAGGCAAAGTAAACGTATCTCAAATCTCTGTCTTTCTATTTACTAATGGGGTAAAAGAATGTGTGCTAGACATATTGGGAACCCTCCTTCTCTATTGTAGGCTCTTTACTGAAAATTTCTTTCTATGCTCCTTCCTACCTTCCTTCCTTCTTCCTTCCTTCCTTCCTTCCTTCCTTCTATCCTTCCTTCCTTCCTTCCTCTTTACCTTTCTTCCTCTCTAACTTACTCCCTTCCTCCCTCCCTCCCTCCCTCCCTCCCTCCCTCCCTTCCTCACTACCTTCTTTTTTTTCTCATGCTAGATTTTCCCAATACTGTTTCTTCTTCATTGCCTTCCCTTGCGTATACTCACCCACTTCCTCCTTGGACAGAGGGAATGTTCTTCAAAAATAAACATTTTATAAAAGTGTCTGTACTTGGATAATGTAGGGTTAAGACAGCCCCTTTAGGGGGCGGGGTTTGCCTCGGGCGAATGCCTGCCAATAAATGGGCGCGCGCCGAGGCGGCACAGCCCTTTTTTTTCCTTCCTACCTCCTGTACTATGCTGGAACATCGGTTCTGTAAGTTTATCATTAAAGTGGTAAATATTCTTTAATATCTGCATTGCATTTATTTATGCCGGTACATTTGGCGCCCAAAGTGGGGCACGAACCCACGACCCTGAGATTAAGAGTCTCATGCTCTACCTACTGAGCTAGCCGTGCCTCCCGCGTGGCAGGCGAGAATTCTACCACTGAACCACCAATGCTAATTTTAGACTGTTTTTTGGTACCAGCTGCAAGAGACAATTTCGTATGATGCACATTTTTGACAACGCTCTGGCCGGACCTTCTCAAAACACTCAGAGACTAGTTATAATTTTCTTAAGTCAAAGGTTAATTTGGGAATTTTACCATCATTTGCTTTCACAGGGGCCCCTAAGAAGTACGTTGCCCCCATGTCAGCTAAAAGCAATCTAAGAGGACGACGTCCCCTCTCCCAACAGAGTTTGCCCACAGGGTTAGGGACATCTTTTAGTGGTTGGTTTAGGGTTGAGGGGATGTGGAGATATTGTATGGAATTAGGGGTATATTCAAAAAAAAAAGAGGGGGATTAACTGGTTTGATGTGATGATTGGCATTTGTGACTTACTGTTTTTAGAAAATTATATTGGTACTGTTTCTTGTATATTGATATATTGAATATTGAATGTGAGTGTTCCTACCTCTAATTTTGTATAAGAGTATGCTTATATTGTATGGATACATCTATCATATCACAATGTACATTTCTATCTCTGGTACTATTTTTGTAATAACATTGTTTACATTTTGATATGTAATGACATTGTTTACAGGTGAAGATCATTGTCTTCATATATTGCACAGTTGTTTATTCTCTTAGATTTCAAATTAGATAGGTATTGAGAATTATATGTTTGTCATATTATTTTTAGGATAATCAGGTCTTTTAGATACATAGAGATTATTTTTAGTATAGATAGTATAATCTTCAGCCTCTTTGAAGAGCTGTAGAAAATGGCCTTTAATCTAAGCTAGAATTCTGTGCCATCGAGACAAAATTACTCCTGGCCACACCACTCTACTCCCGAGAGAACGTTGAGCACCAAAGACACTCCACTGGGAGCTTGTCTTCTTGGCAGAACTGGCCTTTGGGTTAAGAAAAACCCATACCTCAACTACTGACTAAGATATAAAACAGGATTGTCTTATCTTTCCAAGACAGGGTAGGATAATTCTAAGAAATTTCCTTGCATTTGATAATGGTATGTCAGTTATGTTAGGCCTTAGCCAAAGTTGGTTGACTCAACATTGCAAATGAGATTTTGGGTGATTGCCCAGGTAGTCAGTTGTCTCTGTCATTTGTTGCACATTTTGGATATCTCTCATTTGTTAAGTAATATTTACTCCCTTCTCAGATCTTTGATGGAGTTGAAGATTATTTAATTGTAGTTACTCTCTAGCAAAACTTTTGTTCTCAATATTGTTTGTTATATTTATCATTTGTTATTATTGTTTATAGTTATATTTGGTTTATATTTGGTTTAGTTCTGTCTTATTTAGACAAAAGGGGGAGATGTAGGGTTAAGACAGCCCCTTTAGGGGGCGGGGTTTGCCTCGGGCGAATGCCTGCCAATAAATGGGCGCGCGCCGAGGCGGCTCGGCCCTTTTTTTCCTTCCTACCTCCTGTACTATGCTGGAACTTTGGTTCTGTAAGTTTATCATTAAAGTGGTAAATATTCTTTAATATCTGCATTGCATTTATTTATGCCGGTACAGGATAAAACTTTTCATCCAACTTGCACAGTTACCTCCCTGTATTTGTTACACTCAAAGCAGTTATCAAAAGTTTCTCATTTTATTGAATTGTCTCAAAATACTATTTAAAACTGCAGTTAAACTTGCTTACCAAAAAGTTTAATTGTCAGTGAACTTCTACCTGGAAAGGGAATGAATATATTATTCCCTGTAGCTGGCTGCATTCATGGTCAAGTATATTTATAAGTGAGAAGTTCTTTTTTAAAACAAAGCTGAATTTATCTTCTCTGTTCACAACTCCACACATTGGATGAATATAACAGTTTTTGAGCCCATCTTCCAGCCCTAACTATAAGAAATCTCATGTCTTTTCTCTACTCCTGCACTCCAAAGAGGGTTTGAATAACACATCTGGCTTTACATTTTCCTATTTTGATTCTACTGAGTAAGTAAAGTGGGAGGGAGAGAAATTCCTAGAATCTTTTTAATATTTTGATTACTAAGAATAAGTGAAGCAGAACTCTGATTATGAGGCAAATGAATTTAAACTAAATTTGTCAGTGAATGTGGCTTTGCTTAGCTAGATCCTAAAAATGCCTACAGCCACTTGAAGTCACCCAACAAAAGAACTTTCAGAAGTGAGGTAAGTGGAAATCAGAGAAACGATGAAGCCTTTTTAGCTGTGATTAAAATATCTTGCATCTTTAAATTTAAAAAATGAGACTTTCAGGACATATTTCTATCTTATTTCTAAATATGGAGTTCCTCCCCCGTGCACTAGTTTCATTATTTCTAGACCTCTCTTCATGAGAAAGACAAAATGGAACCCCAGCTTTGCTCCCCTTCATTTTTTTTGTCAGTTTGATTCTTCTTTGACTCCTGTATGTTATAACTGGTGGCTTTCCAACCCTGCATATTCCAAAACTGAAATAGCTTTTCAATATATACTTACATCTTCCTCTTTTTACAGTAGTTTTTAGCTATGTTGACTGGGTGGACATTTGGGAGATCTAGGACAATAGAAACATGAGATCATATTTCTGAGAGCTATCTTGATTTTCTGCTTGAGTATTTTGATAGCTGTCCACAGTGAGGTCATCACCTGACAAGAACTTCTCAGAACATACTTCTGTTTTAAAGAGAATTATTACTGAGAGTTTTGATTTGAGTCTTGGGCTATCCTGTGTTATAGCACGGTGTTTTCCAACTCAGGGCTACTGTTCATCTCTGGAAAATTGTAAATCATATATGGTTGTTATGTCAAGTTTCTTAAAAAATAATTTAGGTCTTTGACTGCCTCCTAGTCCAGTCTTTTACTCATAGATTTATTCTTTTAATAGTGGCCCAGAATTCCTAGAAGTTTTTTTTCCTGATATTTATTTATTATTTATTTATTTTTAACATTTAACATTTTCTTTGACTCAGTTATCCTCTTTTGTTTTAAATGCTAAGATTCTGTTATGTACCTCTAGCATTATGTTGCTGAGGATTGTCCTCTGAGATACCTGTTCAAGTTTCTAAATCTTTCTATTCTAGATTTTCCTCAGTTTCTATTTTCTTAATGGATTTTAATTTCATGTGTTGAATAGTTTTCTTCATTTAATTCCATTGTTTCTCTGTGTTTTATGGCTTTCATTAATGAATTTATTTATATCTTTTTTACGTCTTTGTATATATTCATAACATAATAGCCATTTTGATGTCCTTGTCTTGGGCATCAATCATTTTGCATTTCTTGTGAACTGCTTCTGCAATAGGGTTGCTCAGCTCTAGCAGAGGCATATTATTTTGGTTATTATCTACTTGTATGGCAGTATCTAGGCATCGGCATTGGGATGATTGGTATTTTAGGTTCTGATATAATATCTTTTGTCTGTTGGATGTGTGTTCTCGTCCTTGATTTCTATTGTCCTCTTTGATCATTAGGAAAGCATGTTAGAGTGTGTTGGCTGATAGGGAATGCTCCCCAGATTCTGTCATGTGTTGTCCCTGGGGTTCCTGTATAGAAAGCATTTCTTGATATTGGGAACTGACACTAAAGAATGGGAATATTATAAAAGGGCTTGCTGAAAGGGTCCATATGAAGCAGGAAGCCTGGGTGTGCCAACATGTTTCCTCTAGGAATGGACTCAGAAAAGAAGTGGCCACAGAAGATGGTTTGGTACAGAGCTGGGAGTAACACTGGAAGATTGAAAGTGAGGAAGTGGGAGAGTAAAGATCACTTACTTGATTCCCTATAATGCATGGCTGGTGAGTTCCCAAGGATTTCAATTGATGGGTGAGAGAAAAAGTCAAAATTATCTTCATAATAAAGAAATTCTCTTGGGAATAGCATGCCTTGGTTTCCTAAGTAGCAATGCACTAAACTGATGCATTAGCAATGAATTTTCTAAGAGACTATTTCTCTGAAAGTTACATCTCTTATCCCCCAAGTTTAAAGATGATGCAGAGTAAAATGATGTCAGATCAATACTTTTTTAGCTTTTTCCAATTAGAATTCAAATATAATGATGAACTTCAGAAGTGTCCAGAATTTTTACAAACATACTCTTTAATTAGGTTATGTCATATAAAGAAGTTATTGCTGCACATACATTTCAAGAACTGGGAAGGACTTTAGCTTCATTGCTTCTTGCTCTTCTGAGGTATTATCATTGTATCAGAGTCCCAACTAGAAAGCAAAAGTACTAAACCACCAAGATTCAAATATTACTTGGACTTACTCTGACTAGAGCTAAGAAAATATTGTACAAACTCATTCATAAGTAGAATTACTAACTTTACCTGAAGGATGAATGAATAGGTTTGTGAAGGGTTTAAATCAGCTAGGGGACACTGCACATCCATTGGAAAAGATATATTTTTTATTTTTATTTACTGCTTCTGAGGTTTTATGTTTTTTAATTTTTATTTTATTATTGGAACAAAGAGAAGCCTTTTTCATTATACATATTAATCCCAGTTCTCACTGATTCCCCTATGCCCATTCCCTCCACCTCCCCCAACCTCTTCCCCTTCAACTCCCCAAAGAGGGCTAGGCAAATTGCTCCAAAGAAGGATCAAGGCCCTCCCCACTATATCCAGACTGAGCAAGGTATTCATCCAGAGAAAATAGATTCCAAAATAGTCAGTACAAGCAGTAGTAATGAATCTTGGTACCACTGCCAGTGGTCCTGCAATCTGCCCCAGGCATACAACTGTTACCCACATTAGAGGCTCTAGCTTGGTCCTATGCAAGTTCCTTTCCTGTCTGGCCAGAGTTGATGAGATATTTCAGTGTGTATCCCCATCATGGTCTTGACATCTTTGTTCAAATTCTCCTTCCACTCATCAACTGGACTTTGGAATCTCAGCCTAGTGCTCTACTATGGGTCTGACCCTATCTCTATCAGTTGCTGAATGAGGGTTCTAATTTAAGATAGTCATCAATCTCAAAACAGGACAAGACCAGTTCAGGCACCCTCTCCAGTAATGACTAAGGTCTTAGCTTGGGTCATCCTTGTAAATTCCTGGGAATTTTTCTAGTGCCAGGCTTCTTACTAGCACCATAATGGCTCCCTCAATGAAAATATCTCTTTCCTTGCTCTCATCTCTGTCTTTCCCCCATCTTGATTATCCTGTTCCCTGAAGTTTTCCTTCCCCCTCCCCTTCTCCCTTTTCCCTCCCCTTTTGTTTTCCTTTCTGCCCCATCCCCCATGTTTCTATTTTTTTTTCAGGATATCTTGTCTATTTCATCTTTCCAGAGGGATCTATATGTTTCTCTTAGGCTACAACTTGAACTTTGCTTCTCTAGGGTCATAGACAATATCCATTTGCTTTACAGCTAGTATTCAACTATGAATGAGTACATAGCATGTTTATCTTTCTGTGTCTGGGTTCCCTCAATCAGGATGAGTTCATCCAGTTTTATCCATTTACATGCATACTTCAAGATGTCATTGTTTTTTACAACTGAGTAGTACTCTAATGTGTAAATATACCACATTTTCTTTATTCATTCTTTGGTTAAGGGGCAACTAGGTTGTATCCAGATTCTAGATATTACAAATAATGCTGCTATGAACATAGTTGAACAAATGTTCTTATAGTATGATTGAGCATCCTTTGTGTATGTGCTCAAAAGTGATATTCCTGACACAGATTGATTCCTAATTTTCTGTGAAACAGCAATACTGATTTTCAGAGTGGTTGTACAAGTTTACATTCCCCTCAGCAATGGAGGAGTATTCTTCTTACTCCACATGTTCTCCAACATAAGCTATCATTGGTGTCTTACCTTAACCATTCCAACGACTATAAGATTGTATGTCAGCATTGTTTTAATCTGGATTTCCCTGACGACTAAGTATATTGAACATTTCTTTTTTAAAATTTCTTTTTATTATTATTATTATTAAAAATTTCTATCTCCTCCCCTCCTCCCATTTCCTTTCCCCTCCCACACTTCCCTCCCCTCCCTCTCCAGTCCAAAGAACAGTCAGTGTTCCCTGCCCTGTGGGAAGTCCAAGGTCCTCCCCCCTCCATCGAGGTCTAGGAAGGTGAATATTCAAACAGATTAGGCTCCCACAAAGCCAATACATGCAGTAGGATCAAAACTCAGTGCCATTGTCCTAGGCTTCTCAGTCAGCACTCATTGTCCGCCATGTTCAGAGAGTCCAGTTTGATCACATGCTCCATCAGTCCCAGTCCAGCTGGCCTGGATATTGGAAGTAGACAAGATTGCCAGGCAAAAATTGGGAACTTGGGGGTGGGGTGAGGTGGGGGTAAGGGGAAATGGGGAGAGAAAAGTGAAAAGGGGAGGATGGGGAGAGCTTGGGGGAATGGGATGTTTGGGATGGAGGAAGGATAGATATGGGAGCAGGGAAGTATATATCTTAATTAAGAGAGCCATTTTAGAGTTGGCAAGAGACTTTACTCTAGAGGGGTTCCTAGGTTTCCAAGGAGATGTCCCCAGCTAGTTCCTTGGGCTGACTAGAGGGAGCCTGAAATATCCCTATCCTATTGCCATACTGATGATTATCTTGCATATCATCATAGAACCTTCCTTCATCTAGCAATGGATGGAGATAGAGACAGAGACCCACATTGGAGCACTGGACTGAGCTCCCAAGATCCAAATGAGGAGCAGAAGGAGGGAGAACATGAGCAAGGAAGTCAGGACAGCAGGAGGTGCACCCACCCACTGAGACATTGGGGCTGATCTATTAAACATTTCTTAAGTATTTTTTGACCACTTGAGATTCTTCTTTTGGGACTTCTCTATTTACATATGTGTTCCATTTTTAATTAGATTGTTATTAATTATTAGAATTTTGATTTCTAATTTTCTGAATTCTTTATATATTTTGGAAATCAGTCCTCTGTTTGATGTGAGATTGGTGAAGATTTTTTCCCATTCAGTATGCTGCCTTTTTGTCTTATTGACTGTGTCCTTTACTTTATAGAAGCTTCTCAGTTTCAGGAAGTCAAATTTATTTATTGTTGTTCTCAGTGTTGTGCTATACTTAGAAAGAGGTCTCCTGTGCCCATGAATTGAAGGTTACTTCCCACTTGCTCTTCTATCACATTCAGTGTGGTTAGATTTATATTGAAGTCTTTAATACATTTTGACTCAATTTTTGTACATAGGGATAGATATGGATCTATTTACATTCTTATATATTTTGACATCTAGTTATACCAGCCCCATTTTTTGAAGATGCTTTCTTTTTTCCATTGTATAATTTTAGCTTCTTTGTCAAAAATCAGGTGTTCTTAGGTGTGTGGGTTAATATCTGCATATTTGATTTGATACCATTGATCAATCCCTCTGTTTTTATGTCAATACCAAGGTTTTTTTTAAAGGCTGTAGCTCTATAATAAAATTTTGTTTCAGGGATGGTGGTACCTCTGAAACTTCCTTTATTATACAGATTTGTTTTGGCTATCTTGGGTTTTTTGCTTTTCTATATGAGGCTGAGTATTGCTCTTTCAAGGTCTATGAAAAATTTTGTTGATATTTTAATGGGAATTGTATTGAATCTATAGATTGCTTTTGGTAGG
This sequence comes from Microtus oregoni, assembly GCF_018167655.1. Taxonomy (NCBI): domain Eukaryota; kingdom Metazoa; phylum Chordata; class Mammalia; order Rodentia; family Cricetidae; genus Microtus; species Microtus oregoni. The sequence continues at coordinate 28,928,807 of NW_024543067.1, read as the reverse complement.
ATTGCCATTTTTAATATGTTTATCCTACCTATTATTCAAGAGCCTGGAGATTTTTCCATTTTCTGATATCTTCTTCAATTTCTTTCTTCAAAAACTCAAAGTTCTTGTTGAACAGGTCTTTTGTTTCTTTGGTTAGTTTTACTCCATGATATTTTGTTATTTGTGGCCATTGTGAAGGGTGATGTTTCTCTTATTTCTTTCTCAGCTTCTTTGTCACTTTTATATAGGAAGGCTACTGATTTTTTTAAGTTGATCTTATATCTTGCCACATTACTGGAGGTATTTCTTAGAAGGAAGGCCGCTTGTTGATTTCTGACTGCTCAGCCCTAAAAATAATCACACAGAAACTATATTTTTAAATCACTGCTTGGCTCATTATCTCTAGCTTCCTATTTGCAAACTCTTACTTTTTGCTGAGGTTTCTATCCTGCCTACTTCCCACAGTACCACAGTAATTAAGTTCCATGAAATCACAGAGATGCCTACATTAATTATAAATTGATTGGCCTATTTGCTCAGGCTTCTTAAAACTTATATATTAGTGCTTTTTTTTTAGAAGTTGGCAGGTGGAGTGCTGTGGGACAATGGTCTTTTATCCTGTCACTTGTATTTTTTTTTTTTATAAAATGCTGATTGGCCAATAGCCAGTCAGGAAGTAGAAGCATGACAATGAGAATTCTAGGAAGAGGGAAGGTTCAGTTTGCTGTTGTAATCCAGCCTCAGAGGAAGCAATATGTGACTGCCTCACAAAAATAAAAAAAAATATACCAAGCCAAGTGGCTAATTCAGAAAAGAATTATGGGCTAATGTAAGTTATAAGAATTTAAATAAGAATCCCGAGCTAATGGGCCAAGCAGTTTATAAGTAATGTAAACCTCTGTGTGATTCATTTGGACTTAACTGCTGCAGAACAGGGTGGGACAGTGATGCAGGGGGCTGCTAGGTTGTTCCAAGCCACTTAGCCCCAAATTAATCACACAGAAACTATATTCATTAAATCACTGCCTAGCCTATTAGCTCTAGCTTCTTATTTGCTAACTCTTATATTAATTTAACACATTTCTGTTAATCTGTATATTGCCACATAAGCAGTGGCTTACTGGCAAAGATTCGGCATGGCTCTGGCAGCTCCATGGAGTCTCACTCTGCATTCCTCTCAGCATACAGTTCCATCTTCTCTGCCTACCTAAGTTCTGCTCTATCCACAGGCCAAGGAAGTTTCTTTATGCACCAATGGTATTCACAGCATACAGAAGGGAATACCACATCAGGTATTTATCAGTTGTAGGCATTTCCTATTAGAGTTCCTGGGGTCACTTTTATATGCTACCATATTATCTGCTAATAGCAGAAGTTTGACTTAGTCCTTTCCAATTTGTATCACCTTGATCTCTTTTTGTTGTCTTATGGCTCTAGCTAGAACATCAAGAACCTATGTTGAATAGATGTGGAGAAAGTGAACAGCCTTGTCTTGTTCCTGATTTTAGTGGAATTGCTTTGAGTTTTTATCCATTTGGTATTATATTGGCTGTAGACTTGCTGTGTATTGCTTTTATTATGTTTAGATTATGATCTTTGTATCCCTGATCTCTCCAAGACCTTCATCTTAAAGGGGAAATAGATTTTGTCAAATGCTTTTCGGCATCTAATGAGATGATTTTATGGTTTTTTTTCTTTCATTTTATTTGTATGATGGGTTACAAAGATGGATTTTTGTATGTTGAAACATTCCTGCATCTCTGGGATGAAACTTTTTTGACCATGGTGTATTATTTTTTAATGTGTTCTTGTGATTGGTTTGCAAATATTTTATTAAGTATTTTTGTATCAATATTGATGAGGGAAATCAATCTATAATTATCTATCTTGGTTGTGTCTTTGTTTGGTTTGTGTATTGGAGTAACTGTAGCACCATAAAAAGAGTTTGGCATTGTTCCCTCTATTTCTAATTATGTAGAACACTTTGAAGAGTTTTCATATTAGCTCTTCTTTGAAGATCTGGTAGAATTTGGCACTGAAACCATCTGGCCCTGGGCTTGTTAGTAAGTTTGTTTGTTTGGGTGCTTTTAATGACTGCTTCTATTTCCTTCCAGGATATAGATCTATTTGAATTATTCACCTGGTGTTGATTTAATTTCGGTATGTGGTACCTATCCAGAAAATTGTCCATACCTTTCACATTTTCCAATTTTGTGGAGTACAGGTTTTTTGTACTATGACCTAATGTTTTTCTGAAATTTCACAGTGTCTGTTGTTTTGCCCCCCTTTTCATTTCTGATTTTGTTAATTTGGATGTTCTCTATCTTTCTCATTTTGATTAGTTTGGATTAAGAGTTTGTCTATCTTGTTGATTTTCTCAAAGAACCAGCTCTTTGTATCATTGATTCTTTGCATTATTTTCCTTTTTCCTATTTTGTTAATTTCAGCCCTCAATTTGATTATTTCTTGTCATCTCCTCCTGGGTGAGTCTGCTTCTTTTTGTTCTAGAGCTTTCATGTGTGCTGTTAAGTCACTACTTTGAGCTTCACTTTCTTTATGTAGGCACTTAGTGCGATGAACTTTTCTCTTAGAACACAGATTTTATAGTGTTCTATATGTCAGGGTATGTTGTGCCTTCATTTTTATTGAATTCTGGGAGATTTTAATTTCTTTATTTATTTCTTCCTTGACACAATGGTGGTTCAATAGAGCACTGCTTAATTTCCACGAGTTTGTAGTCTTTCTTCAATTAGTGTTGTTGCTAAATTCTAAATTCTAACTTTAAACCATGGTGACCTGATAAGATACAGGGGTTATTTTAATTTTTTTTATATGTGTTGAGGTATGCTTTGTTACCAAATATGTGGTCAATTTTAGAGAAGGTTTCATGAGGTGCTGAGAAGGCATATTCTTTTGTGTTTGGGTGAAATGTTCTGTAATGTCTGTTAAGTTCATTTGTGTCACAACATCTGTAAGTTCTCTTATTTCTCTGTTAAGCTTCTGTCTGGTTGTCCTGTCCATTGGGGAGAGTTCGATGTTGAAGTCTACTATTAGTATGTGGTGTTTGATGTGTGATATAAGCTTTACTAGTGTTTCTTTTGTATATGTGGGTGCTCTTGTATTTGGGGCATAGATGTTCGGAATTGAGACTTCACCTTGATGGATTGTTCCTGTGATGAGCATAAAGTGTTTTTCTCTGTCTTTTTGGACTGATTTTGTAAGGTATTAGGATTACTACACCTGTTGGTTTCTTAGATATATTTGATCGGAAAACCTTTTCCCAACCCTTTACTCTGAGCTAATATCTGTCTTTGAGTTGAGGTGTATTTCTTGTATACAGCAGAAGGATGAATCCTGTTTTCATATCTACTCTGTTAGCCTGTGTCTTTTTATAAGTGAAATGAGTCCTTCAATATTAAGAGATATTAAAGACAAGTGATTGTTAATTCCTGTCATTTTTGTAGTACTATTTGTGTGTTTCCCTTCTTTGGGGTTTGCTTTTGTGAGGTTATCTGTTGCCTGTGTTTTTATGGATGCAGTTAGCTTCCTTGAGTTGAAGTTTCCTTTCTAGTACTCTCTGTAGTGGCTGGATATGTGAATGGGTATTGTTTAAATCTGGTTTAGTCATGGAATATCTTTTCTCCTTGGATGGTGATTGAAAGCTTTGCTGGGTATATAGTTTGGGTTTGCACCCATGGTCTCTTAGTGTCTGCAGCATATCTGCCCAGGAACTTCTTGTTTTCATGGTGTCCACTGAGAAATTTATAGTATCTTCAACACCTGAGATTCTCTCTTCCAACTCTTGTATTCTGGTGGTTGTGCTTTCCTCAGTAGTTTTCATTTGTTTACCCAGATTTTCCATTTCCAAAATTAGCTTTGCTTGAATTTTTTTTTTAATCACCTCTACTTCATTTTCAAGTCTTGAACTGTTTGTTCTCTTTTCTTCACCTGTTTGATTCTTTTTTCATGGTTTTCTTTAAGAGCAATATTGAGTTCTTTTAATATTTTATCTTTTTCTCCATTTCTTTAAAAAAAATTATTTCCTCCTTATAGGTCTCGATCATCCTCCTAAAGTTGTGTTTATAATAATTTTGTTCTGCTTCTTCTGGGTTAGGTTGATCAAGTCTTCTGGTTTTATGACCACTGGGTTCCGGTGTTACCATGTTGCTTTTTAGGTTCTTAGATGAATTCTTTCATTGGAGCCTACTCATCTCATCATTCAATTTATGCCAGCATTGTCTTTGTTTGTGTCTTGGTCCAATCCTTGTAGTGACTGTCTATGTCTTGGGAACTGTTCTCGATCTCTGTCTGTATCTCAGGGGTTCAGGAGCAGCTTATCTGCAGGAAACTCATCTGCTGGCTGGCTATAGAAACCGACACAGGTGGGGGAGGGGCCCGGGTTTTTTCCCCAGTGTGAAGAGCCTAGAGAGCTGGGTGCCCCACCTGGTGGCTGGTCACATTCCTCTTGATCCTCTCTATGTAGTAGCAGGCTGTGTATCAGAGTTCCACTGAGACAGCAGAGTTTGAGGGCAGGGTGTGGCTTCTAGATAGCATGGTCCAATAGTCAAGATAGGGGTAAAGGAGCAGCCTACCTGCAGGAAACTCTCCTGTTGGCTGGCTAGAAAAGCCAAGGCAGGAGGAGGAGGGGGTCCAGGGTTGTGCCCCAATATGAATGGCCTAGAAAACGCAGTGTCCTGCTGAGTAGCTGGTCACTCACCTCTTGGTCCTCTTTGTGTAGTAGCAGGCTGTATTTCTGAATTCTACTCACTGTCCTTATTTTTAACAGGTAATTATTATGAATAAGTGAATTAAAATTATCTTAATGTATATAGTAACAATAAAAATGTCATTTTTAGATGCTTTCATAAATTGAATTATAGATTATTTTCCAAATATTTATAATGATTTTCAAACATACCAACACACTTTTTACAAACAACTAAAAAATATTGTCAAGAGGTAGAATGAGATTTTAGTGAACACTATTGAAGACTATTAGATATTACACAAAATTATTTTCCTGCTGGTTGTTAATTTTTAATGGAAAACCAGCAGATATCTCATTTCAAATATCTTAAAATGTAAAATATTTGTAAGAATGATATTTTCAACAAGTTATTGAAATATTTTAGCAATATCTCAAGTGTTACCTCTGTAGACACTTGTCGATGATAACTGAATAAAATATTTACCATTCTGATAAACTTTTAATAAGTAGAAAATCTAGTTATTATGTAGCTTACTGAGAATGTCTACTTGTTCTTGAAATAATACATTCTTTCAGTATGCTACTTTTGAGAGCTGTTACAGCTCTATCAGAAATATTCCAAATATTGTATATATTGATAGTTTTCAGCTTTTTTCAGGAGCAAAATCGATGTTATATGATTTTATACATTTTCAATTAAAACCAATAACAGATTAATTTACATTCCAAATTCATAGCACAAGCACATAAAATATAGACTTTTATATTCCTGCTTGGTTCTATTGGAGAGATTTTATGAGTCTAATTATTGTGAATTTGGAACATCTGGTCAATTATCATTTTGTTCATTAGAAAACACTAGGAAGAGTTTTTGTTATGCTTGCTTTTGGCATGTTCTAAAACAGTTCAATCTCATACTCACTTTTCATACTCACTGGGACCATATGCTCTTCTTATCTATGTGAGGTCACCAAAAGGCAAAGAAAAGTAGCATTTTACAGTGAAAGAATTCTCAAAAGCTTCCACAGAGGCCAGAGCATTTTAAACTGTGAATCAATAAGTTAACACCTTAAACCACTCTCATCCAATAAATATGCTTCAATTATCTTAACAAATAGATAAATAAATATGCTTTTATCTCCTGAATATTTGATTTTTCCTGAATTTGAAAATTTAAAAAAAAATCATCAGAAGGCAGGGCTCAGGCATCCAGTAAAGCTAGATAAATCTCCTGTCAGACATTCCATTTCATCTGTAGAGGAATGTCTGGGGATCAATAAGGGATAGCCTGAAACAGTACAGGCATTTGCTGTTGCACTTGGCAGCCTACCAGAAACAAATGATAATATTAAATACTGAAGATACATCACATTTAAATGTATAGGACACAGAAGAATCGATCTGGAACAGTACAGTAAATGACTCTACTGATAACTAGCATTCATGGTGCCAGAAGGTGCTGTTCCAGCTGTTGGGGGAGAAAAGTCATAAACAGTCTAAGACAGCTTTGGAGTCTTACAGTACAAGAATAACATGCCAGCCAAAGATATGTTCCTTCTTCATCTCCTGCCTTCTCTAAATTCGACCTTTTTTAAAAATTGTGTATATATATATTACAATTTATTTTGTTGTCAGAAAAAGTGGAAATGAATGAGTGTTTGTAGGGAACAGCTTTCTCTTTTCCTACACCAATACGTATAGTGATTTACATTGAAAGTGGATTTGCCATTCTATTTAGAGGATTGTGTTATATGTTATCCAATGTGTCATTACAATGGTCCACTTTGTTCTGATATTACTGAGAATGTAGAGTCACAGATCTGATGTCACTTCCCAGAGGCCAATAAAATATGCCCAGTATTTGTGGAGATCCATTCACATCTATGCAATAAATTCAGGTTTTCACACTGAAATTTCTAACATAAATTAGCAGAGAAATCTAGAAAGTGAATGATTTTTAGGAAAAATAAGCATTAAGATTTGGAAATAAACAATGATATCATTAATTGTAGTGTTTTAAAGTCACAGTGGTATAAAAAAGCAGCTCAATTCCTTTAATTAGGTGAATGAATAATTTTGAAAGTAGCTTTTTAATAAATTTAGAATTTAGACAACAATGAGGACCCTAAGAGAGACATACATACATCTAATCTACTTGGGAAGTAGAAAAAGACAAAATCTCCTGAGTAAATTGGAAGCATGGGCACTTTAGGGGTGGGTTGAAGGGGAGGATAAAGGTAGGGAGGGGAACAGAGAAAAATGTAGAGCTCAATTAAAAATCAAATGAATAAATAAAATAATAAAAAGAAAGGAATGAATGGATTTAAAAGTGGTAGTATTAATCAGTGAATACAAAGCAAATTATGAAGATTGAAAGGCAGAAACACAGAATATAGTACTTTCATTTAACAATATAGTAAACCAATTTATATATAAAACAGAAAAATTATTAATGATGTAATAGATAAAATACTCTTCATTAGAAATCTGAAGTCCATTAAAGGCTGGCCTAAGAGGGAATGCTTCATGATAAGTTTATCATATGAACTCAGTCATTTAAAGAAGGATTTGATAGATCCTGAGAAGAGGGTCTTGAGCACTGGAACAGATTTATACCCCCAGTACCTGTGAACATGCATGCTTACATTTTGCAAATAAAGCCACGAGAAGTAAAAATTGGGTGAGGATGAGGAATTACTGTTAGTGGAGAGCACTGGGGTCATTTTGAAATTCCATATGAGATACTTTTTACATACAAAGATATAATCCACTAACTCTGATAGCAGTTATAGTGATTTCAAAGAAAATGGCAATTGGGGTGGTGGTGGCACACACCTTTAATCCTAGCATGTGGATCTCTGTGAGTTTGAAGACGGTCTGGTCTATAGAACTAATTCCAGGCCAACTAGGGCTGTTATATAGAGAAACCCCATCTTGGGGAATAAAAAAGAATGAACGGAAGAAAGAGAGAGAGAGAGAGAGAGAGAGAGAGAGAGAGAGAGAGAGAGAGAGAAATGAAAGAAAATGGCCCCCAAAGGGGTGGCAGTAATAGGAGGTGTGGTCTTATTGAAGTGAGGCTTTGTGGGAATGGGTGTTGAGGTCTCTTTTACTCACATTTCACTCAATGTGACACTCAGTCAACTTTCTGTTGCCTTCTAATTAAGATGTAGCAAGCACCATGTCTGCCTGCACACCACCATACTCCCACCATGATGATAATGATCCTCTTTAATGGTTAGCAGGCCACCCCAATTAAATGCTTTTCTTATAAAAGTTGCCATGGTCATGGTGTCTCTTTACAGAATTAGAAAACTAAGACACCAATTTAGTTAAAATAAAACTACTATTTCATTTTGCATTTATATTTTCTACCCACTAACCCCTTTCTCTGAATTATTTTTGCTACAAGTTGGAAAAAAAATAAAAAACAAAAGCACCTTCCTTGAATAAGTTCTTAGAACTATAATAGGTTGCACTTCCTGAAAAAATATAGAGGAGTAGAATTGAGATATTAAATTCAATATCGCCAAAAAGTCCTGTTGCCCATGGACGTAAACGGTGCTAATATATAACTCTTAGATGTTGGTAGCAGCTACTTGTTAATTTTCTTATCCACTCAAAACTTAAATAATCACACAGAAACTTTATTATTTGCAAGACTGTTTGGCCAGCAGTTTAAGCATATTCCTAGCTAGCTCTTATATCCTAACCTAACCCATCTACCTTAATCTGTGCATCATCAGTAGGTTGTGGTCTACCATCAAATTTTCAGTAGGCTCTGGCAAAAGGCATCTGTCTCCTTTGGAGACACATGGCTTTTCTTTGACTCCACCTACTCTCTCTACACCTCTGTTTGTATTTCTCACCTGATTTTACTATGTTAAGCCATTGGCCAAAATCAGCTTCATTCAGTAACCAATAAAATAAACACATATACAGAAACACTTCCTATACCTCCTCCCCTTTTCTGTTTAAATAAAAAAGAAGGTTGAAACTTTAACATTATAAAATCAAACATAACAAAACAGGTATCAAGCAAGATTAATAGTTACAATATTTATATCTGTTTTAACTTTTATCATAACTAAGAAAAGCTACAATTATAACTATCTATTCTTCACATCCACCAAAGACCCCAGAAGGATATAATATTACCTAAGTTAACAGGAAGTACATTGTCAGCAACTTCCAAAATTCTAGAATTGACATACATTTCACAGCCTGGACAATAACCCAAAATTCTTCTGTAACATTGGAGCACCCATCTTCATCCTACAGGTCCAGAATATATGGCAGACGCTTCTACTAAACAGGAAATTTCAAAGACCATTCCACCTATATTGACAACTTGTCAGTGACATTCTTCTGTGTCCTGAAAATTGTCAAGTAGTCTTTTTTTCTTTCATGAAGCAGGAACCCTGAAGAACCATCTCAACATTAGAGAATTCAACAGTCATTTTTTGTAACATGAGTGGAGCTGGCTTGCTTGTTGGGGTTTCTGTGCCGCCGGGTATCCCCAGATGTTTAGCCCCAAACAAAATCACACATAGGTCTCCATAAATTATAAGGCTGATTGGCCCATTAGCTCTAGCTTCTCACTGGCTAACTCTCATATCTTGATTAACCCATTTTTCTGATCTATATTTGCCATGTGGCTCAGGACCTTTATTCAGTGGGGCAGATCACATCCTGCTGCTTTGGTGATCTGGGCAGGGGAGGGAAGAATCAACTTCCTCCTTCCCAGAAGTCTCCTGTTCTCATTACATCATTTCTATTTCCTGTCTGGTTTTCCCACCTATACTTTCTGCCTGGCCAATCAGTGTTTATTTAAAACATGATTGACAGAATACAGACAATTCTCCCTCACTACTTTTTCTGCGAGCTGCATTTTCAGTTCATACAGCATAATATCAAGCAGTCCAGGCAAGAGAAGTTTCCTGCCCAAATGGCTAGGAAACCCCACAAGGAGCCTCTTCGATGCCCATCATTCTCCTAAAGTAGATTGGTGCTGCCAGAAGCAGGTGTGTCTCATTGTCATGAAAAATTCTAAGTTATTGAAATATTTTAAATGCCATATTCTGTAAGTCTTTGAAAAGTTTGAAAATTATCTATATAACTGAAATATATCTCTATATATCTAGAAAACTTAAATAACATGACTACAAGCTTGACTATTATATTGATCTGTATTTCTTAATCATAAAAGACATTTTTAAATGAGTTGCACAGACACAATACCTTAATCAAGAGCAGAAATATACATAAAGCAAAGTCAATTCTAAATTTGTATCAATAAAACAAAATCGATATCAATGCAAATTTCTATAGCATATTCCCGTTTAAATGTAAACCAGCATTTATAAGCAATCATTTAGGGAGTTTAGGCATAGTTCTCTTCATACTGCTTTCTGATTTTTGTTGGACAAAGTATTTGTGTGGAGGTTCATGAAGACCTTTTGGGTGGTCTTGGACCATAAAACCACATTAGTCTGGAAGAAATCCACAGTTTCTCATTTTTTGTAAAAACAAAAGTAGAACCTCTTTTCCAAGGCAACATATCTTTAGACGCAAATATTGAAGTAAAAAATACCTTTAATATATATATATATATATATATATATATATATATATATATATATATGTTGGTTTAGATTAGCAGCCCATAAAATAAAATGTCTCTCTGTACTTAGCTAATTCATAGGTATAGAATTAAAAAAGAACACAATAATATACATAATTCAGACTCTCAGTGTGTATTCCATGTTTATGTGACTTATTTTTCTGTACTCCTTTAATCTATGGCTGTCTGTACTCTGTCTCTTTAAAGAATTTGTTTTACATTTTAATGATTTACTTCTTTTTATGACTCTTTCTACTCTTTTTCTTCTGTTTTCCAAGCCTACATAAATTTATTCAACATTGTTACCATTGAGAGGGTTTTTTTTTCATCTGAATTTGTCTTTATTGTGTATCTGTAATCCTTTTCTGACCAGAACCACTTCTTAAAATGTTAAGTGGCATGACTAGAAATAAGGATGCTTTGCCTTTTGTTTCCATCCAGTCTAACATGGTAGAGGCATGTTCAGTGCCCTGAGTACCATTCTTTCTGCCCCAGATCCAGCACCATAGCTGGTCTGTGTCATCATTAAACAATTTGTAACATGCTGCTCTCAGACCCCAATTAAGTACATGGCCTCCTGAAAGAGCCAGAGCTGTTCATGCAACTAAAATGAACCAGGAAGCTGCCATTTCAAAACTACACAGATGTTTTTCTACTGCTGAATCAGGAAGACCTCTCTTAAAGAAGCTCCAACACTCCTGTTCACCACCAACAAACAGAGCCCATCTGAAAACAAAATGCAACTAAACTTTAGTTTTGAGGGGGTGTCTAGAATTCCTTACCAAGCTTTCTCAGGTTTTATGTGGATTTAGTTGGCACATGTTGATGTACTAATCTGTTGGTGGAGGCTGCTTGTTTATTTTCTCAGTTGCTCAGATCCAAAATAATCACACAGAAACTATATTATTTGCAATACTGTATTGCCAATACCTTAAGCATATTTCTAGCTATCTCTTATATGCTAAACTAACCCATCTCTATTAATCTGTGCATCACCACAAGGTTTTAGCCTACCATCCAATTTTCAGTAGTCCCTGGCAAAGGCATCTGTCTCCTGTGGCAGCTACTTGGCTCCTCTCTGACTCCACCTACTCTCTTTCTACATCTCTGTTTGAATTTCTCACTTGGCTTTACTCTGCTAAGCCATTGGCCAAAAGCAGCTCTATTCATTATCCAATAAAAGAAACATATATACAGAACTTCCCACACCACGTAGAGGCACTCACTTTTTTAGCATAGTGATGGATTGGCCAGTATCTTTTCTACTCTTTCTGTTGTTCTGGGATTTCATCATCACATTTCTGTGCTGTCTTCTGAGTAATTGTATCTCCAAGCCTTGAACATATCTGTCTTGGAAGTAGTACATGGTTTACTTATTTTTTTGAGTTCATTATAGCCATGAAAAATGACACAGAAGAACCTTGACAAACCTCAGGTCTTAGGGCAGTATTAGGAAAGCTTGACCTTACAACACCTTGGCATACTTGGGCAAGACTTAAGTTACCATGGTGTAACAGGTCTATTAGGGTTGCTTTTGGACAGTGTTATATATTTGAGTGTTTTATCTGCCAGGCATCTTTTCCCAACAAATTTATAAAGAATTAATGAACACTATTGACTCCAGCTGCTTTGAGGTTCTACTTTGGTAATTGCAACATCTAGGTAATTGTCTTGAACCTGTCCTAGGTTTTCTCCCTGGGTAAGTTCCCTTTGATCTATGTATGCCTAATAATGTGCTATGTATTTTAATCACAATGTGTGTTATGATTTGAGAACTGTGTAATCTACTATATTTTTTATCATAGATGCTGAAAGACAATTTATACTAAGAATTTGATGGCCACATACGATGAAAGATAATAAAATCTGTGGTTTTAAATTAAAGTCGACATAGATATTGGTGACTCATTATACAAGGCAATTTCAGTTATGGGTCCCTAATATATTTGAATGGTAGCAAGTAAGGGGCTAGAATTTAGAGAATAAGATTATAGTAACCTAACTGAGACTGGGGGAAGGTACCAAAACTGAAGAACCTACAGACTCAAGAGATGGGTATATGGCACCCAAAGAAGATTGTCAATATTAGTGCCTGTCATATGTTATAAAGAAGAAATTTTTGCTGCAGTAAAAGAGAATGAAAAATTAAATCTTAAGAAGAGTCTTTCCCCAGGTTAATGTAATAGATAGCTTTATGTCAACTTGACACACATTAAAATTATCTGAGAGGAGGAAAACTCAATTCAGAAAATGCATCCATAAGATAAGACTGTAGGCAAATCTGTAGGGAACTTTCTTAATTAGTGATAGATGAGATGGACCCAACCCATTGTGGGTGGTACTTGGCTCTATAAGATAGCATGCTGAGCAAGCCATGGAGAGCAAGTCAATAAGCAACACTACTCAGTAGACTTTAAATTAATTCCTGTCTCCAGATACATACCCTGTTTGAGTTTCTGTTCTGACTTCTTTCAGTGATGAATAGTGATATAGAAGTATAATCCAAATAAATACTTTCCTCACCAAGCTTCTTTAGTTATGGTCTTTTATCATAGCAATAGTAAGACTGACTAGAACAGAAGTTGGTACCAAGACAGTGGGTCATCGCTGAACAGACCTGACCATGTTTTGCAGAGGATTGTGATAGACTTTCAGAATTCAGGCTAGAAGAGCCACTGAATGTTGAGAGCTCTGTGGGCTGTTCTATTGAATCTTTGAATATAAGAATGCAAAGAAAGCATTGTACTGCAAGCTATGAAGTTCTAACTTGAGTGTCTGAGAAAAATAAAGAATCTAACAAGTCATTTCTGTGAAGAATTTGTAATGTCTGGTTAGTTGGAGCTGAAAAATCATCTGTTATTAATAAGAGATCAAAATCACTGAAGAAAAACCTGATGCCAGATAGGTAGAGCTGAGAAACTAGTGGTAATTAAAAAAGACCAGCCTCACTGAGATGAAACCTTCTGGGAAGAATATCTGAGAGCCAGCACACAAAAACTGTGTTCCAGAGATGGCTAACATGTACCTATCACTGGCAGTCATACTTGGCAATGTATAAGCCATCCAAATAGTACTGACTTTGAAGGTATGAAAAAGCCATGGAAAGAAGCTGAAGCTTGTCACTGTGAGAGGCCAGGAGAGATGTACAGCCTCATAGCAGTTGAATGCCCAGGATTGAATAAATTAAGCAGAGAAGTTGAGGCTTGACATCATGTCATAAAGACATCCTAGGAAAGGCGATTGGTGAAAGTGAAGCCCAGTTATAGAAAATGATCCCAGCATGTTGGAGATGACAATGCCGTGGAATGGCCATCAAAAACAGTAGTCACCAAGGAGTAGAGCCTGCCAGAGCTTCAAAGCCAAGCCCTGCGTGCTATAGAAAGTGGAGATGGAGAAGTGACCTGAACTCTTTGGAAGAGCCAAGATTATGAGGCCATCTGAGACTTTGAACACTGGATTATTTACACTTTGGGGAGTTTGATTTTACTTTGATCAGATTAAGTGCCCTGTTTATTCACTCTTGAAGTAAAAAAGTATTTACCTCAATTTTAATTTTTACAGGAACCCACAGCTGAGAGATTTTGAACTACTGAAATAGATTTTGAATTTAAAAGATTGGATATTTTAGAGACTAAACATTTAATATGTTTGCATATGTAAAGATTATTAGACTCTTAAAGGCATTTTTGTTTTTAATGAGAGATATTAAGGTTGAGTGAGAAAGGAAAGGTTGTGACATAACAGTGATATGTTTGCGTACCAAGTTGTCAAGGGGTCAATTGTTTTGAGAAATTTTATGTCAACTTGACAAAACCTGACATCATCTGAAAGGATAAAACTTCAATTAAGAAAATACCTCCAAAAAAATTAATAAAACCAGCCTGGTCTACAAGAGCTAGTTCCAGGACAGGCTCCAAAACCACAGAGAAACCCTGTCTCAAAAAACCAAAAAAAAAAAAAAAAGAAAAGAAAAAAAAGAAAATACCTCCACAAAATTGGGCTATAGGGAAGCTTGTAGGACATTTTATTAATTAGTGATTGATAAGGAAGGGCCTAGCCCACTGTGAGTGCATGCTATTTCACCACAGCAATAGAAAATCTAGCTGAAATAGTTTGTAGTGGCATTTCAATTGTATTTAATTAATAAAGCTTGCCTGAAGAACTGAGAGTAAAGCAGCCCCATGGGTCAGACTCACAGACCAGGTAATCGTAATGCAAACCGTTAATCCCAGCAGCCACACTAGTTTGCCACAGAAATTGGGCAGTGTATGCCATTAATCCCAGCCCAAGAGAGGATTATAAAATGGGAGGAAACCTCTCTCAACCACAGTCTCGTTCTGAAGTTTCCTGGAGACAGGATGACAATTTTCAGACTGAGGTCAAGATATAGTGGCTGGCTGCTTTGCTTTTCTGTTCTTCAGATTGAACTCCAATATCTTTCCCTGAGTTTTTATTAATTGTGCTCCATTTGGTGCCCAACATGGGGCAGTATGAATTCATGAAAAAGGCAATTTGCCTGAGGTTTTTTAGCCACCAGCACAGGCCAGAGCTGGACCCAAACCTTGACAACTTGGTTTGGGTGAAAACTAGTGCTCCCAGCTCCCATCAGCCCCAATTTAGCTTCCATGTAAAGATGTAAAATACACAGAGAGTCTGGATATTGTATGTTATTGTGTTGTCTTTGAATTGTATGACTGATGAGGAAGAAGCAACAGCTGCTAAAAGGCATTTGATTACAAAGGTTGTCTGATTAATCCAACCTACAAGGCATTGAAAATGCCTTGACTTCAAAATTTAAGTCAAAAGACATATTACTTTGGAGATTGGATTACTTTTGTTTCTACAGGAAGTGAGAGGGTGTGGATTAATTCTGGGATAAGAAGAATAAGACCTGATCAAGAAAGACCCCCTGAAAAACCTCTAATAGGAGCAGATGGCCCAGATGACTTAAGGTTTCAGAGTATATCTGTTGCAGTTTTCTCTGGTTACTACATTCAAAACAGCTTCAAAACTGTTGGCTGAGATGAACCAGCCTCACAGAATACACCAGTCAGTAGTTGACTATAATCCTAATTTTTCTTTGCGTCCCAATAAGATTATCAGCACCCCCAATGAGCAGAAAGTAGCCTAGAAAACTATACCTACAATCCCCCAAAATGGATTATAGATATTTTTGTTTGTTTAGTGTGTTGGTTATAAGTGTTTATGAATAATTGTCAGGAAAAAGTTAAACAAAACATTAAATTCAAGGCTCTTGTTTTGAAAAGAAAAAAGAGAATATAGATAGGATAAAAGACTAGATTTTAAATCTACTCTTAAAAGAAAAAGGGAGGATATAGATATGATAAGATTAAAAGAAAGAATATTGAATCTACTTTTAAAAAGTAACTATTAGTTGCAAATGTTTTAATTTGGATTGAACTTTTGTATATTGTATCAAATTTTGTATATTGATACATATTTGAGATTAATTTTGTTAAAACATACTGTATATACAATTCTAATCTTGTTCAACATATTGTACTTATGCAGCTCATTTAACAATGTAATGCAAATTTCTAGGCCTTGAAAATTATTATTACCAACTGTTTAGGATAATAAGGAAATTAGGTTGGAGATAATCACCTAGTATAATCAAACTTGTAGTCACATTAGGTATGTTTTCAGGATCAAACAAAGATATATTTCAGATAAACAGGTCATTTTCAAACACTTTAGAGATCTACAGAATGACATTTAATCTGTTTTAATAACCTTTTATTTCTTTTGACAATGAGACATGTCTGCTCCTGACAGCACTAAGATACTTCAGAGAAGATAATGGGCATAGAAGAAACTTTACATGGAGTTTACGTTTTTTGTGACAAAAGTATTAACACTGGGCAAGAAAATTCCCCTGCCTCAAATGTTGACAGAATGCTATCCTTATGAATTAAGGAAGACACAAAATATCCTACTTCACAGAAAAGTTTCTCAGATATGCTAGACTTGTAGACTGAAGATGGATGTCCATCATTACAGAAGAACTTTGGATGACTGTCCAGAAAGTCAGCTGTTTCTGTCATTACTCACATTGTTTTGGAAGTCACTTCCTGCTTACTCTGTCAATATTATTTTCTTCTTGGGTCTCTGAGGGAGTTGAAGATTAGGTAGTTATAGTTTACTAGATGCAGAAAGCAAGTAATGATAGAAAATAAATTAGGTATAAGACTTTGCATTCATCATGATAGGATAGATATGAAGACAAATTTTCTCTGAATTTGTCAAATGCAAATGGACCAGAAACTGTTGATGTATTTACTGCCTGAATATATTTTACATAGTCATTGTGCTTATTGTATATAGTTTTTTCATATTAGTTATAGCCTTCGTTCTTATTTTTGACAAAAAGGGGAAATGTAGTGGCATTTAAATTGTATTTTAATAAATAAAACTTGCCTAATGATCTGAGAGTAAAGTAGCCCTACTGGTCAGCCTACATAACGGGTAATAACACGCACCTTTAATCCTAGTAGCCACTAGTTTGCCATATAAATCGGGTGGTGCATGTCTTTAACCACAGTGGTGCATACCTTTAATTCTAGCCCTAGCATTATAAAATGGGAGAAAACAGCTCCCAACTGCAGTCTCATTCTAAAGTTTTCTGGAGGCAGGAAGACCATTTTTAGACTGAGATGGAGGTAAGAGCCGGTGGCTAGCTGCTTTGTTTTTCTGGTTTTCAGGTTGAACTAAAATATCTCTGAGGATTTATTAGTCATGCTTTAGTAGTTAGCATATTAATTATTAAAGATAATTGTGAAATAAAAGCCAGAAAACAATGAAGTTTAATAATTCTGACGATTTGTTTCTGACAGTTGCTTCTCATACAAAACTGATAAAGTGGCCGGGCGGTGGTGGCGCACGCCTTTAATCCCAGCAATCAGGAGGCAGAGGCAGGCGGATCTCTGTGAGTTCAAGACCAGCCTGGTCTACAGAGCTAGTTCCAGGACAGGCTCCAAAGCCACAAAGAAACCCTGTCTCGAAAAACCAAAAAAAAAAAAAAAAAAAAAAAAAAAAAAAAAACTGACAAAGTATAAAACTTAGATCTTTAGGTGTGTAAATAAACATGACAGAAAATAGTCAGTGACCAAGAAAATGACAACACACCACCATTTAAAAGGTATGATTACAAATCTGTGCTGCATGGAAAGCTAAAGTCAATGCAAAATGAGCCTATAGTAAGGTCTGATATCGAGGAGGGAAGTGGGAGAAGAATGTTATGCTTAAATAATTCGGAGCAACAAAATGTGCAGAAGGTATATCCATTAGTTTTTAGAGCCTCGAAGAGATGAGTTCTAAGGAAGGGGAAGCTAAGGGAGTTACTTAGAAAAGAAATGAAAATTAAATTACATGGCTTAGTGGGTTTTTTCAAAGGACATAGAATTTAAAGTTGGATAAAATATTGGCATGTGCTGGGAAGAACTGGAGTAAAGAATTTCATTTTGACATTCTCAAGCATCTAAGTTAATGACTGAATATGCACCTGACACTTCTATGTTGACACCCACAAAGCACCCTGCACTGCTTATACCCTGATTAGGAAACTTACTTGTCAAGTCCAAGTGAAACAACATTCTGATTGAGAGTAATTCTCTGTACATCTACTTTTCTCTCTTTGTATTCTCAATAATCACTTCTACATGACAGTGGAGGCAATGGTTTCTTACAAAGGTAATTACTATATTAGTGTATCTGGAGAGTGTTTCAAGGTGTAAGGGATGCAATATTCTCAGTATTTATGGATGTTTAGGGCTCAGGAATTATGTGTTCTATCTTCAATGAACACCAGAAAGACACAAATACTTAAGAGTGTGAGAATTTGAAGACACGTACTATCATGGTCAGTGCACATGTGCTGAAGAGACTCTTGTGACTGAGACCATTGCAACTAAGCACTAGCTGAAAAGACACACCTCGGTGTCTCCCAGGTCACTGGTCTTCCTCTGTGCTGTTATCTAATAGTCACGGCCTCCTCTTCTTGATCTCTTTCTATTTCTGTGACAAATTTGTCTACTTTTCATAATTTACAGTTTATATGTTTCATAAAACATAGGGCAGACTACTACTCATGTGTCTAGATATTAATATACCATTTATGTTAACTTTTATTTTTTTAATTAATTTATTTGTTGTTGAAAAAATTTTCTGCCTCCCCCCCGCCTCCCATTTCCCTCCCCCTCTGTCCACTCCTCTCCCCGTCCTCCCACTCCTCTCCTCCACCCCCCTCACTTTCCCCCTCCCCCTACTTCATTCTCCCTCCCTCCAGTCTGAAGAGCAGTCCGGATTCACTGACTTTGGGAAGTCCAAGGTCCTCCCCGCTTCATCCATGTCCAGAAAGGTGAACATCCAAACAGGGTAGGCTCCCACAAAGCCAGTTCATGCAGTAGAATCAAAACCTAGTGCCATTGTCCTTGGCTTCTCATCATCCTTCATTGTCCACCATGTTCAGAGAGTCCGATTTTATCCCATGCTTATTCAATCCCAGCCCATCTGGCCTTGGTGAGCTCCCAATAGATCAGCCCCACTGTCACAGTGGGTGGAAAGCAAAGGACACTGTCACTAAGACAAAAAGGCAATCCACTGACTGGGAGAAGATCTTCACCAACCCTGCAACAGACAAAGGTCTGATCTCCAAAATATATAGAGAACTCAAGAAACTCGACTTTAAAATGCTAATTAACCCAATTAAAAAATGGGGAACTGAACTGAACAGAGAATTCTCAACAGAAGAAATTCAAATGGCCAAAAGACACTTAAGGTCGTGCTCAACCTCCTTAGCAATCAGGAAAATGCAAATTAAAGCAACTTTGAGATACCATCTTACACCTGTCAGAATGGCTAAAATAAAAAACACCAATGATAGCCTTTGCTGGAGAGGTTGTGGAGTAAGGGGTACACTCATCCATTGTTGGTGGGAATGCAAACTTGTGCAACCACTTTGGAAATCAGTATGGCGGTTTCTCAGGAAATTCGGGATCAACCTACCCCTGGACCCAGTAATCCCACTCTTGGGAATATACCCAAGAGATGCCTTATCATATGACAAAAGCATTTGTTCAACTATGTTTATAGCAGCATTATTTGTAATATCCAGAACCTAGAAACAACCTAGATGCCCTTCAATGGAAGAATGGATGAAGAAAGTGTGGAAAATATACATATTAGAGTACTACTCAGCGGTAAAAAAAACAATGACATCATGAATTTTGCATGCAAATGGATAGAAATAGAAAACACTATCCTGAGTGAGGTAACCCAGACCCAAAATGAGAAACATGGGATGTACTCACTCATAATTGGTTTCTAGCCATAAATAAAGGACATTGAGCCTATAATTTGTGATCCTAGAGAAGCTAAATAAGAATGTGAACCCAAAGAAAAACATAGTCATCCACCTGGATATGGGAAGTAGACAAGATTGCAGGGTAAAAACTGGGAATTTGGGGGTGAGGTGGGATGGGGTAAGGGGAAATGGGGTGAGAAAAGTGAGAAGGGGAGGATGGGGGGAGCTTGGGGGAATGGGATGGTTGGGATAATGGAAGGGTGGATATGGCAGCAGGGAAGTATATATCCTAATTAAGGGAGCCATCTTAGGGTTGGCAAGAGAGTTGAATCTTGCGGGGCTCACAGGTGTCCAGGGAGATGTCCCCAACTAGCACCTTGGACAACTGAGGAGAGGGAACCTGAAATGACCCTATCCTATAGCCATACTGATGAATATCTTGCATATCACCTTAGAACCTTCATCTGGCGATGGATGGAGATAGAGACAGAGACCCACATTGGAGCATCAGACTGAGCTCCCAAGGTCCAAATGAGGAGCAGGAGGGAGAACATGAGCAAGGAAATCAGGACTGTGAGGGGTGCACCCACCCATTATGTTAACTTTTAAATGAAAGCAATATTTTCAAGTTTAATATTCTCTGGGCCTCATTCATTTCCTCAAATTCCAAGGAAACATCCTATAACCCACTCTTCCAGTTGCTTGCTCAATACATATTACCTATTATTTTTGTTTACTATATTTCTGAAAATTACTTACTGTGTGCCCTGAATCAAATTCTCACATCATTTATGTTGGTGTTGTTGTTGTTATTGTCAATATTATTATTTTAAGCTATACTACCATGTAAAGGGTGAGGGCTTCTTTCATCTTTTGTCACCTTTTTTAAAAAATGTTTTTATTCAACTATATATTTTTCTCTGTTCCCCTCCTTTTCTCTCCCTTTCTTTTCTACCTTCTCCATGATCCCTATGCTCCCAATTTACTCAGGAGATCTTGTCTTTTTCTATTTCCCATGCACATTAAATCCATGTATGTCTGTCTTAGGGTCCTCATTGTTGTCTAGGTTCTCTGGGATTGTGAATTTGTAGGATGGTTTTACTCTGCTTTATGCCTAAAAGTCACTTATGAGTGAGTACATATGATATTTGTCTTTCTGAGTCTGGGTTACCTCACTCAAAATGATGTTTTCTAGATCCATGCATGTGTTTGCACATTTCAAGATGTCATTTTTTTCTGCTGAGTAGTAATCCATTGTGTAAATGTACCATTTTCCTTATCAATTCTTCGGTAGAAGGGCATTTAGTTTGTTTCCAGGTTCTGACTGTGAGAAATAATACTGCTATGAGCATAGTCGAGCACATTTCTTTGTGGTATAATTGAACATTCTTTGGGTATATACCCAAAAGTGGTACTGCTGGGTCTTGAGGTAGGTTGTTTCCTAATTTTCTGAGAAATTGCCATACTGATATCCAAAGCAGCTGTACCAGTTTGCACTGCCACCAGCAAAAGAGGAATGTTCCCTTTACCCCTTTTCAGAATACATTGTCATCAGTGTTTTTGATCTTGGCAATTCTTACAGGTGTGAGATGAAATCTCAGAATTGTTTTGATTTGCATTTCTGAAGACTAAGAATGTTTAGCATTTCTTTAAGTGTCTTTCAGCTATTTTAGATTCCTCTGTTGAGAGTTCTCTATTTATGTCTGTACCCCATTTTTTTATTGGATTATGTATTCTTTTGATGGTCAATTTCTTGAATTCTTTGTGTATTTTGGAGATCAGCCCTCTCTCTCATGTGGGTTTGGTAAAGATAACTGGAATCAACAGCAACACTAATTCTTTTGTCACCTTTTATAAATTAACTATTTTCTTCACATTCAAATCTGGCATTCCTTTTTTTTTTCTCTCTCTCCAAATAACGTTAATTACTGTTGAAGTTTTTAACCTTCTTTCTCCCTCTCAAATGCAGCCTTAATTTTCATGCTGTTTCCTTCACAGATCAGGGATATCATTTCTCCTTCAGATCTAAAACTGGGCCTCTGGGACTGTATGGTTATGGGCTGATGAACAAAGTCTAATGTCTCTTAAGTGTGTTGTTATTGTCATACTATGGTGGGTCAAAATTAGATCTGGCACTAAAGCAGAATTGCTATTCATTCTAAATAATCAGATCTTTAGTTTTACATAATAAATGAAGTCATAACATTAATGACTTGTTTCCATTATATTTTAATATTGAGAAGTCTTGAGAAAATTATATATTTTTTGGCAGATTATACCAGAGATTCTCTTGATCCCTGTGTATGCTTATCCTCTAAGAAATACCGTCAATGATCATATGTTAAAATTTTACTATATCATAAATTTCCAGTCAAGATCTGTTCTCAGGGATCCAAAGTTTTATGAAAACAATCATCCATCTATTTGGCATTTTCACTAAGATGTCTAATACTATTGCACACAGTAATTATTTTAATTTTTTATGCTTCATAAGTACCTCAGTGTGAATCAATTATGGTTATATTCCATAATGGTCTGTTACGCTTTCATCCAGAAATCTCTATCAGCATGCTGTTGAATTGAATCATAAAGTTTGGACCTTCTTCATGAAAAAAAAAAAAAAACCTTCACAATGGTTATTGATTCCAACTCTTTTCTTTGCTGAAAACAATATACTGCTATCTGAATTAAATTTTAAAAATCATATCTGTCTTCAAAAACCTCATCTTTCTATTCCACACGAGACATTGGCATCATATTTCAATGTGTTCTAGTATTTCATCTAAAACCTTCCATTCTACTTATGTGGTGGTCAATTTCTCTCTCTCTCTCTCTCTCTCTCTCTCTCTCTCTTTCTCACACACACACACACACACATAAACATACACACTCACTTACACAGACATACACACACATGCTGTCTTGTTTATTTTTACTCTTCGCCACTTTTCCTCTTGCTGATTTCAAACATTGTGAAAAGAATAAACTTGAAGAGTTTATCTCTACTCACAGTTTAATGTGCAGTCCATCCTGTTGGGGAAGTCAAGGAATCAAGACAGTAAAACAACTGATTACATCGTAGTCAACTGCGTCAGATTAGAGAAATAAAATTTTCTTGTTTTCAGATTATTATCTCCATTTTTTTAAGGCATGGGATTCCTTGATGAGAGACTAGTAACCCTTATGTGAAGGCAGAATTTTGCACATTAATTAAGACAAGCAAGACAGTCCTCAACAATCATGGGTCTCTCACGGTTTAGATCCCATATAATCCCCAGGAGTGGTATTGCTGGGTCCAGGGGTAAGTTGATCCCGAATTTCCTGAGAAACCGAAACACAGATTTCCAAAGTGGTTGCACAAGATTGCATTCCCACCAGCAATGGATGAGTGTTCCCCTTCCTCCACAGCCTCTCCAGCAAAGGCTATCATTGGAGTTTTTTATTTTAGCCATTCTGACAGGTGTAAAATGATATCTCAAAGTTGTTTTGATTTGCATTTCCCTGATTGCTAAGGAGGTTGAGCATGACCTTAAGTGTCTTTTGGCCATTTGAACTTCCTCTGCTGAGAATTCTCTGTTCAGTTCAGTGCCCCATTTTTTAATTGGGTTAATTAGCATTTTAAAGTCTAGTTTCCTGAGTTCTCTATATATTTTGGAGATCAGACCATTGTCTGTTGCGGGGTTGGTGAAGATCTTCTCCCAGTCAGTAGGTTGCCTATTTGTCTTGGAGACAGTGTCCTTTGCTTTACAGAAGCTTCTCAGTTTTAGTAGGTCCCATTTATTCAATGTTGCCCTTAAAGTCTGTGCTGTTGGGGTGAGATGCCCTATCACATGACAAGAGCATTTGTTCAACTATGTTCATAGCAGTATTATTTGTAATAGCCAGAACCTGGAAACAACCTAGGTGCCCTTCAATGGAAGAATGGATGAAGAAAGTGTGGAATATCTACACATTAGAGTACTATGCTGCGTTAAAAAACAATGACTTCTCAAATTTTGCATGCAAATGGATGGAAATAGAAAACACTATCCTGAGTGAGGTATCCCAGACCCAAAAAGATGAACATGGGATGTACTCACTCATAATTGGTTTCTAGCCATAAACAAGGGTCACGGAGTCTACACTTGGTGATCCCAAAGAAGCTAAGTAAGAAGGTGAACCAAAGGAAAAGCATATAGTTGTCTTCTTGGCTATGGGAAGTAGACAAAATTACCGGGGAGAAAATTGAGATCTTGGGGGTGGAGTGGGATGGGGGTAAGGGGAGATGGGGAGAGGGGGGGAGAGGGGGAGAATGGGGGGAGCTTGGGGAAGGGGGAGGATTGGGATGAAGGAAGGTTGGATGGGGGAGCACGGAAGCACGGTTCTTAGTTAAGGGAGCCACCTTAGGGTTGGCAAGAGACTTGAACCTAGAGTGGCTCCCAGATACCCAAGCCGAGGTCCCCAGTTAGTTCCTTGGGCAGCTGAGGATGGGGAACCTGAAATGACCCTATCCTAGAGCAATAATGACGAATATCTTGCATATCATCATAGAACCTTCATCTGGTGATGGATGGAGACAGAGACAAAGACCCACACTGGAGCACTGGACTGAGCTCCCAAGGTCCCGATGAGGAGCAGAAGGAGGGAGAACATGAGCAAAGAAGTCGGGACCACGAGGGGAGCACCCACCCACTGAGACAGTGGAGCTGATCTATTGGGAGCTCACCAAGGCCAGCTGAACTGTGACTGAAAAAGCATGGGATAAAACTGGACTCTCGGAGCATGGTGAACAATGAGGGCTGATGAGACGCCAAGGACAATGGCACGGGGTTTTGAACCTACGTAATGTGCTGGCTTTGTGGGACCCTAGCCAGTTTGGATGTTCACCTTCCTAGAAATGCACGGAGGGGGCAGGACCTAGGACTTACCACAGGGCAGGGAAATCTGAGTGCTCTTTGGGCTGGAGAGGGAGGGGGAGAGGAGTGGGGGGAGGGGGAGAAGGGTGGGAGGAGGGGGAGGGAAATGGGAGGCTGGGAGGAGGAGGAAATTTGTTTTTTTTTTCTTTTCTCAATAAAAAAAAAGTTAAAAAAAAAAGATCCCATATAATTCTAGAATCAGTCAAGTTGACAATGGTAACTTTCCTATTTGTTTGTTTGAAGCAATGTCTCACTTAGACCTGTTTGTTCTCAAAATCATCATGCAGCCACAAAGGCTTGAATTTATCAATATATGTGTGTGTGTATTCACATATGTATGTATGTGTATGTATATATATATATATATATATATATATCAAACCAACTAGGTTATAATATTTAGATAAGTCACTTCAAACAGACCACTCGTGAGTCAGACTAGATTGTGCTACTTTCATTGTATTGTGTTGTAGCATAGATTATGGATGATATCACCTAGAATTGATTAAAATTCTTGCAATTTTAGATTACAGATTTCTTAATATTTTTTATGTTTTGGGTTATATTCTTTTATTTTTATTGAGCTCTACATTTTTTTATCTGCTCCCCTCCCCTTCAACCCTCCTCAGGAGATCTTGACTTTTTCTACTTCCCATGCAGATTAGATCTATGGGTTATCATATCTTTAAGTCATCTTTCATTTCTTTTTTTCCTTCTCCAAAATGCCAACCACATGCACACTGCTTCATTTATTTGGCCTATAAACTGTTTAGATCTCTTTATTTTTCTTCTTTACCTTAGGTGCCCACCAAATTTGATACTTCTATGTAATTTGATTTTAAATCATTTACTCTATTTTTCTTTGTCTCTTCATATCTGCACTTGAACATTCCTGTTCAGCTCAACTGAAATGTTTAATTCTTTATTTTGAGATTTTCTGTTTGTTCCTTTAAACAGTAACTATCTCTACTTGTATTTTTGGTGTTTTTATATATCTTTGATATAGTTCAAGTGTATACTTTGTCTATACTTTTCTCTACATCTTTGAACACACATAAAACTTATATTTAAACTCTTTATCTAGTATATGTGGTGACTTTACTTTTTGGGGGATGGCTTCTGGTGTATTATTTTATTCCTTTAATACTCTAAGATTCTCCATGTCTTATTATTTTCATCTGGAACATGGTTGTGAACTCTGGCTTCATGATGCATCACTTCTTCTTTTAGCTTGGTATGCTCTGAGTCTGCAATCAGCCTGGGTGCAGACACAAGACCTTCTTGGTTTGGTTTGCTCACTAACATTTTCTGTTACAACTGTGGGTCTGCAGATTCCTTGCATATACAGTCACTATTTAATTTCTCAGCTACTTAGAGGTTCATTGTAGTTTCTCAGAATCTTCAGTATCTTTTGACTTTTCTCTGAAGCATTTGTGGATCTGTATCTTTCTCATCTGTAGTTTTCTGTAGCAAAAAAATTATCTTTAACCTTTGAATAAGATTAGAGTTAGAAGATAAAGAGAACAGTCCTGGGCAATATTACTATGTTGGTAGAGTACTTGCAAAGCTTTCATAAAATCCTGGATTCTCTTTATTGCAAATGCTTTTAATATAGAAATGAAGAAGTAAAAACAAGAATACCAGGAGTTAGTTCATGGTTCATGTTAGCTGCATAGCATGTTCAGGACTGTAGTAATAAGGGCGGCGGGGCTGCGTTCCCAGCACCCCGGCCACCTGCTCGGCTAGCTTATGCCCGAAATAACAACACACAAACTGTATTCATTTAAACACTGCTTGGCCCTTTAACCCTAGCCCTTACTGGCTAATTCTGTTATCCCGATCAACCCATCTCTAATAATCTGTAAGCACAGGTCTTACCGGGAAAGTTTCAGCATGTCTAACCTGGTGGCTTGCTTCATGGCGTGTGTCTGCCCGGGAGCGGGGCATGGCGTCTCTCTCAGATGCCTGCTCCCGAGAGGAGAGATGTGGAGTCTGACCTCACTTCCTCTTCCTCCCAGTGTCCTGTTCTGCCTACTCCTCCCACCTATCTTCCAACCAATAAAATGGGCCAAGGCAGTTCCTTTATTAGCCAAGGACCTTCCTCCATCACAGGACCAACCTAGGTTACATAAAAACAAAATACAATTTATAAAAGAAGGAACAATATACATACCAAATTTTCTGGTATTTATGTATCAGGCCTCCAGATAGATGATATGAAACAAAGAAAATTTATATTCTTCCTATAGTTTAATGAGTGGAATGTTGAACTGAATTCTTAATTCTGCATCTGACAAGACAGAATTCTACCATTATTTTCATGGAATATGGAAATTGATAACTTAACTATGGTGAGATTTCCCACTCTTTTGTCTCATTTTTATTTGCTATTTGAAAATTTCACACAATGGAATTTGATCATCCCTCCCTCAATTCCTCCCAAATAGACTCTCCCTTCCCTATCAAACTAATAATATGACCAGTTTTAATAAAATAAACCAACAAATAGCAGTATAATTCTGATTGACTGTGTACTCTCTGGCGTTTGATCTTCTATCAGGCATGGCTGATCTTACTTGGTAGACCATATCTGTTAAGAAAACGTATTTTTTCTCTCTTAGCATCTATCAATTGCCTACTTTCCCTCTTCATGCTTGGATTTTGAATAGCTCGATTTTTCACAGGTCACATGCATGCCATGACAATCTCTGTACTAAAATGTAAGAAACTTTAAAGAAAAGAACCTAATACATTTTCCAAGTTAAGTATTATATTATCTGTGATATGGAAAGAAAAAACATAATATTCAAAGTCTGAGAATACTTATTTTTTTAAGAGCTCAAATGTAATAAATTAATGTAGTTGCAATCAAAATATTTAGAACAAGGCCATTATTTCCAGACATGTGGAAAGCATTTTTTGTATCATTTCATGTGTGCATGAGCCTATATGAGAAATTTAATAAGGTTATGGGGTCTAAAAAGTACCCAAATGAACACTCATGTGCTTCTCTTCAAAATGATGTTTGACATTTGACCGTTTTCCCCTTGCAGGGTAAAAGGGCCAGCCAAATAAACAGACCCTGATGCTGAAACTAGAGCCAAAAACACACATTGTCCCTTAATCCAGACAGTGAAAGAAACATACCCTGGCCCTGAAACCAGAACAAAAAGACTAAAAAGGGACTGTGCAAGAAATACAGTTTGGCCCTGAAATCAGAGCCAAAGAAACTTTCTCTAACCCTACACTGACAAATTCAGCATGAAAACCAACCAATACAAAAAAAAAAAAAAAGGAAAACCAGCCAATCTCTGAGCTTGTCCAAGATTATGAATTGAAATCTGACCAATTCTCACCCTGAAAGTCTTCACCCTGGACAAACTCCACAACTAAGGAGCCCTGAGTAAGTCCTGTGCCAGTTCAGTTGGGAGCTGCCATTCCACCAAGGCAGAGGAGGCCACCCTCCTGTCTTCTTCCCTCCCAATAAATCTCTTGAATGAGACGGGTGAGACCTTCTTTTCCAGGAGTAGCACGGAGAAAAGAAGTAACAACATTTTTTTCTGAAACAGGAGCAGAGCAGCACACAAAAGTGCTGAGCAGAACTGTAACACTTTTGCTGGGGAAACCCTCCTCTCGTTGAGCAGATTATTACACTTCAGAGGACCTGAGCAGTGCTGCAGCAACTTCCTGGGGAAGGCCTCCCTGTAGGAGCAGAATTGTTACATCGAAGAATCCTTACTCTCCACCATCTCCCTAGCATGTCTTTTTTCCTGTAGCCTGGTATAAAATTTCTTTCTGTTCTTACCAAAGGTGAAATTTTTCTATAGTTCCTTTTTTTGCTTGTAAATGAAGTTTGGACCACCATATTTTTAAGAGCAAATTACGTCACTACAGATAAAATGTTAATAAACTGGCATTAAAAGAAACTTTTTAAGGTATGCATTAACAAGATTACTTAGGAACTTATATTGATTATAAAATTCAATAAAATTCCTATTTGCTGATACCAATGAGTTTGCATTTAACCTCTACTGATAATGCCTTCATAGCACCATTTTCTCCCTGGAAAAAAAACACAGGGGAAGCTATTGCATAATTAGATGCTATGCCCATTTCCATTTGGTCACACTCAGGTAAGGATTCTACTCCCCAGTCTTTGCTCTTTCTTATCCCTGGCCTCATTTGCACTGTGCTAGATATTTCATTGCAGAGCCAACTAAATAAATAAGTCAAATTTTTTAGCCTATGAATTTCATAGCTCTTCTTCACTGCCAGTAAATCTGACTCTTTAAAGTCCCTTGTCAGATAAGGACCCTAAGCAGGAACTAGGAAACACAGCTCAACTCCTCCTCAGGATCATCTCAGCAATCCTTCACCAACAGTTATGAGATAGCTGCTGGTTAAAATAGAATCTATCTGAAATGTAATCCTGCAAAGGCTTGGAGGAATTGCATTTCTCATGGAAGAAATATAGGATAGTTTTCTACCTTTCAAATGAATTCCAATGACACTGAAAATAAGAAAATCACAGAGTGAAATGGGAAGGTGTCATCATAACTTAGGACAAAGTAGAAGCACATTTGACTGCATGGTGGAAAGAAAGCAAGGCAAACCACTGTCTTTGATTCAGTGTGCTGAATATTTATGACAACAGGAGCCAAAGAATTTTGGCAAACTCAAAGAATAGAAGGAATCTCTAATAAATCGGGCAACTACCTTTAGAATGGTTTTTAAACCCACATTTCATGCAGGAATGAGTTCATTCTATTTTATTTTACTGTTTTTATTAATAGACAAATAAAAGATAAATTATGGAAGTATAAAGAAAATATCTGAAATCATTACTCATAATTACAAACACCACTAAGAGTCACTAATATTTTAATTTAGGAAAAAATAGTTAAATAAATAGCATGATTAATATGAACACAGTTTTGTAAAACTAATGTTTATGCTCCAATGTCTTATAAAATGATTAAGTATGACAGTAGATATGTACTTTTTAATAAATTATTTCAATGAGAAATAATTAACTTTCTTCATTTTTAGCATTTATTTCAATATAATATTTTCAAATTTCAGTAACTGTGGACAGTACCTGTCTTTTTATTATAATTATTTTATTTATATGCTCTATGTAATATTGAATATGAATTTGGTATTATGTACTAAAATAAACTCTATCTTGGCATGAACATTTCAAATGCTGGAATATTTCCGCATATAACCCAAATAACTACATCCTCAGAGTAACTTAAGTAAAAGGGACAGTACTATTTTCTACTAATTTTTATATAGTATCACAAAAGAGATGTGTTTGTTTAATTATTAAGCAAAAAATTGTTTAGCCTCTTTTATTTGTAAATATTTTTCCTTTGTTCTTATAAGTTATACATATACAATTCAACCTGATGGTAGCTGAACAGATTCTAGTTTTTCTACTAGTGGAATACAAAGGGAAAAAGAGAAATTAAATTATAAAAGTAATATATATAAACAACATAAACAACATGTGTGCATTCTTTTACTCTTTTTGCAGTATCGAGTATTTCTTCTTAATTAGTATGTTACACAGTTGGTAGTTCACCATCACACACATATTGTTTAATAAAATTAATAACATAAATTTTTATATGGAATATGAATTATTGCATACTTATAGAGATTATCAGTAGGCTGGATTAGGTATTTTAAGATCTATTTACATAGATTTCATATTTTTGGTGAGTAACTTCCATGTTCATATTATTGGCTTTAACATTGTGAAGACTTTTGGAATATTATGACGGAGTCAGGCTTGGAGTTCCTCAAAACTACAGCTGTAATGGCCCTCAGACCTTGGGACACAAAGATGTGTAAGTCTAGGTGTGCAGGTCAGAGCCCATGACTTTCAGTTGTGAACAGAATACTAGACAACAGGCAGCAGCTGCAGACATCAACAAATGGCCACAGCGAACATCAACCAATATTCCATTGCCACAGTACTCTGGTTTAAATGGTTCTCATCCATCACAGAATCTGATATGTAGTTTTTCAGACTATGGTACCTTGACCCTTGGCCTTCAAATCCTGGCTATGCTCAAAAGCTTTTCAAGAAACCATTGGCTTCTTACCCACCACATTTTGTTTTCTGGAGTCAGTTATCTAGATTTCTTTTCTCTGAGCTTCTCTGTATTTTGGCCTTCATTCAACATTTCTGCCTCCTTTACATCCACAAGCAACTGTCATGGGTATTTTGCTTTTCCATGTCACCACAATCAGTGTTACCCTTAGGACTTTGCCGCTGTTTATATTTCTGTTGGGATTTTGCCTCCAATCCTCCTGCTGTCTCTCCATGGTTGCTGTCTGTGTGGCTGGTCCTCTTCATGGCACCATTCTATTCATGGTTCACACCAGACAGCAAAATACCACTCAGAAGAAGTAAACAATTAACTCTAATCTTGCAACACAAAGAGCTAACAAAGACGGTATCTCCAAGATTTCTGGGTGGAAAAAAATGAGTTAAAAAGTAAATGGAGGCATGCGTGACCTGATGAGCTGTATTGGTCAGGGTTTTCTAGAGAAACAGAGGTGGTATATAGCTACAGATAGATGATAGATAAATAGATAGATAGATAGATAGATAGATAGATAGATAGATAGATGATAGATACATAGATACATAGATAGATACATAGATAGACACATAGATACATAGATAAATACATAGATACACACATAGATAATATATATATGTATATATACATATATATTTATATATATGTATATATATATACACATATATATATATACATATATATTACCGTGGGTTGCAGGCTGTGGTTCAACTACTCTAAGTATGTGTGTCTCTCCAACAAAAGTCCAAAGTCCAGTAAGCCAATAATTGTTCATCCAACAAGGCTGGATGTCTCAAAAGATCTTCAGCATAAACAGAACTTTGAAAGAGTTAGGCTCTACCACCAGTGAAGGGATGCCTCAGTGGCAAGGAGAGAAGGTGAGCAAGAAAAGAGCAGAAGCTTCTTTCAGTTGCCACCAGAGTTGTAGCCCAGATTAACAATGGGTCCTCCTATCTCAAACAACCCAGTCAAGAAAACTCCCTTTCAGGTCTATGTAGCTGCATGAGTTTTAGAAGGAGCCAGGTTAACAACCAAAAATAGTCTTCACGTGAGATATACAAAATGAGTATTTGAATTTGCACCAATCACAGAACATCTTCTAAATCTATCAATCACAGTTTACATATAAGGACAAATCAGAACTTTGACTAATGGACAATGTCAGTTATACACTAAATAGATCATGGACTTTCTCTTGGTAACCGAGAGAACCACACCCCTTCTGCATGGAATGGGACAGGGTTTAGGGCAAGCAGTTTTAAGCACTTTATGAACATGTCTCTACCAATGTTTTCTTCCAAAACTGATTTATGTGTATGGAGTGGTCATTTTTTGAGTAAGGCCTCCAATGATGAAGTCAAGACTTCAGTTGTAGGGTTACTGGTAGTAGGCATGAAAGGCATGGAATAGTATTCAAAACCATACTGAGGGACTTGAATGAGCCTGGATATGTTAGAGGCCTTCTGATAGGTTGCCAATGGGATAATTAGTTGAAAAATTCTCATTTCACATAGAAGGCATAGGAAGAAATCTGACAACTTCAGATCGTCTTGTTTACAATGCTTTAATCCTGAAGGACAAAAGCATCAAGGATAACTTACATCAAAGAATTATCAAGAAATTACTATTCTTAAAAGTCATTACCTGAGTTTCATTCTTACACTGCTGAAGTGTCTTTAATCTCCTATTAAATGATCCAGGGAGGCAGAGTACCTTTAATCTGTCTCACATGTTTTCTTCTAAATGCAATATATGATTTTACTTATTTATGAGGTGGGTGCTAAAATTATCCCTACTGAGATAGAAAAGAGACTAGAGATACAGACAAGTTTAGCAGCTTCCAGAAACAGAAAAATAGTGATGTAATAGTGTTGGAAATTTGGCAATGCATTTCTGGAGATAACCATCTTTTGAATTGACAGATGGTGCCTCCCTCAAATGAAAAGGAAAATATTTCTAACGTCAGATAAGGATCCAAGATCTTTATGTATGTACTGAACAATGTCTTCTGTCAATTGCCATGTTTAGTATCTACCCCATAGTATCACAGAAAAGCAGTGCTTGAGAGCTAGTACTTTCTGAAGAAGTCATTAAGATAAAACAAAATCATATGAGTTTCCTATATAAAAGACATTGATGAGTACCTGGAAAAAGAAAACTCCTAGGAGATGATACAAGAAAAATGAATCCAGCTACAAATGAAAATAGATCTCAGAAGAAATCAAATCTAGCAACATCACCAACTTGGATTTCTATTGATGAGAATTACTTTTGTTAGAGTCACCCTAGGAAATTATTAAATTGGTATATAATAACTCTATTGGAGGTTTTGAGTAATGGTCTCACTACATAGCACTAGAAGTCCTAGAGCTCACTTTGTAGATCAGTCTGGCACCTAACTTGCAGAGACCCACATGCCTCTGCTTGCTGAGTGAGAGATGTGAGATTGAAGGCATCACCACACCTAGCTATATCTACCAACTTTATGAAATAATATAGACAAGGATCTATTCATTTTGAAAGACATATTTGTAACTCTGTCATTTTTAATATGATAATAAAATCTTATTCTTGACTAAGATTGAAGACACTTTAAAGTAATTAGGTCTTTCTATTCACTGAAATAGCAGAGCAACCAAATATCAAGCTCAAAAGAATTAAAGTTCTCCAAATTAAACATATATTTAACATTCAAGAAAATATAGCTTACAGAATAGATTAATTCATTTTTTAAAAAATACTTGGTGATATTCCCTGTCTTCCACAATCCCTAATTTGCTTTCGATTTTAGTGGGTTTATTTTGTTTTTGTTATTTGTACTGGAGTAATGGTTAATCCTATCTTAATGTTTGTTTAGAGATTCTCTGAGAAATATGTAGTTTGTGGGTGTTTCCAGTATTGATTAAATAGTGATGACTAATTTAATCAGTAAATTCAAAATGCAGTACAATTTGAGAGTATCAAAAAGCACAAACAGGGTCTCACCTTAAGAAGAATGTCTCTCTGCAATCTCCTGAGGACTAGAATTTGCTCTGGTCCATCTGGATTCTCTTTGTCTCTTTCCTTGTCATCAGAATATCAAATGCTCTGCTTTGTCATGTTTTTCAGCAGTCTTGAAGAAATATTTATAAATCCATTATGAGAAAATAAGTCTTATTTCTTTAAAATAGTTTATATCAAAGGTTTGATCCTAGCAATAATAAAAACTGATTGAAGAGAATTTATACAAACCTATTCACTTTCTATTAGTAATCCTAATGAAACAATAAATTCAGTAAATAAGAATCCCTTATATTATACCTTGAAAAGATGACAATGAATATCTTTTCAAAAAATGAATTTGAAATTAATTGTTACTTGTTATGAACATATGAAAAGGCTATAGACATAAACCAGTATAGGTAAATTGTTATTATAAATCTATAGAAACTTTTAATATATTTGTAATTAGTTTTTTGTTTTATTAAATAGCTGCGATCACACTCAAGACATTACACATGCTAGGCTGTATGATGTTTTTAATGTTGGGCTTTATTAGTGGCACTTCTGTAATGTGAGCAGATTTATATAATAACCGGAAGGTTTCAAACTCTGTATTATCATTTTGCTCTTGCAGGAAATCTAGAGAAGTCCAGAAAAAAAAGGATATTATTTAAGACAAAAATTGCACAGACTTTGCAAGATATATAGCTCACCTTCCAAAATGTTTCAAAGACAATGAGTTAAAGGGTTATCATTACTTTAAATCGTATTTCCCATCCATTAAGCAGACGAACTCTTAGTGAAGTAATTATAAACTAGATTATTCAAAAAACCTAAAAATTAGGATATAAATATAATGTTTAGAATGGTGGCTTAAAATTTAGATGGAGATATTCATTTCTAATATTAACTTGATTCCATTATTTTTAATCAATTTATACAAGAGAAACACAAAAATACCATAGGCAGATTCAAATAAAAACTTTTTTGACTTTTAGCTCCAAAATTTTTTGCCTTTAAGAGTCTGATATTGACTCAATTCCCTTAACAAGATTTTCTTCAATTGCATTTCCCCCCCAGCAAATAATGTAAGTCCCTTTTTCTGTATGTTGGAAAAAGTTCTATTGTGTGTATATATAGTACAATTTTTCCAGCATAGGTAAATAATATCATATATGCAGATATGGCATAATGGTAGAAAAGGAAGAAAAGGTTAGAAAGGCAAGGTGGTAGGAAATGAAATATATTATATACTTTTATGAATGACTTTATGAAACCTAATCAAACCTAGTCTAATAATTACAAGGACAGGCCATATGGTCAGGATTTTAAGAATGATCAACCATTATACTGTATCCTAGAAATGGAGAGTCAGTCTAACCAAGTCCAAAGGGTTGCTGTCAATTAGGAACACTCCCTCAACACAGCAAAACAATTTAAAAATTATACAAAACCCAAACCTTGATTGCATACTGACATAGGAAACTTAAGTACCAGAATAGCATCTCAGGACTCCATGTTGTTTGGCTATGTGCACATTCTTGTAATAAATCAATCTGAGACATTCATCTTTAAATTCAACCTGCTCCTCACGCCTACACACACACAGACACAGACACACACACACACACACACACACACACACACACACACACACACACATTTAACTGGGGGAAAGCTCGAAACAGGGCACCTAGAAACTTTTTGGTAACTTACGACTATGTCCTGCTTTAAGTTATGCATAAACTTAAACAATGGGAATAAGTTACTGCCCTTATCAACCGCTAGATAATTCCCTATTTCCACTCAAGCATACCCTAGAACTCAGTTAGGAATTACTGGGAAGGAATCAATCTAGCTTGGAGATTTTGGGCAAATGTTCCCTAAAGAAAAGTATCTTATAACAAACTTTTAAGGAGAATTTCCAATTTGATATCTTATGTAGGTGCACAATTAGATATGCATATGATTATAATCAGGTATATTATGGGAAGGGCATACTCAGAGATAAGACATTAAATAATTTATCTGTCAATTCAAACTAATGTGCCCTTTTCTCCAGACTACTGCTTTTCTCAGATTTCATGAATCAAACTTGGGGCCCTTTAGTACCTTCATCCATGTAACCTGCTATCAATCTTAATAGAATATTTTTTACCTCTATTGCAACTTTGCTCTGTAAAGTCCCCTGATCCATTGCAATCAGTAGGAGATTCATTTCTTGAATCACAGGCCCCAAACCTGGAGGAAATTGACCCAGATTCCAACTGGTATTAGCACCACTAGCACAGAGTGTTGTCCACTTCATTGAACTTCAGTGTAGGTGCACTTTGACCCTATACCTTGGATTTCAATATTAGTCTTTGTTTTCAGGATTTGGCTGATTTTTCAGTACACACAGTTAAATACACATCAATAGTGGTCAAAACTATGTTCACCATAAAGTAAAGGACACTGGTAATCTTACTTGAAAGTTGCCATAAAGGCGAAAAAGAATAGAGTGGAGATATTCGAGAAAATCATCAGTGTGATAGTGGAGTAAGGTCAGTTCAGGCACCCTCTCCTCTCCTGCCCAAGGACCTAGCTGGGGACATCCCCGTGGACACCTCGGATCCCCTCTAGAGCTGAGTCTCTTGCCAACCCTAATATGGCTCCCTTAATGTAGATATCTTTTTCCCTGCTCCTATATCTGCCCTTCCTCCATCTCCACCCTCCCACTCTCCCAAGCTCTCCCCAGTCTTTCCCTTCTCCCTTCTCTCTCCCCCTCTCCCCTTCTCCCACCCCACCCCAACCCCCATGCTCCCAACTATTGCCAGGCAGTCTTGTTTGCTTCCAATTTCCAGGTGGATCTATTTATGTTTTTCTTTGGGTTCACCTTGTTATTTGGCTTCTCTAGGCTTGTGAACTATAGGCTTAATGTCCTTTGTTTATGGCTAGAGTCCACTAATGAGTGAGGATGTACCACATTCATCTTTTTGGGTCTGGGTTATCTCACTCAGGATAGTCCGGCTAATGGAGATAGAGACAGAAACCTTTATCAGAGCAATGGACTGAGCTTCCAAGGTCCAATTGAAGAGCAGAAGGAGGGAGAAGATGAGCAAGGAAGTCAGGACCATGAGGGGATGGTCAACCCACTGAGACAGTGTGCCTGTTCTAAACCCAGCTGGACCAGGACTGACCGAGCATGTGATCAAACCGAACTCTCTGAATGTGGCTGCCAATGGGGGCGGACTGAGAAGCCATGGCAGCCAGTCTGAGGAGTGAAGGGATGCTGAGAGACAAGCAAGAACTAGAGATACTGGAGACAAGAGATGGAGATACAAAGAAGGAGGAAGAGTGGGAAGGAGCAAGAGGGGGAGAGAAGAAGGCAGAATTCAGAGATGGAAGAGACAGAGGAAGGGAGAAATGAAGAAAGAATGAAATAATAATGAAAGAAACAAAGAAGGATGGGAAAGAAAGAGGGAGGAAAGAATAAAGGAAGAAGGGAATAATTTGCACCTTTATTTTTTTTAAATTATTGTATTATTGTTTTACTGAGACTGAATGAAACAAAATAAGGACATGGCACAGCACAAGTTTCTGAAAAATGCATATATTCAATAATGGAAAACATACAACAAATAGGACACTAATACCTATCATGTCTGCAGACGTAAACCAGTGACAATTAGGGTCTAGAAACATTATTGGTTAAGTGGTACTTGTTGTGATAAACTGTAAACAAACTGCATCTTTTTAAAAATGAAGATACTGAAATAAACAGAAACATATCATATTCAGTAAAGACATACAAAACACCTATTAACCTATTAATGTAAATGCAGGATTTGATGTAACATTTTTTTTTCTTTTTAGACAGTTTTGCAATACTGCAATAAAAGAGTTAACTAACAAAAGCACAATGTATTAAATCCTTGTTCTTTTTACATTCCTATTTCAAAGTTGAAAGTCTTCATTCTAAGCAACTTACGGTAACAACAACAAAGATGCATTTGGAAATACCAAAATGTGAAGGACAAAGGTCTAAAAACAAAATGCAATTGAAATAAAGTAAGGGGCTACAAGTAAATATAGTTCATGTGCCAAGTCCCCAATTGGACTCTATTGTCTTGACCTTTAATCACTATTTATCCTATATTCTGTTACCTACAGTACATGCCAAGTATTTCCCCCTTTAAGTCATACACTTCACATGAAAGACTAATTGTAATTAATGTCTCTGTTGTCACCTTGATATTGTTCATTTAAATGAAGTTCACTGAATAATAATTAAAACCTTACTCTTTAAAGATTCCTTTCAAACACGCTTAAGGAATATTCTCTTTTCCTTTATTTCCCTTTCTTTCTCTAGAAAACAGTTGGAATTAGTGGGGATATTAAGTGACTCATAAGTCTACACCTGAATGAGAGTTAGAATAGTCTTCGGAAAACACAGAGGAAGATATCCTAATTGATACTTTACTATTTTGGAGCATATGTGTACACATTGAAGGTATAAGCCACAATTTTCTAATATATGTACACAAAACAAACTATTAGTGCAGTGTATCTAAGCAATGGTATGTGTGTGCATGTGTATATGTGTATACCTGTGTGGGTGTGTGTGTGTGTGTGTGTGTGTATGCCAGTGTCCACAGATGTGAGTCCTGTTCCACCTTGACTGAAGGTCAGAGAATTTGAACTTATTCTTGCTCATTCAAAGTAGTTGACAACAGTGGTGGCTACAAACAAGAGATCCTGACCCAGTGTGGTTAATCAGTATTTTGAGTATAGATGTGGATCTATACTTGACCAAAGATCGGAGAATTCAAGCTTATTATGTTAATAAAGTCTGTTGTCTCCCATCTCCCCTTTTGGAGGAGAGTATATAAGCGTGTGGAAAATAAATGCAAGCAAATTCAGTAGTCTCTCCCAGTGCTATTTTGTGTTTCTGTCTTTTATTTCTCTCATATCACTCTTCCTTTTGCTTAATAATTTTAATCCACATGCCCCTACCATGGAACAGAAGAACACAGTCGAAGCTGGACTTCAACGGGTGTCAGTTCAATGTGTGACTTGTCGCTTACAACATCTGTATGCTTAGGTGTGTATGTTTTTAAGAGCTCATAGAATCTACTCTCAGGAAGAAATTTCAAAATATAACATTGCCAATTCTTTGCTATTGCACTTCCATTATAAATTACTACTAGAAATGATATTAGTCATGATGTACATTCAATTTCCAGAACTCAGCTTATAAAACTCCAGGTTATATTTGTTGGCATCCTCCATCACTTCCCTTTCCCTTTGTTAAACACCACTCTCCTTTTTCTTTATGAGTATTCAGACATATTTTCAGATTCTATATAAGAATAAAAACACGCCATATTTCTGGTTCTATGTTTGTCTTAATTTGTTTTTGAGGATCATCTTTAATTCTTTCCAAAACATTGTATGAACAGTGAATATCCACATCCCAATCTCAGTATTGGCAGATTTTCTTTCCACCACCTTTGATAATAATTATATGCTAATAATGCACATTATTTTTATCTTTTCTATGATTGACATTTAAGGCTCTGAGGCAACAACATCTTGCTGCAGATTTGATTTCTGTTTCCTTGATGATTGCCAATGATAAAACTTTATATAAATGTGGTGATTTGAAAGAAAGTAGCCCTCAAAGAGAGTGGCACTATTTGGAAGTACGACTTTGTTGCAGTAGGCATGGCCTTGTTGGGAGATGTGTGTCACTGTGGGCATGGGCTTTGAGGTTCCATATGCTCAAGCTACTCCCAGTGTCATGGAATAGTTCCCGTTGCCTGCCGCAGAATTTGGCAGCTTCAGCTATGTGATTCTTATCTTTGGAATTAAGGTCGAAGAAAGAGGCTATGGAATTTGCCTTTATGACTAAGAAAAAGTGCTGAGACCACGCATGTGTCAGTGGTATCCCTGAATGGAGACCTAGAGAAGCCATTTCAGGAAGCTGTGGACGTGAAATCTACATTGAATTGGAGACCCCAAAATGTTGGAGAAACCAGAGCATTGGGATAAGACCCTGCTGAGGAAAGTTACTGACAGAGAATAGAACCAGCCCAAGAAAAAGAAGTATGTTGCAGTCAACAGAGCTAAATGGAGTTGGATTGTCAAAGAGCATTTTGACATCAGACGTGGCGATACAGTTTGAGCTTTGTAGACAGGGAATGCTCACTGATTTCCTGGTTGCCCATACCCTTATAATCATACAAAACTATATTTATTATAACACTGCCTGGCAAATGGGTTAGGCAAATTCCTAGGTATATGTATATCTTAAATTAACCAAATCCTACCAATCTGTGTATTGCCACAAAGCTGTGGCTCACCAGATAATGTTCCAAGATCTTTCTTCTTCAGCAGCTACATGCTTTCTCCTTGACTGCCTACTATCTCTGTCTCTTCCAGTCTGACTATATTCTGCCCAGCCATAAGCAAATGCAGCTTTTTTTATTAACAAAGGGTAATAAAATATATTCACAGCATTCAGAGGGGAATTCCACATAATATTCCCTTTTCTGTCTAAACAAAAAGGAAGGTTTTAACTTAACAGAGTAAAATTAAATATAACAAAACAGGAATCAAGAAAGAATTATAGTAATAATATTTTTATGAATTTAAAGCTTTATATCTAATTTATCTTTTATCATAACTAAGGAAAATAGTAACTATGTAGTCTTTAACTCCATAAAATGCTATAGGAGGATATAATATTATCTAAGTAAATATAAAGTGCATTGTAACTTTTAAAACTTTAGAAATGACAGAGACATGCAGTAAAGACAAATCCCAGTGCCGTTATCATTGGCCCTTCAGTCTGCCCCAGTTGTCAGTCACATTCAGAAGGTCCAGTTTGATCCCATGCTCGTTCAGTCCCAGTCCAGCTGGAGTTGGTGAGCTCCCACTAGCTCAGGTGCACTGTTTCCATGGGTGGGCCAACCCCTCCTGGTCCTGACTTTCTTGCTCATATTCTCCCTCCTTCCACTCTTCAACTGGACCTTGGGAGCTCAGTCCAGTACTCTGAAGTGGCTTTTTGGGATTCTATTCTCTTTGGATGCATACCTTCCTAAGCCTAGATGTAGGGGGAGGGCCTTGGACTTCCCAGAAGTCAGGGTGCCTTGCCCTCTCTTAGGACTGGAGTGGGGAGGAGGAAAGGGTGTGTAGGGGAGCAGGAGGGAAGTGGGAGGAGGGGAGGAAGTGAGAATTTTGATTGGTATTATTTATAAATTAATAAAAAAAGAGAAAAAAAAAGTTACAGCATCTGGAGCAAGAAAAGTCAAACAGACCAATAGGAGAGAACACAGACTCTAGCAACTGATACCACCAGTTTCCTACCTGCTACTGCTGCAGCACCAGAGGAAGCAGTCTATTGTAAGCAGGACCAGCTTATCTAGACTAACTGGCTCGTCACTGGGGGCACCGATAGGGACTGATACCAAATCAGAATATGAACAGAAAAACAATAAAGGCCGTGGGAGATGGAAAAAAAGAAAAGAAAAGAAATCTTGTTGCCTGGACTGTAACCTAGAATTCTTTTGTTATATTGGCGCTTCCATCTTCAGCCAACAGGTCCATAGTATCTGGCAGACTTTTTCATGAAAAAGATAATTTGAAAGACTATTTTGCTTATATTGACAATTTTTCAGTCACTTTTCTGTGGATCTTGCATGTCCAGTTTTAACAGAATACCATCAAGCAGATCAGTCAAAAGCAGTTTCTTTCCCAAATAGCTAGCCTTGTCACATTGAAGGCAAATTTTATAACAAGTTTCTTAAATGTCCATGAACCTCTCTGAGGTAATTAGTGCTGCCAGAAGCTGATGTGTCACCCTGTTGAGAAAAGTCTAAGTGCTTAAAACCTTTTAAATGCCATGTGTTATCTTTGAAATGCTGAAGATTATCTAACTAAAATAATCTCTGTGTATCTAGAAAACTTAACATGACTACAAGTTTGATTATTATAAATGACTACCTATTAATATATAATTTTAGTGATACATTACATTTTATATGAGCTTCACAAACAAAATACCTTAAACAAA
Organism: Microtus oregoni; assembly: GCF_018167655.1. Lineage (NCBI taxonomy): Eukaryota > Metazoa > Chordata > Mammalia > Rodentia > Cricetidae > Microtus > Microtus oregoni. Next base: position 28,887,129 of record NW_024543067.1, on the reverse strand, counting down.
AACATATATTATGCAAAGTACTCATCTCTATATCATATTCTCCTTAAGGTATTTTTTTCTAGAAATTGACCATGACCATTATTATAACCAACCCATTTAAAATGGAAATAAATATTTATAGACAATAATTTTAAGAACTGGGTGTAGTTGTTTTAAAAGCTGTTTTTTGTTGATTGTTGGGTGAAGTATTTTTAGGGTTTATGGAGACATTTGCGGGGGCGGGGGTCTTTTTCATATTAGCCTGGAAAAAATCCACAGGTTTCCATACTCTGTGGAAAGAAAGAAGAACCTCTTTTCTAAAGTAGCATATACTTAGACTCAAATTCTGAAGTCAAGATACCTTTAAATTTTATATGTTGGTTTAGCTTAGCAGCCCCCAGAATCAAGTGCCTTTCTGTAGTCAAAAAAATTTAAAGAAAACATAATAATGATGATGATGATAATAATAATAGTAATCTATGACTTTTTATATTTTAATAAGCCCATGTACGTTTATTCAATATTGTGACCCATTTAGAAGTCTTTTTATCTTATTTTTATTGCTTATTTGTAATCATATTTTAACCAGTATAATCTTTTTTTAGTGCTAAGTGGGAGTGACTAGGACCAACTCTATGGTCCTGCCTGTTTGCTCTGCCTAATACCACCTGGTGGAGGCATGTTTACCATCTCTGCAAGCCATTCTCACCACCCCAGCTCCAGAGATGCAGTAGATTTATGTCACCATTAAGCAGCTTGCTCACAGACTCCGTTAAGTGCTTAGAATACAAAAAGCTAATTGGGCCTATACAAGTCAGATCAGCAACAATGGAAGAATGGATCCTGCACATAGTCAATGTTGAGTTATTTGACTATAATACTAATGTTTGGGAAGGATAAGCAATTTCCAAAGATGTGAAGAGACACCAACATACCAAATACTTTGATTTGGTAAAACAGGTCATCTGAGAAGGTACTGTAGACAGGGCATTCCTAGAAATAATGTTTCTTCTGGGAATGACAGAAATAGAAGGCCTCAAACTTCTGAATTATATATACGATATGGACAAGGCAAGAGATAAACAAGGCAACCTGTTACCATCAGAAAACTCCTTAAGGGGCCTCTTTCAGGCTCCCAGGTCAAACATGGTCTAGTCATTCCTAGTTACTGTAAAGGACATGCCTCCCAAGGAAAATTAGAAAATCCAGTGTCTGCTGTAAAAAGCCATACTGCTATAATCATGGAGGATGAATCAAAAATTTTAGTAGAAAATAGGAAACATATATTTTTCAGACTTCTATAAATGATCAAAGACCAAAACTGAGTGTATAAAGAAATAACATTGTAATTGAAGGATTAGTGGACAAGGGTGCAGATGTGACTATTATTACTCCAGAATCTTGACATCCTAATTGGCCACTTCAAGATGCATATGTTCAATTCCGAAGAAGTGGAATCCTTTCTCCAGTAAAACAAAGCATGAGATGGGTTTAATACATAAGACCAGAAGGATAGAGAAAAAGGCTTAGGCTATATGTGACTAATATAGCAATGGAATCTATGGGGTAGTTATCTGTTGCAACAATGAAATACCCAGATTAACATTTCTACTGTCTCAAAAGCAAGCATAAACCAACTCACATTTCTGGAAGGGATATTGTAAGGTACTATAAAAAGCTTCCCACAGGTCAGGGAACCCTGATTGCTCTTCGAGCAGATGAGGGAGGGGGAATTGATCGGGGGAGGGGGAGGGAAATGGGAAGCGGTTGTGGGGACGAGGCAGAAATCCTTAATAAATAAATAAATTTAAAAAAAAAAAAAAAAAAAAAGCAGTCACCAACCATTCAGGCTGTACAAAAACACAAAACAACTAACAAACTTTCAGAGGTACTAATGGCCCTACCTTTAAAATGGTTAACTAATAAACCTATATAGGATAAACAATGGGTTTTAACATTAGAGAAACTTAAGGCTTTGGAACAACTGGTACAGGAACAACTTGATGTTCAACATATTGAAGAAATGAAATATACTCAGGGATCTCTTTAGAAGGAGGGAGAAGATGAGCAAGGAAGTCAGGACCAAGAGGGGTGCACCCACCCACGGAGACAGTGGGGCTGATCTATTGGGAGCTCACCAAGGCCAGCTGGACTTTGACTGAAAAAGCAGGGGATAAAACCAGACTCTCTGAATATGGCAAACAATGAGGGCTGCTGAGAAGCCAAGGACAGTGGCACTGGGTTTTGATCCTACTTCATGTTCTGGCTGTGTGGGAGCCTAGCCAGTTTGGATGTTCACCTTCCTAGACCAGGATGGAGGGGGGAGGACTTTGGACTTTCCACAGGGCAAGGAACTCTGACTGCTCTTCAGACTTGAGAGGGAGGGGGAGAGGAATGGGGGGAGAGGGAAAGGAGTGGGGGAACGGGGAGAGGAGTGGGGGGGGAGTGGGAGGCTGGGAGGAGGCAGAAATTGTTTTTTTCTCAATAAAGCAAAAAGAAAGTTAAAAAAATAAAAAAGTAAAAATAAAATTAATGGGATGAGATAATAGCTAGATTACTGTAATTCTTATGAGCTATTATTTATAAATAATTTACATTGGTGTAGTCTTATATATTGATACAAATTCAAATTAATTTTGCTATATTTTGTTTATACTGTTTGTGCACCTGTGCAAAGTTATTTGACATATTGTACATATTCATGTTTCTCTCTCTGCTTCATATATTTTATATATTGATGCAATCTTAAGATATATTTATTAAATTACATTATATATTTCTACTTCTGACTTCTGATAAAGATACACATATATATATATTACTCTTTGATGTCATTATCTTCATTTGCTGCACATTTGTTTAAGATTACTTAATTTTTAAATATAAAACCTTAGTCTTTAAGCTATATAGGTATTAAGAATTTTAGGTCAATAGTCACCCATGTTTGTCATACTTATATTTAGACTAGTCAGGTTTTTTTAGCTGCATAGAGATTGTCTTCCACACAGATAGGTAATTTTCAAATACCTCAAAAAACTGAAAAATATAGCATTTAAATAACTTAGGATTCTGTTGATGTAAAACACGATTACTCCTGGTAGCACTAATTTTTTCTACAGAGAATGTTGGATACTGAAGATACTCCATTTGGAGTTTGTTTTCTTCTTGGCAAAACTGGCCTTTGGGTAAAGAACTGCCCCTGACTCAACTACTGAGAAAATGCACAGTGTCCAAAATAGACAAGCAGGATTCAAGCAAAAAGAATTCCAAACCTTGACAAAAGAGGGTAAAACAGTTTTTCAAATTTTTCTCCCTCTAAAATTGGTCTGTCAGATGCTATAGGCCTTAGCTTGTCCCAATATTGCAAATGAGAATTTGGGTGTTTCCCAAGTAGCCAATTGTCTCTATCATTTCTTGCACCTTTTGAAAGTTACTTGATTGTACCTCTTGTTTTATTGAGGTAGTATTATTTTCCATCTCAGGCCTTTAATGAGTTAAAGACTAGATAGTCATAGCTGCTTCTTTTCTCATGACTTAGCCAGGCCATTTTTAATATAAGACTTAAGCTCCTTAGAATAGGATAACTATTAAAACATTAAGTATTTGTTTCTTATTTGATGTTGTTCATGTTTGTTGTAATTCTAATTTTTATGTATGTTTTTGTCTCTTCTTTTCCCTGGACAAGAATTGATATTGTTCTTATTATATATAGTTTTGTATTAGGCTTAAAACTCTCTTATTTAGACAAAAGTGGGAGGTGTTATGGGAACTCCTTCAGCCAATAGCCTTTAAAATACTGGTTCATTTTTGGCAAGGTGTCATATATTATAAGTACAGATGAAAATCTTGTGTGTCCCCTCTTTACTGCTGGATTTGATTACAGTTCCTAGCACATGCAGAGGACTGTGTATCTCTACCCTTACTGCAAGTTTATCTCCAAACAAATAAACCTTTGTTATAATCTATTCTGGGCTACTGTGGAACTCTTTGGTACTACTACAGAAGTTTCCCCAGGTGGTTTTGCTCTTTCTTTAGTATAGTATTTTCTCACTATGCTCTCTTCCCTCCACTTTGAAATGGTATAGATCCCTTGCCAGTATATGTTGAAAGCCTGTGATCTGTTTTTATTTTGATTTTATAAGGGATTATACTTAAGAGTTTGCATGTATTTCAGAAGAGATTTTAAATTTTCAACTTTTATGTATAGGGAACTCACCAAGGCCAACTGGCCTGGGTCTGAAAAAGCCTGGGATAAAACCGGACTCACTGAACATAGCAGACAATGAGGACTACTGAGAACTTAAGGACAATGGCAATGGGTTTTTGATCCTACTGCACGCACTGGCTTTGTGGGAGCCTAGGCAGTTTGGATGCTGACCTTACTAGACCTGGATGGAGGTGGGTGGTCCTTGGACTTCCCACAGGTCAGGGAACCCTGATTGCTCTTTGGGCTGATGAGGGAGGGGGACTTGAATGGGGGAGGGGGAGGAAAATGGGAGGCAGTGGAGGGGAAGAGACAAAAATCTTCAATAAATAAATAAATAAAAATATATTAAAAAATTTAACTTTTATAGACTATGGAGACCTTAGAAGTTGAACTGAATGTATTTTTGCATCATAATATGGCTACCTATTTTTGGGTACCAGAAAGTTAAATTTTATTTGAGAGAAAGTTACCTCCAAAGGGAGTGGCACTAGTGGGGGGTCTGACCTTTTTGGAGTAGGTGTGGCCTTGTTAGAGAAAGTGTGTCATGGTGGGTGTGTACTTTAACATCTCCTGTACTCATGCAACTCACAGTGGCAAAGCCCACTTCCTATTGTCTGCCTATCAAGATGGAAAACTCTCACCACATTCTCTATCACCATGTCTGCCACCATATTATGTCCCAACATGATCATAATGGACAAAACCTCTGAAATATTAAACTGATGAATTAAATAATAACTTTATTGGAGTTGTTGTGGTCATGATGTCTCTTCATACCAATTGAAATCATAACTAAAACTCATCATCTTAAAAATAATTTGTTAAAATGTAGGGGAAGTGTATGTATAGGATTTTAATTACCTTTGTATTTGATGTTTTTCATTTTTAAGTTCTTTCATTAAAAACAAATTCCTTTCTCATGCAACATAACTTTATCAGTTTCCCTACTTCTACCCCTCCCCTCCTCTCCATCCATCTGGATCCACAGCATTTCTCTCTCTAATTAGAAAAGAATAGATTATTAAGAGGTAACAACAAAACAAAGTAGAATAGAATAGAATACAAAACTACTATATCAAAATTAGACAAAGCAAGCAGAAGAAAAGAGGCCATGAGAAGGAACAAGAGTCAGATAACCACTTATTCAGACACTACGAAGTCCCATACAAATATTAAACTGAAGGGTATAATATATACAAAGAGGACCTAGTGAATATTTCTATAAGCTCTGTGCTTATTCTTTCATTCTCTATGAGTTCATATGAACTTTGCTCAGTTGATTTGAATAGCCATGTTCACTTCTAGTCTTCCATCCCCTCTGGCTCTTGAACTCTTTCTCCTTCCCCTTCTGTGAAGACAGACCTCTTAGAGCTGTGTATTACCAAGTCTCCCTCAACCCCACTTTCTCATTCTCTAAAGATGTCTTACTGTGAGTCTACATATTTTTTTTTTTAATTTCTACAGGAGGAAGCTTCTCCAGTGATTGTCAAATAAGGAAATGGTCTATGAATATAACCAAAAAAAAAAACCCACTGGGAATCATCATGTAACTATTTTTTTTTCTTCTTTTAAGACCAGCAGTGTGTATGCTTGCCCTATGTCTTTGGGCTATCTACTCTTTGTTTTTTGGTCAACCAACCTGTGTCAAGTGCAGGTATCATGTCATGAAGTGGGCTATAAGTTACATCAGACTTGCTATTTACTCCAACAAGGTTTGCCCTAGCATATTTTGCTGATAAACAGCATTGTAGATAAAAGGGTTATATCTGGGTTAGTATTTATATTTATCTATTGGTAGACTGCAGAATATTTTCCCATAAGAAAAACACTTAAAATTAAGGATAAAGGCTGTATTTTGCATAGGTCCAACTTTTTAAACATTAATGGGTTTTATCAGTGTTGTCTTTGACAATGAGACCTGGTGTCAGTTTTTAGAGAGCAACCTATAGTCTTGGCAATGAGACTAAAAGCAACTTGGATTGTTTGTGGTTCATATGGGGCTTCTTCAGCTAACAACTCTATTGGATGTAACCCAATCCTGGTAATGGGAGCTGTGTTTAATAACAAGAGATGTCCAGTTAGAGAGGTGTCTTCCCCATTCTTTGGTAATTTTATTTAGATTATATATATTTCCATTTTGACCCTCTGACCATCCATAATTACCTATTCCATTTCCATTTCATAGGTCAAACTATCTGGTCCCATAAACACCAATTCCTTATTCTCTACCTAAAGCCTGTATTTGATGGATTATAGCTTGGAGACCTCATTAGGGTAACCTTCATATATTTTAGGAAGTTTCCACTGTAGAAGGTTTCCATACTACCCCTCAAATGTTCCTCAGTTCTAGCTGTCTCTCAATAAATTCCCTCTTTCATTCCTATTACACTTTCCCTTCCTAACCCAGTTCTCTATTCTTGTCCTCCCAATTCCCAGTCCACCCACAAAACCTAGTATAATTCCCAATCCCTAGGAAATCATATATCTCTTCATCTATACCTGACATCTTTGAGTCTATGGCTTACAACTTGGTTACCATTTACTTAAAAAAAACATCAAGATATAAGTGAATATATGAAATATTTATCTTTCTGGGTCTCAATTACTTCACTCAAAATGACTTATTTTTTTACTTCTATACATTTTCTTGAAAATATCATGATTTTTTTGTTTTTTTTTTTAAAGCAGGGTTTTATTGTAGCTTTAGAGCCTGTCCTGAAACTAGCTCTTGTAGACCAGGCTGGCCTCACATTCAGAGAGATCCACTTGCCTCTGCCTTCCATTTGTTGGGAATGAAGACATGTACCACCACTGCATGGCTCATGATGTGACTTTTTTTTATAAAGAGAATAATACTCCATTCTGTAAGCATACCATGTTTTCTTTATCCATTCTTCTACTGATCCACATTAATGTTGTTTCTAATTTCTGACTATTATGAGTAGAACAGCCATTATAACATTTGTGATGCTGTCCTTGTGGTAGGACAAAGCATTCTTTGAGTGTATATTACCATAAGGGGTATACATAGATATTAAGGTGGATCAATTCTCAATTTTCTGAGGAACTGCCATATTTATTCCATGGTTGCTGTGCTAGTTTGCATTCCTGCCAGTAGTGGAGGTGTGTTCCCTTTGCTCGACATTCTAAACAGCATGTCACTTGTGTTTTTACCTTATTCATCAGACAAGTGTCGGATGGAATCTCAGAATAGATTTGACTTCCATTTGCCTGATGGCTAAAGATGTTGAACATCTCTTTGAGTGTTCACAGCCACTTCAGTTTCCTCTATTGAGTATTCTCATTTTCAATCTGTATTACATTTTTAATTAGGTCAAATTATTGACATATAGTTTCTTGATTTCTTCATACATTTTAGATATAAGTGATCTGTCTGTTGTGGGGTTGATAAAAATCTTTTCCTGTTCTCTAGACTGCTGCTTTATTTGAACAGCAGTGTCTGTAGCATTACAGAAGCATATCAGTTTCATGAGGTCCCATTTATTACTAGTTGATCCTAATATTTGAGCTACTAGTGTCCTGTTCAGAAAGTTTGTTTTTCTCCATAAATGATTTTATGGTTAAGACCAGCACCACTTGTTGGAGATGCTATTTTTTCCCAGTGTGTATATCTGGCTCTTTTACAAAAAATAAATCAGGTCTCTGTAGGTGTGCATATTTATGTTTGAGTTTCTCAATTCAATTCCATTGATCAAATGTTGGATCATTGTGCTATTACCATTCTCTTTTAATTACTATAGATCTGTAGTAAAAGTTAAAATCTGGGATGATTAGATCTCCAGATTGTTTTAGTGATTCTAAGGTTTTTGAGTTTCCATATAAAGCTGAAACTTGTACTATTTAGATTTGTGACAAATTGTGTAGAAATTTTTATGGGAATTAGATTGAATCTGTAGATTAGTTTTCATAGTATCGTCATTTTGCTACTCTAATCCTACAAATTCATGAGCATGGAAGGTCATTCCATATGTGGGTATCTTCAATTGCTTTCCTCAAATACTTGAAGGTTTTACCAAGCAAGTCTTTTACTTTCTTGGTTAGAATTACCCCAATATATTTTATATTATTTGAGGCTGTTGTGAAAAATGCTGTTTCCTTGACTATTCCTTAGTTTCTTTTTGGTATATAGGAAGGAAATTTGTGTGAGTTAGTATTCTATTTAGCTACTTTCCTGAATGTTTATAACCCCTAGGAGTTTCCTGGTGAACTACTTAAGCTTATTTATTTATACTATCATATTAATTGCAAATAAAGATACTTTGACTTCTTCCTTTCCATTTTCTGGTCCCTTGATCTCTTTTCAGTTGTTTCATTAATTTAGCTAAAAATCAAAGTAATATATTGACTAGGTATAGAGTGGACTATAAATTGTCGGCAGAAGTCACTTGTTTGTTCCAAGCTTCCCTGAACCAAAATACTCACTCAGAAATCTGTATTAATTTCAATACTACATGGCCCATACCATAAATGTATTTCTGGTTAACTCTTATACTTTAAATTAACTCATTTCTATTCATCTGTGAATCACCATGTGGCTGTGCCTTGCTGGCAATTTTCCAGTGGGCTCCAGCAGAGGTGTCTGTTTCCTGTGGGTAGCCACATGGCTTATCTCTGATTCCACCTACTCTCTCCATATATCTCCTTTAGCCTGGCTAAAATAAAGCAGCTTTATTCATTAACCAATGAATGGCAATAAAACATATTCACAGAATATATCACCTCCCATATCACCTCCCCTTTTCTTTCTAAATATAAAGGAAGGTTTTAACTTTAACACAGCAAGATTACACACAATAAAATAAGTATCAAGCAAGAATCAATTACCATATATATATATATATATATATATATATATACTTAATCTTTTATATTAACTAAGGAAAATTATAACTATCTATTTATCAATTCCACCAAAGACCCCAGAAGGATATAATATCACCTAAGTTAACAGGAAGTGCATTAAAAGCAACTTCTAAAACTCTAGAATTGACAGAGACATTTTTCTGCCTGGATAGTCACCCAAAGTTCTTCTGTAACATTGTGGGCACCCATCTTAGCCTGCTGGCCCACAGTATCTGGCAGACTTTTCTATGAAGCAGGAAATTACAAAGACAGTTCCAATAATATTGGCAGTTTGTCAGTCACTTTTTTTTGTGTCCTGCAGCATGTCTTGCAGATTCTTTCATGAATCAGGAACCCTGAAAGACTGTCTCACCTGCTTTAGGCAGCTTCAGCAGTCATTTTTCTTTGGGTCCTGAAAGTCCAGTCAAACATTTCAGACAAGAGCAGTTTCTTTCCCAAATGCCTAACAAACTTAGCCTCTTCAATGTCCATCATCTTGAAGTAGATTGGTCCTGCCAGGAGCAGATATGTCTCATTGTCATGAAGAGTCCTAAGTTCATAAGACATTTTAAAAACCATATTCTATAGATCTTTGAAAGGTTTGAAGATTACCTAACTGAAATATAACTCTGTACATTTAGAAAATTTAACTAACATGACTACAAGCCTGACTATGAGAGATGACTATCTATTAACCTATATTTTTAACTATACATTTTTTTTTTTGGTTTTTTCGAGACAAGGTTTCTCTGTAGCTTTGGTGCCTGTCCTGGAACTAGCTCTTGTAGACCAGGTTGGGCTCAGACTCACAGAGATCTGCCTACCTCTGCCTTCTGAATGATATTAAAGGCCTGTGCTACCAGCGCCCGGATCTACATTACATTTTTAAATGAGCTGCACAAATACAATACCTTAATCAAGAGCAGAAATATACATATAACAAAACTGACCTTAAGTTTTAAATTTGTATCAACAGAACAAGATCCATATCAATGCAATGTATCCATGTCTATAGCATATCCTTCTTTAAATGTAAACAAATATTTATAAACAATATTTGGGAATTTGGGCATAGTTCTCTCCAAACTGTTTCCTGCTTTTTGTTTTGTGAAGTGATTTTTGGGGCTGTTCATGGTGACTTTTCTGGAGTCTTGGTCCATCAAACCACAATAGTCTGGAAAGGATCCACAGGTTCTCATCCTCTGTGGAAACAAAAGCAGCACCTCTTTTCTGAAGCAACATATCCTTAGGTTCAAATTTTGAATTCAAGATATCTTTAAAATATATATGTTGATTTAACTTCCCAGTCCCCAGAATCAAATGCCTCTCTGCAGTCAAAATTTCAAAGAAAACACAATAACATGCATAATCCAGACTCTGTGTATATTCCATTTTTACGTGGCTTTTTTTCTTTATTCCTTTAATCTATGTCTGCACTCTGTCTCTTTAAAGGCTTTGTTTTACTTTTTAAAACTATTTACTGCCTTTTATAGCTGTTTATATTCTTTTTCCTCCCCCCACCTCAAGCCTACATACATTTATCCAACACTGTGACCCATTCAGAGGTCTTTTTCATCTGGATTTTTCTTTATTATGCGAGGATCTGTAACTATTTTTTGACTAGGACTCTTTTTTTTTTTTAATGCTAAGCAGGGTTGGGTAGGACCAAATCTGGACTCCCGTCTGCTTGCTCAGTCCATTCCAACATGGTGGAGGGCATGTTCATTGCCTCTGAGAGCCATTCTCTCTGCCCCAGATCCAGAGTTGCAGCAAGTCTATTTCACCATTAAGCAATTTGTAACACACTGCTCACAGACCCCATTTAAATGTTTCATAGCTGGACCTTCTGAAAGATTCAGAGCTGTTTGTGAGGAAGAATCAGAAAATGGCTGTTTTTTAAAAGAAGCCATGCAGTTTTTATTGCACCTCTCTTGAAAATAAAGCCTATCTGGAAAAAAAAAAAAAAAAAAAAAGCTGTTACCAGGAAGCTGTGTTTGGCTCCCATTTTTATGGGTCTAGAGTCCTATTTTTTTTTAAAAAAAAAAAAAAAAGCTTTCTTAGTCTTTTCATGGATATTCTTGCCCCATATTGAGTACCATTTGTTCCCAGAAGTCGCTTGTTTGTTTCTGGCTGCCCAGAACTGAAATAATCACACAGAGCAATCAAATGCAAAATAAATAAATAAATGTCATTTAAATTGGAAAAGAAGGAAGATTCATGCCTGATCACAAACATTATTCTGTGTGAAAAAATCTTTAGGCTCCAGCACATTGATTCTTTCCATGTAAGCGCATAGAATTAACAGACTTAAAAGAAATTTTCCAAAGTAGTTAAAATTCAGTATTAATCAGTAATATTTTGAATTGAACTTAATGTTATTATTGACTACACGTAACACACTGCAGGGAGTACTCAGGAGAATGCTAATGACTCCGGAGCAAGGGGTCAACAGAGGTGAACTCAAGATAGGATAGAGTCACATAAATGAGGACTGTCCTGGTCATCTTCATTGTCAACAGTAAGTCTGTTCCTCCTTCCCTCCATTTCATTTTATAACTACTTTGTTGACATTCTACTTCAATTATGAATATGGGTCTAGTCCTGATCAGATTCCTTTGCTATACGTTGCATTCCTTCCATCTCCATCTCTTACTCAGTTTTGAATTCCATATTCCCTTGTCAGACCAATTATCTCTTTATTCCTCTAATGCACCATCAAGTACACTCAATGGGAAGAGAAAGCTCATGTGCTTTTCTTCAACATCTCTAGAGAAAACCTTTATCAGAAAGAAAATAGAAACCAAAAAAAGTTGATGCAGCTAATGACTAAATCATCTGACTTTGATTTCTTTGTTTTGCAGAATTCATTATTTCCTTTTCATGTACCAAAGGCTTTTACAATATGTAAGTTACATTAATCAATCAAGTAATGTTATTCACTGATTTGCCAGGTAAAAAGAAAATATCCTTTAGCAGTCATTTTTGACTGACTGCTATAATATGTCTTAATATAACTGTGTTATGGCAGTGACTAATTTAAATCCTACTTTTCTAAGAACAAAGGACAAAGTTTTAGATTCTTTAAATCTACTTATTGTTTCAACTATACAGAACAAACTTTGCTTAAATGGCATCTTATGATTTGTAGTGATGTGTAAATTGTTCTCTAACTCTAGGTTTTCATGCACCTGTACACCTTCTTAAGGCCTTCTTATGAGGTTAAATTGTTCGAACAGAAGAGCATTATATCTCTTTTATAACCTGAATCAGTAGTCACTGGAAAGCTTTAGACTGATGCCAAGACTCATTACCCTGAGTTGTGAAGCAGCAGGGAAGGAAGCTTTGCTTTAGAGGAGTACCCTCCCTGACAGCTTACCTAAGGACCCTATATCTGATTCAAACAGTTAAGGCTCTTAAGATTTAATAGCAGCTTCACCTTTCTCAGGGTTATCTAGATGCCATTCTGCTTTTGAAATTGATATAGTTTGTGTGTGTATTTAAGGCTATCTAATTTGAGAGGCAGCATCTTTGGGAAGATAGGGAACCATGACAAGGCATTCACAAACAGATTAAGATTTATGAAGTCAGCCATGCTCTGTAGATTATCTTTGTATTCAAGGCCTCATGCCAAGACTAGCTATTGACTTCCCTAAAGCAAGGCCAAGACACAGTGTCAGGAAGCAATTGCGTTGGATAAATCATGCTTCCTTGTTGGCTTCAACTTTTGCTGAAAATGTTTGATGACTCCACAAACTCTGATTATCCTGAAGCAAAGTGATCTGAGCTGTAGGCACCTTTCTAGAAATGCTCACTTTAGATAAATTAAGGAAATTTAATAAAAGTCTACATACCCCACATAAAGTAATTCCATCAATAAAATTTCTTTCTTGAAATCATTCTTTCTTTATATTTACATTACAATTCAAAACAGTAGAAACACTCCAGTTATGAAAGAGCAATGAAAATAATTACAAAGTTGTGGGTAGCCACAAAATGAGGAACGGCATTAAAGGGTCACAGTATTAAAAAGATTGAGCACCATTGATTTCTATAATTATGCCAAATTTACAAGAAATTATTACAAATTCCTTAACTATTTTTTATGCAGTATGGTTTTGGAAACGCCCACAATTCCAGGATCATTCTAACGAAGCATATATAATTTGTTCATACATTGCATGACAAAACAGACATTCCTGTTCCATTTCGGTAGTGCATATGTATGGTGCATGTGCATGTGTATCTAAATAGTCTCAATGTTTGGGTGAATATGTGTGGGTGTGTATTGAGGCCTGAGGCTGGTATCTGGGTGTTTTCCTAGATGTCATCACTTCACCTATTGTGGAAGTAATTATCACTTAAACCCCAAGGTAGTTGATTGTGCATTTCTAGCTTCCTAGCTTGCTCATGGTATCTTGTATCTTCACCTCTCCACCTCCAGATGGTAGACTTAGAGGCAGGCCACCACATCCACCTGACATTCCCGTGCATGCTGCAGATCTGTACTGCAGTATTACTCTTCCTTAGCTCCTTTCGTGGGCATCTGCCAAGGTGTTTACATTAAGGCCCTCTTCTGAGGAGCTGAAGGACAGCCAGGAGCCTGCTGGCTGGAGGACTAATGCAGAGCTCTTCTCACAGCGTGCCACCCCACATAGCCTTGCTGTAAGTCTCGGGGTTCCATGATCAAGCTGAGTTAAATGCTCCACACGCACCGGGGCACAATGAGGACTCCTAGTGTGGTGATACACTTGAAGTTCCTTCAGACGAGCAGCTACAGGGAAAGAAATGAATGTGGCCAATGTGTGATTAAAGCTGGGAAACAGAAGCGAGCACAAAATATAGGATTACAGGCATTCCTTCAGAAGCCTTGTGGCAACGGGGGCTTTGGCACGGTGCACACTGGCAGCAGTTGACTCACTGGGGGCAATTAGGGAAGAACCAAGGCTTCCAGCCAGGCTCTAATTCCTGGAGTGTCTTACTCTCACTTGCGCTGATTTCCATTTTGTCTTCTGTGTTATCAAAATGTTTATTGAATATTTTATGCTTGTGTTTAAAAATGATTTATTTGTTTTAGAGAGAAAAATCTCACTCCGTGGTCCATATTGTCCTGGGAGTGATTTTGTCACTTTTCTCTCAGCCTCACAAGTCACAGTTGGCATGCACTACTTGTTTACACAACTTTTTGTAAATCTGGAATATGTCTCTTTTTCCCTATCCCTCTCATTCTGTCTCTGTTATGTAAGAGATGACACTTTCTTTTTGTTTTTATGAAGCTGAATTTGAAAAATTCATGTTAGTTCTTAGTATAGTTCAGAGTTAATACTGAGAAACTTCTGGTGTGAATAACAGTTCTGAACCTACGTTTTCTTTGTGTCTTGAAATAACCTCCTCCTTTGAGTCCCAGCATTTCTGACTTGAGGGGAGGGCATGAAGGGGTAGCATAGAGGTCTTAGAAACATCACGGGGATATGGAGGAACAGATTTCTTAGCATTTTGTTAAATTACTTTTGAGTCCTCTTCGGTAACTTTTACTACTAGTCTAGATTTATGTATAAGGAAATGTTTTTGCTAACTTAACAAATTGTTAGTTTTAACCAAACTGTACATGGTTTGAATCCTGAGTTTTGAGAGTTCTGCTTTCAACACTACACAGTGTTTTATCTATCTTATTTTGAGCAAGGTATTAAAATCAATGTCAAAGTGAGATTCTACTGCTGAATCTGCTATTATTTGAGTATCTAATAAATTTCATTTCAGTGCTATAGTGGTTTCTGTTCATTTTCTATTTGTTTTGGGAAAGAGGGGGGAACAAGAAGGAGAGTGCCGTATTTGAAGCATAAGCTGTCTTTTCCTGTTATTCTATGGCCTCCGTCACATGAGGTCTGAAGGTGGTTTAATGTATATAGAAATGCTTGGAATATTTCCCCAAATTTCTGGTAATTATTTTAGGTAAAAAATAGCGTATGTACTCACTCATAAGTGGCTTTTAGACATAAAGCAAAGAAAATCAGCCTACAAATCACAATCCCAGAGAAACTATACAACAATGAGGACCCTAAGAGAGACATACATGGATCTACTCTACATGGGAAGTAGAAAATGACAAGATCCCCTGAGTAAATTGGGAGCATGGGGACGATGAGAGAGGTTTTTGAAGGGGAGCAGAGAAAAACGTATAGCTCAATAAAATTAATTTAAAAATGTAAAATATTAAAACAAAACAAAAAACAAAGCAAAAAATAGTATATTTAAAAATGGTACAGAATATTGAGTAGCTATTTATAACATAAATGTACCTTTTTTCAATTCATCTTTCATTTATCTCACTATTTTGGCAAAATAAGAAAACACTAATTTAAATTTATTAATACATAAATTTCAGATAATGATCATAATGTCAGCATCCTTTGGTTCAAATTACTTCCTGCAAAATATATATCATAATTATATTTATATGAAAATAACATATCCCATTTAATGTTTCTTTAAAGCATTATTAAAATAATACATTCCATACACAAATTATAAGTGATACAAGCTTGGTATTAAAACATCTGCTTAAAATATCAGCATTTAAAATTTATAGTATGAATTTAAAAATCAATAATATATATATATATATATATATGGTTTTTAAAATTCACATAATAAGTACACATAATAAATCTACAATTTTCTCTAAATATCATCTGTACCCTAGTTACCTGTTCTTGATTCTAATGCTATGAGTACTATGACTTAGGGGTTACTTGGCAGATCTGCATTCATTCTCCTGCTAAAATGAGATTCCACTTTTTAAACTCTGTTTTTGTGAAACTGTCCTGAAAAATCTCAAGTTGTCTTGAAACTGGCTGCAGGGCCCCAGCTGGTGTCCAACCCTCAATCCTTCTTTCTTAGACATTCAGTATTGGGGTTACGGGACTCTACCACTGTGCCCAGTGGGGAGACCCTTACCATTTACTGAAAAATAAGTGAGATAGTCAGGTCTCTTTGTAAGCATGCTAATGTCAGATATACTGAAATACAAACTCTTGCTGTTTGCAAAGGAAAGATACCTTACCTACATGATAATTTTATTTACTTAGCTTTATTTATCTGCATGCATGTGTCCTGTTGTCTGTGTGGGACTCATATTCATGGGTGCTTACAGAGGGGAGAAAAGTGTGTCAAATCCACCTAGCCTGGATAGAACTGACATCTGTCCCCTGAAAAAACTACAAGTGCTCTTAACCACTGTGCCATGCCCACAGTCCTTGAATATTTTTGCATAGGTATATGTGCTCTGTCTACTAATGCTTATAGTAAGTAAACATGGACTACTGAGGTACAGAATGCAACAAAATTTATGTATATTAAGTAACTAGATGAGTGTGCAACGGAAACGCACAATGATAAAAGCATTTCTTTTTGAAATAACATCCATAGAGAATTGTCATGGGACCTCATGACTGATGTCAAGAGAATATCTAAAACAGGATGGAGAATACAATTTGAGTCACTAATGTTTCTAAGCTTCAACCATCCCTCACCTACAGGTATATGAATTTTATAATAATTTTCACCACGTGATAAACTCTTATTTAAGCTTTGTTCTTAGTCATTGCCATAAACATCTATGCTCTCCAAGCTACTAAATAGCATATAATTAATTTCCCTTTCAAGAACCATTAGTATTTAAACAGGAATTCTGGCTTCCATTTTTACATGTAACTTAAAATTATAATCAAAAGAGAACTATGGAAAACCTAGAAATATAATTTTGAGATTGTGGGTTCTCTTCCATTTTGTAAATTTTTTTTTTTTTTTTTTTTTTTTTTGATTTTTCGAGACAGGGTTTCTCCGTAGCTTTTGGTTCCTGTCCTGGAACTAGCTCTTGTAGACCAGGCTGGCCTCAAACTCACAGAGATCCGCCTGCCTTTGCCTTCCGAGTGCTGGGATTAAAGGCGTGCGCCACCACCGCCCGGCTCATTTTGTAAATTTTTAATGTTGTATAATGGCCTACCAAAGAGTTTTTCCATTCTGGAAATACCTGTTTAATTCTACACTTACTAGTATTTGTTTTGCTTTGTTTTATATATTTTGGTTTGATGTCATTTTAGAAAGGATATTGCTATTCACTGCTGGCTAAGATTATATGGCAGCTCTACATTTATAGGCATTAGTCACCACTCCTGACTAGTTCTTCATTATATTTTGTTCTTAGTTTCTTGTGTACTTAGCAGAAGATATGTTTAACCAACTCCTTTATATTTCCATAGTAAACTATCTATGATTATGCCTTAATTTTAAAACGAGGTAATAGAAGGGTCTACTATAAACCCAAGAATTTTTAATTGCTTTACTTGGTGAAAAAGAGTTTTTGAATAGTCAAACACAAATTTATCAATTTCAGTTATAAGAATTTATCTTAATAGGGCCCATTTACATGCTTTGGGTAGCTAATGGATAGAAGATGATGTCTATGTGACTACATAATAGCATAATTTACTATGAGAGAGATGCCCTGTGATTTAATAGGTAATTATGTAGGAATTTCCACCACTTTTTCACAAACTGTCCCTTTCATAAACTGGCTTACAAAAATATGCTTGCTAGACTTGAATATCAAACACTGATGAAATTTTATAAACTAGATCTACAAAAGTAGAATTTAGCTAATAACGAAATATGTAAAATGCAGCTACACACTCACTTGCACACTCATACACATGACACATCTGCCACTCCAGATTACAGAGAACAGAGAGGTTATTTGATAAATGTTTCTAGAACCATCAGTTACCTGTGTAAAATATATATATATATATATATATATATATATATATATATATATATATATGATATCTTTATGATATAACATACACATAAATAAATCCCATGTGTAAAATTGTCACAAAAGGAAAATTTAAAATCTCAGCTAATGTTTGAATATTTTAGAAAAAATGCAAAGTTTTGGCACATAGAGCAAATTTACTTGTTCTTGAAGAAAATATAGTACTATGAAGAACATATAAAAAAGCCTTTTACTGAAAATAGATATTTTGTGGTATAAAACCTGTTTACAGTTTCCCCTCCATCTACTCCTCCCACCTCCCCTCCCATACATATCAACCCACTTTCTGCCTCATTGGAAAGCAAAAACATTTCTAAGAGATAATAAAAATATGATAAAGTAAAATAAAAAAGATAAAACAAAAGTGAATCAATTAGAAAGGAATAAAACAAACAGAGGGAAAAGAGCTCAAGAAAAGCCACAGGAAACAGTTATTTGTACACCTAAGAATCCCATAAAACACTAACTAGAAGCCATAAGGTACCTGTAAACAACTTGTAGGGTAGAAAAGAGAACTATAGATTGTTTTGCTTTCTTTGGGGTTTTTTAAATTTACTAATTTTATAAAAAAAATACAATTCAAGTTCCCACTTCCTCCCTACCTCCAATTCTCTTCACACACCTTCCCATCCCACTCTCATCCAATCCTCAGAAAGGGTCAGGCACATTGTTTTAGGGAGTCCAAGGACCTCCGTACTATATCTAGGCTGAGCAAGGTATCCATCCAACGAGAATAGGATCCCCAAAAGCCTGTACATGCAGTAAGGATAAATCGTGGTGCCACTGACAGTGGCCCCTCAGTCTGCTCTAGCCATGCAACTGTCAACCACATTCAGAGGGACTAGTTTGGTCCTATCCTTGTTCCTTCCCAGTCTGGTTGGAGTTGGTGAACTCCTATAAGTTCAGGCAAATTGTTTCAGTGGGTGAACCCATCATGGTCTTGACCTCTTTGCTCATATTCTAATTCCTTCCACTCTTGAATTGGACATTGGGAGCTCAGTACAGGGCTTCAATGTGCATCTCTGCATATGTTTCCATCACTTGCTGAATGAAGGTTCTGTGGTGATATTTAAGATAATCATGAGTCTGACTACAGGGCAAGTCAAGATCAGGCCCCCTCTGCTCTATTGCTTAGTGTCTTGGGCAGAGTCATACTTGTGGTTTCCTGGGAATTGCTCTAGAGCCAGGTTTCTGCTAACCCGATAATGGCTCCCTCAATCAAGATATCTCTTTCCTTGCTCTCATCTCTGTCCTTCCTCCATCATGACTATCCCATACCCTCAGGTTCTCCTCAACCATCTTATTCTCCCCTCCTCTTCCCCTTCCACCCTCCCTTCTTCCCCACCCCCATGCTTCCAATTTTGTCAGGTGATTTTGTCTGTTTCCAATTTCCAGGTAGGTCTATATATATTTTTCTTTGGGTTTACCTTATTACTTTGCTTCTCTAGGATCATGAACTATAGGCTCAGTGTCCTTTGTTTATAGCTGCTATTCACTCATGAGTGAGTACATACCATTTTCATGTTTTGGGGTCTGGGTTACTTCACTTGGGATAGTATTTTCTAATTCCATCCATTTGCATGCAAAATTCAAGATGTCATTGTTTTTTGCCACTGAGTAGTACTCTAATGCGTACATATTCCACACTTTCTTTATCCATTCTTCCATTGAGGGGCATCTAGCTTGTTTCCAGGTTCTGGCTATTACAAATAATACTGCTATGAACATTGTTGAACAAATGTTTTTGTAGTATGATTAAGCATCTTTTGGGTATATGCCCAAGAGTCATATTACTAGATTCTGAGGTAGATTGATTCCCAATTACCTGAAAACCACCATACTGATTTCCAAAGTGGATGTACAAGTTTGCATTCCTACCAGCAATGGATAAGTGTTCCCCTTAGTCCACATTCTCTCTAGCATAAATTATCTTTATTTTCTATCTTTGCCATTCTGGCAGGTGTAAGATGGTACGTCAGAATTGTTTTGATTTATATGTCCCTGATAATTAAGGATGTTGAACATTTTCTTAAGTATCTTTTGGCCATTTGAGATTCTTCTGTTGAGAATTCTCTGCTTTGTTCCATATCCCATTTTTTAATTGGAATATTTAGAATTTTGATGTCTAATTTCTTGAGTTCTTTATAAATTTTTATGATCAGTCCTCTGTCTGTGGGGTTCTTAAAGATTATTTTCCATTCAGTAGGCTGCCCCTTTGTCTTATTGTCTGTGTCCTTTGCTTTATAGAATCTTCTCAGTTTCAGGAGGTCACATTTATTTATTGTTGCTCTCAGTGTCTGTGCTTCTGGGGTTATGTTTAAGAAGTACTTTTGTGTGCCCATGCATTGAAGACTACTTCCTACTTTCTTTTCTCTCAGGTTCAGTGTGGTCAGATTTATATTGAGGTCTTTAAGTTTGGTCTTGAGTCTTGTGCATGGTGACAAATATCGATCTATTATTATTCTTTTACATATTGACATCCAATTACACCAGCACCATTTGCTGAAGGATGCTTTCTTTTTTCCATTGTATAACTTTAGCTCTTTTGTCAAAAATCAGGAATTCATAGGTATGTGGATTAATATCTGTGTCTTTGATTCAATTGCATTGGTCAAACTCTCTGTTTCTATGTCAATACCAATCTGTTTTCATTACTTTAGCTCTGTAATAAAGCTTGATGTCAGGGATGGTAATGCTTCCACAAGTTCCTTTATTGTACTGGATTGTTTAAGCTATCCTGGTTTTGTTTTTTAATATGAAGTTGATTATTGTTCTTTCAAGATCTGTGAAAAATCGTGTTGGGATTTTGATGGGAATCACATTGAATCTATAAATTGCTTTGG
This sequence comes from Microtus oregoni, assembly GCF_018167655.1. Lineage (NCBI taxonomy): Eukaryota > Metazoa > Chordata > Mammalia > Rodentia > Cricetidae > Microtus > Microtus oregoni. The sequence continues at coordinate 28,866,404 of NW_024543067.1, read as the reverse complement.
TAAGATTGCCATTTTTACTATGGTGTAAGAGGTCCTTCTGTTTGTGTGATGCTTTTATTGGTTAATGAATAAAGAAACTGTCTTTGCCTAATATGGCAGAACTTAGGTAGGTAGAAAAGACAGAATTGAATTCTGGAAGGAAAAAAGGAGTCAAAGATGCCATGAACCCACCACTGGAGGTAGATGTGCTGAAACTTTGCTGGTAGGTCTTGAACTTGTGGTGATATACAGATTAAGAGAAATGGGTTAAACTAATATGTAAGAGTTAGCCAACAACAAGTTAGAGCTATGCAGCTAAGCCGTGATTTAATGAATACAATTTCTGTGTGGTTATTTCAGTGCTAAGCTAGCTGGGCAGCCTGCATGAACAAGCAGGCCCTGTCTCTGCAACAATTGGTGCTGATGTGATGATCTAAATCAACTTAAACACCTGAGAAAGCTTAATTTTAAACATATATGCCTTTTTACCCTTAACAATGGTGCAGCTGAAGTTTTTAAGAAGTGCTTACCATTTTAAAGAGAGCTCCTAGATAGTAAAGAAATACAGATTCACAATAGGACAGATTCAGACATAAATGGCCTCAAAATGAGTCACTGCATTAGATAAATGCACGTTGCCTTGGGAGAGAAAACAAAAAAAGTATAGAGAGTCATAAAATAAAGTTAATGCTTTAAAAAATGTAAAGTCTTTAAAAAGACAGAGTACAGACAGTCATAGATTAACAGAAGTAAAGAAAAATAAGCCACATAAAAATGGATAAATCTGGATTATGTATATTATTGAGTTTTCTTTGAATTTTTTGACTGTAAAGGAGCTAAGTAAAGAAACAATTCATTGTATGGGCTGATAAGCTAAACTAGCATGTACATTTCAAAGGTATCTTAAATTTAAAATTTGAGTAAAAGGATGTGTTGCTTTGGAAAAGAGATTTTTCTTTTGTTTCCACAGAAGATGAGAACCTGTGGATTACTTCTAGACAACTATGGTTTGATAGGTCAAGGCCGCCTGAAAGGTCACTGTAAACACCCTCAAAAAAAATACTTTGCCCAACTGCTGACTGAGATGAACCTAGAACCCAGAATACACCATGAAAGAACTGATTACAGTGCCTCCAAACAGCAGGAAGCAGTAAGGATAAAACCATGCCCATTTCCCAAGTATTGCGTATAAAATGTTCTTTTACATTTAAATGGGAATATGATATAGATGTGAATAATTTGCATTGGTATGGATCTTGGTTTATTGATACAATCTAAGGTCAATTTTGTTATATGTATATTTATTTCTGATCTTGGGTTTCTTTGATGGATTTATTAAATTCTTCCATTTCTTTTTGTTTGTCTTATCCTAAATTTATTTAAAGGAGATTTGCCTTTAAAAGTCTCCATCATTTTTGTAAAGTTATATTTAATGGCACTTTTTTCTACTTCTTCTTGGTTAGGATGATCAAGTCTTTCTGATGTGTGACCGCTGGGTTCTGGTGCTACCATGTTGCTTTTTAGGTTGTTGGAGGAATTCTTACATTGGTACCTACTCATCTCCTCTTTCATGTTCTGGCTGTGTGGGAGCCTAGCCAGTTTGGATCTTCACCTTCCTAGACCAGGATGGGGGGGGAGGACTTTGGACTTTCCACAGGGCAAGGAACCCTGACTGCTCTTCAGACTTGAGAGGGAGGGGGAGAGGAGTGGGGGGAGAGGAGTGGGGGGACGGGGAGAGGAGTGGGAGGGGGGAGTGGGAGGCTGGGAGGAGGCAGAAATTGTTTTTTTCTCAATAAAACAAAAAGAAAGTTAAAAAAAAAGGGAACAACAAAAAAAAATGAGGCCCGCAGTGTTTTTGCATCTTGGTCCAATCTTTGCAGTGGCTGTCTGTTTGGGAGTTTTTTCGTCTGCTCTTTACTGTCAATATCTGTCTCAGAAATCCTCTGAGGTCTCTATATGCCTGCTCTGTTGGTCTTCTTTTGAAGTTTGCTCTCTTGGTGCTCTCTCTTAACCCTCAGTGTTGTAGCAAGCTCTTTGTCCCCTCAATATTATAGCAAGCTCTCGGCTCTTAGGTGGGGTGTGGCTATCAGCTTGGTGGGTACGTTGGTTGGATTTTGGTTTTGGGGGGGTAGCCGCAGAAAACTCCATACTGGCTGGCTAGAATAGCCCAGAGAGTTGAGCAAGGGGCCCAAGGTTTTGTCCCACTGGGGAGGTCCTATAGAATGGGGTATCACACTATGCGGTTGTTCATTCACCTCTTAAGTCCCCTCAATATTGGAGAAAGCTGTATTTCAGAGTTCTACCATGGTTGCAGGAGGATAGGCAGGTTTTGGGGCAGGGTGTGTTTAGTTGTGATTTTGTTTTTAAAGCTCTGGTAGAACAAGGAACCTCCAAAGGTACAAATGAGTTCATTTTCATTTGTCATCTAGGCTTAACATACATTTAACCCTTAAAATCATTTGTTTCTCCAGGCAGACACCCTTGGAGAAAGCTAAATTTTTATTCGCAAGTGGTTATCAACTGGAGATAGTGCTTCGGTTAGTATTAGGGATGTATGTCCACTTCTTTCAGCTCTAGGACTCCATCTAGTATAGACTCACACAGACTTTCTTATGCTGTCTCAGGCTCTGTGAGTTCATATGTATTTCCATCCTTTGTATTTCATTTTCGTTTTGTTGTTCTTTATTTGTTTTCTTTGTTTCCTTGTGGTCTTTGTCTTCTTAGTATTCTCCATTTGCTATGATTTTTCCATTCTCTCTGCCACTTCTTCAGTAGAGCTCCTGGAGCTCTAAGGGGACAGATCCAATGGAGTTCCAAAAATACAATTTTTCTGATATAGAGTAATTATACAGCAAGGCATCTCATTATTCTAATAACTGTGTTTTCTGCTTTTATTCCAGATTTTTAATTATATACAAAGACAGGAATTTTTTATGAGTTACATATGTCAATATTTACTATGTTTTAAATCTAAAATGAGTAAATATATCAATATCTATTCCATTTTTAAAATTAAACAGGTTTCATGTTGACACAAAACATGTATATGTTAAACTAATTTTATTTACATAATAAAAAATTTACATAAATAGCAGCCTTTATTAATTCTTTGTTTTCAAAAAAGGCATATGATCAATGGCACCATTTGCCTCTTGATCAGTGTGTACCATTTTAGTAGAATCCATTATAAATGAGTAGAGAACTTCCAGCCAAAGAACTATTTTTATAATATCAGTGTTAAAAGTCATTCTTAAGATTAAAGTAATAGAAAATGAGTACACATAGAATTGTGTTATCCAACTTTTTGAACAAGAGACAGTGCATTTAATCATCCTCTAAGTCATCACTATATCAAATCTTAACTCATCATGACCAAGTCACAGAGAAATGCTTTAGGGGATGAAAAAATTAATTAACCAATCTATGAAAGCACAAAGGAGTCATGAAAAAAGTGGACATTTTCTTTGTCTTAGGGGAGTATTATCCCACAAGCAAAATGACTTAAACTATTGCAAGAATTGGTAAAAATGTGATGTCTTCTGTGTAGTCATTTTGTTGCTGCTGCTGTTGACTCATTCCTCCATTGTATCTTGAGGAACACATGCTACACTTTCCATAAATCTACCTTAGTTTTAAACTTTCCATTACTGGAAACACATTTTAGACACAATTTATTTAAATTTAAATAGATAAATAAGATATGTCATTCAATTTCACATTTGAAGAACAATCTTTATGAAGAATTTTAAAACAATTCTGATCCCATCATTTATTTGTGTAAGTGCCTTTCAAGTTACAATTGGCTAGAATGGATTTCCCCCATCTCCAACTGCGTCTTTATGTTCCTGTGGAAATAATGCTTGTTCTAGTCAACTTCCCAATCAATTTGAATTTTGATGAGATTTTTTTGAGCTTGTTACATTCACTCAATTTTTAAAAAACACTTATTGAATTTTTATTTGAAAAACATACTTTCTGGAATGCAGGGGAAACTTGTGATAACTTGGCTTATAGGAAGGTAAATTCTGTAACTGTAAAACAATTGCAAAATTCTAACTGTAAAACAATAACATTTATTTAAGACAATTGTACCAATAATATTATGAGTATGCCTAGAAATCATCATTTGTTTTGTAATGATTTTGTAAGATTTCTGCTAAGTGTAGTGATTTTAGAAACTGTCAAAAATTTCAGACTCAGCTACTGTGATGAGAAAAGAGCATTCAGAGCAAGAGAAGCTATGAGTGGGGTGATTATAATCAAATGTAATTAATAGAAATTTCAAAGAACTATAGTAATAATTTACAGTGGTATGACAGTAGATAGGGAGTATTTTATACATCAGAAGTATTTCATAATTAGGTACATATCATTTTACACACTGATAAATAGTCTCAAAGTACATAGTTAGTTTGGGTGCTTGAAAAAAAAAGTAGAAGATGAGCTTAAATGTTGAGGTCATAGTCATAATAGAAATGGTATAGCTACAACAGTAAAAAATATATTAAATTTATCACAATAGGTTGTCAGGGAACCTGACAGGACTCTATTCACAGTCAGTTGTCATGAGATTTCTTTAAGTGGTCTAGAACAATTCAGTTATTTTAAGCCAAGTGTAGATTGAATTAATTTATTTTGGGAAATGAGGCTCCACTAATTAGGTTCAGCCCTGAGGCCCGTGGCAAGTTGTCAATATGGATTTTTGAGTTGAAGGCGAGGGACTCCTTGTTGTACTCACTGGTGGGAAATTCTGCTTTATCTGCTGATCTGCAGGAAAGTTACTGCCAATCTCCGTACTTTGATGGACAATTAGCAAGCAGTGGACTGTGATGAAAAAAGTAGATTGTGTAAAATTCCAGCAGTTTGCAACTGCAGGTGGATTTTGTTTCTGTGAAGAGCAGTAACCTCAGATATTTAAAAATCATACAGAAAGCATTTTAGGAAAACCTTCAGCAAACTTAGCCTTGAAATATAGTTTTGAAGCATGTTAAATACTTTATAATAAAGGAAAATGACTCTGAAAACTCTATCTATAAATTTACATGGTAAAATTTCTTTATAGAAATATGAAATCTAGAAGTTCATTTTCTCAGTGTATCTTGTTCTATTCCATCCATGTGGTCTTAGTTTCTTCTAGTCAAACATGTTAGTCAAACTATTCTCTCTCCTTCCCTTGTTCTTGCTCCCTCTCCCTCTGCCCTCCTTTTTCTTTAGTTATTTACTTCTGTTTGCTTCTCCCCCTCTCTCCATCTCTCCTTGCTTTATACTCTCACTTCCTGCATACTCTTTCATTATTTAGGACCTCACATGACCTTTTTACCTCCTGGCTAGCTCTCTTAATATAGTTTGCATTAATCCACATGTGAAGGGATCTGATGAAGGTAGAAGTCAAATGTAATGAGAAGGTGGAACATTTCAGCAGCTCGCATCCAAATAAAAGGTCTTATAGTAATGTTATCAGTATCACAATGTCGTCTCAACCAAGTGGAATTGTTGTTGTGGGGCCCTATCTTCTTCCGAGAAACTTCAAAGATTACTGCAGGAAAAGTATCTGTAGGAAAATTTATTGTTCATTATGAAAACTTAAACATCATTCATATGAACATATATTCAATGAAGAATATGATATAAACAAAATAGACTTGGAAAAGTGAAATTTTTCCTAAAATCTTCCTTCTGTCCCATATGAGATGGCTCCCGATATGAGATAGAAACTATGAATGCTTCTTTTAACAACAAGCTTGGATTTAGAGAAGTACAGAGCCATTGTCCAACTCCAAAACCAGCTCTATATATTCACAAAGTTATATAAATAGATGTATATTTAAAATATATATGTATTAATTACCTGACCTCATCACTCGTAATTTTTTTTCTAGATGATCCTTAGTGGATAATTATTTTCCTTCTGTCAGCATTCAAATATCCAGAGTCTCTTGAATTTTTGATAATGTGTATTTCCCGGCAAAGACATGAACAGAATCCTGCCCTGACCCTATATGCTTTCCTTATCACCTGTATGATTGTCACTGTTGTGGATGAGATGTCATTTCTCTTCTTCAAGAGGTTTCTCCTTTTCAAAGTGAATCTTTATTAATTTGGATGGTTCCATAGTTTTTCTTCATCTGTAGAAACAAGAGCAAAACCCCTTCCCAAACATAGCACATCTCCTGGTTCCCATTGTGAGGTCAATACATCCTTGAAATACACTGGTTGATTCAATTCAAAAGTATTTTCCATTATTCAATGTCTCTCTGCTGTTGCTGTGTCTTTCTCATTAGCATTAAGAAAATTCAACCTTAATAAAGCATTATGCAATCCATTTCTGAGAGTATTGTCCATCCTGTTCTGTTTGTTCAGCATATCCTTCATAGTACAATTTGAACTTTCTATAACTGCCTGATCTGTAGGATTATTTGGTATACCTTTATATGGTAATAGGCAAAATAGTTTCATTTTTTTAAAGATACATATGCTGGACCATTATCTATCTTTATTTGTATAGGAATGCCCAAGATGTTCATAATTTCTAATAAATGCATGACTACTGAATCAGCTTTTTTCAAACTCAAGGTGGTTGCCCATTGGAAACCTTAATACATGTCTATGGTGTGGTGTATATATTTTAAGTTATCAAATTCCATATCTCAATACTTTCTCTACATTTTGGGTTACTTTCTTCCGGCAATGGTGTTTGGTTATAGAAAGAACTGATGTGGGAGTGATTTCTTTCTAATCTGTTGCTTTCATTGGTTAATTAATAAAGAAACTGCCTAGGCCCATTTGATTGGCCAACCCTGAGGTGGGTGGAGTAAACAGAACAGAATGCTGGGACAAAGAAGCCGAGTCAGGCGGTCAACATGGTTCTTTCACTCCAGACAGATGCAAGTTAAGATCTTCCCCAGTAAGCCACCTTGCGGGCTACACAGATTATTAGAAATAGGTTAGATCAATAAGTAAGAGCTAGCCAATAAGAGGTTAAAACTAATGGTCCAAACAGTGTTTAAAAGAATACAGTTTCCGTGTAATTATTTCGTGTGTAAAGCTAGCCGAGTGGAGACACAGGCAGTGGCAGACACAGGCAGCATGGATCGGCAGGGACCGGCAGTGACCAGTGGGGACTGTCACAGCCGCAGACGCAGGCAACGGGGACCAGCGCGCAAAACAAGAACGAATCTCCCCACTACAATTAAATCTAAGAGGTAGGCCTTTTGTTGGTGAGGTCCCTAGCAAATGGGGAGCCTGGTCCTGTTCTTGAAGACCCTTCTGAGGGGTGAGAAGGATCTTGGCCTCCAGCAGGAACCAGGAAATAGAGTGAGGGCATTTTGTAAGAGGAGCCCCTGGACAGCAGGAAAACCTGATGCAGTTTTAAAAGACCCATTAGATAGCATCGATAGGAGGAGATGGGCAGGCGCCAAGGCAAGAATTCACCCAATAATCTGAAAAACAACATGAAACACCAGAACCCAATGATCTTAAAACAGAAGGACTTGAACACAATAATCCAGAAAAAGTGGCAAAAATTGACTTTATGAAAGCAATAGAGTCCCTTAAACAACATGTAAAAAATGCCCTTGTAGAACTGGATGGGAAGTATTATAAAAAGTTTGAAGAAATGAGTAAATATATACATGATACCCTGGGAAACCAAGAAAAAAACGATCAAACAGGTAATGGAAACAGTTCAAGAATTGAAAACAGAAATGGAAGCAAGGAAGAAAACACAAACTGAGGACCAGCTGGATATGGAAAATATAGGTCAACAAGTAGAGTATACAGAAACAAGCATAATGAATAGAATACAAGAGATAGAATAAAGAATCACAGATTCTGAGGACAACATAGAGAAAATAAACTCACTGATCAAAGAAAACAGCAAAGCCAACAAATTCTCATCACAAAACATTCAGGAAATATGGGACACAATAAAAAGACCAAACCTAAGAATAATAGGAATAGAAGAAGGAGAAGAGTCACAGCTCAAAGGCCCAGAAAATATTTTTAACAGAATTATGGAAGAAAACTTTCCCAACATAAAGAAAGATATTCCTTTGAATATTCAAGAAGCATACAGAACACCAAACAGACTGGATCAAAGAAAAACATCCCCTCACCATATAATAATCAAAACACAAAATATACAGGTTAAAGAAAGAATACTAAGAGCTGCAAAGGAAAAAGGCCAAGTAACTTATAAAGGTAAACTAATCAGACATACACCTGACTTCTCGATGGAAACCATGAAAGCCAGAAGGTCCTGGATAGAGGTACTGCAGAAGCTAAGAGACCATGGATGCAAAACCAAACTACTATACCCAGCCAAGCTATTGTTCACTATCAATGGAGATATCCTTATTCCAGGATAAGAACAAATTTAAACAATACATAGCCACAAATCCGGCCCTACAGAAAGTAATAGAAGAAAAATCGCAACCCAAGGAATCCAACATTGCCACACTGCATACAATAACTCAGGCATTTAGCGACCCTTCACCAGCACAACTAAAAGAAGGGAGATACACAAACTCTACTACCAAAAACAATAAGAATAACTGGAGTCAACAACCATTGGTCATTAATATCACTTAATTTTAATGGTCTCAAATCACATATAAAAAGGCACAGCCTAAGAGATTGGATACAAAAACAGGATCCAACATTCTGCTGTTTGCAAGAAACACATCTCAACCACAAAAACAGGCATCTACACAGAGTAAAGGGTTGGGAAAAGGTGTTTCAAGCAAATAGTCCTAAGAAAAAAGCAGGTGTGTCCATACTAATTTCTAACAAAACTGACTTCAAACTAAAATCAATCAGAAGAGATCAAGATGGACACTTTATACATATAACAGGAACAATTCATCAGGATGACATCTCAATCGTGAATATCTATGTACCTAATATAAAAGCACCCACTTATATAAAAGAAATATTACAAGAACTCAAGGCAGACATCAAACCACACACACTAGTAGTAGGAGACTTCAACACACCTCTCTCTCCAATGGACAGGTCAATCAGAAAGAAACCTAATAGAGAATTAAGAGAATTATTGAAGGTAATGCAGCAATTGGACTTAACAGACATCTATAGAACATTCCACAATAATAGGAAAGAATATGGGACACGATGAAAGCAGTGCTAAGAGGAAATTTCATAACACTAAGTGCCCACTTAAAGAAAACAGAGAAAGCATACATTGGGGACATAACAGCCCACCTGAAAGCTTTAGAAAAAAAAGAAGCAGTGTCACCTAGGAGGAGTAGAAGACTGGAAATAATCAAACTGAGGGCTGAAATCAACAAGATAGAAACACAGAAAACAGTCCAAAGAATCAATGAAACAAAAACTTGGTTCTTGGAGAAAATCAACAAGATCGACAAACACCTATCCAAATTAATTAAACAACAGAGAGAGAACACGCAAATAAATAAGATCAAAAATGAAAAAGGGGACATAACCACAGACACAGAGGAAATTCAGAGAATTATTAGCTCTTACTACAAAAGGCTGTATGCCACAAAACTGGAAAATGAAAAAGAAATGGATATTTTCTTAGATAAGTACCATATACCAAAGCTAAACCATGACCAGGTGAATGATCTAAATAGACCTGTTAGTCGCAAAGAACTAGAAGCTGTTATCAAAAATCCCCCTTCCCACAAAAGCCCAGGACCAGATGGTTTCAATGCAGAATTCTACCAGAACTTCCAAGAAGAGCTAATACCTATACTCCTTAATGTATTTCACAATATAGAAACAGAAGAGTCATTGCCAAATTCCTTTTATGAAGCTACAGTTACCCTGATACCAAAACCACACAAAGACCCCACCAAGAAAGAGAATTACAGGCCTATCTCACTCATGAACATCGAAGCAAAAATTCTCAATAAAATACTGGCAAACCGAATCCAAGAACACATTAGAAAAATTATCCATTATGACCAAGTAGGCTTCATCCCAGAGATGCAGGGCTGGTTCAACATACGAAAATCTATCAATGTAATCCACAATATGAATAAACTGAAAGAAAAAAAAATGATATGATCATTTTATTAGATGCTGAAAAAGCATTTGACAAAATTCAACACCCCATTATGATAAAGGTCTTGGAAAGATTAGGGATACAAGGGTCATACCTAAATATAATAAAAGGTATTTACTGCAAGCCGACAGTTAACATTAAATTAAACGGAGAAAAACTCAAAACCATCCCACTAAAATCAGGAACATGACAAGGATGTCCACTTTCTACATACCTCTTCAATATAGTGCTTGAAGTTCTAGCAATAGCAATAAGACAACATAATGGGATCATGGGGATTCATATTGGAAAGGAAGAAGTTAAGCTTTCGTTATTTGCAGATAATATGATAAGATACATTAGCGACCCCAAAAACTCTACCAAAGAACTCTTACAGCTGATAAACACCTTTAGTAATGTGGCAGGATACAAGAACAATTCCAAAAAATCAGTTGCCTTCCTATACACTAAGTATAAGGAAACAGAGAGGGAAATCAGAGAAGCATCACCTTTCATGATAGCCACAAATAGCATAAAATATCTTGGGGTAACTCTGACCAAGGAAGTGAAAGATATATTTGACAAGAACCTTAAGTCCTTGAAGAAAGAAATTGAGGAGGATACCAGAAAATGGAAGGATCTCCCTTGCTCTTGGATTGGGAGGATCAACACAGTAAAAATGGCAATACTACCAAAAGCAATCTATAGATTCAATGCAATCCCCATTAAAATCCCATCCAAATTCTTCACAGATCTGGATAAGACAATAATCAACGTTATATGGAAAAACAAAAACCCCAGGATAGCCAAAACAATCTTATACAATAAAGGATCTTCTGGAGGCATTACCATCCCTGACTTCAAACTCTATTACAGAGCTACAGTAATGAAAACAGTGTGGTACTGGCATAAAAACAGAGAAGCCGACAAATGGAATCGAATAGAAGACCCTGATTTTAACTCACAAACCTATGAACACCTGATATTTTATAACGGAGCTAAAAGTATACAATGGAAAAAAAGAGAGCATCTTCAACAAATTGTGCTGGCAAAACTGGATGTCAATGTGTAGAAGAATGGAAATAGATCCATATCTATCACCATGCACAAAACTCATGTCTAAATGGATTAAAAACCTCAATATCAGGCTGAACACACTGAACCTGATAAAGAGATAGTGGGAAGTACCCTACAACAGATGGGCACAGGAGACCACTTCCTACGTATAACTCCAGCAGCAGAGACATTAAGGGCCTCATTGAATAAATAGGACCTCCTGAGACTGAGAAGCTTCTGTAAAGCAAAGGACACTGTCACTAAGACGAAAAAGCAACCCACTGACTGGGAGAAGATCTTCATCAACCCCGCAACTGACAAAGGTCTGATCTCCAAAATATATAAAGAACTCAAGAAACTAGACCGTAACGGGCTAATCAACCCAATTAAAAAAATGGGGCACTGAGCTGAACAGAGAATTCTCAACAGAAGAAGTTCAAATGGCCAAAGGACACTTAAGGTCATGCTCAACCTCCTTATCTATCAGGGAAATGCAAATCAAGGCAACTTTAAGATACCATCTTACACCTGTCAAAATGGCGAAAATCAAAAAAAAACAAAGATTGCTGGAGAGGTTGTGGAGAAAGGGGTACACTCATCCATTGCTGGTGGTAATGCAAACTTGTGCAACCACTTTGGAAAGCAGTCTGTCGTTTTCTCAGGAAATTCGGGATCAACCTACCCCAGGACACAGCATTATCACTCTTGGGAATATACACAAGAGATGCCCTATCATACACCAAAGTATATTCTCAACTATGTTCATAGCAGCATTGTTTGTTATAGCCAGAACCTGGAAACAACCTAGATGCCTTTCAATGGAAGAATGGATGAAGAAAGTATGGAATATATACATATTAGAGTACTACTCAGCAGTAAAAAACAAGGACTTCTTGAATTTTGTATGCAAATGGATGGAAATAGAAAACACTATCCTGAGTGAGGTAAGCCAGACCCAAAAAGAGGAACATGGGATGTACTCACTCATATTTGGTTTCTAGCCATTAATAAAGGACATTGACCCTATAATTGGTGATCCTAGAGAAGCTAAATAAGAAGGAGAACCCAAGGAAAAACATATAGGCATCCTCCTGAATATTAACCTTCATCAGGTGAGGAAAGGAGACAGAGACAGAGACCCATATTGGAGCACCGGACAGAAATCTCAAGGTCCAAATCAGGAGCAGAAGGAGAGAGAGCACGAGCAAGGAACTCAGGACCACGAGGGGTTCACCCACACACTGAGACAATGGGGATTTTCTATTGGGAACTCCCCAAGGCCAGCTGGCCTGAGTCTGAAAAAGCCTGGGATAAAACCGGACTTGCTGAACTTAGCGGACAATGAGGACTACTGAGAATTCAAGATCAATGGCATTGGGTTTTTGATCCTACTGCACGTACTGGCTTTGTGGGAGCCTAGGCAGTTTGGATGCTCACCTTACTAGTCCTTAATGGAGATGGGTGGTCCTTGGACTTTCCACAGGGCAGAGAACCCTGATTGCTCTTTGGGCTGAGGAGGGGAGGGGACTTGATTGGAGGAGGGGGAGGGAAATGGGAGGCGGTGGCGGGGAAGAGTCAGAAATCTTTAATAAATAAATAAATAAATAAATAAATAAATAAATAAATGGTAACCGGGTGGTGGGATGCAGTTCGCTGCTCCAATTACTACAAAGAACAAATAAGGTATCTCTTTGTAATTTTCTTAGCTTGTTGCCTTGTTGTTATGACTGTCAGATGCTTAAAAGAAATCTCACATTAGCTCAGAATCGAAAAATAGATAGTTATTTATTAAGGGGTAAACTCACAAATCAGAGTTCTCCACTGGACTGGTTGAATCATGCGGTCCAAAAGAGCAATTGGAGGGAACAGAGCAAGAGGAATGAGAGAGAAGGGTGCATGCACCTTCGGCTTCCCCATAAATAGTATAAGAGGCCATTCCCCAGTAGGCAGGCAAATACAATCTGTAATACTTCCTACAGCACCATGTAATAGAAAACTCTTTCTTTAAACATTTGCAATTGACATGATGTTATTTATGAAATTCTGAGGCCTGCCACACAGTTCCAATCAATAATTGATCAATTTCTGCATTACCTTGTTCTAGAGTACCTGGCAGAGCCATACAGGATTGGATGTGTGTTATGTGTATAGGACTAAGCCTGTTCTTGATTATGTCTTGCACCTGGATGAATAATGAAGTCAATTCTGTATCATCTTGTATAAATTCAGCAGTTTCATATGCAAGACAACTCTTTCTGTGTTGTGAATCAGTAACTATATTGAGAGGTTCATTAAAATCCCTTAGTACCATAAGAATAGCATATAACTCTGCCTTCTTGACAGAATTATAGGGGCTTTGTTTCACCTTATTTAATTCTTCTGATTTGTATTATGCCTTCCGTGATTTATTTGCATCAGTATTAAAAAATACGGGGTCCAGTTATGGGCTCACCATGTACAATTTGGGGAATAATCAAATAAGTTCTCTTTATAAGGTTAAGTCTACCACTTTTGGAGTAATTGCTATTAATTTCTTCCAAAAAAATTAGTGCAAGCCCTTTGCCATGGTTCATTATCTTCCCATAACTGTTTTATTTGATCAGCAGTAAAAGACACTATAATCTTTGCTGGGTCTATATCTGCTAATTGATGAAGTCTCAATTTACCTTTCATAATTAATTCAGAGACTTTTTCCACATAGGTTTTTAAATTTTTACTTGGTTTATGTAGTAAAAAGATCCATTAAAATATTGTCCCTCTTCAATAAAATTCCGGTAGGAGAAATTCTGGAAGGCATGATAAGTCAAACAAAAACATATGGTTTACCTGGAACCAACACGCTACTGGAGGAGGTACTAAAAAGGAATCACAACTATTTCAATGAAGACTATTTAAATAGGAATTACTTTTCAAATCAGTGACATTAGCTAGCACACTTATGAGAGAGCACAAACACACATGGAATCTATTTCATTTTGTTTTATTTTCGGGCAGAGGGAAGCTTCCACGTATCCAGTGGACAGCCACCATGAGAATATTTGCCAAATCAACATGAGCTTATTTGTCATAGGTGACAGGCTTATCTGTGTTTCTGTAAACCAAATAATTGGTTATTATTTTTAAATATTAAAAAGTTGAACTCAGCAGCTGTCTTGGCTCTGCAGTGCTATCCTTAGAGAGAACTCTCTAACAGAAAAATAAGAGTTATGATAGATATGACTTTGTATGTAATTACACTTGGTATATGGTTACACACCTGCATGAAAAGAAGCAGTTTCTAAGTTGGGCTTATTTCCACCAAGGATAGAAAGAACAGCTTGTTAATTCTCTTTGCAGAGACTAAAAGCATGTCTAAGAGGGATTTCCCTGTAATTATTCCTGTTATACTTTTAATAAAATGAAACCTACACCACTTTAGACATGTTACTGTTGGATGTTATTTTTTGTAGTAATATGAATGGTAGGGCTGTGTCCCCAGCACCCAGCCGCCCACATAGCTAGCTTATGCCCAGAAATAATTACATGGAAACTATATTCTTTTAAACACGGCTTGGACCATTAGTTTTAACCTCTTATTGGCTAGCTCTTACATATTGATCTAACCCATTTCTAATATTCTGTGTAGCACCATAATCTGGCTTACCAGGAAAGATCTTAACCTGCATCTGTCTGGAGTGGTAGAATCATGGCGACAGCCTGACTCCACTTCTTTCTCCCAGAATTCTGTTCTGTCTACTCTGCCTACCTAATTTTCTGTCCTATCAGGCCAAGCAGTTTTCTTTATTTGTTAACCAATGAAAGCAACAGATAAGATACAAGACCCACCTCCATCATTTTTAAATGAATTTAAACAAAAATTAAAATGGCATGAGCTTAAACTTTTCAATATACATATAAAAATTATAAAGGAAATAGAAATAACATGAAAGTTGTTCCTGATGTATTAGTTCATGAGAAGCCCATAAGTGTTATGACCCAATTTAGCCACCTCGCCAACTCTTTTACGCCCCACACACTTTCTTGATTACATTTGTTTCAGTCCTTGAAACAGTATAGTATCTTTCATTCTCCTTTTAGCTCTTAGAGGATGCAGTCTCTGATTTACTGGGACCTCCTTCTCCTTAACTTTGATTATTATTTCTTATCGTGTTATTTTGTGGTTTGACAGGCTGTTTCCACGGGCCTGGATTTCTTCTCTGCTTTTAGGTGCTCCATTCACACCTAAGACTGGTACTTTCTGCCATTATATTGTTTTCTGTCAAATGTGTCAAACTTAAGCTCTCTACTCTTTCTATTCTGTAGTAATATGGGTGGCGGGGCTGCGTCCCCAACACCCCAGCCGCCTGCTAGCTTATGCCCAAAATAACAACACACAAACTGTATTCATTTAAACACTGTTTGACCCATTCTCTTCTAGGCTAATTCTCACATATTAATTTAGCCCATTTCTAATCATCTGTGTGTAGCACCCCAAGGTGCACTTACCGGGAAGATTCTAGCCTATGTCCATCCTGGGTCGGAGATTCATCCCGGGAGCGGGGCATGGTGTCTCTCTGAGGCGTCTGCTCCCGAGAGGAGAGCTGTCGAGTCTGACCTCACTTCCTCTTCCTCCCAGCCTTCCATTCTGTCTACTCCACCTACCTATGTTCTAACCAATAAAATGGGCCAAGGCAGTTCCTTTATTAGCCAATGACCTTCCTCCATCATTTCCCCTTTTTTGGTTTAAACAAAAAAAAGCTTTAACTTTAACATAGCAAAATTACATATAACAACACAGTTATCATGTAAAAGTTACAATAATCTTTATCATAACTAAGGAAAACTATAACTATAGCTAACTATTCTTAACTCCATCAAAGACTCCAGAAAGATACAATACTACCTAAGCAAACAGGAAAAAAGCAACTTTTAAAACTCTAGAAATGACAGAGACATCTCGCTGCCTGGACAGTCACCCAAAGTTCCTCTGTACCATTGGGGCATCCATCTTCAGCCTTCAGGCTCATGGTATCCAGCAGACATTTCCATAAAGCAGGAAAATTCAAAGTCAGTTCAGTCACTATCTGTTGTGTCCTGCAGAATGTATCGCAGACTCTTTCATGAATCAGGAACCCCGAAAGATCATCTCACCTTTAGGCAAGTTCAGCAGTCCTCTCTCTGCGGGTTCTTTGTGTTCAGTTTATGCAATAGTCCCGGCAAGAGCAGTTTCTTGCTCAAATGGCTATCAAACTCCATAAGGAGCCTCTTTGATGCCCATCTTCCTCTTGAAGTAGATTGGTGCTGCCAGGAGCAGAGTGTCTCACTGTCATGAAAAGTCCTCAGTTATTAAAACATTAAATGTCCTATTCTGTAATCTTTGAAAGACATGAAGAATGTCTATCTAAAATATATCTCTATATATCTAGAAAATCTAATTAACATGACTACAAGCTTTACTATTATCGATGATTATCCATTAACAACCTATATTTCTTAATTTTACAGTACATATTTAAATGAACTACACAATCACAATACCTTAATCAAAATCAGAAACACTTATACATAAACAAAATTGACCTTAAATCTCTATCAATAAAGCAAAATCTATACTAATGCAAATCATTCATATCTATATCATATCCCCCTTTAAATGTAAAAGAACATTTATAAACATTTTTTGGGAATATGGGCGCAGCTATTTCTCTCCAAACTGCTTCCTGCTGAATGGGTGCGTCGTTAATTAGGTCTTTCACTGTATAACCTGTGTGCTAGTTTCATCTCAGTTGGCAGTTGAGCGAAGCAATTTTCTGAAGGTGTACACACCAACCCTTCAGGAGGGCGTGTTCCATCATACCAAATCGGAATAGAAGAAATGAACAGAGTCTCATCCTCTGTGAAAACAAAATAAGAAACTCCTTTCCAAAGCATCATGTCCTTAGATCCAAATTTCAAAATCAAGGCATCAAAATATCTATGTTGGATTAGTTCAGCAGCATTTATAAATAAATATCTTTTAGCATCTGTTGCTCCTTCCTCAGCATTTAAATAATTTAAAGAAAGCATAATAGCATACAGAATCAAAATTATCTGTGTATCTTCCATATTTGTGCAGCTGTGTTTTAACCTATATTTTGTTTATTTTTACTTTTAACTCTTTGCTTTTTGAGACAGGTTCTCTGTATCTTTGACCTGAAGTAACTCTGTAGACCAGGCTGTTTTTGAACTCTCAGAGATCCGCCTGTCTCTGCCTTCCAGGCATTGGGATTAAAGGCATGTGCTACCATACCTTGAAGTCACAGAGGTCAATCTCCCCCAGCCTTCCAAGTGTTGGGATTAAAGGTGAGTACTACCACACAAAACAACTCTCTTACTTTTTTTGTTTTTGTTTTTTACTTTAAGAACTTCAACTTTGATTTGCATTTCCCTGATCGCTAAGGAGGTTGAGCATGACCTTAAGTGTCTTTTGGCCATTTGAACTTCCTCTGCTGAGAATTCTCTGTTCAGTTCAGTGCTCCATTTTTTAATTGGGTTAATTAGCATTTTAAAGTCTAGTTTCCTGAGTTCTCTATATATTTTGGAGATCAGACCTTTGTGTGTTGCGTGGGTTGGTGAAGATCTTCTCCCAGTCAGTAGGTTGCCTTTTTGTCTTGGTGACATTGTCCTTTGCTTTACAGAAGCTTCTCAGTTTTAGTAGGTCCCATTTATTCAATGTTGCCCTTAACGTCTGTGCTATTGGGGTTACACATAGGAAGCGATCTCCTGTGCCCATCTCCTGTAGGGTCCTTCCCACTTTCTCTTCTATCAGGTTCAATGTGTTCTGACTGATAGTGGGGTCTTTAATCCATTTGGACTTGAGTTTTGTGCATGGTGATAGATATGGGTCTATTTTCATTCTTCTACAGGTTGACATCCAGTTATGCCAGCACCATTTGTCCCCAGTTAGTTCCTTGGGCAGCTGAGGATAGGGAACCTGAAATGACCCTATCCTATAGCAATACTTACGAATATCTTGCATATCATCATAGAACCTTCATCTGGTGATGGATGGAGATAGAGACAGAGACCCACACTGGAGCACTGGACTGAGCTCCCAAGGTCCCAATGAGGAGCAGAAGGAGGGAGAACATGAGCAAAGAAGTCAGGACCACGAGGGGTGCACCCACCCACTGAGACAGTGGAGCTGATCTATTGGGAGCTCACCAAGGCCTGCTGGACTGTGACTGAAAAAGCATGGGATAAAACTGGACTCTCTGAGCATGGCGAACAATGAGGGCTGATGAGAACCCAAGGACAATGGCACGGGGTTTTGAACCTACATAATGTGCTGGCTTTGTGGGAGCCTAGCCAGTTTGGATGTTCACCTTCCTAGAAATGGATGGAGAGGGGAGGACCTAGGACTTACCACAGGGCAGGGAACCCTGACTGCTCTTTGGACTGGAGAGGGATGGGGAGAGGAGTGCGGGGAGGGAAAGAAGGGTGGGAAGAGGGGGAGAAGGTTGGGAGGAGGGGGAGGGAAATGGGAGGCTCGGAGGAGGTGGAAAGTTGTTTTTTTTCTCCTTTTCTCAATAAAAAAATGGAAAAAAAAAGAAAAAAAAGAACTTCAACTTTTAGTCTGCATATATTTTTAACACACTGTAAACCATTTAAAAATTTTCTTTGTCTTTGAATCTCTCTTTATTGTATCTCTCTCTGTTTTTCTGACCACATGAGTCTTTAATTTACCATGCAATATCAGTAGGATTAAAGGCGTGGCTTTGTCATCTGGATCCAGCCCTTTCCTTAGCTTTCCAGCCTCATGGCTAAGGTACTGGCTGTAGCCATGTGTACTGCAGCAACTCTATGGCATTTCAAGGTCCCTACCTGCAAGTGAGCTTCAGCAGCCTGTGCTTGCAAACCACACGAACCACCAGTGTAAAAGAGTCAGAATTTGCCCTGGCAGGACAGCCCAGAAAGCCGGCATTTTTAAATGGCACAGCTTTTTTCCTGCTATGGCTGAAAACCGAAAAGCATGCGTTCAGCTTTTTGTCAACACCGTTTAAGTGTTTCATGGCAGGACCTCTTAATGAGCTGCAGGCTTTGCAGCTAAAGCTGAGTCAGGAAGCCTCTCTTAGATGAAAGCGCATGCTTGCCTCTAACAAGCAGAGCAGTCCCGAGAACACAGCGAGTCTCCTTGACATCAAACAAATAGTAGCACTTTACTCCAAATGCTCTATTCAAAAGCTCTGTCTCCCACAGGAGCCAGACAGAGATCGCAATGGCGGCACAGCCCCAGGAAGTCACGCTTTAAAATGACACAGCGTTTTTTCTGTTACTGTTGCCGAATCAGGAAATCTCTCTACAGCACGCCACCAACAAACAGCAAAAATCTGTGTTAAACTCTCTCTCCCTTATTTTTAAGACTTCTCAGGTTTTTTATGTGGGTTTAGTCCATCACGTGGGGCGCCAACTGTAGTAATATGGGCGGTGGGGCTGCGTCCCCAACACCCCAGCTGCCTGCTTGCTTATGCCCAAAATAACAACACACAAACTGTATTCATTTAAACACTGCTTGACCCATTCTCTTCTAGGCTAATTCTCACATATTAATTTAGCCCATTTCTAATCATCTGTGTGTAGCACCCCAAGGTGCACTTACCGGGAAGATTCTAGCCTATGTCCATCCTGGGTCGTAGCTTCATCCCGGGAGCGGGGCATGGTGTCTCTCTGAGGCGTCTGCTCCCGAGAGGAGAGCTGTCGAGTCTGACCTCACTTCCTCTTCCTCCCAGCCTTCCCTTCTGTCTACTCCACCTACCTATGTTCTAACCAATAAAATGGGCCAAGGCAGTTCCTCTATTAGCCAATGACCTTCCTCCATCACTATTCTGTCACCCAAAGCTTGATGCAAGCTGACCACAGCTTTTTCAAGAAAAATCAACCCAAAACACTGACTCCCTCTTTGGCTCACAAGTTGAAGGGAGAGGAGTGGACATAGTGAACACAGGAGATACCATCTAGGTGTCTGCGCTAGGTGGTTTTATGTCAAGTTGACAGAAACCATAATCATCTGACAAGAGGGAACCTCAATTAAGAAAATACCTCTGTCTTAGTAGGTGTTTATATCGCTGTGAATAGAAATAACATGACCACGGCAACTCCTACAAAGGAAAATATTTAAACAGGGATGGTGTACAGTTCAAAGGTTCAATCCATTGTCCTCATGTCAGGAAGCATGGAGGCACACAAGCAGACAGATGCTGGAGAGATAGCTGGAAAAGAAACCGACACACTAGACCTGATGTAAGCATCTAAAATATCAAATAGTGGCACATTTCCTTCAACCAAGCCTACTTGGGAAAAAAAAAAACACACCTGCTTATATTACCAATTCCATTTTCATTCAAACTACCACAGATTATGGTATAGGCAAGCTTGTAGGGAGAGGGTTCTGTAAGAAAGCAGGTTGAGTAAGCCACATGAACAAGCCAGTAAGCAGAACACCTTCATGATTTCTGTACCATCTTCTGCCTCCAGTTTCCTGCCCAGCTTGAATTCCTGTCCTGGCTTTCTTTGGTGATGAACTGCAGTGTAGAAGCATAAAGTGAATCAACCTTATCCTCCACAAGTTGATTTAGGTTAGCTTTCATCACAACAGCAGGAACCCTGACTAAGACAGGGTCGATTAAAGCTAGCTGGGCAGAAGATACGAGGCAAGTCATAAAGGTACTATTGTTTGTATAATCTAAAGACTCAATACTACAGGCACAATAATACGGATTGTTTCATCTAAAGACTCAATACTACAGGCACAGTAAGACAGTTAGACTGTATAATTGGCAGAGTGCACATGGAATTTTTGAGATTATGTGGGAGAGAATTGTCCTTTAATGCGAACTTCCAGAATCGTGGATTTAAGAAGATGGTAAATTGAACTTCACCTTTCCTTTTACTGCTGAATTATTTTTTGGAGCAATATTTAGAGGTGCATAGATTATAAGAGAAAAATAAGAATGTGGGGTACAATTGTGGCTTTGGGCAGTATGTGGGGCTACTGGCGGGACCAGAATTTTTCCCTAATGCTTGAACTGGTGTCTTGCAGTGCATTCTCTTTGAAGGGATATTTTTCTCAGCATAGAAGTAGGGGGAAAGGCCTTGGTCTTACCTGGAAGTGAAGTGTCAGGTTTTGTTAAACAGACTCCCCATTGGAAGCCTTACCCTTTCTGAGGAGTGGATGGGGAGGAAGAGATGGGGGAAGGGTGGGATGGGAGAAAGGGAGGGAGTGGGAATGGAAATAGTTATGTAAATTGAGAAAAAAGTGTATTAAAAATTCATAATAAAAAAGAAAACAAATAGCAACAATATGTTATCCACTCATAGTTCCCATTTTGAAATATACCCAGGCCTGCATCTTAACTGACATTTCAGGAAAGGATAACTTGGACAATAAAGCACAAACTATGGATTAAAGACAAACAGCAGTAGAAGCCAAATGGGAGCCTAGGGACTTAAGAATTTTTATTATAATAAATATGCATTTTGCTTCTATTTTAAGATATTTTACCAAATATCATGTTGTATTTAATATTTACTAGTTCAATATGACATCTGATAATGGATTTGTCTGCTATAACAGTAATCTGAAATATTTATGTTAAAGATTAGAAAATAATTTCATTGAATAATGTACTTTTTGGCTAGAAACCTTCACCAAGTTCAGGTCTCCAATTTTGGTTGATTATAAAGAACACTGGTACCATATGTAGAGTTTGTGCTCAGCTGATATCTGGCGTTTTACTAACTTAGTTGATTCTTGGAGAACACATGTCTTTGTGTCTCACAAAGCAGACAGTCAAGACTCCTTGTTCTCTGTCACACAACAGCCCTACTGCTTTGACCTGGATCTCAGAGCAGATCCACAGAGAAAATTCCCCATGGCCTTTAAAACATACATCAAGAAAAGAGAGTGTTATTTAATTCAGTATAAACTGTACTGCAGCTTCTTTTATTTCTCTACTAGCTTAGATGCTTGTGCAAAGAAAGTTTTGGAATTCTTCATGGCCACATAAAATTGAAATTTGAATTCTGAATAGCTGTGCTCTGAGTCACCACAGTGAAGACCAGAAGCTCAGTAGCCCTTGAGCATCAATAGCACTTTGGATCACATTGCAATAGACAAAGGGTGAAATTGGAGCAGGCAAGGGAGGGAAGCTATTAGGATGTCCTGGCATCATTAATAGTGGTCTTTTCTTGGTGGACTGTGAATGTCATCAGAAAGTACACTTTCCACAGAGTTTTCAGTAAACACACACAAATTCCTTACCAGTACTCTACTGGTGCTGGAGAAAGTTTACTCGAGTAAAGGTCAGTCGGAGCATCCTGTGACATAAATAAGTAAGGTATAAAATGTTAAAGAGGCCATCATTCATTGTTAAATACCATAGCAGGCATTATAGACGCCAGATTAATAACATTGCCTGACGGTATCAGAAGTTAAACCTGCAAGCAAAAGCTGGTCATAATGTGGCAATATGTGAGTTATTTCATGCTTCACCCTCTCGTTGGTGAACTTACAGTCTCAGTTAGGACTGTTTGGTAAAGTTATAATAATCAGAAATCCAAAGGATACTGATACTTATACAGATAAAATTACATAATAAAGAAGAACCTGAAAATACATATTGATTTTGTAATATAAAAGTTCTAATGAATTAAGTCATTTTTGAAAGTTTTACTATCTATTATAAAAATAGACAAAAATATCATAGCTTGGATCTGAGTCAGGGAGGAGAAAGAGAGAGGAAAGGGCAGAGGAGGAGAAGAAGTGGAGGGAAGAATTAGGAAAGGGGGAGGCTCGGTGAGTTTGAGGAAGATGGAGAAAGAGAGGGGCATATGCTTTTTGTATTCAAGTAAAGGAAGTTTAGTCACAAGCACCATGAGTAAACTCTGAAATCATCCATCTTCCCACCTACTGAAAACAATGTCCTTATTAATTTCATAACACATGAACTTCCAGCAGTATTCATGGAATTTAGGAGCTTCATGTTGAATTATTTGTAAATCAACAAAACAAGGCACTTATAGTAGCAACTGATTGTGATAAAAATAAGTAGACATTGACTGGATTTCTGAAAAGATCCTGTACCATTTGTCCTTCTAAACATTCTGCTGTTTCTGTAAATGGATAGATATTTGTTAAAATACAGTTGCCCCTGTAGTGTGATGAATTTGCTTGAGTGTGTATACATGGCAAGCTGTGTATTTTTTTTTATTACTTATTAGTTCTCTGCTATAGGACACATACCAGACATCACTGGTAAACTTTCAGGAAGTATTTTTGTTTTTCCACCATGTGAATTCTAGGTTTGATTTCAATAAGTCACATTTTTTATACTTCAAAATACACTACAGAGGACTAGCAATCAAAGCAAGATGACATAGGAATAGAATGAAGATTGTGCCTGCTGTAACAGAATAGAGAGCCAAGAGTAGGATTCATGATTTTAGTGTCAAATGCTTATTAGACTTTTCATTACATTTGTTTAATGCAAAAGATGTCTTAGCTTATTTTAAGCTCTAAAACTGACACATTTTATGTTTAAGTAAACATAATATTTAAACATAAATCTTTTAAACTTAGTAAAATTTTTCTAAATTTTTAACATTATACATGCATGTGACAAAATTATTTATTTTTCTGTGGTAGAATTATTTCAATATCTTAATTAAGTTTCTCTTAATTCACAAATATTGCCAAAAATGACAAGATTTCCTTTGTTTCATGAATATATAATAACACCTCATTGATATGTACTGTAATATCTTTTCTTGTTTACCATGTGATAGATTCATATTGTTTATAACTCTGAGAAATTAGCAGAAATGCAACATAAGAAGGGATGTAGATATACTTTCAAAGTACTGATTTGAATTCTTTTGCATAATTACCATGAATTATTATTACTTGATAATATCATATATAAATAAGTGTGCCTTCATGCTTTGATTTTAATATTCTAGTGTATTTTGAAGTTTTTAATGTGATGCCTTTTTCTTTGGTCTTGTTAACAATTGGCTTGATATTAAAAATATTATGTTTTTCTGTGGGAAACTAATAATTATTTCCCCCATTTCTTTTGATGATGACACTAGAATTTTGATTAGGATTTCACAGAACATTCATGCAGATCATAAGATCACATATCCTTTCAATGAATTACATAATTTTTATTTTTCATTCTCATTCTACAAATTAAAGTTTATGGCACTCTAATATATACTTAAATAGTGTGAACTGAGAAAGTTTATGATTCTCATTAACACAAAAATAATATCTATAGGAGTGCTCTAGTTTGCCTTTGTGCTGTATTTAATACTCAGATTAATCAATTTAAGGATGAAAGGGTTTATTTGATTTATACTTTCAGGTCACAACCAGCACTTAAGGAAGTCAAGGGGAAACCATGAAGAACAACTCTTTAGTAGCTAACTCACTCTGACTGACCTTCTGCAAGCTTTTTTTATATATTCAGGCTACTCATCGACGGTGGCTCACCATTGATGATACCCTCCCACATCAATCATCAATCAAGGCAGTTTCTTGCAGACATTGCCATAGGCCAAGCCAAACAGAGCATTTTTTCAACTGAGGTTCCTTTTTTCCTGGTGATTCCAGGTTGTGTTCATAGCAAACACTAATCTTTGTTGTAATTCATAAATGTTACATTTAGAAAGGGCTGCTGATGGTGTCCTTCCATTGACTATATACACCAGTACTTTCTGATATTAATGAGGCTAGATAGAACACAAGCAGGAGCCTTTCAAGTGAGAGCCAGCTTGAAACAACTGAGTCCTGTGTCTCAATGTAAGTCCACAGAGAGCCCCTATTTAACTTCCACCTCTGGGAGGCAAACAAGGCAATAGCAATGGTTTTCATTGTTTTAAGTGGCATGTGGACTAACTTGACCAACAATTAAATTAGAGGGTTTTCAGGGTGGTATTGGGTACTTTGTTAGGTAGCCTATGGCTCTGGTATAGAGCAGTGTCATCTCAAGTGGCATCACACACACACACACACACACACACACACAAACTAAATATGTGATGGTGGTGCTTACATCTTAGAAATGGGCAGCAACTGTCTAATATCTAATTGGACTTAATACCCACTCAACAAGAAGGAAATCATGGTGGCTGGTACCAGAAACATAGTCAACTCCTTAAGGCTGAAGAGGCCATGGTTCTTACAGGAAAACCTTACATTATTGCATTTGGTTAAATAAAGAAACGGCCTTGGCCCCAATAGGTTAAAATTTAGATAGGTGGAGTAAACAGAACAGAATGCTGGGAGGAAGAGGACGTGAGCTCAGACACCATGGGAATCGATGGTTGGGATAAAGGAAGGGTGGATAGGGGAGCAGGGAAGCACATATCTTAATCAAGGGAGCCATCTTAGGGTTGGCAAGAGACATGGACCTAGAGGGGCTCCAAGGTGCCCAGGGCAATATCTGCAGTTAGTTCCTGGGGCAGCTGAGGATAGGGAACCTGAAATGACCCTATCCTATAGCCATACTGATGAATATTTTGCATATCACCATAGAACCTTCATCTGGCAATGGATGGAGATAGAGACAAAGACCCACACTGGAGCACCGGACTGAGCTCCCAATGTCCCAATGAGGAGCAGAAGGAGGGAGAACATGAGCAAAGAAGTCAGGACAACAAGGGGTACACCCACCCATGGAGACAGTGGGGCTGATCTAACGGAAGCTCACCAAGGCCAGCTGGACTGTGACTGAAAAAGCATGGGATAAAACCGGACTCCCTGAACATGGCGAACAATGAGGGCTGCTGAGAAGCAAAGGACAATGGCACTAGGTTTTGATCCTATTTCATGTTCTGGCTTTGTGGGAGCCTAGCCAGTTTGGATGTTCACCTTCCTAGACCAGGATGGAGGGGGGAGGACTTTGGACTTTCCACAGGGCAGGGAACACTGACTACTCTTCAGATTGGAAAGGGAGGGAGAGAGGAGTGGGGGGAGGGGGAGAGGAGTGGGAGGACAGGGAAAGAAATGGGAGGCTGGGAGGAGGCAGAATTTTTTTTTCAATAAAAATAATAGATAGTTATAGTTTTCCTTAGTTATGATAAAGATAAAATAGATATAAATATTGTAATTCTTACTTGATAACTGTTTTGTTATATGTAATTTTGCTATGTTAAAATTAAAGCCTTCCTTCCTTTTTGTTTAAACAGAAAAAGGGGATATGATGGAGGAAGGTCATTGCTTAAATAAAGAAACTGCCTTGGCCCTGATAGGTTAAAATTTAGATAGGCAGAGTAAACAGAACAGAATGCTGGGAGGAACAAGAAGTGAGCTCAGACGCCATGCAGCTCTCTCCAGGGCAGATGCAAAGCAGCCAGCCACCAGGTCAGACATGCTGAATCTTTCCTGGTAAGTGCACCTCGTGGTGCTACACAGATTATTAGAAATGGGTTAAGAGGCTGAAACTAATGGACCAGGCAGTGTTTAAAAGAATACAGTTTCCATGTAATTATTTCGGATAAAGATAGCCATGCGGGAGCCATGGTGGCCAGAATGCATCCCTGCCACTCCTTCAACACCTGACTGCATTCTAAATGTTATATTATACCCATACATACATGCAGCTTTTACACATCATCAAAGAAGCTTCACTTTGTAGCAAATGGACCTTACTGAAAAGCACAACCGCATACATGGCAGGGATCAATGGATACCTCTTAAACACAACTTCTGCACCTAATGCCCAGGGAACACTAGGTAGATAGAAATAGAAATACTGGTCAAGGCAGAGGACTGGGAAGTCTGATCTGAGATTGAGCTTCTAGAAATGGCTGTTGAAACAAGAAATGAACACAGAAATATCAATAGACATGCTAATCAGGAAGGCCAAAATATCTGAGTCCTATCCCTAGACAAAAAAAAAAAAATACAGGCAACTCATGACTGCTGAGACATTTAGGCCTATCCAACAGTGGTAAGCACTGAAATCATACACACAAAAACAACAAAAACAGACTCAATGGGTTATAGTCATATATTTGTGTGTGTTTGTGTGTGTGTGTATGTGTGTAATCAAAGAAAATGGTCATCAAGTTTAGAAGGAGACAGATGGGGGCACACATGAAAGATTGAAAGGTAGGGACATGGGAGGATCTAAAGAGAAGAGAAGAATGGGGATTGATATAATTATATTTTAATTTAAGATTCATTAAATCAAAACTAACCAAGATAAGGAGGGGATGGTGTTTAGATTTTGCATCCAATGTATACACATTTTAGAGCCAAATATTATAGAAGATTAATATACATATTTACATTTGTATGTTTAAAATACAAATCTTATGAAAACAGTATTTAAAATAAAAGACACTGGTAATTTGTAAATGGCATGGAATCTAATTTATTGTTTTATATGAGGAGTTATGATTTGGCAGCAAAACACGGGTATGTGTTTTCATTCAAAAGATGATTCAGACTTTAATCATGTCTTTCTTGCTAAAATATTTCAACTTGCATATTCCATCAACATATACTGTAGGAAGTCTTACAGCCAAGGGTTACCCGCTCACTGGGGCGTGGCCTCTTATACTATACAAGCCGATGTAGAGCATAAGTTCGCTCTTTTTTTCAGGCTGCAGGATTCAGTTTCTGATCTCTGTACAAGCAGAGGATTCCGATTTGTGAGTCTACCCTAAATAAATATCCATCTATTTCTCAATTCTGAGCTAGTGTGAGATTTCTTTTAAGCATCCTTCTTCAAACATAAGTAGAATTTTAAACTTGGCTTCATATATACAAACATATACTCAAACACATGTGTTTCTGTCTTTGAAGAAAACCCATCTTCATCAATTGTGTACGAGTTGTGTCATCTGTTCATGAACCCGGCTCTGTTGTTGACTCATTTCTTTTTTCTGAAAACATGCTATTGTTTTTCCCTTTTGTGGAGAAGGAAATGAAGCATATGGAGGTCAACTCACTTTTCAAGCTGCCACAACAAAAGAGTAATAGAACCCAAAGTCTTCAGTGTAGGCTGTCAAATTCCAGACTCACCGGCAACAGCTCCCTGAGTTAAGTATACAGATATGAGTCCATTTCCAGGGAAAAGACGACAGTGGGAAGTCTAATGACACAGCACATGTGGATCCCTTCCATTGAGTAAATTTGGGTAAAGATGTGGCTGTCCGGGAATCCACTACTTCATCCATTACTCTCAGCCATCACCAACTTCTACAGAACGTATTTTTCATTGTAGCTCAGGACTGTGACTGAACAGCAGATGGAGTCTCAGAAGCCTTCTTTTATAAAAGCAATTATAGAAATTAAAGAACATAAACTACATAGCTGATGTAGTTTTAAAATTATCACTTGATGGAAATGCCATGGTCAGAAAAATGAAATGACAAAATTTTCCACCACTCAAAATAAATAGTTCTGATCAAAATTTTTAAGGAACCTAAAGAAAATAAACAGGCTTTTGATCACATTATTGATGGAAATGAATTAACTATTGAAAATCTCTGCAGAAGTGACTAGATTGAGTACATTTACATGTTTTCTTTAATAGCCTATTGTCTCTTCTTCCAATTTCTCTTCTCTCAAGAATAAAATAAGGCCTATTTGTTAAGGTTGCAAAATGAAGAATTTTTTAAAAGATTAAGCATTTTTTATTGTTTTAATGCAAGTTGGATACTAACTTTGAAATACAAAATTTATACCTGTCCCTAAAGAAGAAATATATATTTAGACTGTATTATCCTGTATCTCCTGGCAGTATTGCTGTGTACCAGCTAATAAATATAGAATGCATAAAAGAAGGAAAATGGCATACTATGTAGCCAGTCAGGTTAAAGGCTAGTAGAGTGTCAGGTTTTTATGATGCAACTCAATATGATGAGTTGTCTCTTATTTACTCTGCACATTCTTATAAAACAGAATGGGGCCTCGCAGATGGTTGACCTTCTGCATTGGAAACTGGTGCTTGCATCATTTCTGCTTTCCTCTTCTCTTCTTGGTAAAATATTAGACAGCAAAGCTTCACTTCTCCAGAGCACTCCACAGCTATCTGCTCTTTCCTCACCAAAATACAGAAATATAGGATTTTCTTCTTTTAATTTAAATCTCTAAGAGTCAATATGAATTTCATGTTAAAGCAGCCTCTGAAACCGGTGACATTTTGCAGTCTGTTCTGCTTCAGCAGTAAAATACAGAAATACTTAAGTCATTGCAGTCTGCTGGGCTCCTGCATAGTATCAATTCTCAAAGCATGAGTAATACCAGTAGGAAACACCGAGTTGACAGAAAAATGGAAACAGTGGCAAGAAAGCATCAAAGAAGACTAAAGCAACTGAATTGAGAATCCAAATTTGAGAAGAGGCTAAGTGCATTCTAAAGATAGAAAAAACAACTACCTTTATATATAATTGTTAGATTTGAAAACAAATTTTGACTTTGTCTTTTGTAATTTTTTCAGATAAAAAGTTTTCCTTGTTTAGTCAGGCAATAGAAAATAATCATGGTTTTCTAAATGTTAGCTGAATAACATCACCTCAGAACAAATTTGCATGAAAATCCATACTACAAAAGCCTCATTCCTGTGATTCTCAAAGCACCAAGAGTGGTGTCTGCCTGGAAAAGTGCTCGATACCTGGCTTCTGTGTGTGTGGAGTTGGGAATAACTTGCTGAAAGAGAGAAAATATCCAAGTCATTATAGTTATAAATCAATACATATCTGAGAAGTCCTGTAATTTGTCTTGTACTTTTAAAATGAGAAAAAAAATATTTCACTTCTAGTCATGGACTTACTTCCTCCCCAAACAAAATTTTATGACTTTTGGGGTTTTCAAAAAAGTATGTTTTCATGCTGTTCTGTTGTAAAATTCTTCTCATTACCAGCTTGCCCGTCATCAAATAAACTGATTTTCCACTTAGAAGAAAGTTTTATGATAGTTTAACTATTCTACAAGATTAAAATTTCAGACCAAATTATTTTAAGTCACTTCCCCTACCAATTCTAATAAAATTACTTTCAAAAGCATACCATGGTTTGTAGTCACATTTCACAAACCTCAAATGCAGACACAAGATCTCTCTGTGCTCATTTCTACCCTTAGACGCTTGGGTTCTGAGCTGGGAACTGAGGTCCTCAGGTTGGCATCAGGCATTTTTGCTAACAGATCCATTTGCTCTCTTCCGCTTGTTGAAATGTCTTTTTTTAAAAGACAATAACAAGTTTTACAGTTATTGCAGAGGCTGCCAGGTCACCAGGCAAATAACTTGCCCACAGTTCACTCCCACTCTCTCAGTGCCTGTTCATCCTATTCCTAATTGCCTCTCCCTTCCTTGGCATCACATCTTGGCCTCCAATCCAGCAGAGGCCCCTGTTGGACTAGAGTTCTCACTAGGCCATCAGAGCTCCAGGTAGGCTGCATACCGAGAGACCAAGCCTCAGTTTCTCAGTTTTACTTACCTTGTTTCTAATCCCAGTTCTTCCTCATTGCGAAGTCCCAAACCCCACCTCACACAGAGATGGCCTGGTCAACCATCAGAAGTCTAACCATATCCTGGATGGAGACCCTCTACTTAACTAAAAGTCACTCCAGCTAGAGAACCAGAGAGGAAACAGAAACCAAGGAGAAAAATAACACTCATCCAACAACTCAGAAATTGGCACCTACACCTATAATCACTCCAAATGTAGATGCTTAGACTCCAATGTAAAATCACATTCAACAACAGCCAGGGTAATATGTCACCACCAGAGCATAGTTATTTTACTACAACAAACTCTGAATAATCCAGCACAGCTGAAGAACAAGAAAATGACCTTACAACCAACTTTATGAAGATGATAGAAGTCATTAAAGAAGATATAAATAAATCCCTTAAAAATTGGGAAAAGGCAATCTATAAACAAATGGAAGAAATGATGAAATCCCTTTATAAAAAAGCTGACAAGTCAAAAAAAAAAACAAATAACTGAAGGAAATGTATAAAAGTGGTGAAGACTTGAAATTGGAAATAAAAGCAATAAAGAAACACAAACACAGAATTCTGGAAATGAAAAATCTAGAAAAGCAAGCAAGAACTACAGATACAAGAATCAACAACAGAATACAAGAGAAAGAAGAGAGAATCTCAGGCATTATATCTTTGAAGATATAATAGAAGAAACAGATACATCAGTCAAATAAAATGTTAAAATTAAACATTTCCAAAGAAATGGACCTTTTAGGTTCATTAGCAAGGTATTACACAGTTATTATGCCCAGATCCCTGAAGTCCCCCAAAAACCAACAAGGAGACCAATTCCCATATGTAAAAACAAAGAGCCTTTATTTTAAACAAGTTTGCAAACTCGGTCTCTCTGCATGTCCAATGTATTAGAATAATCAGATAGCCCCGAGCTCAGTGAGCTTAGTTTTTATAGCAGTAAAGTGGAGGTGAGGGATTTCTAAGGTTCAGGGCTCCTGATTGGCTGAAACTTGTTAGGGGTGTCCTGTTGAGTGTGTGCTGGTGGGTGTTCCTACTTTACAGCAGTTGGAATGTTAGGCATTTTCTTTGGATGGTCTGTTCTAGAGTGGTGCTTGGGTAGTCTCAGTCTGAGGTCCTTCCTGCAACCAGATATTGCTTCAGGGCAAACTACTGAGACTCAGTTCTCCATTAAACTTATCAATGGCTGACTTTTACACTGGCAGGTGATAATGGTTGGAAGTAAAGGACTTCCTTTGGGAAGTCTGTTTCTGTTTACCTTAGCAAGACTGACTCCTACAATATTTATTCTAATATCTAATAAAAGAGACTTTAGAATTAATCAAAAGAGATGGAAAGAACACTTCATACTTTACACTTCATCAAAGGAAAATTCAAGATGATCTTTCAATTCTTAAAATCTATATCAAAATGCAAAGGTACCCATGATTGTAAAGGAAACACTACTAAAGCTTAAATTACACATCAACCATCACACATTGATAGTGAGGTACTTCAAAACTTACTCTCATCAATAGACTGGTAATCAAGACAAAAACTAAACAGAGAAATAATGGAGCTAACAGACTATGGCCCAAATGGACTTAACACATCTTTATAAAACATTTCAATCAAACACTAAGGAATATTTCTTCTTTTCAATGTCTCAAGGAATTTGCTCCATGAGGAACATTGATCACATACTCAGTCACAAAATAAGTTTCCAAAGATACAAGAAAATTGAAGTATCTAATATTTGATCATATCAAATAACCATGAATTAACAGTGAATTTCAACAATAGAAACAATAGAAAAGTTAGAAACTCATGAAAACTGAACAATTCTCTACTTAATGAAAAATGAACCAAGAAAGAAATTAATGACCTCCTGAATTCAAGGACAATGAATATTATAACATACTCAGACTTATGAGATACAATGCAAGCAGCATTAAGAGGAAAGTTCATAGAATTAAGTGCTTATGTAAAAATAAATAATTATAAAATGGAAAACTCTCATACTAGTAAATTAACACAATACCTGAAAGTTCTAGGATAAAAAAAGAACAAACATAGCCAAGAGGAGTAGATGACAGAAAACACTTAAAGTGAGGGCTAAAGTTGAGAATAATACAAAGAATCAGTGTAGCAAAGAGTTTATTCTTTGAGAAAATCAACAAGATAGACAAACCCTTATCCAAACTAACTAAGAGGCAAAGAGGATACATTCAAATTGACAAAATCAGAAAGATAAAAGGGAATCATAGCAGCAGACACCAAGGAATCCAAAAAAATCATTAAGCCATACTTAATAACCTAACCGCCTTAAAATTGAAAAATCTGAAATAAATAGATATATTTCTCGATAGATACCACTTATGAAAGTTAAAGTAAAATCAACAACAGATGAACAAATTAAGTAGAACTATAACCCATAAAGAAATAAAGGCAATCATTAAAATTTTCCCAATCAAAAACAAACCCAGGACCAGACAGTTTTCGTGCAGATTTCTACAGATTTTCAAAGAAGTGCTAATACCAATAAACCTCATATTATTCCAAAAATAGAAACAGAAGGAAAATTGCAAATTTAGTTTATGACATTGAAAGTCTCTCTTATATCCAAACTACATAAATATTCAACAAAGGGAATTACAGACCAAGTTCCCTCTTGAACTTAGATTCAAAAATACTCAATAAAATACTTGCAAACTGAAACCAAAACACCTCAAAATAATATCCACCAAGATCAAGTAAGCTTCATCCCAGTGATACTAGGATAGTTTATCATATGAATATCAGTCAGTGTTGTTAAAAATGCTACAAGATCCCCAGCAGCGGTAGGCAACAGGTCCACAAAGCAGCTATAGAGAAGTTAGTCCCAGGCAGAGATGGCTGCTGGTCCCCAAGCAGTGGGTCCCTGACAGGGAGAGTCACTGGCACTGGGCTGGTCCCAGCTATGCATCACTGGGCTGGTCCTGGCCAGCTGATCCCAGCGAGCTCAGGGGTGTGAGCAGGTGGTGGGTAGAAGACAGACACATCATGCAGAATAGAACTGGATATTTATTACTTAGAGGAGAGGGGGGAGAGAAGGAGAAGAGAAAGGAGAGAGACAGAGAAAAAAGCAGGAGAGCGGGAAGAGCACACCAAAAGGTACCATGAGAATCAAGATGGTGAGAGGAGTGCAAGGGTCGCTCGGAGTGGGCATGGCTTGTCTCTTAAAGAGATGAAAACCATAACAAGTGTAATCTATCAGATGATAAACTCATTAGATGCTGAAGGGCCTTTGACAGAATCCAAAATCCCCTCACAATTAATGTCCTGGAGAAATTAGGGATAAAATGGATATAGATAAATATAATACAGGCAATATACAGCAAGTCTATAATCAACATCAAATTAAATGGAGAGAAACTCAAAGAAATTCACTAAAATCAGGAAAAAGATAAGGTTGCCCACGCTGTCCATATCTATTTAATATACTACTTGAAGTTATACATGGAACAATAAGACAAGTACAAGAGAAAGGGAGGAATGCAGATTGGAAAGGAGTATGTTAGAGTATCATTATTTGTAGATGAAATGGTAGTATATTTAAGCTGCTAAAAATTTACCAGGGAATGCTTACACCTTATAAACACTTTTAGTAAAGTGGTTGGATAAAAGGTTAACTCAAAAAATCAGTAGCCCTCTTACATACAAATGACAAAGATGCTGAGGAAAAAATCAGGGAAACAACACCATTCACAATAACCACAAACAATATTAAATATCTTGGAGCAACCCAACCAAAGAAAGTTAACTACTTTTATAACAAAAACTTCAAGTCCTTAAAGAAAGAAATTGATAAAGATATCAGGAGATGGGAAGATCTGACATATTCATGGATCAGTAGGATTAAGTGAGTAAAAATGGTCATTTTGCCAAAAGTTATCTATAGATTCAACACAATTCCCATCAAAATTCCAACATAATTCTTTACAGACCTTGAAAGAACAATATTCAACTATATATAGAAAAAAAGCTAGGATAGCTAAAAACACTCCTGTACAATAAAAGAACTTCTAGAGGCATCACTGTCCCTAATTTCAAGTT
The DNA here is from genome assembly GCF_018167655.1 of Microtus oregoni. Lineage (NCBI taxonomy): Eukaryota > Metazoa > Chordata > Mammalia > Rodentia > Cricetidae > Microtus > Microtus oregoni. The sequence continues at coordinate 28,831,781 of NW_024543067.1, read as the reverse complement.
TCACTAAGGAAGCTAGAGTAATAAAATCTGCATGGTGCTGGGAATAGCTATCACCCTGCTCAAAACTCAAGTCCAAGTGGATCAAAAACCTCAAAATAAAACCAGATACATTAAGTCTGATAGAAGAGAAAGTGACAAATAGCCTTAAATGCATTGACACAGGAGACAACTTTCTGAACAGAATCCTGATAGCACAGGTACTAAGATCAAAAGTTAATAAATTGGATCTCATGAAAATAAAAAGCTTCTCTAAGACAAAGGGCACTATTGATGAGATAAAATGGAAGCCTACAAAATGGGAAAATATTTTCACAAACTTTACATCTGACAGATGGCTAATATCCAAAATATGTAAAGAACATAAGAAACTAAAAATCAACAAATAAAATAATTAAATTAAAAATATGGATTACAGATCTAAATAGGGAATTCTCAAAAAAGGAACCTCAAATGTTTGAGATACAAAGAAATGTTCAATATCCTTAGCCATCATGGAAATTCAAGTCAAAACAACTCTGAGATTGCATCTTAATCCTGTCAGAATGGTTAAGATTAAAAAAAAAACACAAGTGACAGCTCATACTTTTGAGGATGTGGAGCAAAAAAAAAGTAACATTCCTCCACTTCTCGTGAGAGTGCAAACTTGTACAGCCATTATTGAAATCAAAATAGTAGTTACTCAGTAGATTGTGAATTATTTCAGGATTCAGTTATACCCTTCCTGGACATATATCCAAACAGAGTTCTGCCATATAACAGGGACACTGGCTCAATTAAATTTACAGCAGCTTTATTCATAATAACTAGAAACTTGTTGGAGCCCACAAGACTATGCAGTGAATGCTCAGCTGACAGACCAATAGGCAGATTCATGCACGGGAAGTGTACATGTCCATGTCCACATGGAGTAATCGATTATTCCACAAGGAATAATCTATATGAAATCACCTGCAGAGCTGCCAGAACATTGACTTTTGGAAAAGTCACTTCCATGTCTGTGGAAACCTTTAGAAGCCATAATTCTTCCCTGTGAAATGGGATTCATTCCCAGAACACCTCAGCAGAGTGACCTCTGAATGACAGTGGAATGACCTTGTTCCATTCCCCCACACCATGAGGCCTTGGAGTAATGGCATTCACTCTTTATTCTATCAGTATAATTTATATAGAGTGAATCCCACAACATTACCTGTTAACAGACCACATAGAAATTTAGATAGAAGACACCACTGAGCAGAAAGACAGCATGATCCACCTTTGCTAACAAATATATCTTGACATCCCTAAAGCTGGTTATCACAAAAGAGATCAGATGAAGAGAATGGATAAATCCATGATTCAGGGATGTTTAGTAACTTTACCTAATGGTTTAGAATGTCATGTACTTCCCCTTGAATACTGGCTCTTTCCTGGGATGGGCCACCTGTTCCAGAGTACTGCTATGTCAGGTTCTACCTGCCTTCTTTGTGCTCTTGATATGCATATTATTGTCCTTGCCTATAGAATTTTCCAACTATTTCTGTAAAAGCTGGAAATCTCAAGTTTCAGACCTCCTTTTCTCCCTCCCTCCCTCCCTTTTTTCTTCCTTCCATCTACTTTTTTCTTTCTACATGGCATTTCTCCCAAATTTTTGCACAGATAGTAGAAAGTAGATTGAATCAATTACACTAGGGTAAAAAACAAAGATCATTTGTGGGTTCTTTTTTTAAATGGCTGCTTGTTATGGATACTTTCTTATAGAAATAGAAATGTGGACCTCATCTTGTAATGATTTGTCCTATTCCTTTAAAAGACAAACCATGCCCACTCTCTTCCCCTTCTGCTGAGTGAAACTGATCTTCAGTTTTCAATCTGAGTTCCTCCCTTTACTGTCTCTCTCCCAGATAGGTAGCTGCTGCTGTGGATCCTCTCCTCTCTCCTCTATTTCTCTCTCTCTCTCTCTCTCTCTCTCTCTCTCTCTCTCTCTCTCTCTCTCATTTTCTCCCCCTTTTCCCTTTCTTCTCCATAACCCACTAATTAAATATTCAACCTCATTCTACATGGTGTGCCTATCTGTCTGTCTCTCACCTCCCACGTGGCTCCCTGCCAGGTATCACCCACCTACAATGGGGTCTCCTGGTGTACCCATCCATCTGCCTCTCTCTTCATGGTACTGACTGCCCCATCGAAGTCGCTCACCCACCACAGCTCCCTGCCTAGGATTCGCTTACCCTCGAGGCCCATTGCAGCCACTTGGGGAAATGCACTGTCACTGCCTGGGACTGGCTGCTTTTGAGATCAGCAGCCCACTGCCTGACACCACTTTGGGGACCTGCAGTATTTTACTTTTACCATTCCACTTCCAGAAACACTTCATATACATTCCACACTAGCTTATAGAGATCAAGCATGTCAATACATGTGCTGTGTGTGTCCATGCAGGCTTATAGAGCTCATGCATGTCAACACATGTGTTGTGGATATCCACACTAGATTATAGAGCTCACGCATGTCAACACATGTGCTGTGAGTGTCCATAAAGCACAGTGGGAAAGCCTAAGGTCTTGGAACTGTTTTCAGTACAAGCAAAGGTGTTGAAACTCTGGCAAAAGTGTGGAAATAAAGTTAATATACACAGCAATACCTCCATAAAAGATATTCTCTTGGTAAATGTTCAGGCCCTGTGTGTACCCACACCCTAGAGCAATGAGTGAGACAAAGACTAGATCCAAATTAAGCAACAAACCTGTTAAGGTGAAGTTCATCTAGAATATGTTCTCTCTCCCTCCATTCCATGTGTATTGAAAAGCTGTAGTAACTGATTTCTATAGAAGAATATTTTACAATCAGTAATTAAGTTATTAACATCCCACCAGTGTTTTGAATATTGACATCTCGAAGACACATTGAAGCTACTCTAGGTAACCAGAATCATAATTTTTTTTATTTTAGCATTCTTTTACCCACCCAGGGATGAGCAATGTGTTCTTAAATGATAAATATATATTTGTGTGAATTAAAGAATATTACATATTTATAGAATGTTTAGTAGTTTTGATAAAATAATAGTAACATGTTCAGCAAGACTTAGCTTTAGAGAGTATAACTCAATAAACTCATTTTAGAGATTAGGGGGGTTAGAATACTTAGCAAATTAGATAGAAACCAAGGCCCAATCATCAAGTTTTAAAGAATAAAATAATATTTTGTTATAATATATAACAATACATTATTTAAATAATATATTTATATTATTAAAATATAATAATATATAATAAAAAATGAAATTTTATATTAATATAATTTCAATAACAAAACAGGTAACAAAAATAAATAAATATGTCCCCAAATTTCTGGAAGTTATAGCTTTCTATATAAGCTAAGAGGCAACCATTATAACAAGATTTGACTTGAAGCCAGCAAGGTGGGTCAGCAGGCAAAAGTGCTCACGACATGACTGGCAACCTACATTCAATGAGCAACACCTATATGGTGGAGTAAAAGAACTGACAGTTCTGAATGTCTCACTGCACTGACCCTTGTGTGGCTTCCCATACTAAATAAAAATAAAAACATTTGAAAGTATATAAAATGTTTGGTATAAATAATAAAGGCAAATTAGTTCTTTAAAAATACAATGAGTCTGCAAAGGGGTAGCGAGTACAACCAGGCAGGGGGGAGTTCCTTTGTTTCAATAGCCTGCCAGCAGCAAGGAAGGCCTTTAGTCAGCAATGTCCCTGGCCAGCCAGGGCCCCTGATCCTGTTCCATAAGATCCATCAGAGGGGTGAGTGTGCTCTTGACCCGCAGCAGGAGCCTGGAAAGGGAGCACAGACATTCCCTGAACTCCTTAACTCCCTGGTCCTTCAGGAAAGGCTTCTCCCCTCTGCTATGGCCTCTTTCTTCCTAAACCATCCCAGCTTACACCCAGAAACCCCCTCCCTTCTTCCTCCCTTCCTGGGAGACATAAGATTCCCCAGCTCAGCCTGTTTGGGATTTGGGATGGGGTGGTGAGTACAACCAGGCAGGCAGGAGTTACTTTGTTTCAATAGTCTGCAGGCAACAAGGCAGGCCTTTTGTCAGTGAGGTCCCTGGCCAGAAAGGGAATCTGATCCTATACCAGAAGATCCACCAGATAGCATTTGAAAGAAGAGATACGCAGGCGCCAAGTCAAGAATTCCTCCATCAATATGAAAAACATGAAAACACCAGAACCCAGCGATCTTACAACAGAAGGACTTGAACACCCTAATCCAGAAGAAGTGGAAAAAATTGACATTATGAAAGCAATAGAGTCCCTTAAACAGCATGGGAAAAACACCCTTGGAGAAATGGATGAGAAGTATAACAAAAAGTTTGAAGAAATGAGTAAATCTGTAAATGATATCCTGGGAAACCAAGAAAAAGCAATCAAAGAGGTAATGGAAACAGTAGAAGAATTGAAAACTGAAATGAAGGCAAGGAAGAAAACACAAACTAAGGGCTAGCTGGATATGGAAAATATAGGTCAATGAACAGAGACTACAGAAACAAGCATAACCAATAGAATACAAGAGATAGAAGAAAGAATCTCAGAAGCTGAAGACAAAATAGAGAAAATAAGTGCACTGATCAAATAAAACATCAAATCCAACAAATTCTCATCATAAAACATTCAGGAAATATGGGACACAATAAAAAGACCAAACCTAAAAATAATAGGGATAGAAGAAGGAGAATTACAGCTCTAAGGCCCAGAAAACATATTTAACAAAATTATGGAAGAAAACTTTCCCAACATAAAGAAATATATTTCTGTGAATATTTAAGAAGCATACAGAACACCAAATAGACTAGATTAAAAAAACATCCCCTTGCCATATAATAATCAATACAAAGCATACAGATTAATAAAAGAATATTAAGAGCTGCAAAAGAAAAAGGTGAAGTTACTTATAAAGGTAAACCTATCAGACTTACACCAGACTTCTCTATGGAAACCATGAAAGCCAGAAGGTACAAGATAGAGGTACTTTAGAAACTAAGAGACCATGGAAGCAAACCCAGACTACTATACCCACCGAAGCTATTGTTCAATATCAATGGAGAAAACAAGACATTCCAGAATAAGAACAAATTTAAACAATACATAGCCATAAATCCAGCCTTACAGAAAGTAATAGAAGGAAAATCACAACCCTTGGAATCCAACATTGCCAACACTGCCTAAATAACTCAGACATTTAGCAACCTTTACCAGCACAACTCAAAGAAGGGAAACACACAAACTTTACCACCGAAAAACAAAAATAGTAATAACCGGAGTCAACAACCACTGGTGATTAATATCACTTAATATCAATGGAGTCAATCCACCTATAAAAAAGCACAAGATAAGAAATTGGATACAAAAACAGGATCCAACATTCTGCTGTTTACAAGAAACACACCTCAACCACAAAGACAGACATCTACTCAGAGTAAAGGGTTGGGAAAAGATTTTTCAAGCAAATGGACCTAAGAAACAAGCGGGTGTGGCCATATAAATTTCTAACAAAACTGACTTCAAACTAAAATCAATCAGAAGAGATGGAGATGGACATTTTATACTCATACCAGGAACAATTCATCAGGATGAAGACTTAATTCTGAATATCTATGTCCCTCACATAAAAGCACCACTTATGTAAAAGTAACATTACTAGAACTCAAGGCAGACATCAAACCACACACACTAATATAGGAGACTTAAACACACCTCTCTCACCAATGGTCAGGTCAATCAGACAGAAACGTAAGAGAAATAATAGTATTAATGGAAATAATGAGTCAAATGGACTTAACAGACATCTATAGAACATTCAACAATGTTCTATATTGTTGAATATAGAAGGAAAGAATATACCTTCTTCCCTGCAGCTCATAGAACCTTCTCAAAAATTGACCACATACTCGGTAACAAAGCAAACTTCCACAGTTACAAAAAACATATTAATAACCACCAGTGTCTTATAAGATCACCATGGATTAAAGTTAGAATTGAACAATAATGCTACCCCCAGAAAGCCTACAAACTCATGGAAACTGAACAGTCAACTACTGAACCACACCTGGGTCAAGGAAGAAATAGAGAAAGAAATTAAAGTCTTACTTGAATTTAATGAAAATAAAGACACAACATACTCAAACCTATGGGACACTACAAAAGCAGTGTTAAGAGGAAAGTTCATAGCACTAAGTGCCCACTTAAAGAAAACAGAGAAAGCACACATTGGAGACTTAACAGCCCACCTGAAAGCTCTAGAAAATTAAAAAGAAGCAGACACGAAAAGGAGGAGTAGAAGACTGGAAATAATCAAACTGAGTGCTGAAATCAATAAAATAGAAACACAGAAAACAATCCAAAGAATCAATGAAACCAAAAGTTGGTTCTTGGAGAAAATCAACAAGATCGACAAACCACTATCCAAACTAATCAAACGTCAGAGAGAAAACACACAAATTTATAAGATCAGAAATGAAAAGGGGGACATAACCTCAGACAAAGAGAAAATTCGGAGAATCATTAGATCTTACTACAAAAGCCTGTATGCCACAAAATTGGAAAATGTAAAAGAAATGGATATTTTCTTAGATAAGTACCATATACCAAAGTTAAACCAAGACCAGGTGAATGATCTAAATAGACCTGTTAGTCGCAAAGAACTAGAAACTGTTATCAAAAATCTCCTTTCCCACAAAAGTCGAGGACCAGATGGTTTCAATGCAGAATTCTACCAGAACTTCCAAGAAGAGCTAAACCTATAGTCCTTAATGTATTTCACAATATAGAAACAGAAGAGACATTGCCAAATTCCTTTATGAAGATACAGTTACCCTGATACCAAAACCACACAAAGACTCAACCAAGAAAGAGAATTGCAGGCCAATCTCACTCATGAACATCAACGCAAAAATTTTCATAAAATACTGCAAACCGAATCCAAGAACACATTAGAAAAATTATCCATTATGATCAAGTAGGCTTCATCCCAGAGATGCAGGGCTGGTTCAACATAAGAAAATCTATCAATGTAATCCATCATATAAATAAACTGAAAGAAAAAAAAAACCATATGATCATTTCATTAGATGCTGAAAAATCATTTGACAAAATTCAACACCCCTTTATGATATAAGTCTTGGGGAGATTAGGGATACAAGGGACATACCTAAATATAATAAAAGCTATTTACAGCAAACCGACAGCCAACATCAAACTAAATGGAGAGAAACTCAAAGCCATCCCACTAAAATGAGGAACTCGGCCAGGCTGTCCACTCTCTCCATACATCTTCAATATAGTGCTTGAAGTTTTAGCAATAGCAATAAGACAACATAAGGGGATCAAGGGGATTCAAATAGGAAAGGAAGAGGTTAAACTTTCATTATTTGCAGATGATATGATAGTGTACATAAGTGACCCCAAAAACTCCACCAAAGATCTCCTACAGCTGATAAACACCTTTAGTAATGTGGCAGGATACAAGACCAACTCCAAAAAATCAGTTGCCCTCCTATACACAAAGGATATGGAAGCAGAGAGGGAAATCAGAGAAGCATCACCTTTCACGATAGCCACAAATAGCATAAAATATCTTGGGGTAACTCTAACCAAGGACGTGAAAGATCTATTTGACAAGAACTTTAAGTCTTTGAAGAAAGAAATTGAAGAGGACACCAGAAAATGGAAGGATCTCCCTTGCTCTTGGATGGGGAGGATCAACACAGTAAAAATGGAGATCCTTCCAAAAGCAATCGATAGATTCAATGCAATGCCCATCAAAATTCTTCAAAGACTGAGGTGGAGAGATGACTCAATGGTTAAGAGCGCTGTCTGCTCTTCCAGAGGTCCTGAGTTCAATTCCCAGGAACCACATGGTGGTTCACAACCATCTGTAGTGAGATCTGGCGCCCTCCTCTGGTTTGTGGGCATACATGGAGGCATAATGTTGTATACATAATAAATAAATAAATCTTTAAAAAAGAAAAAATTCTTCAAAGACCTTGAGAGGACAATAATCAACTTTATATGGAAAAAACAAAAAAAAACAGGATAGCCAAAACAATCTTATATAATAAAGGAACTTCTGGAAGCATTAACATTCCTAACTTTAAACTCTACTACAGAGCTACAGTATTGAAAACAGCTTGGTATTGGCATTAAAACAGAGAAGTTGACCAATGGAAATGAATAGAAGACCCGAATTTTAACCCACAAACCTATGAACACCTGATTTTTGATAAAGGAGCTAAAAGTGAACAATAAAAGAAAGAAAACATCTTCAACAAGTGGTGCTGGCATAACTGGATGTCAAACTGTAGGAGAATGAAAATAGATCTATATCTATCCCCATGGACAAAACTCAATTCCAAATGGATTAAAGACCTCAATATCAGACTGAACACACTGATCCTGATAGAAGAGAAAGTGGGATGTACTCTAAAACACATGGTCACAGGAGACCACTTCCTATGTATAACCACAGAAGCACAGACATTAAGGGCAACTTGAATGCATGGGACGTCCTGAAACTGAGAAGCTTCTGTAAAGCAAAGGAAACAGTCACTAAGACAAAGGCAACCTACTGACTAGGAGAAGATTTTCACCAACCCCGCACAGACAGAGGTCTGATCTCCAAAATATATAAAGAACTCCAAAACTAAACTTTAAAATGCTAATTAGCCCAATTATAAAATGGGGCACGGAACTGAACAGAGAATTCTCAACAGAAGAAGTTCAAATGGCCAAAAGACACTTAAGTTCATGCTCAACCTCCTTAGCAATCAGGGAAATGCAAATCAAAACAACTTTGAGATACTATCTTACACCTGTCAGAATGGCTAAAATGAAGAACACCAATAATAGCCTTTGCTGGAGAGGCTGTGAAGTAAGGGGAACACTCATTGCTGGTGGGAATGCAATCTTGTGCCACCACTTTGGAAAGCAGTTTGGCGGTTTCTCAGGAAATTCGGGATCAAGCTACCCCAGGACACAGCAATACCACTCTTGGGAATATACCTAAGAGATGCCCTATCATACTACAAAAGCATTTGTTCAACTATGTTCATAGCTACATTATTTGTAATAGCCAGAACCTAGAAACAACCTAGATGCCCTTCAATGGAAGAATGGATGAAGAAAGTGTGGAATATATACATATTAGAGTACTACTCAGCAGTAAAAAACAATGACGTCTTGAATTTTGTATGCAAATGGATAGAAATAGAAAACACTCTCCTGAATGAGGTAACTCAGACCCAAAAAGATGAATATGGGATGTACTCACTCATAATTGGTTTCTAGCCATAAACAAGGGTCATTGAGCCTTAATGCATGATCCTAGATAAGCTAAATAAGACTGTGAACCCAAAGAAAAACATTTAGTTATCCTCCTGGATATTAGAAGTAGACAAGATTGCCGGACAAAAATTGGAAACTTGGTGGTAGCGTGGAATGGGGGTAGGGAGAGATGGGGAAAGGAAAATGAGAAGGGGAGGATGGAGAGAGCTTGGGGGAATGGGATGGTTGGGATGAAGGAAGGGTGGATACGGGAGCAGGGAAGTATATGTCTTAATTAAGGAAGCCATTTTAGGGTTGGCAAGAGACTTGACTCTAGAGGGGTTCCTAGGTGTCCATGGATATGTCCCTAGCTAGTTCCTTGGGCAGCTGAGTAGAGGGAACCTAAAATGGCCTAATTCTATAACCATACTGATGAATATCTTGCATATCACCATAGAACCTTCATCTGGTGATGGATAAAGCTAGGGACAGAGACACACATTGGAGCACCAGACTGAGATCCCAAGGTCCAAATGAGGAGCAGAAGGAGGGAGAACATGAGCAAGGAAGTCGGGACCACGAGGGGTACACCCACCCACTGAGACAGTGGGGTTGATCTAATGGGAGCTCACCAAGACCAGCTGGACAGGGACCGAAAAAGCATGGGATAAAACTAGACTCTTTGAACATAGCGGACAATGAGGGCTGCTGAGAAGCCAAGGACAATGGCACTGAGTTTTGATCCTACTTCATGTACTGGCTTCTTGGGAGCCTAGTCTGGTTGAATGCTCACCTTCCTAGACCTGGATGGAGGGGAGAGGACCTTGGACTTTCCACAGGGCAGGGAACCCTGACTGCTCTTTGTACCTGAGAGGGACAGGGAGGGAAGTGGGGGGGAGGGGGAGGGAAATGGGAGTCAGGGAGGAGGCAGAAATTTTTAATAAAAAAAATAAATAAAAATACAATGAACATGTAGTTATGTCAATTAGCTTCTAAAAGAAATAAGGTAACTATATCTAGGTTTAACATAGCTTAATGTTTAAGTAAGAAAACAAGACCTATTTAAGCATTAGAAAGAAAGTGAAAAACACTGATAATCTATAACTGGGGATATTTTAAACGAATAGATTTATTCAGTATTTCTATGGGAACATAAAATTATGTCTTCTATTATATATCAATGTATATGTACAAGGTTCTATATGTACATCATCAAGATTAAAAAGGATAGCCCAAGGGAATGTACAAACACATTTTAATAATGTAAATATTTAAGAGACGGAATAAATTTTAAATAAGGCACATAAGAGAATGAAAACTATATAAGGAAAAACAAAACCTCATAATGAGACAGTGAACATATTTTCCAATATATTAATAGTTTTAAAAAGAAAGAAGCATTACTGGGTGAAGAACATGGGCTGTATAAGACTTTAATGTTAATGCTAAAATAAGTTATATTTTACCTGAGGGACCAGATGCCAGAATATAAACTATGATATTTGAGAGTAAGCATAGAGGAAATTATTTAACTATCTGGCTCCATTTTCATTGTCAAATCATAAACATGTACAATCTGTTTATGCAAATATTTCCATGGTCCCTCAATTAGATCTAATACCTATTCAATGCACAAATTATTATTATCAATTTTTGAGCTAGTAATCGTAGTAGAACTAATGTTAAGTTTATTTAATATTTGTTCAAACCTACTTGATTGTAAATAATTCATTTGACATATGAGCACATGCCACATGAAGTTGTCTGTATAGAATTGTAATTTACCATCTGCTGAAGCATTGCTTAATGACATTACACTATAAAATCCTAAGCTACTCATTAAGAAATACCCATTTACTGTTGCTTAATGACAACAAAAGTTAACCACACCACAAGGTCCTGTTAACTGGACAGATTCATGTAAAATGACACTTGACATGTTTTCTGAAAGGAATGAACATTCAAGAGCACAAATCCACTTTTTCATATGACATTAGTACTGCATTTATATCTGTAATTAGATTCATAGAAATGGCATCTAATAATTCATTTCAAAATATATGTTTACTGTATAGAAGTTAATGTGCTTCAAATAATCTACTTATCTTACAATTTAAAACAGTATAGATAAATCATTCATAAACTTCCATCAGAAAAAATCTTCAGTTTAAGGTAAAAATTCTTGTATATTTTATATATATTTATTTTGGACAAAATGGCTTTAAACTGGAAACAATGCTCCTTCTGGTTCAGTGTTTCAAAGACACAGTGAATAATAATAAAAAACATGGGACTCTGTTTTTACATACATTCATAATAAAACCATTGTTCAAATAAAATGTTAAATAATCTTACTTCATAACTTTATATAATATAATATTATAATATAATGTCATTTATATAATGTGCATACTATGAATTCTCTCTCTTGGTATATGAGAAAATAATATTATAACAATAGAAATTTAAGTTTTATAAATTTTATAAGGAATTTTAATTTTACACTGTTATAAAATTTAAAAATTGTAAAATATTTGAGATTGTAGAGACTATAAAACCAAATAATGCTACAAGAGTCTTCCCCCTATTGAGCCTTGTCTTTTGCCTCTGGATGAAGGAACCTGGTCAATTTTAGCTGCAGAAGTTTGGTTTGGTGCTGGATCAGTTGAATACACTTTTGCATTCTTTCTTTATTGGTTTGGAGTATCTGTTGCTATTAAACTGTTTATATTTCACTGTTGCACACTAATTATATATATATATATATGCTAATATATACACAATATACAAAATATATTATCATATGTGTGTGTGCAAACTAATCTTTTAGCACCACAACTGTCTACTTCCTCCTATGTTGATCATGCAGTAACCATCTAAAACTGTAGGCAAGACCAAGTTAACTCTTGGAAAAATAATAGTTGCCTTGGTCATGGTGATTCTTCTTAACAGTAGAGATGATTGGCAGAGTGATAATAAGTAGGTCCTTTTGACAGAATGAAAATAAGTAGGTTCTCCTTGGGGTCTGTGACCAGTCTGAAAACAGGCTCTTTATCCTGGTGATGGGGCCTGATAAGGAATAATGTTATTGAATTGAATTATCATCTGGAGCCAGATATAGATATGGTCATCCAATCATAAAATGGTTGGTTTCTCTTATATGTTCATCTACTGATGCATCAATGACCGTATCTTGCCAGGACAGTTGTTATTGTAACTCACAGTGGTAACACCTGAGTAAGACTGATGATTATTTTTGTCCTCTGGTATCATCCATAACCCTTTCCAGCACTGAAACAGCTAGCCAGTAGGGACGAACCTTCCAAATGAGTGCAAACCAGCTTAATTTCTTCATGTTCTATGATTCAAGTATATAGTTCCTCCATGAATAGGATCTTCCCCTAAAACATTATCTTGTATTGTTTTCAGTTCAATGAGAACTCTCTGAAGAACAACTCCTAAATAATATGACCTATTTTTAGTCAAGCTTTTTTATTTGTGGTGTCTAGAAGTAACATTACTGCCTAATTATAGCATATCTCTCCCTAATTCCTTCGAGTTTCTGTGTGTGTGTGTGTATGTGTTAGTAAGTGTGTGTATATTAAAAAGACTGTATAGTAGTAGGTTTTCATAACTTTTTCATAATATTTTTATTGTTATTTGCTCCCCCCAGTGTTACCTCCTCTACGTTTTCCTCCCAGCCTTTAACCCAATTTAACCCTTCCTGTTATTCCTTACCTTTTAGCCCTTTATATCATAGAATTATTTTGTCCCTACCTTGAGATCCTCCATTTTTCTCACAATATCTCTTACTAATATGTTGACCTCTTTCAGTATTCCAAATGAAATATATACTGAAGATTTGTAGCTAACATTTAGAAAGGAGATAGAGCATGCATCATTTGACTTGTTGAGTCTTGAATACCTCACTCAGAACAACTGTGCCTAGTTAGATCCATTTGCCTGTGAATTTTTTAATTTGTTTTTTAAATATTTATTTTATAGTTTGTAATTATGTACGTGTGTGTGTGTGTGTGTGTGTGTGTGGTTTGTGTCATTTATAAAAGTACCCTTGAAGGCAGGGCTGGCAGATCCTCTAAGTCTAGTGTAAGTTTTAAGGAGTTGTAGTTGGGTTTTGGGAATTGAACTAGGGTCCTCTGCAACCTTCTGAGTCATCTCTCCTGTGCCTGATTTTTTTTTCTTTATTAACAGCTGAATAATATTTCTTTATGCTAGAGATTCAGTGTTTAGCCCAGGAAAGCATAGATGCATTGGGATTTTGCAGCTGGATTAAATGTTGAATTTGTGACAATATGGGCACAGATTAGTAGAAAAGGATTCAATGTGGGCCATAATATTGGAACTCCTGAATCATTGCTTCTGACATGTGAGAACACCCCTCTAAAGTTGAAGAAGTACTAACTATAAAGAAAGGGGGGATTATATATCTGTTGCTATGGTGATTTCATGTTTCTCTGGGAGATAATAAAATCCTTAACATGATTATCTTTAAAGGTGTAAGACATATAAACTTATTGGTAGTAGGGAAGACCAAAATTGAGGTCTAAACTAAACCATTGATATTGTAAGTCTCCAGGTTTGTTTCCAACACTCACTCATCAGGTCTGACCCTGACCATAAAGAGAAAAATGCTTGGATACTGACAGAGAATACTACTCCATGCATGTACAAGCCAGATGCCTGCAGATACTAGTTACATTCACAAGCTGACATTACAATCTGCTGTATCTTTCTACATTGAGAGATACATAAAATTATATATGACACCAAAAGAAAAACAAATATATCCACACATATATACATGTGAGTCACCTCTCTGACTGGTTGAATGGCAAAGTCTCTAGGAATTAGTCTCAATATAGTCTGTCAAAAAGGAAGTACTGGAATTGCTAGGAAGGTTTGACATGACATCCTAGAGATGCAGGACATAGAAAACCTTTGCATAATTCAGGCAGGAACAAAGGAAGTGAATGAAAACTTGTAAAGTCAGTGCAACACATCATAAAAGAGTTTCTTAGCCTCCCTCCTGCCTTCTTCATCAGTATCTCTGATATAGCTTCATCAGCAATCACAAAAGAAGGGGTACAATATTCCTCTTTCCATATCTGACTCATTGCACAAATCCCTGTATATCTATCCATTTCTGTTAAAAATTTCTATTATTTGAATGGCTGCATAAGAGAATATTCTATTACACATGTATTCCACATCTTTTTTATCTAGTCATTCATTCACACCATTTATGTTTGGTCTTTATTTCAGCTAATTTTGTTATGATTACAGTGAGATAGGCATGACTTGGTTTTTGCTATATAGATTACAATTTGTCTAGACAGCAATTCATCTGAGGGGTAGATCACAGGGCTGTTCTGTTGTGAGTGGGGGAAAGAACCTTCTTAGATGTAACCAAAATGTCTGTGCTAATTCACATCTCTGCTGAGAGGATATGTCACCCCACTTTCATCATGTATTTATAAAAATATTTTTTTCCTTTTGCTCATTCAGATATTTGGCATTACCTACTCTGAACTGGTCATACCTTGAAGATTATCAGTTTATGTTTCAAAAGTTGGTTCAATTTCTACATAATTTAACAGTTGTGTTTCAAGCGGTATTCATTTCAGAAATATCTATTCTCATGCATCCTAGGGAACACTTGTTCTACATTTTCTATGTATTACCCTGCCCAACACTCAGGAACTAAAAGACTTCCTGGAGAATTTACCAACTTATGTTTACCATGTTCAAATTTTGTTCTATCACTACAGTAAATCAGAGTGCTGTATAAAACTGATCAATGTACTTGTGGTCCCTAAACAAAAGGCAGCATGCTTGCCTCTATACTTTCAACCATATAGAGACCTTCTGTGATCTTGCTCTATTGATTAGAATTGAAAAGAATGAATTTGCCAGGTCAGTAGCCATGTATTAAAAATCAAAAGCTCTATTTATCTCTTCTTTTAAGATACTACAGAAAGTGAAAATGCATTTTCCACAAATTGAATGGACAGTTTGATATTTTAGAGGAGTTAAATATAAATTTTATATTTATATCATGGGGCAAGTCACTTCACTCTTTATTCTGTAGTCTGGCTAAACACTGTGAGTTTCTCTCTGGGATTCAGTACTACTTACCAAGTACAGTCAAGGTAAGAGAGGAGAAACACCTAGTCCTTGATGTTTCATAAACCCAAGTGATTTCATCAACTATGTTTTCAAGATCAGAGAGAAAGAACAGATTTATGAATATTTTTGCTCTTTCTAATTCAATTCTTCACAGAATGACTGAACAAATTATCAAGTGTAGCCTTTGGACTCCAAGTGCCACTTGGGAGTCATAGTTTCTCACTCTTAGAATGAAGGGATGAGGGCAGCTCTAATTTATAGTGTTTAAATACCTTTGATAGTTGCCTTCCTGATGCAAGTTACTGTGTATCACCATGTTAGAATATGCAGTCATTTGGGTATGTGTCCAAGGGTGGTATTGGTGGATAATGTGGATATAGCTTTTTAAGAACCCTCCACACTAAATAGGGCTGCACTATTCACAATAATTACAAAATGAAGAAAACAATCTCAATTTCAAGGAAAAGCATATCCTTGGGGTTAGTATGCAGGGAGCTGTATAAGGACTTTGTGTAAGATCCACATCTCCTTCTTAGGGAATGGAAACACTGGAATAAAGAGAAGTGGGGTACAAGGACTGCATATTCTGTAGGGGCTCTTAAAGCTTCAGCTGTCTCTGTGGTATCAAAACTTTTTTTTTTTTTGAACTGAGTATTTTTTTTTATTGAGAAAAGAAAAAAAAACAAATTTCCTCCTCCTCCCAGCCTCCCATTTCCCTCCCCCTCCTCCCACCCTTCTCCCCCTCTCCCCACTCCTCACCCCTCCCTCTCCAGCCCAAAGAGAAGTCAGATTTCCCTGCCCTGTGGTAAGTCCTAGGTCCTGCCCCCTCCGTGCATTTCTAGGAAGGTGAACATCCAAACTGGCTAGGCTCCCACAAAGCCAGCACATTACGTAGGTTCAAAACCCCGTGCCATTGTCCTTGGGTTCTCATCAGCCCTCATTGTTCGCCATGTTCAGAGAGTCCAGTTTTATCCCATGCTTTTTCAGTCACAGTTCACCTGGCCTTGGTGAGCTCCCAATAGATCAGCTACACTGTCTCAGTGGGTGGGTGCTCCCCTCGTGGTCCCGACTACTTTGCTCATGTTCTCCCTCCTTCTGCTCCTCATCGGGACCTTGGGAGCTCAGTCCAGTGCTCCAGTGTGGGTCTCTGTCTCTGTCGCCATCCATCACCAGATGAAGGTTCTATGATGATATGCAAGATATTCATCAGTATTGCTATAGGATAGGGTCATTTCAGGTTCCCCATCCTCAGCTGCCCAAGGAACTAACTGGGGACCTCGGCTTGGGCATCTGGGAGCCACTCTAGGTTCAAGTCTCTTGCCAACCCTAAGGTGGCTCCCTTAACTAAGAATCGTGCTTCCGTGCTCCGCCACCCAACCTTCCTTCATCCCAATCCTCCCCCTTCCACAAGATCCCCCCATTCTCCCCCTATACCCCCTCTCTCCCCATCTCCCCTTACCCCAATCCCACCCCACCCCCAAGATCTCAATTTTCTCCCCGGCAATTTTGTCTACTTCCCATAGCCAAGAGGACAACTATTTGCTTTTCCTTTGGTTCACCTTCTTACTTAGCTTCTTTGGGATCACCAAGTGTAGACTCTGTGACCCTTGTTTATGGCTAGAAACCAATTATGAGTGAGTACATCCCATGTTCATCTTTTTGGGTCTGGGTTACCTCACCCAGGATAGTGTTTTCTATTTCCATCTATTTGCATGCAAAATTTGAGAAGTCATTGTTTTTTACCGCAGCATAGTACTCTAATGTGTAGATATTCCACACTTTCTTCATCCATTCTTCCATTGAAGGGCATCTAGGTTGTTTCCAGGTTCTGGCTATTACAAATAATACTGCTATGAACATAGTTGAACAAATGCTCTTGTCATATGATAGGGCATCTCTTGGGTATATTCCCAGGAGTGGTATTGCTGGGTCCAGGGGTAAGTTGATCCCGAATTTCCTGAGAAACCGAAACACCGATTTCCAAAGTGGTTGCACAAGATTGCATTCCCACCAGCAATGGATGAGGGTTCCCCTTCCTCCACAGCTTCTCCAGCAAAGGCTATCATTGGAGTTTTCTATTTTAGCCATTCTGACAGGTGTAAGATGATATCTCAAAGTTGTTTCGATTTGCATTTCCCTGATCGCTAAGGAGGTTGAGCATGACCTTAAGTGTCTTTTGGCCAATTGAACTTCCTCTGCTGAGTATTCTCTGTTCAGTTCAGTGCCCCATTTTTTAATTGGGTTAATTAGCATTCTTCACAGATCTTGAGAGGACAATAATCAACTTTATATGGAAAAACAAAAAACCCAGGATAGCCAAAACAATCCTATACAATAAAGGATTGTCTGGAGGCATTACCATCCCTGACTTCAAACTCTATTACAGAGCTACAGTGATGAAAACAGTGTGGTACTGGCATAAAAACAGAGAAGTCGCCCAATGGAATCGGATAGAAGACCCGAATTTTAACCCACAAACCTATGAACACCTCATTTTTGATAAAGGAGCCAAAGTATACAATGGAAGAAAGAAAGCATCTTTAACAAATGATGCTGGCATAACTGGATGTCAACCTGTAGAAGAATGAAAATAGACCCATATCTATCACCATGCACAAAACTCAAGTCCAAATGGATTAAAGACCTTACTATCAGTCAGAACACATTGAACCTGATAGAAGAGAAAGTGGGAAGTACCCTACAGGAGATGGGCACAGGAGATCACTTCCTATGTGTAACCCCAACAGCACAGACATTAAGGGCAACATTGAATAAATGGGACCTACTAAAACTGAGAAGCTTCTGTAAAGCAAAGGACACTGTCACCAAGACAAAAAGGCAACCTACTGACTGGGAGAAGATCTTCACCAACCCCGCAACAGACAAAGGTCTGATCTCCAAAATATATAGAGAACTCAGGAAACTAGACTTTAAAATGTGGTATCAAAACTTACCTGAACCTTTATACTGCTAGATTAACACAAGTGGATGAAGGCTTGCTCAGCAGGGAAACAATGCCTCTTAGAAGTTGGCTTTTGTCTCCTTTCAGCTAAAGACAAGCCTCCAGTATACCAAACTGCCAACAAATCCCTTATCTTAATTTTTGAAATGAGGATATATAAGCCCTTTTTGTCCAGAGTTAAAATAATCACCTATGACTATTTGTATGATCTTTGTATCAATCAGTGCTCAGAAGGCAAAGAACACTCCATTGACAGAAAATACAAACTAGGATTATCATGAAGCTCTAGGATTGTGGGTATTCAGAAGGATGGGAGGTAATTGTCTATATTTGTTAAATTCTGTGTGAAAGTATTTATTTCCAGGCCTTTGTAAATAAATGAGTGAGAATTTATGAAGAAATATTGTAGTAAGGATAAGACAATTAAGAACTTATATCATAGGGATGAAAAGATGATTCAGCAGTTAAGAACACTGGCTATTTTCCCAGAGGTCCTGAAATCAATTCCCAGCACCCACATGGCAGTTCACAACTGTCTATAATGGTAGTCCCATGGGATCTGATGCTCTCTTTTGGTGTGCATGCATGAAGATAAAACACTCATATACATAAAAATATAATTTTTAAAAATAAATAAATCCTTCTTTTAAAAAAGAACTTGGATAGCAAATCATGAAGGCTTAAGTCACAAAGAATATAAAATCAATTATTTTTCCCACCTTCTCCTCTGAGAATTGATAGAAATCTAGATGAGCTGGTTAACCAAAAAAAGACTGTCAATATCAGGTATAGTACTAGGTCTATAGCATGCCTTTTTAATTCTTGTATGTTGAGCCTTTCATAGAGATGTCATTATCCTGAAGTCTCATTGACATGGGGATTTAGATAGTGACTGAGTTCTGCATGAATTCTCACTATTGTATTAGAATGCTCTCAATTCCACTCCTGATTTCAGGCATTTTGAGCATTTTCTTTCCTTAGAGAACTAAGTCCACTGTGGTTTAATATCATCCAGTGTCTCCCATGAGCTTTAGACTTCTGCTTCTTGCCTGAGGGATTTTAAAAATGTAGACACAAGTAAATTTTTTAAAATATAAAATTTGCAATAGTGCTGACATTCCTGGTGCCAAAATCCAACCAGAGAAAGACAGTTGGTAATGGATGAATGGTCCTTTCCATGACTTAGCCAAGTAATTCTCTGTGATGTTTAGGTATTCCCTTGGTCCCGAAGAAAAGAACTTAATTTTTGTAATTCTTTTTTTATATCAAGATCTATGTTACAAATAATAACAATGAAACTACCTGTGAACTTGGTTACCCACATTGGAGAGCAATGCTTAGGAGTTTCTGAGTATCGGTGTACTTATTTGGAATGCAAATTTATGAAATCTCTGTTGCTTAAATGGAAAGCATGTTTTCTTTCTTACTAGGATGAACGTTATACTTGATGAAGTAATTCTGTGTCCCCTTAGTTTTAAGTCTGTCATGATAGGAATGACATCTTTGAATGCTTAGCTATCTCAAGACAAGAGGCTCCATGTGCTTACTTATTGCTCTGTACTGCCTTTATCTCTGCATCACACGGAACATTCATTGAGTTTAAAGAAGCCCACCCTACATGGGCAAAAATCAGAAAATTCCATTCAGGGAAAATCAAACACACACTTTGCTGCCCCATTTCCTCTTCTTTTCTGGTGGTATCAATAGGAGTTATTTTACTCGGTGAGTAGAACACACAGAACAGTCCAAAAACCTACTAAAAGATTCTTAGTTTTCATTGCTGTGAAAGGCATGGCATTTCTTATGAGTGAAAACATTTAATTGGAGTGGCTCGCTTAACAGGTTCGGAGGCTACTATCATCATGGTGGCGATCACAGGAGAGTGCAGGCAGACATGGTACTGGAGAAGTAGCTGAGATTTCTGCATCTTGCAGGCAACAGGAAGTTGATTGAGATACAGGGCAGTGTCTTGAGCATTGGAAACCACAAAGCATGTACCAACAGTCACATAGTTCCTCCAACAAGACCATACCTATTCTGACAAAGCCTCACCTCCTAATAGTGTCACTTCTTTTGGGGACCATTTTTTTTTTCTAACAATCACATTTCATTCCTGGCTCTCAAAGGCTTGTATCATAGTACAAATATGCCTTCAGTCCAACTGAAAAAGTCCCCCAGACTAACAGTCTCAAGCTTGTTACAAAGTCCAATGTCTCTTCTGAGATTCATGGCAATCTCTTAACTTTAATTCCTTGTAAAATTAAATAAAAAGCGGATCACATACCTCCAAAATATAATGGCACAGGATGTGCATTACCATTTCAAAATGTTGGGAAGAGAGATTAGGGATACAAGGATCATATCTAAATATAATAAAAGCAATATACAGCAAGCTGACAGCTAATAACAAATTAAATAGAGAGAAACTCAAAGTGATTCCACTAAAAACAGGAACAAGACAAGGCTGTCCATTCTGTCCATATCTCTTCAACATAGTGCTTGAAATTCTACCAACAGCAATAAGACAACATAATATCAATGAGATTCGAATTGGAAAAGAAGTTAAACTTTCGTTATTTGCTGATGATATGATAGTGTACATCAGTGACCCCAAAAACTCTACCAAAGAACTCCTACAACTGGTGAATACCTTCAGTGATGTGGCAGGATACAAGATCAACTCAAAAAAATCAGTAGCCCTCCTGTACACAAAGGATAAAGAAGCTGAGAGAAAAATCAGAGAAACATCACCTTTCACAATAGCCACAAATAGCATAAAGTATCTTGGGGTAACACTAATCAAGGAAGTGAAAGACCTTTTTGACAAGAATGTTAAGTATTTGAAGAAAGAAATTGAAGAGAATACCAGAAGGTGGAAAGATCATCCAAGCTCTTAGATAGGTAGGATCAACATAGTAAAAATGGCAATCCTGCCAAAGGCAATCTATAGACTCAATGCAATCCCCATCAAAATCCCAGCAAAATCCTTCAGAAACCTTGAGAGAATAATCAACTTTATATGGAAAAACAAAAAACCCAGGATAACCAAAACAATCCTATACAATAAAGGAACCTCCAGAGGTATTGCCATCCCTGACATTAAACTCTATTACAGACCTACAGTAATGAAAACAGCTTAGTATTGGCATAAAAACAGAGATGTGAACCAATGGATTCAAATTGAACACCCGGAAATTAATCCACACACCTATGAACACCTGATTTTTGACAAAGAAGCTAAAATTATACAATGGAAGAAAAAAAAGCATCTTTAACAAATAGTGCTGGTATAACTGGATGTCAACCTGAAGAAGAATGAAAATAGATCCATATCTATCACCATGCACAAAACTCAAGTCCAAATGGATTAAATACTTGAATATAAATCCAACCACACTGAACCTGATAGAAGAGAAAGTGAGAAGTAGCTTGCAATGCAAGGGCATAGGAGACCACTTCCTAAATATAACCCCAGTAGCACAGACAATAAGAGCAACAATGAATAAATGGGATCTCTTGAAACTGAGAAACTTCTGTAAAGCAAAGGACACAATTAATAAGGACACGGTCAATAAGATCTACTGAATGGGAGAAGATCTTCATCAACCCCAAATCAGACACAGAACTGATATCCAAAATATATAAAGAACTCAAGAAACTAGACATACTTCTTTCAATAATAATATCCACTCCAACAAAGCCATACTTCCCAATAGTGCCACTACTTTTGGGGGCCATTTTCTTTTGAACAACTGCAAGTAGTTTATGTGTTGTTACTTACAAGAGAATGGAGTACCTTATAAGGAGGCACTCCACCAAAGATCATGTTTTTCTGTTTTGCCCAAAAGCAGTTCTGTGTCTGTATGTACTTAGGGAGTGTTGGGGCACCAGTCTATAATTAAGTAGAATCCTTCATGGGTTATTTTGGTCTGCTGCTGCATTAGTGTCCCATCTGGACTGAAGAAATGATTGTTCCTTTTTCCCAGAAAAAGAACAGAGAATAGTAATTTACCAATCTCTAATGCTAACATTACATATTATATGTAAGGAGTTTCTCAGGTATACATTTCTGAATATTTTTGTTTTGGGCATAAATTTTGTGCCTTCCCCAACCTCCAACTCTCATTGTTGTGACATATGATAAAATATGATGACTCTTGCTTATTCTCTAGAAGTAAATACTTATTTATATATTTATATAGAAATAAGAAAATAAATTAAACATAAATAAAGGCATAAGTAAGTATAAGAAAAAAGGTTTAAAATTATATTTGAATCTGTAAACCCTCTATGTCAGAATGTATATTTGACATATGATCTATAAATATACAAACAAGTTATGAAGCTGGGAGAGTGCCTTTTATTCAGTGAAACAGAAGTTTTTTTTAACAAAAGATCAGTACAGAGAGAAAGAAGAGAAATGCAGAAGAAATTAAGAATCATTTAATATAACTTAATATAACATAGGACCATACCAATATAGTTTTATTTATTCATTTATTGCAAAATTTATTGATTTCAGTGAATAATCATTTCTAACATGGCATTGAATATCTGGAAATAGTATTTATTGTTTCTTAATGCATGTGTATGAACATTTTCCTTTCATGTATGTAAGTGCCACCTGTGTTGATAGATGACATGGAGACCAGAAAGGGGAACTGTAGTTCTTAGAACTGGAGTAATTGACAAAGATGTGACACCTTCTGAATGATGGGAACTGAAACCAGGTTTTCTTTTGAGAAGAGCAAGTTCTCTTAAGAGTTGATCAATATTTCCAGCCTCAACAATAGTTTCTCCAGCAGTGTGGGAAGCATATACCTGTGTTCTTAAGTGCTACCCGATAAAGGGAAAATCTGCTAGATGCTGCTTGAATTATCTCCCAAGTCTGTTGGTGAAGTATGGCTATTTGATTCTGAAGTATAAAAAACTGGCTAAGGCTGAGCCATTTATAATGCATCTAAAATGAGCAATGAGATATCTGGAAATTTCCAGATTAAAATCAGTAAAATCCTATCCTTCCTGGAGCTTTGTGGAGTTACTTATTCAACTATTTTAATCTTTCCCTTCAGACAATGAAGACTTTCATTTTCTCTGTTTGATATTACTGTACTTCTAGGACTTATATCAAAAACTAGCATGTATGGTTAATTTAAAAATAGTTATTTATTAAAAATATATGCTACTTTGGCATAAGTCCTTCAGTAAGTTTATGACAAAATGATATTCTAAAACAGGTGGCAGAGACCAATGTGACTGAAAGCCTATTAGAGAGGAGGTAATTATAACCTAAAAGAAATTATTAAAGAAAAATGGTATTTTTATCCAGAAAATAAGTAGATAAAAAGTTTGTTGGTGGTAAATGTCTCTGTATTACTTACTTCATGGGACAGAAAGTAGCTTCTGGAAGAATATCCCAGGACAAACATTCGGATATGGGGACTCTGAATCCTTAGGATTTACAAAGCTATTGGATCAGGGTAACATCAGAGTAGGATGTTATGTGTGTGTGAATGAAATATTCTGGGGAGTAAATGAACACTTTCTGGTAACCAATATGACTACAGAAAACGGATTAATACAATATATAGATGCTGGATCACGTGACAGGGCAATAGCTATAAAAGAAAGCAGAACTACATTATCTTTTAGAGACTTATACAGAGATGTTAGTTGAAAGGAAAGCCGTCTAATTATAATTAGACTGACTGCCATTGCTACTTGGATGCTGACTTATAGTGATGAGAGGCAACGCAGGGTATAGTATTAGTCACCTTTATATTGTGAGCTAACCTTGCATTGGTTAAAAACACTGTTGCCTTCTGATTAACTTTATGCTACTTATTGTTCTTAAATACACTACATGAATTATTCATATATTATAAAGGAATTTTCTTAGTCTAGCAATTATCGAATGGATATAATTGATTGTTTTATATTAAACACACAATTATTCATTATTATTAGAAATCTAGACCTTCTGTAGTCAAGATCACATATTTCAGAAATTTTATAGACATATATATGTATGTGTATAAATGCAATGGATATCATGTGTAATCATAATAAAAATCCAATCCATCTGTTTAAAAGTGATTGCAACAAATATTATACATAGTATATTAATACATATTAATATAACATATGTTATAAATATCACCAAATTATAGAAAAGGTACTTGACAATAAAATTGAACTTTTTTATGGCATGCATTTATAATTGTATTATGTTTTATGTTATTCATTTCTCATTTTTTCCTTGCTGAACAAGGACATAGTACATTAACTAAGTGTATGGATATAGGCCATGCCTCAATGCAGACCTTCAACTGCCTTTGAGAGAATATTTTGTCACTATTGTGTTTGAGGGTAAGATCCTCTGAGTTGCTAATCTCCTTTTCTTACTATAATGAAATACTTGTCAGTTCTATTGTTTGCTTGCTTTTTGTTGGGGGTAGGTCTTTGTTCTCTTTCCTAGAAAAGCTGCTGTCCATAAACAACTAAGCATTTGAGTTTCTCATGGTACAAAGACAATTGTTCCAAAGTATAGAGTAAAATATTCCTAGGATGAAAGCTAAACTCCAAAACGAAAATGGCAAAAGGGATATGATTCTCTCGGTACAAAATATTTTCAAAGATTCAACCCAATTTTATGTTCAGTTGAACTTAACCAGATCTACAAACTATTTACAATTATGCACACCCTATGATGAAAAAACACAAACAATTTTACGTTCATATGAATGTAACCACATCTATAAAGTATTTACAAGTATCCAGCACCGTAAGAGGCAAAAAATAAATTGTAAACTCATTTTGCATAGATGATCATACTAAAACACATATATCCATTTAAAAGTGCTGGCAACAAATATATTCTTGTGTTTAAAATAAATTAGAATTTATTACATGGGTAAATTACTTTTAAAATGTCTTTGTGTGGCCAAAATGTATCCAATGGCATGCTAAGGCACACACTATCATATAGCAATACATAGTTTAAGGTCTGGGAACTAAGTGTTTTAATGCATGTGGTGAGGTTGAGCATTGCGGGGTTCTGACATCTTAAGAGCAGGTTGTGTTCACATCATGGGAATACAGGCATAAACAAGCATACTGGAAAGTAATGTCTTCTCAGAAAACACAAGCTTTCATTTTGTGGGTGTTTATTCTGAACAGCAAGCTTTTTAGAAATGATTAGGATCAGTTCAAATTGCACTGAGTGGTTGCTTGGGATACAGGGCTGTACCAGCTGTCAGCAATGTTGTTGACTAAAATTAAAATGACTTTCAATGAGTGGACAAAATAAGTTACTCATTTTTTTGTTCATAAATCCTGTGACTTACAATACACATGAGCACAAAAATATTTGATAAATACCATAACTTTCTCCAGAATCTTCTTCTGGGTTTTAAATTTTAGGGGTCACTTTATGTGCACATGTGTATGATGTGCATGTGGGTGTAGTGATATTTTGTTTGTGCTTTAACAAATAAAGCTTGCCTGAAAGAGTCAAGAGTTAAGACATGAGAGGCCAAGGAGTGGTGGCACACACATTTCATCCACGAGGGAAACAGAGGTAGATGGATCTCTGTTAGTTCAAGGCTACCCTGGGCCTTGAACAAGTCAGAACTGTCTAAAAAAGAAACAGAGCTCACACAAAGGTGATCCCAGCACTTGCGATCACATTTCTTTAATCCCGGCATAGGGAGGTAGAGACAGGAGTGATATGGGTGGGTAGAGAGGAATATAAGGTGGAAGGGGACAGGAGGTCAATGCAACCTGATTGGTGGAGAAGGTTGCAGTATGAGGATCACCCCTGCAGTTAGAGGACAAAGTCTGAGGAGACAGTATGAAAACTGGATCACCCCTTCCGTCTAAGCATTGATAGAGGTAAAAGAACTCTCTAGCAGCTGGACTTTCGGCTTCTCTGATATTCAGCATTAACCCTTATATCTGACTCTGGGTTTGTATTATTAAGAAGAATTAGAATTCATTCTACATGTGTGTATGTGCACTTGGGTGAATATGTACCACAGTGTAGTCATGGGGATGAGAGGACAACTTCAGACTCCAGTTCTCACTCTCCTTGTTTGACTCAAGCACACCTGGCTGTTTGTCACTGGGTGTGCCAGGCTAGTGCCTCAGGAGTCCACTGGGTGTGCCAGGCTAGTGCCTCAGGAGGCCACTGGGTGTGCCAGGCTAGAGTCTGAGGAGACCACTCAGTTTGCCAAGCTAATGTCTGAGGAGACCACTGGGTTTGCCAAGCTAGTGCTTCAGGAACACTGAAATTTTACTTGGATTCTGTTTCAAAGTCAGAACCTCACACTTGGCCTGCAAACACTTTATTCACTGAGCCATTTTCTGAGCCCCAAACTCTTCTCCAAGCTCAGATACTCACCCAATTCCTGTGATAAGTTGTCCTAGTCACAGAGGTTGATCTATTTATTTCTTATATCAATCCTGTCTTCAATTCAGCTATTTATGATATACCATGCTAAAGAAAAAAAATGTTATTAAACATCCATAAATTATCAGCCTATGACCCTTCTTTAGCTTCCATATAGTCATTTCAATGTGCACATTCATTTTTTTTTTTTTTTTTTGGTTTTTCGAGACAGGGTTTCTCTGTGGTTTTGGAGCCTATCCTGGAACTAGCTCTTGTAGACCAGGCTGGTCTTGAACTCAGAGATCCGCCTACCTCTGCCTCCCGAGTGCTGGGATTAAAGGCGTGCGCCACCACCGCCCAGCAATATTTTCTTTATTTAAAAAAAATGAATACTGAATTGGAAAGATGACTCAGTGATTAAGAGGCCTTGCTGTATCTAGAGTCTATTTCCCAGACTCTGGGTCATGTGATTCAGAACTAGCTGCATACATGTACATAATGTGATTTTTATCAAGTCCATACTTCTAAACCCACCCTCTTATTTCTTCCCTGTTATCTACACCATTTTCCTCTTACTTTAATTTACCTTTTGATTTTTGAACATTTGAATCCACCCAGTGCTTTCTGTATGTGGTTGGAGGTAGGAGAAAGATCCACTGGAATAGAGGTGACCTACAAGAGGCCATATCCCTGAAGGCAATGAAATTGCCCTCCTACAGGTTTCATTGGTTGCCCCTAGACCCTCAACTGAAGGTGAGGTTTTAGGGCTTTTGCTCCATCCATGCTAAGATTTTGGGCAGCTTGTTCTTACTTCAGTGTTGTGTGTTCTTGTTGTGAGTTCCTGTGTGTGGAGTTGTTGTCAGGTCCAATATATACTGTTTTGCTGAAGAGGTTGCCCATGAAGCAGAACATCTTTCAACACTTTTCAGAAAATCTCCCCTTTGCAGTAGAGACCAGAAACTACAGAGACCCAAAGCTGGTCAATATGCAGAGGCTAAGACTATGGAGAGCTCAGCTCTGCATGTGACAATTCTATCACAACCTCTCTTCCACTGCTCAGGAATCATCAGGAAAGATGGAGTGGCAAAAGTGTAAAAAACTACTATCTCTGTGAGCAAGAGAGAGGTATTTCTTCTTTGCTAGTGTTTCTCAGCCTTCCTAATGCTGCAACCCTATAATGTAGTTTCTCATGCTGTGGTGACCTTTAACTACAAAATTATTTTGTCGCTACCTCATGACTAATTTTCCTACTTTTAGGAATCACAATGTGAATATTTGCATTTTCTGATGATCTTAGGTGAGTCCTGCGAGAGAGTCAGTAAACAGGTCATGCCCTACACGTTATGAACCAAATCATTACACCCTCTGGTTGGTATATTTCCAGTTCAAATTTTGAGATTTTGCAACCATATTACAGTTATATAGTGCATACAAACAACAGTATGCATATACACACACAGAAACATTAAAAGAAAACATGAATTTATATGTGTATATTTATATACATTTAAATACATATATATTTGTGTATATGTATTTGTGTATGTATGTACATTCATATATTTATATGCATACAAATATACAGGTAAGATTTATGTATAAATATAGATACACATTAAAAGAAAATGTCAATTTATTTATAGAGATATTTTATATATATATATATATATATATATAAAATCATATATATATATACATAAACACAGATAGATAGATAGATAGATAGATAGATAGATAGATACAGAGATTGAAAGTTAGAAAGATAGATGATAGATAGATAGATACAGAGATACAGAGCTAGATACATAGATAGAACATAAATTTTGAATTTATGGGGAAGATTTGGCTCTCTCATCACCTTATACTGTCCTATACCTCTGATGGGATCTTCCTATTCCACCAGAGGCCAGGTCAGAATCCTGAATCCCAGGTAAGACTGATACTCCACCCCACTGGCACTTGCCTAGCATAACTCAAATTGTCCTTCTTCTCCTTATTACCCTATTCTTGCCCACACCTCTGGTGAAAGCCTTCTATCCTATCAGAGGTCGAGTCAGCATCGTGAGCCCCAGAGGGCAGATGAACATCCTTAACACATATATCAGGCCAACTCCCTAAAAAACAGGTAGAATGATCCTACCTCACAACAATTCAGGCCAGGTTCCTGAACCCAGAGTAAACCCAGCCAGGTCAGAGATGACACATACATATAACCAGAACTCCAGCCCTGAACTTGGGCAACAACCCTCTGCAGGACCAGAGGTCATCCAACCTATCAGAAATCTAGCTCCCAATTTGAGATGTTCTACCCAACAACAGGTCATGACAGCCAAAAGACAAGAGAGAAAACAGAAACCAAGGACAAAACACACATACAAAAAAGGTAAATCTAGAAATCTCTAGACCTAGAATCCATCCAAATTCAGATGCCTAACTGTAAACATAAGAACACAAACAAATAAACCCAAGGCAATATTCAAGAGCCTAGTCTCCCACTACAGCAAGCCATGAATATTTCAGCACAGCTGAAGCATGAAAAAAATGGCCTTATATCCAAAGTTATGATAATTATAGAGGTCTTGAAGAAATGAACGAATCCTTCAAGAAGTCAAGGAAAAGGCAATCAAAAAATTGGAAAAAATCCATAAAACTCTAAAAGAACGACAAGAAAACCAAGAAAAGACAAATTGACACAAACAATTAAAACTGTTTATGACCCAAAAATGTAACAATAATCAATATAGAAAACAAAAAAAAATTGGGGGAATCCTGGAAATGAAAAATCTAGGTAAGCAAATGAGAAGTGCAGGTGCAAGCATCACTAATATGGACTCTCACGTTTGCAGAAGAAATACTACTAAGTCTTAAATCACACAAATCACACATTGATAGGGGAAGAATTCAGTACCCCACTCCCACCACTGGATAGGTTGTCCAGACAGAAACTAAACAGAGAAATACTGGAGCTAACTGATGTTATGAGTTATATGGACAAAACATATATTTATAGAACATTTTTCTGAAACACAAAAGTATACACTTTCTCATCAGCGCCTCATAGAAAACTCTCCAAAATTTCCCACATATTCAGTCACAAAGCAAGTATCAACAGATAGAAGAAAATTAAAATAATCCCCTACATTTTATCAGATCACCATGGATTAAAGTTGGAATGAAACAACAGAAAGTCTACAAACTAATGAAAGTTGAATAACTCTCTACGGACTTACCATTTGGCAAGGAAGAAATAAGAATTGAAAGACTTCCTAGAATTCAATGAAAATAAATGTACAACGTGCTCATATTTAGAGGACACAATGAATGTGGTGCTAGGCGGAATGTTCATAGCACTAAGTGACTTCATAAATAATTGGGAGTGATCTCAGATTAATGACCTAATGGCATACCAGAAAGCTCTAGAACAAAAAGAAGCAAACTCACCAAGAAGGAGTAGATAAATGGAATTAATCAAACTGAAGGCTGAAATCAATAAAATAGACAGACAGAGAACAGTTTAAAGAATCAATGAAGCAAAGAGTTAGTTCTTTGAGAAAGACAGACCAACTTTTTTCCAAAGTAACTAAAATACACAGAAAGAATATCTAAATTAACAAAATCAGAAATGAAAAGGTGGACATAACAACAGACTCTGAAAAAATACAGAGAATAATTAGGTCATACTTCAAAAACCTGTACTCCACAATATTTCAAAAATCTAAAAGAAATGAAATATTTTCATAGATACCACTTATGAAAAATTAAATAGACGTCAGACAAACAATTTAAATAAAACTATATCCCTGAAGAAACAGAAGCAGTCATTAAAAGGCTCCAAGGCTCCCAACCAAAAAAAAAAAAATCCCAGGATCAGTCAATTTTAGTATAGAATTCTAAGACTTTCAAAGAAGAGCTAATACCAATACTCCTCAAATTTTCCACAAATTAGGAACAGAAGGACCATTGCCATAATCTTTTTGTAGTTTTATATACAAACCCCAGATCCCCATTCCTCCTTTCCTCCTGTTTCCTCCCCTACCTCCCTTCTACCACCTCTTTCACTCCTCAAAAATAGTAAGGCCTCACATGCCAGTCAACAAAGCAAGGAATATCGAGTTGAGGCAGGCCAAAGCTCTTTCCCCCTGTATCAATACTAAGCAAGGCATCTCAGTATGGGGAATAGGTTCTAAAAAGTCAGTTGATGAACCAGGGACAGATTCTGATCCCACTACTAGGAGCCCCACAAACAGACCAAGCTATATAACTTGCATCCACATGCTGAGGGGCTATACCAATCCCTTACAGGGTCCCTAGCTGTTGGTCTAGAGTCCATGAATTCCCATGAGCTCAGGTCAGTTGTCACAACGGGTTTACCCATCATGATCCACCCCCCCCCCCCCCGATTGGGTCATATTGTTCCTCTTCCTTTTCTTCAGTTGGACTCCCAGAGCTGAGCCTAGTCCTTGGCTGCAGGTCTCTGCATCTGCTTCCATAAGTTACTGGGTAAAGGATCTATGACCACAAATAGGGCAGTCACCCATATTATTACAGGAGAAGGCCAGTTTATAAACCCTGTCCACTAGGAGTCTTAGCTGGGGTCATTTTGGTGGTTTCTTGGAGATATTCCTCTGACCAGTATTTTTCCTAACTGCCTAATGACCTCCTCTAACAAGATATCTCATTCATTGCTCTCCCTCTCCATCCCTCCCCAACTCCATCAAGATTCCTCATGTTCCCATCCCCTATCTCCTCCTCTTATCCCTGCAGTTTACCCAGGAGATCTCATTTATCCTTGGGCTATTCATGCATTCCCCTTATAGTCCTCCCTTTTTAACTAGCTTGTTTGGGGCTGTGGATTGTAGCATGATTATATTTTACTTAAGAGCTAATATTCACTTATGAGTGATTACATACCGTGTCTTGCCTTCTGGATTTGGGTTTCCTGACTCAGGGTGATTTTTTTCTAGTTCCATCAATTTGTCTTACAATTTCATGATGTCATTGTTTTAGCATCTGAATAATACTCAATATCCATTCTTTGGTTGAGGATTATCCAGGTTGGTTCCAGGTTCTGATTATTGTGAATAATGCTGCTATGAAAATAGTTGAGCAAGTGACCTTGTAGTATGGTTGAGAATCATTTATGTATATACCCAAGATTAGGATAGCTGGGTCTTCAGTAGATGGATTCCTACTTTTCTAAGAAACTGTCATACTGATTTCCAAAGTGGCTGTACAAGTTTTCACTCCCACCATCAGAGAAGGAGTGTTCTCCTGACTTCACATCCTCTCCAATATTAGCTATCATCAGTGTATTTAATCTTAGTCATTCTGACAGGTGTCAGATGATACCTCACATTTGTTTTGATTTACTTGATGACTGAGAATGTTGAGCAATTCCTTAAATGTCTTTTATATATTTGCCATTCTTCTGTTGAGAATTGTCTGTTTAGATGTGTATCCCATTTTTAATTGGATATTTGGTATTCTAATGTCTAGTTTCTTGAGTTATTTACATAATTTGGAGATCACCCTCAGTCAGAAGTAGGGTTGGGGAGATATTTTCCCATTCTGTAGGCTGCTGCTTTGTCTTATTGACAGTGTTGTTTACCTTACAGAAGCTTTTCAGTTTTAGGAGGTCCCATTTATTAATTGGCAATTTTAATTTCTGTATAACTGGTGTTATATGATGGACATGGTCTCCTGTGACAATGTGTTCAAGGCTTCTTCCCACTTTCTCTTTATCATGTTCAGTGTAATTGGATTTATGTTGAGGTCCTGATCCACTAGGACTTGAGTTCTGTGCAGTCATAGATCTGCATCTATTACATGTTGACATCCAGTTATACCAGCACCATTAGTTGAAGATACTTTCTTTTTTTCCACTGTATAATTTTGGCATCTTTGTCAAAAATCAGGTGTTTGTTGGTGTGGGGACTGGTATCACATTCTTCAATTTGATTCTATTGTTTCCCCTGTCTGGTTTTGTGCCAATACCAAGCTGTTTTCATTACTCTAGCTCCATAATAGAGCTTGAAGTCAGGAATGGTGATGTGTTGTGAAGTTCCTTAATTGCACAGGATTATTTTAGCTATCCTGGGTTTTTTTTTTTGTTGTTGTTGTTTTGTTTTTGTTTTTTTTACATAAGGCCAAGTATTGCAAATTGAATGCATAGATTATAAGAGATATTAATGACCAGTGATTTTTAATTCCTTTTCTGTTTTGAATTTTCTGTGGTGGCAGTAGTATGAGTATGCTTCCCTTTTTTGGGATTTGCTAGTGTGAGATTATCTATTGCCCATATTTTCATGGATGCAGCTAACATCCTTGGGCTGAAGTTTTCCTTTTCATACTTTCTGTAGGCCTAGATTTATAAATAGATATTGTGTAAATCTGTGGAAGATATCTGGTCAGTTGTCATCATTAACATACACCACGAAACCCAATATATGGACAAGTTCAACAAAACTGCCATATTCGGTCTGCCCATATATTCTTCAGCATTGCCAGTGTATAAATTTCAATTTTTCATTGCTTAAATCTAGTTTTGTCTTGGAATATTTTACTTTCTTAATCTATGGTGATTGAAAGATTTGCTGGATATAGTGGTCTGGGCTGATATCTTAGTGTTTGCAAAATGTCTTTCCCATACCTTCTTGCTTTCAAAGTCTGCATTGAGAAGTTGGTGTAATTCTGATATTTATATGTTACTTGTTCTTTTTCCTTTGCAGTTCTTAATATTCTTTCTTCTGTATGTTTATGGATTTGAGTATATTTTTTTTGGTCCAGTCTATATTGTGTTTTGTAAACTTCTTGTATATTCATGGGTGTAGATTTCTTTAGGTTGGGAAAGTTTTCTTCAATTCATTTTTTATATTTTTGAGCGGGTATTCTACTCCTTCTTCTATCCCTATTATTCTTATTTTTGGTCTTTTCATAGTGTCTCAGATTTTCTACATGTTTCTACCCATCCCTGTAAAGTGCACCCTTTCCAGTTGTCTCTTTCAGTACTCTCCCCGTCTATCCCTCTGCCATCTGATTCTGATGTTTCCAATCGTACTGGCCCGAAGTCCAACCATAAAATCTATTCTATTTCCCCTTTGCAAGGAGATCCATGTGTTCCCCCATTGAGACCTTCTCGTTTCCTACCATCTCTGGGGTTGTAGATTGTAGCATCAACGCAGCCACAAAACCTTCAACCTTCATTCTATCCAGCCTATGGGATGTGCTGGGGTAAGGGTAGCAAAGAGTTTGTGGGAGTGGTCAATCAATGACTAGTCTAGCCTCAGACCCATACCGTAAGTCAGCCCATCCTTGACACTACCAGTAGCACCGGGACACAGAGCAGATGGCCCCAAGGCCTAGGATAGAACCAAACATGACTGCAGAAAAGATATTTCAATGTGGTGATGCCTAATGATATTCTGCTATACTCATAGATTGGTGCCTAGAGCAACTGACATCAGAGAGGTTTCATCCAGCAAAAGATGAAAACAGACACAAAGACTCAGTGCAAAGCATTAGGCAGAACACTGGAATTGCGCTGAATAGAAGAAAGGAAGATTGTAGGAATTGGAGGAATCAAGGGCATCATAACAAAACCACAGAATCAACTAAGCTGTATTCATAGGAGCTCAGAGAGACTAAACTGACAACCAGCGATCCTGAATGGAATTGACCTAGGTCCAGTGCAGATATGTGACAGCTGTACAGCTTGATCTTCTTGTGGGACTCCTAACAGTGGGAACAGGAGCTGCATTTGGATCTTTTTCTTGGGACCCTATTACTAAAATCTGGTGCCTTACCTAACCTTAATATATACAGGAGGTGCTTAGTCTTACTGTAAGTTAATAAGCCACGGTTTTTTGATTCTCATGGGAGGCCTGCCATTTTCTGAATAGAAATAGAGGAGGAGAGGGTTGGGGAGAAGAGCAGCAGAGAAGAGGAGGAAAGGGTAGCTGCAGTTGGGGTGTAAAATACATAAACCAATTTTAAAAAGTGTATTGGTGGACATAAAGACAAAAAAGAGAATATGAAGATATAGAAAGAGTTGTATGGAAAAATATTAAGCATGAAGAAAATGCATTATTCATCTATGAAAATCTAAAGAATAAAAAGAAATATGTAAATATATAATAACTATGTAGATATACAGTATTTCTTCTCTGGGATCAAGTAAGACAAATTTATTAAGTATTATTTCAGTTCAGAACAATTGAACTTTTAATGAATTAATTCATATAAACTATTTAAAAAATAATAAATTGTTATAAGTACTTTTATACAGTACCCCTGTGCTAAGTGATGCAGAATTCCCCTCTGTATATTGTGAATACATTTTAGTACCATTGGTTAATAAAGAAGCTGTTTTGAGCTATGGCAGGGCAGAGTAGTGCTAGGTGGGAAAACTAAACTAAATGAAGGGACAAAGAAGGCAGAGTCAGGAGATGCCATGAAGCTGACACAGGAGAAAGAGACAGGAAAGTTCCAGGTAGGCAAAAGCCTCGTGATGATACTTAGTTTAATAGAAATTGGTTAATTTAAGATGTAAAAGCTAGCTAGAAATATGCCTGAGCCATCAGCCAGTGTTGTAATTAATATAGATTCTGTGTAATTATTTGGGTCAGGGGAGGCAGGAAACTAAAGTGAGTCTCTACTTACAGTTATGTTTGATTTAAATAATATTGTTACTACTTAAGTGAAAAAAGGTCTAAGAATATGTTTAATTGTCAGTACAGTGACTACATTTTAAGCAAATTTTAATTTTTCATTCTTTTCAAGAAATTCCAAGTTTGTTCTATCCTGGAGTAAACAATTATATATTTATCCTAGATGGATTCAAAATCTCAAATAGAAAAAAACTTATGTAAGTAAAAAAAAACACCATGTGAAATAAAATCCTGTCTATTACAGTTTTAAAAATATGCTGATTTAAGCATATTCCCTTTGAGAAACATCTAAAACAAGAATGAATGACAGATGAACACAGAGACAAATAGCTGTCTGAAGAAAGCAATTGGAGAAAAACATTAGGGCAAAATCTCTACAGTGTTTCATTATATCCACGGGAAAGTTCTTTCAACTCTGCCAGAGAATGAGAGTTTGTACTACAAGCATTTGAAACACCATGGGATATTTAAGTATCTGAAAATCTATCTGTGAGAGTGTATCTCTACTACTCACCTCAGGAATTGGGTTTTTTAACATTTGGCAATATATTGTATTAGAGGGTGTATATATTACAGTCACACACCTTCTCCAGGGGTCTGTGTGTTCCTGTTACACATCTTCACCATGGGTCTGTATGTTCCTGTCACACACCCACTCCAGGGGTCTGTGTGTTCCTGTCACACACCCTCTCCAGGGGTCTGTGTGTTCCTGTCACACACCCTCTCCAGGGGTCTGTGTGTTCCTGTCACACACCCTCACCACGGGTCTGTGTGTTCCTGTCACACACCCTCTCCGGGGGTCTGTGTGTTCCTGTCACACACCCTCACCACGGGTCTGTGTGTTCCTGTTACACACCCTCTCCGGGGGTCTGTGTGTTCCTGTCACACACCCTCTCTGGGGGTCTGTGTGTTCCTGTTACACACCCTCAGCTAGGGCAAAGGGCCAGAATTATGTAGAATTCCATTGGGGCAGGGTAATACAAATTTAAATGTTTTATTACAGGTGTTTCTCATTCTATACAGAATTGTTTTCAAATCAAAACATATAATTTAGAAAACAATAACTGCATGTTAGAAGAAAATATTTTTAATAACTACTAACTATGTGGTTATTTCTCAGGAATTCTAATATTTCTACACGCCCTTTACAGCTTTTTTATGTAAGTGGGTTTCCACTAATTTTAGGGTAGATGATTCAGGCAGTAGTAGATTAGCTTAATTATTGTTATTTGTTGCTACCATTCTTTCAATTCTTACTGTGATTAAACATTTATTAAGACTCTGCCATATGGCGGATACCTCCTCCAACTAATCACATGTTTTGATGTGTGTTA
Organism: Microtus oregoni; assembly: GCF_018167655.1. Taxonomy (NCBI): domain Eukaryota; kingdom Metazoa; phylum Chordata; class Mammalia; order Rodentia; family Cricetidae; genus Microtus; species Microtus oregoni. The sequence goes on along the minus strand of NW_024543067.1, from coordinate 28,795,005 downwards.
GTGACAGATTTGTGTTTCCTTCTGTGTTTGATGCTGTTTCTCATTTTCCATTTAAACACCACCCTGTGTTTGGCACTCGTAATTTCTAGTTGTTCTCTAAAACTCTAATCAGGGAAGGATGATGAAAAGAGCTTCAGCGCAGGAGAGAGAAGACTGCATTTCTAGAAGCTAATCAAGAATATTGTGGTGTGCCTCTGTGCGGGCATTTTCTTATGACACAAATGTTTATGATATTTTTCATTTCATTTCTAAATTGAGGTGACAAATAAATGGAATATAGTAACACCATCACTTATAACTGAACCTTTTCATTCCTTTAAACCATTGCCAAAAACTTAGAGAAAAATAAAATAGTCCACACCAAACCCAATCTTTTCAATTATTTAATTGACAATTATTATTTTTAGTAATGATTTTTATATTTTTCACAATTTTCTGTTATTTTGTGTTACTGTTGTAATAAAATTTGTTGCTGAATAGTTAGTCTAAAGCTAAGACTTATTTATATCTGTTTATACATTTTATTTGGATAGTCATCTGACATTAGATCTATGCCAAAATAACATGTAATTAGGAAGTTGATTTCATACAAATTTTTTTTATCTCTTACATTACAAACAGGAGGAAACCTAAAAATAACACAGCAAAGGAGACATTTTACCATCAATTCCAAACCAAGGAATGCTCTCCAAAGAGGAAAGACAAGAAAGCAAAGGAAATATACCCTTCATATACACAGAGACTGCTCCCATGAATGATGTTTAACATAATCATGTACTGGGATGCGGATTCTATTACAGAGTTCCCAGCCAGAGTAAAGGCTGAATAGCATATGTGGCTATATTTCACCAATTGTTTTCATTCCGTGCATTCACCAGCAAATTTAATAATTAGGTATTTACTTATATATGAGGGGTATTCCATAGTGTATATGTACCACATTTTCATTTTCTGTTGAAGGACATTTAGTTTGTTTCCACTTCTTAGTTACTGTGTGTAGAACATCAATGAACACATGGCTGAGCAAGTGTTTAGAATAGGACATCGTGTCCTTTGGGCACACACCAAGCAGGAAAAAGCTGCAGCATATGGTAGCTCTTCTTTTAGCCTTTTGGTGATTCTCCACACTGTGTTTCATAGTAACTCTACACGCTTTCAATACTACTAAAAATGGGTAAGGGGGCCTTTACCAGCAGATTTGGTCAGGTTTTTGTTTTCTATCAACATTACTTAACAATTATATAATGTTATACTTTTATTGAATTTAGCATTTATTTTATGACTTTTTAAAATTATTTGATTTCAGACACATCAGAAAGATGGACTTACATTGAAGTTCACTGAAATGTTGAAAGCCTTATATATTATTATATTATATTCAAGCATATCAAAGACTAAACATTTTCAAATAATCAACACTTTTTATAATATGAATGTATCTGACATAAATTTCACTTAAACAAAAATGTGCTTCATGTTGGCAACACATGTAAATGGTAGTCTGTTTTTGCAGATTAGAAACCCCTGCATGCTGACCTGAGGAAAATATAAACAGTGATTCCATTCACAATAAACAAACAGTTATTGTGAAATTAGGCCAAAACTATTTTGAAAATTTTGTTTTTACTGTGACACTCTGCCTTTGCAATTTTTTTGTTAATAAAATGTTCTCTTTGACAGTTTCAGATGTGTAGACAGTGCATTCTGAGTTTTCTCATGTCTCATGACTGTTAGTTATTCCCCTCCCACCTCTGTCCACCTACCTTGCTCCCTATAGATGGTGTTCCATGCTGATGTCTGTTTTGTTGTTGTTCTTTGGGTTTTGTGACTCACCAAGTCTAACCTGGACATTACAGTATTATTCAGTGAAAGTCAAAATGAGTATGAGGCCTCTTTGTAACCTACAGGACTACAATTTGTTGAATATTAACTGGGTAAGTAGATAAATGACCTTTATTGCAAGAACATTTTGGTATAATTCCAAAGATGTGATTTATGAAACAAATTACCAGTGGTCTGAGTTGCTTTGAAATTTATAACTTCTGCTCTGTGAAATACAATGCCAAAAGAGTAAAAGGTAAGACAAATAAACAAAAACATCAACATCACCAAATTAAGAAATGCGTATGGAGAGCACATTTAAAAAAACATATTATTTCAAATATATGAGGAAATTGCAAACTTAGCAACTTAAAATGAGAAATTAAGTTGAAACAGGGACAAAAGTTACTAACTAGATCCTTCCCCAATCAAGAAGAATGCCCCCAGCACTTGGGAGGCAGAGGCAGGCAGATCTCTGTGAGTTCGAGACCAGCCTGGTCGACAGAGCTAGTTCCAAGACAGGATCCAAAGCCACAGAGAAACCCTGTCTCTAAAAACAAAACAAAACAACAACAAAATAAAAAGAATGCCAATCATGGGATCACGCAATGACGTGTTGAATATACACCGTTCAAGTACTTCAAATACAGTGGCAATGATGTACTTCTCCAGGCCTATTAGAATGATCAGTCGAGAACACTAGCACACGTGCATGGGCACAGATGTAAAGCTAAAGGAATACTCATTGTGGGAAGGTAAAATAGGAGTGCTTCTTTGGAGAAATTTGTCTGCCCTTTAAAGATGAACACACTCCTGATTTCAGATGCAGCATCATCTCGTTTGGTGTCTATGTTGTTATTTTCTTCTGGATACTACCAGCTGAGTATATGCAGTATATGTTTATCAATGCATAATATACAGTCCAAGGAATGACTCTCAGTGTAAACTGTGGACTTAAGCAATGAGACAGATGAGCGTAGACTCTTTAGTTGTAGCAGGTGTGCTTCTCTGAGTAGGGATCCAGCGGTGAATGCGCATGTGTGAGAAGAGGGGGATGGGGAGAAGCTCTGGATCTCCCACTTCCTTTGCTATGGCTTCAAATTGATGCTTTAACAGTTAAGGAAACTGGAGATGTTGGCAAATTATTATCCTTTAGAAATATCAGGTAACCACGTATATTTATGAAGAATCTATACAAAACGTCCAAGGATAGAAACATAAAATACACACAAAAACTTGGATTTTAAATTTTTTAAAATATTTCAACAATGATTTATGTGCATACATACTAATGTATTTGTCTATGTGTTATGAGTATCTGTATTTATGAGTGTTTATGTGTGTGTCACTTTGTGTGTATATGTGTCTGTGTATGTACACGCATGCATATATATACATATACACACACAAACATGTAGATCTTTGGGTGTGCATGTGTCTGTGTCTATATGTGTTTATGTGAATATATATTTGTGTATACATATGTGTGCATTTCTTTGAGTGTGTGTGTCTCTGTGCATATATATGCTTATGTATATCTGTGCATGTGAATTGTGCAGATGTGTGAGTGTGCATGTGTATTTGTGTGTATGTGTGTGTCTAATGAGAGTCAAGAGTGTAAGGTTCAGTGTGTATATGTTGTTTTCTTTGTGCCTGTGTTTTTATTCTCACAACTGTAACTGACTTCTGTAAAGAGTGGTCATGTTTAGGTCTTACACTGAATCATTGCAAGAAGTCATAGAAACAGCTGATTTTCTCCGCTTCCTCTCCCAAAGCCTGACTAATTGTCAGCCTCATTGTTTTAGTATTCTTCTATATCATCTTTCAAATCTCAGTTAAATTTACCTAACTTGCCAAAACATTTTTTTTCCCACATGGTCATCAATGTGTTTGAGTTAAGTCTGGGACTTCAGGGTTAAACATTTGATCATAAAGGTCAAGTCCTTGGGAGAAAGCAGTCTCTGTGCGGGATGAAAGCTTATGTTTGGTCCTTTGTTGGATGACTACCAACCTCGTGTCTTCAACAGAAGGCCAGAACATGGGTGGAAGTTTGCCAATTCTAAAGGTTTCTGTAAAGAAAGAGGTCTATTCTGAATTCTTTTCTCCACACTACAGCAAAGGTGCTACTTGAGAAGTCAGCCCCAGTGCAAACATTAACAATGGAAAGATCCTTTGCTGACCACTCACATGAATTTACTTTCCTTGGCTTCGATACCCGCAGAGCATATTCTTCAAAACTTTGTCTTCTCTGTGGCATCATTTTATTTTCATGAAAGAAAAAAAATGTTCTGGGAAGAAAATTCGCCGTCATTCGGAGACAGCCAGCTGCTAAGATTTAGAACAAAAGCAGATTCCCCACCCTTCCTGCTTTCAGGAAGTGGCTCTGAGCAGAGACAGGGCCATAGGAAAGTTAGGGAGTAAAAGAAAAAATAAAACAACACAAATTTATCTTTAGAGAAAAACGAGCAAACAAACAAACAAAGCTGAGGTTTTAGAAAGGCACACACTTTGATGGCAAACACATTCAACAATCCTGCAGCTGTTAAAAGGAAGGATACCACTCAAATCTCAGAAAAATTCTAATATGTAAAATCTGTAGTGCTTTTTAGCATCAAGTATATTTGTTTCATTGTCCTTCAAATGAATTAGAGAACTGTCTCATTAGGAACCAGTATCTGTAGGGATTTTCTGTGGCAGGTCCTGGTATGAAGATTATACCAGATAAAGCAATAATGAAGTGATATCAATGTAAATCAAAGAATCTAACTTAGTGTTACTTAAGAGTTGATTTTTATGTCATACCTAGAATGTTGTCTGTAAGACAAATGATAAATGCTTACTTTTCATAGGGTTTCATGTCAGGAGCCAATTTCCTCCTAAAATCATGACAGGAACCATCACCCTGGGGAATCTACAGATCTGTCAGGAGCCAATTTCCTCCTAAAATCATTGCAGGAACCATCACCCTGGGGAGTCTGCAGAGAACCCCACACTCCTAACTAGCTTAGGAATCGTTCTATTGACATAGCCTACCCCCACACCCAAATTGGCTGTTAATGGAGAGCTATCTGTTAGCAGAACCCGCCCCACATTCCAAACTATCTAGAGAACTAGGTGTGTCATCTCCTAGTTGTGACTTCCTGGCCTAGTTACCAACGAGAACCACGTGACCAACATGAACCATGCGGCAAGAGCCCAGGCCCCTGTGTCCACCCCCCAACTCCTTACCCTATATAAGCTGTACCCCATCTCTAATAAACGGAAGCTCTGACAAACTTAGCATGGCCTCCTTCGTCTCTCTTAGCTCAACACTCTCCGGGGACCCTGGTATAACTGAACTGCCAGGCGGGTTACAAACCCCTAGACTAAGTAACCCAAGGCAGTCTACAGTTTCGTCAGATAATTTAAAAATAAAACTGCCTATACTGCAAAGATATAACCCATGTTTTCAAGGTAGACTTTCTGATGGGTAATTTAAAGTTTGATAAATCAACAAAAATTAGGAGTTTTAAGTGATATGACAATTTGCCCCTCTTTACTGAGAAAGACTGCATCCTTTTCTTGTGTCGGTTTCTTGCTCTCTCTAATTGCGATATTCCTTACCAGGTCCAGGAGCAGGTTTTGTCTTTGCAATTCATGAGCCTCAACTCATTAGAAAGAAACCATCACTGTATCAGCTATCATCATATTTTGTTAGGCAAACATGAAAAAAGAAAAACAAGCAAATGAAAAACCCCACTTAGTTGGTGTCCATTCTGCTCTTTTGTAGGGTTTTTGATTTCCTATGAGAAATTCACATTATCTCAAAAGTGACAATCATACATTCTGATGTTGGAAAACAGATGGGAGTGCTATGTGTCCACCCTGACATTTATTGCTATGTTTTGTGACAGATGTGAGGAAGGACACTCTGATTACAAGTGGGAATATCAAAAGAACTTGATATGCTTCTGTATCATTTTTGATATTGAAACAGTTAATAAATCAGCATGGAGTTCTTATGGTGGTAAGGCTTTGATTTCAGGTGTTTCCTTTGCTCTTGCTTCTCTTTTGTTTTGCTGTTTAGATACACTGACTGCAGTTGTTCAAACACATGGGAAAGTCCTAGTTTAATCAATAGAATTATGTCTTAATAAAAAATTGAATGGCAGGCAAAATATTACTTGACTTGTTTCATGATGTTTCTTTTTTCCCTTGTATCGTGTATGATATTAGGTAACACTAGACAAAAAGTTCTACATATTTAGGCTCCTGTCACAATCTGTAGAACTTAGCGGGGAGCAAAGCAGGACCAGCTAGCAAGGCAGAGCGCCAACGCCCTCTCCACTGCCTTGTTATCCTGACTCCTCTCAGCAGTAAACAGTAAGATGGCTAAATTGGGAAAATGAGGATATGCTTTCTTACAAATTCATAGACTTTATGCTGGTTGGTTTTAGGAACAGAGGACGACTAGATCTTTAATGATCACCCATCATATCCAATAATAATTTTATATTTTAAAGGCACAAGTCACAAGCCTTTGATATTCCTTTCTCTTACAGTCTTTCTTCTGAAAACAGGTTCTCACTTCCACATTACAACCCAGATCTTTTATCCCCCTCTCTGGCACCACAGAGACTCCAGACAGCAACATCCCTTGCTTCAGTTGTTGCTGGGTCTTCTCAACTCCCCCCATGACTATTCTTATCCCTGCCTCTGCTGTTGCTGTCCCCAGGATGGGGTCACACTACACACAGTTTCCTGCAGTCACAGCAGCCCCTTCTTCAGAGGCTCCACATGCTTGCTCTTTGTAGGGGCTCAGCCAAACAAGCTCCTCATGTCTCATTAGAGTACCCAGTGTCTTGTGACAACCAGCAACTTCAATCATCAATGCACACTACAGTGAAGCAATGTTCTTTGTAGACTTTGTCACACCACCACCATTTTATACAACGGATGCATATTACTTGTTCTATAGATCTACTGAGAAAAGAATACAATGGTTTTCATACAGTCGGAAATCCTAAGGTTTGATATGTATTGAATATCAGAATGACTATAGTCAGTGATATTGCATAGAAATCTGGATATCAAGTGAACAAGTTGCCACCTATGTTAAGTTTTGTTTAATCATGCAAAATGCACTCAACTTTTAAAAATATTTAGTGTGTGTGCATACATGCATGTGTACATGCATGCAAGAGTCTGTATGTAAAGTCACAAACTTGCTACTCCATGCATGTGGTGATAAGAAGACCGTAGGTGTTGTTGCCTTCCACTTCGCCTGCCACTGAACTGCAGAGATGCACATTACAAGATAGCTGACTCCGTAGAATTCAGAGCATTCTTTTCCCCCACCTTCCACTTCATGTTAAGAGTCCACAGATTACAGATAGTCCACTGAGCTTGGCTTTTATATGAGTTCCCCAGAAGAGAACTTAGGACTGTGGGCAAGCACTTTTCCTGCATGAGGTACCTGCCCAGCCCAGAAACTTAGGCATTTATGAAAACATCACATTGTACTCTATAAGCCTAATACAATAAGCATGTGTCTGCTGAGATATAATGCAAAACCTTAACATTTAAAGGCTCTTACAGTTTGCTTGCTTCATATTAATAAAAAATATAGTTTTTGATGAGACATGATCACAGAAAGATATACAAGCACATCTCATATCCAAACAAAATGAGGCTTGGGATTCCCAAGGGAATCTTTTACCAATGAGGCCAACAGAAATCATCATGAGCCTTAGAATTAGGAAGAGATTCTCAAGGGAAAAATGGGAACAAGGTCGAGGGTGTGAGGATTATTATATTAAAGTGCAATATGTTACCAAAATACATGTTCTTGAGAAAGATTGTGATTCAAATTGAAATATTCCACGTAAAAGGTATATTACCAGAAAAGTGATATAATTGTGAATTTGAGGTCATTAAAGGTTATTTTCCAGCCTCCTTGCCTTGGATGAAAAGAGATGGAAGCTATATGTTTCTCTTTTTTTATTGATCTTTATTGATCTACATTTCCTCTGCTCCCCTCCTTGCCTCTCCCGTCCTCTTCAACCCTCTCCCAAGTGCCCCAAGCTCCCAATTTATTCAGGAGACTTGTCTTTTTCTACTTCCCATGTAGATTAGTTCTGTGTATGTCTCTCTTAGGGTCCTTATTGTTCTCTAGGTTCTCTAGCATTGAGATTGTGGGCTGATTTTCTTTGCTTTATGTTTGAAAACCACTTATGAGTGTGTACATGTGATAATTGTCTTTCTGGGTCTGGGTTACCTTGTGAGAACCCAAGTCAATAAGACCCCAACCCCAGTTTCCAACTTCGGAGATTTTATGTTAAAACTGGGTTAGGGCAAAACAGGATATCTGTGGGCCAGCAGTCTTGAGACCAGTTGCACCTACCAAAAAGGAAAAACACCTGGTCCTTTGTGTAATCTATCAAAGCCCCCGAGGGGGCAGAAACTGGCAGAAACTGGATGAAACTAGTTTAATCTAGACTTATTTTTGTCCTGATGTTGACCCACCACATATGTTAATCTGAATTGACCAATGATGTTGCTATTGCTATGTTTCCCTGTTATGTAACCCCAAGACCCTATATATACTTGCTGAAAAAAATACATGGGGGGCTCAGTCTTATGAGAGCACTGAGTCACCCATAGGCGCCTTTGACAATAAAAAATCCTTTTGCTGTTTGCATCCATTGGCGTGGCTTACTGAGTCTGGGGGATCCATCCCTGAACCCTAGAAGTTAGGGTCTTTCAACCTCACTCAAAATGATGTTTTCTAGCTCCATCCATTTGCCTGTGAAATTCAAAATATCATTATTTTTTTCTGCTGTAAATGTACCACATTTTCCTTATTCATTCTTCAGTCAAAGGGCATTTAGGTTGTTTCCAGGTTCTGGCTATGACAAACAATGCTGCTATGAACATAGATGATCACATCTTATGATTTTGTTGGCACAAAATCAACAAAATAGAAACAAAAAAAAACCAATACAAAGAATCAATGAGACAAAGAGTTGATTCTTTGAGAAAATCAACAAAATAGACAAACCTTTACCAAACTTAACCAAAAGACAGAGAGAGAATATCCAAATTGACAAAATCAGAAAAGAAAAAAGGGGGACATAACAACGGACACTGAGGAAATACAGAGAATCACCAGGTCATATTTCATAGAACTGTACTCCACAAAATTGGAAAACTTAAAGGAAATGGATAAATTTCTGGATAAATATCACTTACCAAAATCAAATCAAGACCAGATAAACTAGATGTTTCTTAAAGAAGTAAAAACAGGGAGGCAAACAACTAACACTACAATAATTGCAGTGCAGTGTTCTGATAAGAGAGAGACTACATACATAAGAGCTCTGAGTTCTGTGTAACTTAAGGCATCTTGAAAAAAGAAACTGGCTGCAAAAAGTCTTATAAAAACACTTAGACCCACCCATTGCAGGAAGAAAAGTGCTGCAAACAAATATAACACTTTATCCTTGGCAGAAAAAATAACATTTGTTAGGTACTGAGAAAGGATATTAATATGCTTCAATATATCTCCAGTTCTCTTTGTAAGATTGAGGCTTTCTGAGGTGTCCTAAGTCCATGTTACATGCTTTTTGGGGTTGATTGTCCTCATAGAGCTTGTGTTTGATCTTGTGCTGATAAGGCCTTACATGTGTGGTTCTGACATTCCTAGAGACACAAGCTCAGATAAACAACCTGCTCCTCTGGCTCTTACAGTCTTTCTCCACCCTTGCTCACAATGCTCCCTGAGCCTTGTGCAGGGTTCTTTTCTAGATGCATCTACTGGGATTGAGTTCTGCAGTCCTGCATTCATCCTGGTTTTCCTCAATGGTCTCTATGTATTTCGAGGACAAAGTTCCTTAATGAGGGATGAGAATTACATTCATCCTCATGGAAGAACACATGAATTGTTAATCCAATAGCAAAATGTCAACTCTGAAAGAAAATACATATAAGTAATATCATACAAAAAAGTATATGGTAATGCTTTGAGAGAAAGAGGAAATGGTGTAATTATACTACAATCTCAAGAAAAGAAAAGAAATATTTTTAAATGATTCAAGACTTTGATGTGATATTTGGTTCCAAGTACCTAATATTTTATACACATACTTTAAATTCTGCAATTCCATGAAGTTGATATATTAGACAGGGACAATAAAAGAAAGCAAACAAACAATCAAACAGTGGTGATTTCAAAATCCAGAAAGTGTTACACCAATGTTAAGCTCCCCAGCTTCAAGACATCTATTTAACATTATAAAGTTTATTGAGATGCATATTCTTTGGATCTGGATGCCTTTAATTTTCAAGTTCTGTAGGTGAAAGTTTTAATACATAATTAATGAAAAAATTGTAAAATATAACTTATAAAATATTTTAAATCATTCAATGTGTTAAATATTCTGCTGTAATAGTAAATGTAAAATAATATTCATATACTTGGTTACACTTTGAATATTAAATATTATTCTGTAACATGAGCAAATTAAAATGAGATATCATTATTAGCATCATAATAATTGCTTTTTAAAATCTATTAATATATTCTATATGCATATTTGGTATGTATGTATGAATGTATTCAGCATTCATAAAGGTGCCCCATTGAGGCCAAGAAGACATTGGATTCACTGCAACTGGAGTTACAGTTGACTGTGTACTAGCATGTGGGTATTAGGAACTGATCCCATCTTTTGAAAGAGCAGCAGTTTCTCTAATTGTAGATTTATTTTTCCAGCCCTCTCACAATATTTTTCCACCACTTTGACCAATGTATTTACCATGACAGCATATTTTCTGAAATTATAAACACAAGTTTTCCAGTGGTATTATAATGAATGGAAGAGACTGAAATAATTTCAGTTTTCACTTTTCATGTTCTGCACCTGGTTGAAGAGAATGTGTGTAAGTGTGTGTGTGTGTGTGTGTGCGAGAGAGAGAGAGAGAGAGAGAGAGAGAGAGAGAGAGAGAGAGACCAGTGAGGTACTTTAATTTTTATTGGAAAAGCTCTATATCTAAATACAGTTCTATTGCAAAATATTTGGGCTGAGGATTTTGATAATGAAATAGGGATAAGAGACTAAACATCAGGCTGTTAATGTATACTAAAGTGCTGCACTCTTTCTTAACATGACTCTCTTGCAATTTGACCACATTATGATGGTGATAGCAAGACAAAATGGAACTAAGTTTTATTTATCCTTGGGAATTCAGAGCTCAACTCAATCTCCACCGCATACTTGTATCTCCAGAAATCTAGATTGCGATAGTTGGTGCAGGTTTTATATAAAAAATCAAGTATTTGAGCTAGACAGATATCTCAGTGTGTCCAGTTAAAATGATATTTATTTATGAAAATAATAACATGAAATTCTGAAAATGATGTATATTTGTGTGCATATGTGTGCTTGTGCAATTTGTTTATGAAAGAAAAAAAAAGGCTGGCTGTGAAAATGATGAATACATTTCTAGTGCACTGACCTGACACATGTTTGATTTGGACATTAACTGCAAGATCACAAAATTTCAGATACAGCTAAACCCTGTTCATAGGAGACACTGGACTGAATAGCTACTTAAATGTGAAATCTTGAAAAAGAAAATCATTCAAACCTGTTTTCAGACCCTGAAACATCTCAGTTACCTCTGCTTCTGAAACCTTACTGAGGCATGTCAATCAAACCTCCTTCTGAATATTTTTCAGAACTTGAAATTTACTTATCATAAAAATATCAATGTATTTGAGTAAATAATTGTAAAACCACAAGGTCTCAATCTTGTGAATTCCATTAATTTATTTGCCTTCTAATTTATTAATTTTACTCTACTTTGCTTTTGTAGATGCGTATTAAATGTTATCAAATTCTCTTATATTAAATGAGTCCTTACGAATGGATACACTACCACCCACTACCTAAATCAGGAATGGAGAATTTTAGCGCATCTTTTCTATTTCCATTCTTTATTTCTCTCTCTCTTGTTTGGGGCTGAGCCTCACTCTACACTAGAGTCCTCTCTGTGATTCAAGGTGACGTTTGACTTGTGAGATCCCTGCTCATCCTCACAAGCAGCGGGTTACTACTTTGATTCATTATTCCAGGCTCTGCATGCAATCTTAAAATTCCTTTTATTAGAGTCAGCAAGTAGTGCTCTTATTTGTATGAGCATAAATGATGTATGACTGCTCTCTACCTTTTTCTGAAGTACTTATATGAGATATCATTGATATGGCTTCTGCCTAGTTTCTTCCATTCAACATAATGGTATCAAATAGCTACATTGCTTTCTCTGCCCCAGAACCTCATTCCATAATGCTATTACATCAATAAATAACCTCAATGCAGCCCCTTTGATGAATCTGGGGTTGTTTCCAGTTTGGAATTTTAATAATAAAGATGCTAAATACTTTCTTATGAAATTATTTTCTGATGCTTTCATTTCTCCTTTATAATTTAAAATTGTAAAGTTGCAGGATAGAAATATCTATAACCTGAAATCATTTGACATCATCTTTATAATGTAATTATACCAATTTTCATTCAAACAAAATTGTATGAGGAGTTCAAAGCCATTCTGGGATACAGTAATGATTTTTTCAGGCAATTGAGAGACCTGGTAAGGGATTAAAAATACATAAATGAATTTTATATTTTCTGCCAAGAATGTGGTACTGTCTCCTTGGAGTGGCATTCATTGCCTTTCCAGGACAGACAGTGATGGAGAGTATACACAAGCATACCAAAGCTTTTTTTGGTGGAGTGCTTGAAATGTGCTATACATCTGAATGAAGGGTGCTGCACACCTGTGTGGAACTGTGCTGCACATCTGCATGGAACTGTGCTGCACATCTGTATGGAAGTGTGCTGCACAACTGTATGGAAGTGGCCTGCATATCTGTGTGGAAGTGTGCTGCACATCTGCATGGAGTTTGCTGCACAGATGTAGAGAAGTGTTCTGCACATCTGCACAGTCCTTTTCCCTGCCCATCAGCACAGCCCTTTTCCTTCATAATAGATGGAGTAGAACAGTTTACAAACTGTAGAAGACATTCTGAGTTAGGAATGAATTTCAATATACCTTTCTCAGATTGTGACATTTTTATTTCTAAATTTTATGAGAAATTCTCTTCTGTCATTTTGACAAAAAGTTTTAAGCTTTATTTGTAGCAATTGGAGCCTGTCCTGAAACTAGTTATTGTAGACCAGGCTGGCCTCGAACTCACAGAGATCTGCCTGCCTTTGCCTCCTGAGTGCTGGAATTAAAGATGTGTGCCACTTCTGCCTGGCTCTAAATCTTATTTTTAAATTACATAGTAAATAATGTTATTTGTTTTAATAAAACACATTGAAATTTCTGGAGGCAAGGGAGATCCTAGGATTCAGCTCTTTCTTACCCTCAATTCTGGTGCTTTGTCTAATTTTTGCATGGATGTTGGGGATTTGAACTTGGGTCCACTTGCTTTTACTGCAACTGATTTAATTAGCAGAGTCATCTCCCTGGTTCAATATAGTGTCATTTTCCCTTTACTCATTTTCTTGTTAGCCCCTTATAGCGCCTTCACTATGTTTCCCCAGCATGACATCTCTGAATTAAGTCAAAGTGTAAAAGTGCATTCTATCTGCTGAGCCGATTGATTCATGTGATCTATTTTATCAGGTGTGTTTGTACAACAACTGTGGGATAACACTGGCTGAAGTGCAGCACGCATCTTATGTTCATAAGCTACTGCTCTGACTAGTGAACTGGTGTAGGAGGTCCTCCTGTCTGTGTGTTGCTTTTCTTGGTTAATGAATAAAGAAACTGCTTTGGCCTGTTGATAGGGCAGAACTTAGGTGGGGAAGACAGAACTGAGTGCTGGGAGGAAGAAGGCAGAGTGGGAGGGGGTGCCATGAAGCTACCACTGCTGGAGAAAAATGTGGTAAAACTTTGCTGGTAGGCCATGACCTCATGGTGATATAAGATTAACAGAAATGAGTTAAATTAATATGCAAGAGTTAGCCAATAAGAAGCTAGAGCTAATGAGCCAAGCAATGACTTAATGAATACAGTTCCTGTGTGGTTATTTCGGTTCTGGGCAGCCAGGACAAACAAGAGGCCTCTTCTTCCATCAGTGAACTACAGTGATGCCTTGGGTCTCCTGCAGATAATTCTAATACAGATAGAGCCAATGTACGGTATTAGCATCCAAGTTATTTTGGATTATTTGGATTACTTTCTTTTCCTTGATACATAGATGTCTTAGTAGAAAGCTTGAAGGTCCTCTGGGAAAAGATCACAGCAAAATGATCAATCTAAATTTCCATTACTATGCCAAGAATCCTTCACAAAACAAACAAACAAACAAAAAGTAGCCTTCATTTTCATCCAGTTAAGAAGTTCCAGCTCTAGAGCTGGTGGGTTAACTCAGTGTTAAGGGTACTGACTGTTTTTCATAGGACCCGGATTTGGCTTCCATGGCTCCCATGGTGTTTCACAACTACCTGCAACTCCAGTACTAGGGCAGATGATAATCTCCCCTTATCTCTGCATGAAAACAATCAAACACATGCAGTACATTCATAAATGCAGGCAAAACACAATGTAAAATAAAATAAAAATCTGAAATTTACAAGATTCTTTCTCTTCAGACCAGCTCAAGAATGGTGATTATATATGAGGCTCTGACTCACTGTCCCCATAGTTTAGGCTTGTGTTACTGCAGTCACATGTACTCTACTCATGAGCATGTCTTCAGTAGCATAGTTGGTGCCATTGTTTAAACCCAGAATCACAATGTGTCTTATAATTATTAAAGGTACTTATGGATTTTGTTAGGATTGGCCAACAGTTTGCTTCTTTCCTGCAATTTTTGTTATCATTTATTTATTAGACTTTGTTGTTGCCTTTGCTTTTGAGATGATACCTCAGTATATAGTCTCCTCAGGCCTGGAATTCACCATGGAGTCAAGACTGACTTCTAGCTTGACACAATCCACTTGTCTTTCTTTTCCACATTCAGAAATGATGGGCTTGTCACCACAGCTGACTTTGTCATCTTTTGGAGGGATAGACTATGTAAAGATTATATATACTATGCAATAGATAATATACATTTAAATACTCTGTTTTTTTTATATTTAATGGCCTCTCTAGGGAAAGCAACAAAAACAAAAAATGACTATCTAATTTTTACTTCGCAGGGAAATTAATAAAACCACAGTTACACTTCTGCCAAAGCCAATAATATTCTTCTTGTGTGCTTTATATCTACAAAATTCACATTAAATAAGATGTTAATGTTTTTTCTTGGAACAGTGAGTTAAGCCAGAAGGGACTTCAAAGATGAGCACACAGTCGTCTTTTCAGTAAGTCTCACAAGTGGAATACCTGGCATCTCCATTGCCTTCTGTGTGTCTGCTTCGACTGTGCTGTCATTGCTCCTTCTTCTTCTTTTTTTTTTTTAGATTAGATTTATTGTTAAAAGTGTACAAAAGTGTACGCTCACTCTTCCTTCTTAAGCCTGCAGGAATTTGATTGACAGCCTTTGTCTCCTAGGTTGGACAGCAGCAAATCTCTTCAGCTTTTATGTGAAAATGTTTTTGTTTCACTTACGTTGTTTGGAGATGTGTCTGTTGAATGTAAGATTCTTCGTTTGCTGAGTATTTTCAGGATCTCAGAGATTTACTATTGTTCTGTGAGCTGCAGTTATGATGAGATACCTCTGTTCCCTACAGTGTGTTTTATTCTCGCTATTTGAAAATTTTTCTCTTTGTATTTGATTTTCAGTAGGTCGATTATAAAATACTTTGTATGTTTTTTTTCACTAACATTCATTTATCTGTCAAATGTTTACAGAGCTACTTGGATCTGTGGATAAATGGATGCTTTTATTACATTTTGGAAATGCTGATTTATTACACTATTAGCAATTTTTTAACTAAGTTATTTTTCTTGGTAATTATTTTCTATTATTGTCTTGTTTACAATATTTGCCTAAGCATTTATTCTCTGTTTCCAATCTGAATGTAAGCTCAAAGGGTCAAACATCTTAAGCTAAGACCAGATATACTAAATATGATAGAAGAGAAAGTGAAGAATACTCTTATACTCATTGGCACAGGCAAAGACTTTCTGAAAAGAATAACAATAGAAAGGAGTTTAAGGAAAAAAATAGGAGCACATAAAACTGAAAAGTTTTTGTATAGCAGAAGCCACCATCATAGGAACGAAACTGCAGGTTATATAGAATGAGATAATAGTTTAACTATTTGCATAGTGGAGGGTTAATGTAGACAGAAGCCTCTCATTCATTTTCAGTCACCCAAAATAGTCACTCAAAAATTATATTAATTAATACACTACTTGGCCAATAATTCTAGCATATTCCTAGCTAGCTCTCACATCTAAAATTAACCCATTTCTATTGTTATATTTTACCATAAGGATCATGGCCTATCAGCAAGGTTCCAGCTGGCAGCCTGTACCTTTCTTCTCTGGCATCTACATGGCATCTCGCTGGCTCTGCCTACTTTCTACTTGCATTCAATTTAGTTTTCCCACCTAGCTCTATTCTGTCCTATCACAGGCCCAAGCAGCTTATTTGTTCATTAACCAAGAAAAGAAACACATATATAGAAAGACTTCCCACAACAGGTTAATTTCTAAAATATATAAAAAACTCAAAGCTAGAATTCAAGAAATTAAGTAACCAAATTAAAAATGGAAAACAAACTGAAATGAGTTATTAAAAGAAGAGACTCAAATGGCTGAAAAACACTTAAAGAAATTTTCAGCATCCTTAGTTATCAGATAAACCCAAATGAAAACTATTTTGATATTTTCTTATACCAATAATAATGTCCAAGATAAATAGAAGGAAGGATTGCTCTCTGTAGGAAGGACAAATAGAATAAATAGTTATTGATGGACTGGGAGATGGGGGGTGGAATGGGAGGGTCAAAAGGGAAGGAGGAGGGAAGAGAAAGATGAAATGGAAATTATTTGGAGGGACAGCTAAAACCTGTTGCTGGAAGTAAGCCACATGTTGGTAGCCAGCCAGTTAGTTCCAAAATAATCACACAGAAACTGTATCAATGAAATCACTGCTGGCCCATTAGCTCTACCTTCTTATTGGCTAACTCTTATATAAATTTAATCCATTTCTATTCATCTGTGTGTTGCCACATGGCATGGCTTACCAACAAAGTTTAGGCATGTCTGACTCTGGCAGCAGCTTGATGATGTCTCTCCTAACTTAGCTCTTCCTCCCATGCTATAAGCCAAGTAAATTTTCTTCATTCATTAAAGAATAAAATCAACATATAGACAGAAGGATCTACCACACCAAAAACAAAGGACCATTTGAGTGGTGGTATGGAACCCTAATACAGTAGAAGCTTCCTAAAATACAAACATATATGAAGGTAACCTAAATAGGATTGTCAAACAATGGGGGAGTAAAAGCCCCAACTGGATATCTTTTGTCACCAAATGAAGCCTTTAGTTCCAAGAATGGGTCCCATCTAATCAGTTGTTGGCCAAAGAGGCCTCATAGGAATCTCCAAGGAACACAGGCCATTAGCTTAGATTGTTTCTTCAAACTGATGGTTAGGACCTATTGCTGAAGGCAACACATACACAATTCACTGAAAATGCAAAAGTTGACCTACCGCCTCCCTATAGCCCTCCTTCCTACTGATGAGTGTTTATGGTACTGGATAATACCCTAAATATTACTAGAGGAGAAAGATGAACCCCAAACCAGATGCTAACCCTTTGATCTAAAGTGGCTGAAAAATACAATCACTTAACAGTGGCACTAAGCTGGTGGAAGTAACCAACCAATATCTGATTGGGTTTAAGGCCCACTCCATGAAATTGATCACATACCCAACACTGCTTGGGTGGGCAAGATTCTGGAACAAAATAGGCCATGGACTTAGGGAAAAACCAAATATTTCTGTTCTAAAAAGGGAATATAGAAAGAAAATGACTCCTAATGACTTGATAGATAAACATCTTGTTCAACCATCCTGAGAGAAGATTTTTCCTGCAGTAGGTGGAAACAAATATAGTGATCAGACAATGCATAGATAGTAAGAGTCCTTGGAATATTCTGGCTTAATTGGGATGTGTCTGTCAAATCCCTCACCTCAGTGCTCAGAGAGTCTTCCAGAAAAGGAGACAGAAAGATGGTAAGAGCCAGAGGAAATGGGGAACACCAAGGAAACAAGGTCTCCTAAACACAGAATAGCCAATAAACGCATGAACTCACAGAGACTGTGTCCACATGCACAGTGCCTGCATTGGTCTAGTGAAGGCGTAAGTTATAAACAATGCCACACCAGTTTGGAATTATGATTAGTAGGGTGGTATTTATTTAAAGGGGAAAAAACTTACAGATCACCGTCAGCCCTCTACGCAACCAGGAAGGGAGTCTAGTCGCCGGCGGAGCAGGAAGTGAAGAGAGAGAGGAGAGGGAAGTGACCGCTTTTTTAAAGAGAGAGAGACCACGCCCCAATGGGCTGGTATCTCAGCAGCTATAGGCTGGAGTAACAGAGGACCTCCCGCAACACCTCCCCCTTTTGTTTAAATAAGAGAGTTCTAAACCTACTATGAAATTATATACAATAAGTGCAAATATCCTATTCTAACTAGCTTAGGTCTTGTATAATAAATAAATTGGCCAAGTCATGAGAGAAAGTAACTACATTTATATTGTCTTCAACCCCATCAAAGATCTGAGAAGGGAAATAATGTTACCTGGGTAATTAGGAAGTTCAGTAAAACAACTTCCAAAACATGCAACAAATCACAGAGACAACTAGCTACCTGGGCAATCACCTAAAGTCACATAGGCAGTGTTGAAGCAACCAACTTTGGCTAAGGCCTAACATAACTGACATACCATTTTCAAAGGCAAGCAACTTTTCAAAACTATCTTACCCTGTCTTGGCAGGATATGACAGTCCTGTTTTATCCATTGATGCACGCTCTGTATCTTTGTCAGTGGTTGAGGTATGGGTATTTCTTTCCCCCAAGGCCAGTTGTGCCAAAAAGAAAGGCTCCAGGTGGAGTGTCTTTGGTGCTCAACATTCTCTCGGGAATAGAGTGGTGTGGCCAGGAGCAATTGTGTCTTACTACCACAAAACTCTGAGTTAGATTAAAGGCCATTTTCTACAGCTTTGAAGAAGTTGAAGATTATCTATCTATACTGAGTTTAATCTCTAAATATCTAAAGAACCTGATTAGTCTAATTATAAATGACAAACTTAGATGACTATTAGTCTATATAATTCTCAATATCTATCTAACGTAAAGACTAAGACAATAAACGACTGTGAAACAAATGAGGACAATGACCTCCAAATATAAACAATGTACAAATATACATTGCAGTAGGTAAATATATATCAATTCACAAACATTATATAAGTATCTTAATCAGAGGTAGAAATGTACACTGCAATATGGTAAATATATACTATATATATATATATATATATATCAATACAATATATGTCAATACATAAAAATGTTTTAAACAGAGGTAGAAACATGCATGCATACAATAGTCAATACAATTTAACTTTGTATCAATATACAAGAATCTAAACGAATATATTTGTCTAAAAACAGTAACTCACAATTACAAATCTATTTTCCCATCATCCCTCTTTTTTTTCTTTTCTTTTATATTTTCTTTTTTCTTATTTATTTATTTATTTATTAAAGATTTATGTCTCTTCCCCACCACCACTTCCCATTTCCCTCCCCCTCCCCCAATAAATTCCCCCTCCCTTGTCAGCCCAAAGAGCAATCAGGTTTCCCTGACCTGTGGGAAGTCCAAGGACAACCCACCTCCGTCCAGGTCTAGTAAGGTGAGCATCCAAACTGCCTAGGCTCCCACAAAGCCAGTACGTGCAGTAGGATCAAAAACCCATTTCCATTGATCTTGGGTTCTCAGTAGTCCTCACTGTTTTTTTTTTTCAAAATGATCCCTGAGCTTATAAAATTCCTCCCCCAACCCTCAATCGTAAACTAATTATAATCAACCCCTAAATGATGTCCCTAAACCCAAGGGCAAACTTCACTGGGAGAGGGGACATCGTCCTCTAGAATTACTTCCAGCTGTCATGGGGACGATGTTCTTTCTGGGGGATCCTGTGAAAGTAAAATGATGGTTAAATTTCAAGATCAATGTCTTTTAAAATTGCAAATAGTCTCTGAGTATTTTGTGCAGGTCTGGCCAAAATGTTGTATAAGATGTGTACCATTTCAGCTAACCAAGTTGGAACTGTCTTGTGCAGCTGGTATCCAAAGCAAGTTTTGTAGTAGTGCTATCAGTATCATGACATCATATCAACCAGGTGGAGTTGTTGTTATGGGGCCCCATCTTCTTCCTGGAAACTTCAAATGTCACTTCAGGAAAAATCATTGTTCATTGTGAAAAACTTAAACATTAATCGTATAGACATATATATATATATATATATATATATATATATATATATATTCACTGAAAGGTATGATATATATATATATATATTCAATGAAAAGTATGATAGATATGAAGAAAAGCAAAGATGTTTCTAAACTCATATTTCTTTCTGTCCCATATCATGGCTCTTGATATGAGACAGAAACTCCAGAAACTCTGGGTTTTTCTCTTACTATCAAGCTTGGAATTGGAGAGGGACCGAGCCAGAGTCCAACTTCAAAACCAGCTTTATAAATTTAGAAATATGGTTTAATATATTTTACTTACACAACTCATTCAGTTTTCTTGATATTTCCTATTGGGCAGGTATTTTTCCATCTGTCAGTATCCAAACATCCAGGGTCCCTTGAATTTTTCAAAGATGAGTGTTTTCCTGTGGAGATAAGAACAGAACCCTGCCCCCATTTTATATGTTTTTCTTACCACCTGTATATCATCATTGTGGATGAGTTGTCATTTCTCCTTTCCAAGAAGTTTCTCCTCTTCAAATCAAAACTTTATTAATTTTGATGGTATCCACAATTTTTCTCTTCCTGTGAAAACAAGAGCAAAACCCCTTCCCCAACGTAGCACATCTCCTGGCTTCCACTGAGAGGTCAGCACATCTTTGAAATAAATCGGTTGATTAGTTCAGCAGACTTTTCCATTATCCAATGTCTTTTTGCTGCTGTCGTTCCTTTCTCATTAGCGTTAAGAAAATTCAAGGTTAATACAGCATTATGTGATCTATTTCTAGGGGTATTTTCGGTCCCTTTCTGTTTGTTCAGCATATCCTTTATAGTATGATTTGATCTTTCTATAACTGCCTGACCTGTAGGATTATTTGGTATACCTGTAATGTGTTTTATATTATAATAATCAAAAAGTGTTTCATTTTCTTAGATACATATGCTGGACCATTATCTGTCTTTATTTGTGCAGGTATACCCATGAAGGCCATAACTTCCAATAAATGTGTGATTACTGAATCAGCCTTTTCTGAGCTCAGGGCAGTAGCCCATTGATAACCTGAATACGTGTCTATGGTGTGGTGTACATATTTTAATTTACCAAATTTCATAAAGTGGAACACATCCATCTGCCAGATTTCATTTCTCTTAGTACCCTTTGGGTTACTCCCTGAAGGCAACGGTGTTTGATTATAGAAAGACCAAGTAGGACATCTCTTTATAATGTCCTTAGCTTGTTGCCAAGTAATGGAAAATTCTTTCTTTAGGCCTTTACTATTGACATGATGCTTCTTATTAAATTCTGAGGCCTGCAACACACTTCCAATCAATAATTAATCAATCTCAGCGTTGCCTTGGGCTAGAGGACAAGGCAGACCTGTATGGGACTGGATGTGTGTTATGTACATCGGACAAAGCCTATTCCTGATTATGTCTTATACCTGAACAAACAATGAAGTCAACTCTGTGTCATCTGGTATAAATTCAGTGGTTTCAATATGTAAGATAACTCTTTCTGCGTATTGTGAATCTGTAACTATACTAAGAGGTTCTTTAAAATCCCTTAGCACCATAAGAATGGCATATAATTCAGCCTTCTGGACAGAATTATAAGGGCTTTGTTCCACCTTACTCAATTCATCTGACTTGTAACCTGCTTTCCCTGATTTATTTGCATCAGTATAGAACGTACGAGCTCCAGTTATTGGAGCATCACGTACAATTCTAGGAAGAATCCAAGAAGTTCTTTTTTAAGGTTAAGTCTACCACTCTTGGGACAGTTGCTATTAATTTCTCCCAAAAAATTAGCACAAGCTCTTTGCCACGGTTCATTGTCTTCCCATAACTTTTTTATTTCTTCAGTAGTAAAAAGCACTATAATTTCTGCTGGGTCTATACCTGCTAGTTGACGAAGTCTCAGCTTACCTTATATAATTAATTCAGAAACTTTTTCCACATAAGTTTTTAATTTTTTACTTGGTTTATTAGGTATAAATATCCACTCTAAAATAATATCTTCTCTCTGCATTAGAATCCCTGTAGGAGAAATTCTGGAAGGCAATATGACTAGGATGCAGCTAAGATTTGGGTTCACCCTATCTACATGTGCCTCCTGTAATTTTTCCTCAATCATTGTCAGTTCCTTTTCTGCTTCAGCTGTCAGTTTTCTTGGACTATTCAAATATTTATCACCATCTAAGGTTTTGTTTAAATGAACTATTAGATCAGGTGTTATCCCAACAGCTGGTCGTAGACTGGAAATGTCTCCTAACAATCTTTGGAAGTCATTAAGAGTCTTTAACCGGTCTCTCCTAATTTGTGCCTTTTGCGTTTTAATTTTCTCTAACCCTATTCTGTAACCTAGGTAATTATTAGAATTTCCTCTTTGAATCTTTTCAGGGGCAATTTGTAATCCCCACCTAGGCAAGACTTTCTTTACTTCTTCAAACATCCTGTCTAAAGTATCTTTATTTGAATCAGATAACAAGATGTCATCCATATAATGATAAATTATGGACTTGGGGGAATTGTTTACGAATTATTTCCAATGGCTTACTTACAAAATATTGGCACAGTGTAGGACTATTGAGCATACCCTGTGGGAGGATAGTCCATTGATATCTCCTATTTGGCTGAAAATTATTTTAAGTAGGCACTGTGAAGGCAAATTTTTCTCTATCCTTTTCTTGTAACAGTATTGTGAAAAAACAATCTTTCAAATCAATAACTATAAGAGGCCATCCTTTTGGTAACAGAGAAGGCAAAGGAATTCGAGATTGTAGTGGGCCCATAGGTTGAATTACTTTGTTGACAGCTCTTAGATCTGTCACCATTCTCCATTTATCAGATTTCTTTTTTACAACAAACACAGGAGAATTCCAAGGGCTGGTTGATTCTTCAATATGGTGAGCATCTAGTTGCTCCTGCACCAGCTGTTCCAATGCCTGTAGTTTATCTTCAGCTAGAGGCCACTGTTTGATCCATATTGGCTTCTCAGTTAGCCATTTTAAAGGTAGGGCTGTTGGTACCTTTAAAGGTTTGGTATTTGCTGTATGTTCTTGTACAGCCTGAATGGCTGGTGACCTTTTTCCATAATATCTCATCATATCCTTCCCAGAATTATGAGTTCCTTGAACTACAGGAATGTTAATCTGGGTATCCCATTGCTGTAGCAGGTCACGGCCCCATAAATTTATGGCAATATTGGCTATATATGGCCTTAATCTTCCTCTTTGCCCTTCGGGCCCTATGCATTCAACCCATCTTGTGCTTTGTTTTACACGAGATAGGGTTCCAATTCCCAGGAACTGAACATCTACCTCTTGAAGAGGCCAATTCAGATGCCAAGATTCTGGGGTAATGATACTTACATCTGCACCTGTGTCTAATAAGCCTTCAATGAAAGTGCCATTTATACAGACTGTTAGCTTTGGTCTTTGATCATTAATAGAAGTCTGCCAAAATATACGTTTACTCTGTCCTACTGGATTTATTTGACTCATCCTCCACACGTAATTCATCATTTAGACCAGTATTACTTTTTACAGCAGAAATTGGAGCTTTTAATTTTCTTGGTGAGGCACGTTCTCCACTGTGACTGGGAATGACTGGGCCACTGTTGGCTTGGGGGCCTGCAAGAGGCCCCTCAAGGAGTTTCCCGATGGTATGGGGTTGCCTTGTTTGTCTGTTGTTGACCTGCGCTCATTGGACCACTGTCGGCCTTTACTGCATCTCCTACATATACAGAATATATAGAGAAGGCCTAGGTCTCCTATTTTTGTCATTCCCAGAGGAAATATTATTCCTAAAAATTCTGTGCCTGCAATCCCTTTTCAGATGTCCTAATTTACCACAATTAAAACACCTGGCAGTTTGATGTCTCCTCATTGCTGTGGGAATCGCTTCTCCTACACAAGATTCATCGTTATAGCTAAACGTCTCAACATTCATTGTATGCTGAATCCATTCATCCATTGGTGCTGATCTAGACTTTAAAGGCCCAATTATCTTTTTGCATTCTATGTTTGCATTCTCAAAAGCTAGAGATTCAAGAAGTATTCGTCTAGCTTCTGGGTCTGATACCCCTATGTCCAGAGCCTTAATTAATCTTTGCGAAAAGTCAATAAAGGGTTCTCTCTGTCCCTGCCTAATTCTGGTATATGATTCAACCCTTTTTGCTGGATCTTGTATCCTATTCCAAGCATTTAAAGCTGCTTGGTGACATAGACGCAGTACTTCATCGTCATAAAGAGCTTGGACCTGTGGATCAGCATATTCTCCTGCACCAAGAATTTGATCTTGGGAAACCTCCACACCTTTTGCTCTTCCTTGCTGTTCCATATGCTCGTATTCTTCTCTGAAATAAATTCCAAACATCAAGCAAGGTCCATTATCTAAAACTGCAAACACTAACTGATGGAAATCATGGGGGTTAGCTCTAGCATTAGAAGCCCAAGTCCTTATCATTTCCTTTACATATGCAGAGTGCAACCCAAAATTAACAATAGCTTGCTTGATTTCTTTTAGATCATTCATTGCTATTGGTGTCCATCTAGCTTCTCTGACTCCCTTTAAGCCTTTAGAAGTTGATGCTTTGTCAGAATTAAGTATAGGGTATGCCGCTAAAACCTTGGGTAAGCCAGTTCTAATAGCTTGTGTTGGCATTGTATCCTGTCCTTGTGCCTTGTTACTCTGTTCACCAGCTCCAATCATTTCTTCAATCATTTCAAGTCTTTTTATTATTGTCTTTATTATTGTCTCTTTTGAATCCTGAATCCCCTGACCTGCATGAGTTTCTAGTCAAGATTGTATGGTTCTTAGGAGTGCCATATTCTTCCTAAATGATAGAATATGCAAAAGAATACTGAAACCTAGTAACCAGTAAATTAAGTTATCCCCATAGTCATATGAACCTTGCATGATATAACCCATTGTATTGGTAACCAGAACAGTAAAATTCGTGTTGGAAACGAAAACTGCCATATTACCTATTATCCAGCAGGTGGCGCTGTTGCCAAGTCGCAATGAAAACAGGGTCCTGTTTCAGAGTCTGCCTGGTATTTGTTAAAAACTGGAAAATGTAAGTTGCTCAACAAAGTAAATGTAATTAAATCAATTCCAGAGACGGAACCAGAGACCCAGAATCCAGGGGTAGAGAAGAGCAACCTGGAAGCAGCTTATGTCTCCACGTGACAGAGTCACCCTGAGGGTTTGCAGCTTTCAGCAACCGCATGCTCTGGTTCGTGCCACTTAAGAGCTGTGCTTGCAAGGGAGATTTAAAAATGACTCAGAAAAGAGCAAACCACGTGGGCAAAGACTACACAGGCCTGTGGAGTTTAAATCCACGTGGGGAGGTAGATGATAGGGTGTGTGGGGACTGGAAGTCAATCTGAGGTGTCTAAAGAGAAAATATAAAGAGCTGCAGCAATAAAAGCCAGTGCGTGATGATTTATATTAAGCTGCTGGCTCCATGCACAAGACACAGGCCACAAGGCTGCCTGCCTGCCACGCCAGCTGAATAAGGGAGGCTCGCGCCAAGCCAAACTTGCGAGCGGGGGAAGGAGAGGTCCTAACACCAAACGTTGGGTGCCAACTGAAGGCGTAAGTCATAAACAATGCCACACCAGTTTGGAATTATGATTAATAGGGTGGTATTTATTTAAAGGGGAAAAAAACTTACTGATCACCGTCAGCCCTCTGCGTAACCAGGAAGGGAGTCTAGTCGCCGGCAGGAAGTGAAGAGAGAGAGGAGAGGGAAGTGACTGCTTTTTTAAAGAGAGAGAGACCACGCCCCAATGGGCTGGTATCTCAGCAGCTATAGGCTGGAGGAACGGGAGGACCTCCCGCAACAGTCTGGAACTGATGAAGTTCCAATGCTGAGAGTTAATTTTGTCACATGCCCCCACCCCTAACCCAGAAGCTACCTCCAATTGATAACTATATGCAAAATAAATCCAGTTTTTCCAACAGAGTCTCACCTAGGATATAAAGGATTCTTTAGGACAGTCCCTATGTCCAGCATTAGATGACCAACACAAAGTGAACCAAATGGCATTTTTTTGAAGTAATTTCTCTCAAACTGTTTGGTATGAACATTTTTTTTTAATCATAAAGGTCTTTGGCTTTTATGTTTTGTTTTCTGGATGTGTGATTTTTTGGGATCTCTCTCTCTCTCTCTCTCTCTCTCTCTCTCTCTCTCTCTCTCTCTCCGTGTGTGTGTGTGTGTGTGTGTGTATGTGTGTGTGTGTGAACATGTGTATCTCTATGTCTATATCTATTTATTTGCTGATTCTTTGAAACTTTTTACTCTGTTTGTTTTTCCTTATTCTCATTTATTTCATCCTGTCTTATTTTACTATCATTTTTTAGATAATTGTTTGCTTTCTAACAAGAGAGAAAGAGAAAGGGTGTAAATTGAGGGGATGAATGTGGGAGGATCTGAGAGGTGTTGGAGAAGGGGAAACATAATTATAGTATATTGTATGAAAAAGCTATTTTCAATAAGAAAATAATACAAAAATAAAAACAAATATTTTATAGCACATTTTAGAACCATAGAGTAGACTACTGTTTGTTCCTATAATTAGTATTTCTTTATTAAATTTCTAAACTATATCAATGTAAACAGAATGATGAACAATACTACCTTGATCACATATTTTGTCTATGTTTTAAAATCCTGTTCTGAATTTTTTACTTTGTGTTTATATTGTAAGATTTCTATAGAGACAGGGTTTCTCTTTGTAGCCATGGCTGTCCTGGAACTCACCTTGAAGACTAGGCTCTTCTTGAACTCAGAGATCAGACCTCCCTTTTCCTCCCAAGTGCTGCATTGAAAGACTTGTGTCAGCAATGCCCAGGTATTTTCTGTTTCTTAACTTGACTAATAGATATGATAATGATGTGATGACAGAGAGACAACATCATTGCATATTTTTATCCTTCTATGTTTATTTATTTATGATACCTGATACAGTGTGTAGGCCAGACTGGCCTGGAAATAAGGATACACCCAGTGTCTCATGAGTCAAGGTTATGGGTGGGAGTCAACATATCCTGCTGAATTTTTAGATTATTTTTTTTCTCTAAATGTTATTGATCTTGTTTTATTATTATTATTTATTTAAAAGTTCCACCTCCTCCCATCCTCCCATTTCCCTCCCACTTTCCCACTCCCCCTCGCTCTCCAGTCCTAAGAGAAGTCAGGGTACCCTGCCTTGTGGGAAGTCCAAGCCCCCACCCCTCCATCCTAGGATGGTGTGCATCCAAACAGACTAGGCTCCCAAAAAGCCAGTACATGCAGTAGAATCAAAATCCACTGTCATTATCATTGGCTTCTCAGTCTTCCCTCATGGTCAGCCACATTCGGAGAGTCTGGTTTGATCACATGCTCATTCAGACCCAGTCCAGCTGGCCTTGGTGACCTCCAATAAGAGCAACAATGAATAAATGGGACCTCCTGAAACTCAGCAGCTTCTGTAATGAAAAGGATTAAAACAAAAGGCAGCCTACTGAATGGGAGAAGATCTTCACCATCCCTGCATCAGACAAAGGTCTGATCTCCAAAATATATAAAGAACTCAAGAAACTAGACATTAAAACTCTAATTAACCAAACTAAAATGCGGTACTAAACTGAACAGAGATTTCTCAACAGAAGACGTTCAAATGGCCAAAAGACACTTAAGGTCATACCTCCTTAGAAATCAGTGAAATGCAAATCAAAACAACTCTGAGATACCATCTTATACCTGTCAGAATGGTTAAAATCAAACACACCAATGATAGCCTATGCTGGAGAGGTTGTGGAGTAAGGGGAGCCCACATCCATTGTTGGTGGAAATACAAACTTGATCTTGTTCTAAGACTTCGCAAAACGATTTCCTGTTGACCTGTGCTCACCGGAAGTTAACTTTATTTCTGGAATCGGTCCTGAACCTTGGACCACTTTGATTTGATTCTGAACTGTTGCAATCTAGGCTTGAAGAAAAGGATGACACTCTTTTTTTTTTTTTTTTTTTTTTGAGACAGGGTTTCTCTGTGAAGCCCTTGTTGTTCAGGAACTGGAACGTGCTATGTAGACTAGGGTGGCTTCAAACTCAGAGGTCCACCCACCTCTACTTCCTGAGTGCTGGAGTAAAAGGTGTATGTTCCCAGGCCTATAGATTCTTCTTATGACCAATACCTTGGGGGTCTCATCTTTTTCTAATTTGATGATAATTGAAGCTACATTTAATAGATGTATGCAGAGATGCATGCCACCTCTGAAAGCAAAGTTATTGGCAGAAAAGTTGCCTAATTGAGTTCTTGCTATTGTAGAATGCATGCTTTGCCCTGAGTGTAGAAACCAAATAAATATGATCGCCCTTATGTTGATACAAGAGACTCAGTTACTGAGCACACAGGACATTTCAAATGAAAACAGAGTAAACCAAGAGTATCAATTAGCAAAAATCTTTAAAATACATTTTCTTTCATGATGCTATTTTCCCAACAGCTTTAGAACTGTTTACCATACACTTCTATTTCTGAGGAAACATCTCTGTCTTTATAGCCTTTGGGGTTTAACCGGTAGCCTTTTTCACTGCAAGTTGGAAGTATATTTCAGGCCTTTCTTAGGCATCTGCTGGTTCTACATCAGGGAGGAAGGGGAGAATATCTTGGCAATGATTTCCATGATGTACCCCTACAACTGTCACAACAGGACACTTCCTCTCCACAGCTTCCAGTGTGATGTCTGTCTGAATGGCAGCGTGAAGAGTCCTTTTACAGAAGAATCTAACCCTTGTTCACCATTTCAGCTGAGGGTGGATATGGCAAGAAAGCAGCAAACTCTAGTCCAAGAACCCTCTGCAGAAACTGAACCTGCAGCACTTGAACTCTGTATCTTCCATCTGCAGAGCCGGGAGATTCAGATGTTTGTCATTTACACAACCAAGTCTATGTTTTGTTTTGTGTAAGAGTTTCATATATATATATAATATTTCTCAAGCAACCACCTTGCTCAGACCACTTAGTTTCAAAACCTCTTCTTTGTCAATTGCTTTGGTTTCTGTACAAATAAAAGGATGAATATGTAAATGAATATATTCAACTATAAATGAATATATACCAAAATAAAAAAGAAGAAAGACGAAGGAAAGAAAATTAAGGCAGTGGAGGTACACGCCTTTGATCCCAGCATTCAGGAGGCAGAGGCAGACAGATCTTTGAGTCTGAGTCCAACCTGGCCCACAGAATCAGTTCCAGGACAGCCAAGGCTACACAGAAAAATCCTGTCTCAAAAAAAAAATAAAGAAATAAAAAATATGTTCCATTTTCTTCATACCAATAAGGTGATTTAGTTTTGTTCCTTGCCTTACAGAAATAAGGAAGGCCTTTAATACTGAGCAAGCAGAAATGGATATTTTTGTTTTTGTTCTTCACTTAATTGTGTGCTTAGAAGGAAAGCGTAGTACTGAGCTCTGAACATTATTATAACATAATCATTGTCTAGGAGCAAATGCCCCTGTCTGCACATGAGTAGAGTCAGGGTCCAAGGTCTCCCAGGTAGTCCCTACTGTATTGTTTGAGACAGTCTTTCACAAATCTGGAGCAGGACAGCCTCACTAGACTAGTCACAAGGTGTTTCTTTGTGGTGGAACTGCATATTTGTGAACATCAGCAATAAACCACTATGTATAATTCTTCATAGGCTTGGTGACAATCAACTTTTCCTGTTTTCTGTTGAGAACTTTTCCTTGAATTCTGCCTTAGTCGCCTGGGGTGATTCACCAGCGGGCCATCCAGACATGCTGCTTTTCTCTGGAAGAATGTTGCTGAAGCCACGCCATCATTATCCGGCCTAGGACAGCTGGTTGGCATTCTGTGCGAGTTCTCTCAGGTTTGATCATCAAGGAGCTGAGCAGCTGTGTAGATTTTTTTTAATTGGCTCAAATATTTAAGAAACACAATGTTTTTTTTTTTTAAAGTTTATTCTATTTATTTCTGATAGTTCTGTTCCTCATCTCTTCTCTCTTCTTAGGTGACCAGACTAAAAGCCTGTGTATTTTTCTTCAAAGAACCAATTTATAGGTTTAATTTCCTTTGTTAAATTTCTGCTTTCAATTTCATTTATTGTATGTTGTTGTTTTTGCCATTTCCTTTCTCTTAACTACTTTGGATATAATTTGTTTGACTAGTTTCCGTTGTTCTGTTGGTTTATTGTATCTTCCCAGATTTTAAGGTAACATCATAGGCACATAATTTGAGATTGTTTTTTCCTGACACATGCAGAATATGATAAAAAATAATCTCCTGTGTACTGGTTTTCCTATCTTGAAAGATTCTAATAAATCATATTTCTACTTTCATTTATTCTAGCATATTTTTAAGAATTTACTTTCAATACTTACTACTATGTGTCTATGTATGTGTGAATGCATGTGCTTGTAGAGGTCTAGATGGGCATTAGATATTCTGGAGATGGGATCTAAAGAGGTATTTAGTCTCTTACATAGGTGATGGGAGTTATACTCTAGTCTTTACAAGAAGAGTACATTATATAACCACTGAGCCATCCACTGTCCCAACTGAATGTATATTTAAGATTTTTCTTGAGATCTAAGACTTGTTATCTAGAAGTCTATTTAATATTAATCTTTACTCTCAATAATATAAATTTGCTTAAATATTTGAAGTGTCAAAAATGTAGATCTGTCAAAATACGAGGCAGCGAGAGAGACCCTAGAGACTGTCAAAAGCTGAGGCAGTGAGAGAGACCCTAGAAACTGAGAGTTTTAACTTCCAATAAACATAAAAACTATTATGACTGTAATCGTTCACTCAACTTCTTGACCAGCTTCTAACAAATAAATATATTTGTTCTTTTAGATGTTTTGTGAAAATATGTTTCTTTATGCACTAAAATTCACCCAATGGTATTAAGTTAGTAAAGGTTACCTTTTGATAATGTTTATTTTTTTCTGAAATATTTTTCTAATTTAGAAATACACTATGTCCAAAATTTTACTTTTCCAGAGCAATAAATGTCTACAAACTTAAAATTAAAATTAATACAGCTATCAGGATAACTCAGTAGTCATAACAATACAGAGATAAATGGGAACATGCTTAATGGGCTCAACTGCCAATAATGTTGATTAGAAAACAGTAGTGATGCAGACAACCTGAAACAACTAGCTGATGTAAAGAAAAATGACAATCAACTACAATGATGAAAGTTGTGACAAAAGACATAGTACAACAAATGTGTGTATGTGTTATGTGTACGTGCACATGTGTGTTTGTGCACTTATGCATGCCATATGTTAAAAATCACTGTTTTCCCAATGCCTCCTATTTAAACCTCAAAGAAATATGTGAAAGCATAAAGCATTATTTCCATCTTATAGACAGAATTCCAGAAAAGGTGAGCAAATTTAGATCATATAGTGATTAAAATTTACAGCTGGACTTCAGTTGCATATACAACTTTATAGAATTTTGAAGATAATTTCTTTTTCTATGATGCTGTCAGACATTATGATATGTCTAACAAACACTTGATAATTTAACAGGTTATAATCATTTGGAAGAAAGACAAAAAATTGAAAATGACAACACTCTCTGATATGTAGATGGAGCCCAAAGAAAGAACATTCTAACTAATTCTGAGTTGAGGAGAGAGAGCATCTACTACAAGTTTGGAGCATTGAAATCAAATGGCTATCAACACAAGCTTTCCAATAAGATCATGGAAAAGAAAAATTGCAAAGAAAAAAAAATACCTGCCATTTAGTGATGCCTTGTTAAGTTGCAGATTCACTAAGACTCCAAGTTGTATTGAGTGAGTTTGTAAAAAATACTTCATTTTCTGTTAAACTAGAATAGTCAAATGCTTTAAAAGGGAAGAAAATATACCAAAATATTAAAATTGGGGAGTATTAATTTTAATAATTATTTTATCTATCCTCTGCAAAAATAAGCCATGGGGTTGGGTTTAAAGGTTATAATTTGCTTGTGTAGTGCAAAAAACAAATTGATTCAAAATAATCACTTTAAGTACTTGAATGCATTCTATTTCAGGAAAAGGTTATATGAGAGGCAGAAATTACTCAGGAAATGCCTGTGGAAAACTCAGCTGTCTTCACCATTTGCAAAATGTGATTAGGCATTATTTAAAATGAAGGGAAAAGAAGGATATGTTGCTTTATTTGTCTTATAATCTACTACAGGTGTAGCCTAACAAAGAAATACAGATTCATGTGACTTTGAGGATGTGGGGAAGTTGGGATATTTTGATAACCAGTGAATACATCCTGAAAGTACACAGTGGATACATTCAGTGGTCTTACAGCAATTATAGCTGAAGTAAATAAATGTTCCTGTAAGCATTGCTGTAATCAGCACTTCAATTTCAATAAGAACTAGAGAAGAACTGCCATTACACAGAGAATAAAATAGGATTAGAATTAAATGGGAAGGGGGGAGAGGAAAAAGGGAATAGCAGGATTCTGATATCTGCAGTGTGGATCCTGTGTTCTGTTTTAATCACCACTACAGTAGTTCTTGACACATGCTAAGGTTTCTGAAGCATTTATGGAGATTGACAAGAAAACTAACAGCCCTGTTAGCATGAATTCTATGTAACAATTGCTGCTGATTTGAAGAGAAAATTGAAATAGATATAAATAAAGTATTTCAGGTCATTATTCATTCAGAAAATATTCTTTTTACTTTTAATATCAAACAAATAAGAGCAACTTATGACGCATTTTATCCACAAAACACAAGTAGAATAAGTGATTACAAGAGAAGAGGAGATATTAAATAGAATTAGAAATTGGGCATCATCTGGATCTATCTGGATCATCTGGGAGAATTGTTTGTATTCTGTCAATCATGTTTTAAATAAATGCTGATTGGCCAGGCAGGAAGTATTGGTGGGCCAACCAGACAGGAGGTAGAGGCAGGGCAAAGAGAACAGAATTCTGGGAAGGAGAAAGCCCATTCCTCCCACTCCTGCCCAGACCACCAAAGAAGCAGGATGTGATCTACCCTGCTAAAAAAGGTACTGAGACATGTGGCTAACATAGATAAGGCTAATGGATTAATATAAGTTATAAAAGCTAATACAAAGTCTGAGCTCATGAGCCAATCAGTTTATAATCTTAAGGAGATCTCTGTGTGATTTTCTTTGGTGGCTTACCGGCTTTGGGAAGTGGGCAGGACATAAACACCAATGAGCAGGCCCACATGCTACAGAATGGCACCCAACTGCATCAAGCTCATTTTACATGGATCTGGTGTGAGAAATGCTCACATATACCAACTTTTATCTTTCACAATTCTCTAGTTAGATGAAGATGAGGAAGCTTCTAGGACTTGTTTAGCAGAAGGCTGTGAATCCATGAGAATCAGAAGCTTACTTGGTTGTAAGCTAATTTACAGTAACAATTTATGCTAGCAATAAGCCATTCATGCCTAGGATGAATAATCCATTGCCATGGAGAAGCCTGGGTGTAAGGAAGAAAGTCATGTTTATAGAGCATTTTCCCATACATCCAGCACAGCACCTTGTACTTTTTCTTCGGTAATCATTATCCCTACAATGATCCACCACTTACTTTAATCAAGAAACTATTCATGCCCATGGGGACTATTACGAGATCATCTTTCTGAACCAGACATAACTATAGGAGGAATGGAAGTCAATACAGGGTTAAGTAAATAGAGTGAAAGAGGTTGAGCCAGGTCTTTGTTCTTTCTGATTCACTTAAACTCAAGCAAAGCCACATGAATTACTTTACATTTTCTATAGTATGGACCTCACTGGCATCTCGTGGGAGGCTAGGCTTATCTTCCAGTTTGGGCAGAGAAAAACATCCTGAATTTGCATGTGCTGTGAAGGAAATGCATCAATTCAAGCTATAGAATGGCCTAAAAGAAGGATGCAGCAGTGTGCAGAAGAGAATACAAGATAAAGTCTTTCCTGTCACAGTGACTGGCATACAAAGGCTGAGGAATCTATCCAACCTTAGGGAACTGTACTTGGGCATAAGGGAGATATTTGAATTATGCCAGAAAAAGGGATTTCAGGATGAGTCTGTGCCTATAAGAACTTGGATGTAGGACATCATCTATATAAGTTGAAAATAGATGATAAAATTTGTGGCTTTTGCAATTAAGTTGTTCAAAGGGTATAATAAATGTTGAGGTTCAATGTTCAAGCATTGTTTTAAGTAGGTAAAGTTTAAATGAAAAGGTAACTTAGATATCAGTATTTGATCATATACTCTGATATAGTGGAGCAGATTAATACCCAATATTTTATAATAATATAACCCCAAAATTGTCAAGTTGATACTTTCAATTTTCATGTACAATATTTGGTGAGAGACTATTCTGTCTATATTCTTTTTGCAAGACGAAGGCAAAAAAGGCCATTGAAAAATTCTGAATATCTTAAAGGAAAACAGGATTCATAGTAGTCCCTGATATTTCAAAAGTAGAGTCTTGATCAGGACTTGGAAGCACATAATTTTGAAATAAGACATTACATGAGACACCAAAGAAGACATGAGGAAAAGAGAACAGGGAAGAAGCCCACTTAAAGGAGATAATTTCAGATAATGCTCCACCATCAGTCTCGTCCTTCAGGGAGTGTGGATAATAATTTATCCCCTAGAGTTTAATTTGTGACTCTATGAACAACAGACTTTCTATGTTCCAAACACCAGGCAGTATTGATATATCTGCTATGATTTTATTTCCTTTTAACTTTGCAGATTGCTTAAACATCTCTAGAAGTCAAGGAAATTTTTATAAAAGAGATTTCATGTTGCCTTAAGCAATTACCAGGGAAACATGAGCATATTAGAAATAAGTGATGGGATCAGAAGAGAAAGATTTGGGGTACCAGCATAGAAATCATTATGTTTGATAAAGAGATGAGTTCCAGTGAGTCTCAAAAACAAGAGACAAGATAACTAATATATTGGATATGTATGTATGTTTTCTGTTTCCAAACAATGTATGCTAGATTCTTGAGTTGGTGCCTATGAAACACCTTCCTGTACAACAGGAAAAATGCACTGTTTGATCCACATGGGGCACTCAGAATTACAATGCTGCTAACATGGGCCTATGAAGACTACCTTAGAATAACCCAGGGAGGATTCTGACCTGGTCAAAAGGATTGTTATTATATAAACAGAAACCTAAACTCAGTGTTGCTCCAGAATGTCCCAAAAAAGGTTCCTGTTTACCAAGAAAACCAATACTTCCTTGATTCCCAACTCAACAGTCAGCCACCTTGGGCAAGGGTGCCTAAGTCTCAATTACCCAGACAGTGAGCAGCTGCTCAAAGGTAAAATCCATATGCTTTCCCATCCCGTTGCTGCTTTCTATTCTTGTGAGACAGCTCTTCATTTTGTTATCCAATAACTTGCCTTTTCTACCCACAGAGTAGTTCAGTGGTTTAATGTACCTCATTTAAATATGCCAAGGTGGATTCAGTTTAGCTATATAGCGAAACCAAGATTATCTATCCCAGCAAAGGATTCAGTGATTTTAATTTAAGTGTACACCTTAAATTCACATTCCAAACAATCCAAGAATAGGGGCCATTTGTCAAGTATGTCCTCTTCCTTAACGGCATTTAAAACATGGCCAGACAAAGGTAGTTCTCAGAAGAAAGTATCAATGTTTGGTATTTAGTATCAGCTCAAAACTATATCAATAAGGTCAAAATATATAAAACGACACATTGAAAGAACCTATCCGTGTATTATTCCTGTTTGGTATCTAGTTTTAGAAAAAAGTCATTGCTTTAAGAGATAATAAAAATGTAATTTCAGAAGTAATAATATGGCAAATGTAAATAGAGGAAAAATGAAACTCTGAATCTTTAAAATTCTCCAAGATGAGAAAGATAATTAAAATTAATATTTCATAGAAAAACATACATGTATTGATGTGCCCTCCAGATATTAACATTTTCTAATTTTTTCATCAATTAGTCTGAAATGTTCTACTTTCTGGCACATGCTTGTTAAATAATTATGTATGCTCACTTGCATGCTTAATTATCAAGACAGATTTTCTTAAAGGCTCATCTTTTGCTCATTCGCCCCACAGAAAGCAAAGACTTAAATTGCTTTTGTTCAAAGAAAATAGTTTCATTAGAGTTATTTCCACCTCAATGAAAACTAAGTGATGTCTTTCAAACTAACATAATACGTGTCTTATAATTGAAAAAGTCGGCACATTTTTCCTGTGATGGCATAAATCCCTCTTCTAAAGTTTTAATACTTGTAAAATTTAGAGGAGAGAACTCCTCTTGGAAACTAAAACTGTTGATTCAGTACTATCATAAGCAAAAATCATCACTTAAGCCAGACAATGATTGACAGTACAAACTGTCACATATAAATCTAATCAATTTCAAAAGAGGAATGAAACCAGAAATGTATTTTGCAAAATGAATAACATTTTCATTATAATATTCTTCCATGTAGCACTTCAAAATGAATAACATTTTCATTATAATATTCTTCCATGTAGCACTTCAAAAAAGAAGAAACACACCTCATACTCAAAAAAAGGATATTCCAAATTGTAAACAACACACAAGGCTACAACTATTGTGTGTCAATATTATTATTAATATTACAATTATTATTATTGGTTTTCAAGACAGGGATACTTGTAGCTTTGGAGCCTGTCCTCAAACTAGCTCTTGCAAACCAAACTGGCCTAGAACTCACAGAGATCTGTCTGCCTCTGCCTCCCAATTTCTGGGATTAAAGACATGCACCACCATGGACCGGCTATCATTATTACATGTAAAGGAATTAATGGCATGATCTATTCCAATATTCAATAAAGAAAACTGAGTAATTTTGTGTGTGACAGTCTCAGCACGTGAATTTTTGCATTTCAGAATTAAAGCATTACTATTATTCAGTTGAATACAATATGATATATGGAGTAATTTCACTTTCAATTGCCTTACATGATGCAATAGTAAGGATTTCTCATTAAAGAAAATCTTGGAAAAATAAACATGGGATATTCAGTTCCACAGAAGTTCCAGGAAGGTAATGGCTTGAATGAAGGTAACCCATTAGAGGTGTATATTTTTGTGAAAAATCCCATTGGCAACCAATGTTCTTAATTTCATGTGAACTCTTTACATGGAACCTTTATAGATTTCCACAGTGCTGCATAATAAGAAAAGATGTGTCTTAACTACTGTGCCTCTGCTGCTCTCATTGGCTTCTCACAAATAAATGGCACATGAGCATTTGTGACACTGGATCCGTATGGGTGCCTTAGGAACTGTGCTTGTTCTAATTTCCCACAAGTGTACTGTGGATTGTTTGTTCTCTGTGTTCTTTAGGCTCTTCTCAATTGCGGCAGTTTCCCAGATTTCCTAGATTCTGATGATCTTCCTAGCTATTTCTTTCTTAGGATGAACTTTCTTTGAGGGACTTCTGGTGCATTTTTCATTACTGAGCAACAAAGTGCAAATTAAGCCAAAGAAATTAGCCATATCAATCATAGAGTAAAATTACCTCACAATGAACTCTCAGGATTGTAATTTAATGAGTCTTACAGGGATGATATTGACTTGGACACAAGTTTGGGTTTATCAGTCTCCCTGCCATGATGCCTGCTCTCTAGAAATATAAAGTTAAGTTCTTAGTCAGGACAGATACATCATTTAAATAATCTCTAAATTACTAGCGCATTAATTCATTTCCTTACTTATTCCTAGAAAATATGTAAATATTTGTGTTATGTTTTGAATTCAACCAAAATATTTCAACAAAATAATTAATATTATTCAACCCAAAATTATGTTTAATCACTCACCTTGTTCTTATTTTGGTCACTGTAACTCCTTTTAGCAGATTCCTATGTCCCTTTGAAACTTCAACTGTCATTCTTTCTTTTTATGCGTCCATGCTTCCTCACTTCCTAGACCTATAAAGTAGTAAAAGTTATTAGCATGTCTTGTGGCCTATGTTTTCTGACAGGACGTTTATCTTGTTATCTTGTTTTGTACAACTTTGATGACCTAAACATATATTCTTGTTTCAAAGTGTTCTTTTTCTTATTTGTAGTACCATTTTTGGGTAAATCACGAACTAGGGGAAGCAGTAATTGGATACATCTGAGCACTGTGGATTTAAATAGAGATTTTATGAGCATTATATAAGCAGACCATGAAATTAGCTATTTCTCTGCCACAAGAAAATATATAAACTGGAAATCTTGCAATTAAGCACTTGTCTTTGAATTAGTTATTCTCTCTATAAAAGTAACTCACTAAATGTTCTAGAAGTCATAGCAGCCACAGCTGGGACATCAATCCTTATATGCTGAGCAATTCTTTGTATTTATTCCTTTGCCACTGAAACCTTTACAAGCATATTTTTGCTGTGCCTCAAGAACTTACCCTGTGAAATTGAAAACAGCCCAATCTTTAATTTATCTCTGCTACTAAATGCTCATTCAAAACTGTTTTTCAAAATCTCCAAGATACCCAGAGCTCTTCCTGATGGCCCTGGGAGCAATAATAACATTGCCTCAGTTTCTCTGAGGATCTTCTGTTTGATTACTCGTTGTGGAACATGTAATACATAGTAATCTGATAGTATTGGATAAGTATATTTCTCATGCTCAACTTAGATATTCTAGAAAAAAATAATAAGAAGTGGTATAGCAATTCTAATTTCCTAGTAAGTACACTACATTGTCTTTATCAGGTAATAATCCTATAATTCTTCATACCCCTAAGAGGGTTAGAAAGCCTAACAAGGAAAAGAACTTAATCATGCCACATTGAAATATTGGCATTGATATTATAAGGTAGTCCTCTTCTAGTTTCATAGATGATTTATGGAATGACATATTATTTCTGAGACTGTGTTTTTATATACCTTCTATGTGTGAATAATGGGGTTCAAATTTTCTGAAATGGAAAATTACTTAGTAGTTAATGGTACTCAGTGTTAAGCCACAGAGAAAATCTAATGCGTGTAATCTAGCAGTCAACGAGTCAAACATGTTACTTGAATTCACTCAGTTAACCTCAGCCATGTTTGTTCATCTGAAAAACAAAGATTGTCTCCATGTCACTCATGTACAGATAAGTTGTCAATAAGATTACTGTATCCAAACTCTAAGGCTCTTCTTACTTTAATCAGATTATCTACTGAAGAATTTCACTAACACCAGACACAGAAATTTCCAAATCAAAGTTATTCTATCTATCTATCTATCTATCTATCTATCTATCTATCTATCTATATTTGTGACTATGCATGTGTTTATGCATGGATGTCATAGTATATGCAAGGAGACATAAATTTTTTCTCACTCTCTAATGTTGGTTCTGGGGATTGAACTTAGATCTTAAAGCATGGCGGCAAAAGTCTTTTGTGTTTGAGTCGTTTTGCCAGCTCATTGTATGAGCAATTTAACTCCAGTCACATTTACTGATTTCTGGCTGATCAGTGCTATCTATGACAGGACTCCTAAATACTACTTCTTTCTTTACTTTCTAAAACATTTTCAGAATTACTAGATCCCTGAAAGAATAGTTCTTCAGATATAGAAATAACATGTCAGCTCTTCAGTCGAAGTACTTTCAGTGTTTCCCTCAAGTCCCTCATACCTGTTAGTATCTCAATAGTAATAACTTTTCTGTAAGTCACTTATGAAGGAATCTTTTCAACAGCCATGCTTTTGCATCCTCATGTTTGGTCTAACCACTGTGATTTGATGATTTTTAGAAACAGTTTCATGGGCTTCTAGCTAGCCCCTGCATTTGTGGG
The DNA here is from genome assembly GCF_018167655.1 of Microtus oregoni. Taxonomy (NCBI): domain Eukaryota; kingdom Metazoa; phylum Chordata; class Mammalia; order Rodentia; family Cricetidae; genus Microtus; species Microtus oregoni. Next base: position 28,754,918 of record NW_024543067.1, on the reverse strand, counting down.
AATTTGATGGGTGTGTCTCTGGTGATATTATCCAGAGCTAAAAGCAGGGAACATACCTACCAAGTTTCCTTTATTATTGAATCATTTTCATTTTAGTGTAGAATTTATTTCCTAAACTGCTCAACATCATTGCCTCTCCCATTTCTTTTCTGCATACTCCAACGTATTTTAACCTCATCTACATGATATTGTTTAGATATATTTGCCAATTAATACTGTAAAAGTATCTTCTCATGGATTATTTTTGTCACTATCCTTACTTTCCAACTCCATTGAATACACACATTTCGTGAAGTGATTTTTCACGGTATTTCCCAATATATTCTCCTCTGTTTAGTCCTCTGAAATCAAACATGATCATTTTTTCTGTTTCTTCCAAATGAAACTGAAGAGAGAGCTTTAGCCTTCATGTGTGTTTCTACTTGACATCATTTCTATTTGGCATCACTTAGCATCAGGAGGTTTGGGTCTTCCTAAGGGAAATTCATTCCCTGAAATCTTATTAGTGTGCCTGCAGTTCTATATTTGGAAGGTTCTGCATCTATCTCTTCTGTTGCTTTCTTTCTTTCACACATAATGTGAGATTTTCTTTAAGAACTGAAATAATAATTACAAATTAGGACAGTTATCATTGGTGTGTGCTGTAGGGAGACTATGTCATTTGTGAGATTTATTATCCATATCATCCGAAGGTGACTGTCAATTATAAGTTCAAGAGAAATCTCTTCTGCCTTTCAACAAGAAATCTCATCTCCTTCCTAATATCCGTGCTTACTTCTTCCATTGGAAATAGATATATTATTATATGATTCATTTTCTACGGTTGAATGACGATGGCAATACAGAGATTTTACCATTAGGGTTGAACTATAAATTAAAATTTTATACTACGGTAATGGGAAACCCATTTTTATCCCATGAATATTTGAGTCCATTTCTCCTTTTTTCATTCACAACTAAATTGTATGGTAGGCAGGTTACATCTGGCATGTTGAAGCACATTCAGTTAAATAGTCAAATAAATTTAAAAACATGAGACATAGTCTACTAAAACAATTTTAAATATTATGCGGAAGAGGGGTGAGAAGGCGTTTGAAAAACAATGAGGAAAAGAATCAAATGGAGAAAGCTATCAAAACATAGTAAGAATTACCAAGTTTGGAAATAGAGGGAATTCCCATAGAAGAGTAACAGAACGTTGTAAATTCTTATTAAAATATTTTGTTTAAGAAATATGTTGAGTTTGCTGGTAGAATTCTTTTTTTTATTGAGAAAAGGAGAAAAAAAAAACAACTTTCCACCTCCTCCCAGCCTCCTATTTCCCTCCCCCTCCTCCGACCCTTCTCCCCCTCCCCCAACTCCTTTCCCCCTCCCTCTCCAGTCCAAAGAGCAGTCAGGGTTTTCTGCCCTGTGGTAAGTCCTAGGTCCTCCCCCCTCCGTCTATATCTAGGAAGGTGAACATCCAAACTGGCTAGGCTCCCACAAAGCCAGCACATTAAGCAGGATCAAAACCCCGTGCCATTGTCCTTTGCGTCTCATCAGCCCTCATTGTTCGCCATGTTCAAAGAGTCCAGTTTTATCCCATGCTTTTTCAGTCATAGTCCAGCTGGCCTTGGTGAGCTCCCAATAGATCAGCTCCACTGTCTCAGTGGGTGGGTGCACCCCTCGTGGTCCCGACTTCTTTGCTCATGTTCTCCCTCCTTCTGCTCCTGATTGGGACCTTGGGAGCTCAGTCTAGTGCTCCAGTGTGGGTCTCTGTCTCTATCTCCATCCATCACCAGATGAAGGTTCCATGGTGATATGCAAGATATTCGTCAGTATTAATATAGGATAGGGTCATTTCAGGTTCCCTATCCTCAGCTGCCCAGGGAACTAACTGGGGACATTGCCTTGGGCTCCTGGGAGCCATTCTAGGTTCAAGTCTCTTGCCAACCCTAAGGTGGCTCCCTTAACTAAGAATTGTGCTTCTGTGCTCCCCTGTCCAACCTTCCTTTATCCCAATCCTCCTGCTTCCCCAAGCCCCCCCCCTCCTTCCCTTCTAACTTTTCTCTCCCCATCTCCCCTTACCCACATCCCACCCTACCCCCAAGATACCAGTTTTCTCCCCGGTAATTTTGTCTACTTCCCTTAGCCAAGAGGATAACTATATGTTTTTCCTTGGGTTCACCTTCTTACTTAGCTTCTTTAGATTCACCTATTGTAGACTCTGTGACCCTTATTTATGGCTAGAAACCAATTATGAGTGAGTACATCCCATGTTCATCTTTTTGGGCCTGGGATACCTCACTCAGGATAGTGTTTTCTATTTCCGTCCATTTGCATGCAAAATTCGATAAGTCATTGTTTTTTACCACTGAGTAGTACTCTAATGTGTATATATTCCATACTTTCTTCATCCATTCTTCCATTGAAGGGCATCTAGGTTGTTTCCAGGTTCTGGCTATTACAAATAATACTGCTATGAACATAGTTGAACAAATGCTTTTGTGATATGATAGGGCATCTCTTGGGTATATTCCCAAGAGTGGTATTGCTGGGTCCAGGGGTAGGTTGATCCCGAATTTCCTGAGAAACCGAAACACTGATTTCCACAGTGGTTGTACAAGATTGCACTCCCACCAGCAAGGGATGAGGGTACCCCTTCCTCCACAGCCTCTCCAGCAAAGGCTATCCTTGGTGTTTTTGACTTTAGCCATTCTGACAGGTGTAAGATGATATCTCAAAGTTGTTTTGATTTGCATTTCCCTGATTGCTAAGGAAGTTGAGCATGACCTAAAGTGTCTTTTGGCCATTTGAACTACTTCTGTTGAGAATTCTCTGTTCAGTTCAGTGCCACAATAACTCAGTCATCTAGAGACCCTTCACCAGCGCAATTCAAAGAAAGGAAACAACCAAACCCTACTACTAAAAAAGTGACCGGAGTTAACAACCACTGGTCATTAATATCACTTAATGTTAATGGGCTCAACTCTCCTATAAAAAGGCACAGGCTAAGAGATTGGATACGAAAACAGGATCCAACCTTCTTCTGTTTACAAGAAACACACCTCAACCACAAAGACAGGCACCTACTCAGAGTAAAGGGCTGGGAAAAGGCTTATCAAGCAAATGGACCTAAGAAACAAGCAGGTGTGGCCATACTAATTTCTAACAAAGTTGACTTCAAACTTAAATCAATCAGAAGAGATGGAGAGGGACATTTTATACTCATAACAGGAACAATTCATCAGGATGAAGTCTCAATCCTGAATATCTACGACCCTAATATAAAAGCGCCCACGTACGTAAAAGAAACATTACTAAAACTCAAGGCAGCCATCAAACCGCATACACTAATAGTAGGAGACTTCAACACTCCTCTCTCACCAATGGACAGGTCAATCAAACAGAAACCTAACAGAGAAATTAGAGAATTAATGGAGGTAATGAAGCAAATGGACTTAACAGACATCTATAGATTATTCCACCCAAATAGGAGAGAATATACCTTCTTCTCTGCTGGTAGAATTTTTGAGGTTGCTATATATCTACCATATCATCTACAAATAAAGATAATTTGATGTCTTCCATTTTGTATTTCCTGGATCTCCATTAGCTGTCTTAATGCTTCACCTTTATCTTCAAGTACAATATCTAATAAATATGGAGAGAATGGACAACCTTGTTTTGTTTCTGATTTCAATGGAATTGCTTTGTGTGTCTCTCTGCTTAATCTGATATTGGCTATCTGCTTGCTGTAAAATTATGTTTAGGTATGTCCCTTGTGTCTCTGATCTCTCCCAGACTTTTATCATGAAGGGGTGTCAGATTTTTTCAAAGGATTTTTCAACATCTAATGAGATAACATTGTGTTGTTCTTTTTTTCTTTTCTTTTTTCAGCTTATGTAGTGGATTACTAATGATGTTCTGCTACACTCATAAACATGGCTCTGGGATAATCACCATCAGAGGCTCCATCCAGACTGATAGAAACAGATACAGAGACACAGAGCCAAACATGAGGCTAGCCTTGGTGATCATGCAGAAGAAGGGAAGGGGGGACTGTAGCAGCCAGAAAGTTAAAGGACACCACAAGAAAACCCACAGACTGAACAAAGCGTGAATTGTAGGGGCTCACTGAGACTGGACCACTAACCTAGGTAATCTGCATATATGTTATAGTTGTGTAGCTTGGTGTTTTGTAAGACTCTGAAAAGAGTGAGTGGGGACTATTTTTCTCATTTTCTCCTGCTTTGGGAACCCTTTAATTCCTACTGGGTTGCTTCATCCAGCCTTAATATGAGAAGAGGTACCAAATATTATAGCAACTTGATGTGCAGTGTTTGGTTCATATCTCTTGACTGGCCTGTTTCTGAGGGGAAATGGAGGAGGAGTATATGAGGCAAGTATATGGGAAAGTGGACTATGAAAAGAACATGGAGGGGAAACTGCAGTCAAGATGTAAAATATGAGAGAATGAATTCATAAAAAAGAAATAAGTTGAATAAAAAGTAACTAAAATTAACATGAAAGACAGACATGTTTAATTACTTTATTTGTAAAAACACTTTTCAGTATAATGTGTAAATTATTTCAAATTTAGTTAATATTTAGTAAGCAATTTTCAAACAAATTTCTCCAAAAGATAATCATGTATATATGAGAGTATAGGGATTTCTCAGTAAAAAAATCAGACTTTGTTCTTAATGTTCCTTTACATTCACTGAGGAACTAAGGAACACTGCATATTTTTAAATGTTTTTTTAATGACAGATGCTTATTTAGTGGTTTTTGTTAGGAAGTGGTGTTTTTAAAATTCCATCAGCTTTTCACATCTTCTTGAGTTTATCTCTGGTTAGCTTCACCTGAGACAAATAATTATGATCACTGGTTTCTCAAGAGAGAAAGAGAGACAGAGAGAGAGAGAGAGAGAGAGAGAGAGAGAGAGAGAGAAACTTTTAAAACCCTGGGAAGGAGCCTCATGAGATGCGAATATTAATATTTTGAGACTCTTATGACTTTGATCTTAAATGGTATTATTCATAAGCAGATAGCTGAGTTTCTATTTCAGATTATACTTTTGAAAACTGATATGAAATTGCTATGCTGCCTGTCTTAACCATTGTTCTATTGCTGTGAAGAGACATGATGACCAAGGCAACATTTAGGTGGGTTTTTGCAGTTTCAGAGTGTGAGTCCGTGACAGTCATAGTGGGAAGCCTGGTGCTAGGCAGGCAGCTATAGTGCTGGAGAAGCAGTTTTTGTCTTATCTCCAAGATGGAGTCAGAGGGTAGGATTTAGCTTGGATTGGGCTTTTGATACCTCAAAGGCCACCCCCAGTGACAGACCTCCTAAAACAAGTCCGCTACTCCTAATCCTTCCTCAACAGTCCACAAACCTGGGAATGAAGCATTCAACTACATGAGCCTGTAGGGGACATTCACATTCAAAACACCACATTCTACTCCCTGGCCCCACATAGACTTAAATTTATATAATAATGCAGAATACATTCAGTCCAATTCTAAAGTTCCCATATTCTTTAATTATTTTAAAGCTGATTAAGAGTAAAAAGGCTTTTCTGATACTCATGGCAATCTCTTTACTGTAATTCCAAATAAGTAAAATTAAATTCAAAAAGCAGTCTGCATACTTCCTAGCACACAACAGCACAGAATAAATATTGCCATTACAAAAGGGAGGAAAAGGTGTATAGTGAGGAAATACTGGACCAAAGCAAGAATGAAAATTAGCAGGGCAAACTAAATTCTGCATCCCAATGTCTAAAGTCAAAGTCCTTTTCAGCTCTCTCAGTCCTTCCAGCTTTGCTGACTCCTCTCTTGTGCTGTTTCTCAGCCTCTCTGAAGCTTCTCAGTAAATATCCCACAGTGCTAGCATGTCCAGGAACTTGATATCTCTAGTGCAATCCAGTTATATCTTCTCTAGATCTCCATGAATGAACTCCTCTTCCACATGCCTGGCCTCAGGAGACTTTCATTAGTCTTGGAGGAAGATGACCCAACCCCTTTCCTGCATCCTTCTTGATACAACCAGAATTGCACGGCTGAAAGTGGTCAGGTCCAGTTGCCTACTGAAATAATATCTCCTCCTGTACCCAAACTCCTTAAAACTGCATAAGCTTTGGATTGCTGGTTACATAGGTTGAGGCAATCCCTTCAAAATCTATTCTACAGGTTGCAGATTTCCTTGGGCGGGGGGGGGGGGGGGGGGTCATGCCCTGAGGACATCACCCGTTTTATTGCATTCAGCATCAGGCCTTTCTTTAAAAGTCTTGTCTCCTTGAACACAGGACCAGGCTTTGTCATTTCATTTTCTGGTGCTCTTTTTTTCTCCTCAAACTGTATATATTTTTATATCCTATTTCCACACTTGCTCTTTTTCACTGTAGATGTACATAAGTGTGATTTCTTAACTGCATGGCACAGTCAATCCGTGGTTGTCTTGTAAGTCAATAGTCTTCAGTTTGCCTCTCAGATTTTTTTGCGCAAGGACAGAAAACATCTACATTCTTTGCAAAAATATCACAAAAATAATTTCTAGGCCAGTTGTTGATATTTCCACCCTCTGAGATCTCTTTATCTGGGCCTACATAGTCCTTATTAATCTTAACACTACTGTCTTCCATGATCATACTAAGGTGACCCATTAATCCCCATTTACAGCATGAAATAGCTTTTCTAATTCAAAATTTCAAAGTCTTCTACTTTCTTCCAAAAATCAGCATGGTCCAACCTGTCACAGGATTACCCCAGTCCCTGGTATCTAACTGTTCTAGTTATTATTGTTCTATCAAAGAAACACTATGGCCAAGGTAGCCATTTAGTTGGAGGGCTTGCTTACACTTTCAGGGGCCTAATACATTATCATCATGATGGAAAGCATGGTAGCAGGTATTTAAGCAGACAGACAAGGTGCTGAAGAAGCATCTGAGAGCTTACATCTTCTCTGCAAAACGGAAGAAGAAAATGAACAATTAAAACTTCAGAGTCCATCCCTAGTCATACACCTCCTCCAACAAGTTATATGGCCTAATCCTTCCTAAACAATTCACCAACTGGGAATCAAGCATTCAAATATATGAGTTTATGAGGCCCATTCTTATAAAAACTACCATGAAATCAATAGTATTTATAACATGAATCAGACTATATATATATATATATATATATATATATATATATATATTCAGAAATTAGAATAATCTTTAAAAGTTTTAAATGTATTAATTTATGTTTGTTATTTTCCACAACTTGATAGTAAGGCCCTGTTGCTGAAGACACAACTGACTTATGTCATTGAACATAAAGAAATTAAGCTACTAACAAGAAGCTTCACTACTGCTCAGTTACACTTAAGGTGCTAGAAGGTACTTTGCCCATTGCTGGAAGAAAAAAACTGTCATCAGTATCACCTAGCTACAAAGGCTGCAATCTATAACTATGACTGGTGAACATCCTGGTACAATAGTGGCACAAATGTTATGGGAGAAACTAACTGCATCTCGATTGGATTTCAGACTCCATTAGTGTAACATGCCAGAGCTAAACTCACGAAGAACCTCCAACTAGGAAAGTCATGGGGCCTAAGGGGAAAACTGCTGCTATAATTCAGCTAAAGGACTATAGCAATAAAATCACCTCTCAGGACATATTGCTGCTAAATATGTAGTGCAGTACCTCTCTAAAGCATTGAATGTTGCTTCAGAAGTTTGAATAAACCTTTGGACATAAGAGTGAAATCATTGACTCCTTCAGTTGATTTGTTAGCTCTAACCATTAGCTTATGCTTTGGAGTGGATTATTCTAACAAGAAAGGCTAACAAGGCATTCTGAACACACTCAGCATATCCGTGTATTAGCATCTGAGTAATGATGACAGAATATTTTTCCTTATAAATGAAACATGTCAGCTTTTTGATATGATTGGCCATAGTCACAGTCACATGTCAATCAAAAATACAGTACTTATGTCTCCAAAATAAACTAAAAATTGTTTCAGCAAATGTATTATTTGTTAAAACTTTTTGTATACAGTAGTACTGCTGATATTTGGGGGGGGGGGGGGAATCCTTGACAAAATTATAAACTCCTCTGTGAACTGAGGACTTGCAGATGGTGCCAGTACCTGAAAGTTCGTCAGACTGATAAAAGAACCCAATTGTCATTCCACTTCCATGACTTAATAATTGAAGAATTCTTACTAAATATTCTATCTCCTCGAGCTTTGCTTTCTTCTTCTGCTAAACTGAGATAATTAAGCCTGGCCCATCTGTTACAACATGTGTTTATGAGGGGAATGGTGGGGGCATTACACATGAAACATTTAAATGGCAATGTAAAAGCTCATTGCTGGTAATTGTAGTCATAACACCACTATCATTAATAGAAAGGACTAGGAGATAAAAACAGAACTGACAACAATGCACAGAATATGCGGTGTTAGGCACACCTTCATGCATAGCCTTTATCATTAAAACACATCAATTAAGAACACACTATAAAACAATAATGTTACCTCCAGAATTGTGAGAATTCAGACAATGGTTCTACCTTTGTCTGAATTTGTTTCACTGTGTAAGGGGCCATGTACAGAACAGATATGAAGTTCTATAAGAACAACAATGCAGAGTAGCAATGTGTAGATTGTTAAATTTTATTATGTAATTATGATTTTGCATTAAGAGGCTCATAGTATTCAATTTTGCACTTTAAAGAATTTTTATGGTATTATACACAAGAAATGGAATTGTAATATCTCAGAAAGTGGATCAAAATTGCTCTGCAATAAAGAATAATCTTTGCCATAATAGGATATTTTCAGCTTAGCAACTTTATAATAACCACTAGCTGTTTTCATGATCATTTTTCCATAAAATTCTGAAAATACTTGATTAAGAAAACACATTTCATCTGTTGAAGTTTGGAAAAACAAAAGAGTTTAGAAACACAGTGAAGTGAGCAAAAAAGGTGTGGTCAACTTTTCTTACACTTGCCCTACGTTTGTTGAAGTGGTAGCCTTGTGAAACAGTTACTCTCAGACTGAATCTAGACAGTGGCATGATAATGCAGGAAGGAGCAAAGAGACAAAGTGAATTCTGTGGCTTACTGTCCATCTTTGGAGAGGGTACTAGGTTATAAATAGCTTTGTGCTTTGATACTGGGAAAACCATTAGGCCTCTCAAACATTGATAATCATATAATGTATGAAATGTATCCAGATAATTGTGATGATTAAATAATTAGTGCAAAGGCTTCTTTTTATTCCTCTCCACTACCCTCTTTTATTTTACTACTTCTCTCTTTTATTTGTTAAATTCCTTTTCTGATGCTCTTTAACTAGGGTTCCATATGCCACACAGTGTGAGAAAGAGAAAAGACAACTGGAGTATTTTATGTCATACAAGTATCTAGAACTGTTGCAAAAACCAATTTTATTTTTTATAAAAATCTCAGTGCTATTACTGTACAAAATGCATTGCTTCAGGCAGGCGGCAACAGTGACAGAAATATGTGTTTATAGTCTTTCCCAAAGTCTACAAGGCAAACTGTGACGTTTTATCATTGCAAAGGTGTCCAAAGAAGCTACATAATGAAGACTGTAGAGCCGCTTAGCAAACACAGTGTGGTGTCAGCCCATGTTGGAAGACTCCTGAAGAAAGGAGAAAGGATTTAGGTGTGTTAAGCATTTAAGTATTTGTAGTCTGTGTTTCTAAGAAGGAAATTTCAAATATTATGAATGAAATATTTGATTTATATTAAGCAAGAATTATGTTCAATTAGGAGTTTTTACATCTCATGTGTAGAAATATATACATATATATGTATATATGACTGAAATACATGCAAAATGTAGAAATTATGATAAAAATAAATTCATATATCTTCATTGTAGAAAAAAATTAAAATGATGGATAATAAATTACTCAGTACTTGCATCATATTAAATGCTTTTAAGGAAAGGAAAATGCTTAGCTGGATTTCTTAGAGAAGATTTATTCTTCTAAAAAGACAATTTTAGCAGTAAGGTCAACCTAGATCAACAGCAAATACAAGCTCTGATGAAAGCACAATATATAGGCACTTGCTGGACAGGAAGAGGATGCTAAGGAGCAGATTTAGTTAAGAAAAATAATAAATGGAAGTTTTGAGTTCTTGTCTAGAAAAAAATTTTATAGCTCTACAATTTGCTATGTTGATAATAAACAAAAAGAAAGGCATGAGTTACTACATTTGTCAATTGAAACAAAATGTGTAAGGATAAAACAGACAGATGGCAATGATCTGTTTTAATAAAGACAGTTATATGAAGAAGTTAACCAATCCTTGTTTAAAGATTAAAATGTAAACAGAACACTGAGTTCATAGCAAAATTTCAAGACTCTGTAAACAGAAGTCAGAGATTCTCACCGTGTTTAGAAGAAAGCTAAAGCCTGCACTGACAAGCAGAAGAGGATAGAGAAAGATAAGTTACCTACAGTTGGTAATAATAGTGAAGGCACAATCTCCAACACAGCGTTTCTTGGAAAAGTAAGAGGGAAAACAAGTCTAGATGACACAGTTCATGTAAGAAAGCACTTGACATTTGGGCACATTTGTGAGCATGCTCAATAGAAAAGCATAATTTGACAAGACAGGAAGACAAACACATTTTGACCACATCTATCTCACAGCCATAGGACCCACACCATAATCTTTAAATGTCCAAAATAACACTTCTGGGGTTGCTCGGCTTGCATTAAACAGCTATAGAAGGAAAGGTAGTTTGAAAATGAATTGAAATATGTGTAAGATCTCAAGATGCCTTCCTGTACCAGAAGTCAGTACCTTTGTAGGCCAAAATTGATGCTGGCCAATCACAGAGAGCAACCAGTCCTTCATTAGTCTACTTTGGATCCCAAGGACAAGGACAGATTTGCACCCCTCTCTCCTGAGAAAGTCCAAAAGAGGTAGACAAACATAACAAAGCATGGTTTCTTGATGATATTTTCACTATACAGCTTCCACTAGATAGAATTTCAGCATAGTGCAAATCCATTCTCAGATAAACCTGGTCCTTGGGGGTGCCACATAATAAAATGGAAGTTAGAGAAAGATAAACAATGCAATTGTTTAGTGCATAAGGGGGGATTCTTTACTCCAACTTCTTATATTTTTTTTAGGTTTTTTTCATTCTTTCAATTTTTTTTAACTTCTATTGATTCTTTGTTGCTTTCACATCATTCATCCTGAACCTGCCCATCTCCTCCTCGCATCTGCTCTCTCTCTGCCCTTGCAACCTCCCCCACAAAATAAAACAAACTTTAAAAGAAAAACAAAAAACAAACAAGCAAACCGAGCAAAACAAAGCAGAATCAGAAAAAAAAGAAAGAAAAATCGCTATGTGGAAGCTGTGGTGTGAGCAGGTGAGTCACACGTAGTTTACACTTCAGACTTTTCATCTTTACCAGCAAGTGCACAGTGCCACACATCATTCTTCTGGCCTGAGGCCTGTGCTGTTTGTCATAACATCAGTAATGGGGAGATCAACTTGGCCCTGGTGGCTCCATAGTCCTCGAACACCCACATGGCGACAGATTGTGGCTTAGATCTCTGGCATCCCTGTGACCTTTTGTGCCAACATTGACCACAGACATCAGTATAGAACCAGACTATGGTAGGACCACAGACAGGGTCCAAAGAAGCAGCTCAGGCTTGTATGTAACTATGACCCCAAGTGGCAGTAAAAGCCATCAGGTTCGGCATGGTCCCCATGGCAGTGTATCCCTCAGAAACCAGCATGTCTTCAGGCCACGACCCTGACCATCCGCCATCTGCCTGGCCCTCAACAGTATTAGGAGCAATGACCATAAACTTTGACCCAGCTGCAGTAGGACCCTGGATTCAGGCATGGCTCTCAGCAGTTGCCTGTGCCCGGATGTCCGTCTGGCACAGGTGGGAGTGCAAACCACTCAGACTGGCATGGCCCCCGCAGCAGCATGACCCCAGGTAATAGCTCGGACTATAGGCCCCTGGATGCACCTTTAGTGGCAACAGAAACCACAGACCTTTTCTAATGACCCTTTGGCAGCTTTGGGGCCCTGGGCCAAGACTTGACTCTTGGCAATTGTTCAAGCCCAGACACCACCTTGGACTTGGGTCGCAAGCAGGCCACTCTTGTCAGTCTGCTCCTCAGCACCTTCACCATTTCTGATTCACGTCTCTCTTCAGCGCACAAACCTCCCTCCTCTCTGTTCCACCTTCCCCCCATACTTGCTCACCATACTAGTGCCTAAGTGCCTGGGACCTGGAGTCGTCTCACAGACCTGGGGCTAGAAACCCTGGGCTTCATTTTGGAGAGTCCTGTTGGCCCCAACCACTCGATTATGAAGATGTTTTTTATTCAAGTTATTCACAAACATAATGGGTGTCTGCCATAACTACAGCTAGGCAGAGGATGAAGGTCTCTTCTTAGGGACAGGACTAATTTTCCTCTCTGGAAAAAACGAAAGTTATGGGGGAAAGTTTACGTGTGCTGACAATACTCAAACAACAGGGTGGACTGTGAGCATCCAGAAAAATCCTAGATAGTATTATAGTAAAGATATACGGATAGCAATCTTCCTTTTCCTAAACAGCCCCTCTTGATTTCATGGTCAGTGATACAGAGAGAGGGACACAAACGAGAAGGCATTAAGATAAGAGAAGACATGCTCATGTCAAAATTAAACCTATTGGTTTTTACTCTGAAGTGGGAATTCTCCCTTTTTGCTGTGATTACCCTTAATGAATGAAGAAACTGCTTTGGACCTATAGGAGGGAAGAACTTAGCTAGGAAAGAAAAACTAAGCTGAATGCTGGGAGGAAGAAGGGCAGAGTCAGAGATAAGCCATGGAGCCTCTGGCGACAGTCACTGGGAGATTTAGCCAGTAAGCCACACTCTCGTGGCAATATACAGATTACTAGATATGGGTGAAACTAGATGTAATAGTTAGCCAATAAAAAGTTAGAGCTAATGGGCCAAGCAGTGATTTAATTAGTATAGTCTCTGTGTGATTATTTTGGGGCTGAGCAGCCAGGAACCAACAAGCAGCTTCCTCCAACAGTACTCTAATTGTTAAAGAGAACAGAGAAACCCAAAGTAAATTGTTTAATAGTGCTTCTAATTATCTTTTATCAGACTTACCATGACATGGTTTTAAAATTCAACTTAGAAGGCTGGACTTCACATTTTTTGAAAAAGAAATTCTTTGTAATCCCAAGAAACTGCACCAAACACCAGATATTTGTATCAACTGATATACAAGTACTTTTTACAGTAAATTAAGACTTTTATATCATTTATTAGCATGTAAATATTTCACAGTGATCAAAAAGTCAAATTACAAAGTTAGATCTAGCAACATCTGCTAGCAATTTATAAAAATTTTCAACCTAATTCAGAAATAATTAGGCTAAAAATGAAAAAAATAACGTTTTGGACAAGAATATGTTCAATAGTTGGTTTCTTTATGCAGGTGAAAAATAGAAGCACATGTTGGAGAATGCCTAGATACCCCATAGCTATATCAACTAGCAAAAAAATGTGCTGTTTATAATATGATTAGAAAGTTCTACATAGGAAGTGTAGGGCTAGGACTTACCATAGCAGTGTCCCTTCCCATGTTATATTAATGTTTCCACTTGCCAATATATTAATATGCAATATGATCTTCACTAAAAGCATGGTAGTCCCCATTCCCTTGCCGGAGCCATGCTCTGGAAACCTGCACAATGGGAAAAGTTTTACTAAGGAAACTGAAGCAGGGCAGGAAATAGAAAACTTGCTTAGGTATGGGCAGTAACTCAGTGAGCAGACATAAGAAAAATCAACCGGCATGGTGTCTTGACTTGGCAGTTTAGGGACTGTGTTTTGAGGTGGAGACATGAGGATTTAAGGAAAGCCTAGTCTATGTAACAAGACTCTGCCATAAACAAAAACCAAACAAAATAAAATTCAATTTAAAAAATAATTTTTAAGATGGAAAGACAGTCATGCATTGTATCATGGTAACAATATGAGGGTATCAGCACTATTTTTTTCCTGAAATGATACAAGGAACTATAGAAGCACTGAGCCATAATTAACTTCACACGTGATTATCTGTGTGATGTGTTTGGCTGGGAAATGAATGGTTATAGACTGGTGACCCAGATCTGCAGATTCTTCCACTGTTGAGGAAAAGAAGCTAGCTATTTATAGTTGGTGTAATAAAAGTTATATTTTATTATGTTGAAGATCATCACACAGGTTCACAGTCTAAATTCTTAACTATGGTCCTAAACCTATATCTCCAAGGTTGTTCATCTGTGTGACATATCTTACCTGAAGGTTAGGTCTAGTCTCTAACATTTGAGGGTCAGAAAGCTGGGGCAGATTCTCCAGTCACAAGGAAAATCAAAGTGGTGTCTTTCCAAATGTATGGAGTAGAACATTGCTCTTTGTTCCTGCTTATATACTGGCAATGGGCATCATGGGGCTTTAAGACTGTAACTGGTTATCTAGAGTGTGTGCTGTCACTGAGTTCTGGTTATCAGGTGTAGCCTTGGGTGTAGTGGGAATTCTGACTAAGCTATTTTCACATTTTAAAAGGAATTTTTAACTATGTTCATTGCATTCCATCCCCTAGTGCTTGAGGCATGCACAGTGCCAAAGAGGCTCACATATAAAAATTATTAATAATATTACAACAATTGCAAGTTCAGGTCATAACAGAAAAAGGAGAAAGCATTGAAGATCTCCCATGCTCTTTGGTAGGTAGGATCAACATAATAAAAATGGCAATCCAGCAAAGCAATGTACAGATTAAATGTAATCACCATCAAAATCCCAACACAATTCTCCACAGACCTTGAAAAAAACAATACTCAGCTTCATACGGAAAAAAAAAGAAAACAACAGGACAACCAAAACAATCCTGTACAGTAAAGGGGGCATCACCATCCCTAACTATTATAGAACTATAGTAATAAAAACAGCTTGGCATTGGCATAAAAACACATGTAGATCAAATTAATCTAATCAAAGTCCCTGATATTGATCCACACACCTACGAACACCCAATTTGTGACAAAGAAGCCAAAATTGTACAATAGACTAAAGAAAGCATCAACAACTGGTTCTGCCATAACTGGATGTTGACATGTAGAAGAATGCAAATTGATTTGTATCTATCCCCATGCACAAAACTTAAGTCCACATAAATCTAGTTACACAGAACCTGATAGACAAGAAAGTGGGAAGCAGCCTTGAATGCGTAGGCATAAGAGATCACTTCCTAAATTTAACACCAGTAGCACAGGCACTGACAGTAAATTAATAAATGTGACCTTCATTATATCTAGATGTCCTGTCTGTCTTGCTTATGTGGGTGTCTACATGAATCATAACAATTTTGCTATCTTTACTAAATGTTACCATTTTTATCTATGTTTCTCTTGACCATTTGCCATTTTTCTGCCAGTTACCAGTTTTCCATTTTTATGTCCACATAGCTATACCATTTCACAGGTAGAACAAATTGGAAAAGATATGGTGTGAGGATTTGACTTTGCAAACTCCATTTTAAAGAAGGGGCTTCAACTTAAGCTATATAATGAGTTGGGGTAGGTGATCTGAGCTCCAGAAATGTGCTGCCATAGCAGAAATGTGAACAATGTCCAATTAAGAAATAAGGTGCAGGGCCATAAAAACGAGGTCCAAATGTGCTTAGGAGGCATCCTTTCCATGAAGACACCATACCAGTAATTTATGACTCTGTGTTAGGTTTCTGCACCTAAAACCTGACCAATGGTTTCAGAAACTACCTTATCCTATGTACTCCTCACCTAATTCCAAGACGACAAGACATGATGTTTCCCCTTTAAAAGTTCTATCCTCACAGGGTTCCCTGCCACAATTTCTGCACCCACCATGCTGGGGTGCTAGAAAGGTGTTGATCCAAACTTAAGTTTGAATATTATTTCAAAAGCCTCATGTAATTGCATCTGAAATCTGGCTCCGTAAATTCATTTGATGACCAGAAACTTGGGCATAACAATAGATTTTCCCACTTCATGGTCATCCTGCAGAGGCTATACTGCCCAATAACTCCTCTCTCTTCCTATCCCACCCAGCTTACATCCAGAACCCCCTACCCCCTGTCTCCCTACCTCCCTCCCCTCTTTGGCGGCATAGCACCCCCCCAGCTCAGCCTGCTTGGGCGCTGGGACCACCCGAATCGGGAGGGCAAAAGGAAGGGCTGTAGTTCCTTTGTCTCCATAGCCTGCCTGCAGCAAGCAGGGTTGGCCCTTTGTTTGCGAGCTGCCCAAGCAGCACGGAGGTCCGATCTGGACACCAGGAGAACCATCACTGGGGAGTGACATCACTGGGAAGGTACATCAGTGGGCAAGAAGACCTGATCCTGTAAAAGAAGACCCATAGGGGAGTATTCGGAGGAAGAGATGGGCAGGCGTCAATGCAAGAATTCACCCAACAATCTGAAAAACAACATGAAACCACCAGAACCCAGCGACCTCACAACAGGAGGACATGAACACCTTAATCAAGAAGTAGAAAAAAACTGACTTTATGAAAGTGATAGAGGCCCTTAAACAGCATATAAAAAAAACGCCCTTATAGAAATGGATGAGAAGTATAACAGAAAGTTTGAGGAATTGAGTAAATCAGTGAATGATACCCTAGGAAACCAAAGAAAAACAATCAAGCAGATAATGGAAACAGTTCAAGACTTGAAAACAGAAATGGAGGCAAAGAAGAAAACACAGAGGGCCGGCTGGACATGGAAAATCTAGGTAAACAAATACAGACTACAGAAACAAGCATAACCAGCAGAATACAAGAGATAGAAAAAAGAATCTCAGATTCTGAAGATAACATAAAGAAAATAAACACACTGATCAAAGAAAACAGCAAGTCCAACAAACTCTCATCACAATACATTCAGGAAATATGGGACACAATAAAAAGACCAAACCTAAGAATAATTGGAGTAGAAGAAGGAGAAGTGCAGCTCAACGGTCCAGAAAATATACTTAATATAATTATAGAAGAAAACTTTCCCAACCTGAAGAAAGATGTACCTATGAAGGTTCAAGAAGCATACAGAACACCGAATAGGCTGGATCAAAAAAAAAAAAATCCCCTCGCCATATAATAATCAAAACACAAAGCATACAGAATAAAGAAAGAATATTAAGAGCCGCAAAGGAAAAAGGCCAAGTTACTTATAAAGGTAAACTGATCAGACTTACACCTGACTTCTCTATGGAAACCATGAAAGCCAGAAGGTCCTGGATAGATGTACTGAAAAACTAAGAGACCATGGATGCAAGCCCAGACTACTATACCAAGCCAAGCTTTCGTTCACTATAAATGGAAAAAACAAAATTTTCCGGGATAAAAACAAATTTAAACAATACGTAGCCACAAATCCAGCCTTACAGAAAATAATAGAAGGAAAATCACTAACCAAGGAGTCCAACAATGACCACAATAACTCAGACATCTAGAGACCCTTCACCAGCGCAACTCAAAGAAGGGAAACACACAAAACCCTACTACTAAAAAAGTGACCTGAGTTAACAACCACTGGTCATTAATATCACTTAATATCAATGGGTTCAACTCACCTATAATAAGGCACAGGCTAAGAGATTGGATACAAAAACAAGATCCAAAATTCTGCTGTTTACAAGAAACACACCTTAACCACAAGACAGGCACCTACTCAGAGTAAAGGGCTGGGAAAAGGCTTATCAAGCAAATGGACCTAAGAAACAAGCAGGTGTGGCCATACTAATTTCTAACAAAGTTGACTTCAAACTTAAATCAATCAGAAGAGATGGAAAGGGACATTTTATACTCATAAGAGGAACAATTCATGAGGATGATGTCTCAATCCTGAATATCTATGCCCCTATATAAAAGCACCCACGTACGTAAAAGAACCATTACTAAAACTCAAGGCAGCCATCAAACTGCACACACTAATAGTAGGAGACTTAAACACCCCTCTCTCACCAATGGACAGGTCAATCAAACAGAAACCTAACAGAGAAATAAGAGAATTAATGGAGGTAATGAATCAAATGGACTTAACAGACATCTATAGAACATTCCACCCAAAGAGGAAAGAATATACCTTCTTCTCTGCAGCTCATGGAACTTTCTCCAAAATTGACCACATACTCAGTAACAACGCTAACTTACACAGTTACAAAAAAATATTAGTAACCACCTGTGTCTTATCAGATCACCATGGATTAAAGTTAGAATTCAACAACAATGCTCGACCCAGAAAGCCTACAAACTCATGGAAAATGAACAGTCAACTACTGAACCATACCTGGATTAAGGAAGATATAAAGAAAGAAATTAAAGTCTTCCTTGAATTCAATGAAAATAAAGAAACAACATACTCGAACTTATGGGACACTATGAAAGCAGTCCTAAGAGGAAAGTTCATAGCACTAAGTGCCCACTTAAAGAAAACAGAGAAAGCACACATTGGAGACTTAACAGCCCACCTGAAAGCTCTTGAAAAAAAAGAAGAAGACTCACCTAGGAGGAGTAGAAGACTGGAAATAATCAAACTGAGTGCTGAAATCAACAAAATAGAAACACAGCAAACAATCCAAAGAATCAAGGAAACAAAAAGCTGGTTCCTGGAGAAAATCAACAAGATTGATAAACCCCTATCCAAACTAATAAAACGTCAGAGAGAGAATACACAAATTAATAAGATCAGAAATGAAAAGGGGGACATAACCACAGACACATGGGAAATTCGGAGAATCATTAGATCTTACTACAAAAGCCTGTATACCACAAAACTGGAAAATGTAAAAGAAATGGACACTTTTTTAGATAAATACCATATACGAAAGTTAAACCAGGACCAGGTGAACAATCTAAATAGACCTGTTAGTCTCGAAGAATTAGAAGCTGTTATCAAAAACCTCGCTACCAAAAAAAAAAAAAGCCCAGGACCAGATGGTTTCAATGCAGAATTCTACCAGATCTTCCAAGAAGAGCTTATACCTATACTCCTTAATGTATTCCACAATATAGAAACAGAAGGGTCATTACCAAATTTCTTTTTATGAAGCTACAGTTACTCTGATACCAAAACCACACAAAGACTCAAGCAGGAAAGAGAATTACAGGCCAATCTCACTCATAAACATCGACGCAAAATCCTCAACAAAATACTGGCAAACAGAATCCAAAAACACATCCGAAAAATTATCCTTTATGATCAAGTAGGCTTCATCCGAGAGATGCTGCGCTGGTTAAACATACGAAAATCTATCAATGTAATCCATCATATAATAAACTGAAAGAAAAAACCATATGATCATTTCATTAGATGCTGAATAAGCATTTGACAAAATTCAACATCCCTTTATGATAAATATATTGGAGAGATTAGGGATACAAGGGTCATTCCTAACTATAAGAAAAGCTATATACAGCAAGCCGACAGCTAACATCAAATTAAACGGAGAGAAACTCAAAGACATCCCGCTAAACTCAGGAACATGACAAGGCTGTCCACTCTTGCCATACCTCTTCCATATAGTGCTTAAAGTTCTAGCAATAGCAATAAGACAACATAACGGGATCAAGGGGATTCGAATTGGAAAGGAAGAAGTTAAACTTTCGTTATTTGCAGATGATATGATAGTGTACATAAGCGACACCCAAAACTCCACCAAAGAACTTTTACAGCTGATAAACACCTTTAGTAATGTGGCAGGATACAAGATCAACTCCAAAAAATCAGTCGCCATCTTATACACAAAAGGATATGGAAGCAGAGAGGGAAATCAGAGAAGCTTCACCTTTCACGAAGGCCACAAACAGCATAAAATATCTTGGGGTAAATCTAACTAAGGAAGTGAAAGATCTATTTGACAAGAACTTTAAAGCATTGAAGAAAGAAATTGAAGAGGATACCAGAAAATGGAAGGACCTCCCTTGCTCTTGGATTGGGAGGATCAACATAATAAAAATGGCATTTCTACCAAAGGCAATTGATAGATTCAATGCAATCCCCATCAAGATCCCATCAAAATTCTTCACAGATCTTGAGAGGACAATAATCAACTTTATATGGAAAAACAAAAAAACCCAGGATAGCCAAAACAATCCTATACAATAAAGGATCTTCTGGAGGCATTACCAACCCTGACTTCAAACTCTATTACAGAGCTACAGTGATGAAAACAGTGTGGTACTGGCATAAAAACAGAGAAGTCGACCAATGGAATCGTATAGATGACTCAGATTTTAACCGTCAAACCTATGATCACCTCATTTTCGATAAAGGAGCTAAAATTATACAATGGAAGAAAGAAAGCATCTTCAAAAAATTGTGCTGGCACAACTGGATGTCAACCTGTAGAAGAATGAAAATAGACCCATATCTATCACCATGCACAAAACTCAAGTCCAAATGGATCAAAGACCAATATCAGTCCAAGCACACTGAACCTGATAGAAGAGAAAGTGAGAAGTACCCTACAACAGATGGGCACAGGAGATCGCTTCCTATGTATAACCTCAGCAGCACAGACATTAAGGGCCTCATTGAATAAATGGGACCTCCTGAGACTGAGAAGCTTCTGTAAAGCAAAGGACACTGTCGCTAAGACAAAAAGGCAACCTACTGACTGGAAGAAGATCTTCACCAACCCCGCAACTGACAAAGGTCTGATCTCCAAAATATATAGAGAACTCAAGAAACTATACTTTAAAATGTTAATTAACCCAATTAAAAAATGGGCACTGAACTGAACAGAGAATTCTCAGCAGAGGAAGTTCAAATGGCCAAAAGACACTTAAGGTCATGCTCAACCTCCTTAGCAATCAGGGAAATGCAAATTAAAACAACTTTGAGATATCATCTTACACCTGTCAGAATGGCTAAAGTCAAAAACACTAAGGATAGCCTTTGCTGGAGAGGCTGTGGAGGAAGGGGTACCCTCATCCATTGCTGGTGGGAATGCAATCTTTTGCAACCACTGTGGAAATCAGTGTTTCGGTTTCTCAGGAAATTCGGGATCAACTTACCCCTGGACCCAGCAATACCACTCTTGGGAATATACCCAAGAGATGCCCTATCATATGACAAGAGCATTTGTTCAACTATGTTCATAGCAGTATTATTTGTAATAGCCAGAACCTGGAAACAACCTAGATGCCCTTCAATGGAAGAATGGATGAAGAGTACTACGCTGTGGTAAAAAACAATGACTTCTCGTATTTTGCATGCAAATGGATGGAAATAGAAAACACTGTCCTGAGTGAGGTATCCCAGACCCAAAAAGGTGAACATGGAATGTACTCACTCATAATTGTTTTCTAGCCATAAATAAGGGTCACGGAGACTATAATTGGTGAACCTAAAGAAGCTAAATAAGAAGGTGAACCCAAGGAAAAACATATAGTTATCCTCTTGGCTATGGGAAGTAGACAAAATTGCCGGGGAGAAAATTGGAATCTTGGGGTTGGGGTGGGATGGGGGTAAGGGGAGATGGGGAGAGAAAAGTGAGAAGGGAATGAGGGGAGGACTTGGGGAAACAGGAGGATTGGGATAAAGGAAGGTTGGACAGGGGAACACAGAAGCACAATTCTTAGTTAAGAGATCCATCTTAGGGTTGGCAAGAGACTTGACCCTAGAGCGGCTCCCAGTAGCCCATGGTGATGTCCCCAGTTAGTCCCTTGGGCAGCTGAGGACAGGGAACCTGAAATGACCCTATCCTATAGCAATACTAACGAATATTTTGCATATCACCATAGAACCTTCATCTGGTGATAAAACCGGACTCTCTGAACATGGCGAACAATGAGTTCTGACGAGAAGCCAAGGACAATGGCACTGGGTTTTGACCCTACTTCATGTTCTGGCTTTGTGGGAGCCTAGCCAGTTTGGATGTTCACCTTCCTAGACATGGACGGAGGGGGGCGGACCTTGGACTTTCCACAGGGTAGGGAACCGTGACTGCTCTTTGGGCTGGCGAGGGAGGGGTAGAGGAGTTTGAGGGAGGGGGAGAAGGGTGGGAGGAGGGGGGAGGGAAATGGGATTCTGGGAAGAGGCGGATACTTTTTTTTTCTTTTTCTCAATAAAAATAAAAGAGGAAAAAAAACAATAGATTTTTCCTCTTTCCTTCCTTAACTGTTTGTCTTCTAACCAATAGTGCTGCCATTTCTTTCGCATGCTATGCTGATTTGGTGGCTCCTTACTCAGTAATAGTCATTCCATCCCCTGGTCTGTAGGCTGTCACTTTCTATTTAATTTCGGTTCCTTCAATGGTTGATGAACCATCAGTAAAATATGTGTTAGACATACGCTGTGACCATTCTGTTTGTCCCTACAGTTCAACAGTTACTTTTGGGGAAAAGGGGAGTGGTTTGGGGATGGGGATTATAGGTAGTCAATCTATTTCCTCAATGTGGAAAGGCAAAGACCTCATTGCTGCTTCATCCTGGTCATGAAGGAATTCAAATAGTTTCAATTACCATTGCAATACCTTTCCTTCCATGGCTAAGCTTTTGAATGTCACTGCCTTCTAGCAGACCCAAGGCATCATTGAAATGGGCACCTTTGTGACCATGAGGTGGAAACTGAGTGTAGGGCTCTTCATGCCTCATAAGATGTCCAGATTTGTTTCTCAAAGAGAGATTATTTATTCTCCACATGTGTAAAGAGTTTGCAATAGAAGCTAACAAACAAATGCTGGTTGATTTTTTTTTTTTGCTTTATGAAGAATTCCCAGCTGCCCTATTCACCAATAAATATGATTTCTGCAATATTGGTCAGGGTTATATGATCAGAGATGATCTTACAGACTGTCTCAAAAGGTTTTTTTCCACTTCTATTCCCCATTGGAACTCAGCTGCTTTCCTAGTAACCTCTGTAGAGAGGTTTCATATTAATCTGTAAACATGGTATGTGATTTTCCAAGTATGAAACATACTAATTAGGTATTGCTTTTGAGTTTTGTCTCTGGATGAGAAGATATTTCAGATCTCATGTAGTTTACCGTCTGGGACATTGATTCCTTCAGATGTCCATGATGCACCAAAAATGTGTTGAGGTATCTGGCCCTTTCAAGTTTTCTTTATTAATGAAATAAAGAAATCATCATGTACCTGAGTATCAATTAATGTCTCCATATAGTTTTCAACTATTGTCCTTATTGAATCCTACAATCAAAGTATCATCTGCATAGCTTAGAAGTAGGCAATGTGATTAAGGAAACTTTTCAAATCACCAACTAGGTGTCACATGAGCAATGATCAAGATAATTTTTTACAGACTTGAGGCACTCTTTGAATGTGTATTGTTTATTCTTCCATGTAAATGTAGTGTCTCTGGAGTCCACAGGACTGATATGCTAAAGAATATATCTGATAAGTCTATGGTACCAAAGGATTTTGTGTTAAAATTCCTAATCTTTAAGAATAGGTCTTCTACATTAGGCAAATTTCCTGGTATTTTGTGGAGAAAGCTTATTAATGTTCCTATAGTCTATTGATAATCTCCACTGACAAATTGTTTCATTACTAGCCAAACAGGACTACTGCTGTTAAAAGTTTGTGTGGGCTCAATATCTTCCTTCAACAATTTATTCACAGTGTCAGTATGGTTTCATCCCCTTCTTTAATTGGGTATTGCGTGGCATTGTTCCCTTAAATTTAGGGAGTTGTGTAGGGGGCATACATTCTTGGATGATGTTACAGACCAAGGTTTTAAATTTTTTAATGTAAAGCAATGGGGAAATAATTTGGGTGTGACATGCATCCCCAGCACAAATTATGATAGAATCTACAGTCTAGGGTGTAATTTCAGAAATAAAATAGAAATTCTTTGTCAGGAGGCATCCTTTAGAGAAGAAAAGACTTAATGTATTAGATTCTATGATAAATTATAGAAAATCATTTAAGTAATCTAAAATCCATACAAAAAAATGTAAACCCTTGAATACTAATCTGGAAATATTTCTCTCTTCATTTAATTTTTCTATTCATTCTCCTTCCTGTGATTCATTAATTCATTCATAGGACATAGTTAAGATCTATTATATCCCATTAGCATTTTTGGCTTGGTAGAAGCAGCTAGATGTGTTTTCTCTAAGTAGCACCATTTAGTCAAGTAGGAAAAATATAGTGAATTATTTTATGAATATAAAATAAATCATTAGTTCAAAGAGCAAAAAATAATTGACATTCTAGAGTAACAAAGCACATTTGTGAGAAATGACTATATAGAGACTGGATGCTTAAGGTACTCAAATGAACAGAAGAAATTTTATAACTAGCAAGACAAATTGCCTTGGCCATTTAGTACAATATATTCTATGAAAGGAGGTAAGAAATCACATAATGAAGCATAATGCTTGTACATTAATTTTTAAAAACTTTATTAAGTGCTTTCTACTAGACATTGATGATGAATAGTCAAATGCAGAATAGCGCAGACTGTGATGTAAATAAAAATGAACAAGATAAAGCAGCATACTCCTGCTTTTACAGGAGGAGTACTTTGCACATCTTCGTACCCAATGCTGCCACCAAACACACATGGGCAGTATTAAGATTCCTGTATACTGACTTTTCCTGCATATACACACCTGTGATAACATTTGATTTATGAGTTAAACATTGTAAAAGATAAGCAATAAGATGGAACAATGTTCCCAACAAACTGTCACTGCCATCACTCTTGCTTTTTGTAGCAAGTATTAAGCACAACAAGGGATTCTATAGCACAGTCTGTGCTCCTGGAATAGTACACTTAATACCAGGGATGATCCCCACGTCACTGATCAGCAGCCGGCATATACAGAGCTAATAGACTAGATGAATTTCAAGTTATATTTTGGCAGGATGGAGTGAGGTGGCACATGATTTCATTAGACTGCACAGACCTAGAATGGTGTACAGCTTAAAACTTGTAGCTTATTTCTTGAATGGTCTATATTTTCATCCTGCCATTAATGCAAGTAAAATATTAAAAAATAATGGATATCTTTAATTAATACATACATTAGTTACTTTTGTCCTTTCTGGACATAATGACAAACAGGAAACAAATTCATTAAGGAATGATTACTGTGAAGTATTCTTTTACACTGTGAATATATGCCACTATTGTTGAAATAGGAGCAGCTGGGCTGCGTCCCCAGCACCCGGCCGCCGGCATGGCTAGCTTATGCCTCGAAATAATTACACGGAAACTGTATTCATTTAAACACTGCTTGGCCCATTATATCTAGCCTTTTCTCAGCTAACTCTTGCACCTGGACTAGCCCATTTCTTATAATCTGTGTAGCCCACGAGCTGGCTTACCAGGAATGATCTTAACCTGTGTCTGCCTGGAGTGGGAGAATCATGGCAACTCCTCGACTCAGCTTCTTTCTCCCAGCATTCTGTTCTGTTTCCTCCACCCACCTATGTTTTAACCTATGAGGGCCAAGCAGTTTCTTTATTGCTTAACCAATGAAATCAACAGATTGATATACGACACTCCCCCATCACACTATAATTGGTTTAACAAAGAAGCTGACTGGCCAATAGTAGAACAGAATAAGGTTAGGTGGGAGAACCAAACTGAATGCCAAGAAGGAGAAGGGTGGAGTCTAGAGTAACCAATAGACACAAAGGGATACAAGATGAATGTGCCTTATTGAAAATTGGCACCAAGCCATGTGGCAAAGAATACATAGAGTTAGCTAGTAGCAAACCTGTACTATGGGCTGAGCATTTACAATTAATATTAAGTTTCTGAACGGTTATTTGAAAGTGGGTGATCAGGACAGGAAACCTCCGTCAACAGTTTACTATAACTTTCATTTGAGAGTATTGTTTCCATCATGATGGAAAAAGTGGAAAAAGTAGAAGGTATATTGGTCACATTCTACATACAAGCAAGAAGCTAACCAGGAAGTCTGGCTGGGCTTACCACATTGAGGTCAATCTCCAGTGACCCACTTCCTCAGCAAACGTTCACTGTAGAAATATTCCATTACCCTTCAGAGATCTCCAGCAGTCTGTGTTGTCCAAGCCACACTCAGACCACACCTCTACACTAATTATGAGCCCTAGAAAGGAGTTTAGGATGAATGAGCAAGAAATCACATATCACACAGTAAACTGACGTGTACTGTACAAGACAATTCTTGTAAACGGCAATAAAGAAAACATGCTTCTCACAAGACCATTTCAGATAGTTTTTTACTTTTTTCTTAAGAAAGAAAAAGATGTAATTGTTGAACATTTTTATTTGCCTCTCACATTTCTGTTTTTTAATCTTTATTTTTATTGTATGAATGCTTTGCCAGCATGTATGTCTGCTAACTATGTGTGTGCCTGATCCCTGAAGAGGTCAACAGAAAGCATCAGATCCCTAGAACTGGACCTGTTGGCAGTAGGAAGCTGCTACGTGCCTGATGGGGATCGAACCACACCCTGCAAGCTCAGCCAGTCCTCGTGACTGCTGAGTCAACGTTCTAGCCCTCTTATGCGTTTCTTATACATTTTGTTTTTTCATCTTTATTTTCTGGGTATTATTTTGTGAGTTTACACACAGAGACACATACACATGTGTGTATGAACTTAATTAACTCTTTCTGTACTTCACACATCATTGAACACATTCTTATGAATTTTTATTTTAATGTCATATAAGATATGTTTCAGTTGAAAACTAAATTTCATCCTTTCCATGACATCACAAATTACACGACTGAATTCAATAAACCATTAGGATTTATTAAAACACTCCATATTTTTACATTAATATAATCTCTCTCCTTTGCATATGTATAGAATGGCTATTTCAAGTATCTGATTCTAATGTCTTCACTGAGAATGGATTCTATGTGCTTTATTCTTCTTTGCTTAGCTATCTGATCTAACGTCTTAAAATGCCATGATTTTTGCCAGGAAAATGATACTGAAAGGAACAATATTGAATGTGGAATTTCTTATCTAGAGAGCAATCAGTTTAATCCTGGTTTTCTTGTGGAGTTGACTGCTATTTGATCACGCTCCTCATTGGTTGTAAAGGTCTAAAAGTTTCCTTGGGAGATTTTGCCTTTGTAGACACTTAAAAATTAGTTAAGACAGCAAAAGTTTGTCACAGAGATGTATACTCCAAGAAGGTTAATTGTGCTTGGGGGATTATACTTCATTTATTAAAACTTCAGGATAAGCAGGGTTGGAAGTTATTATGTAAGAAGTGTGTACTCTGAAGCACACACTCAGAAAGGAAGCTGTAAAGAGTAATATAAGAAAATGTTCAGGAAAAAAGGGAGTGGGGGAGACACGTGATATTAAACGACTTGGGATGGGGTTAAACATTTGCTCCAGAGAATAAAGCACTACAGGTGAAGCACAGAGGATGCCCCAATGTGCTCAGGATCAAAGTTCATTAGCACCCCACAAGTGTGGTCTCATTGTCCCCTCAGCCTAGAATTTTCAAACAATGCCACCTGCATCTCTATGCTTAATTTTAATTTCAGCACACTTCTTGGGTGCAGCTTTTACTCCAAGCCTGTGTGTTGTCAACTAAAAGCCCACACTGTTTGCCATACCTCCTCCACCTCATATGTTATTATGAACAACCTCCATTTCTTTGTTTTTTTAATTTTTCTTTGATATTTTATATATGCTTGTGGTGTATCTTTATCATAAAGATCCCTAGCCTCTCCCCTCTATGTGCCAATCCATTCTCTCAAAATGTCTTTCCTTAGTTTATCATATATATGATATTATATATATACATGTATAAAATAACCAGTAACTAGTATCTAATTAATACTGTTCATATGTGCATGCATTTGTACAGTTATACTCATAATTATTTCTAATTATCTACAACTTCTGAAATCTCTGCTCAAAATTTTATCCTCCTAACTATTGTGCTCTTCTGAGAATCTGAAAATTTTGCTTTTATTGTGAAAACATTAGGAATAAAAAAAGTGTCTTTATTGATTTTTAAACCTATCTATAATTATTCATCTAAAGGTTTAAGTGAAATCATAGATATTGATGGAATTAAATTACAGACTTACCTAGTTAGATATACCTATTGCATTCCCCATGGATTCTTCTTTGCACATGATAATTTAGTAATATCTCAATGAAAGAAAATTAGATTGAATATGATTCCATCTCATATTCCATCTGTCAAGGATTACAGTCCCAGTCTTAACAGTCACTGCTTTTCAGCTCCTACATAAAAGTATACTAGTTAATTTTTTAGTTGTTTTTCTTTGAAAGAGTTTAGTCTGTTAATACATTGGTGGGGATATTTAATTATTCATTTATCCATTTATTTATTTTTGTGAAGTATAATGGCTCCATTTTTGTCAAGCCCTGAAAGTCTTAGATCAAAAGTAGTCTTCATATCCCTTTTCAGTTCCTATAAGCTGTTCTGGACTATGTCTAAGTCCATAGTCCTCCATGGTGGCCATAATAAGTTTCACACATTCTCCCATTTGTGTTCTTGTTTTACCCCTTCTTTTAAGTTACACTGGTCATGGGGTTCTGTGTAATCATATTATAATTTTGCCCTAGACTACTAGATTCTTTTTATTAACTCCATAAGAGACAAACTTCCCCACCAATCGCACTTACATAGTTGGGGGAAATTTCTTAATAATGCTTTTGTCTACTTTCTTAATTCACTACAATGAGGCTTTGTTCAGCTGTCAGAACTGACTCTTTAAGGAAACCTTTAGTTATAAAAGAATAACATTTGAATGTAAACATAAATGAAACATTTTGTTGGAAGTTCTGTTAGAACTTTTTATATGCATAAGAATACATGCTAAGAACTTCAATAACAGTAAAAATAAATATGCTATTAGAAAAATCATAATTGAGTTCAAAATTTGTGAAAATTTCTTATTTTTTTAAGCTTCTGTGTATGTGTGGCTGTGTAAGTATATGCCGCGTGTCAGCAGGTGCTTGCAGACACTAGAGAGGGCATCGGATTCCTGTGGTTGTGAGAAATCCAACATGGGCATTAAGAGTATGTCTTGAGTTCCCCAGGTAACAGCACGTGCTCTCAACCATCTCTTCAGTCAGTAATCAGGTGTGGATAGAGGGTGCAGTATTGAGTTCTCTGGGTAAGGATGTGGTGATGGCCTCACGCCTATCAGCAGGCCTGTACAAGGGAAGCACATCAATGCTAATCCACACTTGCTAAGGGATTGGATGATATTCGTCAAGCTCTTGCCATCTGATATTCTCTGTGCCCAGTACTTTCTTCAGAACTGCTCTTACTTCTAGACCATTTTCACATTATCTTTCTTCATGAATGAATGAATGTATGAATGACTCCACTATAAAAGATAAATGGTTGCGACAGAAAACATACCTCAACAGGAAGGCTCCTACATAGAAGCCTTATGATCTGAGTTCAACTCTAGGGAAGGGGGAAAGAGAACACACTCTCATTGTTGTCTTCTGAATTCAGTATGTGTATTTGGCATTCATGTACCTCTTAAGGACACACCAATAGACTCAAAATAAAGAAAATGTAAAAATATAAATGCCTGATTTCAATATTTTGTTTTGTCCTTTGTTTTCAGGAAGCAAAAGTCACGTGTCTTTTTCTTTATTATTTTAAAAATTTGGCTGAGAGCTCAGCAATGGAGTATTTTATACAGTTGAATTCACTGTGTTCTGGATGGTAATATTTAAATTATCAGATAAACCCTATTCTATCAATCTTTGTCTATTCATTCAATCTTGTACAAAATGGTGACTTTATAGCTTATTTTTTTATCTTTGTACAATTTTATTTCTAATTTTGAAACAGTTCTCACTACTCACTATATTCTTCAGGCTGACTTCCGACATATGGCAATCCTTCCAACTCAGAAGAATTACAAGTTTTATTTCTGAATGTTTATTGTGATTTTTAACATTTTTCAAATTTATTTTAAGTAGGCATCTATTTTACCGAAAAGACTACAAAGTCATTTTATAGCCTATCATTTACATTTTATACTTTTAATTACTTGCCGATTACATAGTTGATATCTGATCACTAAGAAAATTATTTTGATTTTTTCATATTCGTTAGTCAACATAATGTTCATCGTTGTGCTGAAATTTTTAATGTCCTTAGATAGTCCTCACTGTTAATCTCCATACATTGCACTCGAGCTTTTTATTTGCATGTTTTAATATTTCTAAAATTCAAATATATTGGTATACTTAAGCACTGGAGAAACATCCACAGACATACTGATAAAATTGTAAGAAAGAGTAACTGTTTCTTAAATTAATTAGTTAAGCTGTGCATAGCTATTCAAAATGTGCAAGTCCTAAGCTTCTTTAAATATTATGTATAGAGAAATTTTACAACAAAATATTTTACCTGAGTTATTCTGGAACTCAGGACAAAAAAAAATAAATGAGTAATAAAAGGGAAGTGATCCTTAGAAAAATGTTATTCTTTTTGAAGGTATTTTCCATTTCTTTAAAATTCACTGCAATAGCACAAAATAGGTTGCTAATAAATCATTATGTGACTTTTTAAAGTGGTTATCAGAATGACCCATGTTAAAAGACACAAAGATAAGATGAATCTGACAGTGAGGAGAAAGGTTAAATGCCCTTTGAAGCACAAAATACAATACTCAGAACTACAGCAAATGTTTGCACATTTATCTTCTGTCAAAACAATAATCTGTCAAATCATAATGAAACCGTGAAAGCTGGGTATGAAGCTTATCAATGGGCCATGTGCGTAGAAAGCTTACAGCCTTTTAATCCCGAGCACCAAGGCATCACAAATCTGAAACCAATCAAACAAACAAAAACATTATTCTAAGTTGGCAATTAAGGATCATGTCTTTCTTAGTTACAGGAACTTAACGTGTAAACTCAAGTTTAAAGGAATGAGTAACTGTTTTATTAATGGGGAAAATGTTTTACAGTCATAATTAGTACAACAGATACACTCCCCACACGCATCCATATCAGTAATAATATACAAATCCATTACAGTTGATGTCAAAAGTACTCCACATGGACCTTCTCATTCTATAAACACCACAACCATCACAGTTGATGTATGATTTACACAAATTCTCTGAGAAGAGCTGAGGTGTAACTAGAAGGACTGAGCACAGCTGACCAGTGCTGTAACCAAATACCTAAGACCGTAATTTATGGAAATCAGAATTATTGTGGCCCAAGGTTTAAGAGCATATGGTGCCTCATGATGGGAAACCATAGAGTACTCAAGGTGGTGGGAGCATGCTGCTGACACTCCTTGCATCTAAACAAGGAGTGGGAGAGATGACTGTCAGCTCACTCCCTCTTTGTTGCCTTTTTATTCTGTCCAGGGTCCCACCCCAATGGGATGGTGCTATGCCTCATTAATGGTGTGTGTTCCCTCCTCAGTGAAATCTCTCTGTAATAACCCTCAAATGCAAGCAGAGATGTGTTGCCAGAGGATTCCAAGTCCAGTCAGGTTGACAGTGAAAATGAGCCATCCCAGGAACCTTAGGTAACCTCACTGTGTGTTTCTCAATCACTTTGTTCAACCAGAATTCCTTAACATTGTCAAGCAGAACTAAGGTAAAACTGATAGAAACAAGAACTTATTAACTTAGAATCTCTATTTATTAAATAAGAAGCCTTTTAAATAAGTAATAATTATAATTAACTTCATTCTACATGAATAAACTTACAGATTATTTTGCAATATGATAAAGTCCCTCAGTGTGTTCTCCCAATTATGCTTGGTGTGCATTATGTAGTTTGGAAGAGGGACAGATTCCTTGAGTCCTTCTTAAAGAAAAAAAATTAATTAACCCACAAGGAAAATTTGCCTTCAATGTTTCAAAGTCATCTAAAAATGGTTCTGTATATCTTGTTGCTTTTGATTTAAAGAAATACATGAATGTCTCTCTCTCAAAATTTCTATGGAATTTAGTTTAAACTGTGATAGCAGTAGAAAAATCCATGATAATAATATTTTAGTCACATGGGAGTTGATATGGTGTTGGCAATTGTGGTTGTTGATACTGGTCTCAGCCTTAAAATCTTTATACATTCAGCACACAAGTCTTGCTGAGGCTAAATTAGGACATGGCTGTCCGTGATCTTTCTTCAGCCACAGAAACCTATTCCCCTTCCTGTACTCAGCGCAGAAAAAGAGGGGGAATAACAGGCTACCTGACAGCACTCCTCAATCAGCTGAAGAGAGTTCACTTAATTCTCTCAATACAGAGGCAAAACATACTCGAAATGAATGCCTAGAGTAGCAACTGCAGTTCCTATTATTATTATAATATATTAATATATTATGATAATATATTATAATATTAATAATATTATTATATTAGCGCTATAAAGAATTCCCATTTTTCATTTCCCTTCCCAGTGTTTGCCTCCATGCCCCTGTCATTCCATATCCTTAGCCTCACAAATTACAAGCATGTGGGGATGTGCTTCTGAAGGATGCTTGTTTGTAGTCTTTTTGTTGGTCAGTAAAATCTCACCAACAGTGTTCTAGATTTTGTGATATATGGAATAATCAGTCATATGTGTTGCACAAAAAAAAATCTGTGTGATTCAAATATCTGTGACAGAGATCCCTGTACTAAACAACCCAACTAAAAGCCTAAATTCACATTGCAGGAATGATCATTTTGCATGACAATATGGCAAAACGAAGTGTCTCAATACTTTCTCTCAACTACATAAATACTCAATATTCCTAACTAGAAGCCTAAATTATAATTTGCATTCTTGGTCTGTGTGCGTATGTGTCGGTGTGTGTGGTGCAACGTCATGCGAGTGTGCTTGAGCACATGGGTGTGCATATGTGCTCACATGTGTGCAACACACTGATGTGTTGATAATGGTGTGAATTACCTAATAATATGGCACTCAATTCTTCACTTACTACTTTAAGACATAAGTACTTTTAAATTTGCTTTCTCAAATGACAACATGCTAAAACATACCTTCATGATAAGGTAGAAATGAAAACCTTTATTTTGGTTTCTTTGCGGTACCCCACTAAGCGACTGAGGCTGTCTAGAAAACCATTTGCTTGACGTTTTATTATAATTTGTGCAAATATTCTGTCCATTTTTATCATTTATCTTAAATTTTGACTTTAATTGCATTAACATTATATATCAGTTAACTAGTTTCAAGAAATATTATTATAATAAAATTAGTCCCACTACTGTTTCTTTATAGATTCACAGTTTTAGATAATCAAAATCTGTGTAGACTACCATTATTATGTGAGGTCCATTCTGACTCATTAAAGTGCTCCTGCATCTGTGGCAAAACAAAACATTCACTCAGCCACATGGTCAGAGGTGCAGAGACACATTTTCTCCTCTTTGTTTCTCTATACATTGTTGTCATATTTTATTCTTAGAGCAATTTTAGGTTTATGAGAATTTTACTTGGAGACTCCGGAGTCTGAATGTCCTCCATCTTGCCCAACTATTCACGCAGTTTCATAGAATCTTTGTGGGGTTGTATTTGTCACCAACGAAAACCAGCAGAGGCTGGGTGTTATAAACTGAAGCCCACAATTACATTCGAAGTTGCTGTACAATTTACAGGTGTGTGGGTTTTGATACAAAGATAGGCTCCATTTGTCCATTCCTATTTTGTACAATATTTTAAATGTCACCTTTGTAAATTATATTCAGGTAGAAATGTGTTTTATTCATATATACTCCACACTCCTCTCCAATTGCCCCCATTATCAGAAGATGGTCCAAGAATGGAGACATGTGACAACGCTTGTGAGAAAACTCGAAGGAAACAAGAGGCTTTCAACCTCAGTTTCTTTAAAGCATGGTATTATTCTTGGACTGTGTTTTTGTGTTCCTTTCAGGTGAAGCAGATAAAAATGAGTCCACTTCAGATATTTATTACAGCTGGCTATTGTTGTTTATATAGTGCATGGAAAACATGTTTTTATCACCTATTGCTTGTCCTTGTGATTATATATTTACTCATGTGATTCTTCTTGATTATTGGAATGGATTTTATTTCACCATAAGGGCCATAAAATAAAAACTGCTTACTTTACTCTTCTTGTTCAATTAGTGAATCAGGTGAAGACCTGATGTCAACAGTTATATGGATCTGATCCTTGCTATATTACATTACCCTTCCTAACATTCAGTTTTTAAGGGCATTGTAGAACTCTATGGATTTGCAAATTTTATTCACAGATTACTATGGAAGGTTAGGCAATTATTGTCCATCTCTTAAGATTGGTGTTTTCTCATATGGACTGAAATTGTGATTACAAAAAATTGTCCAAATTTACTGATAGTTTGCCAAAGGGTATACGTGGAATTCATGATCCAGATATTCATCAGTCTATTAATATTAACTATTTCTCAGCCCAACATGTAGATTTGGATGTTTTGTTTCATATACTTCAGTTAATTCATGAGTCTAAAATATTGTTTCAGATTCTTCTTCTGTTGTAGATTTTTTTTCCAGCAATAGACCCATAACCATCCACACTAACCTCCCTGGTATTATTGCAGAAGGAAATAAGCAAGCAGATACATTCACCTGCCCTATTGTTACTTTAACAATAAAGAATTAAATTGGGAAGGGATATTCATCTGTCATTGCAGATGGATCCACTGAAACTCTGTGGATTCTTCTTTGGTTCCTCCAACCCTAGGCCATCAGGGACAATGACAGAGGATGATGAGGCAGTGGAAGTCACCAAAAAGACAGCAAACCTCCAACTTGACCATCATGAAGTGGTGAACACCCCATGACTTGCCCATCATGAAGAAGTGGTGAACACCCAGTGACTTGCCCATCATGCCCCCTCCTGACTTAAGTCATATTTTTATTTTTCAATACTTGTTTCCATTTTGTTTATTACTGTTTGTCTGCATCTGAGTACCACATGGATGCAGTATCCATGGAGGTCAGAAGAGGGCAATACATCCCCAGCACCAGAGATCCAGCCAATTTTACCCTCATGCATGGGTTCTAGGCACTAAATCCAGGTCTTCTGGAAGGCTAGCAAGTGTTTTTAAGCAACTGCTGAGCTGTCTCCAGAAGTTGTATTTTAAGATTTTCATGTTCAAGAAGTAATATTAGAGCAATCTAAAAGTATAAAAAAAACAGCATTATTCTTAAATTAGTAATAAATGTTTCTAAACAAATAACGCAAAGACAGAATTTTGTGGAAACAGTACTAGAAAATATTGGGGGAAATTATCCTTTTTTTAAACACAGATATGGAATGATAACTACAAAAAATTTTAAATAATTTAAATTTAAGTCCCAGATAGGAAGTAAAAATCTTTGGGGAAGTTGTGAGCATTCAAGAAAAGGAAGCCTAAATAGACATACTCAAAACCATGAGCCTCTCTAGCCAGCTACAAAATAATTTCTTCCAAGAATTCTCACATCCTAATAAGACAAATTCACTGTCAATGTCTGACAAATTATTATAACATTCAACGTGTCATATACACATTTTCCCTCTCAAGTAACCACATTGGGGGCAGGGGAGTGGTCACTGTTTTATAATAAACACTGAAAATAGTATGCTAGGAACATGACAGTCTGAAAAGCAATTCTCTCACTGTATCTGACTTCTGTGTATATTATAATACAAGGATGTCATGTTCTATACAACCATTGTGACAGTCTAGATGAATTATACAATTAATTTATTACCACCTTCTTAAAGCACTACAAGATAAGAACTGTCATTTCTGCTTAATAGGACAGAGTGGTAAAGTTAAAACAAATTGCTTAATATGTCCCAGATCACATGTATTAGTAAATGTGAATTGTTTTCATCATGGTGAAATCAACATAGCATAGAATTTTCTATTTTAACCATTTTAAATGCTTAGTTCACTAGCATAAATTGTATTAACAATGCTTAGTAAAAATACATGAGTTTTCTTTGATCATTTCAAACAGAATCTTTGTACTCAATGAACACTAACTACAAGTTCTTTCTCCCACAAATGACTTGTAGCTTCCAGTCTACTCTCTGTGTCTGCGATTTCATACCATCTAGGTAATCACTATGCGTAGCAAGCAGGTTCTCTCCTTTTGTATATGTCTCACTTGAACTGCAGCTTTCATGACTAACACAGGTTGCAGTATGTTTCAGAACTTCACTCTTTTGAGGCTGAGGAGAAATCTCTCTCTCTCTCTCTCTCTCTCTTTTTTTTTTTTTTTTTTTTTTTTTTTTTTTTTTTTTTTTTGGTTTTTCGAGACAGGGTTTCTCTGTGGCTTTGGAGCCTGTCCTGGAACTAGCTCTGTAGACGAGGCTGGTCTCGAACTCACAGAGATCTGCCTGCCTCTGCCTCCCGAGTGCTGGGATTAAAGGCGTGCGCCACCATCGCCCGGCTGAGAAATCTCAGTGATTAAGAGCACTTGCTGTTCTTGCAGAGGATACAGGTTCAGTTCCCAGTACTTATACTAGGGGGGCTGGTGAGCACTTGTAACTTTGTAAATCTAGCATGAAAACGTAATTCACAAAACTAAAAGGCACTTTTATGGTTTCTGCAGGCAACTGCACTGATGCGATTCTACACAAACAACACATACATATAAAATAAATATCTAAAAATAATTTTATTTCAACTTATGCCATAATATTCCATTTTAATATGCATATGTATATGTATTTGCTGTAGAGTATTCATTTTAAAAAAAACAATTGTTTTCCTTTTCCCAATACATGAAAAGCTGTTTTGTTTGAAAGCTCACAGCCATTTCTCCAATTTGTTGTTGTCCCACTGAGGAGTCTGTAGTATGTTAGATAGATGTGAAGATACCATGCAAATGTTTGATAGGAAAAAAGGGAAAGAAAAAAAGAACATTGCACTCAAAATGTAAACACATAATCTGAAGTAAATTCATTCTTATACTCTCATATCAATGATACATAAAAATACAATGAAGTTT
The DNA here is from genome assembly GCF_018167655.1 of Microtus oregoni. NCBI lineage: Eukaryota > Metazoa > Chordata > Mammalia > Rodentia > Cricetidae > Microtus > Microtus oregoni. Next base: position 28,717,931 of record NW_024543067.1, on the reverse strand, counting down.
TTTCTTACTATTCCAACCACAATTGTTTTATTGGTAGAATGTATCAAAATTAACATTTACTAAGAATTTGGTATAGATTAGCTAAAAGTCACAGAAAACTCATAAGAAAATGGAGTCTATCTTGTGCATTGTGGTATTTCCATTGATGAACAAAGCTGACACCAGGTTGGAGCTCCTTAAAAGTGTCTGCAGTGGTTGAGTGAATGAATGACTGTTGGTTTTGAAGCCTTCGCTATTATAATTGCACTGTGGAGATCTACTCTAAAATAGAGCAGACACATCCAGAAGAGTCCATAAGCAGCTTAGTCATTGATGCAAAGCTTCTCGGCTCTGCTACTTGCCTCACACTCTGCCCATGTTTGCATTTCTATTGTTGTGCTACCCTTTGAGAATCCGTTATAGCTATGGTACTTTATCGCAGGTGCCAGAACACACTTTTCAAGACTAAATGTATACATAATGTATTCATCAAGATTCGGTTTTTATAATAGATTCTGTAACAATATCTAATCTACAGTACATGATAAACTCCATTAATTTATGATATTGTTGAGCACCACCTCTTTGGGGTGAATACTGCCTTGATCCTAGCCATGGCAGGTTGTACATTCCATGGTAGGGGTGTGAGTACTCGATGTGATAGGTAAGGAACAGAGATAAGAATCACAAAGTCCCCGATAGAACATCCCCATTGTCTCAGTGTGTGGGTGCACCCCTCGCGGTCCTGAGTTCCTTGCTCTTGCTCTCTCTCCTTCTGCTCCTGAGATTTCTGTCCGGTGCTCCAATGTGGGTCTCTCTCTCTGTCTCCTTTCATCGCCTGATGAAGGTTAATATTCAGGAGGATGCCTATGTTTTTCTTTGGGTTCTCTTTATTTAGCTTCTCTAGGATCACTAATTATAGGCTCAATGTCCTTGGTTTATGGCTAGAAACCAAATATGAAGGCCAGCTGGCCTGGACCTGAAAAAGTCTGGGATAAAACCGGACTCACTGAACATAGCGGACAATGAGGACTACTAAGAACTCAAGAACAATGGCAATGGGTTTTTGATCCTACTGCACGTACTGGCTTTGGGGGAGCCTAGGCAGTTTGGATGCTCACCTTACTAGACCTGGATGGAGGTGGGTGGTCCTTGGACTTCCCACAGGGCAGGGAACCCTGATTGCTCTTTGGGCTGACTAGGGAGGGGGACTTGATTGGGGGAGGGAGAGGGAAATGGGAGGTGGTGGCGGGGAAGAGACAGAAATCTTTAATAAATAAATAAATTAATAAAAGAAAAAAAATAATCACAAAGTCATAGGATGGTATCAGGAAGGCAACTCAGCAAAATACTGAATGCTGAATTCTTCTGACTTCTGAGTTTACCTGTGTTTAATTTTCATATACTTTTATGCCCAAATACAAAAAGGAGAAAGAAGGCAAAAGACTGCTTTAACATGATACATAGGACAACTACAACAGTTACTTGCTTCAGTACTTGGAGACATCAAACCATTAGTTCATGAAAAAAGCATTATGTTGTTTAGGTAGTGAACTTACCCTAGAAAATGTATCCTGAATGCAGGCACTTCCCTACGTCAAACCTTCTAATTCAAAGGAAGGAGCAGAAGTTTCCTTGAATTCTCTGACCTTTGGTCAGGGTAGAGGTGATCTACCTCCATGTGCCATCATGTCCAAAACATCAAGTAGCCATATCCTAGGTCAGGGTGTGCAGCCACAGTTTTCAACAAATTTGAATACGTACTAACTCTCTGCCCTTCAGACAAGATGGAATAGGATCACATTTTTGGGGCCTACACAATTTCTCCCTTTTTATTAATTTTAACAAAGCCTGAGCATCTACAGCAGGACAAATGACCGTCTCTGTCTCAGATGAATATTTTCACATTTTACAGAATTACCCTTCTTCAGTACATGTGTTTCAATCATGCATACCCTGTCATAGACGCCTGGGTGGAAAATGATCTTACCCATCTCTGACTTTCAACAAATGTAAGCAAAGGGTTAAGGGAGAAACACCTCTAGGCTCTCTATGAGCCAATTTTTTGTCAAGAGAGTTTACCAATACCAAGATAATCATGTGCAGGCAGATAATGTTCTGTAATATACATGATCCTATGGCTATAGTATATCTCCCAATTAAAGAATAGAGGATCGCCAGGGGTGGGAATGCCCTTTTGAATTGGTCTAGAGTGTTTTTTAACAGTTTTCTGCTTGTATCAAAACCTGAATTTGTCTTATTAAACATGTCAAGTCCAAGAAATCAATGGTAATGTCAAATTTCCCTTAGACAAGTTCTAATCCTCTTCTAATCAATAATGTCTTACAGGGAACTAAAGCAGTTACAAACACTAACAGGTCAATAATGTAATTCTAGTGTGGAAATTAACAATAAACATACAATTTGTCAAATCACAATGCTCTTAAATCTGTTCTAAATCAAAACACAAGAAAAGGTTTCTGTGACAGATAAGAGCCCAATTGCATTGCTGCTTTTATGTAACTGTCCCAGTCTCTGAGCAGCAGCAAAAACCCTTAGACCACCCTCCTCCTCTCTGAAGAGGGGCTTCAGACACTTTTTCTAATGAGTCTTTTTTCCCCAGAGGGAAAAAATTGAGGTCTCAGTTCTCAGGACCTTTATTTTATTTTTTGTGCTTGTTTTTTGGTGTTTTGAGACAGGACTTCTCTGTAGCTTTGACCCTGTCCTGGAACTAGCTCTTTTAAGGCCAGGCTGGACTCAAACTCACAGAGATCGCCTGCCTCTGCCTTTTGAGTGTTGAGATTAAAGGAGTGCACCACCACCTCCCTACTCAGGTCTTTTATTTTACCAGCAGATTTAATACCATACTGGCAAAATGAGTTCTGTGTTTCAAGATATAGTATGGATAAACTGCTAGATAGTTAGTCAGTGTCCTTGGACTGGTTCCAAAGCAAACAAGACACACCAAGGTCTGGAAGTTTGTGCTGTAGGTCCACCAAGAAACTATGAATCACCATTGTCACCACAATCTTCTTTTCTTCTCAGAATGTAGCATGCTGCTATTAGTCAGGAACAGGGTCAGGAACCTCTTTCTGTGTCTCCTACAGAGTTATCAGCAGCTGCTGCCATGTCATCAGGGCTGGAATGCTTCTGCTGCACCTGCAGTCATCTTATCGAGCTTTAGTTTCTTCCTGTAAAAAGAAAAAAAAAAGCACAGACATTTTTTTGACAGCAAATTTAGACAGGATCAGGTTCTTTCTATAATCCAGTGCAAGGGTATTTCCACCTTGTAATGTTCTATCCTGTTCCTTTAAAAGACAAGCCCTGCCTACTCTGTCCCCTGTCCCCTGAGGCAAGCATATCTTCCTTCAGCTTCCAGCCTGAGCTCCTTCCTTTTCCATCTCTCTCCCGAAGAGGTAGCTTCTTTTTTCTTCTCTCCTTCTTAACTCCCCTCTTTCTCTCCCTCTCCTCTTCTTCCTTCTTCCATTCCCCTTTTCCCTTTCCTATCCATAACAAACTAAATAAATATCCAATCTCACTCTGCATGGCGTGCCTATCCACCGGTCTCTCACCCACCATGGCTCCTCATGGGACCGGCTCACCGCCAAGGTCTCTCACCCAGAATGTGGCTTCCTGCCAGAGACCTGCAGCCTCTCATGGCTCGCTGCCCACTGCAGCTACTCAGGCACCCACTCAGAGACTTGCAGTGTTTTATTTTTACCATTACACACCTTGCTTTAGCAATGGTCACCTTGGTGCCACCACACTAAAATCTGTCCATGGAAGGATGCTCATAAGTATCCACAATTCCAGAAGTTTAGAGTAATAAGGGCATGGTTTAAGGCATTATGTAGTGACTGATAGTATAATCCTCCTTATTTATTTATTTTTTGAACTTGTGTTGTATGGGCACATTAATTGCTTGCTTTTTTAGAGACAGCATTTTGTTTAGCAGATTTCATGAACTGCCTGGGGAATTAGAATAATTATTCCCCTTAATAATCTCACAAGGGGGCTTAGACTCCCTATAAATAACAATAAATAGGAACATAGCCATTAGATATTTTATTAAAAGTTTGTAAACTATCTTTCTTATCCAAATTGCAAGTCTGACTAGCTGACAGTCTTTAACTTGCTCATTTATAACGTCACAGAGACCTGTCTGGGCTGGACAGGGCTGTGATGCTGCCTGTAGCTGAAGCTAGGCTAGGGCAAATAGCTTTGTTTATTTTTTCAGTTTGACTGAACAGCCTGGGAACTGGCTCTTGGCTTGGAGTTGAAGCTTGGCCGCAGGACAGGGCACAAGCCATGCTCTCTGCTTCTTGAATGTGTTCCACTGGAGATTTGGGACCAGGAGGCTAGTCCCTCATTGCCTGCTGTGGGTACAGGCCACGCTTTTTACATTTAGCAGTCCCATCAGAGGCCAGTGTTAGACGAAGCTGACAAATTTAGCTAGGTTCCCATTCTAGCAGCTCTGAGACCGCCAGGTCTGCAAGCTTAGGTGGGTATGACCATGTAGTTTTATCATTACGTCTAATTTTTTTATTTTAAATTCTGTAATTACAGAATTAGGAGAATTCCTCTATCAGGCTATGCTCCCTCTAGCCATTCCTTGCCAACCGGCTCTAGGTGCTGGCCGCAAGAGGTTTAGCCCTTGAGCTTTCCTGTCATCTGTCCATCCTGGCTCCACAAGATGGAGCCCGCCGGGCTTTGCTGGCTCCAGTGTTTGCCTGTGGGCTGCCATAATCTCAGTGGTAGCACAGGGGACTGCTGGACTGCATGCCCTGAGTTCCCTTCATGCATCCCACCTACTCAGCAGTCATGCGGTCATGTGGCTCCATGACCACAGCCTGGCTTTGCAGAGCGGTGCTTGCTGGCAAAGGCATGCCTAGTGTCCCAAACTTCATTCATTCTTCCACCGGATCAGTAGCTGTGACCACAGCCCCTCCGGGTGCGGAGGGCAAAGGCAGGGCTGCAGATTGGTCTCTCCAAGTCCAGGAGCAGCCTGAAGCCAGAGGTACCACCAGAGTGAGGCAGTATACTGTTTACATTATCTACAAATTCTAAAAATCTCTGCATTTGTTTTTGCTCCAACCCAGCTCCTCTATCAAAGTGCTTCCAAGCAACTGTACAGAGAGTTAAATACTACTTTCTTGTGACAGACTTGCAAATATTTACAGTTTTACTGCTGATATAATCACCACCCCTTCATATCAATTTTCTCTATTAACATGATCACTTACCTTTTACACTAACACTTGCACTGTATCATGTATGGCTATGTCCATCACGTGTCTCCTGTATCACTGGCCTAATGTTCATGTGTCATAAGTCCTGAGCTTCACTTTGCTGTACCATGTCATAAGCCACATATTGTCAACTGCCGTATGTCATGAACCACCTTTTTTTTGTGGGGGGGAGGGTCAATACTGCCTTGATCCTAGTCATGGCAGGTTGTACATTCCATGGTAGGGGCGTGAGTACTTGAAATGTTAGGTAAAGAACAGAGATAAAAATCACAAAGACATAGGATAGCATCAGGAAGGCAACTCAGCAAAATACTGAATGCTGAATTCTGACTTCTGACTTCTTAGTTCCCTTGTGTTTAATTTTCAGTGTACTTTTCTACCCCAATACAAAAAGGGGAAGAAGGCAAAAGACTGCTTTAACATGATAAAAAAGACAACTACAACAGTTACTTGCGTCAGTACTTTGAGACATCAAGCCATTAATTCAAGAGAAAAGCATTCTGTTGTTTAGGCAGTGAACCTACACTAGAACATGTATCCTGAAGGCAGGTACTTCTCTCTGTCAAAAGAAGGAGCAGAAGTATCCTTGAATTCTCTGACATTTGGTCGGTGTGGAGGGCATCTACCTCCATGGGCCATCTTAATGTCCAAAACACCAAGTAACCATATCCTAGGTCAGAGTGTGCAGCCACAGTTTTCAACAAGTATGAATACACACAAACTCTCCGCCCTTCAGACATGGTGGAATACATGTTTACAGTCTGCACTCTGTCTTAGGATCCCACATTCTATGACAAGATGCCATCTCTCTTCTGCCTTCCTCAGTCTGGCATATTTTCTCGTAGGCTATCTTTGTCTTCCATGACCTTTACATTCTACGAGATTCAGGCTTGTTATTTCATAAAGTTTCTTACTAATCAGATTGCTTTCATTTTTCCTCCTTGGATTCAGAATAGTATGACAAATATTTGACCTCTAACAAGCAAGCACTAGTCACTAGAGTTATTTATATACTCAATTCTTTGATCCCATTCTCTTTGGCTTCATTCTCCTGGGTTAATGTCAACTCTAATTAAAAACAACATGGCAAGATATAGTTAGTGATAACTTTTATGAGTTTGCTCATGGATGAAATCCTTAAGTTATAATAAATTTAAACTGTTAAATGAGAAAATTGGTGCTATCAATTATGTCAGAGAAAACCTTTATCTGCAATGGACTTGCCTCTCAAACCTGACCATTGGTGGTCAGAGCTAGCTCAGTCGGTAGAGCACTCAGTGGTTAAGAACATCGCCTGCTCTTCCAAAGGTCCTGAGTTCAATTCCCAGAAACCACATGGTGGCTCACAACCATCTGTAATGAGGTCTGGCTCTGTTGTGTTATGAGCGGGGGGCTACTCTCCAGGCACCTGGGCGCTCACACAGCTAACTTTACCCGAAATAATTACATGGAAACTGTATTCTTTTAAACACTGCCTGGCCTGTTAGTTTCAGCCTCTTAACCCATTTCTAATAATCTATGTAGCACCACGAGGTGGCTTACCAGGAAAGATCTTAACCTGTGTCTGTCTGGAGTGGGAGAACCATGGCAACTTCCTGACTCAGCTTCTTTCTCCCAGCATTCTGTTCTATTTACTCTGCCTATCTAAATTCTACCCTATCAGAGGGCCAAGCAGTTTTCTTTATTAATTAACCAATGAATGCAACAGATAAGATAAAACACCCACCTCCATCATTTCCCCTTTTTCTGTTTATACAAAAAAGAAGGCTTTCATTTTAACATAGTAAAATTACATATAGCAAAACAGTTATCAAGCAAAAATTACAGTTACAATATTTATATCTATTTTATCTTTTATCATAACTAAGGAAAACTATAACTACCCATTCTTCAACTGCATCAAAGACTCCAGAAGGATATAATATTACCTAAGTAAACACGAAATAAGAAACTTCAAACCTAGAAATGACAGAGACATCTTGCTGCCTGGACAATCACCCAAAGTTCCTCTGTACCACTGGAGCATCCATCTTTGGCCGTCAGGCCCATGGCATCCAGAGACATTTCCATGAAGCAGAAAAATTCCAAAGACAGTTCAGTCACTTTCTGCTGTGTCCTGCAGAATGTCTTGCAGACTCTTTCATGAATCAGGTACCCCAAAAGACCATCTCACCTTTAGGCAAGTTCAGCAGTCCTCTTTCTGTGGGTTCTTTGTGTCCAGTTTATGCATCAGTCCAGGCAAGAACAGTTTCTTGCCCAAATGGCTATCAAACTCCATAACGAGCCTCTTTGATGCCCATCTTCCTCTTGAAGTAGATTGGTGCTGCCAGGAGCAGACATGTCTCGTTGTCATGAAAAGCCCTAAGTTATTAAAACATTTAAAATGTCATATTCTGCAGTCTTTGAAAGATATAGAGAATGCCTATCTAACTGAAATATATCTCTATATACCTAGAAAATCTAGCTAACATGACAACAAGCTTTACTATTATCGATGATTATCCATTAGCAACCTATATTTCCTAATTATACATTACATTTTAAATGAACTACACAATCACAATACCTTAATCAATATCAAAAATACATATACATATAACAAAATTGACCTTAAAATACATACCAATGTAAATTATTCATATCTATATCAATATTGTATCTTTTGACAATCAGATTCATATCACCCTTGAATTTACTTCTAAGACTTCAACTTGGCAGTTATATTCCTCAGATGTTAACATCAGTGTGTAGAAGCCAAGCAACGGAAAGCAGCAGTGAGCAATATGCAGCATCTTCTTGTCTTACAGACCTCAGTAGGTCTGGCATAGATAATAAATGTAATAGCTCTTGAACCGAAGAATCTGAGGCCTTGGCTCCTTAGCCTTCACAGCTCTCTCGTGCTTTTCAAGTTTCCTGTTGGCAGGTCCTCAGAGTCCTGTTCTTTAATGCTCATGCCTTGACATTTCCATTCCAGCTACCCTGGAGTCTTCAGGTACCTTATCGGTGCTGCTGCCCTCTCAATGATTGCATTTGTTGGGGGCTGGCCACCTCTGCTGATGACCCATTGCTACTACTGCACTGTACAGTTAAGGTTATACATAGCAACATTCATGATGTTTATGTCTTAAAAATTTACTGCTCACATTTAATCATAGCCTTTTCTATGCTGCGTAGGTACATTATCTAAGAACCTGTCTGATCTCTTAGCAACTCCACTGTCTAACTCTCTTCTATTTTGCAATTTTGTCAGACATTAGATGCTGTATACTTCTCAATGTTCACATTAGCTGACAATGTAGGTAACCAAGAATTAATATAAAGTGGCTAAGATCAACAAGGATCTCATGCCTTTGACTTTACAATGTGCAAAACGTGGGGATGCTTATGAAAAAAATGATACTATCACCTGAGAATAAAGACTCAAAACACTCAGCATAGATGTGGGTATGCCAAAATTTATTAGCTAATTAAAATTCTGCTTAAATGTAGATGCAAATGATTCTGTTCAAGTTAAGTTCATCAGACATAAATATGCACAATTGTTTGTCTAACTAAAGCTTAATATTGCATTTTCTCAAAAAAGAATTGTAATGTGATGTCATTTCAAACAAATCCTTTAGATTTTACCAAGAGGAGAAAATCAATTTATGACAGTGGGTATTCTAGAGAAAGTTTGTTGTGGGAATGCCTTCAGGCAATAACCTCTAAGATATTAACACACTTGGGTATGTTGGTCTCATATCCTATAAATGCAGATGAAACACATGTGCGGCCCCTTTTTTTCTGCTGGACTTGGTTCCCAGTTAACCAGCCAGACACAGAGGAAGCAAGATGAGAATGCCTCACTGATAAAAGGAACTAAGCCATGTGGCTAAACAGACACAAGAATTATAAGTTAATTTAAGTTGTAATTGCTAGTTAATAACAGCCTGAACTAATAGGTAAAACAGGTTATAACTAATGTAAGCCTCTGTGTGTTTATTTAGGACTGAATGCTGTGGGATTAGGAAGAGCAGAAACTGCCATCTACAAATGGCACCCAACTTTATGTATTCAGAGACTGTGCTGTAGTTTCCCAGCTATCCAGACCCGAAAAATTACACAAAAACTATATTAATTACAACACTGTTTGGCCTATTAGGTCAGGCTTCTTATTAACTAACTCCTACATCTTAAATTAACCCATTTCTATTAATCTGTGTATTACCACAAGGCTGTGGCTTACTGGTAAAGTTCTGCCAGCCTTCTCCTTTGGCAATTACTTGGAATCTCCCTGACTCTGTCTTCTTTCTTCCTGCATTAAGTTACGTTTAATATTTTTTTTCTACCTATATTCTGCCTGCCACAGGCCAAAGCAGCTTCTTTATCAAGCAATGATAATAAAACATACTCACAGCACATAGAGAGGAAATCCCACATGAAAACGTTTATGCTTTCTCTCTTACACACTCATTACAAATGAAGTACTCTCATGCAGTGTCTCATTTGTGCAGCTCTAGAACCTCTAGAATAGATATCTGCCCAACAGAAATTCAGGCAAGCATATTTAAATTTGCTTTTAAATTAAACTCTCTATTTATTTGTCTCAGCAGGTAAAACTGAACTGAGCAATATATTCATTGGAAGACTTCCAAGGTTGACTTCTAAAAGCTGATACTTAGATGGAGCTTTTGTAGTAAGTATACTCACATTAGTCAAAGAGAAAAAGCAGATATAGCAATGCCTTTAGGAACAAATGTTCAATATTAGTGATAAGCAACAAGGCACCTATAAATCAATGTTCATACTAGGAGTTTGAGACCAAGTCACTCAACATGTGATTCTTTTTTTTCAACATGTGATTCTTAATTGATGGTAATTGCTCTATCACATTAAAAACTTTACTTCTAGTATGAAGGGTATTTTTCTGTCCTAAGAGATATATGTAGCTAGGGAAAGATAGCTATGTCTTTTATAATGTCTAATTATAGCTTATTATCTACAGTTTTGCAATATTAATGAAAATATATGAGATATTTCATTTATATAATTATGATACCAAAATTATTGTGTTTATTTGCTTAAGAATAAACCTATCTGTGCTTACACAATCACCTAATTACTATCAAATGTAGAAAACAAAATTAAACATTTCCTAGTCTATTAAAATGATAGGTTTACAATTTAATTTAACAAATACACCAAGAAGTTGAAAGGATAAAATTAAAACTCATTTTGAGAAAATTTTCTATGGTACATAATTCAGTTGGCCTTGAGCCTATTTTAATAAGGTAGATTTGGAAAAAAATAATATCTAAGATAAACATCTCCTATTCCTGTGATTCGGAAGCTGTTCTGGGAAACATAATTTACTACTTTCCCATCAGAAGTCATCACCTGTCTAACTTCAGGAGAAACAAGCCCATAATACTCTCTTTTATATGTCTGTTTTCCAGGATCCTCACATTCCTTTCTACCATTTCACATCTTTCTACCATTTCCACAGTACTTAAATTTGTCATCTAGGAGGGAGCAGATATAAGCTTGATTGGTTGATCTGTTTTACCTTCTTTAGGGAGCTAAATTGGAAGGTCACACCATAGACAATAATTCTCTCTAGTTTACATGCTCATTTATTATATATTTCTGTTTAAAGGAATTAAAAGTGTCATTACAAGAATAATGGTATATTTGCCTCTGTTTTCTTGGAAAAGGACCCTTCTCTGCAGCATGTGGCTACCACAAAATGAGATGCTAATTTTAAGCATGCCCGAATCATGTTTTCTCTCATTTCCCTTTAGAGCAAAGTAAAAGATTCCCTATAAAATATTTTTCTTGGCCTCTGTTCGCGAGCTAACCAAGCAGCACGGAGTTTCAATCTGGGCACCGAGTGAAACATCATTGTGGTGAGTGAGTGCTGTGGCAGCCGGGAACATACCTCAGCCCGCCCACACTTCCTTGCCATCCTACAGGGGCTATACTGCCCATACCTCCTCTCTCTTCCTATCCCATACAGCTTACATCCAGATCCCCCCACCCCCTGTCTCCCTCCCTCCCTCCCTTCTTTGGCGGCATAGTGCCTCCCTGCTCAGCCTGCTCGGGCACTAGGACCGATCCCGAACTGGGAGGGCAAAGGGGGGGCGGTAACTCCTTTGTCCCCATAGCCTGCCTGCAGCGAGCAGGGTGGGCCCTTTATTCGCAAGCTAACCAAGCAGCACAGAGTTTCGATCAGGGCATCAAGTGAAACATCATTGTGGTGAAACATCTCTGGGGAGTGACATCACTGGGAAGGTACATCAGTGGGCAAGAAGACCTGATCCTGTAAAAGAAGATCCATAGGGGAGTATTCAGAGGAAGAGATGGGGAGTCGCCAATGCAGGAATTCTCCCAACAATCTGAAAAACAACACGAAACCACCAGAAGCCAGTGACCTCACAACAGGAGGACATGAACACCTTAATCAAGAAGAAGTAGAAAAAACTGACTTTATGAAAGTGATTGACACCCTTAAACAGTATATAAAAAACGCCCTTATAGAAATGGATGAGAAGTATAACAGAAAGTTCGAGGAATTGAGTAAATCAGTGAATGATACCCTAGGAAACCAAGGAAAAACAATAAAGCAGATAATGGAACCAGTTCAAGACTTGAAAACTGAAATGGAGGCAAAGAAGAAAACACAAACAGAGGGCCGGCTGGACATGGAAAATCTAGGTAAACGAATAGAGACTACAGAATCAAGCATAACCAGCAGAATACAATAGATAGAAGAAAGAATCTCAGATTCTGAAGATAGTATAGAGAAAATAAACGCTCTGATCAAAGAAAACAGCAAGTCCAACAAACTCTCACCACAAAACATTCAGGAAATATGGGACACAATAAAAAGACCAAACCTAAGAATAATTGGAGTAGAAGAAGGAGAAGTGCAGTTCAACGGTCCAGAAAATATACTTAATAAAATTATAGAAGAAAACTTTCCCAACCTGAAGACAGATGTACCTATGAAGGTTCAAGAAGCATACAGAACACCAAATAGGCTGGATCAAAAAAAAAAAATCCCCTCACCATATAATAATCAAAACACAAAGCATACAGAATAAAGAAAGAATATTAAGAGCCGCAAAGGAAAAAGGCCAAGTTACTTATAAAGGTAAACCTATCAGACTTACACCTGACTTCTCTATGGAAACCATGAAAGCCAGAAGGTCCTGGATAGATGTACTCCAAAAACTAAGAGACCATGGATGCAAGCCCAGACTACTATATCCAGCCAAACTTTTGTTCACTATAAATGGAGAAAACAAAATTTTCCAGGATAAAAACAAATTGAAACAATACGTAGCCACAAATCCAGCCTTACAGAAAATTATAGAAGGAAAATCACTAAACAAGGAGTCCAACAATGACCACAATAACTCAGACATCTAGAGACCCTTCATCAGAGCAAATCAAAGAAGGAAAACACACAAACCCTACTACTAAAAAACTGACCTGAGTTAACAACCACTGGTCATTAATATCACTTAAGGGCAATGGGCTCAACTCACCTATAAAAAGGCACAGGCTAAGAGATTGGATACAAAAACAGGATCCAACATTCTGCTGTCTACAAGAAACACACCTCAACCACAAAGACAGTCACCTACTCAGAGTAAAGGGCTGGGAAAAGGCTTATCAAGCAAATGGACCTAAGAAACAAGCAGGTGTGGCCATACTAATTTCTAACAAAGTTGACTTCAAACTTAAATCAATCAGAAGAGATGGAAAGGGACATTTTATACTCATAACAGGAACAATTCATCAGGAAGAAGTCTCAATCCTGAATATCTATGCCCCTAATATAAAAGCACCCATGTACGTAAAAGAAACATTACTAAAACTCAAGGCAGCCATCAAAGCGCACACACTAATAGTAGGAGACTTCAACACTCCTCTCTCACCAATGGACAGGTAAATCAGACAGAAACCTAACAGAGAAATTAGAGAATTAATGAAGGTAATGAAGCAAATGGACTTAACAGACATCTATAGATTATTCCACCCAAAGAGGAAAGAATATACCTTCTTCTCTGCAGCACATGGAACCTTCTTGAAAATTGACCACATACTTGGTAACAAAGCTAACTTACACAGTTACAAAAAAATATTAGTAACCACCTGTGTCTTATCAGATCACCATGGATTAAAGTTAGAATTCAACAACAATGCTACCCCTAGAAAGCCTGCAAACTCATGGAAAATGAACAGTCAACTACTGAACCATACCTGGATTAAGGAAGAAATAAAGAAAGAAATTAAAGTCTTCCTGGAATTCAATGAAAATAATGAAAAAAACCTACTCAAACTTATGGGACACTATGAAAGCAGTCCTGAGAGGAAAGTTCATAGCACTAAGTGCCCACCTAAAGATAACAGAGAAAGCACACATTGGAGATTTAACAGCCCACCTGAAAGCTCTAGAAAAAAAAGAAGCAGACTCACCTAGGAGGAGTAGAAGACTGGAAATAATCAAACTGAGGGCTGAAATCAACAAAATAGAAACACAGAAAACAATCCAAAGAATCAAAGAAACAAAAAGCTGGTTCCTGGAGAAAATCAACAAGATTGATAAACCCTATCCAAACTAATCAAGCGTCAGAGAGAGAATTTGCAAATTAATAAGATCAGAAATGAAAAGGGGGACATAACCACAGACACAGAAGAAATTCAGAGAATCATTAGATCTTACTACAAAAGCCTGTATGCCACAAAACTGGAAAATATAAAAGAAATGGACACTTTTTTAGATAAATACCATTTACCAAAATTAAACCAGGAACAGGTGAACAATCTAAACAGACCTGTCAGTCACAAAGAATTAGAAGCTGTTATCAAAAACCTCACTACCAAAAGAAGCCCCGGACCAGATGGTTTCAATGCAGAATTCTACCAGAACTTCCAAGAAGACCTAATACCTATACTCCTTAATGTATTCCACAATATAGAAACAGAAGGGTCATTACCAAATTCCTTTTATGAAGCCACGATTACTCTGATACCAAAACCACTCAAAGACTCAACCAGGAAAGAGAATTACAGGCCAATCTCACTCATGAATATCGACGCAAAAATCATCAACAAAATACTGGCAAACAGAATCCAAGAACACATCCGAAAAATTATCCATTATGATCAAGTAGGCATTATTCCTGAGATGCAGGGCTGGTTCAACATACGAAAATCTATCAATATAATCCAGCATATAAATAAACTGAAAGAAAAACACCATATGACCATTTCATTAGATGCTGAAAAAGCATTTGACAAAATTCAACATCCATTTATGTTAAAAGACTTGGAGAGATTAGGGATACAAGGGTCATACCTAAATATAATAAAAGCTATATACAGCAAGCCGACAGCAAATATCAAATTAAACGGAGAGAAACTCAAAGCCATCCCACTTAACTCAGGAACACGGCAAGGCTGTCCACTCTCGCCATACCTCTTCAATATAGTGCTTGAAGTTCTAGCAATAGCAATAAGACAACATAATGGGATCAAGGGGATTCGAATTGGAAAGGAAGAAGTTAAACTTTCGTTATTTGCAGATGATATGATAGTGTACATAAGCGACACCCAAAACTCCACCAAAGAACTTATACAGCTGATAAACAGCTTAAATGTGGCAGGATACAAGATCAACTCCAAAAAATCAGTCGCCCTCTTATACACAAAGGATATGGAAGCAGAGAGGGAAATCAGAGAAGCTTCACCATTCACGATAGCCACAAACAGCATAAAATATCTTGGGGTAAATCTAACCAAGGAAGTGAAAGATCTATTTGACAAGAACTTTAAGGCTTTGAAGAAAGAAATTGAAGAGGATACCAAAAAATAGATGGACCTCCCTTGCTCTTGGATTGGGAGGATCAACATAGTAAAAATGGCAATTCTACCAAAGGCAATTTATAGATTCAATGCAATTCCCATCAAGATCCCATCAAAATTCTTCACAGATCTGGAGAGGACAATAATCAACTTTATATGGAAAAACAAAAACCCAGGATAGCCAAAACAATCCTATACAATAAAGGATCTTCTGGAGGCATTACCATCCCTGACTTCAAACTCTATTACAGAGCTACAGTGATGAAAACAGTGTGGTACTGGCATAAAAACAGAGAAGTCGACCAATGGAATCGTATAGATGACTCAGATTTTAACCGTCAAAACTATGATCACCTCATTTTCGATAAAGGAGCTAAAATTATACAATGGAAGAAAGAAAGCATTTTCAACAAATGGTGCTGGCACAACTGGATGTCAACCAGTAGAAGAATGAAAATAGATTCATATCTATCACCATGCACAAAACTCAAGTCCAAATGGATCAAAGACCTCAATATCAGCCGGAACACACTGAACCTGATAGAAGAGAAAGTGGGAAATACCCTACAACAGATGGGCACAAGAGATCACTTCCTATGTATAACCCCAGAAGCACAGACATTAAGGGCCTCATTGAGTAAATGGGACCTACTTAAACTGAGAAGCTTCTGTAAAGCAATGGACACTCTCACTAAGACACAAAGGCAACCTACTGACTGGGAGAAGATCTTCACCAACCCTGCAACAGACAAAGGTCTGATCTCCAAAATATATAGAGAACTCAAGAAACTAGACTTTAAAATGCTAATTAACCCAATTAAAAAATGGGGCACTGAACTGAACAGAGAATTCTCAACAGAAGTTCAAATGGCCAAAAGACAATTAAGGTCATGCTCAACTTCCTTAGCAATCAGGGAAATGCAAATCAAAACAACTTTGAGATACCATCTTACACCTATCAGAATGGTTAAAGTCAAAAACACCAAGGATAACCTTTGCTGGAGAGGCTGTGGAGGAAAGGGAACCCTCATCCATTGCTGGTGGGAATGCAATCTTGTGCAACCACTGTGAAAATCAGTGTTTCGGTTTCTCAGGAAATTCGGGATCAACCTACCCCTGGACCCAGCAATACCACTCCTGGGAATATACCCAAGAGATGCTCTATCATATGACAAAAGCATTTTTCAACTATGTTCATAGCAGTATTATTTGTTATAGCCAGAACCTGGAAACAAGCTAGATGCCCTTCAATGGAAGAATGGATGAAGAAAGTATGGAATATATACACTCTAGAGTACTATGCTGCGGTAAAAAACAATGACTTCTCGTATTTTGCATGCAAATGGATGGAAATAGAAAACACTATCCTGAGTGAGGTGTCCCAGACCCAAAACGATGAACATGGGATGTACTCGCTCATAATTGGTTTCTAGCCATAAATAAGGCTCATGGAGTCTACAATAAGTGAACCTAAAGAAGCTAAGTAAGAATGTGAACCCAAGGAAAAACATATAGTTATCCTCTTGGCTAAGGGAAGTAGACCAAATTGCATGGGAGAAAATTGGGATCTTGGGGGTGGGGAGGGATGAGGGTAAGGGGAGATGGGGAGAGAAAAGGTAGAAAGGAAGGAGGGGGGGACTTGGGGAAACAGGAGGATTGGGATAAAGGAAGGGTGGATAGGGGAGCACAGAACCACAATTCTTAGTTAAGGGAGCCACTTTAGGGTGGACAAGAGACTTGACCCTAGAGGGGCTCCCAAGTGCCCAAGATGAGGTTCCCAGTTAGTTCCTTGGGCAGCTGAGGATTGGGAACCTGAAATGACCCTATCCTAGAGCAATACTGACGAATATCTTGCATATCATCATAGAACCTTCATCTGGTGATGGATAGAGATAGAGACAGAGACCCACACAGGAGCACTGGACTGATCTCCCAGGGTCCCAATGAGGAGCAGAAGGAGGGAGATCATGAGCAGAGAAGTCGGGACCACGAGGGGTGCACCCACCCACTGAGACAGTGGAGCTGATCTACTGGGAGATCACCAAGGCCAGCTGGACTGTGACCGAAAAAGCATGGGATAAAACTGGACTCTCTGAGCCTGGCGAACAATGAGGGCTGATGAGACGCCAAGGACAATGGTACGGGGTTTTGATCCTACTTAATGTGCTGGCTTTGTGGGAGCCTAGCCAGTTTGGATGTTCACCTTCCTAGATATGGACGGAGGGGGGAGGACCTAGGACTTACCACAGGGCAGGGAACCTGGACTGCTCTGTGGACTGGAGAGGGAGGGGGAGAGGAGTGGGGGTAGGGGGAGAGGGGTGGGAGGAGGGGGAGGGAAATTGGAGGCTGGGAGGAGGTGGAAACTTGTTTTTTGTTTATGGTTTTTTTCTCCTTTTCTCAATAAAAAGAAAATTAAAAAAAATAAAAAAAAATATTTTTCTTGGATTACAAAGTCACTTCTCTACGTAAATAAAGATTATCTCAACACACATCTTTCATAAGAGGTATTTTGAAACACTGAAATTTAAAATAATATTTTAAAGGACAAAACTCAACAAAACACCAGTGGATTAATATTTACTAGAGGCTAAGATCAATGTGAGAAAATTTTCTGTCATCTCTCTTAAAGAATAATAAAAATACAACCTCGCTGGTATCCACATTATGCTATTATTATTCCTTTCATTAAACAGCATATTTTGTCACAATACTTTCAACCATGAATTAAAACTATTTCAGTATTAAACAATACACACTTATTTCATGCCTGAAAAACTCATGGAATAAGAAAGCCATGCTGCTTACCAAACAAAAGTTATAACAATCCATGTGGTTTTTGGTAATTGTGGAGCATCACCTTTTTCTATATATTGAGGTAGGGAAGGTGTGAGGAGAATATGTAAATATATGTGTACATATTTAATTTATATGAGCTTTCACGTGTGCTTTATAAGATAGCATGACAGAAAATATAGAAGCTATAAATATATTTGCATAACAAGGTTAGAAATCGAAAGATGAGACAAGGTATCAAAATACGTAGAAATAGTAGTTTAATAGTTTAATATCTTTGATACTTAAAATTAAAGATGTAGTGTCATAAACACATCGAAATTGTAGCACAATAAAATACCTTTGACCACTGAACATGCAAGTAGAAAGGAGTATTATATGACACTTTGGGTGGGTTGCATTTTCTTTTATAAATTTCCAAAGTACTGACGTTGTTTCTTATCAGTTTGAGATTATCATTTCTGTTTTTTCTTCATTGTTTGAAGAAAATATTCCTTATTTGCTGTCTACCTATGCATAGAGTGAAACATCCGTGGAACTTCAGACCTTATATATATTGTATACTTACCATTACTATTATGATCACAATTAATCTGATACAGATAGTTTGTGATGGCTTATAACTATATTTCACAGTCTTGTCATGAACTTAGGAGCTTCTGCTTCAACATCCCAAGTATTTGGAATAGTGAGCCACTATTTTCACTCAACTAATCATTAACACTTTTGATGTAGTAATTCAGTGGGTCGGTAATATGTTCCTTTCCCAACTTAGACTTCCTTGAAACTAAATTTCACAAAGGGTATGTAAACCTAAATCAGTATCCATACTCTAGCTGAGACAGTGAACAGGAGACAATTCAAATTAGTGAATGAAGCTGGGAACATGGCTCAGTTAGTAGAGTGCATGGCAAACGTTTAGGATTACCTGGGTCTTGCAAACCACATGTGGTAATGTATGCCTGTATTCCAGTGCACAGTACTAGGGAAGGTAAAGGCAAAGGAATCAGTAGTTCAAAGAAAGCCTCAGTTCTGTAATAATTTGGAGACCATCCTTGACTCTCTGAAACCAAATCAACCAATCAAGTATTTTATTTGATATTTTTCTATTGCTGCAAAGAACCACCATAACCAAAGAAACTTATAAAGCATTTAATCAGGGACTTGTTTATACTTTCAGAGGATGTGTGCATGGTCATTATAGTGGGAGGCATGACAGTTTGCAAGCATAGTGCTGGAACAGTGCCTCAGAGCTCACAGCTATCCCCAAGCTGTAGGTGAGTGAGACAGAGAAAATGAACCTGGCATAAACTTTTGGAACATCAAAGCCCACGCCCAGTTACATGCCTCCTCCAATAAGGACACACGTCCTTATTCTTCCCTAAACAGTTCCACCAACTGGTAACCAAGCTCAAACATATGACCATAAGAGAACCATTCTATTTCAAATCACACAAGTGTTAAAGTATATTTTCTTATATTTATGTTTATCTAATCCGTAACCCTGGCAAAGAAACCTACTTCTCAGGACAGACTAGGCAATCTTTCCATGGATTTATAATGCATATATGTGTTGATTTATTCAGCCGTGAGAGTTCCTTATTTCATAGGACATATTCACAACTTTTAAAAATCATACATATATATCTATACACACACATATATATGTCATATATATATATATATATGGCATCATCTATGTGCCTTTAAAATCTGTATTTGGAAACTAATTCAGACTTTAACAGATATGATTTAGTATTTTTTCCAAACTCTACTTCCTTGATTATTATTAATAGAAAATAAAATCATTTTATCATATGCAAGCAAGCCTGAGAACCTATGTTCACACATCCCTAGTGATCATTGACATCTAATAAATGTGATTTGAGATTCAGAAATAATGTTAGGTTTCTCTTCAGAATTTACTCTGCATATGGAAAACATCAGCCATATGGGTGAACTTTCAATGTTAGTGTAATCCCTCAAGCTCTGTGAAAATATAACATTATAAATGGATTTATGAAAGCCAAGAGAGCTCCATCAACTAATGCTCTAGTAATTTTCTTTTCAAATCAGACAGTGATTCAGGAGTTTGGAGAGCAGCTTAACTGCTTATCTCTCTTTCTGGGAGCTCAGCTGTAAGACATTCATCTTTAGGAGCAACACTTGCTCTGTGGGTGTCTTGGAAAGAACATGAATTTGACGATATATGCGCATTTAGACTCTTTCCTCCATCCATAAAACTTAACTAATGTATTACATATAATGGTCTTATAACAAAGGAATGCTTTGGTGTTAAAGGATTATTCCCTTCAGCTTCTATTCGGGCAGTTTTGATGATTTTCCTGACATGAGCTGTCTTCAGGCTTCTGCCTGCATCTTCTAGTGCACAGCTGCACCTTTCACAGGATGCTGCAGTTACTACTTCTGTCATGCGGCATGAAACAGTCTTAAAAATAATTTCTGACCCTGTCTATCCTTTCAGGACCTTAAAAATGTAATTTAAGTACTTAATTTCTCTGTCTCTAATTCTCTGTGAGCAAGAGGACTATCCTGCAAAACATACAACAACAATGAAAATATTTGTGTATAATACAAATAATAAGGGAAATAAGGGTATAGAATTTTCTTGTTTTTTAGGTTTATTTTTTGATAATTTCATATGAAATCATCACATTTATATTATTACATATTATGTAATCATGAATGCATCTTAGAGTCCACGTAGTGATGATTACACACACACACACACACACACACACACATATATATATATACATACACACACACACACACACACACACACACATATATATGCAGAGAAAGAGAGAGAGAGAGAGAGAGAGAGAGAGAGAGAGAGAGAAGGAAAACCATCGGGAATTAGATAACCTATGAGGAGGGTCTCCACGGAGACATCTGGTTTTCTCTCTCTCTCTCTGTCTTCATCAAGCCACATCTTATAGTCAAACACAGAAATTTTTATAGTTACAATTATATTATATTGCCATAAAATGGAAATAAAGGGGTATAACAGGAATACAATAACTAAATTATGAAAAAAGTGATGCACTTATTTAAAGGAAAAATGAAAAGACATTCACATAAAGAATAAAAGGATATACCTTAGAAAAATCGTCTCATTACTATACATGGAAGATATTCCTCATGAATATTTCAGACTTGGCTATGTGAAGAAGGAAAGCAAAACCCGTGAGTTACACTGGCAAATGTGATGCTGCAGCACCTGAGAGGATTCTATATCATTAATGTCCTCCCTCTGAAAATTTGTTGAACTAAATTTTAAAAATACTTAAGTTAGAATAAGAGAACATATAGATTTGTATCAACAGTTAAAAAATGAAAAAAACCCTGAATATAATTTTCATACAAAGAGTTCAGACACTGAAGTTCATATGAGAGCTTTCAAATCAAAGAGGGTCAGAGGGTGATTATATTGCTCCTCAACTAAAATTAATATTTTATTAATTTTTTCACTTATTTTACATTCCAACCACAGTTTCCCATCTATCCTCTCTTCTCATTCCCTCTCCCTTCCTCTCTCCCTCCCTCCCTCCCTCCTTCTCATCTACCCCCATTTATTCCTCCTCTCAGATAGAGTCAGGCTTCCCATGGGAGTCAACAAAGCATGACATATTAAGTTGAAGCAGGAGTAAGCTCATTCCCCTCCAACAAGGCCAGGCAAGGCAACTTAGTATACAGAATAAGTTCCAAAAACCAGCTCATGCACGAGAACAGGTCCTGATCCCACTGCTAGGGGCCCTATAAACAGACCAAGCTACATAACTGTCACTCACAGGTGGAGGGGTTAGGTAAGTCCCACGAAGGCTTCCTATCTGTCAGAGCAGAGTCCATGAACTCCCATTAGCTCAGATCAGTTGTTACTATGGGTTTAGCAGTAATGATATTGACCCCCTTGCTCATACAATCCCTCTTCCCTCCCTTCAGTTGGATTCCTAGAGCACCATCCAGTGTTTGACCATGAAATTCTGCAACTGCTTCCATCAGTTACTGGATAAAGGCTCTCTGATGACAATTAGGGTAGTCACCAATCTGATTACAGATGTCCAGTTAAGGCACACTCTTCACTATTGCCAGGAGTCTTTGCTGGGGTCATCCTTATGGATTCCTGAGAGTTTCCTTGGCACCAGGTTTCTTTCTAACCCCCAAATGTGCCCCTCTATAAAGATATCTCTTATATTACTCTTCCACTCCATCCCTCTTCTGACTCAACCAACCTGATACCTCATGTTCCCATCTCCCATCCCCTTTCCTCCACCACAGTCCATGCTCCAACATCAGATTACCTAGGATATCTGATTTATTTCCCCTTCTCTGGGAAATCTATGCATCCTTCTTAGGATCCTCCTTGTTACCTTCTGGGTCTGTGGATTTTACCTTGGTTATTCTGGCATTACATCTAATATCCACTTATGAGTCAGATACATAATTTTCGTAAAGAAGCTAGAATGGCACACAGGAAAATATGACATCAGCAAATGGTTCTGATCAAACTCAATAGATGTATAGAGAAGAATCCAAATAGATCCATACAAAACACCCTGTACAAAACTCAACTCCAAATGCACCAAAGACCTTAACATAAATCCAGATATTCTGAACCAGACAAAAGAGAAAACACAGATAGCCTTGAATTCATTAGCACAGGAAAGATGTTCTGAACAAAATGCCACAATCATAGATCAACACTTGATCAATGGAACATTATGAAACTTAGAAGGTTCTGCATGGCAAAGGACACTGATAGTAGTACAAAGTGGCAGCTTCCAAAATGGGAAGAGATTTTTACCAGCTACAACTCTGATGTGGAGTTGATATCCAAAATATAGAGAACTCATAAAAGCAGATATCAAGAAATCAAACCAATTAAAATATCAGGTACAGATCTAAACAGAGAATTCTCAAAAGAGGAAACCCTCTATGACATGTTAAACATTCTAACTAATCACAAAAATTCAAATCAAAACTACTTTGAAATTTCATGTTACACTCATCGGAATAAAGTTCAGGGATTTTTTGTTTTCATTTTCTTAAAAAAAATGTACCTCATTTTTTATTTTCATTATGTTTTGCTTCTATATTTATTTTTCTTCTCTCTTTTTATACCTCACATCCTGCGTGTATATATTATTGCTTCAAGTTTACTGTTCTTCTGAATAGGCAAGCAAGAGAACCTCTGTTGTCTATATCAGTTTCTTGTGCCTTTCTTCAGCTATTTTCTTTCTGATTATTTGTTTTGTCCTATTCAGATGTTTTAGTTTTTGTTTAATCTTATTATATTTTGCTACTATCTCTTAGAAGCCTATTTTTATCTTTGAAATGAGAGAAATGAGGTCAATCTGAAGGGGAGTGGAGAGAAGCAGTTTGGAGGAGAAAAGGGAGGGAAAGCCATAATCAGTATATATTACTTGGGGAAAATCTATTTTTATTTATTTTTTTTATTGAAGATAGATTCTTTTCTCATACAATATATCCTGACTATAGTTTCCTCTCTCTCTCATCCGCACAGTTTCTACCAACCTCCCCTCCTTTTTGGATCCACAAACTTTCTGTCTCTCAATGGAAAAAAAAAACAGGATTCTAAGAGATGAAAAACAAACATGACAAAATCAAAATAAGATGATGAAGTAAAACCTATCATATTGTGCTGTGAGATAATGCTCTTGTACACTGTAAAAATTTGTCATTCATACTGGTTTAATTAAACACTAAATGGCCAGTGTTGCAAGACAGGATGTATAGGTGCAAAAAATAAACTAAGAAAATTCTGGTAAGAGAAAAGGCAAAGAAATGCAATCACCAGTCAGACACAAAGAAAGCAAAATAAGAATGCCTCACTGAGGAAAAAATACCAATCCACATGGCTAAATATACACAAGAATTTTGGGTTAATTTAAATTGTAAGAGTTAGTGAACAATAAGCTTGAGCTAATAGGCTGAACAGTTTATAATTAATATAAGTTGCTCCATGTTCCTTTGGTACTGAATTGCTGTGGGACAAGAACTTACATGTACAATATTGAAGTTGGGCATATCAGTTCAACAAGAGAAAAAGAGCAGGCACAAGAGTCATAGACTTACTTGTTCTCATAGCCAGGAGTCCCATAAAAATAGTAAGCAAATAGCTATAACATATACTCAGAAGACATGGTGCAGACCACTGTAGTCCTTGAACTTGCTGCTTTAGTCTCTGTGAACTCATATGCACCTTGCTTAGTTGACTCAGAGGGCCTTGTTCTCAGTTGTATATCTCCTTTGACTTTTTGAATCTTAATACCAGCCTCCTCTTCCAGAGGATAAATTGAGCTTAGAGGTGAGGGATTTGATGGATGCCTCCAATTTAAATTCTCTTTCTCTACAGAATGTCTGGGTGTGTCTCTGCATCTGTTCCTTTCTGTTGCCAGAGGAAACCTCTTTGGTGATGACTGGGAAAAGGTCCTGATTTACAAGGATAGCAGAATATCATTAGAAATCCTTTTATTGATATTTTGATCAGTAGAATTTGTTTTTCCCTGAGCTTTTGGGCGATCTAGTGGCTTGTTCTTGGCTAGCCAAGCAGTGTCTTGTTGGCACAGGTTTCTGTCCCACCCTATCCTTGTTCTGCCCTGTTCTTTCAGTCATTAAGTTCCAAAGAAATAACACAGAGGTCTACATTAGTTATAAACTGATTGGCCCATTACCTCAGGCTTCTTATTAACTCTTATTCAGTCCATTATTAGCCCATTACTCTTGTCTGTGTTAGCCATGTGACTCAGCACCTTATTCAGCGGGGCAGTCACATCTTGCTTCTTCTGTGGCTGGGCCAGGGATTGCAGAGGAATGGGCTTTCCTCTGCCCAGAATTTTCCTGTTCTCATTGATCTGCCTCTACTTCTTGTCTGATTGTCCTGCCTATATGTCATGCCAAGCTACTGGCCAGTTACATTTAAAATATAATTGACAGAATACAGACAATTGTCCCACACCAGTGTCTGGTATGACTGGAATGGCCTTAGCTCAAATTTGACATTAATTGGCTATTCCTGCAAGCTTTGTGCCACAATTCTCCTAGAGAGTTCTGTGGGAACAGCATATTGTAGGTGGAAAGTTTTGTGGCCATGTTTATGTCCACATTTCTCCTTTGGTAGCCTGAAAAAGTACCTTCTCATCCAAAGAGATAAGAATATAGGGATACAATACCCATGTAGGAACCAGCTCAATTTCTACAAGTTCAGTGAGATATGAAGGTGTTGTCCTCAGCATTTGGGGCCCTGCTGTCAGTTTGTGGAGAGCAGCCTATTGTCTTGGCAACATCCAACATTGTTTAGGGATTTCCATGGGATGCCCCTGGCCAACAACTCAATTGACTGTAATCCAATCCTACCACTGGAAGCCTCACATGGCCATGATAGATGGCCATTGACATTCTTTATATCCCATTACCAGAACTCCTCATTAGGCTCACCTTCATAGATCGTTTCCAAAGTTTATGAAAAGCTCTTATTTTCAATAAAAGAAGAGAACACACAAATAGTAAGAGAAATAGAATAACATCACACTGGAAGTGCTAGTGAGTGTAGGTGAGAACACTGAAGTTCAATGACACCTGGGAAAAAAAGGAGAAACTAGAATTGTACCCAAATTCAGGAATAATTCAGGAGACAGTATCTTATAAAGTATATTGTAGCACATAGACTCAGTGAAATCTGGACTATAGAAGAAACAACCCATTGTACTAAACAGTCACACTATAGGGAGAGAGGGTATTATTGTGGCACTGTGGTAGCTATGTGAACTGATTTTAACATGCAGAATTTATTTGGTGATATTTTGGTTAGGGTGTGAAGTTTCTTTCTCTGTAAACCTGGCAGATCTGGAACAAACTATATAGCACAGAAATGCCTTGAACTGGTAGCAATCCTTCTTCCTCCACTAATTTTATATTGTGATTATAGGCATGAGAAACCCTGCCTGAAATGTGGTCCAAACTTCCTTCTTTTAAATAGTGGTGTTAATTATTATTATCACTATTTTCAGATATGCCAGACAGAGCTTTCTGGGCAACTTATGTTTAAAGCTACAGAATACAGACAATGTAAGCCATGAAATAACAAAATGAAAATCCTTATGACAGAAATCTAAGAATGCATCTCTGTATGTGAAAAACAGCAATATTTTGTTCATTAATACCACAATGAAATGCTGTAAATATCAGTTAGTTCAGAATGGCAAAAATAGATTTCTCACAGTTAAAGGACCTGGAAAGCCCAGAAACAAGACACTGACAGGCTTTATCATCTAGTAAGGAACCTCTCCATTCTGAATACAGCTGTTATAATGTTTGTCACACAGGGAGAAAGGCATCTCTCAACCCTTATGACAGAGGAAGACAAAACTGAACCCCCCTATGAACTATTTTTTTAAGGGCATCTCATCATGAGTTCCCATGACTCAATGTCTTCCTGAAGACACCCCATCACCTTTCCCAAGCCTGAAGCTGTGGGTCTGGATTAAATTGTTCAACTTTCTCTGTCTCTGTCTCTCTGTCTCTGTCTCTCTCTCTCTCTCTCTCTCTCTGTGTGTGTGTGTGTGTTTGTGTGTGTTACATTGTCTTTCTTTTGTGTGTTGTGTTTGGGCATGTGTGATACCACACACAAACGTAGAAGTCAGCAGACAGTTTGTGGGAACTTTTTCCCCTCTTCTGTCATTTGTATCTCTATATCATATTCAGGTGATAAGGCTTGGCAGCAGTTTCCTTTATCTTAACCAAGACAGAATCCTCTTGACATCCCTCAACACAGGAAACATTAAGACCAATTAGCATGCAAAGTTATTATACCTTCGCCTCATGCAATAGTCTTTCAGAGTTCATTGTCTTTAATCCTGTGACCAGACAAGGAGAGTGTCTTACATCTGTGAGACGGGCCTTGAAAACCAGAGTTGAAATTAGTTTAGACTTAAAAACTGCATTGCAATCACTAAGTTTTCTCTCACAACACAGGTTTTGCTCATTAAATTTAAGCAGTTCAAGGTTTATTAAGGAATAATTAATACAATGTTATAAATTAAAGACACTTAAGGGTGTTTTATTAAGATTGGAGCAAAATTACCAAAACATTCCAATTAATATAATGATTCTATTCCTTTTAAGGTGGAAATATATTATCTTAGTAAAAGCCTAGGATCCAGCAATCATCAAATGAGAATCTTTGACTGAATATGAACTCTAGAATAGAACTGGTCTTCAACTCTTCTCAGCAGAGCCCACATCAAGTCTGACAAATCACAGCAGGACATAGAGTGTGCACATTGAATTCAGGGGCTTGAAAACGCCTTGGGATTATAAGACATCCACTTAAAAATGAACTACGACAAGTTCAATGTCTATAACTCATCTATAGCAGAAGGAAAGCAATTGTTTAATAATCCTAAAGTCAAGCTCAAATCTCAAAGGAAAGAGTTCAAAGCCTCTTGACCTCTTACTCTGAAAAACTAGAAGAGATGTTTATCTATGTGCATGCCGGATAGATGCTACAAACTGTTTCCCTCACAACCCTGGAGGCTGAGGAAATGAGCAGACACTGGAGACAGCAGTTCTCAAATCCAGGCTGAAGTGATGAGTTCTCTGAACGGCCCTCCTGGATCTGACTGTGTGTTCTCTCCTCTGGCTTCTGCCCTTAGCCAGACCTTTTCTTCTCTTTGAAAGAAAATAATATCTTGTTGATGCCTTAGTAGTTTCCAGTCACCTTAGAGATGGTGTCGGTTATTTTTCCCCAAAATATCAGTACTTTTATCTTAACTCTTGCACAATTTTTATTGCCTTCAAAAGTGCTTCAAGTTTCACAGCATTTGATAGAAAATACAACCAAATATTTGTTCCTTAAGAATCTTCTCTGTGGAGACTGCCCAAGTACTTAAGTTCCCTAGAAGAGCTATTCTTTGATTAAGAGGACCTATGAGGTACACATTTAATTTCTTTGTAAGGGTTTTTGTCTTCCTGGAAGGTTCTCAAAGAAAAGCACTTTGACCTTTCTGAGGAGTTAATAAAAGATTTTATAGCCACACTTCTGCCTTTACTCTTGGAGTGCATCACTCCTGCGATGCTCTTCATTTGATTTTTGCTCAGGAACCCCTTTCTTCTGTAATTTAAACATCATTTGCCTCCTGAAGAGCTTGGAAGAATTCAAAGTATAAACTGATCTCCTAGTAGTAGGCATCATTTTAATGTTCTTTTTCTTATCGTTCACCCATTCTATCTTTGAATTTTGCTGTAAAACTTGAAGATGATGGCAGGTGAAATTGCTCTCATTAAATTCTCCTTGACTAGGTTTTCATGATTATTCAGTAACCTCAGACTTTCCACATAGCCACTAGTAGATCTGAAAAATGTTTTTCTGCCACATAAAAATGTTCTCTTGTTCTCTAATTTCTGGTAGCATTTTCTACAAACTGTACTCAAAATAAAATTTTTTTTATGAATTTCAAATAATTTTGTTGATGTTGCTATGTTTTTGTTTATTTGCTATTTTTTAATATGTTCTCAAAGAATTCCAAATGTAATTTTCCGCACTTTGGCTTCCAATTGCAGCAGATCCTTTTTCCTGTTACAAATATTGGTGATGGTAATTGTCTATTAATGAGGTATTATCATTAATAACAGTTAAAGTTGAAAAATACTTATAAACTCATTGTTTTAAAGTCAAGATTCTCAAAATGTCTTCAATGTATTTTATGTTAATTTGTATGTCAATGTTGACAACAGGCTTCACCAATGTGTACAGCGGATCTTCACTGAAGCTCATTAATTCAGATCCAAACCTAATTAATAAAGTGAAATGCTTCGTTTTTTTAGTATGTACCCTGGTTAAAACTAATCATGATATTAATTTTCCCACTAAGAATGACTAAGAAAAATATAAAGAAATCCCAAAGATGAAACATCACAGACTTTTAAAACCTAACAATAGAAATGGTAGTCAAATCACTGTATTCCATTCAGCAAATACAAGGTATTCTATGAGCCAGTTCCATGACTAGGCAGTGCTTTCTGCCAAGTCTCATGACTTGAGCTAGACCTTAAGGCCCTGTAGGGTGGAAGGAAAGAAGCAACTCTCACAAGCCACTCTTTGACTTCCATATAATCATAATGATACAAATGAGCCTAGACATACACACACATACACACAATGAACAAATAAATTCAGGAGTAAATAGTACACAATTTTCTGATGACTTGTAGGTTAGGTTGTCAAATAAAATAACAAGAATTTGTAAGGTATAAGAGGTGTATACATTGTCCTAGAGCATATGCCATTTTCTCTGGTCTTCTCTATCATCTGACTACATGGACACAAACAAACCTACACTCTAGTGGCCTCCACTGATTTCTTTCCCCTCTTCTCTGTGTCTTATTAAGGGTTGTGTGTGCTTCTCACAGTCGGGACACCAGCATATCCTTCAATTTACCTACCTCATCCTGATAGGGACAATGAGACATTACTACAAGTCCCTTTCTCTGCTCTCTGTCCTGCTGGACACCTAGGATTTCTTTTTAGATGTTGGTTCTACTGAAATATGACAGCTATAACTTTAACTACTGTTGTAGTATGGAATTCTTCATTTTTACCTCTGTTTTATAAAGTAAGGCCTTTAGATATTTCCCTTACCCACATCATTATTAATCTTTCTACTTTCTTATTGAAACCCATATGATAGCACCAGGGACCCTGGGTCTAAAAGTAGAGCAAGACAATCTCTGAATATGTAAATGTTATATCACCTGCCTTGCTTGTATATTCCTATGTCCCTGATAAAGTTTCTGACAAAAGCAACTTAAGGAGGACAAGGTTGATTCTGGTTCACAGTTCAAAGATACAGTCCTTCATGGTGGTGACATCAAAGCAGCAGGAGCTTGAATCCGTCAGACAAGGGCACAGTCCATAGCAGTGGGGACCTCCAAGAGGCAGGAACTTAATCCTCAGACAATATCCACAATCAAATATCAGAGAGATATTAATTCATGTTCTGTAGGGATAAGTCCCGCCCCTTAGGGGGCGTGTTCGCCTCGGGCTAATGTTTGCACATAAATGTGGCGAGCATGCTCCCAACTGCTGCTTCTGCTTTCCTGGTCTCCGCGGAAACAGTGGTTCTGTAAGTCTATTTCTACATTAAAGATATATATATATATTTACAATCTGTCTGCATTCGTTTACGCCGTTACATTTTGGTGTCCAATGTCGGGCTATTTTGCCGCCGACTCAAGCGGGTAGCCCGCTAGCTAACACAGCACCCTCCAGGGTGCTGTTTTTTTGTTCGTGACTCGGGCCCCAGTGCCAAGTCAGAGACACACTCAGCCACATTCTGCCCCGGGTGTTCGCCAGAGCAATTAACCCCTCCCTGCCTGCCTTGGCTAAGTTTGGGGCGGAACCCCACTGCCTGAATTAGCAGAAACTCAAGTACCTGCGGTTTTGCAACAAAAAGCCACCACAGCTGCAGATTTGGTATGATACAAACTGACTTGGCCGGGCGGTGGTGGCACACACCTTCAATCCTAGCACTTGGGAGGCAGAGGCAGGTGGATCTCTGTGAGTTCGAGGCCGGCCTGGTCTACAAGAGCTAGTTCCAGGACAGGCTCCAAAAACACAGAGGCCACCACTGGCAGGAACCGATCATTGCAGGTAAAAAAATTTTGCTTTTATAAATAAAATGTCTGAACACGTTAGTATTCAAGAATTTAACAGTTTTTTTAATTGTACCATGTGGGAGATTTCACAAGAGGTGTCTATCACCCCACATCTATGGATCCTTCTGGGATTCATAGTTTTCATTGTCACTAAATGGTTTGATAATAGAAATATGATAAAGTTTTTATGAGACGAATCCAGGATTCTTAAGGCAGAGATTGAACGCTTAAAAACAATTGAGAATGACAACAATCTTCTCAAGAATCAGTATGAAGTTCTCCAGGCTGATGTTAAGGAGAAATTCATTACTATGGAAGAGGAAACAGCTGATTTGGATCGTAAGCTTCCGTCCCTTTCAGTAGGAACTGAAACATTAGTGGCTGATATTAAGGAGAAATTCATTACTAAGGAAGAGGGAACAGCTGATTTGGATCATAAGCTTCAGTCCTTTTTGTAGGAAATGAAACATTAACTGAGAGAATCAAAACTGCTGAATGTGACAATCGAATTCTGTCTAAAGCTTATGACAGATTGACGGAGAGATTGTCAATACAAGAAGGCACGATTTATGCCATAAAAATTATGTCCAAAGATGATATGTTATCTCTAACTGACAAACTTTATACTTTAGAATCCTCAATGAAGGCTTTGGAACATAATTCTGGACAGGAGATTCAGACACTGCAGAAGGCAATGGTGAATAGAATTGAAAAGATTGAGGAATTTCTAAATTCTGATGAAGAAGAGCAAAGGGTAGAAAGGCAAATTTTAACTACATCTGTGGGTAAATCTCTCCGGGACAATTTCCACAAAGCTCTACCTACAGCTCTACCTGCCTTTCCAGTAATAACAACAGAGAAGGTGATTGGTTCCAGAAACCCTAGGGTCATCAAGGAGGATACATGGGAGCCTGTGCGTATGAATGATCTCAAGGAAATAAAACAGGCTGTCATGACTTTTGGGATGCAAGCCTCTTTTGTTAAAGAGATGCTAAGATCTTGGGTCACGACAAGCAGAGCAAACCCCTCGAACTGGCTCCAGCTGAGCTCTGCAGTACTTGAGAGTGGACCGCAATTGAAATGGAAATGCTTATTCAGGCAAGAGGCTAGACTCTTAGAACAGCAGGAAAAAGCAAAGGGAATTGACATTTCCCTAGATAAAATTCTAGGTGAAGGGCTCTTTTCCGACCCTCAGGAACAAGCTAATTTGGATGAAAACACACTCTCCGTGTGTACTACAGCAGCCTTAAGGGCTTGGGACAGGGTACAAGACCCAGGACAGAGAATGGAATCATTTGTCAGAGTTAAACAGGGTCAGAGAGAACCCTTTAGTGATTTTTTACAAAGATTAACTAAGGCTGTACAAATAGGGATATCTGACCCAGAAGCAAGACATATAATGATTGAGTCTTTGGCTTATGAAAATGCAAATGTGGAATGCAAAAGGATTTTGG
Source organism: Microtus oregoni (assembly GCF_018167655.1). Lineage (NCBI taxonomy): Eukaryota > Metazoa > Chordata > Mammalia > Rodentia > Cricetidae > Microtus > Microtus oregoni. The sequence goes on along the minus strand of NW_024543067.1, from coordinate 28,685,905 downwards.
GCCCTTTAAAGCTCAGATCAGCGCCCTTGGAAGAATGGGTCTTGCATACACTCAATGTTGATACATTTGATTATGGCACTGAAGCATGAGTAGAAGAAGCAATTTCCAATGGTAAAAGGAAACAACAGAATACCAAATGTTAATTGTGGCAAAATGGGTCATATGAAAAGGAATTGTAGACAACGGATTTTCAGAAATAATAATAATAATAATAATAATAATAATGCATCTTTCAGAAATAATAATAATAATATTGCATCTTCTAGAAATAACAGAAATAGGAGGACTCAGATTTCAGGTTTATGTAGAAGATTTGGAAAGGGCAGACATTGGACAAATGAATGCAGGTCTACAAGAGATAGACAAGGCAACCTGATACAGTCGGGAAACGTGAGGGTGGGCCTCACTGGCCCCCATGGCAAACATGGTTCAGTCATTTCCAGTTTCTGCAGAGAACGTGCCTCATCAATACAATTAGGAAGCTCCATGCCTACTGTGACAAGCAATAATGATCAGAAAGATAAGTTACGTGTGTTTTGGCAAACTTCTATAAATGATCAAAGACCTAAACTGAGAGTGTGTGTAAATGGCATTTTTATTACTGACCTGCTGGACACAGGTGCTGATGTAAGTATCATTACCCCAGAATCTTGGCATCCATATTGGCCTCTTCAGAATGTAAATGTTCAGCTTCTGGGAATTGGAACCCTATCTCAAGTAAGGCAGAGCATGAGATGGGTTGAATGTATAGGGCCAGAGGGACAAATAGGAAAATTAAGGCCATATGTAGCCAATATTGCAATGAATTTATGGGGTCGTGACCTATTACAACAATGGAATACCAAAATTAACATTCCTGCTACTTCTAGAGCCTATATTTCTGAGAATAATATTAAAAAATATTACAAACGGAGAAAACCGGCCATTTGGGCTGTACAAGAACAAGCAATTGATGTCCCTTCAGAGATACCAACAGCCTTGCCTCTAAAATGGTTGACTGAGAAACCAATATGGACAAAGCAATGGCCTTTAGCTGAGGAAAAGTTACAGGCTTTAGAACAGCTGGTACAAGAACAATTAGATGCTGGACATATAGAAGAATCTACCAGCCCTTGGAATTCTCCTGTATTTGTGGTTAAGAAAAAATCATGTAAATGGAGAATGGTGACAGATCTCAGGGCCATCAACAAGGTTATTCAACCTATGGGCCCTCTGCAATCTGGAATTCCTTTGCCCTCTTTATTACCAAAAGGATGGCCTCTCATAGTTATTGATTTAAAGGATTGTTTTTTCACTATACCTTTGCAAAAAGAAGATAGAGAAAAATTTGCCTTCACAGTGCCTACTTATAACAATTCTCAACCTTCGAGGAGGTACCATTGGGCCGTCCTCCCCCAGGGTATGTTAAATAGCCCCTCCCTGTGCCAATATTTTGTGAACCTACCATTGCAAATAATACGCAAGAAATTTCCCAAATCTATAGTATACCATTACATGGACGACATATTGTTATCTGATTCAAACATAGATACCTTGAACAGACTGTTTGAAGAAATACAGATACTGTTTCCTAAATGGGGATTGCAAATTGCTCCTGAAAAGATTCAGAAGGGAGATTCTGTTAATTATTTAGGTTATAGAATAGGTTTGCAAAAAATTAAGACACAAAAGGCACAAATTCGGAGAGATCACCTACGGACTCTTAATGACTTTCAAAGACTTTTAGGAGACATTTCCAGTCTACCCAGCTATCGGAATAACACCTGATCTAATAATTCATTTGAACAAAACCTTGGATGGTGATAAAGATTTAAACAGTCCCAGAGAATTAACAGCTGAAACAGAAAAGGAACTGACAATGATTGAGGAAAAATTACAACAGGCACATGTGGACAGGGTGAATCCAGAGATTGAATGTATTCTCATCATACTACCATCAAAAATTTCTCCTACAGGAATTTTAATGCAGAGAGATGATATTATTTTGGAATGGATCTTTTTACCACATAAACCAAGTAAGAAACTGAAAACTTATGTGGAAAAAGTCTCTGAGTTAATTATAAAATGCAAGCTGAGACTTTGTCAACTAGCAGGCGTAGATCCAGCAGAAATTATAGTGCCTTTCACTGTTGATGAACTAAAGAAATTATGGAAAGATGGCAAAGAGCTTGTGCTAATTTTTTGGGAGACATTAATAACAACTATCCAAAAAGCAAGAGGCTTAACTTCTTAAAGAGAACTTCTTGGATCCTTCCTTGAATCGTCCGTGATGCTCCAATAACTGGAGCCCGTATATTCTATACTGATGCCAATAAATCAGGGAAGGCAGGTTACAAATCAGAAGACTTGGGTAAGATGGATCAAAGTCCGTATAATTCTGTCCAGAAGGTGGAATTATATGCCATTCTTATGGTGCTAAGGGATTTTAAAGAACCTATTAATATAGTTACAGATTCACAATACGCAGAAAGAGTTATTTTACATATTGAAACTGCTGAATTTATACCTGATGATACTGAACTAACCTCATTGTTTCTCCAGGTTCAAGATTTGATCAGGAACAGGCTTTGCCCTATGTACATAACACACATCCAATCCCACACGGGTCTGCCAGGTCCTCTAGCACAAGGTAATGCAGAAATTGATCAATTATTGATTGGTAGTGTGCTACAAGCCTCTGAATTTCATAAAAAACATCATGTTAATAGCAAAGATTTGAAGAAAGAGTTTTCAATTACATGGCAACAAGCTAAGGAGATTGTAAAGAAATGCCCTACATGCTCTTTCTATAACCAAACGCTACTGCCTGCAGGGGCTAATCCAAAGGGCACCCAAAGGAATGAAATCTGGCAGATGGATGTGTTCCACTTTACAGAATTTGGCAAATTAAAATATGTTCATCACACCATTGACACTTATTCAGGCTTTCAGTGGGCAACTGCTTTAAGTTCAGAAAAAGCTGACTCAGTAATCACTCATTTATTAGAAGTCATGACTATCATGGGTATACCTACACAAATAAATGTGGATAATGGTCCTGCTTATGTCTCTAAGAAAATGAAATGGTTTTTTGATTATTACAATATCAAGCATGTTACAGGTATACCATACAATCCTACAGGTCAAGCAGTCATAGAAAGATCAAATCGAACTATAAAGGATATGTTGAACAAACAGAAAGGGGTGGAAAACACCCCCAGAAATAGGTTACATAATGCTTTGTTAACCTTGAATTTTCTCAACGCTAATGAGAAGGGAACAACGGCTGCAGAAAGACATTGGATAATGGAAAAGTCTACTGAACTAAATCAACCAGTTTATTTCAAGGATGTGCTGACCTCACAATGGAAGCCAGGAGATGTGCTGCGTTGGGGAAGGGGTTTTTCTCTTATCTCCACAGGTGAGGAAAAATTGTGGATACCGTCAAAATTAATAAAGGTTTGGTTTGAAGAAGAGAAGCCACTTGGAAAAGATAAATAGCAACTCATTCACAAGGATGGTGAGCATACTGATGGTAAGAAATACAAATAGGTTGGGGGCAGGGTTCCTTTCTTATCTCCACAGGAAAATACTCATCTTCAAAGAAATTAAGGGACCCTGAATATTTAATTACAGATGGATAGACTCATTTTTGTAAGTATTAATGATATATGTGTGTGTGTGTGTGTGTGTGTGTGTGTGTGTGTGTGTCTTATTAAACATTTCTTTATAAATACGTAGAGCTGGTTTTGAAGTTGGACTCTGGCTCAGTCTCTCTACAATTCCAAGCCTGTTAATTAGAGAAAAACCCAGAGTTTCTGGAGTTTCTGTCTCATGTCAAGAGCCATGATATGGGACAGAAAGAAATATGAGTTTAGAAAACATCTTTGCTTTTCTCCATATCTATCATACTTTTCATTGAATATATCTATCATGCCTTTCAGTGAATATATATATATATATATATATATATATATATATATATGATTAATGTTTAAGTTTTTCACAATGAACAATGATTTTTCCTGAAGTGACATCATTTGAAGTTTCCAGGAAGAAGATGGGGCCCCACAACAACAACTCTACCTGGTTGATATGACATCATGATACTGATAGCGCTACTACAAGACCTGTTTTGGATACCAGCTGCACAAGACGATCCCAACTTGGTTAGCTGAAATGGTGCACATCTTGTACAACATTCTGGCCAGACCTCCACAAAATACTCAGAGACTATTTGCAATTTTAAAAGACATTGATCTTGAACTTTAACCATCATTTTACTTTCACAGGATCCCCCAGAAAGAACGTCACCCCCATGACAGCTGGAAGTAATTCTAGAAGACGACGTCCCCTCTCCCAGTAAAGTTTACCCCTGGGTTTAGGGACATCATTTAGGGTTTGGGAGGTTGGGGGAGGAATTTTATAAGCTCAGGGATCATTTTGAAAAAAAAAAGAGGGAATGATGGGATAATAGATTTATAATTGTGAGTTACTGCTTTTAGACAAATATATTGGTATCGATTCTTGTATATTGATACAAAGTTAAGTTATATTGACTATTGTATGCGTGCATGTTTCTATCTCTGTTTAAAAATTTTTTTATATATTGACATATATTGTATTGATAAATATATATTGTATAAATTTACCATATTGCAGTGTACATTTCTACCTCTGATTAAGATACTTATATAATGTTTATGTATTGATATATATTTACTATATTGCAATGTATATTTGTACAGTGTTTATATTTGGAGGTCATTATCCTCATTTGTTACAAAGTTGTTTATTGTCTTAGTCTTTAAGTTAGATAGATATTGAGAATTATATAAATAAATAGTCATCTAAGTTTGTCATTTATAATTAGACTAATCAGGTTCTCTAGATATATAGAGATTATACTCAGTATAGATAGATAATTTTCAACCTCTTCAAAGAGCTGTAGAAAATGGCCTTTAATCTAACTCAGAGTTTCGTGATAGTGAGACACAATTGCTCCTGGCAACACCGCTCTATACCCAAGAGAATGTTGAGCACCAAAGACCCTCCACATGGAGCCTTTCTATTTGGCAGAACTGTCCTTTGGGCAAAGAAATGCCCATACCTCAACCACTGACAGAGATACAGAGCGTGCATCAATGGATAAAACAGAACTGTCATATCCTGCCAAGACAGGGTAAGATAGTTTTGAAAAGTTCCTTGACTTTAATAATGGTATGTCAGTTATGTTAGGCCTTTGCCAAAGTTGGTTGATTCAACATTGCAAACGAGACTTTGGGTGATTGCCCAGGTAGTCAATTGTCTCTGTCAATTGTTGCACATTTTGGATATATCTCGTTTGTTAAGTAATATTTATTCCCTTCTCAGATCTTTGACGGAGTTGAAGATTATATAATTGTAGTTATTCTCTACATTATTTAGACTCCTTGAGATAGAATGTTTAGCAAAACTTTTGTTCTCATAATTGTTTGTTATGTTTATTATTTGTTATTATTGTATATAGTTGTATTTGGTTTAGTTCTGTCTTATTTAGACAAAAAGGGATAAGTCCTGCCCCTTAGGGGGCATGTTCACCTTGGGCTAATGTTTGCATATAAATTTGGCTAGCGTGCTCCCAACTGCTGCTTCTGCTTTCCTGGTCTCTGCGGGAACGGTGGTTCTGTAAGTCTATTTCTACATTAAAGATATATATATATTTTACAATCCTTCTGCATTCATTTATGCCGTTACAATGTTCCCTGCCCACTCTCTCTGTTTTAATAATTCAGTATCCCAACCTAGGGAATGAGGACCACAGCCTCATCAGCTTAGTTCATCAATGCAATCACCCATGGGCATGCCCAGAGGATGACCACCAAGGTGAATCTACACTCACCTAATTGACAAAGGGGTTAACTGTCACATTAATCTGATGAATAAATAACACCATTTAATCCTTCAGATTCAGGAGGAGGCACTTCATTCCTTCACCAGCATCGACAAAGGGGATGTGCTGCTTGCATTGTTACCTCCTCTGTTAAAGACCAAATATATGTGATATATTTTATTGTGCTTCCTTTAAATGAAAATATAATGTGTGTTTGTGCTTGTGACAGAGAGAGAGAGAGAGAGAGAGTAATAAGGTAGGGTCAGGGCAAACAGATAAGTTAAAATATTCAGATACTACAGCCATTAGCTTCAAGATGAAAAAATTTTCTCGAGAAGTTAATGAGAAGAAAGTTTAATGATTTCCAACAGCAGAGACTATACCTGGCTCTTTCTTTTGGATCACCAACCAACTCTCAAATCATGACATGGAAGCTTCTTATTAGTTTGAAATGCATGCCCTACCTTGGTTCTTTTCTGGCTAGCTCCTTTTTAATTTCAATTAATCTGTTTCTCTTTATCTACCTTTTGCCTTGGGATTTTTCTTTTTACTTTTCTCTTTTACAGATATCTTACTTTTGCTGCTTACTGATTGGCAGCTGCCTGGCTTCTTGCCCTGGGCTTGTCCCTCTCTTTCTCCCTTATTCTCTCCTTCATCTCCTTGTTCCTCCCTTGAGCCTAGATTTCTCCTACTATTTATTCTGTCTGCTATTTGCCTTTCAGCACTTTTTTAGACCAATCAGTTGCCTTAGGCAGGCAAGATGAAGCAAATGTAGCACAAAGATATGTTACATACCTTTGCACACTTAAAGTAATAATCTGCAGCATAAGCTAATGTAACACATCTTTGCTCGGTTAAAATAATATTCTAGAGCAGTCTTCATCAAGCAAGCAGGTGAGATACATGCTCCAGATTGCGCCCCCATCCCTCCACCTGCTAGAAGCTGTTCCACCAAGATCCACTCTCCCATCCAACTCTAATCACCTGAACACCCTCCCTTTGGCCAGCCCTCCCCCATAACCCCAGCAGACTATATAGGCACATGAACAAACCACACCAGTTGGAAAAACAGGTGAGTGACTGGCCTCTCAGCTGGAATGCCCCAAAATCCAGACCCTAACTACATCCCTGGGAACATTCCATGCCCCTCTCTTTCTCATCCAAGCAATAGCAATAGATCTGGACCCTGCTCCCACATCTGGTGGAACTTCACTGCTCTGCTGCAGTCCCTTGTTGTAAGGAAGTGGCTTGTTCTTCTCAGCCAGCTGGCTAGCTTACACCGAAGTAATCACATGGAAACTGTAATAATTAAAACACTACTTGGCCCATTAGTTCTAACTTCTTATTGGCTAACTCTTACATCTTAATTTCACCCATTTCTATTAATCTGTGCATCACCACAAGGTCATGGCTTACAGGGCAAAATTCCCAGCATCTGTCCCCAGGGGCTCCACAGCTTCTCCTGATCTCACCCTTCTTTCTCCCAGCATTCAACCTAGCTTTTCCTGCCTTCATAAGTTGTTCCTTACTATAGGTCCAAAGCAATTCCTTTATTCATTAACGGTAATCACAGCACACATCAGTCCCGATCAGCCTGCAAGGAGACGAGAAACTGGCCTCCAGGCTGTGCTCCTACCCCTACAATACCCTGGATGCTGTCCCATCAAGATCCACTCTGCCACACAGCTCTAAGAACCTAAACCCACCCTCTGTAGCCAGTCCTCCCCTGCAACCCTAGCAGATTACATAGGAACAGGTGCAAGCCATACCAGTTGGAAAAATAGGAGATTACATAGGCACGGGTGCAAACCACAATAGTTGGAGGAACCAAGCACAGGCACAAGTTACACCAGTTGAAAGAAAAGATGAGTAAATACCAGTATAAGAATACAATCAACAAACAAAAGAGCAAAATGGCACCACCAGAATCCAATGAGCGACGAAAAGCAAAACCTTAACATTCCAATGCAATTGCAACACAAGAAAACAAACTAAAAATGAAAATGATAGAGGCTCTTAAACAGGAAATGAAAAATTCCCTTAAAGAAGTCAAGGAAAAGACAAGCAAAAAATTGGAAGAAATCAATAAATCCCTTAAAGAAAGCAAAAAAAAAATCAAACAGATGAACAAAATTGTTCAATAATTGAAAACTGAAATAGAAACAATAAAGAAAGTACAAACCAAAGGAATTCTGGAAATGGAATCTCTGGTAGAAGTGAACAGGAACTACAAATGCAAACATCACTAGCAGATTACAAAAGACGGAAAAGAGAATCTCGGACTTTGAAAATGTGATAGAGGAAATATATTCATCAGTTAAAGAAAATACTACATATAATAAACTCCTAACACAAAACATCCAGGAAATCTGGGACACCATGAAAAGACCGAATTTAAGAATAATAGGGAACCTGAAATAACCCTATCCTATAGCAATACTGACGAATATCTTGCTTATCACCATAGAACCTTCATCTGGTGATGGATGGAGATAGAGACAGAGACCCACACTGGAGCACTGGACTGAGCTCCCAAGGTCCCAATAAGGAGCAGAAGGAGAGAGAACATGAGCAAAGAAGTCGGGACCACGAGGGGTGCACCCACCCACTGAGACAGTGGAGCTGATCTATTGGGAGCTCACCAAGGCCAGCTGGACTGTGACTGAAAAAGCATGGGTTAAAAACGGACTCTCTGAACATGGCGAACAATGAGGGCTGATGAGAAGCCAAGGACAATGGCATGGGGTTTTGATCCTACTTTATGTGCTGGCTTTGTGGGAGCCTAGCCAGTTTGGATATTCACCTTTCTAGACATGGACGGATGGGGAGGACCTTGAACTTTCCACAGGGCAGGGAACCCTGACTGCTCTTTGGACTGGAGAGGGAGGGGGAAAGGAGTAGGGGGAGGGGGAGAAGGGTGGGAGGAGGGGGAGGGAAATGGGAGGCTGGGAGGAGGCGGAAACTTGTTGTTTTTCCTTTTCTCAATAAAAAAAATGAGAAAAAAGAATGATAGGGAGAAAAGAAGAAGAATCCCAGCTCAAAGGCACAGAAAACATATTCAACAATATCATAGAAGAAAACTTCCTGAGTTAAAGAAAGATATCTATAAAGGTACAAGAACCATATGGAACAACAAATAGGCTGGACCACAAAAAGAAAAAAAAATCTTCTTGCCACATAATAATCAAAACATTAATATACAGGGTTCATAACAAATTTTAAGAGCTGCAAAACAAAAAGGCAGAATAATGTACAAAGACAGACCTATCATAATTACATCCAGCTTTGTAAGTGTGAGGTTTGAAGTGTCACCTCAGCTCCCTGGCACATCTTTATCAAAGAAGTCTGGAATGTTTGGTTGCTAACGTCAGCCCAGCCTGCTGGTATCCAAATATACAAAGAGTCTGGAGTGTTTAGTGGAAAGATTCATTCCAAGCTCCCTCCCTAGGGAGTTTCCAGAGTCGAGACTCCTCTGATAAAGCCTACCAAACAGTGACTCCTCCCCAGGGAGGGTTAAGACCACTCTCATAGACTATTTAAACTGCACCTCCAGAGAACAAACATGTGGTCTTTTTGGTTCTCCTTCTCCCTCTCCTTGTTTTCATGGAGGGCCACTTGGGAGTGCTGGGCTTTTTCTAATTTGGTTTGATTTGGTCTGATTTGGATTATTGCATTGGTGGAGAGGCTTATCAGGTCAGAAAAACTTTACACCAACTTTACAATGGATACTCTAATATCCAGAAGATCCTGAACAGATGCTTTACAGATACTAGGGGACATGGATGCCAGCCTAGACTACTATGCCAACAAAACTTTCAATCAGCATAAATGGAGAAAACAAGATATTTCATGACAAAAGCAGATTTAATCAATACCTATGCACAAATTTAGCATTATAGAAAGCACTAGAAGGAAAATTGCAACCCAAAGAACTCAGTTAAATCCACAAAAACACAGGCAATAGATAATCTCACAATAGCAAAACCCAAAGAAGGGAAACACACACACTATCATCACCACCACCAAAACCAGAAAGTAACAGGAATTAATAATCCCTCATCAATAACATCTCTTAATACTAATGGAATCAATTTGTCAATAAAAAGACACAGGCTAACAGATAGGAGATGAAAACATGATCCATCCTTCTTCTGCATACAAAAAAACACACATCAACTTTAAAGTCATACATTACCTCAGAGTAAAGATTGGGAAAATATTTTCCAATCAAATGTACATATAAAGAAAGTTGATGTAGTTATTTTTACATCTAACAAAGAAAACCTCATACTAAAATTAGTCAAAAGAGATGGAGAAGGACATTTCATATTCATCAAAGGATAAATCTGTCAAGATGAAGTCTCAATTCTGAACATCTATGCCCCCGATACAAGAGTACCTACATTTGTAAAAGAAACATTACTGAAGCTTAAATCACAAATCAATTAATTAATTAACATTAATATTGAAAGATGCTTCAAATGCAAGAAGGTAGCTTACATATGCTGAAATATGATACTTCCCCCAAGAAACGAAGGCAGATTCAGAAAACAGAGACTCAAAAGGCCATGACGTAAAAAAAAAGAAAGTGCTTTTCATCTCTGCATGCCTGAATATTTGAGTTGATGTATTCTGTCAGAATCTTAGGTGTCAGTGATAGAATCCCAAATATCAGCAAGGATTACAGCCCTGTTGCCTTCAGCAAGCATTCCATGACTATGTGCAGCTTGGCTAGGATTCCTTCACATGCTAAGGTTTGTGGAACCCCATGATAGGTGGGATGCTCCATCCTGAGTTAGGAAGTGAACCAACATGTGAGAATGCTTATTAACAAGGACAGTAAGAATGCTTTTTCTTGACAGATTGCTCTGACTGCTTCATCTCTTGCTAAGTACAGTGTTCTCTGCATAGAGAATGTAATTCATGAGCCATAGACTCTTAGGAAATGTTTTAAGGAAATGAATGGCTCCTGTTGAACATTCAGAAGATCTTGTTAAAGAGCTGAAGTGAAATAAAAAGACAAGTCATTCTGTTTCAGGTGATGCAGCACGGGAGATTGACCAGCTGGTTAAAAGGTGAAACTACAGTGTCAACTGGTGAGCTTTGTAATCTAGTCAGTTCATATACAATTTGTTTGCAAATGAAGAAAGAAAACAAGCTATCTGGTACTCACAATACCTTTGAACAAAGATCAGTGAGTATTTTAAAGTTTGTTTTATTTTATTCAAAAATCTCAAGTGATGAAACAATTGTGCTACCTCCAAACAAAGGAGTATCATACAGTAATAAGCAAAAAAAAAATAAGAAGAAGAAACAATTCCACTTAAAGATCTACCTGATGCTTCATAGTCCAGTTAAATAATTTTCTATCAAAGGAGAAATAATGGAGAAAAAATAATGGTCTCTGCAGGTTAGTTTGAGGGATTATGAATAGAAGAAACTTAGTTGTTTTGGATGTTAAATCTGTTCTCTCTGGTGGATACATCATTGCACATATTTTCCTAAACACACAGAATATAGAACTCCAGCATAAGAGATAGTCTTTGGGTCTGAATAGGTCACTGAGCATTGTGAGTTGTTCCATTGTGGAGAAGCCTGTTCATGTATAAAGACAGTGGTTGGCCCATTGTGGAGGAGCCTAAACATGTATGGAGATGGTGGTTATACAAAAATTCTCTCATTTGCTTTCTCAAGTTTGCCTGTGATCCTCAATGTTCTCTGAAGAATAAAAAATAAAGTTCATTAAAAAAATCTCATACAGAAATTAATTTTTCTTCAGTACATATATACATACATATGGATAGATACCGATTTAATTTATTTGGTTATTTTTCCGAGCCTACTAGAGCATAGGAAGTAGAGAGTGGGTAGGAGCTTAATGAAAATGTCAAACTCGGTAACTCTCTCTAGAACTGTTTCCCTCACCTCACTACCTACAATACTCCTTCTCTGAGGTGCTGCCTTCTCCAAGCCCTCTGGGTCATACTCAGTTGTCCTTCAGGATTTCTTGTCATTTTAATGTTCACTTCTCATCTACCATTCTCTCCCTTTCTCCTCCCTTGGCAAGGTCTTATAAAATTTCTTAAGCCCACCCACTGTGATGACTGCTTCAGCTAGCTCTCAATCTTAAGTACTCTAAAACTTCCTACAGTGTGAAAGCTACCTCACTGGGACAAGCCAGCCATGCCTTACTCCCCTCTGAGGCTTTCATGTCCATCAAGGGAATGTGACGTTCTCTCAGATGCCCAGTGTACACCTCTGTGTCATGCTTGAGAAAATTCAGTAGCCTTTAAGGCCAGTGGTGAATATGTACATAAACATTTATACAGTAGAGAATAAGACATTATAAAAATTTGTCTATCACATATAACAAACTAAATGGACACTAATTATACATTTTTTCTGGGACTCTGAAAAAAGTAATCATTTGCATATATAAACATAGATCTCCAACATTTGAGAAGTGCTCCTCTGTGTGTTGATTTGATGTGGAAATGCTGATGAAACGGCTTCATGTTCAAATGCACTGTTGTGTCCGTTTAGCCTAGTCTAGCACTCATATTGTTCCACACTCCAATTTAAAGACAGTATGATTAGCCGAGGCATGAACTAGATAACTCACCAAGTAAATGTAGTCACGACTTTGGTTGATAACCTGACTTCAGTCACCAGGACCAGCATGATGGAAGGAAAGAACAAACTTCTGAAAGTTGTCCTCTGATTGATTACACACACACTCTTTAGCACATGTGTGTTCCTTGTTGACACATGCACACATAAACACAAACACAAAGTAAATAAATGTTTAAAATATCTTTAAAGATAGAAAAGAAAGAAAACCATGTAACCATTATATTTCTGATCAAAATCCACAAAAAATGCCCCTTCTAAATATTGTATTTTCAAACAGTTAAAATAATGTCATTTAGATGGGTACTTACAAACACAAAAGTCAACTCATTATTCATGTAACAATAAGCTACAGGAATTGTAGTTATGTAAGATTAGCAAAATACATTTATTTATAACAGTTATTCTAACATTAAACTAAACTTATTTTCATGAAAGATGCGTGAGGTAAAAGAAATGTTACATATCGTGAATACTGAGAATGAGCTCTGTTCAGACTAGCTGCCCAAGAATAAGTTCACATATTCCCACACTCTGGATCAACCTTGAGAATGTTCATGGTTCTCTTTTCTTAAAACATCAGCTCTTACCAATACGTCTTCGGGAACAAATGCAAAAACTTTCCAGTTATCTAATTTTGCTGTAGATTTGAAAAACTCAAAGACTGGGGTATCACAAATCCTTGGAAAGATTTAACCTGATGAAGGGTTGAAGCCCAGAAGCCCAGCTGAGCCTTTAAGGAATGGGTAGCTCGAGATAGGTTGTGCAATTGTCTTCCCAAAGTGAGCCCACCCCACTCTTGGCGAATAGCTCAGCACTAGTGGTCACAGCTAGCCCTGGTTAAAATTACTAGGTTATAAAATAAATGAAGAAGACAGGGATCTGGGGGGAAGAGGTGTGGGGCGGGACCTTGAATGGGATCAGAAGGCGGAGGCGATAAGCAAGTGAGGGGCTCGAGAGTAACCAGATGCATTTTATACGCGTATAAAATTCTCAGACAATGAGTTTAATTAAATAGGAATGTGTAAAAGCAAGCACTGGGAATGAGATGTTCTCGGGATATGTTATTGTTTCAAAACTCATTTCTTTTTATTCCATTAAGCCAAAGTATTCAGTAACTCACCTGTCAGTATGTCATCACTGGGAACTGCTGGGACCTACTACACAGGTTCTTGTCCTTTGTGCCCTAGGAGGTAATCCATTAAGCCTTAGAAGGGGACTGAGAAAGAAGCTTTTATAGCTCCTTCTTTAAAAATTGTATTCACTTTACATACCAACCACAGTTCCCCTTTCCCTCCCCTCCCCACCTCTCCCCTACTTCCTCCCATTTCACCCCCATCCACAACTCAGAAAGTGCAAGGCCTCCCATGGGAAGCCAACAAAGCCTGGCAAGTTCAAGTGAGGCAGGACTAAGCCCCTCCTTGCTGCATTGAGGCTGAGCAAGGCATCCCACCCTAGGAAAGAAAGTTCTTATGCAACTGCATACAGGAAATGGTAGGGTGCCCATGAGAAAGTGGGCAGTCTAGGAATTAGTCAAAAGGTAAAGCCTAGGGCAGCCAAGGAGAATACTCTGTGTGTGTGTGTGTGTGTGTGTGTGTGTGTGTGTGTGTGTGTATGCTGAAAGATTAGACACACATTTATAAAAGCTCATTTCAAATACCTACCTATCACACATATATAAAGTAACTTATAAGATAAAAGAATTAATGACTTTCAGTTCTGAGTAGAAGAAAATGAAATGCTGCATCCAATGCTTTATAGAATAGTGTGTTTACCTTAATCTTATGGTCTCCACCAAGCCAACGTGACACTCATGAAAACTGGAAATAAATGAATTTAGTTTAGTTAGTCATGTTTCCTGCTGCCAAAAAATAATCAGTAACTTAACCTATGTCTTCTAATTCCTAAATGAACAGATATGTTTTATCCGTCATTTTATTGCGTAGTAAATGCAATCCTCTCTATGTCAGAGTCTATAAGGAAAGGAAAAATTCAGCCAAGATCACTGCTTGTTGGTTGTTAGCTTTTCTAAATTTCCATAAAGCCCCCTATATATTTTGAATGCTTGTTCTTCTATTTGGGCTGCTTCTACATGTATGTTCATCATTAATACCGCCATTATTAATAGAAGGCAGTAAGTAAATTGTTTGAGAATTGTTGGTGTTTGTAAAGTCATGGGCTTCACATCTACTTAATGTTCTTCTATGGGAATATTTTACAGGAACTGTCAAACACTGCAAAATGGCTAATTAGGAAACTAAGTAGCTCACCTGTTCCAAACCAAACCTAAAAATGTGCTTCTTTTCCAGAACCTTTGTCTTTCATTGTTGCCTCAACTATTCACCTGAACTGTTGCTTTCCTGAGAAAAAAAATATAAAACTCATAATTAGAATTATGGAAAATAAATTCTAAGAAATGAATTCATTTTGTAGGAATATTATGTATAATTATGTAAAATATGTTACAGAAAAATATTGTGCACTGAATATCCTTTGAACACAAGAGTTATAAAATAAGAAAAACTAACTGAAATTATAATATTTTTCATAATTAATCATACCCATCCTATGATAATAAACTCATCTACCATTGTCATGTTTTTTTTAAATTTTTTTAAAAATATTTATTTATTTATTATGTATACAGTATTCTGTCTGTGTGTGTATGCCTGCAGGCCAGATGGTTATGAGCCACCATGTGGTTGCTGGGAATTGAACTCAGGACCTTTGGAAGAGCATGCAATGCTCTTAACCTCTGAGCCATCTCTCCAGCCCCCCATTGTCATGTTTCGTTTGTTTACCTAGTTGATTAGTTATTTGGTCTGTTTGATGGTGAGTTGGTGTTTCAGCTGGTTGGTGGAAAGTTCCTTGGAAGGCTAGTTTGTTGGTTGGTTGGATAATAAATTGCTTCTTTGGTTGGTTGATAAGTTGATCTGGTCTTTAAAGAACAGATAAGAGAGAAAATGCTGAGGGATAACTCTCTCATACCTTCTAGAAAAATCTGCTAATCCATGAGCACTTTTCCACTTCTAAGTTTATACAGGTAAAGAAGTGGCCATTGCCAAGGTGTGAGGATCTCTCCTCATTGTTCCTGGAAGTGTAAGCTATTTTTATTGTTATGATTTTGCTGGCGAATCCTGTCACCTGGCAGGATAAATCCAGGCAGCACCCTGAGCACCCTGTCCCTTTAAGAAACAAGCTCTGCCTGCTTGTCTACTCCCAGTCTCTCTCTCTCTCTCTCTCTCTCTCTCTCTCTCTCTCTCTCTCTCTCTCTCTGTGTGTGTGTGTGTGTGTGTGTGTGTGTGAGTGTGTGTGTGTCTCTGCCAACTGAGGCAAACTTGCCTTTGCTTCTTTCTCTCTGTCTCTCTCTCCCTCTTTGCTTGGTCTTAAGAGGCAGCTCTCTGCCTCTCTTTATTACCCCCTCCTCCTCCCTCATCTCCCTCTCTTCCTCCCCCCTACAACTTCCTTTAATAAAGCTTCACACTCAGCCTCTGTACCCATGGCAGATTCTGTTTCTCTGCTGCAGTTCCCCCACTCAACATAAGACCCACCCAGGTCCCTCTCTGCAAAATCTTTGACTTATTATTCTAAAGACCCTGCTGCAACAGTCAGGATCTGCCTGCAAAAGCATCACTGTGCCCAAATGAATCTGCCATGCTTCTGACTGAATGTGAAGACAGTTCTACCTGGTTCCTTTTTTTGAATTTTTTATGAGATTTTAACTGTTTAGAAAAAACTTTCACTATTTTTTTCAAGTTAGCATATAAAGTAATGGCTTAAATTATGTAATTTTTGTATTCATAAATCATTAAGCCATATCCTGATTTGTCTTTCTTTCACGTCACAAGCTCTCTCTATCCCTTCACTCATCTTCCTGGTCCTTTCTTCTTTGATTTCATATCTACTCTATTATTCATGTTTATTTACCTTTTCCCTCACCATTTAGTTATTAAACCCTTTTTGCACTCCACACATACACATTCACAAATACACATTTGTGAATACAGACTTTCAGATACTGAACTGATAGTTTTTCACATTATTTTTTTTAACAAAACAAAACTATGAGGTCTTAGGTGGTCATTTTATAGTAGGTTTGCCTAAAAACATTAAATGTTAATTAAATATTAAATGTTAAAGATGCCTGAGTCCCACTCATTGACTTAGAGAATTTGTCTGGTATTTTTAAATGATCATAGTATATTTCATTATAACTGTGGTTATGCTGTATTGTATGAGAGAAGAATAAAAAAAATCATATGCTATATAGTGCAAAGTGGAAGAGACATACCAGGCTTGGTATAATCTAGTTTGTTTTTTGTTATCTTAAAAACATAAACTCAATATGCCACTATGTTGTTTAAAGAAAGAAATATGTTCTGCAGTGAAATATGTCACTGTGATATTTTAACAAATCAACGTTATTCTTACAGCAAACAATTTTTAAAAGATATGTTAGGTAAATAACCATCTTTTGTGGTGGAATGATAAAGAACAATTCCCTGGAAATATAGCATTCATATATAAAGTAGCTAAGTGAAGCAGAGAAGTTACCTTGACATGCAATATCTACTTCAAATTTCAGTGGGAGATATGGATTATGTTTCTTATATACTTTAATAAAATTCTCTCCCAACATTTCATGAGTGGAGGAGTATTAATGAGAAAACCTCTCTGCAAAGGCAGCAGTGACAGACTCAGTGAGAGAGAACATGGGTGTAATGGGGAAAGAAGCAGAAGAACACAACCCAAATGAAAAAGGCTGCTGCATATCGTCGGGGGGTCAAACAGTATGACAACGTTGAAAAGCAAGCTTGCTACATCCATAAGGTCTCACCACCATGACTGCCCAAATAAGAGCCGAACAAGGATGACGCCAATGGACAAGTCAAAGTGCCATGACCTCCAGGACCTCAACCCTACACAAAGAACTACTGGGAACTAAGTAAAGTTGGGGATTGGAAAGGTGGCCCTCTCTATGGAAGGGCTCACTACTTGGATGTTCAGTGTCAAACCGTCAGTTCTGAAAAACAATCATGCAGGTAACCTGCAGACTAAGAAGGAATATATATATTTGTGTGTGTGTGTGTGTGTGTGTGTGTGTGTGTGTGTGTGTATACAAAGAGACATAAACATGCAATGACAATTTATGAAACAAGAAGTCAGGAATTTGGAGGAGAGTGAGAAGAGGCATATAGGAGGTTTTGGAAAGAAGAAAGGGAAAGGAGAAATAGTCTAATATCACAATCTCAAAAAAACAGAAAAGAAAAGAATATGCTCTAACCCTGTGATTTGAGATGATATATAATTGCAGTTCTGCTTATGTCAGTAATTGGATTTGTGGCATTCTCTTTCCTGGGTTCATGTGTGTGTTTATCACTGTGGGGATTTGAATATAATTGCCATCCACAATCTCTCAGGAAACAGCACTGTCAGGAGGTGTGGCTTTGGTGGAGTAGTTATGGCCTTGTTGGAGGCAGTGTGTCACTAACAGGAGTGTGGTTTGAGGTTTCCTATGCTGTGGATACTATGCAGAATCTCAATCAACTTCCTGTTGCCTACAAGTATATGTAGCCAGCACCACATCTGCTTGCACAACTCCATTCTCCCTGACATGATGACAATGGACTGAATATCTGAAACTGTAAATAAGCCAAACTAATTAATCTTTTTCTTTATAAGAATTGCCATGGTTATGGTGTCTCTTCACAGCAATGAAAACCCTAAGACAAAAGTTATTACTAGGGACTGGGGTATTACTGTGATATAGGACAGACCACATTTTTGTTTGGAATAATATGGACTTTGGTATTTTGTGTTAGAAAAGCATTGGGATTCTTTAAGTATTTTTTAATGGGTCAAAGTAGTAGGAAGATGGTTGTGCTAAAGCAGATTTAATGAACTGTGGGATTCAAGAGGTTTCAGAAGAGAAGAATGTTAATATGTGGCCTAGTACATGGTCTTGTGAGTTTGTTGAAGAAAGTGTCTGGTTTTACCCTTGTCCAAAGAATGTACCTGAGGCTAAAGTTGTTTTAGATTAATTCTGTTAGCAGAAAAAAATCTCAAAACATCCTAGTATAGACTGTGCCGTGTAGTTTTTAGTGGTAATTGTAATGAAGATTTATAATGAAAAGAAGCAACTGATTAGGGTAAATTACAAAATATAAATTTTGAGGAGAAAACGAGCACTGGGAAGTGGAAAGGAGCTAAATCCTTCATTTAAAAAGACAAACAGATTAAAAAATGGAATATAGGGAGTGGTGAACTCAGGGAACAATCCTACCCTGCTGAGTTTCCAACACGTGAAAAGGAACTGAAGAATAGTCTAGAGTTGGGTGTAGTGGAGCACCCCAGTAATCCCAACCTTGGGAAGGCAGAAGCTGGGGAATCTGAGTTGGAGACCAGCCAAGTCTAGAGATCTAGTTTCAGACCCCCAAGCTCAGGCAGTGAAGGGCAGAAAACTGGCGAAGATGTAACTAAACCAGCAGGACATGTTCCACCCCCAGCTTGGGCAACATGCTTCTGGCTTTAGATTTAAGTATAGAAGAAAGGAATTATAGAATTTGCTTTCATACCTAAAGAAAACTGCTGAAGCCAGACATGTGTCAGGGTGTCCCTGAAGGATGGCCTAGTAGAGAGGCCATTCATGAAGCTGTGAAGGTAAACCATGCATTGCTTTGGATAGCCCAAGATGTTAGAGATGCCAGAGTCATGGGATACCTGACAAGGAGAGCTGCAAACAGGAGTGGAACCAGGCTAAGAGAAAGAAGAATGTTGCTGTTGTTTTGCATTCAGTACAGTGACTACAGCTTAAGCAAATGCTGTCACAACTGGCAACTGCAACTCTGCAGCTACAGCAGTAGTCGCTTACACCTGCAAGCTGGGAATTCTCTTCCTTCCTTCGGGCACCGGCTCTATCATGGCCTCTAAATGAAACATTATTTAAATTGCTATCCTTCTACCGAACTTGGGATTCAAAGGTTGAGGTGAAATCCTGCTAACTCAGAGAAGCTTAATAGCAAGTAGTTAACCTTCTCTGCTTCCTTGCATCTCCCCTTTGGCTCAGCTCCCACTGAAGAACCCTCCCTGTGCTTAGTTCCTAACTACCACTTCCTGTCAGCTAGTTGCTGACTCAGCCTCCTGGCCCAAGGTAAAATTTATTTAATGAAACAAAAGTTACACATCTTTACACAGTTAAAATAATCTTTCACAACATGGTGCAGTCAACAAAACTAAGTTGAGTTGGAGACCTAAAGCATGTTTTGACATAAAGAGACTGAGTTTGGATTTTGCCAGCTGGTTTTCAGACTTGCTTTGGTTCAGTAGTCCCTCACTATGCTCCCTTCCCTATGTTTTGGAATAGTTAATATATATCCTGTACCATTATATGTTGGAAGTATGTGATCTATTTTTTTTATTTTACAAAGGATTACTGTTATGATTTCAGCCACAATAAGGCTGACTCTTCTGGGTTCTAGGGCCATGCATGTGCAGACAAGCCCTCAGGCAGAAGTGCCTAATGGCCCCCAGGGATGTTAAAGGGCCCTGCATGACCCATGTGTAGTGTGGATTATATCATCCATGTATGACTCACCTAAGCCCTTGCGTGCATGCATGAATCCGTCATTTGCGTATGACTATGATGTAGCCACATCAACCCCTGTGGCATGCACTAGGCAGTTTTTATTTATTTATTTATTTTTAATTTATTTATTAAAGATTTCTGTCTCTTCCCTGCTACCACCTCCCATTTCCATCCCCCTCCCCCAATCAAGTCCCCCTCCCTCATCAGCCCAAAGAGCTACCAGGGTTCCCTGCCCTGTGGGAAATCCACATCCATCCAGGTCTAGAAAGGTGAGCATCCAAACTGCACTAGGCAGTTTTTAAAAGCTGAACATGACATCTTCCCCCCTCTCTCTCCCTCTCTCTGCACAGTGACTCCCCAGGCCATACATGCCTCCTCTAATAAACTCCTAAGCAAGTTTGTTGCATGTTCCATGTTTTCTTCTCACTTGCTCCAGGTAATTTCATTGGTGCCGTGAGACTCAGGAGGGTCTCCCTTCCAGAGCCCCTTTCCCAGAGTCAGGATCCAGAACTGGGGATTTTTTCCACAACAACCATGTGTTCCATCTGCCTGAGTGCAATTTCCATGTACACCACTGGCTTCAATTGGTGAGTTTCCTCCATTCTGGTCAGCTTAACCTTTTCTCTGAACTTGAGGAATTGACTGTTAAGCTCTGGGAAATCTTCTGGTGTTCCTAGAAATGGGGAGCAGCCCCCAACCGTGGGCTCTATGGTTAAGACCTTTACTGACATTCATCTCTTGATTGCTTCCCTTAGCTAAAATCATGTTTGGGTGACCCGGGGTTAGTCCTTCCATGACTGGGTGCCGAGGGTCCATCAGATTTTTCTTTCTTTTCTTTTTTCTTTTTTTTTTTTTTTGGACCTCTCATTAGTGGTCCTCCCATGGCCTCTCTGGCTTCCAAGTCACCCCAACTGGAGTCAGTCAGGCTTTAACACCCTGCCTGTATGTAGAGGATGCTCTCCTACAAGCCCTGCAGTATTCACCACCATTTTACACTCCACCTATAGAGGGGAGACGTCCCCTATAAGCCTTGTAGTGTTGCTGTTTTCATTGGTTTTCACTGTTTCAGCTATTGGTAGCAAACAATCCAAGACCATCAATCCAGCCGTACCCCTGAGATGCCTTTTAGAAGCTCTGAAACCCCAGGCTTAATGCCCTACTTAGAGATTCCCACACTTTTCCATCTTTGTAAAAAAACATGCCCTTGTTACAATTTAGATAACAATTTAAAGTGGCTGCCTAATGACACCTTTGATCCCGATATTTTATGGGCGCTTTCTAACTACTGTCAATGCACAGGTAAATGGAAGGCATTTCCTTATACTCAAGCCTTTTATAGTGTAAGTTCTAAGCCTAAGCCCTCTGTCCTTGCAGGTTGTTCGTCTGCTCACATGTTCCTGGCTCTGCCATCTGAGCTGTAAGGACAGTCAACTTCTGCTCTGTACCCAGCTAATGAACCCCTGCCTTTTTTACCTCAGTGGCCAGCTGCCCCTGTTCCTTTAACTCCTACCCTCACTCTTTCAGGTCCTACCCCCATTCCTTCAATTCCTACTCCTGTTTTTGTTTTGTTTTGTTTTCTTTTGTTTTTTTGCTCATACCCCCACTCCTCCTGCTCCTACCCCCATTCCTTCACTACTCCTCTGGACCTCACTAAGGAGACCACACCTTCCCGACCTCAGCAGACAGATACTTCCACTCCTTTGCCCTTGTCATCTCTCTCTTTACCCCCACTAACTACTGCATCAGCCCCGCTGGAGCATTCTTCCTCTCTGGTGCCTGGCCGCAGCAGACACCCAGCTCTGGCAGACATCCAGCTCTGGCACCCACCTTAACCCCTCCCCTCACATGCTGATGTGCTGTCATGGAACCCAATCCTGACCAAGCCAAGCCAGTGGCAGTTCTCCCATGGCAAGGGGTGGCCAGCAGAGATGGATTGTTTAGGGTACATGTTCCTTTCTCACTTTCAGAAATCTCCCATCTAAAACAAAAACTAGGGTCCTATACGTCTAATTCTACCACTTTCATAAAGCAATTCCAGTATCTTACCCAGTCTTATAATCTCACCTTTCATGACATCTATATGATCCTATCTAATAACCTACTGTTGAAGACCACAGGCTAGTTTGGGAGCAGGCCAGACTACATGCAGACGATATTCACCAACACATGCAACACCCCCTCTGGGGGCAGAGGCGATCCCTGAGCAGGTACCTCACTGGGACTATAACACTTCAGGTGGGATTTTAGATAGGGAGCGGTTTTTGACTTGCCTCCTGGCAGGTCTTTATAAGGCTGCCCTCAAGCCAGTAAACTATAATAAGCTCTCAGAGGTCATTCAAGATGTGAAGGAAAATCCTTCTGCATTTTTGGAACACCTCACTAAAGCTCTGCTAAAATATACTAACTTTGATCCAGAAACCACTGAAGGTAGACAGTTACACATGACTTGTTTCCCCCCCCCCCCCCTCAGGGCTTCCCTCACATTAAGGCTAAACTTAGATGTTTGAAGAAAGGCCCCTTGACCTTACAAGCGGAAGTCTTAGAGTTGGCTTTTAAGGTGTACCATGCAAGAAATAACAAAGCCCGCATTCACTGTCACGTGCTAGCCAAAGCCCTCCCACCGGCCGGAGTGACAGATCACCCTATCTGTGCTGTCCATGCTGCTCTCTTGCCCCTTGGGGCTCAAGAACTGATATGCCCATGTTTCAAATATGGTAGAGTTAGTCACTGGGCCCAAACATGCCCTAATCCTTCCTCATCTTGGTCCCAGGAGACCTTGTACAAAATGCCATAGGGAAGGACATTGGGCAGTCAGTTGTCCTTGTGTACATAGTGGCATGGAGACATCAAACTCAGAAAATTCCCAAGTTGACCTTCTTCTATGTCTGGCCATGGATGAGTGAGGCTTAACCTGCTCCTTTGACCTGACCACAACCATCATCTTTAACAGGGAGTCATGGATAAACATCATGGCACTAGTTTCTCCCATCTCCTTTCTCTTGGACACCAGAGGCACATACTCGGTACTGAGGGAATTCTG
The DNA here is from genome assembly GCF_018167655.1 of Microtus oregoni. Classification (NCBI taxonomy): domain Eukaryota; kingdom Metazoa; phylum Chordata; class Mammalia; order Rodentia; family Cricetidae; genus Microtus; species Microtus oregoni. Next base: position 28,662,799 of record NW_024543067.1, on the reverse strand, counting down.
GGGGCCTGCCTCTCCTTCTAGTTTCCCTATTTTTGGGGTAGGAGGACAGCCTTATCTACCTCAGCAGAACCCACCACCTAATTGTGTTTTATAGGGGAATTTGTCTTAATTCATTCTTTTTTAGTCATGCCAACCTACCCAATACCTCTTATGGGAAGGGATTTTTTTTTTAGCAAAAGTAGGAGCTTCCATTTCATTTTCTTCTTCCACTCACCTTACTCCAGACTCACCAGCAGCTCCCCTCCTCTTCCTTCTAGCCTCCCAACCTCATAGCTCCAATGTGTTGCTTCATTCTACTAACCTCTCAGGTGGACCCCCAAGTCTGGGACATGCAAAACCCATCTGTTGCTAAATACCATTACCCAGTTACAAGACCCTACTAAATACATTAGCCAAGCTCAGTAACCCCTCTCTCTCCAGAGCTTTAGGGGACTTAAGCTTATTATCTCTGACCTTCTAAGAAAAAAGATACTTCACCCCACCTCTTCTCTCTATAGAACACCCTTATACTTGCTGTTAAAAAACTAACAGAACCTATCACCTGGTTCAAGACCCCCAGCTCATTAACTCCGCAGTGGCCCCTCTTCATCTTGTAGTACCTAACCCTTACACACTTTTTTCTACCATTCCTCCAGGAAGCTCCCATTTCTCAGTTCTAGATATCAAGGACACTTTTTCTTTATTCCTCTCAGCTCTCAATCTCAAAATATCTTTGCCTTCACCTGAACTGACCCTGACACTCATCTCTCCACACAGCTCACCTGGACTGTCCTTCCCCAGGGATTCTGGGACAGCTCACACCTATTTGGTCAGACTTTAGCTTCTGATCTAAACTCACTGTCTCTCCCTAAGTCTAAATTTATATAGTATGTAGATGATATTTTACTTTCCAGTCCATCCTTGGAGATCAGCAAAACTGATACCTCCTCTCTTTTAAATTTCCTGTCCACAATGGACTATAGAATCTCATCTTCTAAGGCCCAACTGTCTACCTCTCAGGTCATTTATTTGGGATTAACTATTATCCAATCCAAAAAGCTATTACCCTAGACAGAAAGAAGCTAATTCAGTCCCTTGCAGTTCCTTCTACAAATGAGGAGGTTTTTATTGTTCCTAGAATAGCTGGTTTCTAGGGTTTCTGGATCCCCTCTTTTTCTCTCCTTGCCTGCCCCTTACACGAGACAGTTCTTAGCTCTCTGCATGAACCCCTTCTCCATTCCATTACTAAACCCTTCCAGAGACTCCAACAAGCCCTTATCCAGGCCCCAACTTTTCATCTCCCAGATTTAACCTGTCCTTTCCCTCTCTAGGTAACAGAGAATGGGGGATATGTCTTTTGACATCAGCTGGGACCTTCCTTTGAACCTGTAGCATACTTGTCAAAGAAGCTGGATCTCACCACTCACCACTGACGGCACTCTGCATATGTACTCTAGTGACTGCTGAGCTTCTGATTCGTGGGTCAAAAAAACTAACCACTGGGTCACCCACCACTGTCTTCTGCCACCACAATCTGTCCCATCTCTTAACTTACAAAGGCTGACAAACTTGCCCCCTTCCCAAGTTCTTTCCTTCCAGGGGGCACTAGTAGAAGATACCATATTCACTTTCCAATGATGCCCACGCCTTAATAGCTCAAATCTCCTCCTTCAACCTAACATTAATTATTCCCCATCTCATTCCTGCATAGAAACCTTAGAGGATCCACTGACCCGCCCTCACATATACAGGAGGGCAAACTGTCCCAGGTCACTTACACCTGGTACACAGATGGCAGCTCCTTTTTATGTTAAGGGACTTGTAGAGCAGGCTATGACATAGTGTCAGATACTGGGGTAGTGGAGGTACAGGCAGTTTTGCTGATACCACAAATCAGTAGGCTGAGTTAATAGCCCTTACCCGTGCCTTCCAGTTACCAAAGGGACAATCTCTAAATGTTTATGCAATCTCCAAATATACCTTTTATATCCTCCTATCCCACACAGCTATCTGGAAAAAGCATGAGCTTCTTACGACAAAAGGAGGATCCATAACTAACTCAGGTTACATTATGTACTTGTTAAAAGCCTCCCATCTCTCCAAGGCTATAGGAATTATTCACTGTCAGTCTCATCAGACCAACAGTTCCATTATTTCCAAGGGAAGTAACCAGGCTGATGAAGCAGCTAACAGCAGCATTCCAAGGCCCAAACCTACCTCAATCACCTCAGGGGGTTCATACAGTACAGCCCAAATTCTTGTGGATACCCCCTAACACCCAGAAAATTATGTCCTACCTACATTGGCTCTTTAATCCTAATAGCAAAGCTCTGTTTCATTTTGACAAGGCTCACCTCCAAACCACCCCTGAGGACTTAGAGTTCTTAAAAGTTATCACTGCCTCTTGTAAAATCTGTCAAATATCAGATCCCAAGACCAAATATCGTAGATTCCCTTTTCCCACTCACCAGGTTAGGAGCTCCCTTCCAGGAACTGACTGTCAGCTTGATTTTACTCATATGCCCACAGTCAGATGAGTTAAATATCTCCTGATTTTGGTGGACACCATGTCTGGGTGAATTGAAGCATTTCTCACCACTAAATAGAGGGCCCAGAGAGTCTGATGTTCTTCTCTGAGAAACTATTCCCTGGTTTGGAATCCCAACCTCCTTTCAATTGGATAATGATCCAGAGTTTACTTTTCAGATTTCCCAAACTTTGTTTAAGGCTCTTAACATTCCCTGGCATTTATATATCCCATATCACCCTGGGTCGTCAGGAAATGTAGAACAAACTAACCAATCCTTTAAAAATGTTCTTGTTATGATGTCATAGGAACTTCACCTTGACTGGGTATAACTTTTGCCTCTGGCCCTCCTTAGGCTTAGGGCTCTCCCCAAAAGCCGTCTTTCCATCTCTCCCTTTGAACTCAAGTATGGCTGGCCAATTTTAACCCACAGACTCTCATCTAAAACCTCTCTCCTGAGAGCAGGAGCAAGGAACTCAGGACCGCAAGGGGTGCACCCACACACTGAGACAATGGGGATGTTCTACTGGGAACTCACCAAGGCCAGCTGGCCTGGGTCTGGAAAAGCCTGGGATAAAACCAGACTCTCTGAACATAGTGGACAATGAGGACTACTGAGAACTCAAGAATAATGGCAATGGGTTTCTGATCCTACTGCACGCACTGGCTTTGTGGGAGCCTAGGCAGTTTGGATGCTCAACTTACTAGACCTGGATGGAGGTGGGGGTTCCTTGGACTTCCCACAGGTCAGGGAACCCTGATTGCTTTTCGGGCTGTGGGGGGACTTAATTGGGGGAGGGGAGGGAAATGGGAGGTGGTGGCGGGGAAGAGACAGAAATCTTTAATAAATAAAAAAATTTAAAAATAAATAAAAAAGAAACCTTAAAAATTAAAAAAAATAAAACCTCTCTCCCTTTTCTGATGACTTGCTTTCTCTGCCGTTATCCCATCTTTGCTCCCTGTTATGGGATTTTACCAACTACTCATCACCTCAACCATGTGCCAATTCATGCCCACCGCCGATTAAAATAGGAGATCAGGTACCATTCTCTCTCCCAGACCGACACCCCTTACCCCTTTCTCCTAAATGGCAGGGGCTCTTTAAATTATTTCTTGTAAATCCCATGGTTGTCAAACTTGAGGGAGTTCCTCATTGGATCCACCTGTTCCACCTTAAACTTTTGACTCTTCCAGCTCAACATACTCCCTCATATATGGTAACTCAAACAGGGTCCTGCTCCCTTATATTCCAGAGGGCACCAAGATCAGCCACTCTTTCTCCTGTTCCAGAACAATAAAAGTCTCATCACTGTAACAACTCTCCTAGGACAAAAGGTCCATATACTCTCTCTCTTCTTTCTCCTATCTGCTTTACCAACTTCTCTATATCTCCAATGTCATGCTTAAATTTCCAGTTAAACACTCAGCTGTTATTACAGGGACCATCATTAAACATAGAGCCAGAGGTACAAGGTTGGCCAAAAGTCCAGGTGGTAAGAAACAATAATGAATTTGGGGACATTCACAGCCCCAAACTCCAAAAACTCACAAAACAGACTTTAACATAACAGATTTATCACTGACTGCAGCAGTGTCTCCTGGATGTTGAGGTAATACCATGATGCTAAAGAGAACAAGTACATTAAGAAGCAAAACATTAAGGGTCTAATAATTCCCCTTTCTAGTAATTCTCCCTCCTTTTCCTTGCCCCCCACCGTCTTCCATTTCAACACTATGTCTTCATAATCATAAGCTTTTAATATATCTAAAATTTATTTCTTTTCAAACATTTTTTTTCATAAGCTCCAGGTAGCCAGTTGGACCTATCTAAGCAGACCAGACTCATCCAGAATAAGTATCATTTAATTCTTCCCTTATCATTCCTGGTCTTGGGAAGGAACCCCTGGAAAATTTCCTCTTCCACCCCTCCCAAACCCTCTATCTTCCATCTTGAAACTCTCCTCCCTTAATCAACAGGATGTAAAATTTTTTCCAGACATAATTTTCTGCCTTTCTAGCATCTTGCAAGGTCCCAGCTGCCAGCCAGCCAGTTCCACAGAGCCCAGAAAAAAACACAAAGTAGTCAGCTACCCCAGGATGTGGTCAAACATCTCAAGTATCTGACACCCACAAAATAAGCAGAAAGCAGTCAGGAGGGACCGTATGATGCCCCATTCCCACCCATTAAAGATCCCAAAGTTCCCAAATTTTTATAATAAGCAAAAGGGTGGAATGCTATGACTTCAGCCACAATAAGGCTGACACTTCTGGGTTCTGGGGCTGTATATGTGCAGACAAGCCTTCAGGCAGAAGTGCCTATGGTGCCAGGGATGTTAAAGGGCCCTGTGTGACCCACCCATGCATGACTCAGCTAAGCTCTTGCACATATACAAGCCCATCATCTGTGAATGACATAGCCATGTCAATGCTCTGTTAGCATGTTCTAGGCAGCTTTTAAAAGCTGGACGCACCCCCCTCTCTCTTTCTCTCTCTGCACACTGATTCCCCAGGCCTATACACGCCCCTTCTAATAAACTCCTAAGTGGTTTTGTTGTGTGTTCCATGTTTCCTTCTCACTCACGCCAGGTAATTTCAATTCCAGTAAAGAAATTGCATAAATCTCAGAAAAGACTTCGAACTTGGACTTTTAGGCATTAAGACTATGATAGACTATGAGGACTTTTCGAATTGACCAATTACATTTTGCATTTTGATATTATTACAAGCTTATGAGGGCCAGGGAGTGGAATGTGGTACTTTAAATGAAATTGGCCCTGATAATCTCATAAGGAGTGTCACTCTTAGGAGGTGTGGCTTTATTGAAGTGTTTGGCCTTGTTGGAGGAAGTATGACACTGTGAGGATGGACTTTGAGGCTTCTTATGTTCAGGATACTGCCCAGTATTTCAGTCAACTTCCTGTTGCCTGCAAGATATAGGAATCTCAGCTAACTCAAGCACCACCTCTGCCTGTATGTTGCCACGCTCCCCACCATGATGATAATGGACTGAACCCCTGAAACTGCAAGCATGCTACCCCACTTAAACGTTTTCATTTGTAATAGTTGCTGTGGCCATCATGTCTCTTCACAGCAATAAAACACTAAGGCAATCGTTGAGTATAATCAAACCTGTCTCTGTACTACATGCCTCTCACGGCTGTGTGAACACCTTTTGTACTTTACCCAAGGAACACCTGTACATTTTCTAAACATTATCATTTAAACATGACTGAGAAAGCAAAGAACACTGAATACAAATGTATTTTCTCTGAGACACTAACGTGAACACACATCATAAACAATGGTAATTCACTCTCAAATCAAATCAACAAATATATGAATATATATCGTATACACACAGACAGAGTCACATACACACACAGAGATTCACACACAGACACACTAACTTCATCCTCCCTTTTACCATTAGTAAATGACTTTCTATTTGTAAAAATCATTCCCCATGCTGAGGTACCACTTCCTTCTTTTTATGTGGCATGTTGTTTCTTCAGTCATTTTCATTCATGAAAAATTAAGTGACTAAAAAATGGGAGATGCTAGCCATCTGGGGAACTTAAGGAAAGTTTACATGACATATTTTACTACAGTGCACATGTTGAATATGGATAAAATCTTTAAGAGTTTACTTGAGAAAAAAATTGATACTGGTATTATGTAAATGAACAAATGATTCTTATATATGTATATGGAGAGTTAAGCAAATGGCAATATGAAATAGGAAAGTTGTATATTGAAACTCCAGGAAAATAATTGTAAAGAGAAACTATAAGTGATAAAATTAAGAAAATCCTGTTATTGCGAAGTATGTTTGTTATATATTTAGGGAGTGATGATACAATTAAGGGAAACAATTTTAAAATTTGCAACCTTGATATGAAACTTAGTCAAGCAAAAGTGGTTATATCCATTCTAGGGAAATGTATGGTTAATGCAAACAATGTTGTAGTAATAAGAGCGGCGGCGGGGCTGCGTCCCCAACACCCCAGCTGCCTGCTAGCTTATGCCCCGAAATAACAACACACAAACTGTATTCATTTAAACACTGCTTGGCCCATTCTCTTCTGGCTAATTCTCACATATTAATTTAGACCATTTCTAATCATCTGTGTGTAGCACCCCAAGGTGCACTTACCGGGGAGATTCTAGCCTAGTCCATCCTGGGTCGGAGCTTCATCCCGGGAGCGGGGCATGGCATCTCTCTCTGAGGCGTCTGCTCCCAAGAGAGCTGTGGAGTCTCTGAGCTCACTTCCTCTTCCTCCCAGCGTTCTGTTCTGTTTACTCCTCCCACCTATCCTCTAACCAATAAAATGGGCCAGGGCAGTTCCTTTATTAGCCAATGACCTTCCTCCATCACAATGTTTTCCAGTAGGACTCAGAGAGTTAATGTATGGTTAATGCAAACAATGTTTTCCAGTAGGACTCAGAGAGTTAATGTATGGTTAATGCAAACAATGTTCAAATAGGATTCAGAGAGTTGCTTTTTAGGCCTCTACAACTACCATTTAGAATATTATTTTCTGTAATTTAATATTTTTTCTCAAAAATTATATGAAGCTGCATTATAATGTGTATTTCATTTGAATTTTAGTAGACACAGTTTGCCATAAGTTCAGAGTGTAAAACAGCCACTCTGTCCAGTTGTAGACCAGGTTGCAATAAGACACACCTTTAATCCCAGTAACCACACTAGTTTGCCATAGAAGCTAGGCAGTACATCTCAGAGCTAGACAGGACTGTAAAACAGGAGGAGGAGACGGCTCTCAGTCAGTCTTCTTCTGGGATTCCTGGAGGCAGGATCTCTATTTGGGACTGAAGTCGAAGTAAGAGCAAGTGGCTGGTAGCTTTGCTTTTCGGGTCTTCAGATTGAATCCAAATTTCTCTCTTTGAATTTTTATTTATAGTGCTTCAATATTGTTCTTGAAATTTTTTGATTATGCTTCATTGTTTAGTAGCTGTGTAATTTATGTGACTATACTTAGTTTCTGCAGCCATCCATACTTCTGATTTTCATTGCAGATCATCCCAATGCTATACAGCACAGGAGAAAATTAATGACCACACACAATATTTACTATTAAGGAAAAAATGTGTGACCTATTTATTAATGATTTTAAAACATTTGAAAAAATTTTGATCACCATGTTAGAGAATCAACTGTGTTTCAAATGTTCATTCTAAAAACACTGATGTTGGGATAGGTTTTTAAATACAAAATCAAAGGACAGGAAACGTTTCATTGATCCATGCATGAAACAACTGTAGCTCTCTTTCATCTAGATTTAGATATGAACTCTACAAACATGGAGAACAAGAAGCACTGTCTCATACAAGATGAGGGGAAAGTAATTTCTAAATGTATCCTTTTTGTAATTTTCCCGGGGCACAGCTGGATAAACCAAACTCAAGGAATGCTCGTCTCATATACATAGTGCAGACTATTTACATGTAGCCCCATATCATTTGTCTGTAGATTATGGATATCATACTAAATAAATACTGATGTGCTTATTACTGAGGAACTAATAGTAACAATGTATGTTGGGAGGAGAGATGACTCGGTAGTGAAGAGCATTGACTGCTCATGCAGAGACACAAAGGTCACTTCCAAGCCCCACATACTGGCTTACAACAACTGTAACTCCAGTTCTGGTGAATCTGACACTTATCTTGCCTCTAGGTGCTCCTGCATGCATATGGCATGTATACATACATTCCAGCATGCACACACACACACACACACACGTACATGCACACACACGCACATGCACAGGCATACATACACACAGTAAAATAAATAAACCGGTGCTAGTGTTGGAAGGACATGTGTAAACTCACAACAGCAGCTGGGCACAGCAGTGGGTCTCTCTCATCAGTGAGTAGAGCAGATAGAGGATAACTAATGACTTAAAAGTGTTAACTGTCAGTAACAACAGGAAGAAACAGATGATCATTGAACAGGTCTCCATTTACCCATCAGACGTTCACTTTTGCCTTTTATACGCAAGAGTGGGTCATAGATGGAATAACAAAACATATTTCAACAAAGTGAAACAAGAAGATATTGTGTTCTTTCAATATAGTAATCTTACACAAGAAAGCAATAATGCTCAAACAGCAACAACAAATGAAATCCCACAAGTTTAGAAAGTTTATAGTTCTCAATAATACTTTAGTCACTGAAGAAATCAAAAGGAACATTTAAAATATGTGAGAAAGAAAATATGTGAGTCGGTTAAAATGTGGTTGTCATATGCAGAGCCTTTGACAGGTACATTTTTTTAGCTTTAAATATCTGTACTGGATAACAGGAAAATCTAAAATAACTAGTATTAGCTCTCACCTCAATAATAACAACAGTAAAGAAAAAATTAGAAGGGAGAAGGTAATATTAGAAATTATTGAAAGAGAAAAATGATAGATACATCAATAATACAAAGAAACCTCTGAAATGAAATTAGTAAGTGCCTATTAAGGTTGTTTGTGTGTGTGTGTGTGTGTGTGTATACACACATATATGTGTGTATTTGTGTGTATACATATATACATAAATGTATGTGTAAACAAATGGAGAAACAATATTGGAACTAAAACAAAATATAAGAATAATTATTTTAAGCTCTATTAGGCAGAGTTGAACTGTGTTTTAAAATTTTTCAACAAAGATATTTCAAATGCATGTGGTTCCAAGGAAAATTTAACCCAATATCAAAAATATAGCTAACATCAATTTCACACAAGCATGTTAAGATAATAGATAAGATATATATCCTTTTTATCATTAAAACTTTATTATATTGAATTTACAAACAATTTCAAAATTTGCATTTTTAAGCTAACATAACATTTTACCAAGGTATAATATGTTACTAATACACACATAAGAGTTCAGGCCAGTATCTCTTACAAATATGGGTACAAAATCATTTTTAAAAGTATTGAACATCATTTCAATACTTTTGAACTATCATACACAATGCCCTGTGTTTAACTGCCAGCATTTTATAATTTATGGGTGGTAGTACAGGCCTCTTATACCACTGTTTGGGAGACGGAGAAAGGTTCATTGTAGCCCAATGCCATCCTTATTCAGTCTTGGATTCATGAGATTCAATCTCACATGAAAATAAATAAGATAATTAAATAATAAGTCAATACAGAGGATGCACACAAAATTAATTAAGTAGTGTTTATTTTAGCTACAGAATATAATACAATATTCAAAAATCAATATGTGTGCTCCATTACATCAACATACCAATGAAAACGTGCATAATTATAGAATTTAACAATGCTGAATAACCTTTAAAACTCAGCATCTAACACAAACTATTATCAGATAATACAGGAATACATTAAAACATTCTCAAGCCTATTAAACCATTTATAGAACTGCGGCTGGCTTTAAATTAAAAGGTAAGGAATGAATCTTTTCTTTTTAGATAAGTAAGAAAGCAATGGTGTCTACTCTCGTACTATTACGAGGATAGTGCATGAAATTTCAAGCAGTATAATGAGGCAAGCAATGGAAATAAAATAAAGCAAGACTGCAAAACAAAAATATACAAACATCTATCTTTAAGCACCATGCTTATTTTCAGTGTTATCTTCAGTGTTCTAGAGAGAAAAAAATTAAGAAGATATAGTCATATGAACAGTTGATTTTAAAGAAACAATAACATTTATAATTGCTATAAAGAAAAAAAAAGAAGTGGATACATAGTGCTTTTTGAAGAAATTTTCCCAAAACTTTGAGTAAAAAATTTGGATACTACAGAAATAGTATGACTAAAGAATATAAAATAATGTAAAAAATAGAAATTTAAAAAATAAAATATGCTAAAAACTATACAATAGCCCTACTCGTACTTTATGTAACAAACAATAATTCTGGAAGGATCACTTACCTTTGAAAGAAAAAAAGTAAAATGAAACAGAATTGACAGTTGTAAAGTACATCACCAAACATACATTTTCAAGTATATAATTATGCAATTATTACCATCAAACAAATTTTAAATATTAAAAGTAAATAAAAGTCTATATAATAAAATGTTAATGAAGAGATAAATAAAATTCATATTCTGAAAAAAGTATATTGAACAATTATGACTAATAATTTATCTCTAGGGCTATAAAAACATTCATGGAAGATAAATTTCCAGCAAATGATCAAGATTCCTCACCAATTAGATGCTATGCCACACTAGTTACGCTGAAATTCAAATGTGGTTTTGTCATGTTTAATAAATTTTGGTTTAGAAAATCAGCTTTAATAGACATATTCTTAGGGGCACCTTTAGTTTATTGTTGGATTATGTTTACTGTGTTGAATACAAAGGATTAAGAAAAAAAAGTTGTGGTCAAAACTTCCATGTCCTTGAATTTTATTCTATGATATAAGAGGTCAATGAAGAGTAAGTTGAGTACTTCTCTCTATGTCTCTAGTCTCTGTCTTCCACTGTATGTCTCTCTCTCTCTCTCTCTCTCTCTCTCTCTCTCTCTCTCTCTCTCGTGTGTGTATGTGTAAGTAGATAAACTTCCACGTTGGCCTCATGGCATCCCTCTTCTGAGCTGGGATTAAAATCTGTGCCACCCCATGAAATATGTTAAGGAAATGCAGGCTCTGTAAGACTTAGCTTTTGTAAAATGCATGCTGCTCTCAAGATTGCCCTGAGTGGCTTTCTGATTGCTGGAAATTCAGGCAAGCATTCTGATTGATAACAGATCCTTTGTGTTTGGTACAGGGTACAGGCAGAGGCTCAGAGAGCTGCCTAGAAAACAGCAAAGAATAGGAAAGTCACGTTCATCACACTGAGTGATACTCACTATAAATAGGAGAAAATAATTGCTAGCATGAAAGCACTGTGATTTCTCTGAACTTAAAGCCTTCATATAATTATAAGTACTTTATTACTAATTACGAAATTACATTATTGTGTAACAGGAGTAATGAAGAATCCTTGAGGCAGTTTTTAATCATGATCTTGTTTTCCAAAATAAATAATTTAATTAGAGCCTTGTTACTAATTTAAGAATTCTTAATTAATGACTTATGGCCTAAAGGACTTTTTGCACCAGTATATAATAAACTAGTTGTGTAATTAGTAGAAATTTAATGATTCAACTGCCAATTTCCTAATTATTGGGTTTAATATGTTTTTGAATTAAGACTATTATGTTTTATATTAATTTAAAAATTTTTAATTTAGATATATGAGTCATCAGGTCTTAGCTATAAACTTTATAAGATAAATGAATACCTTTCCAGACAGACTTTAAAAATAACAAAAGTCATATAATAATTGGAGCACTTTGCTTTGATTAATTATAAGATTCTACATAGTTGTTTCCTATGTTTAATATTCATATGCTTTTATGCTTCAGGAGCATTCTGTTTTAGTATAATACTTTGGTGATGTAAAATAACAAGTATGATGACTGACTGAACATCTCCGGGGGAAAAAAAAAGTTTGGTAGTTTTATCTTTCATATTTCCGCTTCATTTTGCTGTCCTGAGCAAGTCAGCATAGTCTGTTGCTGATATCTCATAGTTATGTGATGACTGTACATTTACAGAAATCACAGTTTTGTGCTCAAGGCTTGGGGGAACAAAAGGCTGGCTCACCCATTTGGCTTGTCCTTGTCTGTTACGGGGGTTCTCTAAGGAAGGGAGTACACAGGGTATCAAAACATCATTATAAACAAAAGGAATAAACTGTAGATTAATACCTCATGGTGGAACAGAAACTCAGAGGTCCAGTGACTGCTTCCTGCCAAGATCTCAGGTTTAAGAACCCTGTGATCATCAGAAAGGAAGAGGAGCAGTCAAGAGAGGAAATTGTAGAGTGAGCCACAGTCTGATTCTGAATGCCTGAGAGATGTGAACTGCTATGCCTAAGGAAAAGGGAGGACGGATGTCTTAGGTCACAAAGAGAACAAATCTGTCTCTCCTTGTTCCTGGCTTACCTAGAGCCTCAACAGACTGGATGATGCTGAACCATCTGCTTTTACCCAGTTCTCCACTTTGTATGCTTGCAAGAGATGCACTCACAGAGATACCAGAAACATGGAACAAACTGAACACACCTTTGCTGAGCAGTGTGAGCAGATGAAATGGATCCTTACACTTCGTCAGGTAGGAGGACCTCTTATAAATCCCCGAGGTATTGATAAGATATGCATTGTCTACTATAAAGGACTTGTATACCAATTCTAAAGAGAGATCCAAGAGGAGGCCTGTGGTTGCCATGGTTAGCTTAAATACATCATGACATTCTCATGAAAGAAAAGCAGAACTTTTGATAGACCAGAATGATATGTTATCATTTTATGCTACAATGACTACGATGACCAATCACAGAAAAAATGTTCACTTTCAGTTGAGCAAAGAGCTAATATTTATTGAAGGCTTGTCTCTATAATAATCTTTGGATAGTTTGAAGGAGAAACTCAATCTTATCTTTAAAAAATAATGATCCTGCTATACTTTGCATTTCTTTTATTTTTTAAATGCTAACATTCTTAAAATATTTAATATCTTTACTTATTTAAGTGTTAATTCACATAAAGACCTGACTTTAGTATAAAGGACATTAAGGAAAGACTGTTAAAAGAATTTGTAGTAAATCTACAGACACTGCTTCATTTTTAATTATTCAACCATTGTGGGAAAAGTACGAATTTGAATAGCTTGACTATAGACACCAATGAAAAGTCTTTAAAAATTAAGGATAAGCCTCATGTTTAGCAGTAGATGTCCAATACAAAATGAACACAATGGTGTCTTTAGAGGTTCTTTGTCTCATAATGGTAAGTCGGGGCATTATTTTTTACCTTACAGGTCTTATGCGTGCATATTGTATGACCTCCAGATTGTGTGATTCCTGTGTGTGTGAGCATGTGTGTCTTTGCATCTGTTTGATTTTCCTGTGTCCCCCCCCCCCTTTGGCTCTTTTTCTTGTTTAGCTGTTTTTGTCACATTCTAATTTGTTTGGTTTTGATTTGTATTCATTTATTTTCTCATTATTCCAGAGATGCCTGTTGGTTTTCTAATGAGAAACAAAAGGTTATGGATCTAGATGGGAAGGGAAGGGAAGAGAAACTTCCAGGAATAGGGGGAGGGAAAACTGTAATCAGGATATATTGTATGAAAAAAATCTATTGTCAGTAAAAGGAAAATAAAAATATGTATGAGAGCAACTCTCGTGTGTTATTGGATAAATACCTTGAAAAATCTACATATTTAGTGAAAATAATACAATATAGTAAAAAATGCAATGCTGCGGTGACTTGAAACAGAGAACACATAGAAGTCTCTATGTGAGATAAATTTATTTTTTCTAAACATTCACTAGAGAAAAAGAGATTGTATTCCTTCATACAGCTCCATTTATGTAACATTGTATTCACTGGTCATGTGGACTTGAGACAAGCTGGAGTCATCTAAGAGAAGGGATCCTAGACTGAGAAAATGCCTTCATAAGAGCTGGCTATGGCAAGTCCATAGAGCATTTTCCTAATTAGTGGTTGATTGGGAAGGTCCAAACCAATTGGGGGTGGTGTGACCCCTGGGCTGTGTGGTTTTATGTTCTGTAAGAAAGCAGGTTGAGCAAGCCTTCTGAAGCAAGGCAGTAAGCAGCACTCCTCCATGGCCTCTGCATCAAATCTTGCCTCCAGGTGCCTCTTTGGTTTGAATACATGCTGTGGATGGTGGTTCAAGATATGTAAGCCTAATGTGCCCTTTCTTCCACAAGTTGCATTGGTCATGGGATCTCATTTTAATAGAATCCTAAAGACAATGGGTGTTGGGTTTTTCCATATATAGTGCATAGCAGTTTGTATTATCTGCTAGAGCTCTTTCTTTCTCTTCCTTTCTTCGAGCCAAGCCTCCAGCATCTACCTATTGCCAAATACATTCACACTTCCTATATATTATATTCTAAAGCATGTGCAAGATTCAAATATGCCATGTTGTTGCATATATGTTCTAATTTTTAAAAAATAGAACTTGAATCATGGAAACTATATGTTTAGTAGAATACTGTGGAAGATTAAAAAGAAACCATTTAGATAGTATAGAGGAACATGGATATGAATGAAAATGTTGGTAGAGAATAAGTCACGTGTGCCCTAGCATGGCAGACTAATGATTTGGCCTGTCGATACCATCTGCTGTGTGTGCTTGGATATATCCCCAAGTTTCCTTAATTCTTTGAAGTCACAAAATTTAGTTTTCAGCCAGATCAGCATCTGCCTTGTGGGAATGGGCTCCCATCACTACGAGCGCTCCAATCAGAAAGCAGCTTGGTACGTGGGTGGGAATGACTGTAATCAAAAACGGTCCTGGAACTTTGTGTCAGGCTAATGAAGCTGCAGACCCTAAAACCAAGCTCTCTAGGACAGTGGGAATGCTGAGGTATTTTCTGTGGCCCTTCTCAATCATGTTTATTGACCAACATCATGTGAGTGGCTGCAGTTGTTTAGGGACATCTCCACAGGAGGCATGTCATACAACATAGATGATGATTTTATCTGTTTCTCTTGGCAGAGCAATTGCACCTTACTCAAACATTCCCTCTGGAGGGAGAAATGAGTCTCAGAAAAGATAGGAAGCAAACACAGCTTAGGCATTTCATAAAATTGACATGTAAAGTATTCACACACCAGTCCCACAAACCACGAGGTTACACAAACTACAGCTTGGGAGAGAATACCCTCCAATAACCAAGCTCTCCTTTAAAAAACTATCTGATCTTTCAGCTGCCTACTAGTTGTGAAATGAACTCCAGGGAGGCATCTTTCCAACATCGTCTCACAGGCTGAAGTGGACATCATGATGATGTAATTGCCTTCAGCTGCTCATGGCTCTGTAAAAACCCCCTCGCCCACATTTCTGTACTAATAGCAGTGAACTGATTGCTTAGCCAAGTTGGACTTTGGAGGAGCACTTTCCATGGTGTTTCATTTCTGCATGTTTGATCTTGTCTCCCTAGGAAAAGTCAGACAGCATACCTGAGTTTTGTCTCTGTTGTTGTGTCTGTGGGCTCAGGTTGTTACACAACTTCATTTTAGTGACTGCCTTGGCAGCAGAAAACACCATGGAAACACACACACACACACACATACACAGTGGGAAGGGAAAAGTGAAAAATAATGATAGCTCATGTGAACCTTGGGGTAGAATACTTGTTCAAAGAAGCAGATATCCTGTAATAAAGGATGCAAGTTTTGCTCAGGCAAATAAATCTACCTAAGACTTATTTCTCTAAAGGTGAATAATTAAGAGAAGATTCCAAAGGCTGCAAGGGAAATGATTCTTAGAAAGCAAGTATGTCATTGGAAAAACAAGTGATTAAACTAGGAAACTAACATTAAAGATTACCCTTGAGAAGTGAAGGGGAGATAAGTCATTAGCAAACACAATGTTTGGTCTAAGTCCACCTTTCTTGTGTAATGAGAGATGCTAAGGACTATTCTGTAGATTAATACAGATACTCATCATGAGAAAAGAAACATAAGAAAGTATAAAATTATATTCTAATAATGATTGAATTTACAAATTAAGTATAATTAACTGATAGAGAAATTAGAAATATGTAAAATGGATTTTGTGATTCAAAATATTAGTGGAAATTAAAAACAAGTTTAGATTTTTATTAGTAGAGTTCTTGGTCTTTTCCCGTGATTTTTATGTTTGTAGTTAGGTTGTTTATATTTTTGATAGTTTCCTATAATTCCAATGTAATTTCCAACCTTTGAGACAATCACAGATGAAAACCTGTAATAGATAAAAAGGTAATAACCAAAAAATCAAAACATATTGCTAGAACAAATTACTTAAATATAATGTATATAGGAAGAAAAGAAACGTAAAAATCCAGAAAGTATGTTACCTAATGTTAGTATTAACAGCTTTCCAGGATTGTCACCTTGAATGTTAATGGATTAAATGTTCCATTTAAATGGCAATCATATTCCAGCCTAATATAGGCATATTCTCAGCGACATAGCAAAAGAACGAGAATCCTAAATTCAAGACTGACCTGAATTACATGTGCATTCCTTCATGCCTAAGCAATTCAGTCTGATTCTATTGTCTTAGTGCGTGTGCACATGTCATCAGAACCCTTGATAGTCTAGTGTGCCAACTTGAAATCAAACTGATAAGTCTGCTTAAACTTCCTTTTTAATCTTCCTATGAGTGATGACTAATGCCTGCCATGATTGAACTGGAATAAACAGTTCACACTGAGGATACTGTTTCTCAGTAGAAAGCATGCTTAATTCTACTAATTGCCTCTAGGACTGCTTCTATCAGCCACACACTTTGTACATGCTAATAATCTTATCATCAGCTGCTGTTGAGGCAATTAAAATTCATGTCTACAAGCACAGGCCAAAACAAAACTATGCATTCTGATTACTATTCCACATACACAGACACAAAAAAAGTCTAGGACACCAGTTCAACTTTTCATTTTCAAACACCTAAGAAACATATAAAAATAATATATATATATATACAATATATTATTTTATATCATATTCCTAATCAATGGATGGCCAACTCACAAAATGTTTCAAATTGCATCAAGTTTATAGTATAATAGTTAAGAATTATTTCAATCAAATTCTTTCTTTTTTTTTTAAATTTATTTATTTATTAAGGATTTCTGCCTCGTCCCCACAACCGCTTCCGATTTCCCTCCCCCTCCCCCGATCAAGTCCCCCCCCCCTCATCTGCTCGAAGAGCAATCAGGGTTCCCTGACCTGTGGGAAGCCCAAGGTCTCGTAAGGTGAGCATTCAAACTGCCTAGGCTCCCACAAAGCCAGTATGTGCAGTAGGATCAAAAACCCACTGCAATTGTTCTTGAATTCTCAGTATTCCTCATTGTCCGCTATGTTCAGCTAGTCCGGATTTATCCCATGCTTTTTCAGACCTAGGCCAGCTGGCCTTGGTGAGATCCCAATAGAACATCCCCATTGTCTTAGTGTGTGACAGCTTAAGAAAGAGCAGGATTCATGGTTTGAGCCAGAATATATTGCCCCCTTCAAATATTAAATTTTTCATGCTGAAAATATTTAAAATCATGTTAACTTGGGTTTTACAAGCCCCAGAATGAATTTTTGGTATAATTTTCCTTTTATTGCAGTATCTGAAAATTTCAGAAACTATTTGTAAATAGATATGAGTGGATAATTCTCACATTTACTTCCTTCATAGTTTATATAGATTGTCCTGTTTATATCATCAATTAGCTAAACTTTTAAATTTCATTATTTATAATCTTAATAATTAGGGACAAAGAACATATAATTGATATTACTTCACAGACAAATATGTCACAATTTTTTATCTAGAGTTTTTATGATTTTGCTAATGATATGAAGGCATGATTAAGCTTAAGCAGGTAACATTTCAACAAACTAAGTCAAATAGAACAAATAAAAAATGAAAATACATCCTCCTAGAGTTTTCATTTGTGTGTGAAATGTTCAAGCTTTCTAGATTCTTTTCCCTATGAAGTAGGAAATGTGTTGCTATGACTTCATACAGCACTACACAAAGTGCTCTGGGAGATAGGTTGGTTTGTTTTAAGAATGAAATCTTCTTAATCAAAGATGATGGAGTACTTTGAACTCTGATACAGGAGGACTAAAAGTTAGAGACCAGTCTGGTCTAGATGGAGAGAACCTGCCTAAGAACCAAGCCAATAAAGACAACAAAAGTAGAATAAAGCATTCTTTAAATATTTAAGTAAAATATTATGTATGAAAATATAGACTTTCACACTATACACATTTATTTGATATATGGCTTAAGAGCTAGCTGTAATTTCTAAGTAATTTCTAAGAGCTAGTGTTAGGCTGACACCTACTACAGAGGAGACTGAGATGATGGGATTGAAAAAAAAAAACAAACAAAGCCACCATGGTCCCCCAAACATTAGTCCTATGAAACCCAGGTTAGCATTGGTCAAAAGAAGAAAATGAAATTTGGTTGAACTTTTCTGCCAATCTCTTTTAGACTTGATTTTCATTAAAACAAATACATCAAGCTTTTGCTGATTTCTCTTAAATAGCATTTATTTCTCTGGTGACATTGTTAAAGTTGTCTTTTTGATCTTGTCCAAACACCATTTTCCATCTTCTCCTCATTTAGCATCTTTTATGTGACATATTCACAGTTACCTGCCTCTGGCAAAGTCTCCCTTCCTCTGATTCTTTGGCTTCCTCTCAAGTGGTTCTATTTCTAGTACCTTGGTGATACCGCCATTTCTCTCTGGTATTATCAGTTCTCATTTCCCTGTGTTGATAAATGAAATCTTTTAAAAGCTCTCATCTACGACTCTGAGCTGTGGTCAAGGCATCTTTCTGAAGAGAAGGACTGAAGTATTCCACACACCAGCTCAATTTGATTATCCTGGAGCCAACATCTCAGCACTTTTATTACAGATATACAGGGTTAGTCATTGTGGTTTCTCCAAGGGAGGCACGGCCTAAGCCATGTCACAGTGTTTGAAACTTAACTACTGATTTCACTGTATAAAATACAGTCTCTAAACTAAACCCACAGGGTTGAACAAACAGGGTTCTCTCAGTGTTCTGCCCATCACAGTAGAAGAAGAACAGCAGGTCTGCCATCACAGTAGAGGAAGGACAGAGGGTCTGTCATCACAGTAGAGGAAGGACAGAGGGTCTGCCATCACAGTAGAGGAAGGACAGCAGGTTTGTCATCACAGTACAGGAAGGACTGGGTGTCTGCCATCACAATAGAGGAAGGACAGAGGGTCTGTCATCACAGTAGAGGAAGGACAGAGGGTCTGTCATCACAGTAGAGGAAGGACAGAGGGTCTGCCATCACAGTAGAGGAAGGACAGAGGGTCTGCCATCACAATAGAGGAAGGACAGAGGGTCTGTCATCACAGTAGAGGAAGGACAGAGGGTCTGCCATCACAGCAGAGAAAGGACGGCAGGTCTGTCATCACAGTAGAGGAAGGACAGAGGGTCTTCCATCACAGTAGAGGAAGGACAGAGGGTCTGTCATCACAGTAGAGGAAGGACAGAGGGTCTGTCATCACAGTACAGGAAGGACAGGGCATCTGCCATCACAGTAGAGGAAGGACAGAGGGTCTGTCATCACAGTAGAGTAAGAACAGAGGGTCTGCTATCACAATAGAGGAAGGACAGAGGGTCTGCCAACACAATAGAGGAAGGACAGCATTTTGCTTGGCTATATACACCAAGAACTATCAGGTTTTGATAGATTGAGTCCATTTCTTGTTTCTTTTGTTTGCCATGCTGTAATTTCTGTTGTCAAGAGAGGAAAGAAACGTGGAGCCTCGAAGTTTATTTCTTACCTTCTCAAAATATCTGGGTCCTCTGTATCCTGAGTCATCATTCTAAGGGTCTCCACCATCTGTTGCAACAGTACATTTTTCAGTTGCTGCTCATTTGTGAGTAAGTTTAGCAGCATAAGTGGACTTTCTCCTTCAGCTCTATTAACCCACGGATGCAACTTCTGCTGCTTACACTTCCCATTTACCCCAATGATCTAAGCTGGTATACATCTTATTCAGCCTCCCTTAACCACTACTATATCTTCAATACTGCTCCAACGTTTGGATTTCCTGGAGAGGGTAGTTAGGAATTTTACAGAGCTTCTGCTTCTATCAGTGTAGTCTCCTACTGTACACTCTTCAAGGACTTCAGCACCTAACCATATTCCAGTAATGCTAACTTTCCTGGACGAGTGAATTTGAAACAAGCACTATGCTTCTATCGGGTGGGAAAGATTCAGGCATTGATATAAATGCAATGTACAAAACATAGGGATGTGTACAAAACATAGGGATAATGGTGTGACCGCATACATAAGGAAATACAGATATGGAGAGCTAAGTTACATTGAGACATTACTACTATTCATTCTCCTGCCTTTGGAAAAGACTTCATTTGCTCTAGAGGAAGAACAGTTATTTGTGTGTCCCCAGAGGACCTTGTAAATGTCTCTGTAAGCACATTTCAGACCTTGGTCTACATTCTGAGCTGTAAGTTACTTGAGCTAGCCACAGCAGTGCTGGAGCGCTTGCCCCGGTAATTAGGATGAGGGAAAGTTGCCAGGCTAACCAGTCCAGCTATCAACCAGTCCCCAAAATGTCTATAACTTAGCACCCCAACATGTATTTCTACTATGAACTTCTGGAGCATGTCAAGGGGCTGGACCTACAGATTCAAAGCTATAAAACCCCTATGACACAAGACAACAATAGGATATTTAAGAAGAGCTCCCTGAGGGCCTGGTACTGAGGGTTTAGCAGAAGCCAGACCAATGACTCATTGCAATGGGCACTTCAAACAAAGATGTGTGGACTAGTGTGCTCTGTGACTCACTGTGTAACACTACAGCCTCCATGCCAAGAATCTTTTTCTGTTTTTTATTGTTTTTCTTTCAAATGTCGTTATATTTTATTTTGGGGGAAGGCTGCAAGGACAGAGGATAGATACAAACAGATGGGGAGATGAATTCCATTGGGATGCAAGTTTGAAAATCCACAAAGAAGCAATCAAATGTGTGAGAAAAAAGAAGATGAAGATGGTGCAATTCAAATTTTATAAGAAAATGTTTCTTTAAAAAAAGGTAGATGCCGGGCGGTGGTGGCGCACGCCTTTAATCCCAGCACTCGGGAGGCAGAGGCAGGCGGATCTCTGTGAGTTCGAGACCAGCCTGGTCTACAAGAGCTAGTTCCAGGACAGGCTCCAAAACCACAGAGAAACCCTGTCTCGAAAAAACCAAAAAAAAAAAAGAAAAAAAAAAAAAAAAAAAAGGTAGAAACTAGGGGCTGGAGAGATGACTTGGCTATTAATAGCGCTATTGCTCTTTAAAAAAGCCTAGCTTCCATTTCTACCACCCACATGGTGGCTCACAATCATCCTTTACTTTAGTTCCAAAAGATATGATACTGGTGATAATACCTTCTGATCTCTGTGGCCACCATGCAGACACATGGTTCACAAACTATACCTATATCTACCTATCTATCTAGACATTCAAACACATAAAATATTTCTAGATGTTTCTAGAAAAGTAGAGATTAAACAATGCCAATCTCTATTATTATTGTAGTTGTTATTATTATTATTCTATTAATATGCCTAGTATGAAGAATGTTAATATTGAATTTTAGACCTATGTGAGTAATATTATCACAAAGTACTTAAGTCCCCAGACAGGACATTGAAGAGACAGACATTCCATCACATAAAATACAGTACATGGTTGGGATATGGTGGTGCATGCCTTTAATTCCCAGTACTCAGGAGGCAGAGGGAAGTGAATCTCTCTGATTTTGAGTCCAGCCCAGTCTATAAGAGCTAGACCCCAGACAGGCTCCAAAACTACACAGAAAAATTCAGTTCATGAGCAGCTCTATACCTAATTTTTTAGTTTGCTAATTTTAGAGAACATCTATTCTGTTATTTAGCCAAAACTTCTTTCTGAGGCTGACTACCAAGGTCCAGCTATCAAAATGTTAATGCCCAATAATCAAAATTCTCTTTAGTTGTCCTAATTAACATGCCCAACCAAAATTAAACACCTCATCCCAACATGGAGTTTCCACTTTGACCCTTATAAACTGCCATTTGCCTGTGGGACATGTCTGTGTCCTCTCTATCCAGAGGAAGTTCTTTGTTCCCCTCCCCCAACCATCTGTCCCCATTCTCTTGTTTTCTTGCCTTTCTCCTTCATTCTCTATTTCTTTTCTTTGTCTCTTATTCCCTGCCCTTTGTTCCTCTGGGGCAAATAGATCTCCTTAGTGGTAAGAACGTAGTCTTGGGGTGTCCTGAGCTAACAGCAAATTCCCTATGTTCATTAATCAAGACGCAGCCAACGGAGTGATCAGAATCCAAATCTTCTCTTATCAGGCCATACTTATTTCCATATTAAACATGGTCTCCAGGCTTTTATTCATTTCTGTGTATACTGTCTATAGTCAAGACTTAGTGAAGTTTGAAACATGTAGGTTTCCTCATACACACACACACACACACACACACACACACACACACACACACATATATATATATATATATATTTCTGTCTTTTGGAGGGATTAATACAATTACAATCAATAGGTGATAAAATTAGTATAACAATCAGTCTAAGAGAAGTTGAATGGGTAGGATTTTAATTTAGTTCCATTAGAGTCAAGATAATGAAAAGTAAGCAGTGGAGAAAACTTTCTGATTCTTTATTGGACTGGAGAGATTAGAGAAAACTGTAACCTGCTCACCACAGAGGGGCTGTCATGGAATGTGTAGATTCTACTTTGCCACGGGAGCGCAGGCATAAAGAATTCACAGAAGGCATATGAGACCCAGAAAAAAAAATGGCAGTTCCTGGAGTAGAAATTGACTATACAGCCACCCTTTTATTGAATCTTCCATTAACTGGAAATTGGGTTATTTAGATTTTTATTATTTTTCCTCTTATTATAGTAATGCAAAGCTGTGGTTTATTGTCTTGCTGCCTTTGCTTCCAAGCTTCTGACCAAGCATACAGTACTCACTAATGCTCTAACAGTGTCTGCTTAACTGCCCTGATCCTCACTGTAAAGCATCTATTGTGGACACAGTTGGAGGCATCTCACTGTGGGTGGCATTAAATTCACTAGGAGTTTAGACTGTTGGCACCAGCTTCTTTGCAGCAAACATGGTTGTGTGGTTTTTTTATGTTTTCTCTCATCTGAGATTGTTTTTCAGTGTGTTCTGGTTTGATTTCCCTGCTGCTGGGTTTATTCTCTGCTTCCTCATTAGCAAGCATCATTTAATGCCAACACCCCAAGCAATAGGCTGCTTCCTTGCTTGGCCTTTGACTTTCCTTGGGAAAAGGAAAACAAAGCCCCCTCCTTTTTGCCACAAAAAGACTGTTAACTCTGTGTGAACCTATATGATAATTAATAATCAATTAACAGTTGATAACAAAATTGCACTCTCATGTACTTGGGCACCACAAGCAATTTATTTCCACTGTACCAGTAACTCCTGTCACTAGCTGCATGAAAGCCCTTACTGGCTGTGATTCCTTCCTTCCCTGGAAAGCTGGCGTAAGGGAAAATAATGAGATGTGTATAAAAGAGGTGTCAGAGAGCTGCAAGACACTGCTTAATTTTTGTTGCCACATGAAGTAAACTCGAGATCCTTACAAGGAAGGTGCTATTTAAGCACAACATATTTGTATTGTGTCTATACTCACTTGTTTATAAACTATATCTAGAGATTTCATAGACACAAAGCAAGTTCCTAGCCAGCAAGTAAAGCCAACAGAACTGTTGAAAAAGCCGTCACCGGGATGAGGTTTAATGCCTATGTGGTCATGGGTTCCTGATACAAGGCTGATAGGTGCTCTTTAGGAAGACCAGGGAGGCCATGTCCATCTCTGTGTGCCACAGTGAACTTAGCCAGTAATAGGGAAAATATTCTTAACATATAATGACAGGAAATGAGGTATAAATAGCCCTGACCTCGAATAAATGAGCTACAACAAACTCTCTTCTAAGGAGAAGGGGGATTACTATTAAATGCCACCAGCTCTCCTAGACTCTGGCTTCTTGCATGACTGTCAACTTATTAAGTAATTTATTATATGGGTTAGATGCTAGAATCGTCGATGAGACTATTTGTTTTCTGAAGTATTTGAAGACAATTCCTGTGTTAGTTTCTTGGTTTTGAATGTATTCATCTCTGAGTGTGATGATACGTTTATAATCTCATCACTCGGATAGCAAAGGTTTAAGGCCAGCATCGGCAAAATAGAGAGACCCTGTCTCATAAATAATTAAATAAAACTAGACACCAAAACTCATTTTTGAAATAGCAAAGCAACCTGGTTTCCTCACCAATACCAATTGAGCAGACTTAAATACAGAAAGTGACAGAGATTGCCACCTCATCAGCTTTTCTGGCACTCAGTCTTAAGCTGTTGTAGGATAGCTTTACCCTTGTGGGCGTCTGTGTAGCTGAGATCCGCTTCCTGCCTGTGACACAGCTTCTTTCCCTGTCAACTCATTGTTTTATATTAGCGAGAAGAAGAATGGTTGTTTGGTGACCATGCCAAAACACTCAGATGCAGGGATGTGCTTGGTTTTGTGTCCCTGTTAGATCATTGAAGATCATCTCAGATGTGTTTGTCTGCATTAATGCCTGGTGGGTGGTGGCTCTCACAAAGCTCCTGAGGGAGTCCTCAGGAAGTGAGCGACCAGCTAGCTCCAGAGCAGTCTGGCGTCTTGCCTGTCAGCAGCATGCTTTGTTAATGCTGCAGGTAAAATCAAGTATACAGTTCTAGTCGCATCGTTTCCTAATTTGGGGTTCCATTCAGTACCTAAAAAAAAATCCAATCAAATCAGAACATCCCCAGGGCAACAACGCAAATGGCATTACTAATTAAAACACGAGTGCCATCTAGTGGTCACGACTGCTGCTACAGGCTTACTGGAGGGAGTAAGGCAGGAAGAGAGATTGGGGGGGGATGGAACATACACAGCAAATTCCAGGCCAGCCATGGCTACACAGTAAGAATCTGTCTCAAAAAGAAAAAGGGAAGAAACAAGATAAGTAAGCAAGTAAATAAATAAATTAATTGATAATATGTATGTATATGTGTGTGTGTGTGTTTTTCAGGAATCAAAAAAATAAAAAGCTTTTAATAGTGAATTTTTTTGGATTACTCTTTAATTCTATAAAAAAAATTCATCAACCATATAAAGAGAACTTCTGCCATGAACTAGGAAGGATAAGATGCCTGATGCCTGAGTAAAACAGCTGTGACGCTGAACATCTTAGAACAGAAGGTTATTTTCATCTAAGCCAAAAGTCAGAAGATGAAGTGGTCAGTGGGCTTGCTCAGGCTTCCATGGGTGAGAGGAAAGACCATATACTGACACCCCTGCACAGCCGTCCAGGATCTACTCACACCCCCGCACTGCCTCCAAGATTTACTCACACCCCCGCACTGCCTCCAGGATTTACTCACACCCCAGCACAACCCTCCAGGATTGACTCACACCCCTTTGAGAACCCTTCAGGACCAGGTGCAGCAATTGACCAATACAGGAAATGTTTGGAGACATTTCCTCCAGGGTGGCAAAGCCGGTTAGTAAACAGACTGTGGAAGCATTTTCTCAGGGGTATATGGATCCTAAAGGTTTTCTTCTTAGATTGATACAATTTTATAAGGTAAAATATACGGAGAGAATTCTATACAAAGTAAAACACAACCTCTTTTAGACGGAAATTCGGGGGTCACACCTGCAATCATAGCATTGGGCCACTAGGGTGGGAGGATTGTGACGATCTAAGCCAGTCTGGATTTCACAGCAATTTCAAACGCTGCCAGGGAGAACAAAATCCTGCCTTCACCAAAAGGCAAGCGTCAATACATTAAGATTTATAGACACCTTGAGATTGAAAACTAACTCAAGAATAAAGAAATAACAAAGGAAGTTGCTTGCTTAAAATAAAAAACAAATTGGAAGTTAGTAATCTGTCAACATTTCCTCCGACTTCCCAATGTCTTAGATTCTTTAGTCCATCCCTCTTGCAAACTTCAGTTCTCTCCCTCTCCTCATTCTTCCTCTCCTCCTGTCTTTGAGGAGGATCAGGTTTTCTTAGAGCATAGAGTCTAAGCATGAATTCCACCCAGAGGAAGAACTTTTCCACACTATGAATTGGAACCTGGGACTCTGCCTCCAGAGCACTGGTCTGAGAGCCATGACGTCACAGTTCTTATTGGTGCAGTTGTGCATGGTTATCTGGACACGCACAGCGCAGGCAATGCTCTTTGCTGCTGTTGCTGCAGCAGCTGCTAATTAAGTTGACAGATTCACACAGTCGTATGAGGATTCGTCTATTCTGTTTCCAGAAATCAGTTCCGATAGGAGGACATGAATTTATAACCTAAACCAAAATGAAAAGCCTCAAAGTGTGCTCATTTCCAATCAAAGTTGACTTGGTATTTTTGTATTTAATTCACACCTACTGATAATGCTGCCCTAAACTAGCAATGCAATTTTTTCATTTCCTTAACTGTATCTTTTGTCCCACTTTGACCAACAATGCAAACAGAAAACATAGCCCCAATAGATGAAGTAGATGGGCCAGTGAACCTACATAATTAAGCAAATGTGAATCTGCCCACTTGAAGCTCTATTTGGTAGTAGATAATAATAATTGTGATCATTTAACTGGAACACAGAATCACCCATAAGCAAGTGCAATGCAAGGAGAAAGAACAGAAAGTGTGGTTTAAAGAAAATAATCTGTAGCACAAACAAGACAAGGACATGACAACATGGCCACTTCTGCACAGCATCTGCTTCTCACCCACTGGGGACCGGGAGACAAAAGGAATAAAACAGTTGCACAAAAGCAGTTAGACAACAAGATCAGAAGAGCAATGTGGCAAAAGATAGAGCACCTGTAGGGTGGCTTGGAAAAGCTTGCCTAATGCAATACTCACATGCCTTCTCAGACAGTAATTTTAATTCATTCAGGACTCAATATTCTACCAATGTGGAGAATGGGCTAGCCATCCAAAATGTCATTGGCCCTGCCAAATAGCATGAATTGATGTTTTAATAATATTTCACTAAATTTGAAGCCCTGGGGTTTTATATGAATATTGCGGGTTTCATATCTTTTAAACAGGCATCTTAAGTCACGTCCATACTTTCTAAAAATGCCACTTCCACATGACAG
Source organism: Microtus oregoni (assembly GCF_018167655.1). NCBI lineage: Eukaryota > Metazoa > Chordata > Mammalia > Rodentia > Cricetidae > Microtus > Microtus oregoni. The sequence continues at coordinate 28,635,516 of NW_024543067.1, read as the reverse complement.
TAACAAAAAGAATCCCAGTGATGGTATTTGTGAGTACGCTTGAAAAGTGCTCAGAAAGCATAAGCTAGCTTGATTCCTTCACACAAAGAGATATTTTCTTATGTGAAGCGTTCTTTGCTCATACTGCAGTGCTGTGGCTATGACAGAATACAGGAATGGACATAGTGTACACAACTTCCAGTGAGCTCCGTGATATATTCTAAGCTTGACTTCAGAAAGTTGCAGTCAGACAGATTATATGTATGTATATACATGTATAAATATATGCATATTGATATGTAATATATATTTGTCAACATTATAAGTAATAAAAGAAGAAAAAAATCAGTCTGTACACTTCGGGTTCTGAAGAAATTAGCTGAGAAACTTTGTCGGTCCCAAGTGATGACATGACAGTGCCGTCCTCAGTCTGAAAGGACAGGAAGAGATCTCACTATGCCTAATTAATCAGACATGTCTTTCTTTTTCAGAGGAGCAATCTCAAAAGGGAAAAATACTATCCCATATTACATCGTTACATTTTAAAAAACTTGATAGTTTGTCTCAGTTACACATTCATTTTGTTTAATGAGAGCAAGGTTTACTCCATCTTTATCATTCTTTTTATTTGATTGTTTGATTTGAAAATTACCTGGCTATGTAGTCCAGGCTGTACTCAAATTCTTGATCCTCTTGCTTCAGACTCCTTGAGTGTTGGGTAAACAGGTGTGCATCACGAAGCCTGGCTCACTTCTGTTTTTGGAGAGACAGATTTTCTCACTCATATTGATTACCTGTGGAAGCACACCCTGAGCCATGTGGCGGTCATACATCTTTCTTGTTGGTGTCTGCTAATGTGAATGATAAACTAGGCATGTTTTATAAGAGAGGAGAGATTAAACCTCATCACCCTCCTTTCTGGCTTCATCCCATCTTATCTTTTCTGGTAATTCTTGACCTCATGCCTTGATTTATTGGGCTACACTCATTATTTACTATAGTGAATGAATTTCTAGGTGTCAACTGTCATCCTTTCTGGATTAAGGCTAGTTGAAAGAAAATATATCAAACAAAGGATTTAATGACTCAAAAAAAAAAAAAAAGATAAGAAATCACCCATCGTTGAGTTCCAGGAAATGCAGCGAGGGAGAGACCCAGCAGGGTCAGTCTCCAGCACCTGAAAACTGTAGGTTTTCAATTACTATAAACATTTAAAAGCCCAAACCTCGTCACACAATTTTTAAAAAAGCTTTAAAGCTCTTAGGCTCTGAGTCTATCTTGCAATATATTTAAAAATCTTATAAAACTCTGGTAATTTTTCTCCCCTAACCAACAGCCTGCTGTAGGCATGAGGCCAGCAAAGCAGAGAAACCGCCCAGAAAACTTGACTCTTTCCAACAACCGCTCAGCCAACACATAAGGAAAATAACCCAATTACTGGAAAGCAGGAACAAGAAAATAAAAAGTATGGAAGGGTAGAGAAGCATTAAATACGAACACATAGAATTGTCTTTGCTGTGAGAAAGAAGCCAGCCTAGATCCTGAGGGGAGCCATGCAAAGCAGCCTTGGTGTTTGCACAGCGTGAGAAGAGCCAAGGACCAGGAAAACGACTAATTTTAATTACCAGGAAAGCTGTAGCAACGGGAGGAGAGAGCTCCAGTAGTATCTGGCTTCCAGCTACAGTCCCTGCGCGCCTTGCCAATTACAGCCTTCCGTAGCCCACTGGGGGCCAAAGCCGCACACAGAGGAACCATCCCCCTGAATGTAGGGCTGGACTGGACTCACACACGTGTGAACAGCGTGCACCCCTTGGTACAGATGCAGCCCATGGCTCCTGTGGAGTTCCGAGTGTAGTCAGGCTGGCAGAGAAAAGAGTGTGTGTGATTTCCAACCTTGTCACGTACAGGTGCAAGCCACATGGAGTTGGAGGCAAAATGCATGTAACAGAATTTATTTCATAAATACTCGATTACCACCAGACACATGAAACTGGAGCACTCAAAGGCAGGGAAAGTCCAGAAATCGGCAGATCAATGACACTAAAACTGCCACACCAGATTTACTACCTGGGCTATTTTTCCAGTTATGGGCATTGTGAAAGAAAATGTCAAAAAACAAAACAAAAACAAAACAAAATAAAACAAACAAACATGAGCCAAATATGTTATTTCCTTGACTGTTCCAGAACTCAGTGTAAGCCACCACTGCCACCACCCCACCACCCCACCATTTATGACAAGGGATAAATCCCAAGCCCAGCCCCCTTAGAGGGAATTCGCATGTATTCACAAAAGAGAATTGCCTCCCAGTTAGAACCAAACCACACTCTCCCAAGTGCCAGTTCCCTTCTGGAGCCTACATAGGTGCGCGCCCGGGTCTGAGCCTCCTGTGTCTGAGCTATCAGCACAGCCTGGTTATCATCAGGGACAGCAACAGACCAAGAGAGGAAGGGACCTAGAGTCTGCCAGCTCCAGTGCATCCTTAAACCAGCACGTTCGCTGTCACTGGTGAACGTGAAGCACCCAGAAGTGGACAGGTAGGGGTAAACAGCCTTTCTCACTTTGGAGAGAAGGTGTGGGGGGATGGTACCGGTTGGCCAGTGATGCGAGTGGAGTACCACGTGTAAAAGAAAGAAATCCAAAGCCCTGCTTGAGGCACACAGTCTTTTACAGGCAGGGACATGCTAAATGAGCCTTTGCAGCGCGAGGCAGCGAGGCGCCTGGCGACGGTGACAGCGCTGAGCGAGCGGGAGGGGCGCGGGCAGCTCCTGGAGGGACCCAGCCAGTCAGGGCGCGCGGTGCGGGGCGCGTGGACGCATTGGAGCATCCGCGCGAGCCCCGAGCAGCAGCGGGAGGAGGCGCCCACCTGCACCTGCCTGCATTTCCCAACTCCTCCGCCCCGTGCAACAACCCGCAGCCAAGTGCCATTAAAGCCTGTGGCCAGGAGGATGCCTCACCTGGGTCCCCTATGCTGGGAGAGGCAGGGCAAGCCGGAGGAGAATTTCCAGTGAAGGACTCAGAACTCTGCAATTTCTGTTCTGCCACAGGCTGAGGAGCAAAAAGGAACTACTCCATCTGCGCTGCACCCAGGGCAGGAAGATGGGAGAACGGGATTGAGAGTTCCCGAAATGGACAGAGGCAGCTGGGATCTCATTGGTAAGTAGCTGGCATTCCTTTGCTGGTGACTACTCCCTGTGATGGTGCACTTCGGTTCCCAGGCACTTAGGGTTTTTGACACAGACGCTTCATCAAAGCCATCCTTTCTTGCTGTTGCCAGAGGTAAAAAATGTCTAATGATGCTTGTTTAAAGACGGAAAGACAGTATTTTTCTCTGCTGGGATTTTATATTGAAAAGTTGAAGCAAGTATTTGTGTGTGTCATAAGGCCACCCGAAACAAGAGGGAAAAAATAGAAGCAAGTAAATTTAGGGATAGCAAATGCTAGGATGGATAAGAGTGACTTTTACTAAAGCAATACAATATTTAAGGAAAAAAGAAATAGGATGGGGTTTTCGGGTCATGGCTGAGCATCTATCTCACAGACTGAGCAATCTAAGAATAGAGACGGAATCTAGCGGTGCTGTTAACTTGTTAAAATTCAGTAAAGATTCGAGCAGAGTTCTGCAAAGTTTGGGAACTGGGAAAACAAAACAGTGCCTTGAATTACGCTGAGTTATTTTTCCCAATGTGCTATACATAGATGTGTTTACTGAATACATGTTCCAAATTCTGACTTTTATTGGAAAACAGGGAGAGAATGTTAGTTTAAATGTCTATGACCGTGGTAGCCAGTGATCTGAGGACTGCTCTGCCAACTAAAAATTTTAGGTCAATTAAATTGTTTTGTTCCAAAAGAATAAAAATCCACTAATATTTCACGATAATTTTATGTAAACTTAGCACGAGGCAGGAAATTTGGTATGGTAATTTAGGGCAGTTTTGGAAGTATTCTCTATTACGGCTTCCCCCACATTCAGTTCATATGCTTTTTCTGAAGAGAAGTCACTTAGGTAACTCATCTCCCTGCTCTGATTCTGAATCTTAGCCATGAAAAAGAAGAATGAACATAGTAGCATACCTTAAAATAGCAGTGTCATGAAAATGAAACCATGAGAGTTACACTAACAAAATGTTGTAAATATAATTGGTTGCTATTGGGTTGCAGCCCAGCTACTGAATTACCTTTGCATGTCACAGTGGGCTACACGGACTGCATCCTGACTAATATTGAGACTAAACTGAGGCTAAGACATGAAGAAATGCTTGCCAAGTGTCAGCAGCCAGTGATGAACAGTTCACCTATGGTTCTTCCCATAATTTCTCACTTAATGGGGAAAGTATTTGAAGATCTTCGCAGGCACAAACCCCAAGTCTTAAGCTTGGCAGGCATGTTTTCACTGATTAGATGATAAACACACTAAATGTCTACAAAGGAATAGATTTTAAAAAGCTATTAAAATAGTGAATGTGTAGTATTAAAAAGTCAATTGAATCTAGTTGTAGAACGAGCACATTTCAGAGTCAAAATTTAAAACAATATATGTAATATGGGAAAAAACTGAATTATTTCAGCTGGAATGCCAGACGACAGTGGAAGAGGTTCTATCACCAATGGAATATTTAATTTAAAGGTTAAGGTTTGGAGACAAATGTTGGGGTACCTCTTAATGTTACCTAAAACTTATGAAAACTAACAGAGCAAAATACAGTTTTTACACTTGTCTTTGTTCCACATGCAACTAAATAGAAAGTTAAAATACTTACAAGTTTAAAAATGAAAATTATTTTGATGATTAAACTAAATGCTAGACTTTTTGTTGGAGCTTCGGTGTCATTAGAAAGCTTTTGGAAAAGTATGTGGAAAGAGTTGTGGAATTTTTAAATGGATGCCTGATACACCTGAATATTTCTCAAGATTTGTAAAACTGCTTTGACCATTAGAGGGCCTGAAACCTAGTAGGTACTGGGCAGTAAGAGAAAAAAGCTTAACTTTTACAACTATAGCCTGTTTATTCATTCAATGTCATAAGCTAGTTGTGCATCGAAATGTAATTAAACTCACACTTTAATTCAATAAAAGCATAAAGGATGAACTCATTTGCTGATATCCATTTCTTTAAGTGTCCTTTTACTTGACTATTTGTGAAGCCTGTGCTACCTTCAAGGTAGCAGGTAAGGGTATGGTTTGCTGGGCAAGCTGACTTCATTAAGTCAGGACCAGAGGGTGTCATTGAAGGGCAGAGTGCTTTGTCAGAATCAGACACCAAGCGAGTGTTGTGTTGGCAAAGGCACCATGGACTGTTCTTTACTTGCTGATAAAATAAAAGGTTCGTTTTTGTAAAGATTAAAATAAAATCACAAGTTGTCTACTTATGTTACTGTGAGGTTGACTTTGATATATAAATGTCGGGAATGCTAAACACGTTTGATAACAGATGTAAAGCCTTGTCTTCAAAAATTCTATTCTAACATTTTAACAAAGATGAGCTATTTAAGCGATTACAATTTACTTCATCCACATCATCACACCTACCTGACTACCTACTATTTTTATTACCTATGAAATTTATTTTAATGCTTTGGAAGATTGACATTAGGTTTCTCTTTAAAGACATATATACATTTATGTGTTTAGATTCTCTAATTCTGACATAAAGAGCTCAAGTATATGGCTATCTGCAGTAAGCCAGTTTTCTTGCTGAGATGATGATGTTTCCTAGACAGTGTTAAGGCTCAGTTAAGATCTTCATGAACTTTTAGGCTCTTTAGGGCAGGAGAGAAACTGGTTGGATGCTCAGAGCTGTCACATTCCTGCATGTTTGTTTCCTGAGTCCTTGTGATCGATAACTACATTAGAGGCTGGTTCACTTTAAAAAGTAATGAAGTTTCTAAAACTCCTTAACACTTAAATGTGGATTATAAACTTTTCTAATCTTCCTGCTCTTTAAGAGTATTGAATATTTCTATGTATGTAATTAGTAGGTTATGATAAATAGGCTATACTATTTTTTCAATTAGTTTGAAACTAAATTTTTTGATAAATGACTTGCATTAGAAATCAATAAAATATACTGTTTCAATGCAATCGCTATTAGGATAATTTTAAATGGCTTTAGTTTATATAGATTCACTATTTAAAAGTCATGGCTTATAATTAAATTATCTGATCAAAATTATTTTTCCTGAGTTAATGTCATTGAACTTGCTTTTATAAAACTATTTATAAAACTTACATTCTTTTACTCTCTAGTTTCTTATTGCCTATCTTAAATGTAGGTGATTTTTACCACTATTGATTCCATGACTTAAAAAGCAAAGTGTGTGGGCATATGCTCTGAAGCATGATGCAGCCTAAGTCTGCCGGTAAAGCCCTTCTGCCCTGTTCAGAAAGGCAAGCATCTGGCCAGAGAGCAGGAGTTCCTCTCTCCCCACCACAGGCAATGACACTCTTCACAACTTGGTAAACAGTGGTGTCAATTTGCCATCCACTGCCATCTTCATAAATTGTGTGTTTCTTAATCTCAGATTGCTTTGATCACTGCCTTATTTTAACCAGGTACAAATAAAGGTTCACTGGGCGACATTGAGTACATAGTTATGAAGCTTATGTTAAAATCAGCACAGTAATTCCTTCAAAATCCATAATGACCCAAAGAACCCAGCAGCCTGGGTTGCCAGTTTTTAAAATTTTTCAATAGATTCTATTAAGAAATTGACAACACCCTGTATTCCAAAGACGCCAAGTGTGGTTCCAAATAGTCCGTAGCTCAGGATGGACAGACCAAAGAGTTCAGGTCTGTTTAGAAGTGCAGCAGCCAGTTTGTGTGAGTGTGAGTGTGTGTGTGTATGTTTATACTAACACAGATTGGTAATCCCTTTTCAAGTTGAGAGCCTGCTTCTGTCTCTGTTATGATGGGAATTTGTGAAGTTTATCTGAGTTATTGGCAGCTGGATTTGGGACCAGAATGCAAATAAAAGTGATTCAATTATCTGCCACAAAAAAGTTGTTTCCTAACTAATAGATATAAAAATCTTATTACATATACAAGAAATAATAGGAGAATAGGAATCCTCTGGTCTTATTATCTTTGTATGTGCTAAGTACCTAGAAGGAGGTGTTATCTTTCATTCCCATCCTTAGTAACTGCAGCATAAAAGGTTTTGGAAGAGAAATCTTGCTAATAACATTGCTGGTCAAGGTGGATCAAAGTATTACTACTGTGATATTCATAATATTAGTAAAAATACTCAGTAGGAGTTTAAACAGCAGATGTGATTTCTTGACAAGGTCTAGAAGTGCCTCCTCATTTCCCATAATGTCCCTAATCACTGCACATTTAGTACGTGTTATCACAGGTGTTGACAGGGACTAAGTGATAAATGGGCAATTTCATGAGAAATTTACTTTCCAATTTATCAAATTTCATCTATAGCTTTGCAGATATTGAGCTTCCCATTTACAAGTACATTTTACCTAAAAAGACATCCTTCTTTAAATTAAACCAAATGTAAACATAACAGTAAGAGAATGCAGGTGATCTGTTTGAACTTAACTAAGAATTAATACAAGAATTCCCTTTCAATAATGCCGTACTGGCTGAGACACTATTGTACCTCAGACTTTGACATTACAGAATTATGCACAAGCTTCCTGCTGGTTAAATTAATATTGATGAGAAGACATAGTAGGTGATGATAGTAATTTTAAGACTAATTTTTATATTGGTAGAAAATCATTTTTGTTTAGTTAGCATTTCATCTTCATTTAATGTTATATGGTTCATTGGGCCATGGAACTGATGTAAGTGTCCAAGCTACCTCTGAAAACTTATAAAACACCCCATGTTTAAATCCCACAGGTTTTCTTTTGAATTATTCAATTATTTTGAAAAATAATTCTTCAAATTCTTTACCAAATTAGCTTTGCTACATTTCCTATGGTCCTACAAAATATGGAGACACTTGTTAGTGATTATTTTATTTTATTGTTTAATATTTTCAGCTAGAAATACTTCAGTTGACAGCTCTAGAGGGGATCCAGAGCTGGTGTCTTCACATCCTAAGACAGTGTGTTTTAAACTGTCCTTAGGCTTATATCAATGGTCCTGTTCTAAAGACAAAGTTTGGATGGTGGTTATATTAGTTGATGCTAAATTGGCTTTTTTCTTAAACACGGACAAATATTTTGAGTCTCTGAGGGAACAGAAAAACATGACAGAAAAATGCCATTAAGTCTTGGAAGGTTGCATACATAACTCCTTTTTTCCCGTGTCTGTCATAAAGATTAATTAATAGTGACACAAAAAAGTGAAGTGTTACCTTACAGGGATAAGAAAGATGTAGTTAGGAAAATTAGTAATGTTCTATGTCTTCTTCAGATTCCAAAGCATGTTGTAGCATTAAATTAGATTAGCATGTAGTGATTGTACTTCCATTGTTTTCATTGATTACCTGACACATGTTGGCCTCTGAGATTTGAAGGGTTCGCATGTAATATATTTGAAATTAACAGAGAGGGAAATGCTGGGACCAATGACGAAAGGAGGATCTTCCCAGCTTTCATCAGCAAACTTGAGAGACATTCCGCAGTCGTCTCATGAAAAAGGATTCCTTGAAATTCTATTTAAGAAAATTGAGAAGGATTTAGAATAATAAACGCTCGACATGTAACTTAATGACCCAAAAATTGGTGGGAAATGGGAGTGAGAAAATTTCAGTGTATTTTCAATTTTTAGTTAAATTTTTGAAATCATACCATTATTGGAGGGAGCATTTGATAGCAAATCAGAAAACATATCTTTGAAAATATTCTTTGCATATGAGTTTTAAAATTCAACTGTCAAGTTGCATATAAATTGTGGGTTTTATTATTATAATGTTAAAAAAGTAGAAAAAAACGAATCTGTAATATATTTAGTCATTATCTAAAGCAAAGTTCTTCTGTGGTCATCTGAATAATAGAAACTATTTTAAAATGAATATATATGCTAAAATATTTCAGTACAAAGAAGATGTCAGTTCTATTACTTACTAGATTTTCTCATATATTATTATTTTAATGATGACTTGTACTGAATCTTTCATATTTAAATTGTGACAAATTTGTATATGTGTCAATAAGAATTCATTCAAATTTTAAGGATTTCTTTCCTTTAAGTATGAAATATTAGAGGTTCACAACCTAAGTGTATTATAGAAGAGGTGGTGTGGTTGGAATGATTTATCTGCCCTAAGCCTGGGATTTTTAGCTCTATGCTGGTATTTCCTGTAGAAATTACAAAACAACCTCCAGATTCAATGACTGAGCAATCGTTGACATTCATTGAATTATTAATTTATTTGGAGGCTTATTTTCCTAAAACATGTTTCAATTCTTTCAGTCATCTTAGTAAAAGGGTGCCTACTTGAGATTTACAACCAGTCTTTGAAGTTTGATAATATGAAAGTTTGCAATAATAATCTTATGCTAAAATGTCTGGTTTTATTCATCTGCTCTTTGCATTTTAGGGACTGTTGTCCCTATGCAATGCACTGGGTGAGAGTCCTGGAAAGCTCGAAAGTAGATTCTGAAGTAATTACTTTCATGGGCTGTTGTGTTAGGTTGCCGCTCAAAGTAAAAATTAAAGGATAAAAAATTAAAATTAAGTGGATAAAGGACAAAGTAGGAGTGAATCCACACACCAATATAAACCACCACGAGAACTTTCTGCTGTGCTCTTTGGAGGTTTGTTGTGGTTTTTCTCCATGGAATCCTCCCAGGTTGGCCTACTTCATGTGTTTTCTCTATTTATTTCCCAGAGTCTAAGATATTTTACTACTAAGTTGTTCTAAGATCTACTTAACCAACATAAATGAGTGGGATGGTATAGAAGATTCAGAATTTAAATTTTAGAGTTTTGTCTCGATTATAGTGTATATAGCTGTATAATTTAAATCCCTGAAACATTATTGTCTTTATTGTCACATAATAATAACAGTGGCCACTTGGTTCTGATAATATATAACAAAACTTAATTTTAAATAATAAAATAAGAATTTTAGGATTACTAACAGTAATCGTATCCATAGCATATCACTGTAGTATATCTATAGCAATTTTTTGGTATTGTTTTTGTTTTTCGAGACAGGGTTTCTCTATAGCTTTGGAGCCTATCCTGGAACTAGCTCTTGTAGACCAGGATGGCCTCAAACTCAGAGATGCACCTGCTTCTGCCTCCTGAGTGCTGGGATTAAAGGCATGAGCTACCACCACCCTGCTACTATAGCAAAATTTTATGACTAGTTTGATTCTCATTCTATCACAAAGTCTTAAGCTCTTAAACTATGAAAAAATTTCTGTTTTTCTTAGGTTTTGATAGTATGATCACTGTGGACGGGAAGGTCAAAAATCTTTTAAGTATTACTATCAATTAATTGTTGAATCTATGATCATTTATTCAAATAATTCACATGAATTTCTTTCAAACTTAGTACTATGGGTGACGTTATTTGCCTTTGGAGACTGAAAAGAGTGGGATTTGATTATGGTCTTAAACAGGGAAGGAAAAACATCCAAAATAAAACAGTGTAATAACAAAATCAAGAATGTATGCTAGTAGGATTGAAATATAGCTCAATTTATTTGCCTAGCACACATGAAACTATGTGTTCTGTTCTCAGCACCAAATATGCATGGAATGGAGGTGCACTCCTGTGAGCCCATAACTTGAGGTGTGAAGGCAGAATTATGCAAAATTCAGGTTGATTCTTAGTTATATAAAATGTTTTGTGGCAGTTTGGGATTCAGAAATAAAAAAGAAATAGAGAAGGGGAGAGAAAGGAGAAGAAGGAAGGATGCGATTTGGGTAGAGGATGGGGAGGGGAAGAAGGAAAAGAACTACACTAACCGACGTAGCTCTGAAACTATTGTCTACTTCAGATCTTGTAGAAACAGAACTGTCCCTTGTGAGGTGGTTTGAACTGTCTTTTCAAATAGAATTATGAAGACTTGAACATCTTGTAATTTTAGCCAAAGATTTGCTTTCGATTGGAAAAAAATCCAAAAGTGTTACAGTGGGAAAATCTTATAAACGCATGGGGCTTCTTTCAGTGAAGGAATAGGGAGCTTTAAAGTGGCAACCAAGGAGCGGGACTTTGTTCTGAGTTAAGTGGATAACATCTTTCTCAACAAGATTTGGCATTTTATAAAAAGTTATTGTCCCATGTATAAATTGGGCGTACACTTCCTTTGTTTGCCTCTGCTTATGAGTCCCTTAGAAAGTGAAAATAAGTGAATCTGAAGAACTCAGGTTTTGCTCCAGTGTCATCCTTGGTGTGAAGGTCCTGAGGAGGGAGTGACCTGGAAGACACAACTGCGTGTGACAGTAGCGTGAACTCACCCTGACCTATCCAAGAGAAACGCACAACAGTGTGGTTGGTGTGCTCACAGAGAGCGTCTGGTTTTGTTAGGTTCCTATTTGAAGCTGTTAGAACTGCTTCCCACTGTGTTTCTCTTAGTGACACAAAAACTTCCTCCATTTTCCGGAAGGATTATCATAACCTACTATCCACAGTAAGAAGGAAATGAAACAAAAGAAAACTCTTTCAGAAAGGATCCAACTTACCATCAAACTTAGAAAAATACATTTGGAGGGCTGTGTAAAGATTTGGAGATGATTTCTTTTTTATCTGGAAGCAAACATAAATACAAGTTCTAGGTTTTAGCTTAGAATTTTAAGAAGTAAAACCATGATTTTAATTCTACCTAAATATACATTGATATTAGCATTTTAGTTTTCTGAAGATAAAATCTTTTACTAGGTCCCTGTTGTATCACCTACAATGGCCGGTAATAACGTCATGTCCTTGTTTCTCATTGGATGACTTTATTTGCACCGACTGAGTGGCACTGTCTCTTTTTGGATGGTTTTTGTTTGCTGTTTTCACTGTGAAGAAATGAAGTCATAGTGCTCTTTCACAGTATTGTTACATCATAGAATCTAATTTTGAAGTCAAGGCAGATGGTTTTGAATACTGTCTGATAGCAAAATGATGCAGACCACACTCATGTGTCTAGCCATTGCCTTCCATTTTGTTATGAGCTTTACTACTTTAAAAGTAATCTTATAAAGTGTCTTTTAATTATTTTTTATTTTTAAGGATATAGTACAGTTAAAACATTTCTCCCTTTCTCTTTTTCCCTGCCAACCCTCCCACACATCACTTCCAACTTTCCTTCAAATTCATAGCCTTTTCTTTCATTAGCTGTTTTTGCATATCTATATAAGTATGTATATACAATGGAATACAAGGCAGATTGGCTAACACAAATTTAAACTGCATTTTTATATGGTGAAATAGTTGCTTAATTTTAAAGCAAATCTAGTACCTTAATTTGAGTACAAATACATTTTACAAAGTTTTTTTATCTACAAGTGATAATCAAATATATTGCTATGCTGAGTTTGTTTGGGCTTGGCTTTGTCTTGATGACTTTGGCAATACGAGTTTTAAAGCAAATATATTTTATTATTTGTTTGGTAAGTCCCATGCTACTTTAAGTGGTGTATCGTATCTAAAAAAAATCAGTCTCTTCATCAAATATTTACTAACTAATCTATTATAGAATTTAAAACAGAAAGAGGTAGTAGAAACAAATAATAACAGTCCCCTAACAACTGTGATAAAATGTTACAGGGTATGTAAATGTTCAAAGAAACAAAAATGGAAGTAAAACCAAGAAATTCAAATAAGAGAGAGACTTCAGAAAGGCAATTGCATTGTTTCCAGTGTGGATTAAGTAAGTATTTCTACGGCGAGCTATTAAAAATGTCCTCTTAGTGATAGTTCATCAGAAACAGAGCTGCATTGCTAAATGGATTTGTCTTACGAGAAAAAAATTAAAGATACAAATATGTCATTTATTCTTTTCTGGGTCAAGCATTCAAACCCATATGTTCAACACAGGCATAGCATTTCTGAGACGGTACCCAGGCAGAGGAAGGGTGTGCCGTGTTATTGTCTTTCACGCTTTTTTGACTGCAGAAACTCTATATGACGGACTGCTTCCACATGACAAGACAGAACAGATTTTTTTTTAAATTAAGAAAAAGTCTGGCGCATTACTAAAATGAATTATCATCTTGAAATGTTAATTTCTTGCTGATGACTAGTGAATGAATAAGGCAAATTTCTCTTTCATCTGAAGGAATGACATTATTAGGTACAGTTTTATCATTTTATCTCAAACACTTCAGGAGAAATCAGTTTTCTACATGGGAAATGAAAAATCTCTATAAATGCATGCCTCTTTTCAGTTTCTTTTCTCAAATGAAAAATGATACAGATATCATTTTCAAGGATGGTTCACAGAAAGGTAATATTTCATAGATTTGCTTTTCAGAAACAAAAATAAATCATAACAAACTTTTCTTCTAATGTTTCACTTCTGATGGTTTAAGTGAAGGAGAAGAATTGCTTCAGTAGGATCCAGGCTATTTCCTGTTAGTCGTGAGTGATCTGCCACATTGCAGGTGTTGCAGATTTGAATATCACATGGCACAGTGTCTCTCAAAGAAGATGCTTGAATGAATGAACAGTATTTTTTATATCTCCTTTTACCTTAATTTTATAAAATTGACAAGGATTGTCTTAAAAGCCAATGAAATATACTGTGTTGTGTGTATTTATTTATTCAACTATCTGTCAACAGATACTCCTATATATTATTAACTGTTGCCATGACTGGGAGGAGCATGAAAAAGCAGTCAACTTTTCCTGAGAGTGGTTTCCTTTGGGGAGATACTTATTTAGAAAGGGACAGCTTGAGTCATGTGATACTCTTGTTTCAATGTCTTGATTGTCTTCTGTTGAATTTTCAGTCCTGGGGACATGAACTGCCGTTTCCTAAGTTAGTGTATTTGGACTTATTTTTTTCTTCCCTTTGCCAAAGCCTTGCATTGCTTATGCAGTACATCTGTGACATCTTAGCACACGTCTAGTACCAAGACATCATGATTTCAATTCATTTTTCCAGATCATAACTGCTGCTAATTATGTTCTTATATGTCTGCTGTCCCTTATATCATTTTTTTGGGGGGGGGGAGGGCAGAACTTTTGATTGCTTTGTATTCTGTGTAATTTGTAATTGTGCTATTGAGTTGTATAAGTTCTAAATCTTATTCAACTTGAAGAAAGAGATGGAGTTTTTAACACTGTGGATCAAGACAAAGTTTGTTAAGATAATAAACTAAAGCAGATGCAGAAAGGAAAATATTTTGTCACCTACATGATATGTGAGATGCTTTTTAAAAAACTGAAAATCATAGGAACAAAGTAGGATGAGCAAGTGCTGGTTAACCGGCGGAATAAACATTGGGTGGGATCTGCTCAGCTGGCAATCAGCTGGCGAGGCAGTTGCTGTATGGACCTGAGGACCTAGGGTCTGTCCTTGGGCCCACATAAAGGTGGAAGGAAATGCTGAAGCTACAGTTACTCTCTGATTTTCACTTGAGCTCACAGACATAGCACACAAAAGTTAATAACAGTCAAATTATTTTTTAAAAAGAGAACATGAAAAAGTGGAAATCAGAGGATGGAGCAGGATGAGAGTAAAGATTCATGAGGATTTCATGAGTACCATAGAGGGAGCATAATTTTATGGTCTGGAAATCTATCCTTTAAGTAGATAGAGAAAAAGACACCAGTTAATGGTCAAGTTTATTTGCATATATATATATATATATATGAAATGTTTTACCATCTCTTTCTTTATCTCTCTGTATATATAATAAAATGAATAAAACCTTTTTGCCATCACCGTCAAGAACACAGTCTACAATGAAAGCCAAATCTTACCATTAACTTATTGCCCAGTCTCACCTTTCTGACATTGGCCATTTCCTTCACACTTTTATACATTCATTCTTCCAAATGTTACACTTTTATTGTGTTTGGGTATCTGCATAACGGTTGAACTATATCTGTGTACACATAGACTATTCCATGGTAAGTCTATAATGCCTTATAAACCCCTCCATGAAATTATCGATAAATTCAATCCCATATATGCAAACAAATATATGTGAAGTGAAAACGCATATGTGAATTTTTAGTTACATTTAGTTAGAGCTGAGAGTGGCACCTACGTCAATGAGACTTCTTATTTGAAAGTTTGATTTCACTGCCAAATTTCCCTACACAGATAAAACCAGTAAGATTTCCTTTGTCAGTATGTTGGTGCGTGTGCATTCCCAGTGTGTTATCCAGCTTCCTCTGTGTTCCAAGAGACAACAGAAAAAGTATCTTGTATTATTCTAATTTATGTTAATATCATGAACATCTTTTCTGTCTGAGCTTAATGTTTGTGTCCATTCTCAAGTTTAACATTGTGAGAGTTATATCTTTTCCCTGTTCATTTTACTTGATAATAGAAACAAGAAGAGGAATGAAGCAAGAAGTCAATTGAAAAGGTTTGAGCCCCCACCAAATTTCCTAAGAAACAAAACGCATGCCTGTGATGAGCCCAATACATATGCATATCAATGTGGACGAAAGAGTCAGTGCAGGAACAGCCAAAAGGAGAGCGCTCAGCCTGCTTAGGAAGAAGGCTAACCCTTTCCCTGTGTTCAGCCTAGCTTCCAATGGCCTCTCATCTCAGCAGGTGCGGGATCCTTCACTGGAAACTCCTTCTTCAGTCTGCCTTTTGCTCTGCTCTCATCATCTTAGGCTGCTTCTGTTTTTCTGCTTGACAAACTTTAATGATTCCTTCTGCTTAGGACAGCATTCCCCATCTGCGTGGACCTGTTTAAGAGCCACACAGGAATAATTTAGGAACCCCTGGCTTATTTATGCTTACCATGGCTGCAATGAAACACCATGACCAAAAGCAACTCCGTAAAGAAAGGGTTTATTTCAATTACACTTTCAGGTAACTGAGGGAAGTCAGGACAGGAATTCAAAAAGGGCAGGGACAGCAGGCAGTATCCATAGAGAGGTGCTGCTTTTTGCTCATCATGGCTTGCTCAGTCTTCTTTGTTATAAAACCCAGAACAACCAGGGCAGGGATAGTGCCTCCCACAATGGGCTAGGCCCTCCCCCATCAATAACTAATTCTGAAAATGACCTACAGGCTTATCTACATGCCTGTCTTACGGAGCTCTTCGCAGATAATTCCGACTTGTATCAAATTGATATGCCACTCAGACTGCCAGGAACCATGAGCATTTTGTCTGTCAGATTGAACTACATGAGCACCAAACCTTTCTTTATATTTTCCAAATTTTCACATCTGTTGACAATATTTGTTCTCCCTGACCTGATTCTCCCAATGTCTCAGTAAGCAAATAAAAATGTAAATTAAAGAATTTCTTTTCCACCAAGAATGTTGGTTAGTTTTACAAATTGTTTTGCATAGTATTTATACTGAAGTCTTCACACAACACATGCTGCATATTGTAATCCCCCAAATACATCAACATTAATAACCTCTAAATGTGAGAAAACTATTCTTGTTATAGCATGACCCAGAATAATTCTCAGTAAGCATTCTTTTATGTGTTGTATGTTGTCTTTGATTTAAAAATATCAATAATATGAGTAATTCTGTGATTTATCTTTTCCTACTTGTGAAACTGCAGTAATATGTATTTCTGAAAACTAGGCTAACACCTCTTTAAAAAATAGTTGGGACTATCTAAATTTTAGTAAAAATTGATGTTCTTTTTTAAAAAAATGCTATTAAACATCACATTTAATCTATCAGCTAGCAAACTACTAGTGACATAGGAGAAAACTGAGTAGATGCGATCTACTTCTTTACAAATTAATTTTAGACAACTATTCTTTCAGAGTTTGGTTTAAAAGATTTTTAAATCAAGTATGACTGCAATGTTATAAATGCGTTTTCTTTCTTGCCTCTATTTTGACAAAATATGATCCAGCAATTCAATGTCTCAAGTTGATGAATAGATAATAGTCATAAACAATAAAGAAGAAGAAAAGGGAGAGACAGAAAGAGAAAAAGAGAGAGAGATCTGTCAGAGAAACTGGTTATAGTAACCTCGGAGGAATATCAAAGTCCCATTTGAGTTCACTGATCGATTGTCTTCATGCCTGGGAGCCTGCTCTTAAACCTTTTCTTAGTGTTCTGCATTTTTCTTCTCTGCCTTACGGAGCAAATCTCTCAGGCAGTCCCTCTGGATAAAAAGCTCGGTGTTATCAACAGGGAGGACTGCTGCACTGGAGAGAGTCGGCTCTCGACGTTCTTATTTTTCTATCACTATAGATGCTTAGAAGGCCAGGCATTTGTCACGTTGTTGCTGCCTCAATAAAAACACTAACAGCTAAAACTCTAAATTCTGTTATTCATCGCATTCTTTTTGCCTCAGTAAAAATACTAACAGCAAAAGTGAAATCAAAGACCATGACTTTCTTTGAGGATCAAGGGAGAACAGAAAGTTTTAAGATGTCTGACAAAATCATCAGCCACGGTTGCATACTTCCAGCATCACCGCATTAAAACTGCCTTCTCTCTGTCATTTTCCAGCGAGGGATGCAGAAGCCCTAAAGAAACTGTTGTTTCTGCGTCTTTGGTCTTTGTGTTGAGAAGCAGATATTCTAATGTAGTCTGTAGTGCCCAAGTGAAAGAAATGCTTTTCCATGTCTCAAAATGTCTAAGAGGCAGTTTCAGGGAAGTGTGTGGGGAGCAGGAAAAGATCTCAGCTATAAGCTGCTTGCTGCAAGAGCTTCAGAAGCCGGGTTCAGCGCCCAGGACCCACATAAGCCAGAGCATCGTAGGTACAATCAAAATGCTGGGGAGAAGAGGGGCTGGTCACTGAAGCTCACTGGCCAATCAAATTAGACAAATTAGGAAGCTCCCCTCACAGTAAGACAGTGTTTCTCCAAAAAAATAAGGTATACTGCTATTGAGGAAGACACAAATATTGATCTCTGAACTCCACGTGCCTACATTGTATATTCTTACAATCCTTTTGGGTGCACACATACACACATATATGCATACAAGTGCCATGATAAGAAAGAATGGTTGGCTTCACCGAGTATCAAAGAAACAGATTTTTAAAACTTGAAATGAATTTTATGGATTCATTTAACTTGCTCCACCATTTTGGGTGGTGGGAAATTGAGGGGTGGCTTGTTGGGTGGCAGACAGTTATGTTCTGCTCAGTTTTAGTCTCACACGGCTGAGATGACCAGATAAGAACTCTCACATAAATATTTGATCAATAGAACAGAGGATGAGAATCAGGCGAGGCTGAGATGATCAGATAAGAACTATCACTTAAGTATTTTCTCAATAGAACAGAGACGGGATGAGAATCAGGAAGCTTGACGCTATTTTATCAAGTTGTCACTTACAAGGATGAAGGTGTTGGAGAAAGTGGCAAAGGTGTTACAGGAGGAAACAAATTCTGACAGTATAACTACCTCAGCGACAGAAGTAAAGCAGGTTCCTTCTGCATTCACACCTGCATCCAAATACCACAACAACTCAGGAAGACTTACAGTGTTGCCACAAGGAAAAACTATTGTAGCAAGGTTCATCCAAAAAAAGCTATATAGAATTTATTTTATAAATATATATCAAGTCACTCAGGTTCGAAGGGAAATTTAACCATCTCATCAGTATTTGCCCATCTAATATTTTTATTTCTCTTCTGAAAGTGAGACATATGAACACAGAGAGAAATTTTGTAATTTAAACATGATACTCATTATCAATTTTTAAGTGATTAACGAAATTAAGAATGTAAACACATACTGAGGTATTTTAATATACACAAAACCAACAGGTTTGCTGTCAAAACTAACAGCTAATATTTAATTATTGGAAATAGCTATTTCATAGACTTTTATAACACTGCCTTCTGCTCATGCATATTACATTAGTAAAATAAGTTTGTCATGCACTTATCAAAATTAAGAAACATAAATCATGATATTGATCCTATAATTTGATCTGAGAGAAAAAGTGAACACCACCAAATATACTTGTACAGTGATTCCTGTAAAATAGGACATTTGATTACAATGAAAAATGTACATAGCATTTGGGCATAAAAGAGATAAATAACTTACAGTCCTTACATAGCTCCAAAGACCAGAAATACAAAGCCACACCAATTTACAGCAATTTATACAGGAAATGCTACTCAATTCATCCAGGGTCTGAGTCATTAAAATTGCTAGTCTTCAAGGAGCTGAGACTTTACCCTAACAATCAAGCCTTAGGTTTAAAACAGCTGTGGACACATTGAGAATTGTTAAAAGCACTAAATTGTATACACAGGTACTCTTTTTTTTACATCTGAAATATTGCAACTGTCACAAATATTTTCTTACAAATATTCACATTTTAACAAGTTGTTCAAAATTTTTTGGCCCACTGGAGGTGGAAAACAAGGTATATTTTCTCACTGTGTCAAGTTTTGTTTTATGTATTTAACATATTTCAAACTGTGCAGTGAAAGTAATTTTTATG
Organism: Microtus oregoni; assembly: GCF_018167655.1. Taxonomy (NCBI): domain Eukaryota; kingdom Metazoa; phylum Chordata; class Mammalia; order Rodentia; family Cricetidae; genus Microtus; species Microtus oregoni. Next base: position 28,616,058 of record NW_024543067.1, on the reverse strand, counting down.
AGAAATAGAACAGTTCATATAAATTGAAACTAAAGCAAAATGAGCTAGGTCGTGAACATATATAACTCCAAAATTAATATAATTTCTGATGGGTTACTTAACATCAGTTTGGAATTTCTTCCCTTTTATTAGCATTTTGTCTAGAAGGCTTCATGGTCAGTGCACAAACTTGTATTAATACAGTAATAAATCAAGCCATGATATCAGGTTACAGACAATTTTGAAGGTCATTCCAAACACTGAATTACTGGAATGGCTCTGAAAGTTTTCCTAAATAGGCTCTGTCCCTCTAGATAACATAAGGCAGAGGAAGGGTACCAAAGGGAGGGGATGAATTGTGCTGACATCATATGGCATGGTACTAAACATTTAAAACAAAATAATAGGCATGTTTACCAAATAAGAAATGCTTGCAAATTGACTCCTTAGGGTGTGTACTATGTGTGTGTTACTGTATTCTCAGTAAGCTATAATGCCTGTGTGAAGCCCCAGTTTTCAATTCTCTGGTAAAACCCACCCTGCATCTTCTGTTTGGTGAGGCAGTATCTAAGAGCAGGCCCTTGTAATACTCAGCATCTGTGAGATAACACATTCAAGCTGCCAGGCCTCCTTAGCCTTATTCCTCAGGGAAAGGTGATTGTGTTATCCACCCTTTCTGCAGCCCCACAATGCAGGACAATCAGAGGGGACAGGGAGTCAAGTCAAAGCCGGAACTCAGTTTATTACTGTGAGCATCAGCTTACATATGTTGACATCGTGTGATGTGGGGGTACCTCCAGGCTATGAGAGACAGTCAAGCCCTCCCTCTGGCTGGAGTGGCATCTGCCTAGATTTTGCTGTCTCATGCCCCCTTGGTAGCTTTGAGACTATCCTTCAAACTTGAATCAAGCTTTTCTCTGGTCTACAGGCCCTGAGATAATTTTGGCCCAACAACAGTAAATGAGCATTTAGTTTCATCTTAAGCTCATGTCTCACACGTTCTCTGTTAGGAAAACTAGGCGTGGCTCACACACTGCATAAAATGTGTTTGATAAACAGGTTTGAGTCAAATAGTCCATATTAAACAATACCCTTATGAAAAATCCTGCTAATTTTGTCAAGATGGCTAGCAATTTTAAATGTTTGTTGCATCTTCTGCTGTCAGTCCATACAAGGTCTCTCACCTACAGATGATTGTAAATGTGTAATAGGCAGTGCATTGTTAGTGGGGACCAGTAGAGCTTGCTGTTGAGAATACTAGGATTGAAGGCAAATCACTGTTCACGTCCTGGAGATTCCATACGAACAGATCCCCACTTCACATCTCCCATAATATGAGTTTCTCTTAAAATGAAGTTTATTTGTGAAGTTAACTTAAGCAGGAGAATATGACTCAATGGTGGCAGCTGACTTAGCTGCATTCACAAATCCGCCTGGCCTAAAGAAAGAAAGAAAAGAGGAGAGCCAATTTCCAAATATCAGATTTTAACAGAAATCTTATATTACCCATCGAAATGTGACTGAATTGAATCTGTTCTCCTTTGCTAACTGGCACGCATGGACAGCCTGCCTCCTCCATCTGGAAGCCATTATAGGAACAAGCAGAACCGAGGTACCACTGCAGAATGAAACTTCATAAAATAAGGATTTACATTCATCTACCAGATAAAGACTGGCAGAGGGAAAAGGATGCACATCCCTAATAACAGGATGACTCTGTTCCAGTCAGTGCGAATGCCCTGGCCCCTGCTGCCAACTATATGAGTAGGCTGATGGAGAAAGAATGGACGTTGAAGTCTCTACAGATTTGGCCAAAGTTTCTTATGACTCAGATCACTTTCATTTTCTTTGCTTTGCATTTTAGAAAGATTTAAGTCTTGATTGTACTATTTCTAATTTGATTTCCAAATGTCCAGTGAGTTACAGTGAATTCGTTTTTGTGTAACCACTTTTTTGTTTCTACAAAGTAGCCTTTAATTTAAATCTTGTAAATGGGAAACCTTGATTCATCACCGTGCCGCCAGTAGACATATCTTCAGAGAGTGGGACTGCCTCTCTAATTCTCCAGCTCTGACAATTACTCCCAGACATCTCCCTATGAAGCGTGCTGGCTGACACATCGTCAGAAGGACAAAGCAGGAAATGAGAACGTGAGCGACATGAACCTTTTAAATAACATCATATGAAAGACCATAGGAATGTGCAAACTTTTATAGTTAAAGAAATAAAAAGGAAAAACCAAAAGATATATTTCTAATGGGTTTATTATTTGATGTGTGAGCTTTTCAAATGCAATGTGTAAGAAGGCTTTATACTTTTATTCATATAACACAAACACTGCTGTTATTCACAGGAAGTAACTCTTCAATATCAGTTAATATTTCAAGCAAAAATCAAATAATTCCACATTAAACAAAAATTCATATTTAATCTAATTTACACTTCACATTTTGTGCTTGCGTGAGCATGTGTATATGTGTGTTATATCTGTGTGTATGTATGCGTTTTTGAGAAAGCACATGTGTGAAGGTTAGGAACAGCATGAATAAACAAACCCTATGTGTGAGTTCTGGGACTTGAACTCAGCTATTTGAGTCTGGGGCAAAATGTTTGTACCAACTAAGCCATCTCACTGGCCTAGGATGCTGATTCCTCATTGAAAGAAGTCTTCATGGTGTATATGTCCAAATATTCAGTGGAAAATTAACTCTTTAATGATAACCTAATTTATTTTGGATCATTGGTCATGTAGTTAATACTGTAAGTACATTTCCTGTTTAGAAATAAAAAGGTTTCTGGCTTCTCAGTATTTGGGAATTTTCGTTTCACTTCCCTGATAAGAGTAGCAATGGATATTTTCTCTTATTTACATGATATCCAGTGTATCTAGAACATGTTTACTCCTCTAAATATTCATTGCTTATGGCCTACAACAATCATGCATATGCATATTAATATCTTGTACATGTTTATACATGTGTTCATATGCAATGGTATAATTCCTTCAAATATTCACATGTATCTCACAGGGACACTGATGTCACACACATGTAGATAAGTAATAAATAATGTTTTGTAAAGCTTACACCAAAGAATATGATGGGTTAACATAGCCAATGTAATTATAAAAGACTGAAATTAGAATGAGTGTCTAGAATATAACAGGTTTGTGATTCAGTGCTTCAGCTTTTATGAGAAGACGTTTTAGAGGCTATGTATTTTTTGCATCTCTTCGTTTCTACTAATTACACTCAGGATGTCCTGAAACAACGGTGTTTCAGGAAGGCATTTCTAGCTGTGCAGCTGTGTTCAATACCTCGATGGCATCAGTAGCACTGGTTTCCAGAGCAAAGAAACAAATAACTCAATCATTAATGGCACATGGATATTTCTCCCTTTTGATATGTGCAAGGTTTTCACTATGTATAACTAGTGCAGCCACTAGAGTTCCGTCTGCAAATACGGCACTCATTACAACAGTCAGCACATGATTCATAAACTTTCCTGTGGTGATTTCATTTAGGATGCCAAAAATCACTAAGGGGAGTTCCATTACAAGAAACAAGCTTGGCTTATTTTTGCAAATTTATTTTACTTCCACACTCAACAGCAGGTATTGATTGCCCACTGTGTTGAGAGCCTTGTACTAGGTATTGTGCGGAAATCATTGCACAGGAAATAAAATATTTCCTCTGAGAATTGAGTATGTATCATTTAATGAGAGGAAATGGAAAACTTTACAGCAATGATTAGGCATTGGTTAAACCCACTCAGTAGTCTTTTTTGTTATCTTTATTCACTTAGGTTTACTATGTGCTAACCTTTTGTTTATTGAACCATCTGAGTTTTCAAAATTATGCCAAGGTGCTTATAATTTCAATGCATACCGTCCATAAGCAGGCTGCAGGGAATGATATTCAGAACACTAGGAAAGGAATGCTTCACTGGGAAGAGTGATAGGTGAGCAGAGCAGCGAAAGTTAGCTGCTGACTCTGATATCAAAGAAAGACTCATCCAGGAGAGAAAAGATAATAAACAAAGGTTCTGAGATTGGACAAAGTGATGTCAAACTTGTGATATTGAAATTAGCACTTGTGATATTGAGAGGCCATCAACCGTGGGGTATATGTGATTATGATTTGAGTATATAAATATAACTATACTATTGCATGCTAGGCATACACATATAAGGAGAGGAATAAGAAATATTTAACATGTGGAGATAAAATTGGGTGAAAGTCTTTAACAAAATGTTCGAGTAAGGGTGTTTAACGGATCAGAGCATTTTGAACAGAATATTAAAGCCACCCTTGAAACATGCCTCTGCTTTGCCGACGTCAAGAGAGAATGTGGGTGGAGAAAGGAACATCTGAGAAATGAGAGTGACTGTGACAGGTTGTGAAATCAGGGAATAGTTCCTTACTCAGTAAGATGAAACAACTTTGTACTTCATTCTTTAATTCTTCCAATCTACCCATAGAGCTATAAAATAACTCATCGTTTCTAACTCTTCAATCTAATTACAAATGACATACCATAGTTTCAGAAACTCTAAATTAGAGCAATAGAGTTGAATCACTAAGTAAAAGTTCTTTCCACATACTCTGACATCTGAGTTCAACTTCTAGAGCCCATGATAGGAGGATAAGAACCCCCAAAAATTGTCTTCTAATCTTCAACACACACACACACACACACACACGCCAATAAATTTGAAAAGAAACTTACAAATTAAATCTCTTCTAAATCCATGTTGTGTGCACAGTAATAACCCAACCTGGGAGCAGAACGTACCAGATGCTCTGCTCTGCTTTCTGATGACCCTCTTTCCCCATCTCCTGCTTACAATGTCCGTTAAAGCCCATGCAGCCACGGGGAATTAATTTTAATTTGCAAAACCAAGTGTAATGCAAGTTATCTGTGATATTACATTCCCTATTCTTTGCATTACAATTCCATAAAGAGAAAGCTGCAATCATTTCTGCTTAGAATTTTCCAGAAATTATTGCCTGAAAAACTAAAAGACCTATTTCATCGAACCAAAATATCTGTAGATTAAAATTAAGTTCAACCTATTTTCAGAGGACAGAAATTATAAAAACACCAAAAAAGATTCTGTCAAATGTACATTTCTTTCCCAAAGTCCACGTCAGTTCTTATAGGACAAGGGAAGTCTACTATCATCTCCTGAGAGGTCTCTCTACACTTTTCTCCTATATTAGCTGGGCACCTGAGGCTTCCAGAAA